>NC_092872.1:183969030-185219030 GCF_028372415.1 Notamacropus eugenii | reverse complement strand
TCAAAGGGTATGCATAATTTTATAACCCTTTGTGCATAGTTCCAAATTGCTGTCCAGAATGGTTGGATCAGTTCACCAACAATTCATTAGTGTTCCAATTTTCCCATGTCTCCAATTTGTTATTTTTCTGTTTTGTCATGTTATCCAATCCGATAGGTGTGATGTGATATGTAAGAGTTGTTTTGATTTGCATTTCTCTAATCAAGTGATTTAGAGCATTTTTATATAACTATAGATAGTCATAGATAATATCTTTCCCTGAAAACTGCCCGGTTATATCCGTTGACAATTTATCAATTGGAGAATGAATTGAATTTTTATAAATTCAATTCAGTTCTTTATATATTTTAGAAATGAGACCTTTATCAGAGGCTCTGGCTGTAAAAATTATTTCTCAGCTTTCTGCTTCCCTTCTAATTCCGATTTCATTGGTTTTGCTTGTGCAAAAACTTTTAAATTTAATGCAATCAAAATCATCCATTTTGCATTTCATAATATTCTCTATCTCTTGTTTGATCATAGATTCTTCCTTTCTCCACAATTCTGAGAGGTAAACTATTCCTTTCTCTCCTAGTTTGGTTACAGTATCAATCTTTATATCTAAATCATGTATCTATTTAATTTGGTTTATTTTTTTAAATCCAATTTATGCCAGAGCCAATAATATGGTGAGTCAGAGAAGTTAATATAAAATATTAGAATCTCAAGAGAAGTTCCCTTCATCCTGCTAAATCCTCTCCCACTTATTGACTGTAATGCATAAAATTCCTCCATTAAGGTATACATGGCACATTTAATCAGTAGCATACATGGAATACTCCATAATAGGTTGAATACTTTCAATTAAAAGTTTCTTATAAAATTCAGTGTAAAGAAAGAACCCAAATTATTCCTGATAGATGATAGAGGAGAGAAAGAGCATAAGTACTTAGTGAGAGAACATAAAATGTACCAATAGGAGATGGAGAGAATTGACAAAGATTGATTTACAGATTATAAATTTTACCATTGGATTGGTCATGTTTAAGAATTTTAAATGTCACATTTCTGAATAGTTAATAAGTAATTTCTTACCCATTAAAGCCTATGTAACTGTAAGGGCCAAGAGAGGGCAGAGCTCTTTACTGCCTTGTACCATGGAAGGTTCATTTAGGCTATCTGCATTCCTTCACCAGAAAGATTTCTATGCATTGCATACAATCTCACATTAGTGGAGTGCTCCAAGTATATCTTGGCTCCCAAACTCTCCAAATTTAGATAGTGCTTGTAACAGTGTTCTTAGATTGCTGAATGACTTCCTCCAGAGGTCATTTAGTTCCTTTTATTGCCTTCAAGCAGAAAAATAGTTCTTTCAACTGAATTTGTTATAAAATTTCTGAAATAATTTTGGATAAGATGATCCCACTATAAAAGAACTACCTAAAAAAGCACTACTCCTGAAAAAAATGCAAGTTTGTCTGATAAAAATCTCATTTCTAAGATATAAGATAAATGATTTAAATTTATAAGATTAAGAACCATTTACTAACAGCTAAATGATCAAATAATATTAACAAGCAATTTCCAAAAGAAGTAATCCATTCTATTAAGAATTGAGAAAAAATGTTCCAAATAACTAATAAAATTAGAGTAAGGCAAATTAAAGAAAATCTGAGGTTCCACATATCTGATTGGCAAAGATAACAAAAGAAGAAAATGGCAAATGTTGGAGGGGCTGTGGGAAAACAGGTACACTAGCAGACTTGGTTGACCAGTGAATTTATCAAGCCATTTGGACAGCAATTTGGAACTATGTCAGGAAAGTTACTAAATCTTGTATATTCTTTGATCTATATGACTACAATGTCTATAACCAAAGAAAGAGAAAAATGATCTATGTGTAATATATATAAGCATCTATGTGTACTTGTATTTATAGCAGTTCTTTCTGTTCTAGGCCCAAATCAGAAAATAATGGTATATTTCTAATATAAATGGTTAAACATATTGTGATATATTAATATTATGGAATGATATTTTTTTCCTTAATAAGTGATGACATAGACAATTTCTATGGAAACTCTGAAGTTCTTTAGGGATTGCTGTAACAAACACAATTAAGTGAGCTACAGATGCAAAATGGAAGAGGAAAGAACCTCTAAATATTTATACTGAAATGGAATGCCTCCTAAGACAGTGATTGTTTTTTTTTTTTATGGAGGTCTGCAAATATATACACACATATATACATATATGCATACATATACATGTATGTATATGTTTATATGAATGCTTCCAGCTTATTTGTTTTCCTTGATTATGCATATTTGTTACAAGGAAATTATTTTTTCTTCTATCAGTGGGGTAGGATTTGGAAGGTAGGGTTAACAGATTTCTAGTAATTAAGAAAAAAATAGAAAGGGAGATTGCTTTAAGTATGAATATTTTCATGCACTTTCAGATGAGATCATGTTATTGTTATTCATTTATTTATTCATTTATTATTTCTTGTTATTTACTTACTTTGCTATAAGAGACCTCTCATGGAGTGAGAAAAATTTCTAAATGTTTGTAATGTAAAAAAAATCAATACTTTTGAAAAAAGTATCTAGAGAACTCCTGGAGTAGTAGGAATTTCATTTGTCCATGAAGGACAGGTACCATTTAGATTGCTTCATGCTATCATTCAGTTTTTTAAATCAGAGATACTGGAATAAATTGGAAATATATTGGAAAGAATGCCCCACCTGAAATGACCAGAAACCTGGCTTAGAATTGTGGCTCTGTTATTTATGTCAGTTACAGGAGTGATAAAAAGTCACTTAATGCCCCTGAGCCTCAATTTTCTCATCTGCAAAATAAAAGGGATAATACTATATTTGCAATTGCTGCAGCATACGGTTCTTGTTGACTTAAGAGATTTGCAGATCTTAACATCCTACATAGATATGAGTTGTTGTTATTAATCTCAGGTTTCAAGGCCTCTCCTCTCAGAGGCTTTTCATGTGATGGTGTATTGGAGTCCATTTTCCTTGGCATCTGTTTCACATCTATTTCCACAGACCATTTGGATTCTGAAAACTGCTTTGCTGAGAAATATATGGCAAAATCTGACTTGAGGAAGGAAACTCCCTTCATCGCAAACAGGAACCTGCACTTAGTGACACATCAGGTGCAGGGCTAGTAAGGAAAACAAAGTTCTCAAGGAATACCTAAGGTGATAATTAGATGATGATTAACTCTCAGGTTCAAAAATACATACACTTCACCTGCAGCAAGCTGGTGTTTAAGCAAAAGCTTTTCACAAGAGGTGCAAATAGGCAGGCAATTTTAATTCCCTTAGAGAGGAAAGAGGCCTCCCTTTAATCAGAAGAGGGATGAACTGAATTGATTTGCTAATGAGCTGTTGGCCCTAGATAAAGGGTATAGACCAGAATTGCTGCCAAGAATCTGGTTTTCCATACACTTCATGTTGGAAGTGACTGAGCAAATCCTAGGAATGTGTCTGCAAATTTAGCCTGCCCTAGGATCTGGGACACAGTTGAGGTGAGCAGTCAGGGCCTGGGGACACCACAGGCAGTTTTGTGAGTATTACAGAGAAGAGAGAACTCTTAAGTGCTTCTGCATCTCTAACTTGATGGCCTTGGGCCAGTCTCCTCATATCTCTAGGCTTACTCAGCTCATCTGTAAAAAAGAGCAGACTGTCCAGCTCTGTTCTGTGTCAGTCAGGCAGTCAACAATAATTTGTTAAGTATTTACTATATGCCAGGTATTGTGCCAAGCACTAGGAATATAATGAAAACTACTCCCAAGGAACTTAGAGTTAAATAGCAGATACAACATGCCAACAACTAAGCACCAACAAGATTTGTACAAGATGAATCAGATACAATCAACAGAAGAAGAATTCATGACAAAAGGGAAGGCTTCTTGCTGAAGGTGGAATTTTAACCAAAATTGAATGAAGCCCGGGAAGTTAGGAGGGAGAGATAGGAGAGTTTAAGGAACTGGAGGCAGCATGTGAAAATCTCAGGGTACTTAGATATAATGTCTAGTGTGAGGAAAAGCAAAGAGGCAAAGGTAACTCAATTGGAGGATGCATGGGAAGTGGGAAGGGCAAGAGGGATGAAAGGTATGAAGGCCTTTAAAGCAAGACAGGATTTAAAATTTTAATACCAGAAGTAATAGGGAGCCAGTGGAATTGACTGAATAGAAGGGATAGATATGGACAAGTTGTACTTAGCAAAATTTAATTTAACAGTTGATTGGAGTATTGGAGTAGGGAGAGACTTGTAGTGGGGAGACCAAGCAGACAATTATTGTAATAATTCAGGCATGAGGTGATGCATCAAACCCTCCATTTTTATGACAGATGACTTTTCTCATTTGTTGGGTAAGAATGATAGTTACATAAATAATCAGAAATGTACCTGAAGAGATCCATTCTGCTTGCCTTCAGAAGTGCAAATTTATATTTTCAAGGGAAATGACCCTTAATTCTCTTCTTAAAGAGTCAAATTTTCTGTCTCTTTTTTCAGTGACTTATTTGCTGCACTATCAAGTTCTTTTTTATGTCTAATTCGAAGCGTTCCTATTTCAATTTTAAGGCATTCTCACCTCCCACCCCATCATTCTGCTTTGGTCTTCAACATATTTGGAAGGTGATTGCTCATTATTTTCCCTATAAGTAAAACATTTGAAGTTAATAATTAAGGTTGCATAGAGTAAACCTGTTAGATACCTGTTTTTCCTTCTGTGGCTTCCCAGACTTTTTCACCTTGTCATAGAGAGGCATGGGGAAACATACTTTGAAAATAGCCATTTGTTAGCATGACCTGGATGAAACTGGGAAAGTTCTATTACTGTTGTGTTTCTCAGGGACAAAACTCCCCCTGGATCTGGTCCAGGACTTAAGCCTCAGTTGGCCTCTGTGCTCTCTTATCTCACAGTCTCAACACCAAGCAGCCAGAGATGTCCCTAGAAGGATTTGAGGGAATTAGGCCTGTGATTCCAGTGAAGGGGAGCATGAGCTGAATCCCTAATTCTCTGAGTGCCCTGATGAAAATGTAGCCTTAAGCTTTTACCAGTTCTACTAAACACATCTTTGATTAGACTGGAAATGCAATTATTTTATAGTAATACTTTTAAGCCAGCTTGTAAGAATAGCAATGACTTTTTTTCTCCTCCCAATTTTTTTAAGAAGAAGTTTCCTTGAAATGAGAATAAGATTTAGTGGAGAAATACAGCCTTTCTTTGTGAATCTCAGCTTTGGAAAAAGATAGGGTGAATGTGTGTTTAGATATTTATAGCAGAGTAATTGTGGCTACATATATATATATATATATATACATATATAGATAGATAGATAGATAGATATATGCCTATATCTATCTATCTATATCTATATCTATATATATATAAGTTTAGGTATAATAAAATGCTCTAGAATTCTGCAACCTCATTTCTTCTAGAAGGTAGTACAAATAACTATGCAATCCCCCTTAAAGATGTAGTTTGTCTACTTATTTCTTAACTGACCATTCATTTTTCATTTATTCATTGCTATTTGTTTGTCGATTTTAAAGCCAGGTCTCTCCATCATTTCTAGGCTATAAGGATTTCTCATGGGTCTTCTCTCATTACTGATTATTCTGGGAATTTTTGACTTTTTCTGTTTCCAATCTGGGATAGTTCACTCTTCCTTAGACAGGATGGTAGACTTCTGTTTCTGGAGGCATACGATATTAATGTGAGAATTAGTGCAAACATTTGATCATCATAACTCACTACATCTTAGAGCTCCTGAGCTCAAGGGATCCAATAGCCTGAGCCACCCCTATGTCAAGGATTATAATATGCATCACTTTACCTGAGTAGTCAGTTTAGTTTTATCGCTGTCTTTCTACAGGGATTTGGTCACAATGAGACCTTGGAGTAATTTTCTACCTGCTCTTCACCAGAATCCCACCAGCTGGTTTTCCATGTGCCCCATCACTGTGTGTGGGATTGCATTAGGAGACGTTCCTTAATTTGTCTGTGGCTTTACCATTCACAACATGTTCCTCAAAGGTGGGAGAATGAAAATGGATGAGGGAGGGTGAAGATTTGTCTTGTACCTTGGACTGAATCCAGTTGAATCCAGTTTACAGTCATAAAGTGTTCATTTTGTAGTCTTCTGTTTAGTGCTTCCCCTAACACAGAGACATCAGACATGTAGGGTATGCTGCCCAGGCTGCAACACTCCCCACTGCAAATTGAACCAGATTAAGATGTAATTGAAAAATATTTAACAAAAAAAATAAAAATACAATAAGACACAAATAACATCACATTTTAAAACTAAGTCAAAAGGCAGCCTGAGAGGATCCATATTTATGGATTAATGCCTTCCTTTACTTTTTGAATTTGAAACCACTATCCTGAAGGATGAATTTCATTCACTGTCTTGGCAGATTATATAACCAGTTCTATACATTTCCAGGAAGGGACAATGATCCATCTTGACTTAGTAGTCTGCTAAAATTGTCCACAATTTTACAGGATAGCCAAGAATACATTCCCTTTGCTTTGTCTTTCTTCCTACCCCAGTTCTACTCCTGTAGTCCTTTTCTTCAAAAGGAGTTAGTAATAGAAATTTTAGAGGCAGAAGAGATCTTAGAGGTCAATACAACTTAGAGGAAAGTACATTACAATACAAAGCACAGTAGTTTTGTTTTAGTCATGGTTTTGTCCAGAATAAAAGGTTCTGTTATAACCATTGTTTTTCTTTTAACTTATTTGGACCAATCCTTAACTGTATAGAAAAGGAAATAGAGATCCTAACAGCTAAACCATCTTACCTAAGGCTTACTCAGCTGTTTAGTGGTCCAGCTAGGAAGAGGTCCCAAGAAAGGTAGAATAATATAGGTAAAATGACACTGGATTTGGAGTGAGAGGACATCTTCAAATTATAGCTCTATCACATACTACTCATGTGACTTTTGGGGAGTCACTAGACCTTTCTGGATCTCATTTTCTTCATGTGTAAATGAATAAGATTGAACTAGATGACCTCTAAGGACCCTCTTAGTCCTACCTCTTAGTCTTTGATACTATTATTATACTCTTTCCATTGTTATGAACTATTCCTTCAAGTCACACAGCGAATGGAGATATACCATCCCTCTCTCAGCTAAACCATTTGTGAGGTCAGAGAGATTGGGCAGAAAGAATTTGGGATAGGAGTTTATTCCAGAACTCGGTTAAGCTGATTTGAATGCCTGACTTCATTCTGGCAAATAGCAGAATGCAACAGGGCGGTCATCAGTAGCTTTTCAAGAGCAGGGTGTTGGATCTGTGGAAATCTAGCTCCTACTAGCCACGTTGGGTCATGCCACAAACTATTCAATTTCAGTTTGAGATGTTTTACTCTTTATCAAGTGCAACATAATGTGACTTCCACAACTCTCTGAGTCCAAAGGCCTGAAACCCCCAAATTATCTCCTTGAAATGATGTAGCTAAGCTGAACCCATTTAATTTAGTCTGGTTCTGTTCATTTGCATAATGAGCATTTGCCTCATTTAGAACTCATTGAGAATGTTCAGTATCAGCTAGTGGCCAAATGAAGCACTTAGTACCATGGAGTCTTCCCCATAGCCCCCATCTACACAACTTGACATTGCCTTAAAATTGCAAGTCTAATCTTGACGCATCTAGTCTACACAGTGCTGAGACAGGCATTCAGTTCAGAGAAAATTGTTAGTCTGAATATTTGGTGACTTGGAGACAAAAGAGAAAAAAAAGATGTACACACATCAAAAGCTATTTGATTTTATTGTTTTATTTTGTTTTAACTCTTTCATCTGGTTACATCCATGTTTTCTTTATTATTATGCTTAGATTTTGGTATTGTATTGACAATAGTAGAATGAAAGTTCATTGAAGTGAGAGATCATGTTGTTTTTCCACATTCCTTCCATCAAGCACATTGCCTTGAAAAGAGTAGATGCAATAAAAGTTTCTTGAAGTGAAATTAATTTTAATACAGTCCTATTTCCCCCTCTGCAATCCCTCTGTAAGACAGTGCCCTAAAATAATGCCCTTACTTACCCAAAGACCTTTGATAACTTTCCATTTCATAAAGTACTAAGTTCAAATATCTTCAATTGTCCTTTGCATTCTTCTGTGCTCTTACCCCAAAGTATTTTTAAGTGCTATCTCCCATTTTCTCTTAATACCAACCCTTTCTTTTGGTCTAACAGAACTACTTGCTATTCTCTGATCATACTGCATAATCTCCTGTCTGCTTACAGTGTGCTCCATCCCTTTTATTATCTTACAGGTCCAGTTAAATTTTAACTGCTGCAAGATATCTTCATTGATCACCCCAAAATGGAAGTGGATGATAATTTCTTTTGCATTTCTATGGCACTTTGTTTATGATATGTATCACATGTTGCTTTTTATCAGACATATTTGTATAAATATCTCTTCTCCCCAAGTAGATTAAACTGTTGTTGAAATCATAGATCATGAATTATTCATCTTTGGTTCCATTCACTGCCTTGTCCTGAACAGTTGCTGACTAAATGTCGTGATTGAAGAAAGGTATAACATGATTTGATGATTTTTCCTTTTTTCCTCCTTTCCTCCCCCTCCTTCATTCCTTTTTCCTTCCTTTCTTCCTTCCTCCTTTCTTCCTTCTATTCTTTCTTTCCTTCTCTCTCCCTTCCTCCTTCCTTCCTTCCTTCCTTCCTTCCTTCCTTTCTTTCTTCCCTCCCTCCCTCCCTCCTTCTTTCCTTCCTTCCTTCCTTCCTTCCTTCCTTCCTTCCTTCCTTCCTTCCTTCCTTCCTTCCGCATAAGTATTCTTTTAGTAGTGATACAGCATACAATACTATATAGAGAGTCAGCTTCCAGGGGCAGGAAGATTTAGATTCCAGTCCTGTCTCTGATACATACTGGCTATTTTATTAAGACTCTGGACAAATTGATTAAGTTCTTGGGGCCTCAAGTAAATGTCTAAGATTGTACTTTTTCTAACACTTGCCAGTATGCATTGGTAGAAGTTCCCTAAAAGAAACATTTTATACCAGTTAAATCACAGGTTCAGACAGCTATATTGTTTTTTCTTCCATTGTTATGTGGTTGAAAACCATGGGATATTACAGTCTTCATAGAAGCAGTCACAGTTTACACAAAAGATAGTAGAGATATGCACAATAAATATGAATAAGTTTCAACATATTGCCAATTAGCTGAATAGTGTGTAAAATATGATATGAAATATATTATCAGAATATATATGTATGTATATACACACACATGCACACACACACATACACACATACACACACACACACACACACACACACACACACACACACACACACACACACACACACACACACATATATATATGCCTAGAAAAGGAGTTTGGTCAGTTATATACTGAGGGCAGAGGTTATCTGATGGATTGCCCATGTGCTCTGTCTATACTCATGCACCAGGTAAGGTTAATAGAAAAAAACCCTTAACATTTTGATTAAACCTCCTATTGGGGAATTACTGGAAACTGAGTAAGAGTTCCCAGACTGAGAGGTCAGGAGGTGTTGCAATCACCCATACAGATGAAAGGACCCATACAGATGAAATCACAGATTCCTTGAAATATTACATAATTACTTTCTTGGATTTTTGGTGCCATTTAGATTCCTATACAGTTAAAAAGACATTCTTTCTACGGGTGAGTTGCTATACCGGTTACTTGTATAGATGTGGCCTAATTGTAATCACTAAAGCAATTTTATGGGAGCCAGAAAGTTAAATGAGAATTCAGCCCATTGGTTCTCTTTGATATTGTCTGATGCTTTGGAGATGGGAAACTTTAGAGGTTAGAGATTTATAAAACATTAGCCCCCCAAGCTTTCTGAAGCTCAGTTTTGCCAGATGGCATATTGTATTTTGTAGGCATACTTGACAGTGTAGAGAATATTAATCAAAAGGGTAAAACATGTAAATGTCTTCTTTTTATTATTATTGTACATCTCTCCTTTCTCTTCCCCCATAGATTTGGATAAAATATCTCCTCTTGTTGGTGGTATTTGTCTTTGAAATGGAAATTCCTAGAGTGGCCAGACCCTACCTTCATTCTGACCTTCAAATACATAAGTTTTGCTAAACAATTGGGTGTGATCCAGAGCCTCCATTCTCAACACCCTGATGACTGGAGGTAAGTAGCACAAGAGCAGTACAAAGTATCCAACTGTAAAGATTTGTTTAATTTAAGAAAATCAAACTTGGTGTGTTGATACC
The DNA here is from genome assembly GCF_028372415.1 of Notamacropus eugenii. Classification (NCBI taxonomy): domain Eukaryota; kingdom Metazoa; phylum Chordata; class Mammalia; order Diprotodontia; family Macropodidae; genus Notamacropus; species Notamacropus eugenii. Next base: position 185,208,760 of record NC_092872.1, on the reverse strand, counting down.
TGTTTTCATTCAACAGTATCTCCAATTTCCTGTAAAAGACTTGCTAATACCTACCTCTGTTCCTTTGTTTGTGTCACTTTTTGTCAAAAGTTATGCCTACCCTCTCTTTATTTTATCATTCCACTCTTACCATCTCTTTCAAAGCCTAGCACAAACTGCCCTTCAAGAAGTCTTCATGGTTCAATGTGATAACTCCTTTCTTCTGTTCTAGTTCAACTGATATGTATTCATTATGTACCATATTAGCTTTAACTTGAGAAACACTCTTTTAAAAGTATTTTGTGTATGAGTATGTGTCTTTGTTATTTCCCACTGGCACTGTAAAAGAGTAAGCATTCTGTTTTCTGTTTATCTTGTAACCTCATCCTCCTCCAAGCCATAATCCCTAATCCTTGAAACTCTAAGGCCTTTTCTCTCCCCATCTGTCACATTTTTCTTTCTAAGCATATTATGACATCAATTTTGAATGGGAATCTTTGTCCTATCAATGAACAACTATCAATAAACATTTATTAATTGCCCAAATGACTGTGGCAGATGCTAGAGATAAAAATACAAAGAAGGGAGCAACACTTACAGGTAGATTATACTATAATAGAAGAGAAAAATCAATAAATATATGAGTTTGCATGTCTATACACTAATATTATAAACATATGTATACATCTATATGGTATAAATCTAAAGTGAATAAACACAAATATGTATAACACACTTTAATACAGGGTAGTTTGAGAGGGGGAACGGTAGCAGTTGGGGGCTATGACAGTAGGGTTTGTGCAGAAGATGAGTATGTGTTGCATCAGGAAAAAACATAAACAAAAAACGAACAGAAGAGAAAAGAGCCTAGAATAACACCTTTGGGAACATCCACAGTTAGAGAGTATGACAGATGATAAAGTGAGCACTCTGAAAGCAAGAGTGATCTCTTGTTGTATCTTTATATCTTTAGTGCCAAGCTTAGTGCATTGGCATATATGTGCAAAATAGCCATTCGTTAGATTTAAGTGAATTAAAATGAAAATGATAATATCTTTGTTGACATAACAGGTTATCATAAGGTTCAAAGGAGAGAATGTATATGAAAATGATTTAAAAACTACAAACAACTGGAGACCAACCAAGATGGCAGATTTTAAGGAAATAGAACAACTAAGTTTGCCCTCAGCTCTTCTAAAAAAAATGTAGAAAATACACCAGGTCAATTTCTGTTCAGAAAATCCAACAAAGACAAATCACAGCAAGTAACATGTTCAGTCCAGATTAGCATATATATATATATACAGAAAGAGAAATCTGCAGATGCTCAGTACTGTGTCCAGTCAAGAGTGTCCTGCATAGTAAGGTACTGGATGAGGTTCTACCCAAGGCTGTGTTTCAGGGTAATAAGGGGTCTAAGATCAAGATACAGAAGTCTCTAACCTTATTTAGGGAGGAGAAATGGGTGCCAACTGGCAATTTTTCATTTGTATCTCAGAACTAGGTTCCAAATCCAGTTTGGATTAAGAAGAGTTTGTATTCCCAGAGGTGGCAATTCAGACTGAGGAGCGATTGACAACCCTAAGCTGTGCAGTGAGCAAGGAATAAGAACAAAACTGAGTATCTACTGTGTGGCTCTGATCCCAAGAAGTAAGGATCTATCTTTTAGCCCAGTCTGAAATCTTTAACAGAATAACCAAGGCAGATGTCCAGACCAAAAGAGAGCCCAGAATTTTTTCACTCTGAATCTTCAGGGCTTTCTAGCTAACTGAAAGTGACTGAGTGCAATAAAAATTTACTTAATCTGTGGGAAAGCCCACAGGTATGTCACTCAGATCCAAATCAAGGTCAGGAACTTGCAGACCTCAAACAAGAGAGCAATGCTCAGACTTTGCTCTGGATGAGACCATTTTGGGTATACTGGAAGTTTTCAGGCACACAAACTGTCATCCTTCAATAAAATAACATTCTATTCCATGAGAAAGTAGGAAGATGCCCCAAGAGGACCCAAAACAAGAACAAGAAAAGCCTAGATTTTCCCTTCAGAAATGGGCAGAGAGCCTGGCTTTAATACAAAGTCTGAAGTCAAGAAATGAGGTAGCAAAAATGAGCAAAGTGAAAAAGAACCCCACCACTAAAAGCTATTTTGGTGTCAGGGATGCCCAGTAGACCAATGCAGAAGAAAATGACTCCACACATCTTTAAGCAAAACCTCAAAGAAAAATATTTCACAGATATAACTTCAACTAGAATTCCTGGAAGTGATAAAGCACAAGTTTAAAATAAGTTTAAAGTGATTGTATAAGAGGAATGAGAGTGCTAGAAGAAAGTTTAGGAAAAGCAATTAGGGCATTAGGGGAGAAATTGGACAAGTATGAGTGGTAAGAAGAGAAAATAAGAAAGAAAATTAGTGGTTTAGTTAAAGAGAAACTAAACCAAGCAACATTCTCACTGAAATTTTTAAATGAACTGTATACAGTCCATTCCAATACCAGCTACACCTTCACTTATTTCTCTCAGTTCACTGGTTAAGTCAGGTGAATTGGAATATTCCTCCCAATTGCTACTTTCAGATCTTCTTCCATCACCCAGTATAACTTTTTTATCTTTGAGGTTCATGGTATTTATATCTGCCACCTAATCAAAATGTAAATAGTTGTAGTTTATCAACTGGTCTCTACTCTTTCTGCTTCAATGAATTAACTACTTAACTTATCTGCTTTAGTGTCCACCTGCCACTCAACTCTTTTGCCTTCAAGAAGTTGTAGCATGCATAGTGGCTACACCCTAGTAAAACCATTTTGGCGGATGGGCTAAATCAGGTTGAGGATAAGCAACAGTCCTCAACCATGTCAGTGAATTAGGGGAATATCTACCCCAAGGTAAAGACTTACCCCAGTGGAAGGGGGTGGATGAGAGCAATTTTTTCTAATAGCCATGATGATGGCTGAAGTAGGCTCTATGGGATGCTTAGAGCTTAGTCAGATATCAAATACGCCAAGATCATTCACTGAATTGCAGGAGATCACTTGTTGTTTTGACTTCATATTGCCACTGGATTTTGATGACTGTAAGAGACAGTGAGGCTGATGACTTTGTGCAACTCTGCCTCATTTAAATCTCATTCATGCTTATTAATGCACACCATAATGTCACTGGTCCCCTTTAAAAATGAAAGATGAATTCTACCTAAACTAATTAGTTTATTTAGTGCCATACCAATCAAACTATCAGATAATTATTTTCTAGAGCTGGAAAAAATAATATCAAAATTCATCTGGAAGAACAAAAGGTCCAGAAGAACAAGGGAACTAATGAAGAGATATCCTAGGGAAGGTGACCTAGCTCTACTAGACCTCAAATTGTATTATAAAGCAGCAATTATCAAAACCACTTGGTACTGGCTAAGAAACAGAGGGATAGACAAGTGGAATATGCTAGGTACTCAACACACAATAGGCAAAGAATATAGCAAAAAAGTTTGATAAACACAAGGACCCTGGCTTCTGGGATAAGAACTCACTGTTTAACAAAAACTATTGGGAAAATGGGATAAAAGTGTGGCAGAAACTAGGCATAGACCAATGCCTGATACGGTACACAAGAATAAAGTCCAAATGGGTACATCATCTAGGTACGAAGAGTGATATTATAAACAAATCAGTGGAGCAAGGAATAGTGTATTTATCAGTTTTATGGAGAAGGGAAGAATTTTTGACTAAAGAAGAGAGAGAAAGCATTATGAAGTGCAAATGAATAATTTTGATTACATTAAGCTGAAAAGTTTTTGCACAACCAAATCCAATGAAACCAAGGTTAGGAGGGAAGCAGAAAACTGGGAAAGAATTTTTATAACTATTTTCTGTGATAAAGGTCTCATTTCTAAAATATATAGAGAATTGTACAAGAATATAAGTCATTCCCCAATTGATAAATGGTCAAAGGATATGAACAGGCAGTTTTCAGAGGAGAAATTAAAGATATCTATAATCATATGAAAAAATGCTCTAAATCACTATTGATTACAGAGATGCAAACTGAAACAACTATGAGATACCACATCACACCTATCAGACTGGCAAACATGACAGAACAGGAAGATGATATATGTTGGAGAAAATGTGGGAGAATTGGAACACTAATTCATTGTTGGTGGAGCTGTGAGCTGATCCAACCATTCTGGAGAGCAATTTGGAGCTATGCCCAAAGGGCTACAAAAATGTGCATACCTTTTGACCTAGCAATACTGCTTCTAGGGCTGTATCCGCAAGAGATCATAAAAATGGGAAAGGGTCCCACATTTACAAAAATATTTATAGCATCACTCTTTGGTGGCCAAAAACTGGAAATCAAGGGGATGCCTATCAATTGGGGAAGGACTGAATAAATTATGGTATATGAATGTAATGGAATACTATTATACTATAAGAAATGATGAACAGGAAGACTTCAGAGAGGCTTAGAAAGACTTATATGATCTGATGCTGAGTGAAAGGAGCAGAACCAGGAGAACTCTGTACACAGCAACAACTACAGTGTGCAAGGATTTTTTCTGATAGACTTAGAACTTCATTGCAATGCTAGGACTTAAAAAATTCCCAATGATCTTTTAAGGCAAAATTCCTTCTACATCCAGAGGAAGAACTATGGAATGAAAATGTAGAATGTAGCAGATCATTTTCTTTTGCATTATGTTTTGGTTTGTTGTATGATTTCTCCCACTCATTTTAATTCTTCTATACAACATGACTATTGTGAAATAGGAATGTATATGTAGAACCCTTATAATGTTGTATACCATCTCAAGGAGGGAGGGGAGTGGTGGGAGGAGGGGGATGGGGAGGGAGGGAAAGAAAATATCTAGATTATATGGTAGTGATTGTGGAACACTGAAAATAAATAAATGAATTTTAAAAAAAGAAAATGAAGGAAGGACATCATAACAATACTTAGCTCACAATTTTTCTCTCCTTCCCAAGTATTGTCCTCATACTGAGATATCATACATTTTGATTTTCCTTCCAATACCCTAACCACTCATATCCTTAACTTTCTCAGCTCTTATGAGCTACTTACTACTCCACCACATCTCAGCCATACACAAAGATGATCCTGCCTTTAATCTTACCATCATCCCCAAATGCACCACTTCTATGTTAAAGAATTCTGAAATCCCCTTATCCCACCATAGGGATTTTTACGTCTCTTTCTGCCTTTTCATATGAAACTCTCCTCTTCATCCTTAACTATATCCTTACTTCAAATCCTTTGACCCCTCAGTTTTTCCCCCCAGGCCATCATCTATGCACTATACATTCTCTTCTCTTCCTCCCATTTTGACATCTTGGTCAACCAATTCATCTCTACACATTCCTACTCTCTTCAATCTCTAACTCCCATTATTATATTGCTAATTTTGCTCAGTCAAGTGTCTTGCCTCTCTACCTCCATTTGTCACCCTCGGTCCTATACAGGTGTTGCTGAATGAAGGTGGAGAAAATAATTCAACTCTTTAGACTGAGTCCATGACAAATTTATGCTATATAAACTCATTTGGGTCCTCACTGTTGGTAGACAATCCTACTACACATCACTTATTAACTCACTTTCCCACTCTCTATAGTAGTTCTTTCAAACCTTTTCATCTTTCTTCAAACCTCCCATTGCACAACTGCACCACTCCCCCACTGTCTTACCTGAGTACCTTGCTTCATATTTTACAGAAAAAAAAAAACCTGAGGCTATTTACTGTGAATTTCCTCTTCTTCATTCTTCCTTCTTATATCACTCAGGTTCACTCTGCCATTCTCTTTTCTTCCTCCTAGAAAACAGATTTTAAAAAAGGTAATTTAAGAATCATTGGACTACCTCAAATCCAAATCCAAGAAAAAAAGAAGAGCCTAGACATCATTTTCTCCATTCCCCAAATTGATTAAAACATGGGATAAAATGTAAATATAAGGAACCCATCTGTATTCTCCAAAGAGAGCAAAATGTAAACTCATAGAAAGATTTTAGCCCCAATCCTTCATTTCCCAGTCAAAGGAAAAATGCTGCAAGAAGCAATAAAGAAAGAATTCAAGAAATGAGGAGTTACATTCAGAATCATGCAAGATTTAGAAGCTATTATTTTAAACAAGTTTTGTTATTGTGCACTCACTTCAGTCCTGATCAACTCTTTGTGACTCCTTTTGGAGTCTTCTTGACAAAGAAATGTATGTGAGTGCATCTAAGTCTTTTCTCAAGAGTTTTCTGGACAAAAATATCAGGTTTAACATTCTTTCTCCAGCTCATTTTATAGATGGGCTGGAGTCACATGGCTAGCAAGCATTTGAGGTCAGATTTGAACTCAGGAAGATGACTCTTTCTAACTCTAGATCCAGCACTCTATTGCCTGTGCCTAGCTGTGCCTTTGAAATAGAGAGCTCAAAATTTGTTATGGTAGATATCAAAGAACATCATCTTACGACCAAGTATAACTTAACCAGGAAAACTGAATTTAAGCCTATCGGGGAAAAATGTATCCCTTAGTGAAATAGAGGACTACCAAGCATTCCTGATGAAATGACAAGAGATGCATAGAAACTCTGAAATACACACATAGATTCAAACAAACATAGAATCAAAACAAATCTAAAAAGGTAAATAAAAAAGAATAATAATAGAGAAACTATACCTACATATTGGATACAGAAATAGATTTCACTCCAAAGGGAAATGGGGTGGGAGTTTGGGTGAGGGGAGAGTAAAGAAGTGGGAATAAAAGGAGGTTTAATTAGGGGAGGAATTAGTCTGAAGCAAAATGAACTCTAACCATGGAGAGTGAATTATGATGATGAGTTTAAAAGAAAAGAAAGAAAGTATAAGAACTTATGATTGGGCTCCAGAAAAGGGAAAGAAAAGGGAAAGCATAGCAGGAGGAGATTGAATCAAGCCTAATACAATGGTGCTGAGCAATCTTCCTTTCTCTTTACCACCCTCTTCTTTATAAAGAAGGATCGATACACTCCCATACTGTATTTACATATGTATATAAAATATATTACATATATATAAATAAATGTCTACAGACAGATGAATATACATGCACAGATACATGAATATATACATATGCATATAACATATTGTGTTACTATATATTATGTTATATAATACTATATATTATATATTATGTTATATATAACAGGTATACATATAACATATATGGCATATATGTACATATGTATGTATATGTGGAAATTTATTTTGCTTGAGCATGCATACTTTTTAATAAGGGTTTTATTTTTCTTTGTTTTTCCATAGGGAAGGGGAAGTAAAGGGAGAGAGAGTGAATTTGTATCAATTAAAAATTAAGTTAAAACAAATTACAAAGTGCTCCATAAACGCTAAAGAGCTATTATTGTTTTAATGATTCTTTCAGCCAGCTTATACTAACAGAATCCCTAGAATCATTTGCTACTGTCTTTGGGAAAAGAGTGACAGTTCACCATCACCTTCTACTACAGGATACCTGGTCAACATCTGTTGTGAAACCACAGGGAGCCAGAGTGGTGTCACTTTCCATTTGAAAGGGCAATCCTCACCTTCCCAAATGCTGTCATAAAGTTTCATCACAAGTGATGGCAGGGTTTGGCAATGACACATTAACACACCATGTAGCCTTTTTGGATGCTTCTCCCAAAAGAATGATGCCATACTCTCCATTTCTTCTTGGTATTAATTATCTTGTCTTCTGGCAGATGGGGATGGATTAACTTATGGGAAAGAGCTATGTGATAGAGAATCAATAGGTCAAGCTTAAATCCATTGTTGATAGCTAGAAGAGAGGGAGGAAATAGAATAAATGAATCCAGGGTTGGCTGACAATTTAATTGCAGGTAGACTGGTGCTGTGGATTGGGGTCAAGAGAACAAGATTCTAGTGGGATTGAATCTCGTCTGACTCACTGCAGTGTCTGCCCTGTACCTTGGCCCTGTTCCTGTGAATGAATTGAACTGGTAGGAAGTACTGTCCATCATGCAATGAGAGGAACCCTATCAGGATCTCTTACAGTGTTCTCTGTCCACTTCCAGCCTAATATAAAATGACTTCTCCATTTGCTCATGCATAGGTTACCCATTCCTCTGGGAGCCTGTCTCAGGAGATGCATGGTTCTTCTTGAAGCTGAGGTGGGGAAAAGGAGAAATCTCTTAGGGGAACCACTCTGCAGTGTGCTCCTAGCTGTTCCTGTTTCAGGCACTTAGACTCTATGTGTTTGGGTTGGGGACGGGGAGCAGCATACTGTTGCTGTTTTGGTCACAATCGCAACCCTCAGTAGCCATTGCCCTTTACCCCTGAATTAGCAGTAGGACCTACCTCCCTGCTCCTGCCTTTCCGTTTAGGCTCTGGGGTGTAATGCCATAAAAATCACAAGTGTCATTGCCAACCATTAAAATGACTGGTATGATGATCTGGATGACTTAACAGCTAGATAATTGCCAATGATTTCAAAGGTTTCAGGGTCAATGGATCAACTGCTGATAGGGTCAGTAATGTGTGACAGGCTGACAAGCACTGAAAAGATTTCATTAAAAAATTGATGATCTTAAGTCAATGAGGAAGAAAAACAGGTCCCCTACATTCCAGGAGAGGGCAGCAATACATACACAAACATCTCTGGATGTTATAAGCCAGCCTGTCAAGGTACAGGAAGTCTCTTCAGTAGAGGTTAGCAGTCTAGTTCTAGTGATAACACTGGTCTGCTTTATTACCTTAGATAAGTCATTTAACCTTTTTCTAACCTGATGAGGTAGTTGTCATATTGTAAAGAAAGAGCTGGGCTTGGAGACAGATAGAATTGAATCCAAGAACTACCAATGACATATATACTGTGTATGAGACCTGGGACACATCATTTAACCACTCTGTTCTAGGCAATTCTCTAAGGCTCTGAGTCACAGAGAAGGTATCATTCTTCTTTTATACAGGGAATTTCCTCATCTCATAGTGCCCTATGGCAATGAGATGGTAGGTTGAATCCCTGAGGTCCTTTCCTTAACTTACATAATGAGATGAATAATAAGGCCAATCCTAGATTGTTTTGAGGACTAAAATGAGAGACTATGGGCATAGCAAAAAATGAAGTGGTTAGGCCTTTGAACAATGCAGGGGCAGGGAAGGGGAAGACAAATGCAAATACTGTCCTTACCTCATTGCTTACCATTATAAGGGAATGTGCAAATTGGATTTCTTGCTTGCAGGTTTGTAGGGGGATCAGTAAGTAGCCAGAAGCTGGATATAATGTAGCTTTGATGAATTTGGAAGCTGGGCTGACACTCATTTTAGTAAGGATGCACCAATTGTGGCTTCTGTGTGAAGGTAGAATGTGCCAGTAGGGGAGCGGCATGGGAGCCCTAGGCAGTACCTTTGGAAGTTGATATGAATAAACTACAACAAATTGACAGTATACTTTAGGATTATTTAACTTCTATAAGTTTCCTTTAGGAAACCCAAAATTATAGTTTTTGCATTTCATCCTAAATCCTCTTGAAAGTGTCACACAGAAAAAATTTGGAAGATATCTAAATAAACATTTGTTTTGAGGTCTCAGAGTGTGCAAATAAGAAATGGGATGAAATAGGAGCAGTTGGAAAAAAACCTTCCAACTTCCTGATAACTAAAGCTGCAGAAAGAATTTATTGAACACAAGGCCTTTTGATGGTTGACCGTGAGATCCATAAAGATAATCAAGACAGAGTCTTTGCCTTCAAGGAACATTCAGTCTAGAAGAATTGCTGAGATGTACACAAATAACTACAATCCAAGGCAGTGAATTAATTTGAGCCTTGAAGAAAACTGAGAACAGTGTCAAAGGAAAATTTTTTTTTTCTGGAGTACATCTAAGGGTTAAATAAAGCTGAAAACTTTGGTAAACTGTAAGAGACCTCAAATTCCAGGCCTCACCATTTGAACTGTAGATCTCCAGGTGGTTCTTTGCTCACGCAGTCCCTTAGCGTGAAATACCCTTCCCTTCCCCTATCTGGATCTAATGAATCCTAACCCTCCTTAAAACACCACCTCCCCCATGAAGCCTTCCCTTTTCACTGTCATCCCCTCAGAATAAATCTCCCTACTATATCACTTTGCTTGTACTTGATTTGCAGTATTTATTACACTTACCTGGACCAATAAGAATCTTGCCCATATATATGTTTATTCATATACATATATAAACACATACATATATGTGTATTATGTATGTATGTATGTATATATGTGTGTATGTATATATATGTGTGTATATATATATGTATATATGTACAATTTGATTAATCTTATAAAAGTCTCTTCTCTTTCCTTAAATATGTACTGGGGCTCAGTATACAAACTGGCTTGCAGAATGGAACCACGTAGTTAGGAACTACAGGCCAACAATGAGATAGGGCCTTAGTTCTCAAAAACTTCCAGGCTCAGGGTGACAGATAGATATGTGCTAACCATGCGCATGTTTAGCTGGAAGTAGAGGCAAGGCAAGAGAGGTAGATTCAGGATTTGGGAGATAATTTAAAACTTTAAAAGGCTTCCTGAGAAGTTAGGCTGAGCACTTCCGGAGAGTTAATATTTACCATGATGGGTAATTAATGGAATTTAAGCTGATGTTGTTGGGTTAAAAACTGTACTCTTTTCTCCCCAGAAAGCAATTCTACTCAATCATGGGGAAGGAGCAAACAAGTCAACTGATAGATTTGCCTAAATTATTCAAAGCTGAGGCAGCTACAAGGATTAATTGTGAAATTTGAATCAATATTTTATCATTTAGTTTGTGAAACATTTATGCAGTGTCTCCTCCCTTTTCAAATATACCAGTGTTATGCAAAGATCTGATCCTTTCATTGGCATGATTCTTTTTTTCACACCTATATATTAATGAATTGATGATTAGGCTGACAATGAGACTGGGGTCATCCTTTGACACATCATCATTTATTCATTCATCTATTCAGATATTTACTGAGCACCTACTATGTACAAAGTATTAATATGAACACAAAGTTGAAAAAGCCTTTCCTTGCCCTTGAAAAGCTTATGTTTTAGTAGAGGAAATGAAGGGACAGTTGGTGATGCAGTAGCTAGAGCACTGGGCTTAAAATCAGGAAGACTCATGTTCATGATGGGGTTCGGAAAGACTACCTGTATGAGATGGGGCTCCAGTGGGGATCTAAAGCTCAGTCTCAGACACTAACTGGCTATGTGACCCTGGGCAAGTCACTTAAACCTGTTTGCCTCAGTTTCTTCATATGTAAAATAACCCATAGAAGGGAATGGCAAACCACTGCAGTATCTTTGTCAAAAAACCCCAAATGTGGTCATGAACAAGATCAAAACGACTCAACAATAAGAGGAGATGACATAGATAATTATAATAGAAAGTAAATGTGAAGAATGTTATAAGAAAGGCATGAAGAAAGTGCTATGAGAATTCTAAAGAGTCAGACATGAATAAACAACCAGGAAACATTTGGATGAATGGGACCCAACTCCTAGCCATTGCACATTAGTAGACCAGTTTATTTTCTTTTTTTCAAATATATTTTTTTCTGATATCTTTCATTTTCATACGACATAAATTTCTCTGCATCCCTTTCAGTAACCATTCTCTTACAACAAAGAATTTCTTAAAAGAAAAATAAAAATGAAGAAAAAAATTCAATAAAATTGATCAAAATATTGAAAAAATTTGAAATTAGAGCAAATTTTTAACACTAATGGGTCTTCTTTAATGCAAAGGAAGGTGGTCTAATATCTGCTCTAAGTGACCAGCTTTAATATTTTTAATTTTGTAGAATTCTCTTTTGAGTGCATTGCAGTTATTGTGGTTACCGTTCATTGAATTGACATTATTTTAGTCACTGTGTAGATTATTTTCTTAATTCTGCTTACTTCATTTTGCATCAGGTGAGGTAGCTCTTTCTCTCTATTCATCATGTTTTTCATTTCTCATAGCATGATGATGTTCTATTATATTCATGTGCCACAATTTGTTTAGCCATCCCTCAGCAGAGATCATCTTCTTTGTTTCCAATTCTTTTGTTATCACAAAATTAAATATTTTGATGTCTGTACAGTCTTCATTTTAGTAATATGAAATCCACTCTGAAATTTGCACCTCCGTAGCAACCCTTGCCCCTGAGGTCCTCCCCTACCTGTGGTTAGAAAGGGTTGAGACATATCTGGAAGCTACTTTCAGGTTCTTCATTTGAGGAGAGCAACTGAGAATTGGACTCATTATTTCCCAATTGATTGTTTTCTTGGACTTCATAATCCCCAGACAATCCTCACTCCCAAGAAAAGATTCGCTAACTCATACCTCCCCATGTAGAGGGACTTCATGCCTTATGGGGGCAATTACTTATGGCTACTTTGTCAACTTATCTTCAAATTAGTCTTAGAGAGGTGCTTAGAGCATGATTCATTATATGCTTTTTAAATGTTGTCTGACCTTCAAAGAAAGATAATTTCTGATTTTCTTCTCCTTTCTCATAGCTACATTAATCTTTGAGCACAGAGAAGATGCTGACAATCATTTATTCTCAAAAACTTAGGGGTTCCCTGTTGCCTATACCATGATAAAATAGAAATTCATTGTGGAAGTACTTTAATGACAAGTTGGTTTACACAAACTCCTCTTTATACACTCTGTGTTTCAACCAAAGGGGACTGCTATGTGCTTTCTGTTGTAGTTTTGCTTAGTCTCCCTCCACAAATTCCTAAAGACTATAATCCATACTTGAAATGGGCTATTTCCTTCTCCCCATTTTTCAAAGGCTTCCTTTGCCTTCAGGACCTTGATTAGATACTATTTTTTTTTAATAAGGTCTCTGATTCTCTCTCTACTACTACTTCAGAAAGTGTTCTCCCCCTATTGGTTCTTGCCTGTGTTCTTTGTTATTAATATGTCTTTTTTTCTTATCACAGCCTACCTTCTATCATACTTATTCAGATAAGTACTTATTCCCTTTAACAAATTTTAAGTTCCTTGAATTCAAGTCACTTAATCATCAAATATTTTTTAATAACAATATGTTCAAGCATCCCAAGCTGGGGATTCAAAGAGAGGCAAAAATAGTACTTACCCTCAAAAAGATAACATTATGATGGCAAGGATAACATGCAAACGGTTCTATACACAATGACATATAAACAAGGTAACTGGAGCTCAGAGAGAAATAAATAGTATTAAGTGGGACTGAGAAAGACTACTTATGCAAAATGGGACTTCAGTGGGGATCTAAAGGAAGCCAAGGAAGCCAGGATTCTGAGATGAGGATGAAGCTCTTTCAAAGTAAGGGGGCTTTCATAGAAAATACATGGAACTGAAAGACAGATAATTTTATGCGAGAAACAACAAGAAGGCCAGTGTAATTGCCTCCTAGAGAATGTGGAGAGCTATATCCTATGAGAGGATAAGGAAGGAAGGAAAGGACTAATATCTAAAGGACTTTCAAGACCAAATAAACATCAAATTTTCTGTTTGATCATGGAGGCAACAGGGAATGACTAGTGTTTCTTCAATTGGGGAAAGATGCAGTCAGATCTGTGGTTCAGGTAGATCACTTTGAAAGCGGAGTGGAGGATGGACTGGAGCAGGAAGAAAATTTAGGCAGGGAGAACAACCAGAGGCAGATAGAGTAACCAGAGGTAGATAGAAATAATCCAAGTGGGCTTTTGGGGCAGAGGCAAGATGTCAGAGTGAGAGTAAGTACTCACCTAAACTCTAAGACAAACTCCTTCAGATGCCTCTAAAAGGAGAATATGAACAAAATTTAGAGTGGCAGAATACAAGAGGAGACAAAATGTGGCAGATTTCCAACCCAGGACAGTCTGCAAGTTCAATGGGAAGGTTCTGTTGCATGGGGAAGGAGGAGTACACAGTGCAAAGGGTATACCAGTGCAGACCCCGCCATATCAAAGCCAAGCAGGAAGCCCTGGGTGGTTTGAAACAGCAACAGCAGTAGCAGCACTACAGATTCTCAAACATATAATCTCAAGACAGGAGTCCAGGAGAAGTGAGTGAGAGAGAACCACAGAACCCCAGGTAACAGCAGCAATCACTTCTGAGACTATCAGCCCACAGATTAAATGTCTGTAAGTCACCTACTTGAACTTCCAGGAGCCAAGATGGCAGAGTGATCTGTAAATATTATCCTCCTACCCTTGTTGACTTTGAAAAACCCAGAGAATATTTCCCCAAGAAAAATCCTGGAACATTGAGATCAGATGAAGAGGTAAACAGTGTCTTAGCCTGTGAGGATAGGAAAATCACAAAGGGGGTGTCTCTCTTGCTGTGGCTGAAAGGGATCATTGCAGGACTGGAGCTGTCTCAGATAGCCCCACCTCAGCAAACCAGGAGGAGAGTATGAACCCCATGTGGGGGATGGAGCTCGCGATCTCAAACAACATGACCCCAGGCATGCCTCAGCACAGCCAGGCAAATAGGTAGATGGGATTCACCAACTGCTGACCTTGCCTATTCTCTAGCTCAGCAGAGGAGACCTCCTGTGGCCAGATCATCCCTCTCCCACACTTAACACAGCTAGCTCCAGGATAACTCCAGGGAAACTCAGAAAGACTTCACCTAGCCTCTGCTTTGGCACACCAGCCAGCTCAACATCAGGTAAGCTGCAGCATTCTAGCTTTTAGCTGAAAAAACCAGAAGCTACAACACACAAAACCTCAAGTTCTAAGCACAATAACCATGAGACAGAGCCCCCTGTGGCCCAGAAGTAGAGATCCTCTTTAAAGGCCAGAAAAAGGATCATCATCATGAGCAAGAAGAAAATTTTAAAAAAAGACCATATAATCTTTATATGGGGACACAGAACAAAACAGAAACACCAAAGAGGTCAGCATTGAGACTGTATTCCCATCCGAAACTTCAGAGGGGAATATGAACTTGTCTCAAGTCCAAAGAACATTCTTGGAAGAACTCAAGAAGGATTTTAAAAGCCAAATTTAGAGAAGTAGAAGAAAAACTGGCCAAAGATTTAAAAAGAAAGGGAACTATTGAATAGAAATGCTAGGCAAGGTGGCCTAGCCCTACCAGATCTCAAATTGCATTACAAAGCAGCAATCATCAAAAACACTTGGTACTGGCTAAAAAAAAAGAAGGGCAGACCAGGGGAACAGGCTAGCTCCTCAAGACACAGTAGTCAATGAGTATAACAATCTACCATTTGATAAACCCAAGGATCCCAGCTTCTGGGATAAGAACTCACTGTTTGACAAAAACTGTTGGGAAAAATGGATAACAGTGTGGCAGAAACTGGGCATAGACCATAGATACGGTACACAAGAATAAAGTCCAAATGGATACATGATCTAGGTATAAAGACTAATACTATAGACAAATTATGGGATATTATTAAGAAATAGTGGATTTGTCAGATTTGTGGAGAATGGAGAAATCTTTGATCAAACCAGAGATAGAGAACATTATGAAGTACAAAATGGATAATTTTGGTTACATTAAATTGAAATGTTTTTGCACAAACAAACCCAATGCAACCAAGATTGAGAGGGAAGCAGAAAACTGAGAAAGAATTTTTGTAACTAGTATCTGTGATAAAGGCCTCATTTCTAAAATATATGGAGAACTGAGTCAAATGTACAAGATTACAAGTCATTCCCCAGTTGATAAATGGTCAAAGGATATGAACAGGCAGTTGTCAGAGGAAGAAATTAAAGGTATCTCTAGTCACATGAGAAAATGCTCTATGTCACTATTGATTAGAGAGAGGCAAATCAGAAATAATCCAAGTGTGGAGTGCTAAGGGCTTGTAGCAGGGTGATAGCAATGTCAGAGGAGAGAAGCAGATGTATAGAAGAAATATTTACAACGTTGAACTGACAGAACTTGACAGCAAAGTTGCTTATGGGGTGACAATGAGTGAGAAGTTGAGAATTCTATTTGATTTATGAGCCTAAGTGAGTGGTGGGATGGTGGTGCCCTTAATAGGAGTGGGGTGGCTAGGAGCAGGGAGAGGTTTTAGGAACAAGGACCATATTATTTTTCATCCTAGAATGTTTTTAGCAGTTATTAAATGTCTTAAGCTTAGCAGGCATTTAAAATATGTTTTTTGATCTAAATTGGAAGACATATGACTAGACAGTGCTTTAATTTTTGTGAGAAAAAAAATACTGCTATGTGGCTATATGTAATGAGATCAGTTCAAATTTTCTCCCCCATCTGTACACACTGACTATAGCCCCATTCAGAGAAGCAGTGAAATTTCTCCTCAAAAATGTATTTATCAGGTGACCACCCACATGCATGGCAGTATACAGGGAGTGTTGGCAGAGGATAATACACAGAGGATAATACACAATTTCCTCCCAGCTGAAAGCCCTAAGGTAGATATGGCACCAACAAATATATCAATAAACACATATATCTTGAAAATATTTGTAAAATTTACACGTACATTTATGATAAAGAAGAAATAGAGTTTTTTCTTTCTTTCAATTACCTATTTCTACAAAGTCTTTTTCTGGCTTTTATACTTAATGGGTTTCTCATTAAGTAATATTGACTGTTATCATTGTCACCTTCCTATAATGGGTCAATTAGTGGATTATTCAAATGCTGACATTTCTATTCTAAATATAATGGGCTATTTATTACTGTAACTGATAATTGCTTTCTTCCCTAGGGATTCTTAAAAAAATCACAGAGGATGAAGTCTGGTACTACAAGACAATCACCATAAATGTAGTCTACTAACTCTCTGGTAGATGATGGATATAAAATATAATTTTAGTATTGACCTCATATGAATGGGCATATATGGAATGCAATAGGTTAGAAAAAGGGGTAAGGAAAGCAGTTAGAGTTACAATAAAGAATCATCTATCTAGCAAAACTGATTATAATCTTAGGGGGGAGGGATAAATATTTAATGAAATAAAGGATTTTCAAGATTTCCTGAAGAAATGACCAGAGTTGAATAGAAAAATTGACATTTAAATATAAGATTCAAGAGAAGCATAAAAAAGGTAAACAGAAAGGAGAAATCATAAGAGATTCAATAAATTTAAACTATTTACACTCCTAGATGGAAAGATGATACATGCAATTCCTAAAATAAGCTAAATAAACTATTATTATTAGGGCAGTAAAAAGTCTACATAGAGTCAATTATTTCGGGATGATCTCAAAATACAAAAACAAAAACACCTGAATGGGGAAGAAGGAGGAATGCATTGGGGAAAGGAGGAAGACAGAGGTAGAATGTGAAAAATTATCTCATAATAGAGGTATATATGAAACAGCTTTTACACTAAATAGGGGGAATGGAGGTGGTAGGTAATGCTTTAAACTCTTTATCATCTTAATTGGTTCAGAGAGAAAAATGCATGTGTGTGTGTGTGTGTGTGTGTGTGTGCGTGTGTGTATGTATGTGTGTGCATTTATGTTTCCCCTCCTGGATGAATATCTTGTTGTAGCAAAGGGGCTTGTGCAGTGCAATGAAACTATGAGATAGGCTGTGCATGGTTATTTAAGACAGACCATTCATAGTATAAAGTTCTGACAAAAGCTGATCCACTGGAGAAGAAAATGGCAAATGATGCCAGTATCTTTGCCAAGATAATCTCATGGATGGCATTAAAAAAACATAAAAGATATAACATGAGAAGATGAACCACTCAGTTCAGGTTGTGTCCAACATGCTACTGGGGAAGATAGGAGGAAAAATACAAGTAGCGTCAGTACTAAAAAGCGCAAAGGAAGATCAGTTGCACATGTGTCTTGTGACTAAAGGAAAGTAGAAAGCTGCAAAAATCAATGTTGCAAAGGATCTTAGAATGTAAGATCTATGAACCAAGGTAAACTGGATCTATTCAGACAGGAGATGGGAAGATTAAACATTGACCTCTTGGGTGCCAATGGACATGAATGGATTTAATTTAATTCAGGTGATCAATACATACAATATACTATGGGCAAGAATCCCTTAAAATCAATGGAGAGCCCTCATTGTTAATAAAAAAGTGAGCAAAGCAGTATTGGCCTATAATCTCAAAAATGACAGCTGTTTGAATCCAAGGCAAACCATTCAATATTACAGTAATATGAGTCTATGCTCCAACTCCTTATGCTGAAGAGGCCAAAGTTGCTCAATATCTTCTAGAAATAACACTAAAAAAGACATCACATTCTTCATAGGGGATTGGAATACTAAAGTAGGAAATCAAAAGATAATTGGAATGACAGGTGAGTTTGGCCTTGGAGTAAAAATGAAGCAGGGCAGAGACTAATAGGATTTTGCCAAAATAACTCACTGGTCACTCTTTTTAAACAACTTCACATGGACATCACAAGATGGTCAATATTGAAATTAAATTGATATATACTTTGTAGTTAAAAGTAGAGAAGAGTTGGAGCAGATTGTGGCTCAGAACATCTGCTTCTTGTTGCAAAATTCAGAGTCAAGTTGAAGAGAGAATTGGAAACCATTAGAACATCTAGCTATAATCTCAAAAACATCTCTTCTGAATATGAAGTAGAAGTGATGAATAAATTTAAAGAATTAGATCTGATAGATCTAATAGGTATAAGCATGAAGAACTATGAATAGAGGTTCACAATGCTGCACAGAAAGCAACAAAAAGAAAATCCAAAGAAAATGAAGAGCAAGAAGCAATATGGTTGTCTACTGAGACTTTACAATTATCTGAGAAAAGAAGGAAAGTGAATGATAAAGGAGAAAGGGTAAGATATATCCAACTAAATGTAAAATTCCAGAGAGTAGCAAGTGAAATAAAGTTTTCTTAAATGAGCAATGCAAAGAAATAGAAGAAAACAATAGAATGGGAGAAACAAGAAATCTTTTCAAGAAAATTAGACACCAAGTGAACATTTCATGCAAAAATGGGCTGGGGGAAGAAAAAATGCTGTTTACATGGTAATTTTTTTAAAACCTATTTATTTATTTATTTTAAGATTTCAACATTCATTTCCACAAAATTTTGAGTTCCAAATTTTCTCCCCATCTCTCTCCCCCCTCCCACCCCAAAATGCCAAGCATTCTGATGGCTCCTTCCACCAATGTGTCCTCTCTTCTAACACCCCTCCCATCCCTTATCCCCATCTTCTCTCTTGTCCTGTAGACCAAGATAAATTTCTATACCTCATTACCTGTATTTCTTATTTCCCAGTTGTACACAAAAACAATTCTCAGCACTTGTTCCTAAAACTTTGAGTTCCAGCTTCTCTTCCTTCCTTCCCCCCATGCCCACTGAGAAAGCTCGCAATTCAATATAGGCTATATATGTGTAGTTTTGCAAATGACTTCCATAATAGTCATGTTGTGTAAGACTAACTACACTTCCCTCCATCCTATCCTGCCCTCCATTTCTTCTATTCTTTCTTTTGACCTTGTCACTGTCCAAGAGTGTTTACTTCTAATTGCTCCCTCCTCCCATTTGCCCTCCTTTTCATCATCCCCCCCATGCTGCTTATCCTCTTCTCCCCTACTTTCCTGTAGTGTAAGATAGATTTTCATACGAAATTGAGTGTGCATGTTATTCCTTCCTTGAGCCAAATGTGATGAGAGTAAGCTTCACTTTTTCCCTCTCATCTTCCTCCTTTTCCCCTCCACTGGAAAAGCTTTTTCTTGCCTCTTCTATGAGAGATAATTTGCCCATTCCATTTCTCCCTTTCACCTTCCAATATATTCGTCTCTCACCCCTTAATTTTATTTTTTGAGATATGATACCTTCCTATTCAACTCACCGTGTGCTCTCTGTCTCTTTCTCTCTCTCTCTCTGTACATGTGTGTTTGTGTGTGTGCGTGTGTGTAATCCCTCCAACTACCCAGATACTGAGAAAAGTTTCAAGAGTTACATGTATTATCTTTCCATGTGGGAATGTAAACAGTTCAACTTTAGTAAGTCCCTTGTGATTTCTCTTTCTTGTTTACCTTTTCATGCTTCTCTTGATTCTTGTGTTTGAAAGTCAAATTTTCTTATCAGCTCTGATCTTTTCATCAACAATGCTTGAAAGTCCTCTGTTTCATTGAATGACCATATTTTGCTCTGAAGTGTTATCCTCAATTTTTCTGGGGTAAGTGATTCTTGGTTTTATTCCTAGTTCCTTTGACTTTTGGAATATGATATTCTAAGCCATTTGATCCCTTAATGTAGAAGCTGCTAGATCCTGTGTTATCCTGATTGTATTTCCACAATACTTGAATTGTATCTTTCTAGCTGCTTGCAATATTTTCTTCTTGACCTAGGAACTCTGAAATTTGGCTACAATATTGCTAGGATTTTCTCTTTTTTGGATCTCTTTTAGGAGGTGATTGGTGGATTCTTTCTATATTTATTTTGCCCCCTGGTTCCAGAGTATCAGGTCAGTTTTCCTTGATAATTTCATGAAAAATGATGTCTAGGCTCTTTTTTTGATCATGGCTTTCAAGTAGTCCCATAATTTTTAAATTGTCTCTCCTGGATCTATTTTTCAGGTCAGTTGTTTTTCCAATGAGATATTTCACATTATCTTCATTTTTTTTTCATTCTTTTGGTTTTGTTTTGTAATTTCTTGGTTTTTCATAAAGTCATTAGCCTCCATCTGTTCCATTCTAATCTTTAAAAACTATTTCCTTCAGTGAGCTTTTGAACCTCCTTTTCTATTTGACTAATTCTGCTTTTTAAAGCATTCTTCTCCTCATTGGCTTTTTGGACTTCTTTTGCCAATTGAGTTAGCCCATTTTTAAAGGTGTTATTTTCTTTAGCATTTTTTGGGTCTCCTTTAGCAAAGTGTTGACTCTCTTTCCATGATTTTCTTGCATCTCTCTCATTTCTCTTCCCAATTTTTCTTCTCCCTCTCTTACTTGATTTTCAAAATCCCTTTTGAACTCTTCTATGGCCTGGGACCATTGCATATTTATTTTCGAGGTTTTGGATGCAGAAGCCTTGACTTTTATGTCTTCCCCTGATAGTAAACATTGTTCTTTCTCAATAGAAAGGATGGGAGAGAATATCTATTCACCAAGGAAGCAACCTTCTATAATCTTATTTTTTCCCCTTTTTTAGGCATTTTCCCAACCAGTTACTTGACTTTTGGGTCCTTTGTCAAGACTAGGGTATACTTTGGGGTCCTGTAAGTTCTCAGTTCCTCCAAGGTGGCACAGTCAAGTGAGTGGAGTTTTCTCCTTAAGGTCTCTAGCTCTGATACCCCAGCACTCTTCCTTACCCGAGGACCATGCTCAGGGCTGAGGTTCAGATCAGCTGCTCAATTCCCCCAGGGGCTTTAAGCTGAGGCTCCAACAATGGAGGCTGGCTACTGTCTGCAGTGGCCACCACAGCCATTGTCTGCTGCTGCTGCTGCCACTGCTGCTGCCTTTCCCACTGCCTGGAGCTATGACTAGGGGAGGTCCTGCTCTTTTTTCATGGAGTTGAAAAAGCTCTCTCACTGTCCTTTGAAGCATCTTTGGCACCTGTGGGTTGAGGGATCTGTGAACCTCTGCTGCTCCTGGGAATTCCATCTCCAGGGCCTGCTCCAGCCCTGATCCTTCTGACCAAGGCTAGGCTGCATTCTGCTTGAATCCAGTGCAACATACCTTTCCCGTTGGCCTTCCAGGTTATCCTGGGCTAGAAATCTCCTCCACTCTGTCACTCTGTGTCTTCTGCTACTCTAGAATTTGTTAAAAGTCTTTCTTTACAGGTATTTTATGGGCTGTGGGGAAAGAGCTAGAGTATATGCATCTTTTTACTCCACCATCTTGGCTCTGCCGAACTCCCCTCCCCCCCATAATAATTTTGTTGTATATTTGAAAGGAATAGCAAATTGTGCTTGGTAGATTTTCAGTTTCATGTGAAATCATTTTTTTTTTACTTTACTAAGTTATAGAAATGTTCGCTTTATTCCAAAAATTAAAAAGAAAATTTAATAATGGAAAACATGGCATGATAAAAGATAAAAATAGTAGGAATTTAATAGAAACAAAAGAGATTAACAAGAGGTGCCAAAAATATACAAAAGAACTATCCATGAAAGACATTAACCATCACCAATAACCATGATGTGATTACTGTTCTATAGCCATATATCCTGGAGAATTAATTCATTTGACTTATAAAATGAAATAAATGCATAGATGTCAAATAACATGTCCTAAAAATTTCAGAAGAGAAACATGAATTTTAACTGGGAGTGGGTCAGAGGATCAAGAAAGGCCTTATGGAATAGTTGTCATCTGAGCTGAATGTAGAGGCATTCATGAAGAATCTTAGGATAGATCTTAAATCCTTTGAAGTCATTGGGGACAGCATAAACAAAGACATAATGTTGAGAGAAATGAGGAAGAAACTATACAAAGAAAAGTCTAGTTTGGCTGTATTGAGGAGTGAATGAAGGCGAGTAATGTGACAGAAGGTTGGATTACGGAAGGCCTTGAAGGCCAAGCTAAAGAACTTAGTTTTTTAAATTGTCATTAAAGAACTAATTAAAGATGTAGAATATAGTTGCTTTGATTAGATCTGATCATTTACACATGCATTATTTGTACTTGATTACTTTGGCATTTATGTTTGGAACAGATGTTAGGGGAAATAACCTGAAGGCATGGAGACTAATTGTCATGGTTACTACAATAGATCAGGTAGAAAAATAATCAGGATGTGAAGTAGAATCTGTAGAAGAATGGGATGCATGCACACATGCACACACTCATATATATGGAAATGATAAGACAATGTGTGTGTGTGTGTGTGTGTGTGTGTGTGTTTGTGTGTGTGAAGGCTAATGGGGAAGTAAAAAATAAAAGAGGAATAATTAAGAATGGGTCAAAACTGAACGACTGGGTATATGGAATGCCAAAAGAAATTAGCAACATTTACTTGGAATTACTGGTGTGGCATCTATGCACAAACAGCTTCAAAGATTGTTTAAATTTGGCAGTTATAGGAGAAATAGGACTAGAAAGAGAGATTTTGAATTGACTTTCTTAGAGATAATGGACCAAATGGATCACTCACTGGGGGAGGCTGAGAATAATTATCGTAGAACTTGAAGAGATCTTAGAGGCCATCAATTCTATGCCCTTTATTTTACAGATGAAGAAATTGAGGTATAGAGAAGTTAAGTGATTTGTCCAGGGTTATGCAATAAATATTTGAGTTTTCATCTGAATCCAGGCTTTCCTAACTACAAATCCAGTGCTTTACTCAGTAGACAACAGGTTCAAAAGCCTGGGGCCTGAGTCTCGTCTTCTTCTGCACCATTTTCTGTAGAGGTCATCAAATACACTTTGGTATCCAGGGATGTCCGGTGGCTTCACTGTCCTGTTTAATGGTGTAGGATGGGGAATACATTGTTCTACTTGAGAATCTCTATTTTTTAGATAATTAAAGAAGTTGTCTGGGAACCAGAAACATTGTACTCCATCCCCTGAGGTTCAATTTATCTGGTTTAGTCTCTACTTCAGTTAACAGGTTTGTAGAATTAAATCATTTAAAATAGTGAGAGCCCATCCAGAATCATTTGCTGCTTCTAAAAGAGGCAGAGAGAGGGGGAAAGAGAAATGAGTGACAAGTCAGGAAAAGGATAGGGTCATATTTCTCCCTTTGTGTAACAACTGTTATTATTATTACTATTTCATTAAATATTTCCCAATTACATGTATTTTTAAACATTTTAAAAATATTTAGTTCCAAATTTTCTCCTTTCGTCCTATCCCTCCTTCTTTAAGAAGACAAGCACTTTGATTTTGATTATGCATATGAGGTCATGTCAAACATTCCCATATTAGCAATGGTGCAAAGGAAAGCAAAAAGAAGACAGTAAAGAAAGTTTTAATTTTCATTCAGAGTTCATCAGTTCTCTCTCTGAAGATGGATAGAAATTTGTATCATGTGTCCTTTGGAACTGTCTTGGATGACTGACTTCATTAAAGTACTTAAGTATTTCACAGCTGAGCATTCTTAAAATATTACTGTTACTGTGTACCATATATTCATGGTTCTACTTACTTCTGCATCAATTCATAGGTTTCTCTGAAACCCTATCACTCTTCAGTTCTTATAGCACAATTGTATTCCATCATAATCACATACCATAACTTGTTTAGCCACTCTCTAATAGATGTGCATTCCTTTAATTTCCAGTTCTTTGTCACTACAAGAGTTGCCATAAATATGTTTGTACAAATAGATCATTTTCTCTTTTTAATGATCTCTTTGTGATACAGACGTAGAAGTGGTGTTGCTGGGTCAAAGGGTATAAGCAGTTTTATAGCCCTTTGGTCATAGTTGCAAATTACCCTCCAGAATGTTTAGATCAGTTGAGGGTACTAGTGTCCCAATTTTCCCACATCCATTGCAAAAACTGTAATTTTCCTTTCCTGTCATGTTAGTCAATTTGAGATAGGTAAAGCTGTATTTTGCAATTGTTTTAATTCATATTCCTCTAATCAGTAGTAATTTTGAATATTTTATGTGACTTCTGATGCTTTGATCTCTTCTGCAAACCTCCTCTTCATATTCTTTGACCATTAAACAAATGGGAGATGACCCCTCCTTTTTTATACATATAAATTTGGCTCACTTCCTTACATATTTGAGAAATGAACCCTTAATCAGGGAAAATTGGTGCAAATTCTTCTCCATTTTTTGTTTTCTTTCTAATTTGGGCTCCATTAATTTTGTTTGTGCCAAAGCTCATTAATTTCATATAATCAAAATTAACTATTTTCCATCTCATAATCCACTCTGTATTTTGTTTACTCATAAAGTCTTCCCTTATCCAGAGATCTCATAGGTTCCTTTTTCCATGCTTGCCTAATTTATTTATTATATCATCCTTTATGTCTAAATCGTTTATCCATTTTCTTTTTTTCAAAATTTATTTAAGTTTTCAACATTCATTTCCATAAAATTTTGAGTTCCAAATTTTCTCTCCATTTCTCCCCTCCCCCTACCCCAAAACACCAACCATTCTAATTACCCCTATCACCAATCTGCCCTCCCTTCTAACATTCCTCCCTTCCCTTATCCCCATTTTCTTTCTACTTGTATGGCAAGATAAATTTCTACACCCCATTACCTGTATTTCTTATTTCCCAATTGTATGCAAAAGCAAATCTCAACATTTGTTCCTAAAACTTGGAGTTCCAACTTCTTTTCCTTCCTCCCTCCCCACCCATCCCCACTGAGAAGGCAAGCAATTCAATATAGGCCATATCTGTGTAGTTTTGCAAATGACTTCCATAATAGTCATGTTGTGTAAGACCAACTATATTTCCCTCCATCATATCTGCCCCCCATTTCTCTATTCTCTCTTTTGACCCTGTCCCTCCCCAAGAGTTTTGACTACTAATTGCTCCCTCCTTCCATTACTCTCCCTTCCATCATCCCCCCCCCCATCCAGCTTATGTCCTTCTCCCCTACTTTCCTGTAGTGTAAGAGAGGTTTTCATACCAAACTGAGTGTGCGTTATTCCTTCCTTGGACCAAATGTGATGTGGCTTTTTCTTGCCTCTTTCATGAAAGATAATTTGCCCCATTCCATTTCTCCCTTTGTCCTACCAATATATTCCTCTCTCACCCTTTAATTTTATTTTTTTAGATATGATCCCTTCCTATTCAATTCATCCTGTGCTTTCTGTCCATATGTTTGAAAATATATATATATATATATATATATATATATATATATATATATATATATATATATATATATATATATATATATATATATATATATATATACACACACATATATTTGTGTGTATGTATGTGTTTGTGTTTAATCCTTCCAACTCCCCAAAAACTGAGAAAAGTTTCAAGAGTTACAAATATTATCTTGCCATTTAGGAATGTAAACAGTTCAACTTTTTTCATGAAAGATGATGTCTAGGCTCTTTTTTTTGATCCTGGTTTTCAGGTAGTCCCATAATTTTTAACTTGTCTCTTCTGGATGTATTTTCCAGGTCAGTTGTTTTTCCAATGAAATATTTGACATTATCTTCTATATTTTTTTCATTTTTTCAGTTTTGTTTTGTAATTTCTTGGTTTCTCATAAAATCATGAACTTCCATCTCCTGAAATCTAATTTTTAAAGAACTATTTTCTTCAGTGAGCTTTTGAACTTCTTTTTCCATTTGACTAATTCTCATTTTTAAAGCATTCTTCTTTTCGTTGACTTTTCACCTCTTTTGCCAATTGACTTAGCCTATTTTTAAAGCTGTTATTTTCTTCAGCATTTTTTGGGGTCTCCTTTAGCAAGCTGTTGACTTGCTTTTCATGATTTTCTTGCATTACTCCCATTTGTCTTCCCAATTTTTCCCCCACCTCTCTTACTTCATTTTCAAAATCCTTTTTGAGTTCTTCCATGGCCTGAGACCATTGCACATTTATTTTGGAGTCCTCTGATGGTAAGCATTGTTCTTCCTCCTCTCAAAGGATGTAAGGAAATACTTGTTCACCAAGAAAGAAATCTTCTATAGTCTTATTTTTCCCCCTTTTCTGGGCATTTTCCCAGCCAGTTATTTGATTTTTGAGTCCTTTGTCAAAAGGAAGTTATATTCTGGGGACCTGTAACTTCTCAGTTCCTCCAAGGTGGCACAATCTCCTCTCCTGGCCTGCTCCCTGGTCTTGGAACAATCAAAAACTTTTCTGTCTAGAATCTGGGAGTAGTAGAATTCCCTCTCCACAACAGCCTCCAGTTCTCCATGCCAACAGTTCTCCTCACTCCTTTGTGGGAGATCAGCTGCTTAATTTCCCCAGGGGGTTTAGGAGGAGGTCTCCACAAATGGATGCTGCTGCTGCTACTGCCTGGGGCCAGGGCTACGGGAGGACCCTGCTCCCTTTCACCCAGGAGAAAAAGCTTTTTCAGTGTCCTCTGAAGTTGTCTTTGCCATTTGTGGGTGTAGGGATCTGAGAACCTCCACTGCTGCTCAGGATTCCACCTTCAAGGTCTATTCCAGTCTTGTTCCTCCCTGTGCTGTGCAGCCAAGGCTAGGCTGTGCTCCCTTCTATGCCCCATGTGATAAATCTTTCCTGTCAGCATTCCAGTCTACCTTGGGCTGAAAATCTCTTTCACTCTGTCCTTCCATGGCTTCTGCAGCTCTACAATTTGTTTAGTTTTTTTTTACAGGTATTTTATGGGCTGTGGGGGAAGAGCTTCAGTATGTGGGTCTTTCTACTCTGCCATCTTGGCTCTGCCCCCTCAAAGTTGTTCTTAAAACAGTATTGCTTTGACTGTATATAATATTCTCTTCTGTCTGCTCATTTTGCTTTTCATTATTTCATGCAAGTGTTTCCATGTTTTTTCCAAAATCATTCAGCTCATCATTTCTTATAGAGTAGTCTTCTATCTCAATCATATACCACAATTAATTCAGTCTTTCCACAATTGATGGGCATCCCTGTAATTTCTAGTTCTTTGCTACCAGAAAGAGAGCTGTTGTAAACATTCTAGAACATAGGGGTTCTTTTCCTTTTCCTCTAATTATCTTTGGAAATAGAGAAAGTACTGTTAGGGTTGAATCAAAGTACATAGAGTTTAATAACACTTTGGTTTTAATTCTGAATTGCTCTCCAAAATAGTTGTATCACTTCACAATTCTACCAGGAGTGAATCAGTGTCCTGATTCTTCCATATCCCCTCCAACATTTGTTACTTTCTCCTATAATTTTATGCACTCGTAGGTGTAAAATGTCATCTCAAAGTTGTTTTAATTTGCATTTTTCTGATCAATAATGATTTAGAGCATTTTTTTCATGTTACTATTAATTGTTTTGACACCACTCTATTTCCTGGCCAATACTCTGTAATACAGTTAAAAATGTGGAAGTGTTAAACTTCCTTCCTTAACATTTTTTAAATTTATTTCCTTGATAATCTTGACCTTTTGTTCTTCCAGATGAATTTTGTTATTTTTTTCTAGCTTTATAAAGTAATTCTTTCCTAATTTGATTGGTGTGGCAATGAATTAGTAAATTAACTTAGGTAGGATTGTCATTTTTATTATATTGGTCCAACCAACCCATGAGCGATTAACATTTTTCCAATTGTTTTGATTGTCTGTATTTGTCTATAAAGTGTTTCATAATTATGTTCATATGATGCCTGGGCTTATCTTGGCAGGTAAACTTTCAAGCATTTTATATTGTCTGCAGTCATTTTAAATGACATTTCTTTTATTATCCCTTCAGGCTGTATTTTGTTGCTATTATGTAGAAGTGCTTATGATTTATGTTAGTTTATTTTGTATTCTGCAACTTTACTGAAATTGTTGTTTAGTTCAACTAGCGTTTTAGCTGATTGTCTAGGGTTCACTAAGCATACCATCATATCATCTGAAAAGAATGATAATTGTGTTTAATTATTGTATATTTTATTCCATCAATTTCTTTTTCTTGTCTTATTGCTAGAATTAGTATTTTGAGTACAATATTGAATAATAATTGTAGGTTAGCTAGGTGGCACAATAGATAGAGTGCTGGCCCAGGAGTCAGGAAGATGAGTCATCCTGAGTCCAACTCTGCACTCAGATACTTACTAGCACTACAATCCTATCACTTAGTGCTGCTTGCCTCAGTTTCCTCATCTTTTCAAATGAGTTGAAGAAAGAAATGGCAAAACACTCCAGTATATTTGACAAGAAAATCATAAATGGAGTCATAAAGAGTTGGACACAACTAAATAATTTAAAAATGACAAATTGAGGAACAGTGGTGCTTCCTTCACTCCTAATCTTATTAGAAGGCTTCAAAATAATTGTGAAACTACAGATAATCCTTCTTCTTTGTTTTAGAGAGTTACCATTTATAATTTTAAGAATGGCTTTATTGATTCCTTTGCTTCCCCTCCCTTTTTTTTTAAACGGGAGTGAGTGTTGTGTTTTGTCAAAGGCTTTTTAGGTATCAATTGCTAAAATCCTCTGATTTGTGTTACTGTTTTTGATATGGTCAGTTATGCTGAGAGATCTTCTAAGATTGAACCATTTCTGCATTACTGGTATAAATCTCACCCAGTCATAGTATATAACCTTTGAGATATATTGTTATCATATCTTTGCTAGTATGTTATTTATAAATTTTGCAGTGGTCTTCACTAAGTACATTTTTTTCTTTCTCTATTTTGTCTCTCCTAGAGTTTAGGTATCAAAACCTTTTTTGTGTCCTAAAAAAAGAATTAGGTACAATTCATTTGCCTATTTTTCAAAATAGTTTGTATAGTATTAGGATTAATTGTTCTTTAAATCTTTGGTAGGACTCATTTATAAATCCATCTATTCCCAGGTATTTGTCTTAGGAAATTCATTGTTGACTTGTTCAATTTCTTTTTCTAAGGTAGAGCTACTTAAGTATTCTATTTCCTCTTCTGTTAATCTGGTTAGTTTATGTTTTTGTAAATATCCATTTCCCTTAGATTGTCAGTTTTACTGGCATATAATTGAGCAAGATAACTCCTAATAATTGCTTTGATTTCATCTTCATTGGTAGTGCATTCACCCTTTTCATTTTTGATACTTGTTATTTGGTTTTCTTTTTTAAAAATCAAATTAACTAATAGTTTGTCTGTTCTATTGGTTTTTTCATAAAACTGAGTTGTATGTTTTAATTAGGCCCTTTTAATGAGGCACAGGGAGTTCTAGCCTTAATGCCAATTTCTCCATGTGGAGCTTGGAAAGCACCTCTTTTTTTTTTTTATCTTAAAAGGCAAACACAGAAACGTGATCTATTTTGTAAAGAATTAATAGTGAATATAGGCGTATGTGTGTCTATGCAAATTTGCCTTCAAAAAGGAAACCAAGCACCGTTTCATTAGAACAGAAACTCAAGGCAAAAAATTGCCTCTGGGAGGGAAAGGTTGAGTTTTTGCAGATCATTAGCAGCCTTATCTCCACAGCAGACCCAAAAGTAGTTGGTTAGGTTCAAGAGTCAGAAGGATGAATGCCTGGCTATTCCTGACACAGTTAAAGGGCCTGGTTTTCCAACTTCTCTTGTCCTTGCAGCTTCAGAGAATGGGTTCATAAGACAGTAAAAGCACAGAGTTGTTGGCCAGAGGAGTAATGGATTTTAATTAGACATAGCCAGTCCTCTCAGCTCTTTTGCTATTTTTTTTTTGTACCCTGTTGGGATGGACTCCTTTATGAATTATTCAATACCATTCCAAGCCAGGTGATTCAGGAACAGCCAGTACACTGTATTCAGAGAACAGATTATTACCTCTTGCCCTTTGGTAGATGTTAGGGTTAGCAGATGGTAGCAAGAATGTTCATATGTCTTATTCCCACAATAGTTCCATGTTTTAACAAACCTATCTATGTGGTTTATTTCTTTGCTTTTTTTCTCTCCTGTGTTTACAAATAATGAACTCCTTCTTTGGAGATATCTCCCATGATGAGTACCCATTCAAGGTAGCTTTTGCTTTCTTTTAGACTTCTCATGGCTATATAAAGAGGTTTTTTGAGAGAAAACTCAAGGTGATTACAAAGCAAAAACAAACAAAAACTCCAACAATCTAAGGACTATGAGGGGGTAAATAGAATAGATTCCATTGTAGAATAAGGATTTCTTGGAGTTAATTTATTTTAATTTAGCCATTGCATTGCTCTAGTAAATAGTTATTCCTTTGTTCACATATACACATAGTTAGGACATTTCTGTCCACAAAGTTGTTTGGTCAACGTGTTGGACTTCTGATTAGTGGGCAAAGTGCTATATTTTAGCTGGGCAAAGTACAAATCCCTGTCATGTACCATGAGACAAGACTGGCAGATACAAGGGAATTCTCCCATGTGGTAGGATGGTCAGTATTCACTCTGTGTATGGAAGGCCAATGATAGAAAGGAGAACAGATGTAATTCAAAAGCCAAGATAGCATTTTACCACAGCTATTGTGGGAGTGTAGATATCCTGGTGGCTCAGACAAGCAGGCCATTCATTTGTGAAGCAGGTAGTTCAAATTCAAAGAAATATATAATAGAACAGGGAGTAAAAACAAGAGTATGGTAAATTAGTGTTTTATACAAAATCCTCCTTTCACCCTACTGCCACCTTCTAATTATGCTTCTTCTTGGTTCATATTATTGGGGAGGGGAAGATCATAGGATCATAAATTTCAATTTGGACATGCCATTATGGAATATCTAATTTTTATTTTATAGGAAACTGGGATATAAATAGTTTAAATGACTTTCCTAGGATCACATATCTTGAATACCTGTCCAAGGTGGAATCTGAACCTAGACTTGCTGTCTCCAAGTCCAGGGCATCATACCCTTCACTACATTGCCAATAAAGTAGAAGGGAATAGTAAGGACATCTTTGTCAACTTCACATTGGTGCTAAGGATTGGGTAGTAGACACCCTAGACATTAGACTCCCAGGCAATCTGTCCTTTGCCTTTCTCTCCTTCCAAAACCCCCTACCCACTGTCACTAACCATTTTGTCAAAGATATATATTCCCTAGAAATGCTGTATTATCAGTTCACTGGCAGGTATCTCCTCCAAGCTGTTTTTGCTTTAAAGATAATTAAATTAACAGAGTTACTTCTCTACTGTAAAACTGTATTCTCTGTCCCCTTGGGTTCAACTCAGGTACTTTCTTTTCTCAGACCCGCCAAAAATGCTAATGGAGAAAAGTCGGTGGAGATTTGTAACCATTCACACCAAGGCACCCTGAGGAGCCAGCTGTGAATGCTGTGTGACCAGCAGGCAGATAGAGCTAACAAGTTGCTTTTAAAAGTGCTTTTATGTGATTCAAAAATTCCCTGCAGTGTTCTGCTGTCCATACCCAAGATATCCTAAGTTTCTGCGTATTTAACACCTGGAGGAAACCTCATGGTTTTGTATTTTACAACCTTACCTCAAGACACATAGCAAAAAAGACCATAGGCTCGATCAGTACTATATGGAGAAAATATTGTAAATAGGTTTCTTGTTCCAGGACAAGTGGGAATCTATGACCCAGAGGTGGCTTCTTCCAATTCTGATATGCTATGATTCAATGAAATTCGCAAATTTATCTGTAAAATGACCAAAGACTTGCTAAAGCTGGAAGAAAGTCATGCCCATTGAAGCACCATGGAGAGGGACACTATGTACCTGAAGCTTAGAGTGCACTTAAAGCACTCAAGGAAACTATGAACCTGATATTGTATTACTTCAATAAAAAATTCATGATTTTCAAAGAAAGTTTGAAATATTAGGAAAGAGTTCCAATAAGTTTATTATTCTACTGAAAAAGTTCCACAAGGAGAAGAAAAAGGGGGAGGGAGATCGATAAAATATTGGACTTAATAGAAAGATTGAAATTATGTTAGCAATTATTTAATCTAGCCACCCACTCAAAGTAGGAACTATGTTGACCAATAGTTTTTCTTCTATTTAAAAATATTTCTTTTTTTACACATTTTTTCTTCTTTAAATTTTGATTTCCAAATTCTCTCCCTTTCTCCTGTCCCTTGTCCTCCTCTTCAGAAGGCAGGCAATAGGATATCAATTATTCATGTGAAATCATGCAAAACCATATATCCATATAAGTGATGAAGCAAAAAGGTAAGAAAATTGAGAAAGCTTTTAAAAAATATGTAATTCAGTTTGCATACGGAGATCACCAGTTCTCTCTTTGGGGATGATAATATTTTTCATGAGTTATTCAAAGCTGTCTTGGATCATTGTATTAATCAGAATAGCTTAGTCTTTCACAATTGACTTTCACATTGATTACAAATTGCTGTTACTGTGCACAATGATCTGCTCACTTCACTCTATATTAGATCATACATTTTTCCCAGGATTTTTTCTGAAACCACCTCCCTTGCTATTTCTTACAGCCCAATAAAATTCTATTATGAGCATATAGCACAATTTAGTCAGCCATTCCCCAAAGGACAGGTATTCCATCAATTTCCAATTCTTTGCCACCACAAAAAGAGTGCTATAAATATTTTTGGTTCATTTAGGTCCTTTGATTTATTTTCTTTGGGATAAAAAACCTGGTAGTTGTATTTTTGGGCCAAAGGGCATCCACAGTTTTATACCTCTTTGGGCCTAGTTCCAAACTGATCTTTAGAATGGTTGGACTAGTTCACAACTCCACCAATAGTGCGTTATTTCCTCTGTTTTTTCCACATTCCCCTCCAGTATTTGTTGGTTTCCTTTTGCTATTAAGTTAACTGATCTGATTTATCTGAGGTGGTGCCTCAAAATAGTATTAATTTGTTTTTCTCTAATCATTAGTGACTTAGAGCATTTTTCCCGTAGAAATATAGACAGTCTTGATTTATTTTTCTGAAAACTGCCCGTTCAAATCCCTTGACCATTTATCAGTTGTGCAATGGCTTTTATTTTTGTAAATTTAACTCAGTTCCTTACATATTTGAGAAATGAAGTCTTTTTTCAGTGAAACTTGTAATACTTTAATGTCTATGGTACCTTTTAACAAAATGCAGCCTCCCTGATTAGGTACTATTTAAATTAGGTATTATTTTTTGCTTTGTCTAAGACCACGATTGTTCTCCCTTTCCAAAAATCTCAGCTAAAGTATATTAGATTCAACACCAGTTCCTTATTATAAATTCATATTTTTCTGTTTTAAGTGTGTCTCTTGTAAGAAAACATGTTGTTAGATTTAGCTTTCTAATCCATTCTGCTATTCACTTCCATTTTATGGGTGAGTTCATCCTATTCACATTAAGAGTTATAATTACTATATTTAGGAGCTTACCTACCAAGACAAATCCAGGAACTATATAAACACAATTACAAAACACTTATCACACAAATAAAGTTAGCTCTAAATAATTGGAAAAATATCAACTGCTCATGGGGAGGTCTAGCAAATATAATAAAAATGAAAATTCTTCCTAAATTCATATACTTATTCAGTGTTATACTAATTAAACTACCCAAAAATATTTTTTATAGAGCTAGAAAAAATAATAAAATTCATCTGGAAGAACAAAACGTTCAGAACATCAAAGGAATTAATGAAAAGCAATGCAAGGGAAGGTGGTCTAGTCATATCACATCTAAAACTGCATTATAAAGCAGCAATTATCAAAACAACCTGTTACTGGTTAAGAAATAGAGTGATGGATCAGTGGAATAAGTCAGGTATACAGTATATAGTAGTCAATGACTATGGTAATCTACTGTTTGATAAACCTAAAGACTCCTGCTTCTGGGATAACAACTCATCATTTCACAATAAATACTGGGAAATAGTATGGCAGAAGCGAGGCATAGACCAATATCTTACACTGTATCCCATGATAAGGCTAAAATGTGTAAGTGATCTAGACCTAAAGGTCTAAAGGAAACAATAAGCAAATTAGGAACACAAGAATAGTTTACCTGTCAGATCTATAAAGAAGGGAAGAATTTGTGACCAAACAAGAGACAGAGAACATTATGAAATGCAAAATGGATAATTTTGATTACAATAAATTAAAAAAGTTTTTGTGCAAACAAAGACAATATAACCAAGATCAGAAGAAAACAGAAAGCTGTCAAATAACTTTTATAATCAGTGTCTCTGATAAAGGTCTCATTTCTAAAATATATAGAGAATTGAATCAAATCTGTAAAAATACAAGTCATTCCCCAATTGATTAATGGTCAAAGGATAAGTTTTCAGAAGAAGAAATTAAAGCTACCTATAGTAATATGAAAAAGTGCTTTAAATTACTTTTAATTAGATAAATACAAGTTAAAACAACTCTGAGCTCATACCTACCAGATTGGCTAACATGCCAAAAAAGGAAAATGATAAATATTGGAGAAAATGTTGGAAAATTGAAACACTAATACATGGGTGGTGAGTTGCAAACTGATCCAACCATTCCAAAGAATAATTTGGAAGTATGCCCAAAAGTCAATAAAACTGTGCATACCCTTTGATCCAGCAACACCATTACTAGGTTTGTATCCCAAAGAGATCAGAAAATAAAAAAGGAAAAAGGATCCGTATGTACAAAAATATTCACAGCAGCTCTTTTTATGGTGGCCAAAAGTTGAAAGTTAAGGGGATGCCCACCAATTGGGGAATGGCTGAACACATTGTGACATATAAATATAATAGAATACTATTGTTCTATAAGAAATGGTGATCAGGAGAACCTCAGAAAAGCATGGAAAGACTTGTTTGAACTGATGCTAAGTGAAGTGAGCAGAACCAAAAGAATGCTGTACACAGTAACAGGAACATCATGTGGTGGTTGACTTTGTTGGACTTAATTCTTCTCAACAATGCAATGATCTAAGACAATTTGAAAAGACTCATGATGGAAAATGCTATCCACATGCAGAGAAACAACTCTGGAGTCTGAATGCAGATTGAAGCATAATATTTTCTCCTTTTTTTTTGTATTTTCTTTCCCATGGTTTTCTCCTTTGGTTCTAATTCTTCTTTAGAACTTGACTAATGTAGAAGTACATTTAATATGATCATACATACATAGTCTCTATCAGATTGCTTACTTCTTGGGTAGGGGGGAAATGCAGGTAAGAGGAAAATTTAGAATTCAAATCTTATAAAGGTGAATGTTGGAAAGAAAATTAATTAATTAATTATTATTTTAAAAATATATTTTCTTCAGCGAGCTTTCATAACTTTTTTTTCCCCCATTTGGCCAATCATTCATTTCAAGGTGTTCTTTCCTTCAGTGAATTTTTGTACCTCTTATCATTTGGCCAATTCTATTTTTAAGGTGTTAATTTCTCTAGTATTCTTGTTTCTCTTTTACTAAGCTTGGAATTGTTTTTCCCCCATAGTTTTCTTGCTTCATTCCCTTTTCTTTTTCCAATTTTTCCTTTGCCATTCATTTTTTTCCTCTAACTCTTCTAGGAATTCTTGTTCAACCTGTGCACAATTTCCACTTTTCTTTGAAATCTTGCTTTTAACTGTTTTCATGTTTGTTGTCTTCTTCTAAATTTGTATCTTCAATTTCTCTGCTGTTATAGTAGCTTTGTATGGTCAAGATCTTTTTGTTGTTTGTTCATTTCACCAGCTTAATTCTCAACTTTAAACTTCATGTTAAGGCTGATCTCATCTCCCCTGGGAATAGGGTGACTGTACTTTAGACTTTTTTGTGCTGCTGTTTTCAGATTTGCTCTGTGGGTCTGCATGTTTTCAGTGCTTCTTTGTGTGATGGTGTGATCTGGAGAGAGGTGGGGTCAATGCTCTTCTTGTCAGTTCTCTGGTCCTTATCCACAAAATGCTCTTGCCCCCTTATAACTCCAACAGCTAGGGGGTATTCTAAACCTTGAAAATGTGACCTTGGGATTACCTTTAGACAATGTAATAGGATCCTGATCCCAGTGCCAACTTAGGTTCCTCTGTAATCTTTTTCACCAGGTATCTAACTCTCTTACTATTTTGGGGATTTTTTTTATTTTTTAGAAATTTTACTATTACTATTTACTAAAGCTTTTCCTGCTACTGTTGCCACCTACCATTGGTATTGCCACATATACTCTGCTCAGGGTCTGGGCCCGAGCCCCCTGGATCCCCTGACCAACAGCCCTCTACATGTCTGTCAGTCTGAGCAATTGGTGAGCTTTGAAGGAAGGAGACCAGAGACAAGATGATCCAAGCAAATCCTTTTATTCAGCTGAAGGTTAAGGTTTATAAAGGCTGTATCCACCAATCACATACATGCTGGGCTCATCCCCTTACTTCACCATCTCATGACTATTCCACATCCTTACACCTGCAGTAAGTAAGGAAGCTTATCTTGTTCCTGCATCTAGTTCCTGGGCTCCCAGGCTCACTTGTTACATTACTGTAAGACAGCAGTATCTGTGGGAACATCAGGTTCCAGGGTCACACAGAGCTTCTGCCAGGGTGTGCATCAGCACCGTTCCCACGGGAACAGGCTGGGACCTGGGACCCTCTGGGCCCCGTACAATACTCTGCATCAGTTTCCTACTCTGATATCACAGACTTTTCTTACCAACCTCCTAGGTTGTCTTGGATTGGAAAAAATGTCTCCTCCTGCAGAATTTGATTTGAGGTGCTTTTCCAAAGTTATTTAAAGGGAAATATTAGGAGAGTTCTGTTGGGTTGCTGCCTCTTCTTTGCCATCTTGGCTCCACCCCAACCAATAGATTTTCCACCTCTCCTTGAACACATAGTGTTAGGGAACCCCCCAAGATCCTATGGCTAGGTCACTAAGATTCCTAGAAACTTCTTCCTTATATTCAGCCAATATCAGCCTCCAAATAATTAATGTACATTGATGCTATTTTAGTTTCTACATTTGGAGTCATAATGAATATTCAGTCCCACTTTTACGTGTTAGCATTCCAAATTATGTCCCTTCTTCAGAATCATAAAAGTAAAGGATTTTGAATTACAAATAACTTCAGAAGTCAATATGGACAACTAGACTTATAAAAAATTTTTTCAACAACATACAACCCAAGTAGTCGTCCATTTGTATTTTGTAGTTCTCCAATGAAGAGTAACCCATTACCTCCTAAGGAAGCCTATACCACATTTGGATTGCTCTAATTGTTATCAAGCTTCTCTTTATTTCCACCACAATTCTTATCTCTAGTCCAATGTGTACTATAGTGTTTAATTCTTTTATTTGTGACTTGCATATTGCAGAATTCAGAAAAATAACTCCAGACTCATACTCCAGATGTAATCCTATGAGTTTCTCTATAAAACTTTTGTCTCATATGTGCACTAAAAGTTGTCTTACATCATTTTGCCTATATCTAGATTTCTTCAAGAAGGGAAAGATCTTCAACTTCCAAATAAACACCCAAACAATTAGTACATTGATCACAGGATTGGTATTTTCCAGTTCAACAGAAAATGCAAAGAATTTGCATCACAAACTACAAACAGACAAAACAACTCACTTTCCTACTTGAGATGATTCTTATCTTCAGACATACATTTAATTCTGTAGCCTTATTTAACAATCTTGAGCCCTGCCAAACACATGGTATACCTACAGAGAGGTTGTATCAGCAGAGAGACTGGCAACTTTCTCCTCTAGGAGTTATCGTCTATACTCAGGAATTACACAGTCCATATGATTCACACTATGATTAATATGATCTATGAATTTGTATGTTCTCTCTTTCCAAGGATAAAAATTCCCAATTCCTTTATTGTTCCTCATTAAAACTTGATTGAAAATATGCCCCATTATTTAATTGCTCCTTTCAAAACACTCCCATTTCCTAAAGTTCCCACCAAAAGGTATCATCTGTAGCATAAAACCAAAGTATAAGTACGGTTTGACTAGTATAAGGTATACTGGGCCTATTATCTCCATTGTTTTTGGCACTATACTTCTCTTAATGGACACTGAGTTCTTTTATTTTAGCACTTGCTATTGGATTATTGAATTTATAATCACCTGAAATCCTGTTTGCTTCTTTGTTTTTTTTTTCCCTTTTGCATTGTGTTTAAACCATATCC
The DNA here is from genome assembly GCF_028372415.1 of Notamacropus eugenii. NCBI lineage: Eukaryota > Metazoa > Chordata > Mammalia > Diprotodontia > Macropodidae > Notamacropus > Notamacropus eugenii. The sequence goes on along the minus strand of NC_092872.1, from coordinate 185,170,347 downwards.
TTCTATTCAGCTGACATTAACCTAAATTAATTAATAATTAACTTAACTCTTAAATTGAGGGTTTTACATTTATATTTCTTAAGTATCAACATATTAGTCCATACCTATCATTGCAGTAAAGGGTAAGTCATAGAAGTAAGCCAATTGGTTATGTTAGCAAATTTTTGTTATCTAATTTTAACTGAACCATTGTGGAAGAAAGGCAAATTTTGATTCATTCTTGTTTCCTAACTTGGTCCACAAAGAACAGATTCTAAACTCTCTCTTCTCTCTTCAAGCCTCCTATTCCTAACCTTATTAACTCACCTTAGCCACCCTTTATTTTATAGAGAAAATTGAGTCAACTTAATGTGAGCTCTTGCTTTTCTTCATCTCAAATTACTGACATTACTCCGAACTCTTTAGTCCTGCTCTCTAGTATCTGGTAATGAGATTAATGTTCTCTTTGCAAACTCCTCTACATATCAAGTCAAATCAGCAATCATTTATTAAACATGTACTTTATGCCAAGCATTGGGTCTACTCTAAGCCTCCTTTCTAAGTCTCCTTTCTATCTACAATGTGTGTGTATATATTACAGGTTATATATTACATATGCTGTATAATGTTACGTGTGTTGTGTATATTTTATGTATGTACATATACACATACACACAATTTCATGATGTATCCTCTATTGGAATGTAATCTCCTTGAGTTCAGGGATTATTTTTGTTTCTTCTTTGCATCATCAATGCTTAGCTCAATGCCCGGCATGTAGAAAAATTGTGAAATGCTTGTTGATTAAAGTCCCAGTGGCTTCTCAAACTCAATATGTGTAATTAAGAACTCATCCTTGACCTCTACTGTCATTCCAGCTCTCTTCTAAAGTTTTATCTTTTTTGTTTAATAGTAGCATCCTTCTACTCATCAATTTCTTATTTTTTCTTACTTCATATATTCAATAAATTGAGGAATCTTGTTCTTCTACCTCCAAATGTCTATTGAAAATGAACCATTTTCTCTTTATTTGGATACCACCTTTGTTTAGGCCAGTATCACCTCTCTACTAGACTTTTTAGGATAATGACCTCCTAATTAGTTTCCATCTTATCTCTTCCCCTAGGAATCCCTTCTCCATACAGATGCCAAAGTTATTTTCCATAAGTGAATATCTGTCTATAACACTCCCTTGCTCTGTAAACTCCAAGGGTGCAAATATAAAGTCCTCTGTTTGGATTTTAAAACTCTACAAAATCTGGCCCCAACATATCTTTCTAGTCTCATTTTATATTACTCCTTTTTATGTACTCTATTATCCAGTTAAATTGGTCTTCTCTCTGTTCCTCATACATAACCTTCCATCTTCTATGCTGGGAATGTACTCTCTTCTCACATCAACTTTAGAGAATATCTTCTTATTTAAGATGTAGCCTAAGTGCTGCCTTTCCTACAACTGCTAGTATCCTTATATTTAACTTCCATGGATTTATTTACATTTTTTGTATTCTTATTCAGCATATAATGTATGTATATATTGAGATAGATATATATCTATTTATCTGTATCTGTCTATCTAGCTAGCTAACTACCTAGCTAGCTACCTAGTCTTAATAAATTTTTTTTTCTATTTCTGTTCCCTATATTTAGCATAGTAGCTTTTACATAGTAGACACAAAAAAACTTAGTAATTTTTTAATGCAAAATATCATAGCATCTGGCTCTATCATTTCCACCCCTAAATTTTATTTATTTGTTTATTTTAAGTTTTCAACATTCATTTCCACAAAATTTTAAGTTCCAAATTTTTTCCCCATCTCTCCTCTCCCACCACTCTGAAACGCCTTGCATTCTGATTGCCCCTTCCCCTAATGTGCCTTTACTACTAACACTCCTCCCTTCACTTATCCCCATCTTCTTTCTTGTCTTGTAGGGCTAGATAAATTTCTATACCCCACTACCTGTACTTCTTATTTCCCAGTTATACTCAGAAACAATTCTCAACTTTTGTTAGTACAACTTTTGAGTTCCAGTTTCTCTTCCTTCCTCCCTCTCCACCCATCCCCACTGAGAAGGCAAGTAATTCAATATAGGCTATATATATGTGAAATTTTGCAAATGACTTCCATAATAGTCATGTTGTGTAAGACTAACTACATTTCCCTCCATCCTATCTTGCCTCCCATTTCTACTATTCTCTCTTTTGACCTTCTCCCTCCCCAAGAGTGTTTACTTCTAATTACTCTTTGCTCCCGTTTGCCCTCCCTTCCATCATCCCTCCCATTCTGCTTATCCCCTTTTCCCCTACTTTCCTGTGGTGTATGATAGATTGTCATGCTAAATTGAGTGTGCATGTTGTTCCTTCCTTGAGGCAAATGTGATGAAAGTAAGCTTCACTTTTCACCTCTCACCTCCCTCCTTTTCTTTTCTTGCCTCTTCTATGAGAGATAATTTACCTAATTCCATTTCTCCCCTTCTCCTCCCAATATATTCCTCTCTTGAAGATGGCTGAGTAGAAACACATACATATGCTAGCTCCAAACCCACAGTCCATAAAATGCTTGTAAAGAAGAACTCCCAACAAATTCTGGAGCAGCAGAAGCCACAGAACAACAGAGTGGAGGAGATTTCTATTCCAGAGAGCCCTGAAAAACTGACCCAAAAGGTCTATCATGCACTGGACCCAGAGCAGATCCCAGCCCTGTCTTGGCCACACAGCACTGAGAAGAGCAAATCCGAGCAGGCTTCAGGGACAGAATCTCCAGCACCCACGCAGGTCCCTCCACCCACAGGTGCCAAAGGTCAGTGAGAGGGTCTTTTTGGCAGGTCAAGAGGGGAGTGGGGTATCCCTGTAACTCAGGCCCCCTCGGGAGGCAGTGGCAGAGGTGGCAGCAGACAAGGGTTCCCCAAGCAGGCAGGAGCTGGGATCCATTGCTGAAGGTCTCTGCATAAACCCCCTGAGGGAACTAAGCCCTGTGAGTCTGCCCTGCCCCCACCTGAGCACCTGAACTTAATCTCATACTGAATAGCAGCCCCACCCCCACCCAAAGCCCTGAGGCTGGGAAGCAGGATTTGAATCTCAGACCCCAATTGCTGGCTGGGCTGATCTGGAGGCCAGGTGAGTGTGAATAGGAAGCTCAGAAGTCAAGTCACTGGCTGGGAAAATGCCCAGAAGAGGGGGGAAAAAAAGTAAGAACATAGAAGGTTACTTTCTTGGTGAACAGATATCTCTTCCCATCCTTTCTGATGAGGAAGAACAATGCTTACCATCAGGGAAAGACATAGAAATCAAGGCTTCTGTATCCCAAATATCCAAAAGAAATATTCCATGGGCTCAGGCCATGGAAGAACTCAAAAAAGGATTTTGAAAATCAAGTTAGAGAGGTGGAGGAAAAACTGGGAAGAGAAATGAGAGAGACACAAGAAAAGCATGAAAAGCAGTCAACACCTTGCTAAAGGACATCCAAAAAAATGCTAAAGAAAATAACACCTGGAAAAATAGGCTAACTCAATTGGCAAAAGAGGTTCAAAAAGCCAATGAGGAGAAGAATGCTTTCAAAGGCACAATTAGCCAAATGGAAAAGGAAGTTCAAAAGTTCACTGAAAAAAATAGTTCTTTCAAAATTAGAATGGAGCAGATGGAGGCTAATGACTTTATGAGAAACCAAGAAATCACAAAACAAAACCAAAAGAATGGAAAAATGGAAGAGAATGTGAAATATCTCATTGGAAAAACAACTGACCTGGAAAATAGATCCAGGAGAGACAATTTAAAAATTATGGGACTACCTGAAAGCCATGATCAAAAAAGAGCCTAGACATCATCTTTCATGAAATTATCAAGGAAAACTGCCCTGAGATTCTAGAACCAGAGGGAAAAATAAGTATTCAAGGAATCCACCGATCACTGCCTGAAAGAGATCCAAAAAGAGAAACTCCTAGGAACATTGTGGCCAAATTCCAGAGTTCCCTGGTCAAGGAGAAAATATTGCAAGCAGCTAGAAAGAAACAATTCAAGTATTGTGGAAATACAATCAGGATAACACAAGATCTAGCAGCTTCTATATTAAGGGATCAAAGGGCATGGAATAGGATATTCCAGAACTCAAAGGAACTAGGACTAAAACCAAGAATCACCTACCCAGCAAAACTGAGTATAATACTTCAGGGGAAAAATTGGTCTTTCAATGAAATAGAGGACTTTCAAGCATTCTTGATGAAAAGACCAGAACTGAATAGAAAATGTGACTTTCAAACACAAGAATGAAGAGAAGCATGAAAAGGTAAACAGCAAAGAGAAGTCATAAGGGACTTACTAAAGTTGAATTGTTTACATTTCTACATGGAAAGACAATATTTGTAACTCTTGAAGCTTTTCAGTATCTGGGTAGTTGGTGGGATCACACACACACACACACACACACAGAGCACAGAGTGAATTGAATAGGATGGGATCATATCTTATAAAAAATGAAATTAAGGGGTGAGAGAGAAATATATTGTGAGGAGAAAGGACAAAATGGAATGGGGCAAATTGTCTCTCAGAAAAGAGGCAACCAAAAGACTTTTTAGTGGAGGGAAAAAGAGGGGAGGTGAAAGAAAAACATGAAGTTTACTCTCATCACATTCGACTAAAGGAAGAAATAAAATGCACACTCATTTTGGTATGAAAACCTATCTTACAATACAGGAAAGTGGAGGATAAGGGGATAAGCAGGGTGGGGGGGGATGATGGAAGGAAGGGCAATGGGAGGAGGGAGCAATTTGAAGTCAACACTCTTGGAGAGGGACAGCATCAAAAGAGAGAATAGAAGCAATGGGGAGCAGGATAGGATGGAGGGAATTATAGGTAGTCTTACACAACATGACTATTATGGAAGTCATTTGCAAAACTATGCAGATATGGCCTATATTGAATTGCTTGCCTTCCCAAAGGGAATGGGTGGGGAGGGAGGGATAAAGAGAAGTTGAACTCAAAGTTTTATGAACAACTCTCAAGTACTGTTCTTGCCACTAGGAAATAAGAAATACAGGTAATGGAGTATAGAAAGTTATCTGGCTCTATTGGACAAAAGAAAAGATGGGGACAAGGGAAGGGAGGGATGATAAAAGAGAGGGCAGATTGGTGATAGGGGTAATTAGAATGCTCGGTGGTTTGGGGTGGGGGGAGGGGACAAATGGGGAGAAAATGTGGAGCCCAAAATTTTGGGAAAATGAATGTTAAAAGTTAAATAAATAAATTAATAATATATATACATACATACATATATATTCCTCTCTCACCCCTTATTTATTTTTTTTAGATTTGATCCCTTTCTATTCAACTCACCTTGTGCTCTCTGACTCTCTCCCTATATACATGTCTGTGTGTGTGTGTGTGTATAATCCCTCCAACTACCCAAATAATGAGAAAAGTTTCAAGAGTTACAAATAATATCTTTTCATGTAGTTCAACTTTAATAAGTCCCTTATGATTTCTCTTTCTTATCTACCTTTTCATCCTTCTCTTGATTCTTGTGTTTGAAAGTCAAATTTTCTTTTCAGGTCTGTTCTTTTCATCAACAATGCTTGAAAGTCCTCTATTTCATTGAATTACCATTTTTGTACTGAAGTATTATACTCAATTTTGCTGGGTAGGTGATTCTTGGTTTTAATCCTAGTTCCTTTGACTTCTGAAATATCCTGTTCTAAGCCCTTTGATTCCATAATGTAGAAGGTGCTAGATCTTGCACTATCCTGGTTGCATTTGCACGATACTCGAATTGTTTCTTTCTAGATGCTTGCAATATTTTCTCCTTGACCTGAGAACTCTAGAATTTGGCTACAATATTCTTAGGAGTTTCTCTTTTTGGATCTCTTTCAGGAGGTGATCAGTGGATTCTTTCAATATTTATTTTGTCTTCTGATTCTAGAATATCAGGGCAATTTTCCTTCATAATTTCATAAGAGATGATGTGCAGATGATGTTTTTTGATCATGGCTTTCAGGTATTCTCATAACACTTAAATTGTCTCTCCTGGATCTATTTTCCAGGTCAGTTGTTTTTCCAATGAGATATTTCACATTATCTTCCATTTTTTATTCTTTTGATTTTGTTTTGTAACTTCTTGGTTTCTCATAAAGTCTTTATCTTCCATCTCTTCCATTCTAATTTTTACAGAACTATTTTCTTCGGTGAGCTTTTGAACTTTTTTTGCCATTTGACTAATTCTGCTTTTTCAAGCATTCTTCTCCTCACTGGCTTTTTGGACCTCTTTTGCCAGTTGAGGTAGCCTATTTTAAAGGTGTTGTTTCCTCCCACATTTTTGGGGGGTCTCCTTTAGTAAGTTGTTGACTTGCTTTTCATGATTTTCTTGAATCACTTTCATTTTTCTTCCCAATTTTTCCTCCACCTCTCTTATTTGATTTTCAAAGTCCTTTTCGAGCTATTCCATGCCCTATGACCATTGTATCTTTAGTTTGGAAGTTTTGGATGAAGAAGCCTTGACTTTTATGTCTTCCCCTGATGGTAGACATTGTTCTTCCTCATCCAAAGAATGAGAGAGAGTACCTGTTCACCAAGAAAGTAACATTCTATAGTCTTATTTTTTTCCCCTTTATTGGACATTTTCCCAACCAGTTACTTGACTTTTGGGTCCTTTGTCAAGAGTAGGGTATACTCTGGGGACCTGCAAGTTCTCAGTTCCTCCATGATGGTACAGTCAAGGGAGAGGTGTTTACTCCCTGGGCTTACTGGTAGCTGAGATTCTGATCAGCTGCTCAATTCCCCCAAAGGCTTTTGGCAAGGGTGAGGCTGCCACTAAGGTCTGAGATTAACATTCACTGCTCAGTTCCCCCAGGGCTTTAAGCTGACCACTCCAACAATGGAACAATGGATGCTTGCTGCTGCCTGACTGTGGCAGTCACCAGAAGCTGTTGCTGCTGCTGCCATCTGGGACTGGGGCTAAGGGAGGAATCTGATCCCTTGTCACAGAGGTGAAAAATCCCTCTCACTGACCTTTGGCTCCTGTGGGTTAAGTGATCTGTGAACTGCCAGCTACTGTTGCTGTCAGGGATTCTGTCCCTGAGGCCTGCTCCTCCTGGCACCAGGCAACCAAGGTTGGGCTGTGCACTGCTTGGTCTAGTGCGACAGACCTTTCCTGGTCACTCTGCGCTGGAAATTTCCTCCACTCCATCATTTTGTGATTTCTGCTGCTCTAGAATTTTTTGAGAGTCTTTCTTTATAGGTATTTTATGGACTGTGGGGGAAGAGATAGAGTACGTGTGTCTTTCTACTCTGCCATCTGGCTCTGCCCCTTATCCCTAAATTTGATAAGCATGTTCTCTATTCCTTTATCCTAGTGATAGGTAAAATAGTGTGAGGCAAAAGGCCAAGAACAGTACCCTAATTCAATCCAAGTTCATCTGTTTGAAGTAAAATAAACAAACTAACAGAACAGTGAGAAATCAAAGTATTCAGCACTAGCCTAGGCAATGTGATAAAGTCAGATTCACTATTAGATGAAGTTCTCTGTTTTCAAGTAGTGCTCATTCTAGTTTTCATGATAAGTCCAAGATTCATGAAACAAAAAACATTCCCAGACAGTGTCTAACTGAGTGTTAAATTTTTTGGGACAGTTTACAAGTGATGTTGGAGTCCAGAATAAAGTGATCAATAAGGGTTAGAGGCATTAAAGACATTTTCTTGGAGTAGAGAAGTGACAAAAGTAAAGATAGAAGGGACCCTGTTGAAAGCATTATATTCTTCAAGTCACCTTACCTCTATTTCCACCTGTGAAAATGGGCATATCTTTAGCATGTGGAGATTGCTAAAGTTTGGAAAGCCTTGAGTCAAGGTAGAATGGGAACTCTCAGTGTTTAAGAAGACAGCAGTATGGATGTTTTATGTATTTATACATATATACATATATACATATATATATATGTGTGTGTGTATATATATATATGTGTATATATATAGATATATAGATATACATATATATATAATTTCCTAGCAATAACTTTTATAAGATTTTGAACTCCATTTTTTCTCCCCTTCCCCTCCCATCTCCTCCTCAAGATGACATGCAATCTGATATAGGCTGTATGTGTACAATTATATTAAAAACCTTTCATTATTAGCCATGGTATGGAAGAAGAATCAGAACAAAAGGGAAAAACCATGAGAAAAGAACAACAACAAAAAGTGAGAAAATGGTATGCTTCAGTCTGCATTAAGACTCCATGGTTTTTTCTCTGATTTTGGATACCATTTTCCATCATGAAGCTCTTGTAACTGTCACAGATCATTGCATTGCTGAAAAGAGCTGAGTTATCAAAATTAGTCATTACACGATGTTGCTGTTACTGTGTACAGTGTTCTCATGGTTCTGCTTATTTCACTTGGCATCAGTTCACCTAAGTCTTTCCAGATTTTTCTGAAATCTGCCTGCTCATTATTTCTTATAGAATAATAGTATTCTGTTACATTCATATGCCACAACTTGTTCAGCCATCCCCCAGTTGATGGGTATCCCCTCAATTTCTGATTCTTCACCACAAAAAGAGTTGCTATAAATATTTTTGTACATGTGAGTCCTTTTGCCCATTTTTATAATCTCCTTGGGATGCAAACTTAGTGGTGCACTTGCTGGATCAAAGGGTATGTTTAGTTTTATAGCCCTTTGGGCACAGTCCCAAATTCCTCTCCAAAATGGTTTTATCAGTTCACAATTCCACAGCAATGCACTAGTTTCAATTTTCCAATTGTCCCACATCTCCAACATTTGCCATTCTCCTTTTTGGTCATATTGGTCAATCTGATAGATGTGAGAGGGTACATCAGAGTGATTTTAATTTGCATTTCTCTAGTCAATAGAGAATTAGAGCATTTTATTCATATGACCATAGAAAGCTTGAATTTCTTCATCTGAAAATTGCCTGTTCACATCCTTTGATCATTTATCAACTGAGGAATGACTTGTATTCTTAAAAATCTGAATAATTTCTCTGTATATTTTAGGAAAGCCAGTTTTATCAGAAACACTGCCTGTAAAAATGTTTCCCAGCTTTTTGGGATCTTGGTTCCCTTGACTCTGTGAAAAAACTTTTTTAAAAAATGTAATGTAACGTAATCAAAATTATTCATTTTGCATTTCATAATGTTACCTATCTCTTGTTTGGTTATAAATTCTTAATTTCTCTATAGATCTGATGGATAAACTATTCTTGCTCTCCTAATTTGTTTATAATATCACCCTTTGCGTCTAAATCATGTACCCATTTTGACCTTATTTTGGTATATGGTATTTTTGGTCTATGCCTCAATTCAGCCATGTTATTTTTCCAGCTTTCCCAGAAATTTTTGCGAAATATTCAGTTCTTATCCTTTGAGTTTATCAAACTGTGCTTTATGTACCTAACTTTTCCACTGACCCACCGCTCTATTTCTTGGCCAGTATCAAGTGATTCTGATATATCTGATAGAGCTAGGTCACCTTCTCTTGCATTTCTTTTCATTAATTCCCTTAATATTTTTGAACTTTGTTCTTCCACATAAACTTTTCGTTAGTTTTCCTAGCTATATAAAATTTTTTTTTGTATTTTGATTAATATGACACTGAATAAGTAAATTAATTTAGATAGAATTGCCATTTTCATTATATTAGCCTGGTCTACCTCTGAACAACTGATCAGTGTGGATGTTATAAAGGTATTTCGAGGAGAGAATATGTATCTTCATATTTATAAATATTTATTTTAATGCTTAGAAAGCAGATATCATTGCTTTACCTTTGGAGTAGCAAAGTACTTATTAAGTAGTTGTAGTAGCAGCAGCAGCAACAGTAGTAGTGGTAGTAGTAGTTAAAACAACAATAATAATAATAACTAATATTTATATACTGTCTATGATATGTCTGGCATTGTGTTAAACAGCTTATAATTATTTTTTTATTTGATCTTCACATCAGTCCTGGGAAATAGGAACTATTATCCACATTTTTTTAACAGATGAGGAAACTGAGGTAAACAGGAGTTAAGAGGCTTGCCCACGATTACATAGCTGGTGTCTGATGTCAGATTTTAACTCAGATCTTCTTAACTCCAGGTTCAACACTCTATCCACTGAACCACCTAAGTAGAGAGAAATAGGTTATTCTTTATATTTCTTGGTCCTGAGATTTCATCAATTTAGGGAACTTTATATTGAATACTTTTTCTATTGATATAGATAGGAAATTTATATATAATTTATAATGTTGCCTGGGTGACAAAAAAGAAAAGTAAGCAACCGGTCTGTGGTGCCATGAGAAGCATAAGAAGCATGTGGTGCATAAGAAGCAAGAGCTGAACCCTGATCCTCTTTATTCTGCAGTTCACCCTTGATCCCCCATGCAATGCTGCCCATTTTCCTTTATACCAATTAAGAGGGGGGGAAATCTTCCTTATTTTTAATTGACTTTCCTGTGGATAGCTGGAAGCACCGATGCCTTAAGAGAAAAACTTAAAGGAATTAAAAGAAAATCAATAACAGAGGTAAAATATATTCATTTTGTATTTATTTTACAATTGACTTGGAAATGTTTACTTTCGATTTTTTTTATTATTAAACTTACCATTGTGAGTCTTGACAGGAAGAATTTTCAGTCTCATAACAGATGGGGACAACTGTGAGTCCCTGGAAAGGATAGTGAGCTGGGATGTAATTCTGAAGTATTCCCTTGGAGCAGCATCGCTGCATAATGTTAGCATGATGTATTGATGAAATGTTCCCATCAGAAGAAGCTGTGCTGCTGCAGTGCTGTATTTAGTTCATAACCACTTTTTCCTTCCTAGAAAAAACTGTCAATTTCATACTGAGTTTTTTGAAGGTAGGTACCTGAGGAGCAAGGAGAGGAAAGGGATGGTTGAGGAAGGAAGAGACTGTAGGAAAAGAGAAAAGAACAGGTTACCCAAGGCATCCTAGATCATTTATAGACATTGTCTGCAGGAGGCTTTGAGATGCCATGATTTTCTTCTGTGTATCTACTAGATTGTAAAGACAATGAACATTGGGGCTGCCTCTTATTTATGCTACATTCCATGTGTTGGGTATTGTACATGGTAGGTGTTTGATAAAGTTTTGTTGAATTACCACTCACATGTGAGCAGATGGACATTTGTATCTCCCCCCTTTCTCTGTTTCTCTCTGACTGTCTCTGTCTCTCTGTCTCTGTCTCTCCTTGTCTCTCTGTCTTTCTCTCTCTATCTCTGTCTCAGTCTGTGTCTCCCTGTGTGAGGTTCAAATGAGATACTTAATATGAAGCACTTTAAAAGACTTAAAGTATTGTATTAATTCTAGTTCTGTTATTAGCAATCTGTTTTCAAAGGTTTTCTGAGACATTGAGTGATTGAATACCTTGACTTTAGTCACATAGTTAGTATGTGTCAGAAATAGAATTTGAACTCATATCTTCCTGATTCCAGTGCTGTCCCTCTATCCACTACGCAATTGCTGCTTTTCACACACATACACTCACATATATACATATATATGTATATAAACATGCTACAAAAATATCTCTATGCACATACACATACATTTGGAAAAGACAGTGTATTTCATTTCCCTCATTTATAGAGAATGTGATTTTTACTCATTAATTCAGGGTTTATTGGTTAGGGAAAGCAAAAAGCCTGGCCTTTCAATCTGATTTTTAGAAGTCTGTTTCATTTCCCTTCTGAAAACAAGCTTTTCTGTAAGTATTCTTTAGGAAATTGTTGAATTCTTGAGGGAAAATTTTTAAAAAGTGATCATCAGAGGCATTGCGGCACTGTGGAGAGAAGTCTGAATTGGAAGTCAGTAGACCTGGAATTTCATTCTAACTTTAGGGCTAAGTAATTGGGCAGTATTTGGCAAGTCATTAGATTTCTCTGGGCTTGAGTTTAGGGTTCTATAACAGGAACAAATGAACTAAACATCCTCTCCCCTCTGCCTTTCGGCTCTAAGGATCTGTTGTATGTGGACAGATGTTAATAACAAGAGCATTCTCTGAATGCATTTTTCTCTCATTTCTTCTTTCCTTTGCCCACAAGGTGGCACTCTCTAGATGTGTCTAAATTTGAGTACCCTTTTGAAAAAGACCCATCAAAATACACTATTCCTTCCAAAAACCTCCATTGTTTACCGCCTACCCCAAAGCCAAGTGAATTACCTAGCACATCCTCCAAAATTTGCATTGTTAAACTTGTCACATATATCACTAATAAAGTTTCATTATTTACCCAGTACACTTGGAAAGCACTTATTTCCTAATCAATCAGGTCAGAGCTAAACAAACAAGCACATGGATATGAGCAGAAATTGAGGGTGCTCCCCAGTGAGATCAGCTCTGAAGTCCAGGTTCAGAGGTTATTCATTTTCTAGGATGAATGCTGGGCTGGAATGTGTTGTTCTTATGCATATTACCAGGAGACTAACTTTATTGAATGGGAAGGATTCATGCACATTACAACTTTAATTTATTCCTCAGACAAATCTTCTAGACACTTGTAAATAATAGAACACAGCCCAGCCTGGGTTTTTCTCACTGGGAGATGTCCTGCTCACAAGGCAAATGATGGTCCAGATAGTTCCCAATGCAATTGGAGCTTTAGAATAAATTTCTGGAATGTCACTTCCCCCTTCTCTCCTACCAAATACACTGCCCATCATGGCTATTGTTGCTGGTGCCAGGGCAAGCTGGGAGGATGTGTGTCCTAGATCCAGATTTTGCCCAGGAAAATCCATTCTGACAGAGAAGGGAGCCTGGGTCAAATTATACAACATAAAAAGAAGACAGAGGGCTTATCCAAGCCCCAAACTGCCTGCACAAGATTTGTCTAAAGCACCAATAAAGCAGGAAGCAGGGATGAGGACTATCTACCCACAGCAATCAGGGATTGTAACCATTAGCCAAAGAAGGGGCCAGAAAGCACCGGATGTCAAGAGGAGGAGAAACGCTTCTGCAGAGCCTGCAGCTGTAAACTGTGCAGTGAATGCTCCCAGAACACTGTTCAGGCTATAGAGCACTAATTGGCCAATGGGTATCAGCTGCCATTGGCAAGCCTGTTCTTGTAGCTCTCATGGGAAGGGATTCCACAAGCTTCCTTGTTAATTGCAATACTTCATTAACCTTCAAAGTTAATCCTAGTTTCTTTGAAGGGTAACAGAAAACAGCTGGTTACAATGTCAGGGATTTAGGTTATGATTCTCTGAGCCAAATGTCAGAAGGTCTTTTGTTAGCAATGGAATAAACAGATCACCGATAGAGAAGGGTCATTATCACTACCACCTTTCCTGTGCAGTATAGGAACTGTAAGCACAATATTTACAGTCTGAGTAATCAATATGCAGAGCATCTTGGAGAGAATAATTTCCCCTTTCCCCTTTATTTTATGGAGAAGGAAACCAAGGTACAGAGAGGAGATATCTTAAGGTCATGAAGATAGGACTGTGTTGGGACTCTATCTAATGTCCATTCTACTACATTTCTGTCCTAAGTTGTGACTTTTCTCTTCATATAACTCTTCAAGACACTTTCAAATCAGTCCTGTCCAAATGAAAGAATGCTATATAAAGCATACTTGAGACAACCACCCAACTTCAGGCCTTCATCCCTTTTATGCCTGGATTATTGCAATAATCCCCTAGCTACTCTTCTTGCTTCAAGTCTCTCTCCTCTATAATCCCATTTGCCTAAAGCAGCTAAGGGGATATTTCCAAAGTACATATCTGACCATGTCACTCCCCTGCTCCATAAGTTCCGTATTACCTCTAGCATCAAATAAACATTCCTGTATTTGGCATTTAAAGGCTTTCAGAAACTGACTTCAAACTTTCTTCTTAATCTGAAAATACATGACTTCCTTTAACAGACTTCAGTATAGCTGACCTGGCCTTTTTGCTTCTCACTTTGGGCATTCCTTCTTCTCTCTTGGTGAATTTACATGTCACTCTTCATTCCTGGAACAGACTCCCTTCTCATCTTTGTCTTTTAGAGTCCCTAGTTTCCTTCAAAGTGGAGCTGAACTGCTGCTTCCTACATATAGCCTTTCCTAATGCCTCAGCTGCTAGTGTTCCTTTCTCAGGAAGTATCCCTATATCTATATCTGTATATGTATTCGTGTATCTATATATGCATTTGCATATATATACTGTGTGCATACATATAAATGTATATTTTGCATGCTAATGCACATATATATCATATAAATACATGTGGTATGTGTGTGTATGTGTATGTGTGTGTGTAGGCAGAAGGTTAGCTGTATAGATGAACAAATAGATACACAACTGTCTTCCCTAAGAGAATATAAAGTAATTTAGAGTAGATGTGGGTTTTTTTTGAACTTTTGCATTGCTAGTACCTTGCACAACATTTGGCATATAATAGATTCTTTATACTTGATTGATTTGAAAGCTCAGTCTACAGACCTGGAACCTGGTATGTAAGGTAACTGATTTGGAATATTGCTAAGAGGAAACCTATTAGAATAGCTGGGGATAGAGGCAGGGAGAGAAGATGACCAAATGGGCCAGCCAAGGAAAGGTCAAGGAAGATAATGGAAAAGTAACTTGTAAGAGTTAAGACCATAAGTGAGTAGGAGAATGGCTTTCATAAAGCCAATATTCTCTGTGGCTATTATTGTGGAAGTAATAATTGAGGGAATTATATGATTGGGACAAAGAGAAGCTATAATAAAATAAGGTCCATTTTGCTTTAGTAAGCATTTTTGATATAAATTGTATTGAGGAAAGAATTACAGTCCCATCATAAATAATCTAGGTACAAATCTACCTGATAATCATTTGCAGCAGTTTTGTAAGTACAAAATAAACAGGACTTGATTTGATTTGCAATGATGAAGGGAAGTGATGAAAAGGAGACTGGGTCAAGAACATCAAAATGGAAAACAGAAGTTGTCAAAGAGAGACAGTAGTATAAAGACACAAAGGGAATTGGAGAGATGAGTGGAGCATTCAATAATTCAATCTGCTCACATTTATCAATAATCTACAGTGTGAGAAGTACTGTACTGGGTGTTGTGTAGGTGTATGAAATACATGCAAGAAATAGTGTCTGTTCTTAAAGAACTCCCAGTCTATTTGGGCTGCCAGGATTGTTATTGTTCAGTCTTTCCAGTCATGGCTGACTCTTCATAACCCCATTTGGAGTAATATTGGCAAAAATACTGGAGTGGTTTGCCGTTTATTTCTCCAACTTATTTTTGCAGATGAGGAACTGAGGAAAACAGGGTTAAGTCAATTGTCCAGGTTCACACAGCTGGTAAGTGTTTAAGGTAGGATTAAACTCAGCTGTTCCTCACTCCAGGGTCAGTACTTTATTCATTGCAACACCTAGCTGCCTCATTAGGAGTGCCAGAATACATACAAACAAAAGGTAAAATTATTGTAGGAGGTATGGCACGAAGCAATGCCTGATTAATAGATATTAGTATTATAAATGGTAAGTGCTACAAGATATATCTAAGTGAACTTGAAGTCAGAAAAACCTGAGTTTGAATTCTGCCTTGCATACTTACTAGCTTTATGATCCTGGCCAACTCACTTACTTTACTCTGCCTAAGTTTCCTCCTCTTTAAAATAAGGAGAATAAAAGCATCTAATTTCATAGACTTGTGTGTATCTAATGAAAACAAAAACTATATATACATACACACATGACACACACATATATACATATATGTATGTATGTATATAAATATTTTGCAAACCTTTAAGCATTATGTAAATGCTATCATCATCTTAATTATCATCAGAGTTTCAAGAAATTTGAGAGAGAGTCCTATGTTTTTAGAGCAATCAAATAAGACAAAGTCAAGAAGACAAAGCTTTAGCTTGGCCTTGAAAGCAAGTGTAAATGAGTTTTAAACGTGAAGCCAAGTACCAATTCATTCAGTCTAATACAACAGGTATCAACTAAGCATAAAATGCCAGTTTTTAAAAGCACCTACTATGTAGATAAGCTTGTGCTAGGTTCTGAGTACACACACAGACAGACGTATGTATGTATGTATGTATGTATGTATGTATGTATGTATGTATGTATGTGTATGCACACATATGTCCTGGCCCAAAAGAACTTTGTGTTCTATTGGGGAAAAGGGAATAAAACTTTCAAGTAGAGAGGTTTACATGATAATTGCGCATCTATCCTTCCGTTTATATTGAAAGTCAGCCCTTGTGAAAGCATTTTCTTCTACTCTACAATTCTATGGCAACTTGGCCCATCTAGACTGATTTTTGTTTATGACTCCAGGCAAGTCACAATTTTATCATCTTAAAAAAGAGTGTAATAATACTCATAATCCCTAATCAAAATGTCTGCTCATGGGATTGTTGTGAGGAAAGAAAATTTTAAATGTCAAAGTACCGTATAAATGTGAATTATTAGCTCTTAAACTGAGATCTAAATTGAATGAAAATGCAAGGAAACATGTGAGATTACTCTTTAATAATAACAATAATTGATAATTACACAGGACTTCAAAATTTGCCATGAGATTTAACCTATATTATCTCATTTGAGCTCGAATTACCATGCAGCATAGGTACCATAGGAGACTAGGTGGTGAAGGAGGCAGCACCAGGCCTGGAATACAGAAGACTTCCTTTCGAATTCTGCCTTGGATACTTATTATGTGACCCTGTGAAAATAACTTGACTTCCATTTGCCTCAGTTTCCTCTTCTGTAAAGTGGGGATAGTAAAATCACCTAGTTCTCGGGGTGGTTGTGAGGATCAAATAAGAAAATAATTGTAAAGCACTTAGCACAGTGCTTGGCACATAGTGAATACTATATACATAATAGCTATCATTTTTCTGAAATAGAGGATATGAAAAATTGAATGACTTTGGTCACAATGTAAACTGTATCAGAGGCAAGATTTAATCCTAGGTCTTCTGACTCCAAGTATAAGAGGTTAGACAATAAAGCATATTACTTTTCTTAGAGTATATATTATTTGGGATCTTATTTCAATAATGATTAATAGCAATAAGAGCATTTATATATTACTTTTAGTTTTGTAAAGAGTTTTCTCTATTTTATCTCATTTGCTCCTCAAAAACCATGTGTGATAAGTGCTTCTACATTCCAATTATAAAGATAAGAAAACTGATGAAGAGAGGGACATTAGTAACATCCAGGGTCATACATACATACATATGTGCTATACATGGTCAGGAATTTTAATTCAGATCTTCTTAACTCCAAATCCTATATTCTATTTATGTATCTGCCTAAAATTTTCTTGATATACAAATGATCCCTACTTCATCTCAAAAGCACTGAGGAAGCCTGATTCAGCCAATGCTAACCAGTGGAAAGAAGGAAACAAGGAAAGAAGGAAGGAGGAAATAACAGTTAGATGAATGAATTTATTAAATGGTTAGACTGTGTTCTAGGCACCATGGTAAGTTCTTTCCTTGATTATTTTTAAACGTTTTAAAAAAATGTTTTATTTGTTTTCTAATTCCACAGAAAAACAAAATTTAACGTTAATTTTTTTTAAAACTTGAGATCCAAATTTTCTCCCTCCTTCATTGAACATTTGATATATGTCATATATGTAAAGTTATGTAAAATATATTTCCATATTAGTCATGTTGTAAAAAAAAAGAGAGACTGAAACACACACAGGCACATAGGCACATGCACACGCACACACACACACACACACTAAAAATAACATGCTTTGATCTGCGTTCAGATTCCGTTAGTTCTTTCTCTGGAGGTAGATAACATTTTTCATCATAACTCCTCTGGAATTATCTTAAATCATTGTAATGCTGAGAATAACTGCTCACTTCATTTTGAATCCTCTCATGTAAGTCTTTCTAGGTTTTTCCGAAAACATCCTGCTTGCCATTTCTTAAATCACAATAATATTCCATCACAATAATATGCTGCAACTTTTTCAGCCGTTCCTCACTTGAAGGGCATCCCTTCAATTTTCAATTCTTTGTCTACAGACCTAGTAGTGGTATTGCTGGGCCAAAGGATATGAAAAGTTTTATAACCCTTTGGGCATAGTTGACATTGTTCTCCAGAATGGTTGGATTAGATCACAACTCCATCAATGGTGCATTAATAGATTAATTTTCCCATATCAGCTCAAATATTTGCCATTTTCCCTTTCTGTCTTATTGGGCAACCTCATATGGTACCTCAGAGCTGATTTTATTTGCATTCATCTTATCAATATTGACAAAGCATTTTTTTCATATAACTATAGATAACTTTGCTTTATTTTTCTGAAAACCATTCACATCCTTTAACTACTTATGAATTTGGGGATGATTTCTATTCTTATATATTTTACTTAGTTCTTTATTTATTTGGGAAATGAGACTTGTATCAGAGAAACTTGCTATAAAAAATTTCCCCAAATTTTCTACCTTCCTTCTAATCTTGGCTCCATTGACTTTGTTTGTGCAAAACCTTTTTTAATTTCATGAAATCAAAATTATCCATTTTATTTATTGTAATATTATCTATTTTTTGTTTGATCAAAAAATCTTATCCATAGAGCTATTCCATGCTCACCTAATTTGCTTATGGTATCATACTTTATTTCTATATCACTAAAATCTAAATCATTTTGAATTTATCTTGGTATGAGGTGTAAGATGTTGGTCTTTACCTAGTTGTTGCCAAACTAATTTTTACCTTTTGTCAAATTATAAGTTCTTGTCCCCAAATCTTGTGTTTGGATTTATGAAACACTATATGAATATGATCATTTATCATATGACTAATCTATTCCACTAATCTACACCTGTTGATTTATTATACGTTTTATAATATACATTTAGTATACATTTTATTATACATTATACATATTATAAGCTCTTTACAAATTATTATCGACTTTGATCTTCACAACAACACTGAGGATTGATACTATTACAATCATCCTATCCCACTCCCAAGTGAGGAAGCAGAGGCAGACATCAGTTAAGTGACTTGCTTAGTCCAAATAGTAAGTATGTGGGGCAGGACTTGAAATCAAATTTTCTTGTCTCCTGGCCCACCACTCAATCCACTTTGCCATCAACAAGGGGAAAATGTCTCTTCCTTCATCTTTCTATTATAGAATTACAGAATTGAAAGAGAACTTAGAAGTTAGGTAATCCAACACAGTATTTTTACTTGTGAAGATCCTGAGATCCAGAGAAAGAAGTGAAATCACTTGTGTAACATCACACACATACTAATTAGCAAAACTATTACTTGTCCTAAGGTCTTCTGAGTCCAAATTTCTTTGCACTATACCATATGTACCTACCTTCATTTTCTTCCTCTATTCTTATTCTATAGGCTTTCCATAATACATGCTTGGATGTGATGGTGCCTATAAAGAGAATGATGTCTAAGTTACACATTTCTAGAGCCTGAAGTACTAATGTCAATACTTTAGCGAAAGCCATTAAGAAAGGGAATTTTCTCAAGTTTTTCCCCTTTCCAATTTTTCTCCTTAAACATAAGCATTGTTATTTCATGGAAGCCCTGTAATTCCTGGATGGTGGAAGGAAGAGTGAGAACTTTGAGAGAATACAATGCCTGTGAGAATTCTGGAAAGGAATTTCAAAATTGTGTTATATTCTCTTTCTTTAGTCAAACCTTCAAAAACTTCTGAGAGTGGACTATAATAGGTAGAAGTTCACAATGGTAAAAAAAAATCTTTTGGAATCTCTTTTACTGGTCCCTCTATGCAGTTTATTGGGTAAGCTTTTGTTGCATGATGTACTAGGGACCCTGCCTTAGATTTTCAGGAATTAGAACAAGGCAGGAATCATCTCATGGTTAAACATTCCCTAAGAACGGGAAACATACAAGCAACATTTGTCACTTTATACCATTTTTAGGGATCAGGAAATTTAGCTAGTTTTCATAGAAAATTATTAAGTGCAAGTAAAAAAAAAAACAAAAAAGGAGGGGTGACCTTAGTCACTATCTGGTTATACCCTTAATTTTACAGGTGGAATATAAAACCAGATTGCTAAGTCTTAAATCAAGATCTAAGAACCAAGTAGTGCTAGAGATGGGTCTAGAATCAATAGATTCCCTTGGATTGCACTTTATTACAATAAATTATCATAATTTAGCAAGCACTTACTGTGTACTTACTGGCCTTGAAGTCAGTGATCTCTGAGTTCAAGTTCTAATGATGGATCATAATGGATGTGTAATACTAAGTATGTTACTTAACCTTGCAGGACTCTTACAGATTGCAAGGTAGTTACCATTCTTTATGAACATTCCTGGATGTGTATATCTAATGAAGTGACAATGAAGTCACAAGTCTGGCTCTGCTCTTCTCTTCTCCTAAAATGTACTAGATATTATTCTAGGTACTAAAAATACAAAGACAATCTAAAGGTCCCTAGCCCCCAAAATATTGTCAGTGAATAAGCAGTTATTAAGAACCTTGCTAGATAAGGGAAAAATAATGATAAAACGTAAAACAGTCTCTGCCCTAAGTGAGGTTATATGCTATAATGTGTTGAAAATAAAACAAGACAAGCAAAAATAACCCCATTGTAATTATATTCTAAGCTGTCTGGCTTTGGAAAGCTGAGAAAGAATCAGTGAGTTGTATTTGAAGATGATATAAATCATAGAGAGATTCCTAGATCTGGAATATTTAGTCCCAGAGTGCTAGAGATATAGTCTAGAATTATCTGTGATTCTCGTTCTAGCTAAGATCTGAAGTTAATCATTGAACTCACCAATTTTCACCATTTTAAACTAACATTATAACAGGATTATGAATGTTAATGGAAACACCATCTCTTCTCTAAAAATTTAAGTCAATAAAAGAAGCACTGGAGGTGGAGTTAGCTAAACCAATTAAAAAAAGAACGAAATCATTGTCTTTGGGAATTATTTTTTAAGAGGAAGAAAGGATGTCTATTTTACCTACAATTATGTGATAGAATTCTGGAAATGCTAGCAATAGTAATTAGACCAGAGAAAGCAAAGGGATAAGGATAGATAAAAAAGGAAATAGATGATCTCCATTTCCTGATTGATATGATGGTATACTTGGAATAGTCAAAGAATCAGCAAAGATACTATTTGAGATAATAGCTTCAGGAGTTGTAGGTTACAAAATAAACTCCACTGCCAAATCTTTTTCTATATGATAATATGCCAAAGAAGGAAAAATTGAAAGGGAGATATCATTCTAAATAATTACAACATGTGTAAAATATCTAATAATTGACCTAAGAAGACATGGAAAAGATTTGCATAAGTTCAATTACAAAGTGTTCCTTAGAGAAATAAAAAATTTAAATGCTAGGGGAATATTCAGTGCTCATGGCTAGGCTGTGCCAATCAATGAAAATCATGTTACATGCAAAGTTAATTTACATATTTGAGTCTATACCAGTCAGATTATAAAAGTGATATTTTAAAGTAGTTGATAAAGTGACAAAATTCATTATGAAAATAAAAGATATGAAATATCAAGGAAAATAATGAAAATAAATAGAGATGAATAGAGAATAGCTCTTCTAAACCTTAAACTGTATTATATAATGCAACATTCATCAAAAACATCTGATATTGGTTAGAAAACAGGAATGTAGGTCAATGGTACAGACTGGACAAGGGAGAATCAGAAGCAACATAAATTAGTAACTCAGTATTCGACAAATTAAGAAACATAAATCATTAGGAAAAAAATTCTAATTTAATAAAAATTTGAAAGACAGCTGACAAAATAGAATTAGACTAACATCTTAAATTATATTCCATTATGCATTTTAAATGAATATGTGATTTTAGTATTAATGATCATTCTATTAAAAATTAGAAGATAAATGAATTATATACCTCTCACAGCTATGAGGAGATATGTTCTTAAACAAACAAGAAATAGAGGCAATTATAAAAGATAACTTTGATTACTTGAAACTGAAAAGTTCCTGTACCAAAAAAAAATTTCAGTGCATCTAGTATAAGAGGGAAAGTGGCCAAATGGGAAATAATCTTTGCATCAACTTCTCTGATAAGGGTTCAATATCCAAGATGTATTCATAACCATATGAACAACAAGAAAGAATGGTTCTACTTATGTATGTGTGAAGTTTTAAAGTGGAGAAAATTGTCTGTCATGTAGCTTACATACATATGTGTATACTTATGTATATATGTATAGATATATATGTACAGGCACACACGTATAAAGTGCTTTCTTACAAAAAATATTGACGATACTGAAGCTCATGTTCAGTGACTTGTTAATGTCTCTCCAGCTAGTAAGCATGGAAAAATCAAAACTTGAAACTAGACTTTCTGTCTACTAGACCCATGTTCTATATATCATGCAACACTGCTCTTTGAATCAAAGGATGTGTTTCTAAATAACAGATTTCTCTTCCCAATTTTTCCTCCACCTCTCTTAATTGATTTTCAAAATCCTTTTTGAGCTCTTCAATGGCTTGAGACCGTTGCATATTTATTTTAGAGGTTTTACCTACAGAAGCCTTGACTTTTAGGTCTTCCTCTGAAGACCTAAATTGTTACTCCTCATCCAAAAGGATGAAAGAAAATACCTACTCACTAAGAAAGCAACCTTCTATTGTATTATTCTTTTCCCTTTTGGGGGCATTTTCCCAGACAGTTACTTGACTTTTGAGTTCTTTGTCAGGGCTAAGCTCAGGGCTGAGATTCAAATCAGCTTCTCAATTCCCCCAGGGGCTCTAGGTGTAGGGTTCCAAACATGGAAGCTGCCACTGCTGGAGGGTTCAGACTGAGCCCTCACCTCTCCTGGGTGACGGGGCCCTCCCACTGACCTTTGAAGCTGTTTGTGGTTTGAGCAATCTGGCAACTGGTACTGCTGGTGGCTCCCTGAAGTCTGTTCAGGGTCCTGTCCCTGCCATGTCAATCTGTGCTCCATGCTTCCTGGGCTATGCTGTGTGTGCTCCACTGACAGATAGATTTCTGATCCATAAATCACAAGAATAAGCTTTTCAGACATCGTCAATTCCTTCAAAGAAACAATTTCACTTGAAAGTTAGGGAAATATTGGCAATAGAAAAAATATACCTTTGCTCAGGTGATTTTAGTCTGGATGTTAATACTTTTTTAAAAACATACAGAGAAGATAGGATTGACAGGGAGCTTACTTGTTCATTTCAGCTGGTAAAGCTTTACTCTGTGTTTTTAATCAAGAAAATAATTTTGACAATTTTAAAGCAAATTTCTTCAACTCTAATTATTGTATAGAACAATCTTTTTTCATTTTCTGAAAAAAATATTTTTTTCTAAAATCAAAATCTTATAGACAGGAGTTTTTAACATGTAACCAAAGAGCAGCATGGACCATTTTTTAAAAAAAAATAATCAAATTAAAAGTCCTTTGCTCTAGAGGATCTATATTCTATACATGTTCTTGCATTTAAAATCAGAGAGAACTTATCTGGACTTTCAAAGACCTGAAGTTGATAAATTATCTCTCTTCTATCTCTGGTTGTTTTCTCTAATGGGGATATGAAGAGAACCTCAGAAACATAAGATATGCATGAGCTTGCCATACCTCAAAGCTGTTCTGGAGCAAAGAATAGAAGCTCACAACATTAATGGGACCTTTGAGACTACCTAGTCCAATCCTTCATTTGATAGGAAATTGAGATTCAGCAAGATGGAGTCTTGCCCAAAGGCTCCTTGATATTAGTTGTTAGAAGTAGGCTCTGAACCCATCTCATCTGATTGCGTCTTTGCCCTGTATGACTTTCTTTCCAGCTCGAAGAGACACAAGCAAACAGAACCACGTGGGGCTTTGACCTTCCTCAGTGAACTATAAAGTACATTTGTCAAGTCTCAGCTAAAATACTGGCCTCTGTAAGAAGTCTTTCCCTGCCCTTCCCCCAGCCCCTCAATTCCCCCTCCCACTTTCTTTGAGATTACTTTTAATTTACACTGTGCCTATTCAGCACTGCTGTTTCTATGACGCTGTCTCTATTAAAATGTAAGTTCCTTGAGACCAGAGAATATTTTTGATATTATATTTTTGTATCCCTAGTGCTTAGTATAGTTAGTGGTGCAAAATAAGCACTTAAAAAATGCTTGTTGCCAATTGACTGACTGACCAAGTGAGATGGAACCCAACAAGGAGCAGAGTGAATAAACTTATTTGCTAGGATAGGGGAAAAAATGCTAGACAAATTTAGGTTTTGCCAGAAGTATGACACAAGAGTTTTTTGGTAGTATCAGCTTTCAGGGCAACTCTGAGAAAATGTTTTCAGTGATCTGGAATAAAAATTAGTGCAAAATAATCGCTGACATGAATTCTTCTTCTTGGCTTCTGGTGCTGGGCTTACTAAAGGAGCCAGGCTATAACACAGGTGCTAGACAGCCCCCAGAAGTGCATGTAGATTTGATCCCTTGCACACAAAGAGCCCTCAGTCCTTACTGCTTTTGATGAGGAGTGGGGAGAGAGGGAAGAGCATTATTTACAGGAAGTTTGCAGTGAATACTTCCAAGAAGCCAAGTATCTTTATGTAAAGTGAAATATCTGATTTGCATCTGTTTTGTAAGCTCAAATTTTGGTGGCACGTCTGGTTTATTCAAAGCTGGATTTACCTGTAGTCCTTATCAAATGAACATTTCAAATAGATATTTCAGCTTCTACATATCTTATTTTTGAACTGGGCTTATCGTAAGTAAGCTAGCCATGCAGTTCTCAGTTATGGATCCAATGACAACGATGATAGTCATGGAAGCTTTGGCCGGCTCCATTTCCTACCTGGGCTTGTTTGGCCCCCTTCTTATGCAGTCTGATGGTCCATCTGCTTCCAAGGGACTCACCATATGGGTGGATGACTTAGGTTGACCATTTGATTAGCTTTATCCCTACTGTAGCTCAGCACTTACAACCTATCCACCAGCTTAAGACTTCCCAGTAGCAGGGATTTCAAGCATATATCACCATGCCAGGGCTCTATTCCTGTGTATGTTCAGAAATATAATTTGAATTCCTTTCAAAATTTTGTAACTTGAATTTCTTCTTGCAAATTTTCTGGCTTCTTGTTTCTGTTCTGATCTAGCAGCCTTTTTACAGGAAATACTATGTAATTTTTGTTTTGTATGGAGTTAACTAGTTCAAATCCTGTTGTATAATTCCTACCTGTTCAAAATAGGAGATGTGGATTAAATTATCACTTAAGTTTCATCCTCTAATTCTCTGTGACCCTTTGAGCTTCAAGGTGATGCAGGAAAAGGACACCTTGAGAGACTACCAAGCCCTGATTCCCCCTGGCTTGATGCTTAGTGAATGTTACTTATAACTTTGTGAGCCATGCCATCCCAGCAGATGTGCTAGTATGGGAGCCAAGAAGAGCCTCTTTGGTGACGACAGCAGGAACATCCAATGTGTTAGTGAGGGAAGAATTCCAAGCTCGGTGAACCAGCTGCTGGTTCTCAGCAGTAGCAGTAAGGTTAAAGGAGACAGGGAACTGCAACTGGGGGTACATGATGGATTCCAAGCAGTCAATGTAAAGGATGCTGAGTTACCCAGCTTTCTATACTGCTTGGTTGAGAACATAATAAGAAGGCTTGATGGGTTATTCACTGTATGAAAGACATTGCAGTCTACTCTTAACAACCTTGGCAAACATCACCCCAGCCCTCATGCTCATTCCAAATAAGACAGCTTTAGAGAAGAACAATTGAAGAAGGAGAAAAAAAATACTGATTGGACTGCATTTTTACCTATTTGTCATTATCTGTTGTGTATTTATAAATGGCACCTCAAAAGATGAGCAAAAAATAAACAAGATGAACAAACAAGCCTACAGCCCTTGTAACAATAGGTCAGCAGGGATTTCAAATGCAAGTAGAAAGGCTGAGCTGAATAAATATGATGGTCATTCCAGTGATGAAAAAGTGATAGTAGAGCAGAGATAAGAGTCCTCAAAATAGATAACATTGAACACACAATGCAGCAGTACTGGGCTATTTGAGTGCCCTTAAAAAATATTTATAAAAGAACAGAGAGTTCATGTACCAAGGCACAAATAGAGGTGGCAGTAGAGGGATGAACTCTACTCTAACAGAAAGAAATAGGTTAGCATTAATCCTGCCCATACACTATAGTGATAAATGTGTTTTGGGAAAAAAATAACTAATTGAAAACATGACAAGAGGAGACATTCCTAGAAAATAACTAGCAATGGAGAACATATAACTCCCTTGCAGGAAGCCAGGCTCCTAGTAACTCATACCAAAACCCAGAACCAACAAATAGAATGAGGATTAGTGAGCCAGAGTCATAACTCAGGATGCTGTACCATGCTTATAGAAATAATCTCTCTTCGAAAACTTTCTGACGTCTTGCCTCTGTTCTGATAGAGTTGCTTTTTGCAGGAAATAGCATAGAATGGTCACATGAATGACACACCATGAATATTTCAAGTGATTGATAATTTGGTACATAAGAAACAAAGGAGGCAGCTAAAAAGAGGAGAACCCAGCAAAAGAACCCATTTTTGTTCTAGGAGCAGGGCACTGTCATACCAACTGTATAGCTTCATCATTGCTACTAAACCAGACTCTGGACTCTGTGATAGGAGAAATCCTGAAAGGAGAAGAAACAATACCAAAAGACAGCAGCACATAGAAATCTGAACTCAAAGCAGATGACCCAGGAACTTGTATCCATTCAAATTTCAGTCAACCTTGGGCTCTTCAATTCAATTCAACATGCATTTGTAAGAGCCTACTCCAATATACATTATGTGCTAGGTATTGAGGTTTTATAGATGAAAAGCAGTCCCTGTACTCCAGGGCCATAAATTCTCCTGAAAAATGCAACATGTAAACAAATAAGGATATACAAGTTGACGTGAAGAGGGGAAGAATGGTAATCACTAGGGAGGAATAAAGAGGACTTTCCATAAGAATTAGCAGCTAACGCAAATATTGAAAGTAATTAGAGTGAAATCCCAGAATGCTGGATAAATTATATAAAGATATGGAGTCAGGAGATTCAATGTTTAATTCAGAAAATAGCAACTAGGCCAGTTGAAGTGGAAAGTAGACTACATGAAGGGAGTCATATGAATTATGTCTGTAAAGGTGGGTTAGAAACATATTGCAAAGAGTTTCAAATATCACAGAATAGATTATGTATTATTCTGAGGGAAAAAAGAATTATTGAGGTTCTCGGTCAGGAAAGTGACATGTTCATATGTGCTTTAAGATTATATTGGCAAATATATGGAGGCTGGATTGGAGAGGGAAAAACTAGATGCCAGGATTCCAGTTAGGATACTACTGTAATAGTCTAGGAGAAATATAAAAAAAAATTTCATTTAAGTAGGTAGTTATGGGAGTGAGGAGAAAAAGACATATATAAGGTGTGTTTTGGGGATAACATCAACAAATTTTAGCTATTCATTGCACATGGGTGAAGAGAAGGATGAAGGGTTGTCAATATCTCAAAAATTAGCAACCTGAGTTTAATTGGAAGGAAACTAATAACTTTAATAAAAATGGGGAAATTTGGAGGACAGCTGGCTTGAGGTGGGAAGAAAGATAATGATTTTCCTTTTGGATATGATATGTTTGTGATGCCTAAAATATTTTCAGGTGGAAATGCCCAAAATATCATGTATTTGGAGCTAGAATGGACCGCACACACACACACACACACACACACACACACACACACACATAAGTGTGCATGTATATATGCATGTATGTTAGGCCAGATACACACACACATACACACAGGTATGCCTATATCCACACACACATACACATACATGCATTCATACATATACATATATGTATACATGTTTTTATATATATAAAGCTAAATGCATAGATACCATCCCCCTCAAGCTACTGTTCCAGATTGTTATTGATAACTGAATCCTACAGAAGGTGGTAGATCATTGAGGAAGATGGAATGGAAGAAGAAAAGGGCCCAGAACAGAACCCTATGGGACATGCATGCTTAAATGACAGGAAATCAATAGAGATATAAAAAAAAAAAAGGCTTTGCTAGATGTATGGAGGTGGATTAGGTAGGGTTAAAGGGCTGTCAGAAAGTCAAAGGAGGAGGCTAATAATATATTACAAAAAGGTCTAAAAAGGTGAGGACTAAAGATAGGCCATTGGATCTAGAAGTTAAAAGATCATTGATCATCTTGAAGAGAGTGAATTCTGGGAAGTGATTAGATATAATCCAGATTATATTCAAGATATATATTCAACAGTTGGAGAAGTACATGGAAGTGGAGAAAGTGCAGCCAACAATATAGACGACTATTTTGTCTGCGAAATGGTAGAGAGATCATGTAGCTCAATAAGCACAATGATATAGAACAATAGACTGAGATGGTATGATCTTTTGCAGACCTTTTTAAAGTATTGAAGTAGACCTAGGTGTATTTTTAGTCCACATAGATGGAGTCAGTAAAGAAAGAGAAATTGAAGATATCACCAAAGTTCTTTCTCTTCTTCTGGAAGAGAAAGAAAGGGACTAAGATAGAAAGGATAAGTAGAGAAGTTAGACTTAATTGTGAGAAGGGCCACATTTTTGTTAGAGACTGAAGCAAAAGAGGAAAGATTGAGAGAAGCTAAAGAGGAATTTTGGTTTGAAAATGTCTGATAAGAATGTCCATAAGCGACTACCTTGACTTTTGTCATTATCTGAGGAGATAAGTCCATTCCTAACAGGGAGGTGATTTAAGGAGAAAGGAGATATTTGTTGTAGTAAATGAAAGCATAATAAGAACTCAGAGAAGAATGTGCCGTAGTAAGAGCCAACTTAAAACTCAGTCATCACAGTTACATAGAATTCATTTCCCTAAACACATTTCCTCAACTGTAAAATAAGGTAGTTAAGCTATTTCATCTGTAAAATTCCTTCTAGGTCTAATTGTGATTCTTTAATTCAAGATAACTTTTTGTCTATGGTAAGTCATTAAAAACATACTTAAATATTGACATATTCTATGATAATTTCCTGCACTTCTGTTTCACTCCTTCGACTGCTGTTTCACTACTTCAATTATCTTTTCCCTCACTTTAATCTCCAGTTCCTTAATTCCTTCTTATTCAGTCAAGATTTCACTTTGTTCTCTATACAGATCTTATTTTATGGATGCTGTCTAACTTCCATTCACATTCTCTCATGACTCCCAAACCCCATTTCCCTCTTACCTTCTCTGCATAACTTGAAGGAGGAAGTTGTATCGGTATGCCAACTTGACTCCCTACAATTTTATGTTACTTAATCTCAGCTAGGGCTTCATTGCTTTTTTGCTTTTATTCACTCTCAATTCTGGCCCCTTGAAAGCAGGTTCTAATTTTCTTTTATTTTTTCCAAACTCTGAGCTATGTGCCACCCTCATTCTCTCAGGAGATATCCTCACCTATTCTTTACAGAATAAAGAGGCCATCTACTTCAAACTCCCTCTTTTCCCCTCCTCCATCTTTTTAAATCCCTCTACATTTTCTTACATACACAAGTCACTTTCTCTTATATCTAAGGAAGAAGTACTTTCTTCTTTCCAAGGAAAATGCTTGTATCTCTCTACTTTATCTTGAGTGGAATATAGCCCTCGTGAAGACTTCAGACAGTAGGAATATAGGAATTATTTTTAAAATGAAATAAGTGAATTTCTTTTAGGAACAAAAATGGACTTGGAGTTTAACCTTGCAGGGACTTGGTCACCTGACTTCTAGAAATCTAGGGCCTAAGGGCAGTAAGTGCCCTCCCTTATTTTTCTTAGTGCTACTGCCGCAATAGAGTTTTACCAAATAAGGACTCAAACTATGGAATCCAACTCTCACCTCAATTGTAATATTACTGTCTCATCAACACTAAGTTGCCAAAGAATGGGTTACCCCCCTTCTCCTCCTTCCCCTTTATCTTAACTATAGTACTGCCACATCAGCAGTTAGTTACTGCATAAGGAAATATATGTTTGATTGGCTGTGTTTAGCTTCTTGCTCCTTTGTTTAGCTTGTTGTGCCTAGATTGTAAGCCCATCTCCCAGGCAATAGAGAGAAGGGATAGTAGAGGGTGGGCTTCTTTGTGTTAGGGTATATAATGGTGTTTTGTTTTCTGTAAACTCGCCTCCTTCCACTAGACCATCCTTGTGGACGTGACACCCCTTTCTCATGAGAACTGAATAAACATTTTCTGTTCTTACCTCCAGACTCCTCTTCATTTTATAAATTTTGGATAAGGGTGTCATACCCCACACAATCTTATGACCTCCAATCATCTATGAACTTGTCCCATTAATAATGCCCTCTTTTTCTCATCCATAATTTCTTCCTGACATTTGATTTCTTCCTCATTCCTTACAAATATGCTTAGCTTTACTCAATACTGAAAAAATTCTAAATTCATTGCAACATCCCCTCAAACTCTTTCCCATTTCCTTTACTGAATTTCATTGGTAAACTTTAAAAGAATCACTTGAACTTAGATTGTGCTGTCCTTGGGGGCAGAGTCTTTTATTCCTTTCTTTGTACCCCAGTGCTTAGCACTGAGACTAACAAATAGTAGGAGCTTTGAAAGGCCAGTTGAGGTGATGGAGCCAAGATGGTGGAGTGAGAGCAACAACTCACCTAAGCTCTTAGATAAACTCCTTCAGATATCTATAAAAAGAGAATCTGACCAAATTTTGGAGGTTCAGAATCCAGTAGGAGACAGACTGTGGCAGATTCACAGCCCAGGAGAGACTGGAAGGTCAGTGGGAAGGATATGTCCCAGAGGGGTGAGCCTAAAGCACACAGTGCAGAGTGTCCAGCACAACAGAGCAGGAAAGCTATGGGGAAGCCTGGGGAAACATCAGGCAGAATAGCTGAGTGGCAGGCCAGGGTAGGAGACCAGCGGAGCTGAGCAAGTGACATCCACTGAGCCCCAGATATCAGCCACAGCAGCTCCTGAGACTTTCAACATGCAGATTAAACGTCTATAAAACATCTACTTGAACTTCCGGGAGCCAAAATGGCAGAGTGATCAGTAAATACTCTCTCCTCCCACCTTGTTGATCTCCAAAGAACCATAAAATATTTCCCCAGAAAAATCTTGGATCAGTGGGAACAGTGAAAGGGGCAGTCTCATTACACCTGAGGCTAGGAAAATAGCTAAGGGTGATTCCTCTTACTGTGGCAGAGGAGAACCTGAAAAGAGAGGGGGCCCAGGGTGGTGACAACTTGCACTAGGACCCAGACTTGCCTCAGCATTCCAGGGGAAATGAGAAGAAAATAGATAGAAAATAGCAGAAGGGATCATCAACTCCTGAGCTTGCCTTTGTCTCAGCCCAGCTGAGGAGATCTCACATGACCAGACCACTTCTTCCCCATACTTAACAAGCTGGCCCCAGGGCTGATGGAGGAAACACAAAACCAAAAGATAAAAAGGCACCTGCCCTTAGCTTTTTCACACCAGTGAGCTCAACACCAAGTTCTGCAACTTCTAACTGAAAGAAGCAGAAGTCACAACTCAAATCACCATCATAAACAAGAAAAAGCAAAGCAAGGGTGAAAAAAACATAATCTTCCTATAGGGTCAAGGACCAAAAGAAGAATACAACGGAGGTCAATAGTGAGACTGTACTCCCATCTGAAATTTCAGAAGGGGCTATGAACAGCTCCCATGCACAAACAGCTCCCCTGGAACAGATGAATAAGGAAACAGAAGAAAAACTGGCCAATGATTTTAAAAGTATGAAAATCTATTCCATGAAGAGAACATCACTTCAAGAAGGAAAATTGAACTAATGGAAAAGGAAGCACAAAACCTAACTGAGAAAACTGGACAAATGTAAAAGCGCAAAACCTAACTGGGAAAATTGGACAAATGGAAAAGGAAACACAAAACCTGGCTGGGAAAACTGGACAAATGGAAAAGGAATGATAAAAACCAACTGGACAAAATAATTTCTTAAAAGGAATAATAGGACAGATGGAAAAGGAGATAAAAAGTTAACTGAAGAAAATAATTTGATAAAAATTAGAATTGGGCAAGTGGAAACTAATGACTCTATGAGACAGCAAGAATCAGTTAAACAAAATCTAAAGAATGAAAAGATAGAATAAAATGTAAAATAACCAATTGGAAAAACAACTGACCTGGAAAATAGATCCACAAGAGAAAATTTAAGAATTATTGGCCTACCAGAAAGCCACGATGAAAAAAAGAGTCTGGACAACATCTTCCAGGAAATCATCAAGGAAAACTGCCCAAAAGGGCTAGATCCAGAGGGCAAAATAGTCATCCAAAGAATCCACCATTCACCTCCCGAACTATCAAGTGCAGGAGAAAATACTACAGGCAACCAGAAAGAAACCATCAAATATCGAGGAGCTACAGTCAGGATCACACACGCTCTTGCAGCTTCTACATTAAAAGATGGAAGGGATTGGCATTCAGTGTTCCATAAGGCAAAGTAGTTGTGACTACAACCAAGGATCAACTACCCAGCAAAGTTCAGCATAACATTTTGGTCAAGGAGATGGTCGTTCAAAGAAGTAAGGGATTTCCAGACCTTCCTGACAAAAATGTCAGAACTTAACAGAAAATTCAATCTGCAAACGCAGGTCTCAAGAGAGGCATGAAAGGTAAATGGGGAAAAAAACAAAACAGGCAAAGGAGCTGGGACTACAACCAAAGATCAATTACACAGCAAAGTTCAGCATAACAATTCAGCAAGGAGATGGACATTCAACGAAATTAGGGATTTCCAGATGTTCCTGGCAAAAAAGGCCAGAACTCAATAGAAACTTTGATCTTCAAATGCAAGTCTTGAAAGAGGCATAAAAAGGTAAACAGGGGAAAAGAAAAACTTATTACTCAATTTGGGCAAACTGTTTACCTCCCTATAAGGGAAGATGATACTTTTTAAATCTTGAGAATTGTACATCTATTATGAAATATAACAGGGATATAAACAGAGGGAATGGGGATAAAGTAAATGATGTGATGATAAAAATGTGATTTAATCATGTGAAGGAATTGTAACAGGAGATGTGAAAAAGAGGAAGAAGGAAATGGTAAATTACATCACAGGAAGAAGTACAAAATTATAGTAGAGGAAAAGAAGGGAAGGAGATGAATATTGTTTGAGAGGTACTCTCATCTGATTTGGTTCAAGGAGGGAACAATAAATTTAAGTACATGAATCTAATTAGCTCTATAGGCAGTAGGAGGGGAAGGGGGAAGAAAGGGGAGGGGAAGCTAAAACAGAGGGAAGAAGTAGTAAGGGTAAAGGAGAGTAAAAGGGAGGGGGGCTGAAAGAAGGAAGGGAAGACTGCGGGAGGTGGTGGTGAAAAGTAAAATCTCTATTGAGGAGGGTAAAGGAGATGTGAGAAATAAAAACACAAATGGTAGGAAAGGGGATGGATGGAAAGATACAGACTGTAATCATAACTGTGAATGTGAATGGGATGAACTCTCCCATAAAATGGAGATGAATAGAAGAATGGATTAAAAGCCATAATTCAACAAAATGTTCTTTACAAGAAACACATTTGAAATGGGGGGATACACACAGGGTAAAGGTAAAAGGTTGGAACGGAATATATTGTGCCTCAGCAGATGTAAGAAAAGCAAGGGTAGCAATCCTAATTTCAGAAAAAAGCAAAACCAGAAATAGATCTAATCAAAGAGATAAGGAAAGAAACTATATTCTGCTAAAAAGGCACAGTAGAAAATGAAGCAATATCATTACTAAACATGTATGATTCAAGTGGTATAGCATCCAGATTCTTAGAGGAGAGGTTGGAGGAGTTGAAGGAAGAAATAGACAACAAAACTATCCTACTGGGGGACCTCAACCTTCCCCTTTCTGAACTTGAAAAATCTAACATCAAAATAAACAAGAAAGAGGTTATGGAGGTAAATAAAACTCTGCATAAGGTAGATATGATACATCTCTGGAGAAAATTGAATGGAAATAAAAAGGAATATACTGTTTCTCAGTGGTACATGGCACATATAAAAAAAATGACTGTGTTCTATGGCATAAAACTTCACAATCAAGTGCAGAAAGGGAGAGATAGTCAATGCATCCCTCACAGATCATAGTGCAAGAAAAATTATATGTAACAAAAGGACATGGAGAGATAAACAAAAAATTAATTGGAAACTAAATAATCTAATCACAAAGAAGGAGTGGGTTAAACAACAAATCATAGAAACAATCAACAATTTCATTCAAGAGAATGACAATAATGAGTCAAGCTACCAAATGTTATGGGATACTACAAAAGTAGTTCTTAGGGGAAGTTTTATATCTTTGAATGACTATATGAATAAAATAGAGAAAAAGGAGATCAATGAGTTGGGCATGCAACTGAAAAAGCTAGAGAAAGAACAAATTGAAAATCCCCAAGTAAATACCAAATTAGAAATACTGAAAACCAAAGTAGAGATTAATAAAATTGAAATTAAGAAAACTATTGAATTAATAAATAAAACTGATAATTGGTTTTATGAAAAACCTAATAAAATTGATAAACCTTTCGTTAATTTGTTTTAAAAAAAGAAAGAAGAAAATCTAATTATTAATATGAAAAAACAAAGAGGTGAACTCACCTCCAATGAGCAGGAAATTAAAACAATAATTAGAAATTACTTACCCCAACTTTATGCTCATAAATTCAACAATCTAAATGAGATGGATGAGTATTTTAAAAAAATACTAATTGCCCAGATTAACAGAAGAGGAAGTTGAATACTTAAACAACCCCCATCTCAGAAAAAGAAATTTAACAAGTCATCAATGAATTCCCTAGGAAAAACCTCCAGGGCTGGATGAATTAACAAGTGAATTCTATCAAACATTTAAAGAACAGTTCATTCCAATACTATGTAGACTATTTGGGAAAATTACAGAAGAATAAGTCCTCCCAAATTCTTTTTATGCTACAGATATGGTTTTGATACTTAGACCAGTAGGAGACAAAACAGAGAAAGAAAATTATAGACCAATTTGTCTAATGAATTTAGATGCAAAATTTTTAAATAAGAATTTAGTAAAATGAATACAGCAACTTATCATGAGAATAATACAATATGATCAGGTAGGATTCATACCAGGAATGCAGGGCTGGATCAATATTAGGAAAACTATTATCATTATTGACCATAACAACAAAACGAACAGAAACCACATGATTATTTCAACAGATGCAAAAAAAACCTTTTGACCAAATATAACACCCATTCCTAGTTAAAACATTGGAGAGCCTAGGAATAAAGGGAACTTTCCCCAAAATAATGAACAGTATCTACCTAAAACCTTCTGCAAGTATTATATGCAATGGTGATAAGCTAGATGCATTTCCAATAAGATCAGGGGTGAAACAAGGATGTCCATTATCACCACTAATATTCAATATGCTACTAGAAATGTTAGCTATAGCAATTAGACAAGATAAAGAAATTGAAGGAATTAGAATAGGGAAAGAAGAAACTAAGTTATCACTTTGCAGATGATATGATGATATACTTAGAAAATCCCACAGATTCAAGTGAAAAACTACTTGAAATAATAAACAACTTTGGTAAAGTTGCAAGTTACAAAATAAACCCACGCAAATCTTCTGCATTTCTATATATTAGTATCAAAGCCCAACAGGAAGAGATAGAAAGAGAAACCCCATTTAAAGCTAGGGTAGACACTATAAAATATTTGGAAGTTAATCTGCCAAAACAAACCCAGGGAGTATATGGACACATCTGCAAGACACTTTTCACAGAAATAAAGTCAGATCTAAGTAAGTGGAAAAACATCAGTTGCTTGTGAGTAGCCAATATAATAAAAATGACAATTCTTCCTAAATTAATTTACTTATTTAGTGCCATACCTATTAAACTATAACATAATTATTTTCTAGAGCTGGAAAAAATAGTATCAAAATTCATCTGGAAGAACAGAAGGTCCAGAATATCAAGGGGACTAATGAAAAGAAATGCTAGGAAAGGTGGTCTAGCACTACCAGATTTCAAATTGTGTTATAAAGCACCAATTATCAAAATCACTTGTTAGTAGCTTAGAAACAGAAGGATAGACAAGTGAAATAGGCTAGGTACTCAAGACATAGTAGACAATGAATATAGCAATCTACTGTTTGATAAAACCAAGGACCCCAGCTTCTAGGATAAGAAGTCACTGTTCAACAAAAATTGCTGGGAAAACTGGATAAAAGTGTGGCAGAAACTAGGTATAGACCAATGCCTGACACCATACACAAAAATAAAATCCAAATGCATACACAATCTAGGTATAAAGATTGAGACTATGAATGAATTGGAGGAGCAAGGATTTATGGAGATTTATGGAGAAGGGAAGAATTTTTGACTAAAGAAGAGATAGAAAGCAATATGAAGTGCAAATAGGTAATTTTGATTACATTAAACTGAAAAGTTTTTGCACAATCACATACAATGGAACAAAAATTTGGAGGCATATAGAAAACTGGGAAAGAATTTTTACAGCTAATGGTGGTGATAAAGGCCTCATTTCTAGAATATATACAGAACTGAGTCAAATGTACAAAAATACAAGTCATTCCCCAATGATAAATGGTCAAAGGATATGAACCGGCAATTTTCAGAGGAAGAAATTAAAGATATCTATAGTCATATGAAAAAATGCTTCAAATCACTTTTGATTAGAGATGCAAATCAAAACAACTCTGAGGTACCACATCACACCTATCAGATTTGCAAACATGATAGAAGAGGTAGGTAACAAATGTTGGAGAGGATGTGGGAGAATTGGGACACTAATACACTGTTGGTGGAGCTGTGAGCTGATCCAACCTTTCTGGAGAGCAATTTGGAACTATGCCCAAAGAGCTACAAAAATGTGCATGCCCTTTCACTCAGCAATATGGCTTCTAGGACTGTATCCCCAAGAGACCATAAAAATGAGAAAGAGTCCTACATGTACTAAAATATTTATAGAAGCACTCTTCGTGGTGGCCAAAAACTGGAGATCAAGGGGATGCCCATCAATTGGGGAATGGATGAATAAATTATGATTTATGAATGTGATGGAATACTATTGTGCTATAAGAAATGATGAACAAGAAGACTTCAGAAAGGCCTGGAAAGACTTAGATGATATGATGCTGAATGAAAGGAACAGAACCAAGAGAAATTTGTGCACAGCAATGACCATAGTGTGCAAGAGTTTTTTCTGGTAGACTTGGAACTTCATTGCAATTCAAAGACTTAAAAAAAAATTTCCAGTGGTCTGCTAAGGCAAGAATATCTTCCATATCCAGAGAAAGAATTAAGGAATTCAATCGCAGAATGTAGCAGATCGTTTGTGTGTGTGTGTGTGTGTGTGTGTGTGTGTGTGTGTGTGTGTGTGTGTGTATTTTGGTTTGTTAGAGGATTTTTCCCACTCATTTTAATTCTTCAACATAGAATGACTACAGTGAAAATTTATTTAATAGGAATGTATGTGTAGAACCTATACAAAATTGTATGCCATCTCTGCGAGGGAGGGGGGACCAAGGGGGTAGAGAGGGGAAAATAATAATCTAAGTTATATGATAGTGATTGTAGAACACTGAAAATAAATAAAAAATTAATTAATAAAAATATAAAATAAAATAAAATTTAACAAAAGGCCAGTTAACTTGCTGTCTTCACTACCTTCTTCTTCTCATTTCCTTGAAGCCTGGTTTCTATTCTCAAATGCTTTCTTTACAGTTATTAGTCACCTTGTAACTGCTAACACTAATGGTGATTTCTCAGTTCTCCTACGTGTAAAGAAGTGCTCCTGACCATTACTACTTTGGATTCCATGACACTGTTCTTTCATGGTTTTCCTCCTACCTTTCTAAATGCTCTCTCTCTCTCTCTCTGTCCCCCCCTCTCTTTCCCCTTTTCTCATTTTTAATTGACAGATAATGATCCATTTTCTTCTCCCTTAAAGTTGATATTCCCCTGAATTCTATTCTGGGACAGCTCCTCTTCTGCTATACAAGGTCTCTCTTGGGAATCTTATGAGCTCCCATTGGTTTTTACATAATTCCAAAATCTATACACCTTTCTCTCAGCTTTGTTTTGTATCCTATTCCTACACTGATTGCTTGATTTCTATCTCCTCCTAGTTGTGCCACAGGCATATCAAAATCAATGTGTCTGAAAGCCAAAGTCATTCTCTTCTGACCTAACTCTGCCCCTTCTCTAAATTTCACCATTTCTTTTGAGACCATGAGCATCCTTTCAGCTACCTAGCTTCTAATTTTTGAAGTTATCTTTGGCTCTTCCCTCTTCCTCATTATCCTTGCTTCATATCCAGACATCAAGTAAAATACTTCCATAACAGCTCTTGCATATGGTTCCTTCTTTACTCTTATATTACTAATCTTTTAGTTCAGGCAATCATCACCTTTTCCCTACACTAGTGCTATTGTTTCACAGTTGGTCTCCCTAAATCCAGATTCTTATCTTTTCAATTCAACCTCTGCAAAACTTCAAACAAGTTTCCTAAACTGTGTCATTCTCCTATTCAAAAATTCTTACCTGCTCATCTTTTCCTGTAGGATAAAATTTAATTTCATTTTTCTGTCATTTTAGGCACTCCATATTCTGTCTCCCAACTACCTTTCTAGCCTTGATTTATATTAATTCCCTTCATGATTTCTCCATTTAGGCAAAAGTACAATACAGAAGTGGAAGAGAAGCCATGACGGCAGAGAGAAGCCAGGAGATTGCCTGAGCTCTCCCCAGTTTCCCTTAGAAATAGCATTAAATTAAGCCTCTAAATGGATTCTAGAATGGCAGGTGCCACAAAAAGATGGAGTGAAACAATTTTCCAGCTTAAGATAACTTAGAAGAACTTTGGGAAAGGTCTGTCTCATATGGATAAGACAGCACCAGCTAGGATAGATAGTATCCAGCCAAGGCAGCAGGAGGTTCTTAGCCATAGGATAGATCAGCCACCAAGGCCCCTAGTTCTTGGCTCAACAGGCCAATAGTGAGGCCTCCAGCATCAACACAGAAGGCAAATTGTGAATGTCCGAAACCCAGAACAACAGACAAAATTAGACTGGGAAGCCCCAAGTTCAGTGGGCAAGCTGTAAGCACCTGAGACTCCAGCATGCAAAGTCAGTGACTAGGCCCCTGGTCCCCAGCATAAGAAGCTTGAGATAGTGCCATCTGCACCGCAGGCACATAATTCCATTTTAAAAGTAATGAAATAGGCTGAAAAAATGAGTAAGAAGAAGAAGATAGTCTTGACCACAGGAAGTTACCATGGCAACAGGGAAGATCAAAACACAAACTCAGAAGAGGACAACATTAAAATATCTACATGGAAAACCTCAAAGGGGAATGTGAATTGGTCTGAAGTCCCAAAAGCAAACTTGGAAGAGCTCAAAAAGTATCTTAAAAATCAAGTAAGAGAGGTAAAAGAAAAAATTGTCTAATAAACAAGTTATGCAGGATAATTATGAAAAAAGAGGAAATAGCTTGGAAAAAAAAAGCACAAAAATTGACTGAAGAAAACAACTCCTTAAAAAGTAGAATTGGTCATATGGAAAAGGAGGTGCAAAAGGTAACTGAAGAAAACAATTCCTCCAAAATGAGAAGTAGGTAAGTGTAAGCTAATGATTCTATGACACATCAAGAATCACTCAAACAAAATTTTTAAAAATGAAAAAAATAGAAGAAAATGTAAAATACTGCATTGGAAAAACAACTGACCTGGAAAATAGTTTCAGGAGAGAAAATTTAAGAATTATTGAACTACCTGAAGGCCATATTCAAGAGGAGAACATGGACAACATCTTTCAAAAAATTATCAAGGAAAAATGCTCTGATATCCCCAAATCAGAGGGTAAAATATTCAATGAAAGAATCCCTCAATTGCCTCCTGAAGAGATCTCAGAATGAAAATTCCAAGGAATGTGGTAGCCAAATTCCAGGACTGTCAGGTCATGTAACCAGAAAGAAACAATTCAGAAATCAAGAAACCACAGTCAGAATTACACAGGACTTAGCAGTTTCTACATTAAAGCATCAGAGGGCTTGGAATTTGATATTCTGGAAAGCAAAGGAGCTCAAATTACAAGCAAGAACCAACTACACAGAAAAACTGAGCATAATCTTTCAGGGGAAAAGATGGACATTCAATGACATAGGGGACTTTCAAACTTCCATCATGAAAAGACTAGAGCTGAACAGAAAATTCCATCTTCAAATACAAGACTCAAAAGAACCATAACAGGCTAAACATGAAAGGAAAAAAAAAGAAAAACACTTTTTTCAACAAAAGTTAAACTACTTTATCTACACAACAAGATGATATTTGTAACTATTGAGAACCACATCACTATTAGGACAATTAGGAAAAGTATACATAGACAGAGGGTATGGTATAAGTTGACTTTGATGTAATGATATAAAAGTTATTAAGTGGTGAAAAAGGATTGTACTGGGAGAAGAGAAAAGGGAGAGGCAGAAGAGAGTAAATTACATTACACAAAGTGGCAAAAAAAGCTGTTACAGTAGAGGAAAAGAAGGGGGAGTGAGTTTTTTTAACCTTATTCTCATCAGATTTGCCTCAAAGAGGAAATGAAAAACGCGTACATATGGGTATAGAAATTTATATTGCCCTGTAGACAGGTAGTATGGGAAACAAGAAGGAGATGAGGGGCTCATAGAAGGGAGAGCAGATGGATTCAGGTATTGGTGAGAAACTAAACTCTTTATGAGGGACAGGGTGAAAGAGAAAAACATAATTAGGGTGGGAAATAGAATGGAGGAAAATACACAGGTAGTAATCATAACTGTGAATGTGAATAAGATGAACTCTCCCATTAAATGTAAAAGGATAGCAGAGTGCATTAAAAACCAGATCCTAAAATATGTTGTTCATAAGAAATACATTTGAAACAGAGAGATATACACAATGTAAAGCAAAAAGTAGATTTAACTGAAATTAATAATAAAAAAGCAGGAGTGTCAATCCTGATCACAGATAAAGCAAAAACAGATCTAATCAAAAGAGATAAGGAAGGAAACTACATCATGTTAAAAGGTACCATAAACAATGAAGTAACATCAAGAGTAAACATATATGCACCAAGTGGTATAGGATCCAGATTTTTAGAAAAGCTAATTTCAGGAAGAAATAGACAGTAAAACTATCCTAGTGAGGGACCCCAAACTTCCCATCTCAGAACTACATAAATCTAAAAACAAAATAAACAACAAAGAAGATAAAGAAGGGAATCGAATTTTAGAAAAGTTAGATATAAGAGATCTCTAGAGAAAATTGAATTGGGATAGAAAGGAATAATCTTTTTTCTCCATGGCACATGACACTTATACAAAATTACCCGTGTCCTAGGACATAAGAATCTCACAATCCAATGCAGAGAGGCAGAAATATTAAATGCATCCTTTTAAGATCATATTTTTGTGGTGGTAGAGAATTGGAAATTGAGGGGGTGCCCATCAACTAGGGAATGACTGAATAAGTTGTGGCATGTGAATGTAATGGAATACTATTGTTCTATAAGAAATGAGAGTAGACAGATTTTAGAAAAAAAAAAACCTGGAAAGTCTTACATCAACTGAGAAGCAAGTAGAAGGAGGAGAATATTGTACATAGCAACAGCAGCATTGTGTGATGAGTAACTATGATAAACTTAACTCTTCTCAGCAATGATCCAAAAGAATTCCAAAAGACTTGTGATGGAAAACACTAACGGCATTTTTCTTTCACAGTATGACTGATGTGGAATATATATTTAACATGATACACAGGATGCGCAAATTTGGGATATCCACCCCAAATATTCATACAGACTGTCTGTGCTCAACCTGTGGTAGAGCATTCCAAGTTCGTATTGGTCTGTTCAGCCACAGTCAGACACATTGAAGTTTCATTTTACAATGTTGATGTCATTTTGGTCCTTTCTGAAGATGAAGGACAATAGCCATCAAATTGTTTGCTTTCTTGCGGAGGGAGAGAAGTGAAAGTACAGAGAGAAATTTGCAACTCAAAACTTAAAAAAAAAAAATGAATGTTAAAAACTATCTTTACATATAATTGGAACAATACTATTAAGGAAAAGAAAAACAAAAAAAGTAAATTACTATCAGTCAACAAACATTTATTGAGCACCTACTATGTTCTAGGCACTAGGCTAAGCAATGAAGATACAAAGAAGGGCAAACAAAAAAAAGTTCTTGATTTCTAAATGTTCAGAGACTAATGGAGGAGAAAACATGAAATCAACTATGTTCAAACAATACAATTAAAGGATTAGTTGGGAATAGTTTCATAGTAATGCACTAAGATTTAAGAAGCTTGGGAATATTGGAAGCAAGCCAGTAAAATTAGAAAGAAGAGGTGAGGAAGAACATTTAGGGCATGGGAGATGCATTGTCTCATGCATGGAATACAACAAGACCAGTGTTACTTAATGGCAAAGTAAATGGAGAATGGTAACCTATAAGACTAGAAATTTAAAAAGGGATGAGGCTGTAAAGGGCTTTATTTTTTGTTAAATTACTTTATTTAATTAAATATTTCCCAATTATATGTAAAAAAATGACAATCTTTTTAATAATATATTGAGTTGCAAATTCTCTTCCTCCCTCATATCCCTACCTTCTCTTTGTGAAGGTAAGCAATATAATATAGATTATACATGTACATTCATGTAAAACTTTTCCATATTAGCCATGTTGTAAAAGAAAACAGACAAAAAATACCCCAAGAATAATAAAACATAAAAAGTATACTTCAACCTGCATTCAGATTCCATCAGTTAAGTCTTTGGAGGTAGATGATATTTTCCATCATTTCTTCAGAATTGTCTTAGATCATTGCATTACTGAGAATAGCTAAGTCATTCAGAGTGGATGATCATCCAATATTGCTATAACAGTGTACAATATTCTCCTGGTTCTGCTTCCTACACTTTGTATCAGTTCATGTAAGTCTTTCTAGGTTTTTCAGAAAGCATGCTGTTCATCATTTCTTATAGCAAAAGAGTATACTATCACAATCATATACCACAGTTTGTTCAGCCATTCCCCTCTTCATAGGCATCCCTTCAATATGTAACTCTCTGCTATAAGAAAAAAGCTGCTATATTGGGTATAACTCCAAATTGTTCCAAAAAAAGGTTTGAATCAGTCAACAACTCCACCAATCATGCATTAATATCTCATTTCCCTCCCACATCCCCTCCAACATTTGTTATTTTCCTTTTCTGTCCTATTAGTCAATCCAGTAGGTATGAGGTAGTACTTCAGAATTGTTTCAATTTGCATTCTACTAACACTTTAGAGCACCTTCTTATATGGTTATAGATAGCTTTAATTATTTCATCTGAAAATTGTTCAAGTCTCTTGATCATTCATCAATTCTGGAATGGCTCCAAATTTCTATAAAGTTGATGTTATGTTTTTACTTTGTTATTTTCTTTTGAGTGTTTGTTCTGATTTTCCTTGTCATCCCATATAGTGTCTTGCTGTGGTCAGAATTTTTTTCTATTGTTTACTCATTTTCTGAATCTATTTCTTGACTTTTAACTTTTTGTTGAAATGGGTCTCTGCTTCCAGGCTGCAGGGCATGATGTCCCAAGCTTCAGGGTTTTGTTCAGATTTTTTTCAGATACTTCTAGGGACCTGTAAGTTTTCAGTTCTTCAAAAGTGGTATGATCTAAAGAGAGGTGCATTTACTATTCTCCTTTCTGGTGTTCTGGTCTGTGAGTGACCTTAAGCACTCTTTTCTGCCTTGGAATTCTGATGAGGGTCTCTGCTGCATTGCAGCCACAAACTGTGATGTGTTAACACTCCTCCTTGCCCTGGAATTACCACCTAGAACTGCGACTCAGATTTGAGTTTGGGCAAAGCAACGAAGTCCTGCCACTAATGCCAGCTAAGAGACCCCTGTAATATTCTTCTGATCAGTTGTTCAGATCACTTGCCATGTGTAGGCTGAAATCTCTGCTGCTCCTACTGATTCAGCAGCTCTAAAGGTTTGCCCCTGGTTTGCTGGGGCCAGGCGTCTGCCAGTATAGCCTTGACTAGACTGTGTTCCACATCACCCAGGTGCAACATACCTTTCTTGACCCTCTAAGTTTCTTTTTTCTTCTGGAAAATTATTTCCCTCCCCCCCATTTGTGGATTCTATCACTCCAGAAATTGTTTTATGGTATTATTTAAAGTTGTGCAGAGAGGTTTTTAGGAGAGCTCAGGTGAATCACTTCCTTTTCTCCATCTTGACTCCACCTCCCTCTCAATAGTAATTAAGGAAATTGGTATATAGATTTATTTCTCTGTTTTTGCTCTCTGTGGTTTAGGTGTCAAAATCATATTTATGTCACAAAAGGAATTGGCTAAAACTGCTTATTTATCTATTTTTTCCAAAAAAGTTCATATATCATTGGGATTAATTTTCTTTAATTTTTTTGGAAGAATCCACTTTTAAATCCATCCAATCCCATGAATATGTTTTTCTTATGTAGCTCATTGAAGACTTGTTCAAGTATTTTTTTCTAAGAGGTTAAATGTTTTATTTTTTATCCTGTTAATTTTAGCAGTTTACTTATTTATAAGTATTCATGTTACTTAAGATTGTCAATTTTACTAACACATGCTTGGGTACAATCATTCCTATTTATTGTTTTAATTTCATCTTCATTGTTAGTAGATTTATCCTTTTCAGTTTCCTTCTTTCTTTTTTTAAAAATCAAATATTCATTGATTTATCCATTTTATTGTTTTTCGCCTGTAGAACCAGCTCTTAGTTACATTAATTAGTTAAATGATTTAAAAAAAAACATTCAATTTTATTAATTTCTCTTTTGATTTTTCAGGATTTCCATCTTGGTATTTAATTGGGAATTTTTAATCTGTTCATTTTCTGGTATTTATAACTGGGCGACTTAATTCATTGTTCTTATTTTTCTCTCTTTTAGTGATGTATGCATTTAGAGATATAAATTTTCCCCTAAGTACTGCTTTGGCTTTA
The DNA here is from genome assembly GCF_028372415.1 of Notamacropus eugenii. Lineage (NCBI taxonomy): Eukaryota > Metazoa > Chordata > Mammalia > Diprotodontia > Macropodidae > Notamacropus > Notamacropus eugenii. The sequence goes on along the minus strand of NC_092872.1, from coordinate 185,125,349 downwards.
TCCCATAAATTTTGGAATGTTGCCTCATTGTTTTCATTTTCTTTAATGAAATTATTGATCGTTTCAATTACTTATCCTTTGACCCACTCATACCTTAGGGCTGTATTATTTAGTTTTCAGTTAGCTTTTAATCTGTTCTTCCATGGCCCTTTATTAAATGTAGTTTTCATTGCATTGTGGTTCAAAAAGAGCACATATAATAATTCAGCTTTTCTGCCTTTGATTGTGAGATTTTTATGCCCTACTATATGGTCAATTTTTGTGAAACTGCCATGAATGGTTGACAATAAGATATATTCCTTTCTATTCCCATTTAGTTTTTTTCCAGAGTTCTACAATATTTAACTTTTCTAAGATTCTATTCACAAACTTGACCTTATTTATTTTGTGGTTAGATTTATTTAGCTCTGAGAAGAGAAAGTTGAGACCCCCATCTGGGATAGTTTTACTTTCTATTTCCTACTGTGATTCATTTAATTTTTCCTTTAAAAATTGTGTTGCTATGCCATTTCATGTATATATGACTAGTACTGAATTTACTTTTTTGTGTAGTGTTCCTTTTAACAAGATGTAGTTTCCATGTGTTTCCCTTGCAATTAGGTTTATTTTTGCTTTTGCTTAGTCTGAGATCAACATAGCTATACTTGCCCTTTTTCTTTTCACTTGAGCTGAAACATAATACATTCTGATTCAGCCCCTTACTTTCACTCTGTATTTGTGTCCTGTTTCCAGTATGTTTCTTGTAAACAAAATATTGCTGGATTCTAGTTTCTAATTCATTCTGCTATCTGGTTCTATTTTGGAGGTTAGTTAATCCCATTCACATTCACAGTAATAATGACTAACTTTGTATTTTCCTCTATTTGTATTTGTCCTCACTCTTTCTGTCCTGTCCCTACTCTAAAGTCTGTTTTTCTTCTGATCACTGTTTTTATCTGCCTTCCTTTTCATCATCCCTTCATTCCTTATTCTTTTCTCTTCCTACTTCCCTAATGGATAAGGTAGATTTCTCTACCTAAGTAAGTGTACATATTATTGCCTCTTTGAACTAATTCTAATAAAAGTAAATTTCAAGTATTGTCCAGCAAACCATATTCCCATCCATTGTAAAAGTTCTTCCTTCTCTTTAATGTGAGATACTTTTTCCCCATTATTCTCTCCTTTCATTCTTCTCTCAGTGCAACCCTCTTCCTTACCCCTATATTTATTTTTTTAATCATCACATTATAATCAACTCACACTCATTCCCTCTGTTTATGTATATTCCTTCTAAATGCCCTAATAATGATAAAGTTCTTAGAAATTATAATTATCATCTTCCCATAAAGGAAGATAAATAGTTTAACCTTGTTGAATCCTTATGATTTCTCTTTCATGTTTGCCTTTTTATCCTCTTTAGTCTTGCATTTGAATGTCAAATTTTCTATTCAACTCTGGTCCTTTCTTTAGGAAGGTCTGAAAATCTTCTGTTTCAATAAATATTTTTCCCCTGAAGGATTATACTCAGTTTTGATGAGGAGGTTCTTTTTGCTTGTAATCCTAACTCCTTACCTTTTGCTACATTATTTTCTAACCCTTTTGCACCTTTAGTATGGTAGCTGCTAAATTTTGTTATCCCGACTTTGGCTCATTCCTTGATCTAGGAACTATGGAATTTAGATACACCATTCTTGGAAATTTTCATCTTGGTATCTCTTTCAGGTGATGATCATTGGATTCTTTCAATTTCTCTTTTCCCTTCTGCATGTAGGATGTTAAGCCAATTTTCCTTGATAATTTCTTGAAATATGATTTCTCGTTCCTTTTTTTAGTCACGACTTTCAGGTTATCCAAAAATTTTTACATTCTCCCTTTTTTATTTATTTTCTAGTTCAGCTGTTTTTTCCAATGAAACATCTCACATTTTCTTCTATTTTTCATTGTTTTATTTTGTTTTATTGCTTCTTAATATTTGATGGAGTCATTATCTCTCAGCCACCCAACTGTATTTTTATTCAATTATTTTATTTAGTAATTATTTCTCCCTTTTTCCCCATTTGGCCAATTCTGTTTTAAAGCTATTTCTTTATTCACTATTTTTGTATCTCTTTTACTCATCTATCAATTTTATTTTCCTAATTTTCTTACTTTACTTTCACTTCTTTTTTTTATTTTTATTTTTAATGTTTTACGGTCACTACCATAAAACTTAGATTTTTTCCCCCTTACCTACCTCCCCATTCCACTCCCTCCCCAAGATGGCATACAATTCTATATAGGATCTACACATACTTTCCTATTGAATACATTTTCACTATAGTCATGGTGTGTAAACGAACTAAAATGAATGGAAGAAATCATATAACAAATCGAAACATAATACACAAACACGTACACACACACACACACACACACACACAGATGATCTGCTACATTCTGCGAATGGATTCCATAGTTCTTTTGCCTTAGAAGATCATTGGGATTTCTTTTAAGTTCTTGTGTTGTAACAAAGTTCCAAGTCTACCAGAAAAAACTCTCACACTGTGGTCATTGCTGTGCACAAAGTTCTCCTGGTTCTGCTCCTTTCACTCAGCATCAGATCATATAAGTCCTTCCAGGCCTCTCTGAAGTCTTCTTGTTCATCATTTCTTATGGCACAATAGTACTCCATTACATTCATATACCATAATTTATTCAGCCATTCCCCAATTGATGCGCATCCCCTTGATTTCCAGTTTATGGCAGCTACAAAGAGTGCTGTTATAAATATTTTTGTACATGTGGGACCCTTTCCCATTTTTATGATCTCTTGGGGATACAGTTGTAGAAGTGATATTGCTGGGTCAAAGAGTATGCACATTTTTGTAGCCCTTTGGGCATAGTTCCAAACCACTCTCCAGAATGGTTGGATGAGCTCACAGCTCCCCCAATAATGAATTAGTGTTTGAACTGTCCCACATCCTCTCCAACATTTATCATTTTCCTGTTCTGTCATGTTTGCCGTGGTACCTCAGAGTTGTTTTGATTTGCATCTCTCTTATCAAAAGTGATTCAGAGCACTTTTTCATATGATTATAGATATCTTTAATTTCTTCCTCTGAAAATTGCCTATTCATATCTTTTCACCATTTCTCAATTGGGGAATGACTTGTATTGGTGTACATTTGACTCAATTCTGTATATATTCTAGAAATGAGGCCTTTATCCCCGAGATTAGCTGTAAAAATTCTTTCCCAATTTACTACATTCCTTTGAATTTTGGTTGCATTGGGTTTGGATGTACAAAAACTTTTCAGTTTGATGTAATCAAAATTATCCATCTTGCACTTCATAATGCTTTCTATCTCTTCTTTAGTCAAGAATTCATCCCTTCTCTATAAATCTGAAGAATATACTATTCGTTGCTCCTCCAGTTTGTCCATGGTATCAATCTTTATACCTGGATCTTGTATCCATTTGGACTTTATTCTTGTGCACGGGGTCAGGCATGGGTCTATGCCTAATTTTCACCACACTGTTATCCAGTTTTCCAAGCAATTTTTGTTGAACACTGAGTTCTTATCCCAGAAGCTGGGGTCCTTGGGTATATCAAACAGGAGGTTGCTATATTCCTTGTCTACTGTATCTTGAGTGCCTAGAATATTCCACTTGTCTACCCTTCTCTTTCTTAGCCAATACCAAGTAGTTTTGATAAATTGTTGCTTTATAATACAATTTGAAATCTGGTAGGGCTAGACCACCTTCCCTAGCATTTCTTTTCATTAGTCCCTTTGATATTCTGGACCTTTTGTTATTCCAGATGAATTTTGATATTATTTTATCCAGCTCTAGAAAATAATTATCTGAAAAATTAATTCATAAGGCACTAAGTAAGTAAATTAATTTAGGCAGAGTTGTCATTTTTATTATATTAGCTCAGTCTACCCATGAGCAACTGGTGTTTTTCCATTTACTTAGATCTGACTTTATTTCTGCAAAAAGTATCTTGTAATTTTGTTCATATAGTCCCTGGGTTTGTTTTGACAGGTAAACTCCCAAATATTTTACAGTGTCTACCCTAGCTTTAAATGGGATTTCTCTTTCTATCTCTTGCTGTTGGACTTTTTTGCTAATATATAGGAATGCAGAAGATTTGTGCGGGTTTATTTTTTAACCTGCAACTTTGCCAAAGTTATTTATTATTTCAAGTAGTTTTTTACTTGAATCTCTGGGATTCTTTTAGTATATCATCATATCATCTACAAAGAGTAATAATTTAGTTTCTTCTTTGCCTGTTCTTATTCCTTCAATTTCTTTATCTTGTCTAATTGCTGCAGCTAACATTTCTAGTACCATATTGAATAATAATGGTGATAATGGACATCCATGTTTCACCCCTGATCTTATTGGAAATGCATCTATCTTATCTACATTGCATATAATGATTCCTGAAGGCTTTAGATAGATACTGATTATTATCTTATGGAAAGTTTCCTTTATTCCTATGTTCTCCAGTGTTTTTAAGAGAAATGGGTGTTGTATTTTGTTGAAAATTTTTTCTGCATCTATTGAGATAATCATGTCGTTTTTGTTAGTTTTGTTGTTGATATGATCAATAATCCTAATAGTTTTCCTAATATTGAACCAGCCTTGCATTCCTGGTATGCATCCTACCTGATCATAATGTATTATTCTCGTGATAAAATGCTGAATTCGTTTTGCTAAAATCTTATTTAAAATTTTTGCATCTATATTCATTAGAGAAATTGGTCTATAATTTTCTTTCTCTGTTTTGCCTCTTCCTGGTTTAGGTATCAAAACTATGTTTGTTTCACAGATAGAATTTGGGAGGACTCCTTCTTCCCCAATTTTCAAAAATAGTCTACATAAGTCTTGGAATTAACTGTTCTTTAAATGTTTGATAGAATTAACTTGTAAATCCATCTGGCCCTGGAGATTTTTTCCTAAGCAGTTCATTGATGGCTTGTTCAATTTCTCTTTCTCAAATGGGGTTGTTTAAGTATTTAAATTCCTCTCCTGTTAATCTGGGTAATTTGTATTTTTTAAAATACTCATCCATCTCATTTAGATTATCAAATTTGTGGGCATAAAGCTGGGCAAAGTAATTTCTAATTATTGTTTTAATTTCCTCCTCATTGGAGGTGAGTTCACCCCTTTCATTTTTGATATTAGTAATTTGATTTTCTTCTTTCTTTTTTTTTAAATCAAATTGACCAAATGTTTGTCAATTTTATTAGTTTTTTCGTAAAATCAGCTATTGGTTTTATTTACTAGTTCAATAGTTTTCTTAATTTCAATTTTGTTAATCTCTCCTTTAGTTTTCATTTTTTCTAATTTGGTATTAACTTGGGGATTTTCAATTAGTTCTTTTTCTAGCTTTTTCAGCTGCATGCCCAACTCATTGATCTCCTTTTTCTCTATTTTATTTATGTAGGCATTCAAAGATATAAAACTTCCCCTAAGAACTGCTTTTGCAGTATCCCCTAAGATTTGGTAGGTTGTCTCATTATTGTCATTCTCTTGAATGAAGTTATTGATGGTTTCTATGATTTCTTCTTTAACCCATTCCTTCTTTAGGATTAGATTATCTCTTTCCCAGTTTATTTGGTTTATCTTTCCATGGCCTTTTATTACATATAATTTTTATTGCATTATGATCTGAGAATGATACATTGATTATCCCTGCTTTTCTGCACTGGATTGTGAGGTTTTTATGTCCTGGTACAGGGTCAATTTTTGTATATGTGCCATGTACCGCTGAGAAAAAGGTGTATTCCTTTCTATTACCATTCAGTTTTCTCCAGAGATCTATCGTATTTACCTTATCCAGAGTTTTATTTACCTCCTTAACTTCTTTCTTGTTTATTTTGAGGTTAGATTTATCAAGTTCAGAGAGGGGGAGGTTGAGGTACCCCACTAGTATGGTTTTGCTGTCAGTTTCTTCCTTCAACTCCCCCAACCTCTCCTCTAAGAATTTGGATGCTATACCACTTGGAGCATACATGTTTAGTAATGATATTGCTTCATTGTCTATGGTGGCTTTTAGCAAGATATGGTTTGCATCCTTATCTCTTTTGATTATATCTATTTTTGCTTTTACTTTTTCTGAGATTAGGATTGCTACCCCTGCTTTTCTTACATCAGCTGAAGCACAATATATTGTGCTCCAACCTTTTACCTGTGTATCCCCCCATTTCAAATGTGTTTCTTGTAAACAACATATTGTTGGATTGTGACTTTTCATCCATTCTGCTATCCATCTCCGTTTTATGGGAGAGTTCATTCCATTCACATTCACAATTATGATTACAATCTGTGTCTTTCCCTCCATCCTCTTTCCAAACATTTGTGCTTTTATTTCTCCCATCTCCCTTTCCCTCCTCAATAGTTTTCACTTTTCACCACCACCTCCTGCAACCTTCCCTTCCTTCTTTCAGTGCCCCTCCCTTTTGTTCTCCTTTACCCTTACTGCTTCTTCCCTCCCTTTTAGCTTCCCTCCCCTTTCTTCCCCCTTCCCCTCCTACTAGTATAGAGCTAATTAGGATTATATACTTAAGTTTATTGTTCCCTCTTTGAACCAAATCAAATGAGAGTACCTCTCAAACAGTGCTCATCTCCCTCCCCTCTTTCTCTCTACTATAGTTTTCTGCTTTTTCCTGTAATGTAATTATCATTTTCTGCTTCCTCCTTTTCACACCTCCTGTTACAATCCTTTCCCATACTTAAATCATATTTTTAACATGATATCATTTACTTTGTATCCATTCCCTCTATGTATATCCCTTTTATATTTCATAATAGATGCACAATTCTCAAGATTAACAGGTATCATCTTCCTTTATAGGGAGGTAAACGGTTTGCCCAAACTGAGTATCAAGTTATTTTTTTTTGTTTTGTTTTTTCCCCCATTTACCTTTGCATGCCTCTCTTGAGACCTGCATTTGCAGATGGAATTTTCTATTAAGTTCTGACATTTTTGTCAGGAAGGTCTGGAAATCCGTTACTTCTTTGAATGACCATCTCCTGAACTTTGCTGGTTAGTTGATCCTTGGTTGTAGTCACAACTCCTTTGCCTTATGGAACACTGAATTCCAATCCCTTCCATCTTTTAATGTAGAAGCTGCCAGGTCGTGTGTGATCCTGACTGTAGCTCCTCAATATTTGAATGGTTTCTTTCTGGCTGCCTGTAGTATTTTCTCCTACACTTGATAGCTCTGGAATTTGGCAGCGATATTTCTTGGGGTTTTGACTTTGCAATCCCTTTCAGGAGGTAAACGGTGGATTCTTTCGATGACTATTTTGTCCTCTGGATATAGCCTTTTCTGGGCAGTTTTCTTTGATGATTTCCTGGAAGCTGTTGTCCAGACTCTTTTTTTCATAGTGGCTGTCTTGTAGGCCAATAATTCTTAATTTTTCTCTCGTGGATCTATTTTCCAGGTCAGTTGTTTTTCCAATTAAACATTTTGCATTTTCTTCTATCTTTTCTTTCTTTAGATTTTGTTTGACTGATTCTTGCTGTCTCATAGAGTCATTAGTTTCCACTTGCCCAATTCTAATCTTTATCAGATTGTTTTCTTCAGTTAACTTTTGTATCTCCTTTTCCATCTGTCCAATTTTTCCTTCTAAGGAGTTATTTTCTCCAGTTAATTTTTGTACTTTCTTTTCCATTTGTTCAATTTTCCTTTTCAAAGAGATGTTCTCATCAATGAATTCTTTTTTTAAAATTTTAAAATTGTCAACTAGTTTTTCTTCTATTTCCTTCTTCAGCTGTTCCAGGAAAGCTGTTTGTGCATTTGAGCAGTTCATAGTCCCTTCTGATTTTTCAGATGGAAGTACAGTCTCACTACTGACCTCTTTGGTATTTGTGTTTTGGTCCTTGTCCCCATAGAAAGATTCTATGTTTTTTTCCCTTTCTTTTGTTTTTTCTTGTTCATGATGTGATTGCATGTTGTGGCTTCTGGTTCTTTCAGTTAGAAGCTGCAGAACTTGGTGTTGAGCTGACTTGTGTGAAAAAGCTAAGAGCAGATTTTTGTTTTATGTTTTCTGTATCAGCCCTGGGATTAACTTGTTAAGAGTGAGGGAGGGGTGGTCTGTTTAAGGGGGATTGCGTCAGTTGAACTGAGGTAAAGTCAAGCTCAGGGGATGGTGATCACAGCTGCCCTATTATCTTCCTGTTTCCCCTGGAGTGCTGATGCAAGCCTAGATCCTAGTGGGAGTTTTCAACCCTCCTGGGGCTCCTCTCCTGGAGCTCAGCCTTGCCTGGGTCCTAGTGCGAGTTTCCTTCGCCCTGGGACCCCTTTCATTCTGGTTTGCCTCTGCCACAGTAGGAGGAATTCCCCCTTAACTATTTTCCTAGCCTCAGGTTTTATGAGACTATTTGCCCCCTCTGCTGTTCCCTCTGCTTGTTGACCTTGTATTCAATTTTTATTTCTTTTTTGAGGCCTTGTTTTAGCTATTTTGACTTTATTTTCTTATTCTGAGTTTGTCTTGAGATTTCCTATTATTATAGTAACTCATACTATTATAGTAGCTCATTTTCCACCCCTATCTTGATTTGGAACTTGGTTGGGTGCTGTTCTTAATAATATGTGGTGAAGGTGGGGCTCTGTCTCATTGTTAAGGTTATTTTTTACTATTATTTTTAAGAGTTAATTCTGGAGTTTGGGAAGGTTTTGGTGCTTCAAGGTTGTGTGATAAGGGCAGAGGTGTATTCACTGCTTTTTTGTTCTGTACTTGGTCCAGACTTGGTATGAACTACCCAGAAAATGCTCCTGGCCCCTTGAGATTACAGTCAATACTGGTCATCAGAATTCTTCCTCCTTTGGTATTAAAAATGATGCTTTTCCTCAGGGTCTCTGATCCCTTGGAGCTAGATAAGATACTTCCCCTCATAGTTCTTGTTTATTGGAAGTGCTACTCACTGTCCTTGAACTATGGCCCAGAATTGGATATAGGCTGTGGAACTTACAAACAGCATCTCATCCTTCATCCATTGCTAGTACAGAGATACCCTGTGATCACACTCTGATTATTTTCCAGGTCCCATTGCCATCTCTGTCTTAAAAGTTCCCTAAGTCGCTGCTGCTTCTGTCAGCATCTAATCCCATCATTGATACTTCATCCAGGTGGACTCTGGGCCTGCCTCCTCCCTGTTTTGCAGATTTTTCTTTCTGATCTATTAGTCTAGAATAATGTTTCATTCTGTCCTTTCGTTCGTTCTCCTACTCCAAAATTCCATTTGAGGTATTATTTTTAAATGGTTAGAGGGGTATGTTGGGAGAGTTCAATTGAGTGCTCCTCTACACTACCATTTTGGTCCCATCCTTTTATGAAGGGCATTAAAATTCAAAGAGATGGTTCTTTACTTGATCAAGAAAGTAAATGGAAGGCACTGAAGAGAAAGATTATATAGTCAGATATATGTTTGATATCTGAGTGAAGAATGACTTGGATAGGGATAGGCTATCAAGCAATAAACTATTTCAATAGTGAAAAAATAGTGATGAGGGCATGCACCATGAGAGTTACAGTGTCAAAGGAGAGAACAGGGCATGTGAAAGATATTAGAAAGGGAAAATAGACAACACTTGGCAAGCAATTGGATAGTTGGGGGAGATAAGAATGAAGCATATAGGTAGAAACCTAGATTATGTGCTTGGGTGAGTAAGAGGGTAGTGGCACCTTAAACTGCCATAGTGCTACAGGTGCTATATCACCACAAATTATACCTACTCCCCAATGCTGAGTTTTTTATACTTACTCATCATGATTTTGAATTTAAAATACTTTTAATGGAAAATTTCATCATACTAATGTAACTAACACAGTAATTTTGATAAGCTAATATGAAGGTGACTTATTTGGATGCTCTGAGATTTTTAAGTTCCAGGCCATTGGGAAGTGTTATTTTAGGTCATGACTGTCATTTTCACATGTTTTATAGATGCTGGTATACTTTCGAACATGCTACTACCCCAAACATAGAAAATATCTTCCAGTTTTAAAGAAATGTTAGAAAAAAGTAGAAGATTTAGAAAGAAGATAATAGGGTTAGTTTTGAACATATTGAGTTAAAAACGTTGACAGGACATTTACTTTGCTGTACCACAGAGGCCATCGGACATATGAGAATAGAGCCAAAAGAGAACTAGATCCAAATAAGGTGGTCTAAGAATTGTCTGTATAGATTATAATTAAAACCATCAGAACTGAGGAGATTACCAAGAGAAATAGTATTTAGGGAGTAGAGGGCCCAGGTTAGAGCTTTGGTAGGCATCACCTGTTAAGGTTTAGTCAAGATGAAGAGACAGAGAAAGATTGATCCTACAGGTAAGAACAGAACCAGAAGTGAATAGTTTCATCAAAATCTAGACTAAAGATAGAATCAAAAAGAGGGTAGTCAATTGTGTGAAAGGCTACTGAAAAAGCATAAAGGAAGAGGAGTGAAAAAATTTCATTAGATTTGGTAATTACAAAATAACTAGTAACTCTGGAGAAAGCAGAGAAATAAGTGACTTGTCTAAGGACAAAGATGATTAGTCTCAAAAGTAGGATGAGAATTCAGATATCTTGACTCCTCTTCAAGTAACCTCCCTCATACATGTTTGGGATGGTTTTTGTGTGTGTATTAATGTGTCATTGGGGATGGTGAGTAGTGGGAGATGCTATATCACCACAAATTATACCTACTCCCCAGTGCTGAGTTTTTTATACTTACTCATCATGATTTTGAATTTAAAATACTTTTAATGGAAAATTTTGTCATACCAATGTAAACTAACAGTAATTTTGATAAGCTAATATGAAGGTGACTTATTTGGGTGCTTTGAGATTTTTAAGTTCCAGGCCATTGGGAAGTGTTATTTTAGGTCATGACTGTCATTTTCACACGTTTTATAGATGCTGGTACACTTTCAAGCATGCTACTACCCCAAACATAGAAAATATCTTCTAGTTTTAAAGGAATTGTGTAGTCTTTCACTGTCTGAGTGTTTTAGGGTACATAACTATATATTGAACCTGAATAGCTTAAGGACCAAATCACAGAGTTGCATGATGTATACAAAACTAATTAATTCTTATAACATCTAGTAGACTGAGAGTTCTGTTGAAAGGGAATCATTATCAAGCTGGCTAAAAGAAATCTGTTAAAGACATTAATGAAAGGAACCACCTACTAAATCCAAAGAACAGATTTGTTTTTAGCTCTCATATGTAGGTAGAGTATATTTTCATCCCTCCCATATGAGTTGTAAGGAACTATTGTTAGTTTTACCCATTCCCATTTCCAAGCATTTTTGACAAAGCATATTGTTGCACTGGTATCTTGTTTAACAACATGAATTGCTCTGGATAAACCAGTAATAATGTTGAGTGGAACAATATTATGAGAATATTATTCCCAAAGGAAAAGGGTAAGAAAAACATTTTACTTTTACATTTAAGCATATGAAAGATTGCCATAGATCACTGATAGAAAGAAAAATGCAAATAACTCTGAACTTTCATGTTAAATCCAACAAATTAGCAAATGAGGAAAAAGTCAGAATAGTTAATACTGCAGAAACCTGGACCAAGAATTGTTGATTCCTGAAACAAAGTACTTAATATATTTTTACTAATTCATTGGTAAACTTGTAGATTAGTCCAATACTTCTTGAACAACCCTTTATAAACATGTCATCAAATTGTTTATATCAATTTATTCAGTGATTCCAGTGTTGAAAATATATCAAGATATAAAGGATAGAGGAAAAATTATATTCATTAAATTGTTCATAGCCGCATTTTTTTTGTGTGAAATTAACCAAGAAAGTTAATTCTGTGAGACCAAGATGACAGAATAGAAGGAAACAGAGTTCAGATATATCCAAATAATAAGCAACTTATTACTAAAAACTCAACCTATAGAACAGAGCTAAATATGATTTAGATCCCCTAAGGGATAGAAGTAAAAGACTTTAGGGGAAGAAAAAAAGTTTCAATATTAAAAACTTCATTGAGAGAGATAAAATTGAAAGTAAAAAGGAAACATTTTAATCTAAAATTTAAAACACATACACACACACATGCCCATTCACAGAGACATGCCTTACATGAAGGGGGTAAAAACCACCATGCAATATTATCATGGTTTTGGGGGGTAAGGGAGTTAGTAAATCTTAGCTAGTTGTGTTAGTGAGGTTAAAAAATAAATCCCCCTTCTTCTTCAAGGAAAAATGTCTGAACTAGATCTATTCCTTTAGAGGAGGACTTTGGATTTAGTTGAGAATTCTAGAAAAGGTGCTTCTTTTCTCATTCAAAATAAAGTGCTTTATCTAAGATTGATCACAGAAGAACTTTGGTATTGATGGTGAACAAAGAGCCATAGTTTGAATCTATACCCTAATGAAAGGGAGGGAAAAATATAGCCTAAAGATGATGACAATAATAATGTGGTCAACAATAACAACAACAACAGCAACCATAGGGCCAATGATATTTCCTCAACTTAATTTTATCCATGAAGTAGAAAATTCCTAGAAGTCACCTCATGAAGCCTCATAAATGAAAATAAGGAAACAAAAAAAGAATATGTCTATATCACCATGGATACACAAGAAACAATCTTCAAAAAAGAGAATAATTCAAAACAATTACAATTAAAACCTCAAAAGAAAATACAAATAGATTGCCAAAAAAGCAAATGAAAAATTTTTGAAGAAATTGATGTTTAAAAAGATGTTACATAAAAATATATCTGTGGAGGAGAGATTTCACAAATGGGATTAGTGGCTCAACAGAAGTATAAATTCCTGCCCAGTAACAAAGTCCCTAAAATCAGAAGACAAAATAAAGTCAGTGACTCAAGAGACAACAAGAAATCTTAAAAACAAAATAAAAATGAGAAAATGGAAGAAAATATAGAATATTTCACACACAAAATAACTCATAGAAAACATATAAAGGAGAGATAACTTAAGTATTATAAGATTAGGTGGAGCCAAGATGGCAGAGCATAGACAGCAACCCAGTTTAATTCTTCCAACATTTGCTTCCATTGTTTTAATAATGCCTCAAATTGAATTCTATAGTGACAGAACCAACACAATGTTAGTTTGAGACATGTTTTCCAGTCTGAGTCAACTTAGCAGGTCCACAAGATGTCTATGATGATGAACAGAAACAGAAAATGATAAGTGTTGAAGAAGATTTGGGAAAATTTGGAAATAATTCCATTCTTGGTGGAGTTGTGAACTGATACAGCCATTTTGAAAATCAGTTTGGATCTCTGCCCAAAGGGATATAAAAGTATGCATATCCTTTGATCCAGCAATGCCACTACTAGATCTGTGTCCCAAACAGATCATAAAAGGAGAATAGGACTTACACGTACAAAAGTATTTATAGCAGCTCTTTTTTACAGTGGCAAAAAATTATAAATTCAGGGAATACCCATCAGTTGAGGAATGGTAGAAAAACTTGAAAATGAATGTGATGGGAAACTACTGTACCATAATAAATGATGAGAAGTTGAATTTCAGAAGAAAAAAGTCTGTGACAATGGAGTGGAAGTGGACCAAGAGGGCATGCTGCACAAAACTCAAGGCAAGCCATAGAGGCAACACCAGCAGCTTGGAATTTAGCATTCTGGAAAGCAAAAAAACCTAGGATGATAAGCATAAAAACTCTCCCTAGTAAATCTGAGTATAATTCTTCTTCTAGGGAAAGAAAAAAGACATCAAATCAAATAGAGAACTTTTGAGCATTCCTGATGAAAAGACCAGGGCTGAATAGAAAATTTGACATTCAAACACAAGATTTAAGAGAAACATAGAAAGATAGACATGAAATAGAAGTCATAAGACACTTAAAATATTTAAACCATTTACCTTTCTATAAGGAAAGATGATATTTGTAACCCCTAAGAATTTTTTTTATCATTAGGGCAATTAGGAGTATAAATAGACAGCATGAATGTGTGACAATTACATTGGGACAATCTCCAAAAAAATGAAAGAACAAGAAAAAGGTATACACTGGGAGAATTGGAAAGGAAAAAGTAAAGTGGGGAAGCTTTCCTTGCATGAAAGAGACATGCAAGGAAGAGCTTTGAAAGTATGGAGGGAAATGGGAGAATGGGCAAAGCTTGAACCCCAATCTAATTAGAATTTGTCCCAAGAGGGAAGAACATATATTATAAGCTGGATATAGCAATCTATCTGACAAAATAGGAGAGGAAGGGGATAAGACATATGGGAGGGGTATAAAAGAGAGGATGGATTAAGGGAGGCAATGGTATGAAACCAAGCTGATTTGAGGAAGAAGAGGTTAAAAGGGAGTGAGAAGGATAAACATAAGAAAATAGGATGGAGGGAAATACAAAGTAATCATAACTGTAAATGTGGATGGGATAACCTCACCCACAAAACCTAAGCAGGGAGCAGAATTGATTAGAAACCAGAATCCAACAAAATGTCTTTTTACAAAAGACACACTTGCAACAGAAAGACACACAGAGAGAGTTAAAATAAAGAATAGGAGCAGAATCTATTTTGCTTCAGGGGAAGTAAAAAAATGCAGGTAGCAATCATGATCTTAGTAAAAGCAAAAATAGATCTTATTAAAACAGACAATCAGGGAAACTCCATTTTGATAAACAGTACCACAGACAATGAAGTAACATAAAAATTATAGTAATTTTCTTTCGTAAAGATGTAAATTCTGATATATTTAATTGAGTCAATTTGTAAAAATGAGAGCGATCGCCCAGTTGATAATGGTCAAAGAATATGAACTGGCAACATTCAGAAGAAGAAATCAAAGCTATTTATAGTTATATGGCAGAAAATACTCTAAATCACAGATAGACAAATACAAATTAAAACTATATGGTACCACTTCACACCTATCAGCAATGATAAATGTTGGAGGGATTAAGGGAAAATAGGTACACTAATGAACTTTTGGTGGAGTTGTGAACTAGTCTTACAATTCTGGAGACCAATTTAGAACCATGCCCCAAACGCTATTAACTGTGAAATCCTTTTAATCCAGTAAAATCTCTACTAACTCTATACCTCAAAGATATCAAAGAAAAAGGAAAGTTATATGTACAAAAACTATTAATAGCAGCATTTTTATGGTGCAAAAATTGGAAATTTAAGGGATATTTCTAAATTGGGAAATGCCTGAGCAAGCTGTGGCATATGATTGTGATGGAGTACTATTGTGCTATAAAGATATCGTATCAACAGAACTCTCAGTCCACTAGATGTTATAAGTATTAATTAGTTTTATACACATTATTCAACTCTATGATTTGGCCATGAAGCTACTAAGATTTAGTGTGCTATAAGAAATGAAGATGGGGGAGTTTCAGGGGACAAATAGTAATACATGTACAAAATGATGCAAAATGAAGTGAGAAGAAATGGGAGATCATTATGCACAGTAACAACAATATTGTAATGATGGTCAACTGTTAAAGACTTTGCTACTTTGATTACACGTTATTCCAAGATGATGTCAAAGGACTCCGAAAAAATGTTGTCTACTTCCACAGTGTGAGTACTAATGAACTCTAAGTACAAATAGTGTAGTTTTCCCACTTTCTTCATTTTTTGTTTGATATGACTAACATGTAAAATATGTTTTATGATTTCACCAGCATAATTGTTACTTTTTGCCTTCTCAGTTGAAGGGGGAGGAGTATGATGAAGAGAGAGAATTTGGAAGTTAAAAATGAGTAAGTAATAAAAGCAATTATAGTATTCAAAATTCATGACAAAATAGAACCTACATATCATAATTCAAGAAATTATTAAATAAAATTACCCAGACATATTAGAATAAAAAGGCAAAGTGAAAATATGAAGAATCAACCAATCACCTCCTGAAAGAAACCCCAAAATGAAAAATCTGAGGAATGTTATTGCTAAAATCTATAACTTATAGACAACAACAGGAACAAACTACTGTAAGAAGTCAGAAACAATTCAGACACCAATGAATTACCATCAGCACGATTTAAGAATTTCTAATAAAAGGAGTGGAGAACATGGAATGAAATAACACAAAAGGAAAAAAGATAAAGGTCTTCAACAAAGAATGATACAAACTGCAAAATTAAATATAATCATTAAAGGGAAAAAAATGGTTGGTCAATGAAATTAGGGCCTTTTAGACATTCCTCTTGGGAAGAAAAGAAACCGAACTTTTAACAGAACTCTTAAATACGTATACATGAGTCAAGATGAAAAATCAGTTAAATGCTAAATTAAAGTATACAATCAGAATGGACTTTATAAGAATGAACTGTTCAGCTTTTAATTGGAGGAAGATGTTAAAAGAATTATTTCAGAATCCTGTGATCACAATGGGTCACAGGCATATTTATCTGAGCCATAATTCCTATAAACAAATTTTTTTTTCTATTTTGGGGATATTGTAAGAAAAAAAAACCTGGAAAAGGATACTTAAGGGGAAAATGTAGTGAAAAGATAGAGAAACTTGTTAACACACATAATAAGGTTGCACAAGTCAATAAAGTACCCATTATCTGTCATGCACTGTGCCAAGCCCTAAGGATACAAGGAAAAGTCAAAAATAGTCCCTGTTCTCAAGGAGCTTATAGTTTAATGGGAAAATAACATTCAAACAACTACCTATAAATTATATATGCATATATAATATAAAATATATTTTACAATATTACATGACATATTATTAAATATCAAGTTATATATATATACATATAGATATGCATACACACACATGACAAATTATAGATCATCAATAGATGGGAGGCAATACAATTAAGGATCATCACAAATGGTTTCCAGTAAAAGGTGTAACTTTATATGGAACTTGAAGGTAGCTACAGAAATCAGTAGAAGAGGTGAGGATGTAGAGAATTTTAGGGATAGTTCACAGTCAATGAAAATGCCTGTAGTATGGAGATGGAGTGTTTTGAAGAAGAAATTGCCAAGGACCCAGTGTCATTAGATCACAGAGTATACCACAAAGTATAAGAAGACCAGAAAGAGAGTAGGGGACAGGTTATGAAGGGCTTTGAACATCATAAGATTCTATATTTTATCCTAGAGGTTATATAGCCACTGGAGTTTATTTAAAAAGGTGGGGACAGTGTGACAGGGTGTGACAGGTTCAAGCCTACACTTGAGGAAGATCATTTTGGAGGGTAACTAGGGGGTGGACTGCAATGGGGAATACATTCAACACAATAGGGATAAAGATAGGAATGGGGAAAGACCAAAGGATTAGATTCAGGATGATATTAGTCATAATGGGAAAAAACAAACAAATAAAAAACTTCTAAGCTTGTAAAGGGAATAGTGAATTGAACATTAAGAGAGAAAGAAAAAGAGTAACAACTTGAAATAAACAGAGAATGAGTATAAAGAAAAAGTCAGAAAGAATAGAGGGAAATACGCAATTAACTAT
The DNA here is from genome assembly GCF_028372415.1 of Notamacropus eugenii. Lineage (NCBI taxonomy): Eukaryota > Metazoa > Chordata > Mammalia > Diprotodontia > Macropodidae > Notamacropus > Notamacropus eugenii. The sequence continues at coordinate 185,107,925 of NC_092872.1, read as the reverse complement.
CATAACTGTGGATGTGAGTGAAATAAAAATCCATGAAATAGAAATTTTAGCAGAATGAATTAGAAAGTAAAATACAACAATATGTTGCTTCCAAGATGCATACCTGAAACGTAAAGATACATAGAGTTTAAAGTCCTGGTAATTCCATAATGAAATAAGACTTCTTTCATAAGTGTTATGAGCTCTAATAAATTATACATTTGCTTAATAATAAAGAGGAAAGGGATTGAGCAAAATCTATTATTCTTCAGATGGATATCAAAAATAAGAGTAGCATTCATTGTTTCAAACTAAGAAAAAATTTTAAAAATTTATTATAAAAGACAATATTTTGGTGAAAGCATAAATAATAAATTGATTTCAATACTTACATACATCAAATGGTATAACTTCTAAATATTTAAAGGAAAAACTAAATGAATTAAAAGAACAAATTGACAGTAAAACTGTCTTCAATTTACTTCACACAGACCTAGATAAGGCTAACCAAAAATTTAATAGGAAGAAAGTTAAGGACCTGAATAGAACTTTATAAAATTATATATGGTAGAGATCAGAGGAGAGGAGAGAGGAGGTGGTAGATTTCTTTCTCAAACTCCAAGCCTTAAACTCAGTTGAATCTGGATCTCATTGATTGGACAATAAGTACCTGCCCCACCACTTAATGATTATTTTTTGGGCCCTCCTGACTCAGAGTGAATGTAAATAGTAACTTTCTGTTTTGGATAGCTATTTTGAAGGTCCTCCCCTCCCAGTTTGATTTTTTTTTTCTTTTTTGATTGAAGGGGTCATCCCTCAACTCACTTATTAAAGAGGCCTAATTACTGAATGGATTTTACCTCATCAAAAGTGAGAATCTAAAAAGACTTTAGATTAAAAGGGCCAAGGTCTCCCTGCATCTGGGGACTTTTTGTCATCCTGATTGCTTTCTGGCCACCAGACCCAGATGACTCTGGAGGAGAAAGTGAGGCTGGTGAATTTACAAAGCCTTTCCTCACTCTAATCAAAGTGAATTGCGAGTCATATCATCATCTCCTGGATGTCATGGTCCTCTTGCAGAACAAAGTATAAACCACAACAAATCACCCAATATGATAGAAAAGGATGTATATTTTATTCAACTAGATACTCATCTTTTCAAAAAGGGGAAAACCAAAAAAAAAAAAAAGTCAGGTATTAGGACAAAAAAATGCTTATAGACAAATCTAGAAATATTACACATATCCTTTATTCACTGAAACGCAATAGAATTATATTGAATAAAGAATAAGTAAGTTATTAAAAATAAACTAGAAAATGATGGAACCCTAGAGAATTGTTTTGTCACAAAACAAATCATAGGGATGATGGGTGATTTCATTAAAGATAATGACAACAATGAGACAAAACATCAAAATTTTGAGTATAATCAAAGCAGTCCTTTGAGGAAAAGTTATACCCCTAAGCAATTTTATTGATAAAAAGATAAATAATGAATTGACATTGTAATTTAAAATTTTTTTTAAAAACAGATCAATGAATGCCAGAATGGAAATCCAAAAATTCAAAAAAGAGACCAATACAATGTGAAATTAAACCAAAATACTGAATTAATAAATAAAATTAGAAGCTATTTTTGAATTTAAAAATAAATTATTAGCTAATCTGATAAAAAGAAGAAAGATCAAAACCAAACAATCAATATCAAAAAACAAAGAAAACGATGGGAAATTATGAAGAAATAGAGTATTTTAGAAGCTATTTTGCCAAACTCCATACAAATAATTTCAAATATTATGAATGAAATAAATGAATATTTATAAAATATAAAATATTAGTATTAGAACAAAAAATATGCAAGTGAAATTCAGAGGAATAAATTGAGTAACATAAATGAACTTAAAAAGAAATAAAATTCCAGAATCAGAAAAATTCATAAGTAATTACTGCAGAACATCGAATACAGTGTAAACTGTTTATCAAAATAGAAAAAGAAAGGATGCTAGCAAATTCTCTGTGACAGAGACATGATCTTGATACATAAACGAGGAACAATAGTATTTTAAAAAGAATAGGAAAACTCATATTGTTCAGTCCTTTTTTAGTTGTGTCTGACTCTTCATGACCCAATTTGACATTTTCTTGGCAAAGATACTAGAATAGTTTGTATTTCTTTCTTCAACTCATTTTACAGATGAGGAAATTGAGAAAAGGGGCTAAATGACTTGCGCAGGGTAACACTGCTGATAAGCATCTGATGCCAGATTTGAATTCAGGATGATGAGTGTTCTTGACTCCAGGCATGGGAGTCTAATGACTGTGGCACATAGCAGCCCCCAAAACCCTATACTAATATCCCTAATGAATATTTATTGAAAAGTTTTAAATAAGATATTAGCAAAATAGTAAAACAGCATATGAGAAATATTATACAGGACTAGGTGGCATATTTAAATTATTTTACTTATTCAATGCATAACAATTTAAATATCCAAGGATTAATTTATAGAACTAGGAAAATAGTAACTAATTCATTTGGAGACAAAGTTCATGAATCTCAAGAGAAACGAGAAGTGGGAAATAAAAGGGGCTTAGTGGCAAAACTTAAAATATTCTTAAAAATATTAAAATTGTGAAAACAAATTGGCTTAAAAATAGAGATAGTTCACTATAAGAGAGTAACTAGAGAACATTTAGAAGTAAATGTATCTAGTACCCTAGTATTTGATAAATACAAAGACACCTAATACTGGGATGACTCATTTGACAAAAACATGTGTCTATTTATGTATGTGTGCATACCAAGGAAATGCCCATTAATTAGAGAATTACTGAAACAATATGGATATATAAATGTTAGGGAATATTACTGTGCTGTAAAAAATGCAAATATGAAGAATTCAGATGAACAAGGTATGATGATGAGCTTATACAGAATGAAATAAGAATAAAATGATATATATATATATATACATATATATATATATATGAGTCCCAATAACATACTTTTTTTTCAAATGAATCTGAATATTGAAGAACTATTCTGATCTCTCATGATCCCAGAGATGAAATGAGGCAGTATCTTCTTTGGTAGAGAGTTAAAAGTGTACAGCTACATGTTTTATATACCACTATATGCATGGAGTATGCTGATTAACTTTTCTTGATTTTTTTAAATATAGAAATGTCATCTCAGTTAAGATAGGCAAAGAGGAACTATTAGCATAAACATCCGATATGTTAAAAATGAAAGGCAGCAATCAACACACACACAAATGATAAAAACCTATCTGACCAAACTGAACAAAAACCAGTAATCAAATAAGAGAAATGCAAACAATGTATATGAAAGTAATTTCCAAAGAGGGAAAAAAATCACAAAACAAGAAGGACCCTAATAATTTTGACCCCTGTTTTAATGAAGAAGGACTTACAGCTGAACTTTAGTAGCCATGGTCACTTAGTACCTGTCTTGGTACTTGTCCCATATTAGGTAATCATGATGTCCTTTCTTGACCTCTACCATGACATCCATCATATCTAAATGTGATATTATTCAGTGACCATTTGCCTGGTCCAGAGCTTCACAGAAAAGAAAGAGCCCAGAAATTTCTTCTAGTCAGGCTTGCTGATAAAAGACTACTGTAGGCTGATGACCAAGGTTCATATACAACTGTGAGAAGCCCATTATTCTTATCTCAAGCTTTGGACTGATGAAGCAATTGAATAGTAACACCAACAATTGCAGACGCAAGAAAAGTGAAGAAGAAAGAACGAAGTACATGTCTGCATGCTTATGTGAGGAAGCATGCTCAAAGCTTTACATGCCATTGATACTACAGGTTCCCCTTCATTCTCAAAGAGGACATGACATCAGGAAGGTGATGCTATGATATGCAAATTTATTGGATTTAAGTGAAGGAGGGTTGTGCAAAGTCACCAGCCTCACTTTCACCTCTGGAGCCATCTGAATCCAATGGCCAGACGTAGATCAGGACAAGTAACGTTGGCCCAGGATACAGTAGGAAACCTTGGCCTTTTCAAACTAAGGTCTTTAATAGGTCTCAGTTTGATGAGGCAAAGCCTATTCAATGATTCAATGGAGAATGGCCTCTTTAAAAGGAAAATAGATCTGGCAGGGGAAGACCCTCAGGGTTTCTGGCCCAAACAGAAACAATTACTATTTACATTCTTTCTGAGTCCATCAGATACATTGCCAGTTGGTATATAATACATGGAGATCAAGTACAGATGTAAAAGTTCCCATATAAAACAAAACATTTACAGCAACATTTTTTGAGCCAGTAAAAATCGTGAAATGAAATGAATGTCCATCAATTAGGGAATGACACCAAATTGTGAAATGTGTGAATATAATATAATACATTATGATATATTACTATATCCTAAGAAACAGGAATGTGAAGAATTTGGAAAGTCTCTTTTACAAACTGATGCAAAGGGAATAAGTGAAACCAAGGGAATTAAATAATGAGTACAGTAATACAAAGAAAAATAACATTAAAAGACGGCATTTGGAGTAATGTATTCAACTTCACAGGATTTATGGTGAAACATATTGTACTCCTCTCAGTGGTGTATAAATGTGGACCAATACATGCATTGGTCAATGTATTGGTTTATGTTGCTTAATTATATTTCTTTGTTATAAGAAGGTTTTCTATCATAGCAGGAGGCAGGGTCTATTGAAGGGAAAGCAATATAAAATATTAATAAAATAGTTATTTTTAAAAATGCTAGCTATTGACGAGCCAGGAGTAGGACCTACATCTCCTGCCTCCTAGTGCTGTGTCATTTACACATTGTCATAAACCTTATTGAATTTTTAAGATATCCAGTTAGATCTTTTTCATTGCATATACTTTGGCAGTGTCACATGGATGTTCTCTTGCAGAGTCATACAATTTTTGACAAACATGACCAACAGACTAGGGAAGGGATGGAGAGATGTTTTCAGTAATGCAGTTGTCATTGACCTTTTAACACAGTCATCATTTTATGCATTCTTTAACTATGACCTCAAGCAGCATATAGTCCAGTATAGTTACATGTGACTCTCCCAAAATTCACTTGTAACTTAAAAAAAACATATACAAACACAAAATGAAAATTCTGTGGTGGTCACCTTCCCCCACTCTCTCAACTGTACTGGTTTGACATGGGCAGGCTACAACTATCTCTCTTGCCCCTCCTGTCAAAAGTTCAGCTGCATGGCTATAGGATATGGGCCAGTTTAAAGGATTTGAATTAAGAGCTAGACTAATGAAAAAAATAAGCTACCTAAAAGAAAGCTCGTATTAGGACAAAAGCTTCTGCTGTCATTGGAACTGTTGGCAGCAACCAGTGCTTTTCTATATACACAGCTCAATTACTCTGTTTATTTGACTATACTATTATAGTCAGTGGAAAGAGGCAGACCTAGGAGACCAGAGTTGTGTTAGGCATTGTGAAAATGGAATTGCTTGTTCAAAAAGCAGCTTAGTGTAAGTCCTGGTTATGAATAGATTTTTAGTTGTTTTTTTTTTTAATGGATGTTATTTCCTTTTCATCTTGATATTCAACTTTTCCTGAATGTTGACTGAATTTTACATTGGGATAATTATGAACTGATACAAATTATCCTTCATAAATATGGATGAAACTCTATTTCACAAATCTGAGAAGTCAAATATAGGCACGCTTTATATGACCTACATTCTGAAATTTTCGAAAGATTAATGAACTGACTGTTAGTAGAATCTGGGAGAAATCAACATTCAATTTAAAATTTTCATGAATTTCAGGTTCAACATCTCTTTCCTGTCTTAGGGAAATGCTTTGTACTTAAATAGATGATCTGTGAAATTTAGGTTTCTAATGATTTAGATGATATAAGCCTGAGTCTCACATTCTCAGATTCTTTACTTTTTTGAATTTTTATGTTCAGTTCTAAATTCTCTCCCTTTCTCTACTCCCTCCCATTCTCACTAAGAAGGCAAGAAATATGATACCCATGCATACATACGAAGTCACACAAAATATATTTCTATATTAGCCATATTGTAAAAAAGAAAGAAAAAGAGAAGGAGAATAATAGGTTTCAATCAGTACTCAAAGTTCATCAATTCTCTCTCTGAGAGTGGGTACCATTTTTAATTATGAGTCCTTTGCAATTGTTTTGGATTATTTTATTGGTCAGAGTAGTTGAGTCTTTTCAGGTGATCATTATTACAATATTGCTAATACTCTGTGCATTGCTCTCCTGGTTTTGCTCACTTCACTTTCATCAGTTCCTATAAGTCTTTGTAGATTTTTCTGAAACTATACCTTTTATCATTTCTTACATCACAATAGTATTCCATCAGAATCATATATGGTAATTTTTTCAATCATTATCCAACTGAGTGGTATCTTCTTGGTTTTCAATTCTTTGCCACTACAAAACATACTCCTATAAATATTTTGTACATGAGTCATTTCTATTTGATTTCTTTGGAGCATAAATCTTACAGACGTATTTCTGAGTAAAAGAATATATAGTGAATTCTCAACGTTTGCATGTTTGACTTCAATTACTTCAAACACATGGGTGATTTAATTAGTAACCTCCTTTTCACTTTCCCAGCTATGCACAATAGAGAAACAAATGAAAGGCACAAGGAAAACTCCTCTTCAGGCTTTCTCTATCCCTCCTCATTGGGCCTAGGTTGGGCTAAGCTAAGTTTAGCTGGCCCAGGACAAGAGCTCTAAGCTAGGACTAGGAACCAGGGACTCATCCCAAGGCATATGGTTTTCATCAGAGAACACTTCAAACACAGAGCTACAAGAGAGATTAGAGATAGCAGATTCTCCCCTTTCCTTTTTAACCTTGATGTTCTTCTGACATTGAAGACCCTGCCTCTTCCTGTTCCAAATATGTTATCTCTCTTTTCCCCAGCATTTTATGAGTTATTTCATGATTATTGTGTTAGGAGCGGTGTATATTATCAGAATTAATGTTCCACTATAAAGAATTATATACATAAAAATCTGCTTTTGGTAATCTGTAGTGAAAGGTAATACGTTTTGAATCAGCAGAAACCTTATTCCATATGTTGATTCAATGCATCAACATTCATATTTTTGGCTTTCTGCTCTACTCCAGGAATCTAGAGGACTAATTTTGGACAGTTTTATAGCATAGTTAAATATTGTTCCGCAGAATGCTTTGACCAGTTTATGGTTAACCAACACTGCATTTGTTTGTCTATTTTCCCACATGCCCTCCAGCATTTATCATTTACCTTTTCTGTCACATCTTATCTATTCTAACAGGTATGAGGTGGTACCTCAGAATTACTTTAATTTGCATTTATCTAATTATTAGTGATTTAGAATATTTTTCATATGACAATTGATAGTCTTGATTTCTTCTGGAAATAGCCTATTTGTATCCTTTGACCATTTATCTATTGGGGAATGGCTCTTATTGTTACATATTGGGTTCAATTCCCTATATGTTTGAGAAATGAGACCTTTATCAAAGGACTCTCCTCCTCCCACCAGCTTCTTGTTTTCCTTCTAGATTTGGCTGAATTGGTTTTATTTATGCAAAATCTCTTTTTTTAATTTAATATAATAAAAATCATCCATTTTACATCCTATGAGCCTCTCTATCTTTTAGTTGGTCATTAACTGTTTCCCTATTCATAAATCTGACAGTCAGTATATTCCATGCTCCCCTAATTTGCTTATGATATCATCCTTTATGTTTAAATCATGTACCTATTTTGACCTTATCTTGCTATGTACTATGAAGATGTTGGTCTCTGCCTATTTTCTGCTAGACTACTTTCGAGTCTTCCAAGAAGATATTTTTTTTTTTGATCAAAGAGTGAATTCTTGCCCCAATACCTAGGATCTGTAGATATATCAAACATTAGGTAACTATGTCCATTTGTTTATATATATTGTGTACCTAATCTATTCTACTGATCAATCATGATATTTCTTATTCAGTACCAAACTGATTTGATGATATTTTCTTTGTAATCTAATTTGAGATGTGGTTCTTGTATTCTTTCTTGAGAAATGTAAATATACTGCTAAATCACTATCCGATATATTGTATTAACCCTGGACAAATGCGGTCCATTGTATTACACACTCCTCTGTGAGTCTTCCATTGTACCTAAACATAAACATACCCATAGCCATTACTCTGCTTTCTTTTTTTTAAATTGAATTTTCTCTATACAGATTCAAAAATTATGATTTCTATATATACTCAGAACATAAAATATCATTATATATGAGGCCATGACTTTCCATTTTACATTACTTTTTAATACTTTATACACATATATATTAATGGGTATATGTATGTATGTGTGCATGTGTGTATATATTAATATATATACACACTTATATAGACACACACATTCATGTGTATATAAAGAATACTACATATTACTTTCAAAACTGTCCTATTTTGCAAGTTTTCTTCTGTTCTTTTCAATGAATTATTTTAAAAAATGCTACAGTCATCCTTATTTTTTTAAAAATCACATTTTCTAACACCCCTCTAACCATTGACCTTAGCAACCAACTAACCAAGAAAAAGAAAGTAAAAAGAAAACCTTGTAAAAGGTAAGCACCATCAAGCAAAATGGCACAGGAGTCATGCTCAAAAATATGCCTCTGTACTTTGTATCTCTTACCTTTCTGCCAGGAGATGAGGAACATGTTTCATTCTAGGTTCTCTGGGAACATGGCCATTTATTGCTTCGACTAGAGCTCAAAGTTATTTTTCTTTACAATGTAGTTGTACCTGTACAGATCATTTCCTCCTGTTTCTCCTCATTTCAATTTGAGCAATTTCAAACTGTCCAGGAGTCTCGGATATCCTCTCTTTCATCATGTCTTATGATGGAATAATATTCTCTTATATGTATATACCATTATTTATTCAGTTATTCCCCAATCCCATTTGTATAAGGAAACAGAAAAAAAAAAACAATTAAAGCTTTTTTTTATTTTTAAGAGTTTTTTTTTTTTCCCCTACTATTTCAATTCCTTCTACAGGATTAGACAGTTAGTTTTCCTTGTGGCCATGACCTCTTTTCTATTATCCTCCTTCTTAACTACACATCTCCAGTACTAACCCAGTATTTTTGCCCATTAAATTACATATCTATATTAATGTATTTCTACACCAAATTTTGTATTTGTGTATGTAGGTATATTCAATCCCCCCTTTTTCAGATGAAGGTGAAATTCATTTGATGCACACTTCATTTTTTTCTCCATATTTATATATCTTTATATACCCATTTACATGAAATATCAACTTTTATCCTCTTCCTGTTTTTGACACTATTCAACATCATACTTTTTACTCTCTATTCTACATTTTTCCTTCAAATCCTCAGATCAATTCCAAGCTACCACCAGGACATTGTTTTTATTTATTCCTTACTTAACTATGACAATATCATTGAAGACATTAAACAACTGAAAGAAAACTTCTTATTCCCCTTTAAAGAGAAAAAATAATTACTAAATCATCACACAATTCTTTCCAATTGCTCAAGTAAACATATATTTTTAGATTTGTCTTCACTCGTGTTTGTTTTTCAGAGTTTTTATTCAGCTCTGGTATTTTCATCAGCAATGTTTGAAAGTCCTGAATTCCAATACAGTTGAAATCCCTGTATTTTAAATATGGCAAGCCTGTTATTTTCCTTTTTTTATTTTTTGGTGTTGTGTTTGTCTCTGTTTTTTCTATCTTTACTTTTCTCTGCTTCTAATGGTGTTAGTTTTGTTCCGAATTTCCTCAAAATATATTTTGCAGCTTTTTTTTCCAATCATGAATTTTAATGATTCTTTAATTACCTGTTCTTGCCAGGTTTTTTCCAGTTCAGTTATTTTTGAAGTATTTTCTTTTTTTTTTCTTCTTTTAATTTTTTTTTCCTTTCCTCCCTTTCCTTCTAGGAAGTGATTTAAAAAAAAAATCATTTCTTTTTTAGTTTTCAACATTCACTTCTATAACATTTTGAGTTCCAAATTTTCTCTCCCTCCTTCCCCTATCTCTATCTAAGATGGTATACAATCTGATATAGCTCTACATATACATTGATACTAAGCATAGTTTCACATTACTCGTGTTGTAAAGCAGAATTAGAATCCATGGGAGGAAAAGTGAGAAAGAAGAAACGAGAGGGGGGGGGAAGGAGAGATAGAGGGAGAGAGAGAGAGAGAAAATAGTATATGCTTCAATGTGCATTCAGAGTCCATAGTTCTTTCTTTGGATGTGGATAAAATTTACCATCATGGGTCTTTTGGAGTTGTCTTAGATCCTTACATTGCTAAGAAGAGGTAAGTCTATCAAAATCAGTCATCACACAACGTGTTGTTACTTTCCTGGTTCTGCTTGCTTCACTCAAAATCAGTTCATGTAAGTCTTTCCAGATATTTCAGAAGTCCACCTGCTCACCATTAGGGAACAATATTATTCTATTACATTCATGTACCACAACTTGTTAAGCCATTCCCCAATTGATGGGCATCCCCTCAATTTTCATTTCTTGGCCACCACAAAAAAAGAGCTACTATACATAGTTGTGGACATGTGGGTCCTTTTCTATTTTTTATGATCCCATTCACATTTATAGCCATAATTACTATATGTGTCCTTCTCTCCATCCTCTCCCCCCACCCCTATTTAGACTTTTCTCCCTCCTTTCTCCCATTCCCTCCTCATTGTAAAATTTTGCTTCTGATCACTGCCTCTCTCAATCTGCCCTCCCTTCTATCAGATCTGTACATTTTCTTTCCCTTTTCCCATCCTACTTCTCACTTCCCTTTTATCCATCTCTTCCATTTTCTTTCTCCTTTCGTCTCGAGTTCCTATAGGGTAAGTTAGATTTCTATACCTAACTGAGTGTGCTATTCCCTCTTTGAGACAAATCTGATGACAATAAGGTTGAAACAATGCTTGTCTCCCTCTCTTACTTCCCTCTACTGTAATATGTCTTTATACCTCCTCATGTGATCTAATTTACCCTTTTGTGCCTCTTTGTTACCTCTTCTTCAAGTACAATCCCTTTTCACCACTTAATTAGATGTTTTTATTATCACATCAAAGCCAACTTATACCCACATCTCTGTCTATGTATATGCCTTCTAAATGTTATAATAAAATTACAGTTCTCAAGAATTACAAGTATAATCTTCACATATAGGGATGTAAAATGTTTGCCCTTATTGACTAACATATTTTTTCCTGTTTAACTTTTTTATACCTCTCTTGAGTCTTATATTTGAAGATCAACTTTTGAGTTGAGTTCTGGACATTTCACCAGAAAGCTTTGGAAGTCCCTCATTTCCTGCTGAAAGATTTTGCCCAATTTTACTGGGTAGTTGATCTTTGGCTGTAATCCAAGCTCCTTTCCTTATGGAATACCATATCCCAAGACCACTGATCTTTTAATGTAGAAACGATGCAGTCCTAAATTATTCTGTGCTTCCAAAATATTGAAATTATTTCTTTCTGGAGACTGGAACTATCTTCTCTTTGACCTGAAAATTCTGGAATTTAGCTCCAGTATATCTTGGAGTTTTCATTTTGGAATCTCTTTGAAGAGATGACCCCTAGACAAATTGCTGAAGAAGTAATACAACCAAATTCTTTTTATGATACAAATATGGTAATGATACCTAAACCAAGAAGAGCCAAACCAGAGAAAGAAAATTACTGATGAATTTCTCTAATGAATATAGTTGCAAAAACTATAAAAAAGATATTATCAAAAGTAATACAGCAACTTATCACAAGAATAATACATTATGATCAGGTAGGACTGATATCAGATATGCAGGGTTGGTTCAATATTAGGATAACTATAAGCATACCAACAACAAACCTTAAAAGAAAACACATGATTATCTCAATAGATGCATAAAAAGCTTTGACAAAATACAACACCCATACCTATGGAACACACTGGAAATGATAGGAATAAATGCAACTTTCAATAAAATAATAAGTAGTATCTACCTAAAACCATCAGCAAGCATTATATGCAATGGTGATAAGTTATATGCATGTCCAATAAGATCAGGGGTGAAACAAGGATGACCATTATCACCACTGTAAATCAATACGATATTAGAAATGCTAGTTGAAGCAATAAGAGAAGAAAAAGAAATTGAAGGAATTAGAATAGACAAAGAAGAAACTAAGTTATCACTCTTTCCAGATCATATGATGATATACTTAGAGAATCCCAGAGAATCAAGTAAAAAAACTGCTTGAAATTATAAGCAACTTTGGAAAAATTGCAAGTTATAAAATAAACCCAGATAAATCATCTGCATTTATATATATTACTAAAAAAATTCAACAGCAAAAGATAGAAAGAGAAATCCCATTTAAAGATATGGTAGATACTATAAAATATCTGGGAGTTTACTTGTCAAAACAAGCCCAGGTACTACATGATCACAATTACAAAACACTTTTCACACAAATTAAGTCAGATCTAAGTAAGTGGAAAAACATCAGTTGCTGGTAGATAAGCTGAGGCAGTATAATAAAAATGACAATTCTGCCTAAATTAATTTACTTAATCAGTGCCATACCAATCAAATTACCAGTTAATTATTTTCTAGACCTAGAAAAAATAATATCAAATTGATCTGGAAGAACAAAAGGTTCAGAAAATCAAGGGAACTAATAAAAGAAATGCTAGGGAAGATGGCCTAGCCCAACCAGATCACAAATTGTATTATATAGCAACAATCATCATAATCACTTGGTACTGGCTAAGAAACAGAGGGTTAAACCAGTGGAATAATTTAAGTACTCAAGATGCAGTAGTCAACGAATATAGCAAACTTCTGCTTGATAAACCCAAGGACTCAACCTTCTGGGAGAAGAACTCACTGTTGACAAAAATTTCTGGGAAAACTGGATAACAGTGTGGCAGAAACTGGGCGTAGACCAATGCTTAACACCATACACAAGAATAAAGTCCAAGTATATACATGATCTAGGTATAAAGATTGATACTATAAACAAATTAGGGGGGCAAGGAAGAGTATATTTGTCAGATTTCTGGAGAATGGAGACATTTATGACCAAAAAAGAAATAGAGAACATTTTGAAGTGCAATATTAATAGTTTTGATTAGAGTAAATTGAAAAGTTTTTGCAGAAACAAACTCAATGCAACTAAGATTAAGAGGGAAGCAGAAAACTGGGAAAGAATTTTTGCAATTAGTGTCTGTGATAAAGGCCTCATTTTAAAAATATATGGAGAACTGATTCAAATGTACAAGAATACAGGTCATTCCCCAGTTGATAAATGGTCAAATGATATGAACAAGGAATTTTCAGAGGAAGAAGTTAAATCTATAATCATATGAAAAAATGCTCTAGATCACTATTGATTAGAGAAATGCAAATCAAAACAACTCTGAGGTCCCCAGAACAACTATCAGATTGGCTAACATGACAAAATAGGAAGATGATAAATGTTGGAGAAGATGTGGGAGGGTTGGAGTACTAATTCATTGTTGATGGAGCTGTGAGCTGATGGAACCATTCTGGAGGGCAATTTGGAACTATACCCAAAGCACTAAAAAAAATCTATATCCTTTGACCCAGTGACATAACTTCTGGGACTCTATCCCAAAAAAGTTATAGAAATGCGAGTGGGTCCCACATGTACAAAAATAACCATGCCAGCTCTCTTTGTGGATGCCAAAAACTGGAAATCAAGAGGATGTCCATCAATTGGGGAATGGCTGAACAATCTGTGGCATATGAATGCTACGAAATATTATTGTGCTATGAGAAACAATGAAGAGGAAGACTTCAGAGGGGCCTGGAAAGACTTATATGAACTAATGCTGAGTGAAAGGAGAAGAACCAGGAGAAATTTGTACATAGCAACAACCACGATGTGCTAGGAATTCCATTAGTATACTTAGTACTTCACTGCAATGCAACAACTTACACATTTCCAATGGACTCTTGAGGCAAAACATCTTCCACATACAGAGAAATAACTATGGAATTAGAGGCAGAGCCAAGATGGTGGAGTAGAAAGATGCACCTACTCTAGCTCTTACCCCCCCAGCCCATAAAATACCTATAAAATATGACTCTAAGCAAATTTCAGAGCACCAGAAGGCACAAAATGACAGAGTGAAAGAGAGTTCCAGTCTGAGGTGGCCTGGAAGGCTAATAGGAAAAGTCTATCACATAGGGAGTGGAGTGGAGCATAGCACGCAGAACCCATCCCAGCCTTGGCTGTGTGGCAACAGCAGGAACAGGACCTGAGCACGCCTCAGGGGTGGCATCCTTGGCAGCCTCAGCAGTTCCCAGATCCCTTAACCTACATATGCCAAAGGCAGCTTGAAAGGACAGTGACAAAGCTTTTTCACCTGGTTGAAAAGGGAGTAGGGTTCTCCCCTAGCCTAATGCACCAGGGGGTGGTGGCAGCAGCAGCACCCATTTTTGGAGCCCTTGGCCTAAAGACTTTGGCACAATTGAGCAGCTGATCTGAGTCTCAGCCCTGAGTGGAGGTTGTGGGGTGAGGAAGAGTGCTGGCATGGTGGAGCTGGGAGAGGCTCTGGAAAGGGAGATCCTGGCAGAAAAGCTTTGGTAGCTCCCACATCAAAGCACAGGCAAAGAGAGGACTAAAATCCTCTCCCTTGATGGTACCATCTTGGAGGAACTGAATACTTACAGGTCTCCAGAGTATACTCTTCTCATGACAAAGGACTCAAAAGTCAAGTAACTGGCTGGGAAAATGACCAAAAAATGGAAAAAAATAAGACTTTAGAAGATTACTTTCTTGGTGAATAGGTATTTTCTTCCATCCTTTCAGATGAGGAAGAATAATGCATACCATCAGAGAAGGACATAAAAGTCAGGGCCACTGCATCCAAAATCTCAAAAATAAATATGACATGGTCTCAGACCATGGAAGAGCTCAAAAGGGATTTTGAAAATCAAGTGAGAGAGGAGGAGGAAACATTGGGAAGAGAAATGAGAGCAATGCAAGATAACCATGAAAAGTAAGTCAACAGCTTGCTAAGGGAGACCCCAAAAAATGCTGGAGAAAACACCACCTTTAAAAATAGGCTAAATCAATTGGCAAAAGAGGTCCAAAAAGCCAATGAGGAGAAGAATACTTTATAAAGCATAATTAACCAAATGGAAAAGGATGTTCAAAAGCTCACAAAAGAAAACAGTACTTTAAAAATTAGAATGAAGCAGATGGAAGCTAATGATTTTAAAATGAGAAACCAAGAAATTACAAAAGAAAACCACAAGAATGAAAAAATGGAAGGCAATATAAAATATCTCATTGGAAAAGTAACTGACCTGGAAAATAGATCCAGGAGAAACAATTTGAAGATTATGAGACTACCTGAAAACCAGGATCAAAAAAGAGCCTAGACATCATCCTTCATGAAATTATCAAGGAAAACTGCCCTGATATTTTAGAACCAGAGGGTAAAATAAATATTTAAAGAATCCACAGATCACCTTCTGAAAAAAGATCTGGTAAGACAAACTCCTAGTAATATTGTAGCCAAATTCCAGAGTTTGGAGGTCAAGGAGAAAATATTGCAAGCAACTAGAAAGAAGCAATTGGTGTATTGTGGAAATACAATCAGGATAACACAAGATCTAAGAGCTTCTACATTAAGGGATCAAAGGGGCTTGGAATATAATATTCCAGAAGTCAAAGGAACTATGATTAAAAGCAAGCATCACTTACCCAGCAAAAATGATTATATTTCAGGGGGAAAATAGCCATTCAATGAAATAGAGGATTTTCAAGCATTCTTGATCTTTTCATCAAGAGATGAATAGAAAATTTGTCCTTCAAGCACAAGAATCAAGAGAAGTATGAAAAGGCAAAAAAGAAAGAGAAATCATAAGGGACTTATTAAATTTAAACTGTTTACATTCCTACATGGAAAGATAATATTTGTAATTCTTGAAGTTTTTCTCAGTATTTGGGTAGTTGGAGAGATTATACATACATACATACATAAATACATATATATGTATATACATATATATGTATATAGACAGAGGGTACAGGGTGCATTGAAGAGCAACGGATGATATCTACAAAAATAAAATTAAGGAGTAAGAGAGGAATATATTGGGAGGAGAAAGGGAGAAAAGAATGGGAAAAATAATTTCACATAAAAGAGAGAGGAAAAAGTTTTATCAATGGAGGGGAAAAGGGGGAAGCTGAGAGGGAAAAAGGGAAGTTTACTCTCTTCACATTTGGCTTGAGGGAACGACATGCTCACTCAGTTTGCTATGAAAGTATATCTTACACTACAGAAGGGTAGGGGAAAAGGGGACAAGTGGGGTGAGGGGGATGATAGAAGGGAGGGGAAATGGGAGAAGGGAGTAATCAGAAGTAAACACTTTCAGGGAGGGACAAAGTCAAAAGAGAGAATAGAATAAATGGGGTCAGGATAGGTTAGAGGGAAATAGACTTAGTCTTACACAACATGACTATTATGGAAGTCTTTAGCAAAACCACACTAAAAAATGTCTAGGGCCAGATGGATTTCCAAGTGAATTCTACCAAACATTTAAAGAATAATTAATTTCAATACTATATAAAATATTTTGAAAAAGATAGATGAAGGGTTTCTGCCAAGTTCTGTTTAGGATAGAAATATGGTGCTGATACCTAAATCAAGAAGAGCCAAACACAGAGAAAGAAAATTATAGACAAATTTCCTTAATAAATATTGATGTAAATATTTTAAATAAAATATTAGCAAAGAGATTACTGCAACTTATCATGAGGATAATATACTATGACTAGGTGGAATTTATGCCAGGAATACAGGATTGTTTCAGCTTTTTTTTTTTTATTTTTCATTTTTAACACAGTTTATAACAGATAAAACAATTCAAACTTTTGTTCAGGTGATACTTCTTTTTAAAGCATTTACAATATTGACCTCAAAAGAATTTTTTTTAAACACTAACCAACTGAGACGCAAAAAGTATTTATGTTTGTTAACTTCACAAGCTCTTGACCTAATTGTCTCCCCAGTATTAGTAAGAATTAAAGGATCCTAACTTATTGTTGTTGGTCAAAAGTCCTATGCCTAATACCTTAATTTTAGACTTAACCTCAGATATTCCCCTACCAACAATCTATAATTTAATACATCTGGTATTAAGCTAACAAACCTTTTGACTATAGGAAATTGCCGCCAAGAGTAGGGACATTGCAGGTAAATAATATCTGCCCAACTTCATGTCAATTACAGGCATGAGTAGATTGTCAATTTGCATTCAACCAGGCTTAAAGTCTACCAGGTGTCAGTGGGGAAATAGAGTCAGGAGAATTCTACCTCAGCCCAGGCTAAACAACCGCCCTCCCACCCTTCCCATGAGATCACCTTTTGCACTTCATGCCATCATCTCACAGGCTTACTGGCATTATGAATTAGAAGCTCAGACCACCTTTCTTGCTATCCATATCTGGAGTTAGACTCAAAAGAACAGTCACTTAATAGTCTCATAGTATCTAAAAATGGCAAGTTCTAATAACCAGGTTTCAAATATGATTATAATTTCACTTTGGCTAAGGAACATCTTTTGAGGCAGGTCTTAAGTGGCTTACATGCCTTTCTACATATGTTCTAGTTCCTGATTAAATAGCAATCATAAAATCAAATTTACCATCAAAACCTCAACTTTTCCACCAATGCCAAATTTTACCCAAGGTTACCTTCCTCTAGAAAATTTAGGCTAAAATTCGTTTCCCCAAACTAAAGATGTTATTGATTTATTCTCAGTAATTAATTCAGTCAATTGTTTTAAAACTAATTGCTTTTACCTCACTTTGTAACATGTCTAATTTTTCTCCCCATCACTCCCCTCCCCCTGCTTCCTAAAACCTTGCATTCTGATAACTCCTTCCCTCAATGTACCCTCCCTAGGATTGTTTCAGTTTTAATAAAACTATCAGCATAATTGACCATATCAATAACAAAATTCGCAGAAATCATATGATTATCTTTTTAATAATTTATTTATTTATTTTTAGTTTTCAACATTCATTTCCTTAAGATTTTGAGTTGCAATTTTTCTCCCCATTTCTCCCCTCCCCATTCAAGACAATGTACATTTTGATTACCCCTTCCTCCAATCTGCCCTCACTTCTATCACACCCCTCCTTTCCCTTTTCCCCAACTTCTCTCTTTTCTTATAGAGCAAGATAGATGTCTATACCCCATTTCCTTGTATTTGTTATTTCCCATTTGCATGCAAAAACAACTCTCAGCATTCGTTCCTAAAACTTTGAGTTCCAACTTCTCTCTCTTCCTTTCTCCCCACCCATTCTCAATGAGAAGGCAAGCAATTCAATATAGGCTATATATGTGTAGTTATGCAAAAGACTTCCACAATGGTCATGTTGTGAAAGACTAACTATATTTCTTTATATCCTATTCTGCCCACCTTTATTCCATTCTTTCTTTTGACCTTGTCCCTCCCCAAAAGTGTTTACTTCTAATTACTCCCTCCTCCCATTTGCCCTCCTTTCTATCATCCCACCACCCCACTTATCTCCCTCTCCTCTACTTTCTTTTAGAGTAAGATTTTCATACCAAACTCTGAGTGCTTGTTATTCCCTCCTTAAGCCAAATGTGATGCAAATAAGCTTCACTTTTTCCTTCTCACCTTCCCCCTTTTCATCTCATTGAAAAAGCTTTTTCTTGCCTCTTTTATGAGAGATAATTTTCCCATTCCATTTCTCCCTTTCTCCTCCCAATATATTCCTCTCTCACCCTTTAATTATATTTTTTAGATATCATCCTTTCCTATTCAACTCAATCTGTGCCTTCTATCTATATGTATATACTCCCTCCTGAGAAAAGTATTAAGAGTTACAAATATGATCTTTCCATATAGGAATGTAAACAGTTCAACTTTAGTAAGTCCCTTATGATTTATTTTTCCTGTTTACCTTTTCATGCTTCTCTTGATTCTTGTGTTTGAAAGTGACATTTTCTATTCAGCTCTAGACTTTTCACCAAAAATGCTTGAAAATCCTCTATTTCACCAAGTTACCATTTTTTCCCCTGAAGTATTATACTCAGTTTTGCTGGGTAGGTGATTCTTGGTTTTAATCTTATCTCCTTTGACCTCTGGAATATCATATTCCAAGGCTTTTGATCCCTTAATGTAAAAGCTACTAGATCTTGTGTTACCCTTATTGTATTTCCACAATACTTGAATTGTTTCTTTCTGGCTCCTTGTAACATTTTCTCCTTGACCTGGGGACTCTAGAAGTTGGCTACAATATTCCTAGGAGTTTTTCTTTTCAGATCTCTTTCAGGTGATGATTTGTGAATTCTTTTAATGTTTATTTTGCCTGCTGGTTCTAGAATATCAGGGCAGTTTTCCTTGATAATTTCATGAAAGATGATGTCTAGGCTCTTTTTGATCATGGCTTTCAGGTAGTCCCATAATTTTTAAATTGTCTCTCCTGGATCTATTTTCCTGGCCAGTTGTTTTTCCAATGAGATATTTCACCTTGTCTTCAATTGTTTTCATTCTTTTGGTTTTGTTTTGTAATTTCTCAGTTTGTCATAAAGCAATTAGCTTCTGTCTTCTCCATTCTAATTTTTAAAGAACTATTTCCTTCAGTGAGTTTTTGAACCTCCTTTTCCATTTGACCCATTCTGTTTTTTAAAACATTCTTCTCCTCATTGGCTTTTGAAATCTCTCTTGCCATTTGAGTTATTCTATTTTTAAAGGTGTTATTTTCTTCAGCATTTTTTTTTTGGATCTCCTTTAACAAGATTTTGACTCTTTTTTCATGATTTTATTAAATTTCTCTCATTTCTCTTCCCAATTTTCCCTTCACCTCTCTTATTTGATTTTCAAAATCTTTTTTGAGTTCTTCCGTTGTCTGATGCCATTGCAGATTTATTTTGGAGGATTTGAATGCAGAAGCTTTGACTTTGAGGTTTTCTTCTGATGTTATGCTTTGTTCTTTCTCATCCAAAAGTATGGAGGAAAATACCTTTTCACCAAGAAAGTAACCTTCTATAGTTTTATTTTTTTACCCTTTTTGGGGGCATTTTCCCATCCTTTTGCTTGATTTTAGTCCTTTGTGAAGTGGAGGGTGTACTCTAGGGGCGTCTACATTCTCAGTTCCTCTATGGCAGCACAATCGAGTGACAGGTGTTTACTCCTCTCCTGTCCTGCTCTCTAGTTGTGAGCAACCACCAGCTTTTCTGCCCAGGATCTGTGAGTAGGGTTCCTACTCCAGAACTACCTCTAGATCCACCAGACCAGTTCTCCTCCTCACTCCAGGGCCACTGTTCAGGATTGAGATCAGATTGGCTGATTGATTCCTCCAGGGTCTTTAGGTTGAGGGCTTCTAAAATAGGTGCTGCTGCCTCAATGAGTGCCACAGCTCTGGGGCTGAGGCCAGATCACATTCCCTTCTCCCGCAGGTGAAATAGCTTTCTCGATAGCTGTCTTTAGTGTTTGGGGGTTGAGGAATCTGGGAACTGCAGCTGCTGCCCTTGATCCCATACTCTGAAGCCTGCTGCAGTCCTGTACTGGCTGTGCTGTGTATGGCCAAGGCTAGTCTGCACTGTTTGGGCTGCACTCCTTTCTGAGCTTGGTGTGATAGACTGCTTCTATAGGCTTTCCAAGCTGTCTTGGACTGGAAATCTTTTCACTCTGTTGTTTTGTGACTTCTGCTGCTCTAGAATTTGTTTAGAGTCAATTATTTTACAGCTATTTTATGGGTTTTGGGGAGAGAACTAGAGTAGATCCGTGTTTCTGCTCAGTCATCTTGGCTTTGCCCCCTGATTATGTTAATAAAAGAAACTAAACCTTTGATAACATACAATACCAATTCCTTTTAAAAACACTAGTGAGCATAGGTATTAACGGCATTTTCCTTAAAATGATAAGTAGCATCTATCTAAAACCATCAATAAGTGTTATATGAGATGGGGATAAGCTAGACACATTTCCAATAAGATCAGGAGTGAAACAAGGATTGCCATTATCACCACTCTAATTCAATGTTGTACTAGAAATTTTATCTTTAGCAGTAAGAGAAGAAAAAGAAAATGAAGGAATTAGAAGAGACAAAGAATGAAAGCTATCATTCTTTGTAGATAATATGATGGTATACTTAGAGAATCAAATAAAAAAGTACTAAAAATAATTAAAAACTTTAGCAAATTTGCAAGATGTGATATAACAGTACATAAATCATTGATATTTGCATATATTACTAACAAAGCCCAGCAGCAAAGAAAGATTAATTGTATTTAAAGTTATTGTAGACATTATAAAATATTTGATAGTCTATCTTCCAAGACAAGGAAAGAAACTATATGAACACAATTACAAAACATTTTTCACACAAACAAAGTCAGATCTTAATAATTGGGGGAAAAAAAAACAAAAGTTGCTCATGGGTCAGCTGAGCTAACATAATAAAAATGAAAATTCTACCAAATTAATTTACTTATTTAGTTCCATAACAATCAAAGTATGAAAAATATTTTATAGAGCTAGAAAAATATAACAAAATTCATCTGGAAGAACACAAGGTACAAAATATCAAACCAATTAATGTAAAGCAATGCAAGGGGAAGGGAATGTGTCCTAGCCTACCACATCTAAAACTGCATTACAAAGCAGCAATAATCAAAACAGCTTGATACTGGCTAAGAAATAGTGGTAGATTAGTGGAATAGGTTAGGTACCCAAAACAGAGTACTAAATGTCCATAGTAATCTGCTGCTTGATTAACCCAAAGACTCCAACTTGTGGAGTAACAACTCACTATTTTATAAAAAGTTCTGGGAAAACTGAAAAAAAGCATGACAGAAACTATGCATACAACATCTCAGACCCTATACCAAGATAAGTTCAAGTAGGTAGACTATTTAGACATAATGAATGATACCATAGGCAAATTAGAAGAGTACAGAATAGATTACCTATCAGATCTATGGAGAAGGGAAGAATTTATGAGCAAATAAGAGACAGAGAATATTATGAAATGCACAATAGATAATTCTGATTACATTAAATATAAAAAATTTTGCATTTAAAAAATTTTACAATACATTAAGAATCAGTGTCAGCAATGCATAGGACCAAAAAAACCCTTTGCCATATGATCATAATAGTTTTGAACACCTTTCTCATTTCCATAAAGTCTGGAATCTTAACTCAAAATTTTCTGTGTTTCTAAGCAAAAGTGAGAAACCTTCATTTAACACACAGCTACTTTAAGTAGATGCTCAATAAATGCTTGTTGATTTCAATATGGTAAAATGGAAAAGGGCAAAGAAGGGACATCTTACAGTGCCATTCAAAGTAGTTAGCTAGGAAGGAGGATTATAAATGTTTTTGCTCCATTATCTTCTATGGAGCATATCTCTACAATATGGACTGTCATACTGACCAGACCATATATCTCCAAAGGCTGAAAAGAACTCCTCATTCACAGAGTCTATATGTATTGTTCTGTGAAAATTCTTTTCACATATTCACAGGGAAAGATGTATTGCAGCTTTAGATAACTACAAACAATCCTGGAAAGCTAGGGTAATGGTAAGTGAGAAATATCACCTGGCATCAAAATATGACATTTTCTCCTATATGACCCTGCTGCCTTTGGCAACCCTCTTTTCAGCTGAATAAAAATAAAAGATAATAGATGTCTTCCCTCAAGAATCAGTCTTAACATGAAATGGTCAGGTGTTAAGTTGATGTATTAGACTAAAGAATTTTATTGGTAGATGGAAGCTTGGTGGGGAGTACCAAGAAAGCAAAGGGTTAGGGAACATAAAATTGCTATGGGCATTGTTGGTCTCTCCAAAAGAACTTTAGGAGTATGACAGACTATTTTAGAAAAAACGATTCCTTGTTTCCCTTTCATTTAATTTTTTCTTTTACCTTCCCATAGTTTCACTCATTCGCACACATGCACACGTGCACACTTGCACACACAGACTTCTCACCAATATCTAACAAGATTCAGTTTACTAATACTTTTTTGTGAACTGGTTTTCTGCTTTTGTAAAAAGAGTGCTTATTGGGAAATGTCTGAACAAATTATTGTATATGAATATAATAGAATGTTATTGTTCACCTATATGAAATTATTAAAGGGACTGTTTCTGAGAAACCTGGGAAAACATATGAGCTAAGGAAAAATGAAGCAAATAGCACCATGAAAATAATTTATATTATGACAACAAAAAAAAGAAAGGAAGAAAGAAAAAAAGAAAGAAAGAAGCAACTTTGAAATATCTAAGAATTCTTGTCAATACATTAACCAATGGTGATTCCAGAGAACTAATGATGACACATGTTGCCAGCTTCCTGCAGAAAGATTCAGTGTGCAGAAAGAGAGAGGATAGAAATATCCCAGAGAGAGAGAGATAGAGAGAGAGAGAGAGAGAGAGAGAGAGAGAGAGAGAGAGAGAGAGAGAGAGAGAGAGAGAGAGAGAGAGAGAGAGAGAGAGACTCGAGAAGATGGGAGGGGATCAAATGTGAATGTCAAAGCATATGAATTATAAGATGCTCCTGGAAGAAGATTTGAGTGAATGGGATGTGGAGAGACCTGTTAGCAAATGGTCTAAGAGTATTAGGTGAAGAATGAGGAAGTATCCTTAGTTGTGATGTTGGGACAATGGGACAATATGGGAAGTTTGAAGAGGAATGAAATTATTTAGAATAGCTGTGTAGGATTATAATTCAATTAGAGAGGTGTAAAAAGATTGTCAAGCACCACTAAGAACCAAGTTGAGGTTATATAAAATAAATTTGTAGGGGACCAGGGTTGCTGTTTTCTCTGACACTATTTAGCAGTGTGTGCATAGGAGAGAAGCTGTCAGAGTAATCTTGTGAGTCACCAAAGGCTTAGTTAGGGAAACCATGATCACAGTAGGGAAAGGGTACAAAGGATTAATGTCTCAAGAATACTTTAGAGTTCCATTGATTCATCAAAGGCTTGAAGTAGGGAAGGTTAAAGAATGTAGCTGATGCAAGGTTAATGGCCTGTGGGGTAGGGGAGAAATTGACTGACTGAAAGATTGAAGGACATGGTGAGGATGAAGAAAATGATTATGGATCATGAGGAATAGAGTAAGATAGAATGATATAGGATGGCAATCTAATAAAGGAAAATGGCTAAATTCTAATTGGCTCACTGAAGAAGTCATTCTCACCAGCAGGCTATAATGTGATGCAGTTTGATCTATTTTGGTTTTCATGATAATGGAACAGAAAGAATGTTAGAATCAGCATTTTTGGTTCTCAGACAACAAACTCTTCTTAGCCAGATAAGTTAGAGATCAAAAAGGAAGAGAATAGATAAGATTGTTAGACTGATTAATCACAAACCATCTCTGTGTATAGAAAAACAATTCAGTGGATCAGACATCCTAAAATTCATTATATCTATTCCTGGCATTACTGTCATTGCTTTATGCTCAGTTTAGGTTTTACTGTAAATGCACTTGTTACTCAATTCTCAAATTTGTCCTAATATACGTGTGGTTTGTCCTTTGTACTCCAAGAAGACCATGACGTCAGGGAGATGATGACATGACTTGCAATTGACTTTGAATTGAGTGAGGGAGGGCTGTGCAAGGTCACCAGCCTCACTTTCTCCTCCAGAGCCATCTGAGTCCAGTGGCCAGATATTCATCAGGACGACTGGGGATGGCCCAAGATGGAGTGGGAGACCTTGGCCCTTTTAAGCATTTTAATATATGTGTGTATACACATATACTCAGAAGTATTTATATGTTTGTTTACATTCATATGTCTGTATATGTGTGTCTATGTATATGTATATATTTTACATGTATAATATAAACATACATATATGCACACATATACAGACACACACACATGTGTGTGTATACATTTCTAGATATATAATCCTGTTTAATATGTATACACACATCTATACATACATATATGTGTATACAAAAATATAGTCATATCTGTGTATAGATGTGGGATTATTTACATATAAATAAGGGCATACATATACATGTATATTATATATCTATATTTATCTATGTATCTATGTATTGATCTATCTATAGAATACATGGGAAGCTAGGTGCCATAGTGTATAGAGTAGCAGGTCTAGAGACAGGAAGATTTATTGTCTCGAGTTCCAATCTGACCTCAGACGCTTACTAGTTTGTATGACCCTGGGCAAGTCACTTAACCCTGTTTGCCTCAGATTGCTCACCTTTTAAATTAGCTTGAGAAAGAAATGGCGAACTACTCCAAATCTCTGCCAAAAAACAAACAAACTTAAATGGGGTCATGAAGAGTTAGACATGACTGAAAACAACAATATAATATATGCATATACAAACATGCAGATATGTACACACATACATATGTGTGTATATATAGGTATATATAAATATTTATAAACATTACATGTATGTATGTATATGTATGAAATATAGTTTTCACTGACTCCTTGGAACTTTTCCCTTAACACTCGCCCTTGCTTCTGGATTTGATATCCAGCTAAAATGCAGCTAAATCTAATGTCCACATTAATGTAGTGTAATAATAGAAAAAGCAGTCACATTCAATATTATTTGTGGAGAACATCAGATCGGGAGATGTTGCAAGCATCCAGGATGTTGGAGAATAAATACAGAATGTCTGAGAAATTTTGGCTGAGAACAGTGAATTAAGATGGTCCTACAGACCTTAGCTTAACGGAGCTAATGAAAACCTGTACCTAAAACATGACTATTCCTTGGTTGGAGTGTTCATAGAGTTGGAACAGATTACTTCATTTTCACAAAGTTTCCCATTTTTAAGGGCTCCCAAAGCTCATTAATCAGCTCCAGGTCTGATTTTTAAATGGAACAATATTCAGTGAAGCCACAGATCAATCATTGAAACATTGCCCCAACAGCAGGGCAAATCATATAATTTTGAATTTATAAAGTCGTTAGAATTCATGTTATGTAAATGAAGAAACTGAGACCTAGGGAAGTGAAGGCCTTTGCTTGATATCACAGTTGAGTAGTGCCAACAAAATAAAATTCATGTTTCGTGATTCCCAGTCATCATCATCATCATCATCATCATCATCATCATCATCATCATCATCATCATCATCATGCTATGTTTCTTCCTGACATCCAAAGGAGAAAAACAATTCATCCTGGAAACAAAGGATCTTCTTTTGTCTTCAGTAAAATGAACTTCAGTAAAATGAACAAATCTAAGATAACTGGGTAGCTTACCAAAATAATAACTGGCATTTATATAGTGTCTTAAGGTTTTTAAAGGTATTGCACATACATTGGCTAATTTGAGTTGCAAACAATCTCTAGAAATTACCAATACAAGTAGGAACATCCTCTTTTTATACATGAAAAAATAACAGACTCCCAAAATTTGATAATTCGTTTAATGATGACACAACCAAAAAAATAATTAGAAACAGGATTGTATAATAGGTAAAGAATTAGCCTTGAAAATATGACCTATGTTCACTCCATGCCTCTAACATGTTTCTGTTCAAGTCAGCTAAATTCATTTTCCCCGCCAATTTTATAAGTTACAAATTTCAGACAAGGTTCCAACCTGTATAATTAGAGGAAGTTACTTTACCTTAATATTCCTTACAGTAAAGAAATTCCAGTCCCATTCATCCATCTATCTGTCTCTCTATTATCTATCTATCCATCTTTCTTTTTCTTTCTTTGTTTCTCCTTTTTTCCTTCCATCCTTTTTTCCTTTCCTCTTCTTTCTTTTTCTTTCTTTCCTTCATTTACCCTTCCTTCTTTTCTTTTCCTCTTTTCTTCCCCTCTTTCCTTCTTTTTTCTTTCTTTCATCCTTCCTGCCTTTTCTTCCTTCTTTCCTCCCTTCCTTCCTTCCTTTCTTCCTTTTTCTATCTATCTATCCATCTATCCATCCTGTTTAAAATATTACAATACTGAAATGAAGACATCAAGTACTGAATTTCTCCTGTCAGAAACTGTCATGTTACCTAACTGTCATGGCTGTATGCTTCTTAAGGAAAAATAGTTTCTTTTTTATGTACTGACTAAATTTTTTTTAATCTATGGAATTGATCCCCTACAATACCACTGCATCCTCCCAGTGGTGAACAATCAGTTTGTAAAGGTATGGATGGAGTATCTGTCATTCTTTGTTAAAGCTGAATAGTTCATTGCATAAACCTGTTCCATCCATATATTCAAACTTATGTTGAGGTATAGCAAGCTCAGTCAAACTAATGGTGGACAAACTCTACGCAGAGCAGAAGAAAATGATGACCTCTTTTCAATTCTACAAAGGAAGTTTGTTTTCAGGACAAGTTTATGTGGATACTAAAAGTCAAGGAATATTGTCTATGGAAGTCAAGGAAAGATTGGGCTTCCACATGGCCTGATAATAAAACAAATTGATTGATTGAGAGTAAATCTGAACATTGAATGAAAGTTTAATATCTTGCCCATCACATCCTAAAATTCTATTTCATGACCAGTCCAAAGGAATGAAAACTGTCCTGTCTGATGTTTTATACTTGACACATTTAACTTTGTTAGGAAGTTTTCAATTGAAATCTCTTTGGAATTATAAAAATATATTATGACAATACTGAATTTAGGGAATACATTTACCTCCTTAAAATTTGCATTTTAGGAGAAAAGTGGTAAGTTGCTCCAGAAAATCTTTCAGAGATATTTCAACATATTAATTTGAAATTTTGCCGTTTGCTAAATCGAGTCATCTATTTCCAACAGACAGGTTCAAATTTTCTATTTCAATTCAGTTCAACAACAATAGAAAAAAAAATATTAAGTTTCTACTGTGACAGACTCAGAAAGGAACTGTAGATTGAAAGTCAGGACCACTTGGGTTCAGGTCTCTCCTCTGACATATACTCGCTATGAAACTTAGATTGATTTAATTAACCTTTGTGTGCCCTTGACTATTTACTGAGACTATATTGCAAGTTTCAGAGAAAGTGCTGATCTGCTGTGTTGAGGAAATTTCCTTATCCTGGAAGGTTCAACCTACATCAATGAAATTACACGCCTGATACTAATTCAACTACATACAATACTCTATACTATATTCTATAGGTACTATCCTATAATAGGTATAGGTAATACTACATACATTATTTTTGGTCAAATGTAACTGTAACTGTTGGCAATGTTTCTTCAGAATGAAGAAAAGATGTAGTTAAATAAATGGGAAAAAATTGAGTTAGACCACGGCTAGAATCCCCCCGGGACACACACACACACACATCAACATTGAGTCCCTGACTGCATTCAACAATAACAGCAAATAAATTCACAGTAACAGCATTAGTAGACAATTTAAAATATTAAACTTTTAAGTGCTCTGTTACCATGTATAAAAACATGCACAACTTATTCACATTTATATAGCATTTAACAATTACAAAGTTTTTCTCTCACAGAAATCTTCTGTGGTAGGTGATTCAAGTATTATTATACCTATTTTATCTCTTTGGGAGAGACTTGTGATTTTATCAGTGTAGGAAGCTCCCAGTATAATCTTAAAGAATTCTCAGGAGGTACGGGGGGAGGTTGTCATTTGCTCATGGTCACATATCTAGTGTGTTTCAGAAGGGCCTAAACATAAATCTTCTGGATTCCTTAGACAGATCTTCTATCCACTAATCTATATTGCTTTTCTTCCTCATTTTACAGATGAGAAAACAGAGGTTCAAAGTAGTTAAATGACTTTATTTTGGTCACATTGCTATTAAGTATTAGACACAGGGTAGAGGCACTGAGGCAGGCATAGTGGCTCATATTCCTTCCATTGATCATAGACACAGTGTCATGATCAAATTGTTATTTCATTCCAAAATTATGTTTATGTCATGAATTTGTTTGAACTCTAGATGGAAAATTATTTATGTGCTCTCCTTATCATTCATTAGCAGACAAAATATGGATTGGCTCTCCAGAAAAAGAATACGAAATAGTTATTCATTTAACAATCACTATCTTGTACCTACTATATTAGAAATGGCCTTCAATTCTCAGTAAGTTCATAAATTTTGTTCAGTTCTTACATTTATTTCATCAACCCAGTTACTTTTTTTGAGCAAATGAACTGATTCTTCTCTCTAAAATTCAGATTTAGTAATAATCTTCTTAAAAGCTGGTTTGGTTTGTGTTCTGTAGTCCATTTGGTTGGCTCCACATATGAATTTCTTCTGGCAGAATCTAGTAGAATAAAATACATTACTGCACATTACAGTCATTGCCAATAATTCCTTTTTCCTCCAGCACTTTCCTAAACTCCCTAAATCTGTCAGTTTGCATCTTCTTAAAATGCCTTCTTTTGACCCTCACATCCACCATCTAGTCTAAATATATTGTTCAGCACTAGAGAAAGAACTTTAGTCTTATCAATAGTACCCAACTCTGTCACTTCAAAAACTAGAAAAAAGGGGAGGGGGATGGGAAAGCAAACATTTATTAAATGTATACTGTTTATTGGGCAATGTACTAATTGCTATACATTTTTATACAATATACAATATTGTATACAGGATTACCTCATTTAGTCATCATAATAACCCTGGAAGGTAGATGCTATTATTATGCCCATTTTATATTTGAAGAAACTGAGACAGACAGATATTGAGTGACTTTCCTAGAACTGCACAGCAGGTATCTGAGAATGAAGTTGAATTCTGGTCTTCCTGCCTCCAGGCCCAATACTGTATTCACTCAGCCAGCCATCTAGCTTCCCTAGCACCTAGCTTGAGATGGCTCACATGACTAATAAAAATCAGAAGAGCTTCCCAGTTACTTAGTAGTGACTGAAGCCTGGATCATTGACAACATAGGATATTATACTGCCCTATTTGGTACGGGGAAAAAGTCTTAGTCCTTGCACATAGTAAGTGCTAGGTATAAATATTTGCTACCTTTATGAAACAAGGTTCTACCGCATTCACTCCAGTTATCACTTGGGAACATAACTTGTTCAAAATTGAAAGGAGATTGCTGACTGCACTGGATGAAATAGTAAGTTGATATTTGGTTTTAATTCAACCATCTTAAATCATTTATTAAATCATTTCAGAATAGAATTGACCCATATTAGATACTTTTATACCACATGAGATCAGTCCTATAAAACTTTAGTGATCCTTAGAGGCTACTCAAAGACCATTGACTTCAATAGCTAGTTTAGATAATGTAAACCCAAAGCTTTTGTTCTTATTTTTTTTGTTGTTGGTGGTGGTGATGGTGGTAGTGGTGGTGATGGTGGTAGTGGTGGTGTGTGGTGTGTGTGTATGTCTCTGTGGATGTGTGTGTATGAAAAAGTAGTGATAAAGTCTGATTTTAGGTCATTTGTTGTTGACCAGAACAACTTAAAAGGCTTTTCCTTTAGTCCAAGCTAAATTATTTTAGTTTGCCCACTTTTCCATTCAAAAAAGCACTATTTGAGAACTTCCCTAGAGACTTGTTGCAGTTTGTTGAAGAAGGACACACCGATATATATGACATGGTATCCGCCCTCAAAAGGTATCTATCTAATGCACTACAGGGCAGAAGTTGTAGACTGCAAGTAACTAAAATACAAGACAGCTTATTCTATGTGTCACATAAAAGGTACAGATACTGATGTGGCCATTTGGATGATGGAGAGGTCACTTTTGGATTCTCTTCTGGTTGGGTTGATGAAGGGTGGCTTCATTAATGAAATAAGATTTGCATTAGTCCTTCAAAGATGGGTAAGTTTTGTTGGGTCCTGATGAGAGAGGAGAAACATATATACCAAGAAGAGAAAATGTGATGAGCAAAAGCTTTTGTTGAAAATTGATAGTTTTCTTGGGGACTTCTAAGTAATTTGGTTATAGAACACACTATAAATTGGTCAGTTATGTAAGATAAAGATGGAAGGATAAGTTGCATACAGATCAGGGAGGCTGTTGATTTTGAGCTATCATTTTCTCTTAATTTAATTTAGTAGGAAAGATTCCTGTTATTACAGAACCTTAGTTTGTTTTTTTTTTTCTCTACTTTATTTATGTAAGCATTCAAAGATATAAAACTTCCCCTAACAACTGCTTTTGCAGTATCCCATAAATTTTGGTATGTTGTCTCACTATTGTCATTCTCTTGAATGAAATTGTTGATTGTTTCTGTGATTTCTTCTTTAACCCAACCCTTCTTTAGAATTAGATTATTTAATTTCCAATTGATTTTTGGTTTCTCTTTCCATGGCCTTTTATTACATGTAATTTTTAATGCATTATGATCTGAAAAGGATGCATTGATTATCTCTACCTTTCTGCACTGGATTGTGAGATTTTTATGTCCTAGTACATGGTCAATTTTTGTAAATGTTCCATGTACCGCTGAGAAAAAGGTATATTCCTTTCTATTCCCATTCAATTTTCTCCAACGATCTATCATATCTACCTTATCCAGAGTTTTATTTACCTCCTTAACCTCTTTCTTGTTTATTTTGAGGTTAGATTTATCGAGTTCAGAGAGGGGGAGGTTGAGGCCCCCACTAGTATAGTTTGCTCTCAATTTCTTCCTTCAACTCCCCCAACCTTTCCTCTAAGAATTTGGATGCTATACCACTTGGAGCATACATGTTTAGTAATGATATTGCTTCATTGTCTATGGTGCCTTTTAGCAGGATATAGTTTCCATCCTTATCCCTTTTGATTAGATCTATTTCTGCTTTTGCTTTGTCTGAGATTAGGATTGCTATTCCTGCCTTTCTTACATGAGCTGAAGCACAATATATTCTGCTCCATCCTTTCACCTTTATCCTATGTGTATTCCCCCGTTTCAAATGTGTTTCTTGTAAGCAGCATATTGTTGGATTATGGCTTTTAATCCATTCTGCTATCCGTCTCCGTTTTATGGGAGAGTTCATCCCATTCACATTCACACTTATGATTACAATCTGTGTATTTCCCTCCAACCTCTTTCCCACCATTTGTGCTTTTAGCTCTCATGTCTCTCTACCCCTCCTCAATAGTATTCACTTTTCTCCCCCTCCTCCTGCAGCCTTCCCCTCCTTCTTTTAGCCTCCCTCCCTTTTACTCCCTTTTACTCTTATTGCTTCTTTCCTCCCTTTTAGCCACCCTCCCCTTTCTTCCCCCTTCCCCTCCTACTACCTATAGAGCTAGTTAGGATTATCTACTTAAGATAATTGTTCCCTCCTTTAAACAAATCAGATGAGAGTACCTCTCAAACAATGCTCATCTCCTTCGCCTCCTTCCCTCTACTATAGTTTTGTACTTCTTCCTGTGATATAATTTGCCATTTTCTGCTTCCCCCTTTTCACACCTCCTACTACAATCCCTTCTCATACTTAAATCATATTTTTGACATGACATCATTTACTTTATGCCCGTTCCCTCTACATATATCCCTTTTATCATAATAGCTGCACAGTTCTCAAGATTAACAGGTATCATCTTCCCTTACAGGGTGGTAAACAGATTGCCCTAATTGAGTTGCAAGTTTTTGTTTTTGTTTTTTCCCCTCTGTTTACCTTTTTATGATTCTCTGGAGACCTGCATTTGAAGATCAAATTGTCTATTGAGTTCTGGTGTTTTGGTCAGGAAGCTCTGGAAATCCCTTATTTCATTGAATGACTTTCTCCTTGCCTGAAATGTTATGCTGAACTTTGCTGGGTAGTTGATCCTCGGTTGGAGTCCCAACTCCTTTGCCTTACGGAATATTGGGTTCCAATTCTTTCGATCTTTTAATGTAGAAGCTGCAAGGTCCTGTGTGATCCTGACTGTGTGACCTTGATATTTAAATTGTTTCTTTCTGGCTGCTTGTAGTATTTTCTCCTTCACTTGATAGCTCTGGAATTTGGCAACTATATTTCTTGGGGTTTTGAGTTTGGGATCCCTTTCCGGTGGGGAACGGTGGATTCTTTCGATGACTATTTTGCCCTCTGAGTCTAGTACTTCTGGGCAGTTTTCCTTGATGATTTCCTGGAAGATATTGTCCAGACTCTTTTCTTCATCATGGGTTTCTGGCAGGCCAATAATTCTTAGATTTTCTCTCCTGGATCTATTTCCCAGGTCAGTTGTTTTTCCAATTAAATATTTTACATTTTCTTCTATCTTTTCATTCTTTAGATTTTGTTTGACTGATTCTTGTTGCCTCATTGAGTCATTAGTTTCTACTTGCCCAATTCTAATCTTCATCATATTGTTTTCTTCGGTTAACTTTTGCATCTCTTTTTTCATCTGACCAATTTTTCCCTTTAAGGAGCTATTTTCTCCATTTAATTTTTGTACTTCTTTTTCCATTCGACCAATTTTCCCAGTTAGGTTTTGGGTTTTCTTTTCCATCTGATCAATTTTCCCAATTAGGTTTTGGGTTTCCTTTTCCGTTTGATTAACTCTTCCTTTTAGGGAATTATTTTCTCCAGTTAATTTTTGAACTTCCTTTTCCATTTCTTCAATTTTCCTTTTCAGAGTGATGTTCTCATCAGTGAATTCTTTTTTTATAATTTTAAAATCATTGGCCAGTTTTTCTTTTATTTCCTTCTTCAGCTGTTCCAGGTAATCTAGTTGAGCTTTCGAGAAATTCATAGTCCCTTCTGAGGTTTCAGATGGAAGTACAGTCTCAGCTCTGACCTCTTTGGTGTTTGTGTTTTGGTCCTTATCCCCATAGAAAGATTCTATGGTTTTTTCACTTTTCGTCTGCTTTTTCCGATTCATGATGTTGGCTGAGTGTTGTAGCTTCTGGTTCTTTCAGTCAGAAGGTACAGAACTTTGTGTTGAGCTGATGTGTGTCGAGGCTAAAAGCAGGTTTTTGTTTTTTGTTTCCCAGATCAACTCTGGAGTTAGCTTGTTAGGTGTGTGGGAGGGCTGGTCTGGTCTCAGGAGACCTCCTCAGCTGACCTGAGGCAAAGGCAAGGTCAGGGGATGGTGATCCCAGCTTCCCTATTGTCTTCCCTTTTCCCCTGAAGGGCTGGGGAAAGCCTAGATGCTAATGCGTGTTCCTGCCCCTCCTGGGGCTCATCTCCCGGGGCTGAGGCTTGCCTGGGTCTCAGTGCGAATTTTCTCTGCCCTGGGTCATCTGTCCTTCCAGATCACCTCCGCCACAGTAGGAAGAATCCCCCTTTGCTATTTTTCTAGCCTCTGGTGTTATGAGACTATTTGCCCCCTTCTGCTGTTCCCGCTGATCCACGATTTATCTGGGGAAATATTTTATGGTTCTTTCATGGTCATCAGGGGGGAGGAGAGAGCATTTACTGATCACTCCGCCATCCTGGCTCCCGGAAGTTCAAGTAGGTGACTTACCGAAGTTTAGTCTTCAGGCTGAAGGTTTCAAGAGCTGCTGTGCTGATATCTGGAGCTCAGTGGCTCTCACAGGCTCGGTTTGGCTTGTCTCCTGCTCCGCTGGTTTCGCCCGCCACTCTCGGGCTTCTCAGGTCCCTTCTGCCCTGCTGCGCTGACCACGCTGTGCTGTGTGCTGGGGGCTTACCCCCATGGAACAGATCTTTCCCGTGGACCTTCCAGTCTAACCTGGGCTCCGAATCTGTCAAAGTCTGTCACCCACTGGATTCCACACCTCCAAAGTTTGGTCAGATTCTCCTTTCAGAGATATCCAGAGGAGTTTGTCCAGGAGCTTAGGTGAGTCGTTGCTTTCACTCCGCCATCTTGGCTCCCAAGAGAACCTTAGTTTGTTGATGGGGTTAGTGGTAGTGGTGGTGCAGGTATAGGTCATGGTGATGATGGTGTGTGAAGGTGGAAATGGAAGTGGTTCATACTGTAATAATGTGCAAAGAATTTTTAATCCAAAGGGAACATGGCTGGATAAAATAATGTCTGTCTACCTAGGCAACAATTTAGCACTGTCAGTGCAAATAGGATTGGATACAGAATGAGATCCAGATTGGAAACCTAGTTCTTCAGCAGACTATGTGACATTGGCAAGCAACTTCTACATTCTAGTTTCACTCTCCTTCTCTGTAAAATGAGAGGAGAATGGATAAGATGACCTTTAAGCTGCCAGCCAGCATATATTTATGTGGTTTTAAGTTACAACCAAAGAAAATAATATACACTGGACACAATGATAAAGTATGCTTGTGATGAGTTGAGTTTATCTCATCTGGGGCCTAGCCACCCTCTATGTAACCTGCTGTGTGAAGAGGTTGGTTCAAATGAAAAAAAATAAATGTGTTTTCAGACACTGAGTTCAAGGCTAAAGAGTTAAGGATCCAATGACAACTTTTTGAAAGTAGGCACCACACTCCTCTAATGAAATTATTGGATACAAATATTAACTCCTTCCCTTTACCCTCTACTGAGTTTTACAGTATGGGGCACAAAACCATCTTGGGACTACAGCAAGATCAGTAAATCATGTTATTGATGGGAGAGTTGAAAGAATGGAAAATAATAACTAATATACCTATTATTTAAAAAAGGTCCCCAGTTAAAGAGATGAACAATCAAGGGCCTGCTCCAATGGACCACTCCAATGGACCTCCAGTAGAACATTACCTCCATTGGTGTACCACTTCTTTCCATGTTCAGGGTTTAGTGGCAGCTTCTATTGTAATTGAAAAATAACAATTTATGATTCAGTAGGTTTAATCTGAGAAGCACTGGCATTATTAGAGAGTTGTTAAAGGGTATGTAACTATACCAGGGGAGAAGGGAATCAGTCATAAGACTGTAAAAGTTGGAGGATTTATAAAGCTCCTGGGGAACCTCTTTGGAATGTGCAAATTGAAGGGTTTGGAAACTGTATTCCTCTTAGATTGCTGAAAAGCAGTGTGGCTTAGCATTCACAATCAGCTCCTACCTTCAGAGGTCTGTATGGTAAAAGCATCTATAAAACCACAAACCCACTATTAGAAATAAATCAGAATGATTTATAGGCAGAATTTATGGTGAATGGTGATTGAAAGTTGTTATTTTCCTTCGTCTGTGGTTCCTGGAACCTGGACTGTTCTATGAGGAAAAAGTAAGTCATAATAGTCACCTCTTCATTATACTCTTTCTGCAGGTCACAGAGGAAAGACAAGGAAGTCAGGAGCGGCTCTCCAGGTGAGTGTCGGACTACTACCTGCCTTTGCCTGAAAGCTACAAAGTTGCCTCAATTATTCTCCAAATGACTGGCCAACTGTTTAACTATACACATGCTCACACAGCTACTTCCCATAATCATCTGTGAGTTCTCTGGAATTATGTACAGTGTCTTTAAGCTTCTCTGTTTTTTTGCATGCTGGATATAGCTGGGGGAAAAAGACCTGTTTGTAACACATCCTGTTACATGCATACTCTGTTGCCTCCTACCCACTCCCTGTCCCCCACCCATCACACATTGTAGAAAGCACATTTTTGACATGCAGTACACAATGTAAATAAGCTATAAAGTAACAAATTAAAAAGCTTTCATAGCAACCTTTAAGCACTATTTATAATTTCACTGATGTTATCTAGGCTTGCTCCAACTTCAATCATTACAAGCTCCCAAATGAGAGTCAGAGTAATGTTGACTAACAATTGATTCAGGGTAAAGTGAGATTTATTGTTGGAGTCCAAATAGCCAAGTAGTATTTTTTAAATCAGGAGCACACTTTTGGGTACTGGATATCATAGACTTTCTCACAGGTAACATGGAAGGGAAATGAACACAAAGTGGCCATGTTTCTTTCTGGCATCCCTTTATTCCTGAGTAGGTGCTTTTATAACCTTGTGTTGTGTGTAGCAAAAAATAACTCATATTATTTTCTAGTTTTTCAGAGAATTTGTTAGAGAATGACCTGGGTGGAATAGGAAAATGCTTGGGTTGGAGCAGAAGGAGAGGAAGTGGGCAAAGAGGTTTATATGTGATTCCTCATAATATCTACGTGAGATGATTGAATATTTTCTCTGTCTTATAGATGAGGAAATAGAGGCTCAGAGAGGTGAAAGGAATCAATGAGTGCTATTTCCATGACGAAGTTATGCCTTTGTTATGTTTTCCCTATAAAAGCAGAAGCATGGGTTGGGTTCAGGTATGGGGAATGTTCAGGATAGCAGGTTAGAATGATATATGACAGAATAATCAGTGGAGGTGCAATTAGTTGCAAAAATGTCAGACAAAGCAGAAGCAGAAATCAGACTGAGATAAAAGTTTTGATAGACTCTAAAGGGCTTTATGTGCCCACATTCATTTATTTATTCAAGGATACTCTTTACCTCATCAGGAATTCCATCTCCATGCATGCATAAATCTTTGGCATTGTTTGTGAAGGTTATAAAGTGTCCTCTGGATAAATGGGAAACTTAGGTAGGTCCAGGGTAGTTGATTGCTTTAAGACCTAAGTGCCTGTGGAGTCTAATTCTTCCTGTGGGAGTGAATCTGGGGTTTAAGTAGTGGCCATTTCAACATGAATGGTGTAATAAGGATATAAAATATAATGGACAGGTGAGAAAACTTGATGAATACCATGACCTTGGCTGGTGATGAAAGCTCTTATTGCCTATAAAATAGGTCAAGCAAAGTGTAGTGAAAATATATCAGGTTTGGAATCTGAATATATGAGTTAGAACCATGACTTCTAATTATTGTTTTCTGATTTTTGAGGCAGGTCATTTAATCTCTTTGTGATTCAATTTCCTCATCTATAAGTGGGAGGTGGGTAGACTAGAAGATCTCTTAGATCCTTTCTGACTCTAAATTTTATGATTTTCTAAAGTACCTGTCTATCATTTAAGCATTTTCTAGATGCTATGGGAGGAATATCAGGAAGTCTGAGAAATTTAAGAGATGGTTATTATCTGATACACACTATCTTTGCACCTAGGCTATTGTATCCTGGGTTCCTAAAGGGCCAGGATGATGTCATTTCTCTTTTTCCTGAGTATCTAGTATGATGCCTTGTATTTAATAGTCACTAAATCAATTTTTTGAATAAATTAGTTGCTCCTTTCATCCAAGAACTTACAATAAAATTTGGAAAACACATGGACACACACACACAAATATGACAGCATCAAGTGCCATATGTCTAGTAAGAAATACAGATAAGGGCTAAAGGCTCACATTATTGTTCACCCCTCTCTCTGACTATAGATCTGTATATAAATGGTATCATGTCACATCAGTAAAAAAGAAGCTAAACCAATCTCTGCAACATTGCCCACATCCTTTCCTCTTCCTACAATAGATCCATTCTCCTCCTCCCCCTGTTTTTAAATATTGAAAACATATTTACCTTTCAATGTTCAATTCAAATTTACTTTTTCCCTGAAATTTGAGTTAATTTACCTTCATCACCTTCCTTCAGCCACTGATTATTTTTTGGAGGGGGGAGAGGCAAGGCAATTGAGATTAAATGACTTACTCAAGGTCACACAACTGCTAAGTGTCAAGTGTCTGAGGCTGGATTTGAACTCAGGTCCTCCTGATTTCAGGGTTGGTGCTGTAGACACTGAGCAACCTAGTTGCCCCATTAGCCATAGATTAAACATGGATTGTCTACTTCCTCTAAATTGCCATAGAACCTCTTTAAAACATTACTAATACACATCTAGTCTTATACATAAACATGTCTGATCATACCTACTAGATTGTAAACTCTGTGAGAATGGAGTCCGCTTCTCATTTCTCATCCCTCTCTTTGTATCCTCATTGCTAAGCACATTACATTCATATAGTAATGCTCATTTCTTGATGATTAACAGTGTCTTGCGCAGCACTCTGTAAGTAGAAATTCTTTAGCTGGCACATTAGGGTGTAACAATTAGGTTTCTCTGGCAAGAGTCAGCATAGTATAATGAATAGAGAGCCAGTCTTATCGAGAAGAAAACCCAGGTTCAAATCCTTTCTCAGGTACTTATTGACTTTGATGTCAGCCAAGTAACTTAATGTTTCAGTGATCCAAGGAACTCTCTAAGATGAAAAGAGAATTTGTAGAACAGTTGCTAATCTGCATTTTTTTCCCAGTGGATGTTCCCTATAGCAAAGAAACCACAGGTTTAAACATTATACCATCATCATCACCATCACCATCATCATCATCATCATCATCATCATCATCATCATCATCATCATCATCATCATCATCACTTATTCTCTTCTCTTCCCTCAGATAAAAGAAAGTATGACCCATCTTAGAGCTATGTTTCATTATTAGTAACTTTAATAATATAATTGACTTAATTGTACCTAGTTTAGATATTCTACCTACAGGCAGGGATTATACAATCATTTATGAGAGGGTCTATGGGTCTTTATCCTCTCAAGAAGGCCCAAATTGAATGCACAGAGAAGGCAAAAATACACACAAAAAATGAACAATGTGGGATGTTGTTCCAGTGATATAAATCAACTCCTTACTGCCCAGTCTTGTAAATACCTCAATTCTAAAGGACACCACTTTAATGCAAGAATCACCTCTTCTGCCCAGTCAAGCAGAAGCTAGAGGACATATCAGAAAATCAGAATAGATAAATAAATGCCGTTTTATCTTTTTTTGCTGTTGTCATGATCATTTGCCTAAGCCTGTAATTCCATCTGTATAATGATTTAGGGAACTCCTTGTTAAAAAAAATCCTTAGACAAAGCTAATTCAAAAATTTCTGTGTCTTAAAGGCTTAGGGAATTATCTGTAGTACTTTTGGTTGCCAGATAACCAGGACTATACAACCAACATGTACAAAAGCTTATATTTGAATTCAGTTTTTCATGACCCTGAAATCAGTTCTCTATATCCTTTGATATGTTTCCTTGATGATCATGAGGAGGAACAGGAGGAGGAGGAGGAGGAGGAGGAGGAGAAAGAGAACAAAGACATGTATAGAGAGTATAGGATAGACCAAGTCTGGTGAAATTCAATGTCTTTTTATAAGATTGAAGCATGAGGTCTTTGATCTGACTTTGACGATATCTCTCTGTGCAATTTGTGAACATCTCCATTAATACCACATTAAGGAGTTTTGTTCCAACAGTGATGATATTTCATTGAAAAAGTATGAATTTGGGCCTACTCCCCAAAAGTGAGAAATGAGATAAAATGACAAACAAACATGAGATGATGAGATGAGATTGACCAAAGAAACACAGACTCTATTAAGTTCCCTGTAACCTGGCATAGTCCCATGGCTCCTTTGGGGAATTATGTCAACAAGGGAATCATGGTCAATGGAAGGTAGGGAACCATGTAACCCAAAAGAGGGTAACAGAGGCTTTCATAAAATAGTAAGACATTTCTGTGACAAAATAGAAGCTGAAGGAAATAAAGTTTCCATAGTGGAGTGACAATGGCAGAAGAAAAGGGTCAATCAGCTATTAGCAGAACAATTATGGGGTACAAAGGGCAAGTTCCTAGGTAATACTGAATTTCTAGAACAAAGAGATGGGGGTAATAGTGAAATCAAGGAGGAACCAGAGTCAAGTATATAGAGCCAAAACATGGAAGAACCAATACCTCATTAATACTCTAATGTGACCTATAAAATTTTAAGTAGAAAAGGTGTCAATATTCCAATGATAACAATATTTCCCCTTGCATGAAATACTCAGTGCTACAGTAATCTTGTAAATCTTGGGAATTATATAGCTCCTTTTAATGTTCTCTGTGATTCAGTGACACTAGCTTTCTTGCTGTTCCTTACATAAAATATTCCATCTCCCTACTTAATGCATTTTCACTGACTTCTCCCTAAGGGACTTTCCCCCTCATGCCTGGAATGCATTTTTAAAAGTTTTTTTTATTTTTTAAGTTCTCAAAATTCACTTTTATAATATTTAAAGTTCCATTTTTTTAAATTCTCCCATTCTCCCTTTCCCTTTCCCCATGACAGAAAGCAATCTGATATAGGTTATACATGTACAGTCATATTAAACATATTTCCACATTAGTCATGCTGTAAAAGAAGAATCAGAACAAAAGGGGGAGAAACCCAAGAAAGAGTAAAAGCAAAAAAGTGAAAATGGTATGTTTTCATCTGCATTCTGACTCCATAGTTCTTTCTCTGCATGTAGATAGCATTTTCCATTATGAATTATTTGAAATTGTCTTAGATCATTGTATTGATGCATAGAGTCAAGTCTATCAAAGTTAATCATTACATAAATTAGCTATTACTGTGTACAATGGCCTCCTGCTTCTGTTCACTTCATGCAGCATCACTTCATGGAGCTTTTCAGATTTTTTTGAAATCTGCCTGCTTATCATTTCTTTTTATTTTATTTTAATTAAATTTATTTATTTATTTTTAGTTTTCAACATTTACTTTCATAAGATTTTGAGTACCACATTTTCTCCCCATTTCTCCCCGTACCCCCAAGACAATATGTAAATTGATATGGGCTTTACATATTCATTTATACTAAAACTATTTTCACATTACTCATGCTGTAATGAAGAATTAGAACCAATGAGAAAAATCATGAGAAAGAAGAAAGAAAAAAAGAGAGAGCAAATAATGTGTTTTGATTTGCAATCAGACTCCATAGTTCTTTTTCTGGATGTGGACATCATGAAACTTTTGGAGTTTCTTAGATCCTTGCTTTTCTAAGAAGAGCTGACACTGTCAAAGTTAGTCATTGCACAATGTAGCTGTCACTCTGTACTTTGTTACTATGGTACCAGTATTGTCCTGGTTGTTCTAACTTCACTCAGCATCAGTTTGAGGAAATCTTTCCAGGTTTTTCTGAAGTCAACCTGCTCATCGCTACTTATAGCACCATAGTATTCCATTACATTCATATACCACAACTTGATGAGCCATTCCCCAATTGATAAGAATTCTTTCAATTTCCAATTCCTTGTCAGGACAAAAATAACTGCTACAAAAATTTTTGCACACGTGTTCTTTTCCATTTTTTATGATGTCTTTGAGATACAGACCAAGTATTGGTATTGTTGGATCAAAGGATATGCTGTTTTATAGTTCTTTGGAAATAGTTCCCAATTGCTCTCCAGAAGGCAGGATCAGTTCATAATTGCACCAGCAATGCATTAGTGTTCCAATTTTCCCACAACTCCAATACTTCCCTCTTTTTGTCATGTTAGCAATTCTGATAAGTGTGAGATGGTACCTCAGAGTTGTTTTAATTTGCATCTCTCTAATCAATACTGATTTAGAGCATTTTTTACACAACTATAGATAACTTTAATTTCTTCATCTGAAAACTGCCTGTGCCTATACTTTGGCCATTTATCAATTGGGCAATGACTATATTTTTATAAACATGACCGAGTTCTGTACATATTAGAAATGAGGTCTTTATCAGAAACATCAGCAGTAAAAAATGTTCCCTAACTTTCTGCCTCCCTTCCAATCTTGGTTGCATTGGTTTTGTTTGTACAAAACCTTTTTAATTTATTATGATCAGAATTATCCATTTTGCAGTTCAGAATATTCTCTATCTCATATTTGGTCATAAATTCTTCCCTTTTCCATAGATTTGACAGCTAAATTATTCCTTACTCTCCTAATTTGTTTATAATATCACGCTTCATGTCTAAATCATGTACCCATTTTGACCTTATCTTTGTATATGATGTGATATGTTGGTCTATGCTTAGTTTCTGCCATACTATTTTTCATCTTTCCCAACAGTTTTTAAAAATTAAATAGTGAGTTCTTATCCTAGAATCTGGAGTCTTTGGGTTTATCAAATAGCAGATTACTATGGTCATTTACTACTATACCTTATGTACCTAAACTACCCCATTTATCCAACACTCTATTTCTTATCCAGTACTGAATAGTTTTGATGATTGCTGCTTTATAATATAGTTTTAGATCTGCTACATATAGGCTACTGTCCTTTGCTTTTTTCATTAATTTCCTTTATATTCTTGACCTTTAATTCTATCAGATGAAAATTGAAATTATTTTTTCTACCTCTATAAAATAAATTATTTGGTAGTTTGATTGGTATGGCACTGAATAGACAGATTTATTTAGGGAGAGTTGTAATTTTTATTATATTAGCTAAGCCTGCTCAGGAGCCACTGATAGTTTTCCAGTTATTTAGATCTTTTGTTATTTGTGTGAAAAGTGTTTTGTAATTGTGTTTATGTAGTTCCTGGGTTTGTCTTGGGAGGTAAACTCCCAAATATTTTATATAGTCTACAGTTACTTTAAATTGAATTTCTCTTTCTATTTTTGATGTCTTGGTTTTGTTAATAACACATAGAAATGCTGATGATTTATGTGGGCTTATTTTATGTCCTGCAAAATTGCGAAAGTTGTTAATTTTTTGAAGTAGTATTTTACTTGATTCTCTAGGATTCTCTAAGTATATCATCATATCATTTCCAAAGCATGATAGCTTTGTTTTATCATTGCCTGTTCTAATTCCTTCAATTTCTTTTTTTTTCTCTTATTGCTCAAATAAATTGCTAGTACAATATTGAATAATACTAGTTATAATGGACTTGTTTCACCACTCCTCTTATTGGGAATGCTTCTAGCATAACACCATTACCTATAATACTTACTGATGGTTTTAGATAGATGCTGCATTCCTTTGAAAGAAAAAAATCCTTTAATCCCTATATTCTCTAGTGTTTTTTAATAGTTATGGGTGCTGTATTTTGTCAAAACTTTTTTTGTATCTATTAAGATAATCATATGACTTCTATTGATTTTGTTACTGATATGGTCAATTATGTCAATTGTTTTCCTAATATTGAACCAGCACTGCAGTCCTGGTATGAATCCCACCTGGCCATAGTGTGTTATCCTTGTGATATCCTTGTGTTATCCTTTTGTTATCCTTGTGATAATTTGCCAGTATCTCTTTGCTAATGTTTTATTTAAAATTTTTTTTGCCTCAACTCTCACTAGGAAAATTGGTCTATAATT
The DNA here is from genome assembly GCF_028372415.1 of Notamacropus eugenii. Lineage (NCBI taxonomy): Eukaryota > Metazoa > Chordata > Mammalia > Diprotodontia > Macropodidae > Notamacropus > Notamacropus eugenii. Next base: position 185,064,046 of record NC_092872.1, on the reverse strand, counting down.
TTCTTTCTCTCTTTTGGTTCTTCCTCGTTTATGTATCAGAACCATATGTGAGTCTTAAAAATAATTTGGTAAGAATTCACCTATTTTTCCAAATAGTTTAAAAAATATTGAAATTAATCATTCTTTAAATATTTGCTAGAATTTGCTTTTAAATCCACCTGCCTCTGGAGATTTTTTTCCTTAGGGTGTACATTGATAGCTTGTTCAATTACTTTTAAGACAAATTTGGTTATACAAGTATTTTATTTTCTCTTCTGTTAATATATGCTATTTGTATTTTCATAAATATTCATCCATTTCACTTATGTTGTCAAATTTATTTGAGTACAGTTGGGCAAAATTGCTGCTAATTATTGTTTTATCTTCCGTTTCATTGTTACTAAATACCACCTTTTCACTTTTGATACTGATAATTTGGTTTTCTTCCTTTTGTCTTTAAATCAAATTAACCAAAGTTTTATCTATCATTCTTTTTTCATAATGACAGCTCTTAAATTTACTGATTAATTCAATAGTTTTCTTACTTTCAGTTTTATTAATTTTCCCTTTGATTTTCAGAACTTCTAATTCGGTGATAAATTGGGGATTTTAATTTTTTTCCAGCTTTTCTTAGTTGAATGCCCATATTATTGATCTGCTCTTTTTAAATTTTAATTATATAAGTATTTATAGGTATAAAATTTCCCCTGAGAATTGTTTTGGCTACATCCCATATATTTGGTTATGTTGTCTCCTTATTGTCATTCTCCTTGATTAACTTATTGCTTCTATGACTTGTTGTTTGACTCACTCATTTTTCAGGATTATTTAGGAGCAGACACCATCTTCTCTGGTTGGAGTTCCCCTTTTACCCAATTAAAGCAGACCTTTTCTGAAGTCCTTCTGTTATCTCTCCTGTTATTATTAATTAATTTTATTTATTTTCAGTGTTTTACAATAACTACCATATAACTTAGATTATTATTTTTCCCTCCCTCTCCCCTACATTACCTTCTCCCTCTCCAAAACAGCATACAATTTTGTACAGCTTCTATACACACATTCCTGTTAAATACATTTTCACTATAGTCATGCTGTGTTGAAAAATTAAAATGAGTGGGAGAAATCATCTAACAAACCAAAATGCAATACACACACACACACACACACACACACAAACACACACAAATATGATCTGAAACAATCTGCAATTGAATCCCATAGTTCTTTCTCTGGATGTGGAAGACATTTTGCCTTAGGAGACCACTGGGAATTTTTTTTAAGTCCTTGCATTGCAATGAAGTTCCAAGTCTACCAGAAAAAACTCACACACTGTGGTTGTTGCTATGCACAAAGTTCTCCTGGTTCTGCTCCTTTTGCTCAGCATCAGATCACATATGTCTTTCCAGGCCCTTCTTAAGTCTTTTTGTTCATCATTTCTTAAGGTGCAATAGTATTCCATTACATTCGTATACCATAATTTATTCAGCCATTCCCTAATTGATGGGCATCCCCTTGATTTCCAGTATTTGGCCACCACAAAGAGAGCTGCTATAAATATTTTTGTACATGTGGGACCCTTTCCCATTTTTATGATCTCTTGGGGATATAGTCCTAGAAGTGATATTGCTGGGCAAAGGATATGCCTATTTTTATAAATCTTTGTGCATAGTTCCAAATTGCTCTCCAAAATGGTTGGATCAGCTCACAGCTCCACTAACAGTGTATTAGCATTCAACTCTCCCACATTCTCTCCAACATTTATCATCTTCCTGTTCTGTTGTGTTTGCTAATCTGATAGGTGTGATGTGGCCTCAGAGTTGTTTTGATTTGCATCTTTGTAATCAAAAGTGATTTAGAGCTTTTTTTAATATGACTATAGATATCTTTAATTTCTCCCTCTGAAAATTGCCTGTTCATATCCTTTGACAATTTGTTAATTGGAGAATGACTTGTATTTTTACACATTTGACTCAGTTCTGTATATATTCTAGAAATGAGGCCTTTATCCCTGAATTAGCTTTAAAATTTTTTTTCCCAGTTTCCTACATCCCTCCGAATTTTGGTTGCATTGGGTTTGGTTGTTCAAAAACTTTTCAGTTTAATGTAATCAACATTATCCATCTTTCACTTCATAATGCTTTTTATCTCTTTAGTCAAAAATTCTTTCCTTCTCCATAAATCAGATAAATACACTATACCTTGCTCCACTAATTTGTCCATAGTATCCATCTTCATACCTAGATCATGTACTCATTTGGATTTTACTCTTTTTTGGGGGGTGGGTTGATCATAGATCAAAATCTTTTAGTTTTTTATTATTTATTTTTAACACAATTTATAACAGATATGGGCAGGTGATACTTCTTTTTAAAGCATTTACAATATGGACCACAAAAGAATTGTTTTTAAAACATTAACCAACTGAGACACAAATAATATTTATGTTGCTAACTTCACAACCTCTTCACCTAATTGTCTCCATGGTATTACTAAGAATTAAAGGACCCTAACTTATTGTTGTTGGTCTAAAGTCCTATGCCTAATAGTTTAATTTTAGACAACCTCAGATATTCCCCTACCCATAATCTATAATTGAATAGATATGGTATTAAGCTTACAAATCTTTTGACTGTAGGAAATTGCCACCAATAGTAAGAACATTGCAGGGGTATAATATCACCCAACTTCATGTCAATTCCAGGCAGGATTAGAATATCCATTTGCATTCAGTCAGGCTTAAAGTCTGCCAGGTGTCAGTGGGGAAATTGAATCAGAAGAATCCTACCTCAGTCCATGCTGAACAGCTATTCTCCCACCCTGCCCTTGAGATCACCTATGCAGTTCTTACCAGCATCTCATCAGCTTACTGGCATCATATATTGGAGGCTTAGATCGCCTTTCTTGCTACCCATACCTGGAGTTAGACTCAGGAGAACAGTCACTTAATAGTCCTATAGAATCTAAAAAGGGCAAGTTCCAATAACCAGGTTTAAAATATGATTATACTTTCACTTTGGCTAAGGAACATCTTTTGAGGCAAGTCTTAAGTGGCTTACATGCCTTTCTATAAATTTTCCAGTTCCGGATTAAATGGCAATCATAAAATCAAATTTACCATTAAAACCTTGACTTTTCCATCAATGCCAAAATTTACCCAAGGTTGCCTTCCTCTAGGAAATTTAGACTGAAATTCTTTTCTCCAAACTAAAGATGTCATTGATTTATTCTCAGTTATTTATTCAATCTATTGTTTTGATACTAATTGCTTTTACCTCATTTTGTAACATGTCCAGTTTTTCTCCCCATCACTCCCCTCCTCCCTCTTCCTAATACCTTGCATTCTGATTACTCCTTCTCTCAATGTACCCTCCCCTCCATCACACCCCACCCCTCTCCTAACCCCATCTTCTCTCTTTTCTTGCTGGGCAAGATAAATTTCCATACCACTATCCCTGTAGTTCTTATTTCCCGATTATATGCAATAAAAATTCTTGCATTCGTTTGTAATACTTTGAATTCCAACTTCTTTCCCTCCTCCCCTCCCTCCCCAGTCCTACTGAGAAGGCAAGCAATTCAATAGACTAAATATGTGTTGTTTTGCAAAAGACTTCCATAGTAATCATGTTGTGTAATACTAATTATATTGCCCTCTGACCTACCCTATCCCCTCTTATTTTCCTCCCTACAATTGACCTTGTCCCTTCTCGTAAGTGTTTATTTCTAGTGACTCCCTTCTCCCATTTGCCCTCCCTTTTAACATTCCCCTTGCTCCACTTGTCTCCTCCTCTCCTACTTTCCTGTGGTGCATATAAATTTTCATATCAAATTTAGTGAGCATGCTATTCCTTCCTTCAGCCACATGTGGGGAGAGTAGCATTATTTTCCCCCTTTCCCCTTCTCCCTTATCTCCTCCATTAAATAAGATTTTTCTTATCTCTTTTATGAGTTATAGCCTGCCCCATTCCATTATTCCCTTTCTCTTCCCAGAATTTTCCTCCTTCACCCCTTAAATTTTATTTTATTCTATTGTGTGTGTGTATGTGTGTGTGGATATCATCTTTTCTGATATAACACACCCTGTACTCTCTATCTGTCTATGTGTTTGTGTGTGTGTGTATGTACAATCTCTCCATCTACCCAAAAACTGAGAAAAGATTCAAGAGTTAAAAATATTTTCTTTCCATGAAGTAATGTAAACAGTTCAGCTTTAGAGAGTCTTTTATGATTTTTCTCTTCTGTTTACCTTTTCATACCTTTCTTGATTCTTGTCTTGGGAAATCAAATTTTTAAATACAGATCTGGCCTTTTCCTCAACCTGAAATCTTGAACTTCGACTATATCACTGAATGACCATTTTTCCCTTCAAGTGTTATATTCAGATTTGCTGGGTCAGTGATTCTTGGCTTCAATCCCAGTTCCTTTGACTTCTGAAATATCTCAATCCTAGCCCTTTGGTCCCTTAATGTTGAAGTTGCCAGATCCGTGTTATCCTGATTGTGTTTTCATAGTACTCAAATTGTTTCTTTCTAGCTGCTTGCAGTATTTTCTCCTTGATCTGGGAACTCTGAAATTTGGCCACAATATTCCTAGGAATTTCTCTGTTTGGGTTTCTTTCAGAAGGTGATTGATGAATTCTTTAATATCCATTTTGCCTTCTGATTCTTTAACATCAGGGCAGTGTTCCTTAATAATTTCATGGAAGATAATGTCTAGACCCTTTTTTCGATCATGGCTTTCAGGTAGTTCAATAATTTTTAAATTATTTCTCCTGGATCTATTTTCCAGGTCAGTTGTTTTTCCAATGAGTTGTTGCACCTTACCTTCTATTTTTGTCAAATTTTTGGTTTTGTTTACTAACTTCTTGGTTTAACTCAAAGTCATTCGTTTCCCTGAACTCCATTCTCTCTTCCAACGAATTATTTTGTTCAGTGAGCTTTTGAAATTTCTCCTCCATTTGGCTAATTCTGCTTTTGAAAACCTCCTTCTCCTCGATGGCTTTTTGGACCTCTTTTTCCAATTGAGTTAGCCTCTTTGTAAAGCTGTTATTTTCCCAACATCTTTTTAGTTCTTCTTTAGTAAGCTGCTAACTTGTTTTTTGAGGTTTTTTATTGCCTGAACCCATTTTAAGTTCCCTTTGGTGGCAGAGGCCTTGACTTCCTCTGATATTATGCATTGTTCTTTCTCATCTGAAAGGATGGGGGGAGACACCTGTTCCCCAAGAAAGTAACCTTCTATGGTCTTATTTTTTTCCCTTTTTTGGGCATTTTCCCAGCCAGTTACTTGACTTCTCAGTTTCTTGTCCACAACCACCTCTCTTGCAGTTCCACCCAGCCAGTGCTTGGGAGCTGAGATTCAAATGCTACTCCCAAGACTTAGGGGTTTTTGGTTGGGGTGGGGATGCTGTACATTGTGAGATTAAGTTCAGCAACTCAGGTAGGGGCAGGGCCACCACACAGGATTCAAATCAAGGGGTTTACAAGGAGACCTTCAGCAGATGTGGGCCACTGTCTGCTTTGAGAGTCCCCATTGGCCCCTGCCTCCACTGCTGTCTCTTGAGGGTGCCAGAGTTATGGAGATACCCCACTCCCCTCTTGGCCAGCCAAAAAGACTCTCTCACTGACCTTTGCTGACTGTGAATTGAAGGACCTTCACTGCTGCTAGGGATTGTGTCCCTGGAGCCTGCTTGGATGTGGTCCTCTTGGTGCCATGTGGCCAAGGCAGGGCTGGGCTCTGCTCCACGTCCAGGGAGCAACAGACCTTTCCCATCAGTTTTTCAAGTCTCTCTGGAACAACTCCATTGTTCTGTGGCTTCTGCTGCTCTATAATCTGTTGAGAGTTCTTCTTTACAGGTATTTTGTGGGCTATGGGGTAAGAGGTAAGCATATGTGTATCTTTCTACTCCGCCGCCTTAGCTCCTGTGGATTTTATTCTTGCATACGGTGTCAGGTATTGGTCTATGCCTAGTTTCTGCCACACTTTTATCCAGTTTTCCAAGCAATTTTTGTTGAACAAAAATGAGTTTTTATCCCAGAAGCTGAGGTCTTTGGGTTTATCAAACAGTAGATTGCAATATTCATTATCTACTGTGTCTTGAGTACCTAGTATATTCCACTTGTCTACCCTTCTGTTTCTTAGCCAGTGCCAAGTGGTTTTGATAATTGCTGCTTTATAATACAATCTGAGATCTGATAGCACTAGACCACCTTCCCTAGAATTTATTTTCATTAGCCCTCTTGACATTCTGGACCTTCTGTTCTTCCAGATGAATTTTGATACTATTTTTTCTAGCTTTAGAAAATAATTATCTGATAGTTTAATATGTATGGCACTAAATAAGTAAATTAATTTAGGTAGAATTGTCATTTTTACTATATTGACTCAGCCTACCCACGAACAACTAATGTTTTTCCACTTACTTAGATCTGACTTTATTAATGTGAAAAGTGTCTTATCGTTGTGTTCGTATAGTCCCTGGGTTTGTTTTGGCAGGTAAACTCCCAAATATTTTATACTGTCTACCCTAGCTTTAAGTGTGGTTTCTCTTTCTATCTCTTGCTGTTGGGCTTTGATACTAATATATAGAAATGCAGAAGATTTGTGTGAGTTTATTTTGTATCCTGCAAGTTTGCCAAAGTTGTTTACTGTTTCAAGTTGTTTTTCACTTGAATCTCTGGGATTTTCTAAGTATATCATCATATAATCTGCAAAGAGGGATAACTTAGTTTCTTCTTTGCCTATTCTAATTCCTTCAATTTCTTTATCTTGTCTAATTGCTATAGCTAATGTTTATAGTGCCATATTGAATAATAGTGGTAATAATGGACATCCTTGTTTTACCCTTGATTTTATTGGAAATGCATCTAGCTTATCGCCATTGCATAGAATGATTCCAGAAGGTTTTAGGTAGTTACTACTTATTATTTTGTGGAAACTTCCCTTCATTTATATGCTCTCCAATGTTTTTCGTAGGAATGGATGTTATATTTTGTCGAAAGTTTTTTCTGCATCTATTGAGATAATTATGTGGTTTTTGTTAGTTTTGTTGTTGATATGATTGAACATTGAACCAGCCCTGCATTCCTGGTGTAAATTCTACCTGATCAAAATGTATTATTTTCGAGATAAGTTGCTGCATTATTTTAGCTAAAATCTTATTTAAAATTTTTGCATCTATATTCATTAGAGAAATTGGTCTATAATTTTTTTTTCTGTTTTGTCTCTTCCTGATTTAGGTTATCAAAACAATATTTATATCATAGAAAGAATTTGGGAGGACTCCTTCCCCAATTTTCAAAAATAGTCTATATAGTATTGGAATTAACTCTTCTTTAAATATTTGATAGAATTCCCTTGTAAATCCATCTGGCCTACAAGATTTTTTTCCTAGGGAGTTCATTGATGGCTTGTTCAATTTCTTTTTCTGAGATGGGTTTGTTTGAGTATTCAACTTCCTCTTCTTTTAATCGGGGCAATTTCTTTTAAATGCTCATCCATCTGATTTAGATTCTTGAATGTGTGAGCATAACTTTGGGCAAAGGAAATTCTAATTATTGTTTTAATTTCCTCCACATTGGAGGCAAGTTCACCCCTTTCATTTTTGATTTTAGTAATTTGGTTTTCTTCTTTCTTTTCTTTAATTAGATTGACCAAAAATTTATCAATTTTATTAGTTTTTTCATAAAACCAACTATTAATTTTATTTATTAATTCAATAGTTTTCTTAATGTCAATTTTTTAAAATCTTTCCTTTGGTTTTCAGTATTTCTTATTTGGTATTTATTTGAGGATTTTTAATTTGTTCTTTTTCTAGCTTTTTCAGCTTCATGTCCAAGTCATTAATGTCCTCTTTCTCCATATTATTCATGTAGGCTTTCAAAGATATAAGACTTCCCCTAGGAACTTCTTTTTGCAGTATCCCATAACATTGGGTAGGTTGTCTGTCATTCTCTTGAATGAAGTTGTTGATTGTTTCTATGATTTCTTGTTTAACCCACTCTTTAAGATTAGATTACTTAGTTAACAATTAATTTTTGGTTTATGTTTCCATGACCACACGGTACATATAATTTTTATTGCTTTGTGATCTGAGAAGAATGCATTGACTATCTCTGCCTTTCTGCACTGGATTGTAAGGTATTTATGGGCTAGGACATGGTCAATTTTTGTATATGTGACATAAACTGCGGAGAAAAAGGTAAATTCCTTTCTATTCCCATTCAGGTTTCTCCAGAGATATATCATATCTACCTTATCCCGAGTTTTATTTACCACTTTTACCTCCTTCTTGTTAATTTTGAGGTTAGATTTATCAAGTTCAGAGAGGGGGAGGTTGTGGTCCCCTACTAGTATATTTTTGCTGTCTATTACTTCCTTCAACTCCCGCAACGTATCCTCTAAGAATCTGGATGCTATACTATTTGGAGCATACATGTTTAGTAATGATATTGCTTCATTGTTTATTGTGCCTTTTAGCAGGATACAGTTTCCTTCCTTATCTCTTTTGATTAGATCTGTTTCTGCTTTTGCTTTGTCTGAGATTAGAATTGCTACATCTACTTTTCTTACATCTGCTGAGGCACAATATATTCTGCTCCAACCTTTTACCTTTACCCTGTATACATCCCCCTGTTTCAGATGTGTTTCTTGTACACAACATATTGTTGGATTATGGCATTTAATCCATTCCTCTATCCATCTCTGTTTTATAGGAGAGTTCATTCCATTCACATTCAACAATTATGATTACAATCTGTGTCTTCCCCTCCATCCTCTTTCCCACCATTTGTGTTTTCAGTTCTCCTGTCTCCCTTCCCCTCCTCAGTAGAGTTTTTACTTTTCACAACCACTTCCCACAGTCTTGCCTTCCTTCTTTCAGCCTCCCTCCCTTTTACTCCCCTTTACCCTTACCACTTCTTCCCTCCCTTTTAGCTTCCCCTCTTCTTTCTTTCCCCTTCCCCTCCTACTGCCTATAGAGCTAGTTAGATTTATATACTTAGTTAAGTTTATTGCTCCCTCCTTGAGCCAAATCAGATGAGAGTACCTCTCAAACAATGCTCACCTCCCACCCCTCTTTCCCTCTACTATAATTTCGTACTTCTTCTTGTGATGTAATTTACCATTTTCTGCTTCTTCCTTTTCACATCCTCTATTACAATCCCTTCACATGCTTAAATCATATTTTTATCATCACATCATTTACTTTATACTCATTCCATCTATGTATATCCCTTTTATACTTCATAAGAGGTGTACAGTTCTCAGGATTAATAAGTATCATCTTCCCTTATAAAGAAGTAACCACTTTGCTCAACCTGAGTAACAAGTTTTTCTTTTCCCCTCTTTACCTTTTTATGCCTCTCTTGAGACCTGCGTTTGAAGATCGAATTTTCTACTGAATACTGGTCTTTTTGTTAAGAAGGTCTAGAAATCCATAATTTTGTCGAGTGTTCATCTCTTTGACTGAAATATTATGCTGAACTTTGCTAGGTAATTGATCCTTGGTTGTAGTCCCAGCTCCTTTGCCTTATGGAATATCATATTCCAATTCTTTTGATCTTTTTATATAGAAACTGCAAGGTCCTTTGTGAGCCTGACTGTTGCTCCTCGATATTTGACTGGTTTCTTTTTGGCTGTCTGTAGTATTTTCTCCTTCACTTGATAGTTCTGGAATTTAACAGCAATATTTCTTGGAGTTTTATGATTTGGATCCCTTTCAGGAGGTGAACGATGGATAGTTTTGATGACTATTTTGCCCTCTGGATCTAGCACTTCTGGGAAGTTTTTCTTGATGATTTTTTGGAAGATATTGTCCAGGCTCTTTTTTCATTGTGACTTTCTGGTAGACCAATAATTCTTACATTTTCTCTCCTGGATCTTTTTTCCAGGTCAGTTGTTTTTCCAATTAGATATTTTACATTTTCTTCTATCTCTTCATTCTTTAGATTTTGTTTGACTGATTCTTGCTGTATCATAGAGTCATTAGTTTCTACTTACCCAGTTTTAATTTTTATTAAATTGTTTTCTTCAGTAACTTTTGCGTCTCCTTTTCCATCTGTCCAATTGTCCCTTTTAAGGAGTTATTTTCTCCTATTAGTTTCTGTACTTTCTTTTCCTTTTTCCAATTTTTCCAGTTAGGTTTTGTGTTTCCTTTTCCATTTGTCCAATTGTCCCAGTTTGGTTTATGGTTCTTTTTCCATTTGTCCAATTTGTCTTTTAAAATAAGTATTCTCATCATTGAATTCTTTTTTCATACTTTTAAAATCATTGGCCAGTTTTTCTTCTATTTCCTTCTTCAGCTATTCCAGGAGAGCTGTTTGTATATGGAAGCAGTTCATGGTCCTTTCTGAAGTTTCAGATGGAAGTACAGTCTCACTACCTACCTCTTTGGTATTCTTCTTTTGATCCTTGTCCGCACAGAAAGATTCTATGGTTTTTTTTCACCGTTGTTTTGCTTTTCTTGCTCATGATGGTGATTTGTGTTGTAGCTTCTTGTTCTTTGATTTAGAACCTGCAGAACTTGGTGTTGAACTGACTGGTGTAAAAAAAGCTAAGGGCAGGTGCCTTTTTGTCTTTTTGTTTTGTGTTTCCCTTATCAGCCCTGTGGCTAGCTTGTTAAGTGTGGGGGAGGGGTGGTCTGGTCATGGGAGATATCACATGAGCTGAGGCAAAGGCAAACTCAGGGGTTTGGTGATCCCAGCTGCTTTATTACCCTCCCATTTCCCCTGGAGTGCTGAGGCTGGACCGGGTCCTAGTGTGAGTTTCCATCATCTTGGGACCCCTCTCCTTCCAGTTAGCCTCTGCCACAGTAAGAGGAAGCCCCTTCAGTTCTTTTTCTAGCCTCAGATGTTATGAGACTGTTTGCCCCTTCACTATGCCCACTGATCCCAGATTTTCCTGGAGAAATATATTATGGTTCTTTTGAAGTCAACAAGAGTGGAGGAGAGAGCATTTACCAGTCACTCTGCCATTTTAGCTCCCGGAAATTCTAGTAGGTAACTTGCAGACATTTATTCTGTGGGCTGAAAGTCTTAGGAGCTGCTGCAGCTGATATCTGGAGCTCAGCGGCTGTCACTCATTTGGTTTTGCTGGTGTCTCATCCTGGGCTGCTGCTCCACCAGGGCAGCATGATGCTGCCGGTGGCCTCCCCAGGGCCTCCCCACTCTGCTGTGCTCAACACTCTGTGCTGTGCTCTGTGGGCTCACCCCCTTGGAACAAATCCTTCCTGTTGACCTTCCAGTCTGTCCTAGGCTGTGAATCTGCCACAGTCTGTCTCCTATCAAATTCTGCACTTCCAAAATTTGGTCAGTTTCTCTTTTTAGATGTATCTGAAGGAATTTGTCTAAGAGCTTAGATGAGTAGTTGGACTTACTCTGTCATGTTAACTCTGCCCCCCCCCCGATTTTTTTCAATTCTATATTATCTTAAACTGGCCTTTTTTCACTCTATTTTTTGATTTTCTTGCTCCAGAATCAATTTAGGGGCTTGATTTATTGTTGTTTTGAGGGAAATTGGGGAGAGGTCCTGACTTATCTCCTCCATCCTGGCTCCTCTAAGTCTACCTGGAATGTTTTCACTCCTCACTTCCACTTTTGGTCTCCTCTCATTTCATTCAAGCCTCAGATAGCATCCCACCATCTTCATCAATTACCCTTAATTATAATACCTTCTTTATATGATTACCTCCAAGATAACTTATTTGTGTTTTGTTTGTATTTCCTTTTTTAACTTTTCTTTTACTATATTTTTCCTCCCATTAGAATGTGAACTTTCCAAGAACAAAGACTATGCCTATATTTCTTTGTTATTCCTAAGTATTTGCATGTGAACTGAGGGTTCTTCATCTATTCTATAAAAACTTGAGCATGGAAGAATCCCTAATATCAATAGGCAAGATGTACATTTGGGACATTGGTTATATGACTCATTATATCATTTCCACCCATGATTCATACCCTAAAATTTTATCAGAGACCACATCCATTTTGTCTTTAGCTAAGTAGAGGTCTACACAATGTACACAACAAAATTATTTTCTTGAATGCACTGTGCTCTCTTATTCTGGTTAACTTTCTTGCTATGTTCCTATTTCTGCCCTGCTTCTGATAGGCTCTTAGCCCATGCCTTATTAAATTAGATTATACTTTCTTGCTAGCTTTGTGAATAATAGGCTCTCCAGTCTGTGACTTACTGACCCTGGAAAATGATGATGGTTTTGTGCTAAGTTCTTAGATTTATTACAGCTCAATTTGAAAACTTGGACTTTGACTGTGATTACTATTTGATCTGGTAACTTGTCAAGCTCTCTAGGTTTTTATTCAAATGATGCTTTGGATTACCCCACTGACTTATTTACTGACAATATAACTACTGGTGGTATAGAGGAAAGTTTACTGCAGTTAGAAGTTTGAATCATGCCTCTGTCAGTATACTAGCTCTATGACTCTGAGTGAGTCAATTAATTTCTCTAAATTTTAATTTCTGTCAGAGTTGAATTGAAATGATAATAAGGATAATACATATTTCAAAAGATTATGGTGAAAAAATGTTTATTAAGCTTTAAAGGGTATTGCAGATAACTTATTATGAAATGTTCACCTGTGGATAACTGCTACATTCCCAGTGTCTCTTTTTTCCTGGTTCTCCCATCCTGGGGTTAAATTTTATACAACTAGTGTTTATAATGAGTTTGTTGAGTGGGACAACAACCCAGGGAGTCAGGTGTCCTGGTCAAATCCCATGTCTAAAACCAATTGTAATCTTGGCAAAATCAGCTTTATTTATTTATTTATTTATTTAACTTTTAACATTCATTTTAACAAAATTTTAGGTTCCAAATGTTCTCCCCTTTTGTCCCCTCCCCCCACCCCAAAACAACGAGCATTCTAATTGCCCCTATCACCAATCTGCTCTCTCTTCTATCATCCCTCTCTGCCCTTGTCTCCATCTTCTCTCTTTTTCTATAGGGCCAAGTAATTTTCTATACCCCTTTACCTGTATTTCTTATTTCCTAGTGTCATGAACAGTACTCGACAGTTGTTCCTAAAACTTTGAGTTCCAACTTCTTTTCCTCCTTCCTTCCCCACCCCTTCCCTTTGGAAGGCAAGCAATTCAATATAGGCCAAATCTGTGTAGTTTTGCAAATGACTTCTATAATGGTCATGTTGTATAAGACTAACTGTATTTCCCTCCATCCTATGCTATCCCCCATTACTTCTATTCCCTCTTTTGATCCTGTCCCTCCCCAAGAGTGTTGACTTCAAATTGCTCCCTCCTCCCATTGCCCTCCCTTCCATCATCCCCCCCACCCTGCTTATCCCCTTATCCCCCACTTTCCTGTATTGTAAGATAGGTTTTCATACCAAAATGAGTGTGCATTTAATTCCTTCCTTTAGTGGAATGTGATGAGAGTAAACTTCATGTTTTGCTCTTACCTCCCCTCTTTATCCCTCTACTAATAAGTCTTTTGGTTGCCTCTTTTCTGAGAGATAATTTGCCCCATTCCCTTTCTCCCTTCCTCCTCCCAATATATTTCTCTCTCACTGCTTGATTTCATTTTTTAAAGATATGATCCCATCCTCTTCAATTCACTCTGTGCACTCTGTCTCTATGTGTGTGTGTGTGTGTGTGTGTGTGTGTGTGTTTGTGTGTGTGTGTGTGTAATCCCACCCAGTTCCCAGATACTGAATAGTTTCAAGAGTAACAAATATTGTCTTTCCATGTAGGAATATAAACAGTTCAACTTTAGTAAGTCCCTTATGACTTCTCTTTGCTGCTTACCTTTTCATGCTTCTCTTCATTCTTGTGTTTGAAAGTCAAATTTTCTTTTCAGCTCTGGTCTTTTCATCAAGAATGCTTGAAAGTCCTCTATTTCATTGAAAGACCAATTTTTCTCCTGAAGTATTACACTCAGTTTTGCTGGGTAGGTGATTCTTGGTTTTAGTCCTAGTTCCTTTGACTTCTGGAATATCCTATTCCATGCCCTTTGATCCCTTAATGTAGAAGCTGCTAGATCTTGGGTTATCCTGATTGCACTTCCACAATACTTGAATTGTTTCTTTCTAGCTGCTTGCAATATTTTCTCCTTGACCTGGGAACTCTGGAATTTGGCCACAATGTTCTTAGGAGTTTCTCTTTTTGGATCTCTTTCAAGAGGTAATCTGTGGATTCCTTGAATACTTATTTCTCCCTCTGGTTCTAGAATCTCCGGGCAGTTTTCCTTGATAATTTCATGAAAGATGATGTCTAGGCTCTTTTTTTGATCATGGCTTTCAGGTAGTCCCATAATTTTTAAAATGTCTCTCCTGGATCTATTTTCCAGGTCAGTTGTTTTTCCAATGAGATATTTCACATTATCTTCCATTTTTTCATTCTTTTGGTTTTGTTTTGTGATTTCTTGGTTTCTCATAAAGTCATTAGCCTCCATCTGTGCCATTCTAATTTTGAAAGAACTCTTTCCTTCAGTGAGCTTTTGAAACTCCTTTTCCATTTGGCTAATTCTGCTTTTGAAAGCATTCTTCTCCTTATTGGCTTTTTTAACCTCTTTTGCCAATTGAGTTAGCCTATTTTTCAGGGTGTTATTTTCTTCAGCATTTTTTGGGGTCTCCTTTAGCAGGGTGTTTACTTGTTTTTCATGCTTTGCTTGCATGTCTCTCATTGCTCTTCCCAGTTTTTTGTCCACCTCTCTAACTTGATTTTCAAAATCCTTTTTGAGCTATTCCATGGCCTGAGCCCATTGAGTGGGCTGGGATACAGAAGCCTTGACTTCTGTGTCTTTCCCTGATGGTAAGCATTGTTCTTCCTCATCAGAAAGGAAAGGAGGAAATACCTGTTCACCAAGAAAGTAACCTTCTATAGTCTTATTTTTTTTCCCCTTTTCTGGGCATTTTCCCAGCCAGTGACTTGACTTCTGAGTATTCTCTTCACACCCACTTCACCTCCAGATCAGCCCAGCCAGCAATTGAGGTCTGAGATTCAAATGCTGCTTCCCAGTCTCAGGGTTTTGGGTGGGGGCGGGGCTGCTATTCAGTGTGAGATTAAGTTCAGGTGCTTGGGTGGGGGCAGGGCCACGTCATGGGCTCAGTTCCTTCAGGGGGTTTATGCAGAGACCTTCAACAATGGATCTGGGCTCCTGCCTGCTTGGAGAGCCCCAGTCTGCTGCAGCCTCTGCTGCTGTCTCCTGAGGGGGCCTGAGTTATGGGGGCACCCCACTCCCCTCTTGACCCATCAAAGAGACCCTCTCACCAACCCTTGTCACCTGTGGGTGGAGGGACCCGTGCGGCCGCTGGAGATTTCGTCCCTGAAGCCTGCTCAGATCCGCTCCTCTGGGAGCCCTGCGGCCAATGCAGGGCTGGACTGCTCGGATCTGGGTCCGCAGCGCGAAGGACCTTTTGGGAGAGGTTTTCAGTCTCTCTGGAATGGAAACCTCGTCCGCTCAGTTGTTCTGTGGCTTCTGCTGCTCCAGAATTTGTTGTTAGTTCTTTTTTACAGATATTTTATGGGCTGTGGGTTTGGAGCTAGTGTATGTGTGTGTTTCTACTCTGCCATCTTTGCTCCACCTCAAAATCAGTTTTACTTTGACTTTCTGAAAGTATAAAATTACCAATATTTTCCTACATGATTTCACAGGTCCCTTCCTATTTACCTGATGTGCCATTGTATCATTTTATTAGAGAAGGAACTGAATATTTGATAATTTTGTCACTCAGAGGAAAATGGTTTTCATGCTTTACTTCTTTCCAGCATTCTGGTCTTCATTTATACCTATTCTGTAATAATTCCTCTCAAATCTCAAGTTTCTATTTTTGTGATCATTTAAACACTGTAACAATGATTTAGTGACTCAGTATTTGTAATCGTTTACTACAGTGCTCATAGGAAAACACACATTCATTAGTATTCCCTCTAGCTGACCACCTTTTTGCCACCTCCATAGCTTTATAAAAGAACTGGAGTATTTAATACCATTTGTATTCTTCCACAATTCAGTCTCCAGTGAAACTTGGAGGATTCCATATGTATGGAAATTTCCAAAGATGTAAGTGCTTTGCCATTTACTTAAACTTCTCACTGCACTGGGTATCCAGATCTATGCACTCATCTGTAAGAAAGATGAGGAGAAAGACCAATAAGGTTGTCAAGCACACAGTTCATTTACCAGCTGAATAATATTAATGTAGACTATATTGCATCCATATGCCTCCATTTCTACTTTTAAAAT
Organism: Notamacropus eugenii; assembly: GCF_028372415.1. Taxonomy (NCBI): domain Eukaryota; kingdom Metazoa; phylum Chordata; class Mammalia; order Diprotodontia; family Macropodidae; genus Notamacropus; species Notamacropus eugenii. The sequence goes on along the minus strand of NC_092872.1, from coordinate 185,047,848 downwards.
GTCTCACCAATATTAATGTAATCAGAATGCCCATTTATTCCAATTGGGCTATGCAGAGCAGAAGGTCTCAAAGAAACAATTGTACTCCTTTTTTACATGTTAAAATCTTCCACATTTTATGTTCTTTGTGATTCTGTATGTATTTTAAATGCTAAAGGATTAGGGAAGCTTTAAAAAAGATTGTTAAAGGCTGACCTGAATAGATAAATAAAAGTGTTAATCCTTCAGAGGGAAGATTGAATTAGAAATGAGATAATTAGGAGTGAAGACATAATGGAAGGAGTGGATAGACAAGGACAGAAGATTTCAGTTCATCAACTGGAATAGCATTAATATTTGGCCATACTATCTCATTGATCAATTCTGTGAAAATGAATTGTGTATTTCTAGATGGAAATGTTGGAAAGTATATTAATACATGGCTTAAAGACTTAAATGGAATTGCATTTGTTCTTCCTCATTGCTATAGCACCTACAACACAACAGAGCTTGTGACAAGTGAAGTGTGACAGTAGAAACCTCATTTTCAGATAGGATGATAAATTTTATGGTTTTAAAATGACCCCCATGTCTATGTTATTATTTTCTTAGCTTTTAACATCCACGATGCTGATATTTTCTTGCACTTCTCATATTAGTCTTATTCTAAAGCTCAGGAATCACAAAGCTTCATTTTATAAAGCTCCTGCTTAAGTAGTACCACAGAACAGATCATTCATCCTTTGAAGGAATATGTGAACTAATATCTCTTCCATGACAGCATTCATTTTACATGAAGCTCTGGTAACAGAACTTGGGACCTGTGATTTATTTAGTGTGGGTGTTATATTTAAGGATCTATCCCTCACAAAGTCTTCAGAAAAATACCATTTTTGTGATTAGCCTATCTAAGAAGAATGGAGTTCCAAAGAAGAGATTGTCTTCTCCCCTCTTTTCAACCTCATGCTTACTAATATTGGTACCAAGGACAGCTACCCCTTTCTCTTCACAGCATAATGGTGTTGAATTATTCTTGAAAATTAAATGGCTCTCCAGAGGACCACCAAACGAAATTAATTTCCCCAAATGCCTAAATTTCTCCAATGGGGTGCACAGCTGTTCGGTGTATTCAGTTATTTGATTTGAGCTGTGGTATAGCTGATCCAAAAATTGCCTTAAAAAAGAAAATAAATAAATAGATAAATCTACCTCATGTGGCCAGTAGTGTTGTATGAACATAACCTCCAGCTGGGTCAGTCCCATTGTACTCTTCTCTATGTGGTTACTCTTATGAAATGGGAATAGAGATATTTTCAAACCCCAGGTTCTCTCTCCATTTTATAGTGATATACTGAGAAAAATCAATATCTCTGAAGTGTTTTGAGATCTTCAGATGAAAGGAGCTGTAGCTGAAAGCCTTATTATTGTTGCTTAAAATACACATAGAAATGTGATGTAATTCAGGGTCCTGAAGACTTCCCATAGTTGCCTCTGACAATCTGTAATGCTACCAACAAGTACTACCCAAAACAAAAACATTCATCTCCCTCTATCCTAAACATTCCCTTATCTGTGTAGTCTCTAGGGTCAGAATGTACCATCTAGAATAACATTTTCACATTGGATAATATGAAAATTGTATTCTTGTAGACATCGATAAATCCCTCAAGTTGATATATACGCCAAAATGGTTGTTACTGTAGGTTCAATACTTTTAATATTAATCCAGTCAACATTTACTAAGAAATGAAATTAAAGATAATTTCAATCATCAGATACAGATATTTACTCTTTCCTTACATAGTTTTCTATTAAAGCATTATAGTATTAAAGAGCAGTTCTTGCATCATAAATATTGCTCATTTTCTGGCAGATATAGGTGATTTTTCCAATACTTAGAGCCATCCTAAATTTTGTTTAGTAATTTAGGACCATAATGAAAAACCATCAGCCAAACAGAACGAAAGTTGCTTTCATTAACCATTCATTGTGTTTCTGTTAAGTCCTGTTTTACTTACTTTTCAATATTTCAGTCCAAAGAAGATATTGATATTCCTACTGGCCAAACACTTATCACTGGCTCTTATGTATTATAGTTTATCACAGAGATAAAGGTAGTTTAATATCATTTTTTCTCTTCAATATAACAAAAGAGATGTCTTTTGAGAACAGACTTCTAAAACTCCATCATTTAGAGCATACCCAGATTGCTCTGCACAACTGATACTTCTTACTCAGTGTTAACAGCAAAATGGCGACTTGCTGGATTTTATTTCACATTATTATTAAACAAGCATACAAAGGTTGAACACTGACAAAAGATGTTTCTGTAATGAATTCTATTATTCTACCAAATCTCTCTTTTTTTGCTCATATTCAAGGAAATAAAAATAAGTAAATGTATAATACTGAGATTGCTTCTGAGACAGTCATATTTTAGTGAACTCTACTACTGGCCAAGAAATGTCAGGTTCTTGTTAGCTATGTTTCATGATGCTCAGGATTAAAGAAAATGTATTTCAATGGCAAGTGCCTGAACAGCTCCAATTTTTTCACTCTGGAAAATGTTGGATGGAGACTAATCGTTGCAGTAAGTATTTGCAATTCAAATACTATCACTCTCTCTTGTGTAGCATTCTCTGAGCTCCTACTCAATGGGTATGTTTATAAGGACATAGTTATAATTTCCAAGAGAAAGGAAATTCATGCCAAGCATTATGGAATCTCAGAATTGTCTTTTAAAAAATTCCAGAGATGCTACAGATTAATTTTTCAACAATATTTTAGGTATTAACATAAATGCACTTAAGTATTTGTACTCTTTTGTAACTCCTGTTGTGAGGATATTATGGTTAACAAAACATATATGTGTAAAAATATAATAAAGTACTATCTTTCTCTATTTTGTCTCTCATATACTAAGCTGGAATTGCAGTTAAATAATAGCATCCAGAGAAGAATTCAGCACTTGCATAATTATGCCTAATTCCTAAATTGCCATTGTTGTGTGATAAAATTATATCAAATTCATGGCTGAGATGGAGTCTTAGCTCAGTCATGTACTGGCTTTGTAATATTGGACATATCACTTTATTTCCATCAACTGTAGTTTTATAATTTATGAAATGGAAAAATAATCATACTACCTATGGCAGATGATATTTAAAAAAGAGATTTGAAAAATGTTGCACCAGTATGCATTATAACTATCATCATAGTCATCACCATTAATATTTCATATTTTAATAAATAACATTTCTGTTTTACCAAGCAAAAATCCCACATAGGCCAAAGTAATATCCAGAGAGCTACTATTTTCAGTCAACTGGACAATTAGGTAAAAAGCTTAATCCTTAAACCTGCTTCTACAGAGATAAATAAATCAAAGCCCATCCAAGGAACCTTGCAAAAAGGTCTTAAGAACATTAAACACACACACACACACACACACACACACACACACACACACACAGATCTAGAACCTCATGAAGGACATTAAATATATATATATATATAATAAACTGCTCAGCTCAGTGTCTGGCACATAGTAGGTACTTTATAAATGTTTATTCCCTTTCCTCCCCCTTCCATTCTGACATTTGAGATTTCTTAGAGAATTACAAGTTGATTCAACCAGTGCAAAGGAAATTAAAAAAAAAAAACCCTACCATTTTAGATGATGTAGGTAAGAACTTAAAGCTATCTAAGTGGTATCTGAAAAAGAAGACATATTAGGTCAGGGGGACTTGGGCATATTACCTTCTTCAGGCCTCAGTTTCCACATCTAGAATTTTTCAAATATGTAGAATTGCTTTTTCTATTAACGCTTTTTGGTTTCTATGAGAAATGTATTTTTATTGTTATTATTCTTCCCCTTCATTGTTATTTTCTACAGAGACACAACTTGGGGGCCTCAGCATCAACTAAGGCATTTGTACACACTCATTAGACAGCAGCTTGTCAGTACCATCCTTCTTTCAAAATAGTATTAGTATTTTGCAACAAACCATATGGGCTTGCACAGTTTTGGTGAATTCAGGAAATGAAATATTAAAATGTGTAAGCAAAGAAAAGGAGATTAGGGTCTATGCCAATGATATACAAGGGCATTCAGCTCATATCTGTCTCTGACAGATCACAAAGACAGAGTTAATTTCAAACCATCTATCATGTCTTTTTTCCCCCACAAGCTCAGGAAGGCACAGATCCAGTAACAGCCAGAGCAGGATGGGCATCTGCAGATGACAAGTTCTGTTACATGGGGGACTTCTTCTCCAAGGCTCTATAGCTATTTACATGAGGGACATCAAAAAATGCCATCCTTGATAAGTAGGTCCTTGTCAAAGCTGCTGAAGGGATCGCAATGATTGTCAGAGACAACTCTTCACTCAGCTTCTGCTACCTTCAAATGAGTGGCTTTGTAAATAGCCCCCACTCTGGAAACACATACTCAATCTTGTCTGTATAATACCCTTGGGAAGGAGAAAGTCACTTGCAATAACATTTCAAAACTGAAAGAAATGTCTGTCTTTTCATGGTAGCTTTGTAATCATAATTGAATTTCCCTCATATCAAAATAGTATCCAATGTGTGCATCCCTCCCAACAGAAATTTATTTGAGCCACTAGGAAGCGTTTGAATGCCTGGGAGGGGCATGTGATTTGAATAGGGTGTTTTGCAGAAACTTCACTTGAGTAAACAGAATTGCAGAGGATGGCAAGCCTTGAAGACTTGCCAGCTTGGTTTGAATTGGGCACTGGATAAATAAGTAATGAAGGGGCATTTCTGAGCCCTCTCTCAATCATGGTTTATAATCTGTGATGCATAGAGTACCTAGAGCTTTAGCCATGCACAGAGCATCCTCTCCTGGCACTAACATATTGAAAACCAAATTCTGCCCGGCATTTAATCAGGTCTTTCAGTATCAGAAGTACTTGTCTGATTACCCTCAGGTTTCTTTCCTCAAGACCTTCCACTCTTGCTCTTTCTATTTTTTTTTAATTTTCCATCATATTTTGATTAGCATAGAGAGCTAGCTCACTTTTCAATTAAAAAAAAAAGAAAAGAACCAATCATCAACAATGTGGGGGGGAAGTAACTTTCAAACCAGATTGACAATGCTTCGTACTACAAGTAGCTGCCTCCTTCGATTCCCAGATTAATTCAACATCCATTAGCAAAATAATTAACCTGTTTTTCTTCATAGTCAGTGCATCCAAAATAACTAGCTTGCCTTATTGAATTCCAATTGCTCACATATATTCCAAATATGTATATATACACATATGCATATTTACACATATATATCACGTAGACATACATACATAAATAGTTTCATAGAATCTCAGAATTGAAAGGGACCTCATAGATCCAATCTAACTCAAACAAGAATCTACTATCTGACACATGGGCATTTGTTTTTTTTTTTATTAATAATCATAGCTCATATTTATATATCATTTTAAGCTTTCAAATATATTTTATGTAAATAATTTTATATAATAATAATCACAATTCTTGGAGATAGTAAGCATAATTATCCACATTTTAAAAATAGAGAAAGTGGGATTCAGAGAATTTTGAAATGTCTTTCCTGGGCCACATAGGTAGGAAGTGCCAGAGACAGGTTTGAAACTACTCACTGCTTACTTAGCTTTCACATACTTGATGATAGCTTTCATAATATTTGATGTCTTCTCTTTTCCAGGCCAAATATCTTCTATTATTTTAACTTTTTCGCATGTATTTTGATAGAATATTTTTTTAATCAAGTATCTATTTATTTCCAATTTGGCACCCAGTACTCTTGCTGTTGTCTAGCCAGGGAAGAGTTCATGTAGGTTTCACATAAAGGTAGAGGACCTAGTTTAAAATCAGGAGACAGGAATTTCAGATTTGGAAGGAAAAAAAATTAAGATTAGATATTGAGCTATTCCTTAAAGACATCTAACAAGAAGGACCAAACTACTTTGGGGAGAAGACTATGCCACCTTCAGATAACTAACTCTGAGGAAGATTTTCTTTGCATCAAGGCTAATCTGCCACTTCACACCTTCTATTGATTACGACTCCTGTTTTGTAGGGTCAACAAGAAGAAGAATATTTAATCTTTATTATAACAGGACTCATATTTATAAAAATGACTCATATTGATGCATGTATGCACATGTACACCCACTCCCACACAGGCACACATATTATTTTTCTCTAGTTCAAATATTCCCAATTATTCCAACAAATTTTTATGTGCCATGAACTCAGTAACCTTCACAATCTTGGTCATTCTGTTTTGCATAGTCTCTAGCTTACCAATTTCAATCACTTTTCAAAGTGTGTCAGCTTTACCATTGAGCAAGTAGGTTCATATTTGACTATCATGAATTCTGGTTGATAATTTGAAATATGAAATTACAAAAATGTGAAAACTGATGAGAAAAGAGTTTGGTTTCTCAATGCATGATTTTAGGAGCTTTTTTCTCTCAGTTCCTATAGAAAAAAATTAGGAAGTAAATGACATAAATGACAAATGATGTCATTTGTCACACCATCATAAACTTGGAAATTGAGTTTAATTAACTAAGAAAAACTGAATTTTAATAAAATAAGACATTGCCTCTTTAGATTTGAAACCCAACAGTACAATAAAGGTGAAAAGTGTTATGTGATGTGAGCAGTCATTACTAACAGTGAAATTATCTATCCATCAGTAATTAGGATGAAATGTAGTGATGTTTCCCCATCAATACAATACAATATGACCTTTTAAATATTCTTTTTTTCCTTAATCCTAGAGCATACTATCAGTTTGCTCTTGCAGATGGCATGTTTATAACTAAGAATCTTCTTTTGGAAACACTGTGCTCTGAACATCCACAGTATTGCTGCTTTTTCTGGCTCTGGAACTGACTCACTATTTGACCTTGAGCACATTACTTTCCCTTTATATTAATTGCAACAACATTTATATAGTACTTACTTTGTGCCAAGCACTATGCTAAATACTCTTCAATTGTTTTTCGTTTGATCTTCACAGCAACCCTGGAAGGTAGATGCTCTTTTAACCTACATATGAAGAAACTGAGTCAAAGAGAAGTTCAATGAACTCTCATACAGTATGTGTCAAAGGCCAGATTTTAAAAAAATCATTTTTCAAGCAAATAATTAATTTGTTTTAGAATTCTTTTCTTTTTGAATTTTGAATTGCAAACTCACTTTTGTTCTGTACCCTCCCACAGCCATTGAAAAGACAAGCAAAAAGAAATCAGATATACACGTGAAGTCATGTAAATATATATATATATAATATATGCATATACATATATATTAATAAATTAATCATATCCCACCAAAGGAAAAAAATTATAGAATGAGAAAGCTATATTTCAATTTTCACACAGAGTTCATCAGTTTTCTCTAGAGAGGCAAATAGGCATTTTTTTATTGTTATCAGTCCTTCTGAATTATCTTGTATAACTGTGTCAATCAGAGTGGCCAAGTCTTTCATATAAGATCATCACTAAAACATTGCCGGTACCGTGCACAATGATCTCCTGGTTATTCTCACTTCATTTTGTCTCAGTCTATATATATCTTACCATTGTTTTGTTTTCTGAAACCACCCCCTCATCATTTTTTATAGCACAACAGTACTCCATCACAATTATATACCATGCATTTTCCAGTCATTTCCCAATTAATAAGGATCCTTTCTATTTCCAATTCTTTACCACCACAAAAAAAAAATCTTCCATAAATGTGTTTGTAAGTATGAGGCCTTTTCTTTATTTATCAATTGCAAGGAAAGTAAAATTCAAACATTGCTTGTCACTCTTTCATTTCCCTTTCCACTCTTTCTTGCATGCGTCTTTTATGTGATAAAATTTCCCTATTCTTCCTCTTGTTTCCCACTTCTCAATTCTTTTTCTGGAGGCAGGTAGTATGCTTCATCATTAGTCCTTTGGGATTTTCTTAGATCATTAAAATTGCTGAGAATAGCTAAGTCATTGACAGTTTTTCATCAAACTGTCTTGCTATTACTGTGTACAACATTGTCTTGGTTCTGTTCACTTTACTTTGCATCAGTTCATGTAAGTATTTCTAAGTTTTTATGAAATCATCATGCATGTCTTTTCTTATAGCACAATATTCCATTACAATCATATATCTTAGCTTCTTTAGTCATTTCCCAACTAATGGGTATCCCTTTGATTTCCAGTTCTTAGCCACCACACAAAGCATTGCTTTAAATATTTCTGTAAATATAGGTCTCCCCTTATCCTTGCCTATTTTGATATATTTTGGATATAGACCTAGCAGTAGCATTGCTGGATGAAAGGATATGATAGTTTTATAGACATTTGGACATAGTTCCAAATTGCTCTTCAGAATGATTGGATAAGTTCACAACCCCATCAAGAGTGCATTTGTATCCCAGTTTTCTCACATCTTCCCCAACATTTAACATTTTCTTTATTTTTTGTCATATTAGCCAATCCGATAGATGAGAGTTGCTACCTCAGAGTTATTTTAATTTGTATTTCTGTAATCAGTAGTGATTAAGTGCATTTTTTTCATCTGATTATAGATAGCTTTGATTTCTTTGTCTGAAAACTGTCAGCTCATATCCTTTGATCTTTTGATGAGTTGGGAAATGACATGTATTTTCAAAAATTTGACTCGATTCTCACATACTTAAGAAATGAGACCTTTATTAGAAATATTTGTTGCAAATTTTCTCCCAGTTTTCTCCTTTTCCTATAATTTTCATTGCATTGGTTTTATTTTTACAAAACCTTTTGTAAATTTTACGTAATCAAAATTATTTATTTTACATTTTGTAATGCTCTCTTTTGGTAAAAAATATCCTTGCCTTAATCACAGATCTGACAGATAAACTATTGCATGCTTTCTTCACTTGTGCATAGTATCAGCCTTTATGTGTAAATAATGTTTCCATTTTGACCTTAGTTTGGTATACCTTTGAAACATACTGGTCTAAACCTGATTTCTAGTTTTTCAAGTAGTTTTTGTGAAATGAGTTTTTGTTTCAAAAGCTTGAATCTTTGGAGTATTGTGCCTCTTTTGTCAAACTGTTAATGCTCTTTTTCTTAATTTTCTTGCATTATTTTAATTTTTTTCACATTTTTTTCTTCTACTACTCTTCACTCTTTCTTTATCCCTGCCTGTAATTCTTGTTGGGATAGCATCCAATTAGCATTTTCCTTTTAGGTTGCAACTGTTGTAATGTTTTTGTCTTCTTGGTTTGATCTTGGTATTCCCTGCCACCATAATAGCTTTTTTGGTCAAGTTCTTTTATTTTTTTTTTCATTTTCTAGTCTACTTATTGATTTTCAACTTTAGGTTAAAGGTGGACTCTGCTAATCTGGAGTTGAGGAGACACTGTCCAAATCTTTTAGCCTTTTTTGGGAGGGCAGTTGTTTGTTACTGTTTTGAAAGCTAGTTCTGGGGGACTGAAAGTTTTCAGTGCTTTTAAGGCATTGCAGTCTGGGGAGAAGTGTGGTCACTGCTCTTTTGGTCTGTGCTCTGGTCTTTCCCAAGGAAGTGCCCCTTCTCCCCTGTAGCTATAAGCACTAGCACTTTTCTTGGCCTTGGAACTGTGAACAGGGCTTCCTGCTCCCTTGTGACTAAACACAAACACTCCTGTCTATCCAGGGAATATTATCTAGAACTGTTTATGATAATAAAATTGTCAGTCACAGTCAACCGCACCCAGTGACAGCATAGAGTCCTTTGTGAGCTTTCTCTGACCAGTTGTCTGACTCCCCCCTCACTCCCACCCCACTTCCTGCCTTTGGGGTAAGAGGTTCCAAAGCTGCTGCTGCTGCTTTTGCAGCCATTTCTAAGGTCCACCTTACAATAAGGCTATAATATACTGCTCTGGAATGATTCTTGATCTGTCCTTTCTACTTCCCAAGTTATCTTAGTCTGTTAAAATATATCACTGTGACCTTTTGGTATTTCTTCTACCACTCCAAAATTTGATTTGAGGCATTATTTTCAAGTTGATTGAGGGGAATGTTGGAAGAGTTCAGTTGCATATAATCTGCTAACTTCTAGAGACCAAATCTGAACATAGGTCTTCCTGGTATGTCTAGTGCTCCATCCACTGTGCCACTTTGCTGTCTTTTACATTATTTATTTTCTTCCCCTGTAATGATAGAGGACTGAAATACATAAATATTGGGCTCCCTTCTAAAGCCAACATTCTATGATTTTATGATCTATGTCGTTATCCATTCTAGATAAATTTAAAGTGTCCCATGGAAGATTATACCCCAATCATGTGTGGACTACATATTTGTTTAAAATATGGTAGGTTTTTGATATGAAGATAAAATTCCTCTCTAAAACTGTTCCTTAATGTTTATGAGGTACAAAAGTTGTGCTATTCTTGTTATTATTTTTATGAACTTGATAAAATCATTTATTCAAAACAACTTATAGCCATTCATTCTGTAGCATTCATGTACAAATAGACTATTTTAAATGTACTTAACAGCATGTTTCAAGCCTTAGTCCTCTTTACATTCCCTCTCAAAGCCTAGAACAAAGCTCAACACATAGTAACTCTTCCATGATATTAGATTTCTAGTACCTGTCTTCTCTCATGCTGTCAAACTTTTCATCTCCCCTTTCCATGTAGTAGATAACTGTCTTCTGTTCCAATTCTGTTTATCTGCACTTAAGTAACAATAATCAACAATAGGTGTTATGGGGTTGGAACATTATGCTTCCTGAGTACCATTTATATTTTTCTGAGATTCTACAAGTAAATTTTTAACTTCAAAAATATCTTAATTTTTCAATGTATTTTTGATCTTGTCAGTGTGAGTAAACATCCCTTCCATTGCCATTGGCTCCAGCTTATTCATTACTTCTTATTCTATATAATTCTCCATCCTTTTCTCTCTGTGACTGTCTCTCTGTCTCCCTCTCTCTCTCTCTCCCTCTCTTTCACTTTCTCCCTCCTTCCCTCTCCCATACATACATATGCATATATTTGTGTGTATATATGTACATATGTATCTATATATATCAACTTATATATATATGTGTGTGTGCGTTATATATACACATATATATATATAATATATATATATATCTCAATGTTAGCAAAACTCTCAAACTCTCCACTTGTTATTTATATCTCTTTTTAAACCTTATTTGAACCTATCAAGAAACTTTCCATTGTCTTTGAGGACATGGGAAATTTTTAATTCTTAAGAGGACATTATTTCTCAGGATTAATGGTCATATATTGGCTTTAAAAAGATGATATTTGTTGAAATGAGATGCCAGGGAATCACTGAATGTACCTCTCAGTCTCTAAAATATGATAATCTTACTTTCTTCCTCTTCTGCAATTCTGCACATAATTCATTCTCCACCAGATTCAGCTCTCTAAGATACATATTCAGATATAATAATACTATTATATATATTAATAGTCCATGTCCTAATCTGGGCAAAATGAATTTTGAATTCACTTTTTTTTTGTTCTATATAGATTAATAAAACAATTTCTGTGAATTGGTTTTAGAGATCATCAATAACAGAGATCAAGAATATTCTAAGACTTTTGTTTTGATACAATTATCTTAACATTATATACAAGCAGAAACAACTATTTATATCACTTTACCACTTATAACAATCATTTCTCGTATTTGGACTTTGTGGTAGGCATTTTATAACGCAACGATGAAAACCTTTCTTTAGCATGTGTCTCCTTGTTTTACACTACAGTTGATATTTATGATCTTCTGATAACTTAACAAAATTATCTAAGGTATCACTTTCAGTCCTAAGGGAGAAAGGATCCTGAAGAGCAGTATTCATTTTGATAACAAAGGATAATGGGTCATTCCTGGATAAGGAACAGAAGGAAGACTGGAAGAGCAGTGGCTACACCTTTTCCCAAATCATACCACCTTATAAGAAGTAAAAGCTTCCAAATCCCCAGAATTAATTGAAAGCATCAATACAATAAACCACAAAGCTTGGGATAGTTCCCTTTCCCCATTACCACCTCAGGAGAAAAACAGAACTTTAACATAAAATTTAAACTAAAGAAATGGGATGGAAAATGGGCAAGCAACAACAACAACAACAACAACAACAACAACAACAACAACAACAACAAACTGACCATAAAAAAAAAAAAACTACTATGGTGACAGAGAAAAGCAAGAAAAACACTCAAAAGACAATGATGTCTAAACAGCCATAACCAAAGCCTCAAGGATAAAGGTGAACTGGACACAAATCCCATAAGAATTACTGGAAGATCTATTTTTTTATTCAAATAAGAGTAGTAAGAGAGAAATTTAGAAAAGAAGTGAAGGATGCAAGAAAATTATGAAAAGATGATTAGCAGTAAAATAAGCACAAAAATTACTGAACAATACCTCAACAAACATAATTGACCAAATAGTCTGAGATATAAACCTTCAGTGATGAAAATAGCTCCTTAAAAAGAATTGCCCAAGTGCCCAAAAAAGAGCCACAAAAACTCACTAAAGAAAATAATTCCTTTAAAATTAGAATTAAGTGGAAGCTGATGATTCCATGAAGCATAAAGAAAAAAAAACATACAGTTTAAGGAATGAGTAAAATGGAAAATATATCATCAGAAAAATAAGTGATTTGGAAAATAAGTTGAGTATAGATAATTTGAAAATTGAGAGAACCTGAAAGTCCTGGTCAAAGAGAAAACCTGGACATTGTATTTCAAGAAATTATAAAGGAAAACTCGACCTGTATTTTAGAATCAGATGATAAAATACTAATGGAAAGAACCCAGCAATCACTGCCTGAAAGGAATCCCAAAATGAAAATTCCTGGGAATATTATAGTCAAATTCCAAAGCTCCAAGGTCAAAGAGAAAATACTTCAAGCAGCCAGAAAGAAACCATTCCAATAGTATAGAGCCATTGTCAAGATCATATAAATTTGGAATGTAATATTCTGGAATGCAACAGAGTTAAGATTACATTAAAGAATAACCTTCCTAGCAAAACTGAGTATATTTTTTTTTAGGGAAGAATGAATATTCAATGAAACAGAGGATTTTCAAACATTCTTGATGGAAAGATAAAAGCTGAGTGGAAATTTTGTCTTTCCAATACAAGATTTAAACTTAAGAGATACATACAAGGTAAACATGTAAGAGAAACCATAAGAAATTCAATAAGATTGAACTATTTACATTCACTCATGGGAAGATAAAACATGAAACTCCCATGAACTACTTATTTGTGTTGGGAAAATATAAATAATGCAAAACTGAAATATAAAAAAGTGGAATCTAGCAGGAGGAAAGGGAGAGAAAGGATGGAAGAAATTGTCTCACATAAAAGAGGTATACAAGGAAGAACTTTTAAAGTGGAATGGAAATTAGTGGGGAGAGGTGGATGGCAGGCAATGATTGAACCTCACTTTGATTCAGAGTGAAGTACAGACACACACACACACACACACACACACACACACATGCAAACACAAACACAGTTTGGTATAGGAATCTATTATATCCAACAGAAAAGTAGAAGAGGAAGGGAACAAAAGAAAGGATGGGGTGATAAAAAGAAGGACAAATAAAAGAAGGCAGTCATGAGAAGCAAAGAAGACTTTTGAGGAGGAACAGAATAAAAAGAGAAAGAGAAAAATAAACAGAAGAAAGTAGAATAGAAGGAAACCTAGTAATCATAACTGAATGTGAATGGAATGAACTCACCAATAAAATGGAAATGGATAGCAGAATGGAATATAAATTAGAATCCAAAAATATGTTATTTACAAGAAACAGAGACACAAATAATTTAAAATAAGAGTCTGGAGAAGAATTTAGTATGCTTCAGCTGAAGTTAAAAAAAGAGAGAGGTAGCAATCATGATGTCAAAGCAAAAGCAAAAAGAAAGACCTAATTTAAAGGAATAATCATGGAAATTATATGTTACTCAAGGACTCATAGACATTAAAGTAATATGAATACTAAATAGTATGCTCCAAATTAAATAACATCGAAATCTTAAAGGAAAAATTAAATAGATTAAAGGACAAAATAGACAGGAAACCTAAATTAGCAAAGGAACTCAGTTTTCCCCCCTCAGAAATAGATAAATCTTACCATAAAATAAATGAGGTAAACAGATGCATAGAATTTTAGGAAAAACAGATATGGATAAATATCTGTCAAAATGAATGAAAAGAAAATCAAGTATATCCTTTTCTCAGTCATTCATGGCATCTTCACAAAAATTGACCATATGTTAGGGTATATGAAAAAATGGACTGATGAAGAAAAACAGATATATTAAACACACCCTTTTCAGACCACAATGTAATTTAAAAAAACCTATTTATCAAAGAATTGGGGAGGCACAGATTAAAAATTCACTCAAAATTAGTCTAACTATAAACAATAATTGGGTCAAAAATAAATCATAGAAACAGTCAATAACTTCATTAAAGTGAAGGACAACAATAAGGACAATATATGAAAATTTGTGGGACACAGCCAAAGATGGACTTATGGAAATATTCCATCTCTAAACACATATATCAACAAAAGAAACAGAAGAGCACATAAATTAATTAGTCAGGTAACTAAAACAACAAGAACAGCTAGGAAAAGATCAAGTTAAAGTCCCCAATTAAACATCACAATGGTAATCTTGAACATCAAAGAAGAAATGAATACAATTAAAAATAAAGCTAAACTAATAAATAAAACTAAAATCTGGCTTTATGGGAAAAAACAATAGACAAACCATTGGTTAATCCAGTTTATATGAAAAAGAAGAAAACCAAACTACCAGTCTAAAAATGGAAAAGGATGAATGTGCCACCCATGAAGATGAAATTAAAGCAATTATGAGGAATTATTTTACCCAGTTATATGCCAGTAAAATTGACAATCTGAGTGAAATGGATGAATATTTATAAAAATATAAATTGTTCAAATTAAGAGGAAAATGAATACTTAAATAAAGTTATCTGAGAAAAAGAAATTTAATTAACCATAAATGAGTTTTGTATATAAGAAATATTCAAAACCAGATGAATTCACCAATTAATTTTAACAAATATTTAAGGAATAATTAATCACAATACCATTCAAACTATTTGAAAAAATTGTTAAAGACAGACTCATCAAATTCCTTTATATTGTTTTGATGCATAAAGAAGGAAGAATAAAAACAGGGAAAGGAAATTATACACCAATTTTCCTAACAAATATTAGTGCAAAAAATGAATAAAATATTAGCAAGGAGATTATAGCACTATATTACAAAGATCATATACTATGACCAGTTTCGATTTGTACCAGGACTATAGGGCTTGTGAAATCTTAAGAAAACTATAAGCATGATTGATAAAATCAATAAAAAAGAATCCCGTGCCTACATCAATAGAGTTGGAAGAAAAACTTTTGAGAAAATATGCCACTTATTCTTATCAAAATCTCTAGAAAACATAAGAATCAATTGAAATTTTATTAAAATTTAAGTAGTAGCTCTCTAAAATCAAGAGTAAGCATTATGTACAAATGTAGATAAATTAGAAGTCTTGAAAATAAAATCAGAAGTGAAGCAAGGATGCTCATTATTGGCACTATTATTTAATTTTATATTAATAATTCTGAATATAGCAGTGAGACAAGAAAAAGAAATTAAAGGAATAAAAATACGCAATAAGGAAACAAAGCTAATACTCTTTGCAGATGATATGAGGGTGTACTTAGATAATTCTAGAGAATCAACAAAAATTGAGTTCAGACAATTAACTACTTCAGCAAAGTTGCAGGATATAAAGTAAACCCACAAAATGGATTAGAATTTCTATATATCACCAACATAACACAGCAGTGAGAGAGAGATAAATTCCATTTAAAATAACTACAGACAATATAAACTGTTTGGAAGCCTACTTTCCAAGACAAGCCCAGGTACTAAATAAACAGAATCACAAAACACTTCTCACAAATAAAGGAAAACTAAATAGTTAGAGAAATGTTAATTGCTTATGGGTAGGCCCCCCTAATATAATAAAAATGACAATTCTACCTAAGTTAATATACTGTGAAAGCAAGCACCCCAGCATAAACAGAGGGACCTGTTATCTTAGGTTCTTAGATCTGCATTTATAAAAGGAAAGGCAACTTTTTAGGGGTCAACAATCACTTTAATCAAGCACATGCATAATTCACTTTGTTCAGGAGAAAAAATCAGCATCCTGAACTTCAGAGAAAATGCAGAGAAATCAAAATCAACAGAAATGCTTCCAAATGTCTGACATAAGCAATACATACATCATAGATCAACAGAGGGATCCAACTGTCTGACCATAGTTACCAGAGATGGAAGCACCAACATTTGGATTTTCAAACCCAGGGGGCTCCTTAGAAGCTTCCCAGAGTCTCATCTGTCCGAACAAACACTTCCATTCCAGTAAGCCTCAAAGTAAAACCTCACCCTCAGAGTATTTATGCATATTTTAGAGCCAGAGGGCATCACAACCCTGGCAAACCATTGCCTCATTAACACAATGTGTGGGCCTTCCTACAAATCTTCCCAGACTCATTAATGAGTGGGGAAGATCTTTAATCACATTAAAATAATTAACAATACAAATACATTAACTGTTTCTAGTTAAAGAAACTCTTGTTTCTATACTTTACTCCTAGTAAAGGCTCTAGTTTGATAAAGGCAAGATTCAATCAGAGGCACTTGATTATACTAAAATATAAACAGCAAAAGGTCCTACTTTTCTTGCCTTCATGTTTACTTATTCAGTACCATACCAAACAAACTACCTAAAATTATTTGTAAAGTAAGAAAAATAACAAAACTTATCTAAAAAAACAAAAGTTCAAGAATATGAAGAGAATCAATTTGAAAAATGTGAAGGAAGGTGGCATAACAGTGCCAGATTTTAAACTACGTTACAAAATGCTAATCATCAAAGCAATCTAATACAGGCTAAGAATAGAGCAGTGGGTCAGAGGAATTGATTCTGTATGTAATGCTCAGTAATAAATTACTATAATAATCTAATATTTAATAAATCCAGAGATTCAGGATTTGGAGGCAAGAACTTACCCTTTGATGAAAATTTCTGTGGAAACTGCAAAGCAGTTTGATAGAAACTAAGCAAACACGAATATCTCACACGGTATACCAAAACAAGGTCAAAATGAGTAAATTATTCAGAGCTAAAGGTTATTATAATAAATAAATTAGGGGAACGTTGGAAATTTTACCCATAAAATCCAATGACAAAGGAAGTTTTTGTGATCAAGCCAGGGACAGAGAGGATCACAGGAAGTAAAAGAGATAATTTTGATCACACAAAATTTAAAAAGGCCATATCTCTCAAATATATAGCTAACTGAATAAAATTTGGAAGGAGTCAATTTTCAGAAAAAAAATTAAATCTATCAATTGTTACATACAAATACTCTAAACAACTACTGATTAGAGAAATACAAATTAAAATAACTGAGAAACCAAGTCAGTCCCACTGGATTGTCTAACATGACAGAAATGGAAAATGACAATTGGTGGAAGGGAATGTGAAAAATAGGGGGAATAATGCATTGTAGGAGGAGTGATGAACTGATCCAACCATTCTGGTGAGCAATTTGGAACAATGTCCAAAGGGCTATAAAACTGGATACCATTTGACTCAGCTATACCACTACTAGGTTTTTGGCCCCAAGAGGAAAAAAAATGAAAAGGACCTATATGCATAAAACTATTTATAGCAGCTCTTTTTGTGGTGGCAAAGAATTAGAAATTGAGAGGATGCCCGTCAATTGGGTGATGGCTAAACAAGTTTTGATAGATGATTTTGATGGAATACTATTGTGCTACAAGAAATGATGGATGCATAGAATGGGGTAGGGGGATGGACTGGGAAGACTTTTATGAACTTTTGAAGTGAAGAGACCAGAACCATAAGAACTTTACACTCAATAAGAGCAATATCATAATGACATTAAACTCTGAAACATTTAGCTCCCCTGATCAAGATAATAATCTAAGATAATTCCAAAGGATCCATGGTGAAAAATACTATCCCCCTTTGGAAAGAGAACTGATGAACTCTTAAGAAAGACTGAGTCATCCTATTTCCAACTTTCTTTTTATTTCTTGGTTTTAAAGAAATTTGCAACATGATTAACATGGATACCTGTTTTTTCATGCCTTCACCTATACAATTAATGTCATATTGTTTGCTTTCTGGAAAACAGCAAGATGGAACGAGAGAATTTAAATTTCAGAACTTACCAAAAAGAATTTTAATTTTTTTTTTATTTTTAAGATATTTTATTTTCCCCCAATTATATGTAAAGATAATTTTTAACATTATTTAAAAAAAAATTTGAGTTCCATATTCTGTCTCTCTTCCCTCCCTGAGATGGTAAGCAATCTGATAAAGATTATACACGTACAGTGAAGTAAAACATTTCCATCGTAGCCATTTTGTGCAAGCAGAAAGGAAGAAAAAGTAGTACGTCAGTCTGTATTCAGACACATTAGTTTTTTGTTATTCTTTTTAATTTTTTAAAAAATTTTTTATTTTTCATTTTTTACATAGTTTATAATAGATAAAGCAATTCAAACTTTTGGTCAGGTGATAATTCTTTTTAAAGCATTTACAATATGGACCATAAAAGAATTTTTTTTTTTAAACATTAACCAACTGAGACACAAATAATATTTAAGTTGCTAACTTCACTAGCTCTTGACCTAATTGTCTCCACAGTATTACTAAGAATTAAAGGACCCTAACTTATTGTTGTTGATCTAAACTCCTATACCTAATAGCTTAATTTTAGACTTAACCTCAGATGCTCCCCTACCAATAATCCATAATTGAATAGATCTGGTGTTAAGCTTGCAACCATTTCACTATAGGAAATTGCCACCAAGAGTAGGGACATTGCAGGGACACAATATCTCAACGACTTCATGTCAGTTTCAGGCAGGATTAAATTATCCACTTGCATTCAGTCAGGCTTAAGGTCTTCCAGGTGTCAGTGGGGAAACTGAGTCAGGAGAATCCTACCTCAGCCCAGGTTGAACAGCCGCTCTCCCACCCTTCCCATGATATCACCTTTTGTAGTTAATACCAGCATCTCACCAGCTTATTGACATCATGGGTTGGAGGCTCAGATTGTCTTTCTTGCTACCCATACCTGGAGTTAGACTCAGAAGAACAGTTACTTAGTAGTCCCATAGCATCTAAAAAATGTAAGTTCCAATAACCAGGTTTCCAATATGATTATAATTTTCACTTTGGCTAAGGAACATCTTTTGAGGAAAGTTTTAAGTGGCTAACATGCCTTTCTGTACATGTTCTAGTTCCCGACTAAATAGTAATCATAAAATCAAATTTACCATTAAAACCTTAACTTTTCCATCAATGCCAAATTTTACCTGAGGCTACCTTCCTCTAGGAAATTTAAACTGAAATTCTTTTCCCCAAACTAAAGATGTCATTGATTTATTCTCAGTAATTAATTCAGTTAATTGTTTCGATACTAATTGCTTTTGCCTCACTTTGTAACATGTCCAATTTTTCTCCCCATCACTCCCCTCCCCCCACTTCCTAATACCTTGCTTTCTGATTACTCCTTCCCTATATGTACCCTCCCTTCTATCACACCTCACCCTTCCCTTATCCCCATCTTCTTTCTTTTCTTGTAGGGCAAGATAAATTTCTATACCCCATTCCCTGTAGTTCTTATTTCCCAATTATATGCAATAAAAATTCTCAACATTCATTTCTAATACTTTGAATTCCAACTTCTCTCCCTCCTCAGCCCCACTGAGAAGTGAAGCAATTCAATACATGCTAAATATGTGTTCTTTTGCAAAAGACTTCCATAATAATCATGTTGTGTACTACTAATTATATTGCCCTCTGTCCTATTCTATTCCCCCTTATTTTTCCCCTACAATTGATCTTGTCCCTTCTCAAAAGTGTTTATTTCTAGTGACCTCCTTCTCCCATTTGCCCTCCCTTCCAACATTCCCTTTGCTCCACTTGTCACCTCCTCTCCTACTTTTCTGTGCTGTGATATAAATTTTCATATCAAATTTAGTGAGCATATTATTCCCTCCTTCAGCCACACTTGGGGAGAGTAGCTTTACTTTTCCCCCTATCCGCTTCTCCCTTATCTCCTCCATTGAATAAGATTTTTCTTATTTCTTTTATGAATTATAGCCTGTCCTATTCCATTACTCCCTTTCTCTTCCCAGAATTTTCCTCCTTCACCCCTTAATTTTTATTTTATTTTATTTTTGTGTGTGTGGATATCATCTCTTCTGCTATACCAAACCCTGTACTATCTATGTGTATGTGTATGTGTGTGTATGTGCAATCTCTCCAACTACCCAAATACTGAGAAAGATTCAAAAGTTAAAAATATTTTCTTTCCATTTAGTAATGTAAACAGTTCAGCTTTAGAGAGTCTTTTATGATTTTTCTTTTCTGTTTACTTTTTCATGCTTCTCTTGATTCTTGTCTTGGGAAGTCAAATTTTTAAATACAGATCTAGTCTTTTCCTCAACATGAATTCTTCAAAGTCATCTATATCAGTAAATGACCATTTTTCCCTTCAAGTATTATATTCAGATTTGCTGGGTAGGTGATTTTGGTTTCAATTCCAGTTCCTTTGACTTTTGAAATATCCTACTCCAAGCCCTTCGATCCCTTAATTTTGAAGCTGCCAAATCCTGAGTTATCCTGATTGCATTTCCACAGTACTCAAATTATTTCTTTCTGTCTGCTTGTAGTATTTTCTCCTTGATCTGGGAACTCTGAAATTTGGCCACAATATTCCTAGGGGTTTCTCTGTTCAAGTGCTTTTCAGGAGATGATTGGTGAATTCTTTCAATATTTATTTTGCCCTCTGATTCTATAACATCAGGGCAGTTTTCCTTTATAATTTCATAGAAGATAATGTCTAGGCTATTTTTTTTTATCATGGCTTTCAGGTAGTCCTATAATTTTTAAATTATTTCTCCTGGGTCTATTTTCTAGGTCAGTTATTTTTCCAATGAGTTGTTTCACCTTATCTTCTATTTTTTTTTTTTCAAATTTTTGGTTTTGTTTACTAACTGCTTGGTTTAACTCAAAGTCATTCATTTCCCTGAACTCAATTATCTCTTTCAACAAATTATTTTTTTCCGTGAGTTTTTGAAACTTCTCCTCCATTTGGCTAATTCTGCTTTTTAAAACCTCCTTCTTCTCGTTGGCTTTTTGGACCTCTTTTTCCAATTGAGTTAGCCTCTTTTTAAAGCTTTTTTTTTTTTTCCTCAGCATTTTTTTGGTTCTCCTTTGGTAAGCTGCTAACTTGTTTTTTTAAGGTCTTCTGCTGCCTGAGCTCAGTTTAAATTCCCTTTGGAGGCAGAGGCCTTGACTTCCTCTGATGGTATGCCTTGTTGTTCCTCATCCAAAAGGATGGGGGAAACATCTGTTCCCCAAGAAAGTAACCTTCTATGGTCTTATTTTTTTCCCCTTTTTGGGACATTTTCCCAGACAGTTGCTTGACTTCTGAGTTTCCTCTCTACAACCACCTCACCTCCAGTTCCTCCAAGCCAGCACTGGGGGCTGAGATTCAAATGAGCTGCTCCCAACCCTTAGGGGCTTTCAGTGGGGGCAGGGCTGCTATTTAGCATGAGATTAAGATCAGCTGCTCATGTTGGGGCAGGACCACCACTCAGGGTTCAGTTCCCTCAAGGAGTTTATGATGAGACCTTCAACAATGGATGAGGGCTATTTCCTGCTTTGGGAGCTCCGTCTGCTGCTGCCTCTACGGCTGCCACCTGAGGAGACCTGAGTTATGGGGACACCCTGCTCCCCTATCCCCCAGACAAAAAGACCTTCTCACTGACCTTTAGAACCTGTGGGTTTTAGGGATCTGAATTGATGCTGGAGATTCTGTCCCTGAAGCCTGCTCGGATCTGCTCTTCTCAGTGCCGGTGCCACATGATTAAGTCTGAGCTGGGCCTTGCTCTGCTTCTGGTGCTCGACAGACCTTTCCCATCAGTCTTTCTCTCTCTGGGACAGAAATCTCCTCCACTGAGAAAGGGAGAAGTGGAATGGGGCAAATTATCTCTCATAAAAGAGGCAAGCAAAAGACTTTATAGTGGAGGGAAAAAGAAGGGAGGTGAGAGAAAAACATGAAGTTTACTCTCATCACATTTTGGCTCAAGCAAGGAATAAAATGCACACTCATTTTGGTATGAAAACCTATCTTACAATACAGGAAAGTGGGGGAGAAGGGGATAAGCAGGGTGGGGGGGATGATGGAAGGGAGGGCAATGGGAGGAGGGAGTGATTTGAAGTCAACACTCTTGGGGAGGGACAGGATCAAAAGAGAGAATAGAAGCAATGGGGGGCAGGATAGGATGGAGGGAAATATAGTTAGTCTTACACAACACAACTATTATGGAAGTCATTTGCAAAACTACACAGATATGGCCTATATTGAATTGCTTGCCTTCCAAAGGGAATGCATGGGGAGGGAGGGATGAAGAGAAGTTGGAACTCAAAGTATTAGGAACAACTGTCAAGTACTGTTCTTGCTACTAGGAAATAAGAAATACAGGTAAAGGGGTATAGAAAGTTATCTGGCCCTACAGGACAAAAGAGAAGATGGGGACAAGGGAAGGGAGGGATGATAGAAGAGAGGGCAGATTGGTGATAGGGGCAATTAGAATGCTTGGTATTTTGGGGTGGAGGGAGGGGACAAATGGGGAGAAAATTTGGAACCCAAAATTTTGTGAAAATGAATGTTAAAAGTTAAATAAATTAATAAAAAATAAATAAAATAAAATAACACAAATAAAAATAAAAATAAAATAAAATAAAATAAGAAATCTCCTCCACTCCATTGTTCTGTGGCTTCCGCTGCTCTAGAAGTTGTTGATAGTTCTTCTTTACAGGTATTTTATGGACTGTGGGGTAAGAGCTAAGTGTATGTGCTTCTTTCCACTCTGCCATCTTGGCTCCTCTCCCCAAGAATTTTAATTTTTAAAAATGTATTTGGGAAATGTTTAATGAAATAGAATTTAATTTAAAATAAAATTATTTATATGATTATGTCAAGAGTTCTTCTCATATGCAGAAGACACATTTTGGATGAGAGATATTAAGGCTGTAATTTGTTCTACCAGTACAGATTCATTTTTGCTTTTAAATCAGCAAATGTTAAATAGAACATCATTTTATATTTTCTGTATCTCTCAGTTTTTTTATTTAATTGAATATGTAGTCTCTGTGAGGAATTGTCTATGAAAATCTTCCATGTTTCCATCTTGTCTTTTCTTCAAGTATGCATTTAATATGTGGGTAAACCATTTTAATAAAAATATATAAAAGAAAAATCCAGTAGATGTTCTGATTTTCTTATATATCCTTATCTTTTCATTTACCTTCCTGGGAAATAATATGTTTGGCAGAATAATTTGTTTTGTTTTCACCTACTCTTTGAGTGTCATTACTCATCATCAAATATTTAGGTCTTAGAGTCTAAAACTTTGATGTACCAATGTTAGCTTCCCTGTTCTGTTTCATATCTATAAATCTCTTGGAAGAACTTAAATCAGTTATGTCTCAAACCAAATCCTTTCTATTCTTTATGAAGTTTCTTTATTCATAGTGTATCACCATTGTCTTTCATAATGCTTTTCATAAATTGGTACACAAAACTAGTGGTTCCCTTTACTGCCATGTTCCTGACTAATAATTGTAACTTCTCCTTACACAGTTCTTTGAAATTTGAATCAACTTTTGTCATTTACCCCACAGAATAATTCTATGAGCCTGATACTAAAGGCATGTCTTTATTTTAGTAAACATCATAATAATAGCTTGTATTTGGTTATGACTTTCAGACATGCAAAATGATTTACAATTATTATCTCTTATGATGGAATACTACTGGGCTATAATAAATGATGAGCTGTTTGATAAGAGGGCTTTTTTTGAAGAAAAATACATGGAAAAGCTGAGGGGAGTGGAAGAGAATCTTTTGATAAAGTGACAGCATTACTGTTTGAAGAAAAATTATGAATAATAAAGTTATTGTAGGTCTTATAAATAGTCTAATCAACTATAAAAAACTATGAAGGAAGATTCTGTCCATCTCCAGAGAGGGAAATGATAACTAGAAATATACACAGAACTGTTTTCCATGTATTTACGAATCTCTGCAAAATGGTGGCCTTCTTTAGTGCAGGGTAGTGAGGCTGGGAGTTGTTTAGAATTTAGAATAGATAGATTAGAATAAAAATAAATGAATAAATAAGATTATATCATAATTTTATCCTCACAACATTGGGAGATAGTTGCTACTCTTATTTGCATTTTAAAGATGAGGAAAATAAGGTATATAGAAGTTAAGAGACTTATAAAGGATAACAAAACTGTTAAGTGCTTGTGACCTAATTTGAATCCAAGCCTTCCTGATTCCAGATCTGATACTCTAGGTATTGTCTAACTACCTCTACTTTACAGAAAAAGGAACAGAAACTGAGAAAGTTAATGTAATTTTTCATGGCTACTTAGCTAAGATGTATAATAGGTAAGATTTAAATAGTTATCTTACCCACTGAAAGTCGACTACACCAACAGGGCATAAGTATGTCTCTTCAATTCTGATTGTTCTCATCTTTCTCAATTTGAATCATTTGATGTCCAATCTGTTGCTTTAATATAAATTTCTCTTACTATGAGTGATTTTGTGTGTTTTTTCTTTTAGTCATGTAGTTTGAATATATCTGTATATATTCATGTATATTATGTGTGTACAGATATACATGTATTATATACATTGTAAATATTATAGTTTGAATTCTTCTTCTGAAAATTATTCATATTCTTTGATTGTTAATTTAGGGAGGAATTACTGTTAGTGTTATCCCAATCATTTCTTACCTAGCAAATCCAATGATTTTATCTCAATCTAACCCTATTTGAATTCTCTGTAATTTGGGATACTGTCAATCACCTTCTTCTCATAGATACTCTCTACTTCCTTGGCTTCTCTGAATATGCTTTCTTCTAGTTCTCTTTACACTGGTCTTTCTACACCTTCTGTATTTCTACTGTGAATCATACATACACACCTTACCATAGATTTTCTCATTTCTCTTTATAAAACATTTTACTCTTGATGGCACCATTTCCCCACCTTTCCAGGCTTTTAATTTTGATGTTATCTTTGACCTTTTACTCACACTTACCTCACATATACAATTTGTTGACTCTTTATCATTTGAACCTTTACAATCCCTGTATACATATCTTTATATCTACTAATAAAGTCATCACTCTGGTATATAGACATTCATCACTGGAAGCTTGTACTATTGTAATAGATTTCTGGTTGAGCTCCTGTCTCATCTCTGCTCATTCTAATCTATCCCCCACTGAATTGCCAGCGTGATTTTGCTAAAGCATAGTTCTCCCACTTAATAAACTTGACCAGAACTTCTTTACCTCTTGCATCTATTATGATATCTTCTCTTTAACTTTTAATGCCCTTATCAATGTGAATCCTTCAAAACTGTCCAGTCTTCTTATATTTTATTGCCTTCCACATGCACTGTAATTCACCAGTATTGACCTCATTGTTGTTCCTTACATAGGACACTTCACTTCATGCCCTGAACCTTTTAAATGGTTATCACCCATTCTATAATTTTGTTCCTTTTTACCTTTTAGTTACCCTGGTTTCTTCAATACTCAACTAAAGTCTCACATCCTGTGGGAGGTCTCCCATAACCTCTTAATTGTACCTTCAATTTGAGAAAGCTTTCTGTTTTCTCAGTATTTATTTTGTATTCATAGTTATTTGCCTGTTGTCTCAGTCGTTAGTATGTTAGCTTTTTGAGGAAAAGGATTGGTTTTTTCTTCCTATGTATCTCCATGCATGGCACAGTACCTATAACACAGTAAGCACCTTATGAACAATTATTGATTTTATTGAATAGCTGACTGAAGTCCAGGTGTTAAAAACAACAGCTTCCTGGATATTATGTTGTGCAAGTGCAACTTCAAGTGTATATTATTCTAAACATCACATACATTCTGTTGCTAGAGTTCAAATAATGTTAAAAAATTACCTTTTTAATACTTAACTTTCTTAAAAAGGTTTGTGAAGGGAATAAATATAAGTAGTACTATCCTCATGCTTGTATGCACTGACCAAGTGCTCTATGATTTTGAGAGCATGTCAGATGGAACAAGGTGGGAATAAGTGGTCTTTGCATAGGCTTAACTGCTAATAGTGAGCTTAATGTATTTATCTTTTCACCTACAACTAAATGGTTTTGATGACCAGTTCTCTTTGGAATGAGGTATTGAATGGCCTTTTTAGACTATATGGGTTGCATATCCATATTTTTGCCATCTTTCAAAAATAATTCAAATTTGGTTTTTATTTGGGTAATTATTTTGTGTAACTCAAGTGGGTGTCAGAAAAATGAATAACAAATTTTAGCTATGTTTTAGGAAGAAAGTTTAATCCAGCAAAATGAAATTAGATTAAGTTTTTCAAGTCTCAGACTACACTCATAAACTAGTGACTGGTGTTACTATCGTTTGTATTTACATTTAGAATTGCAATTTCAACTATTTTCCAAATATTTCTTGAGTTATTATGATTACCAGGGTTAATTTTTCACCTCTGCAAACTTAAAAATGCTTTTCCCAGGAAAATTATAAATGTTGGAGAGGATGCAGGAAAATTTGGACACTAATGCAGTATTGGTGGAGTTGTGAACTGATCCAAATTTTCTTGAAAGCAATTTGGAATGATGTCCAAAGAGCTATGAAACTGCACACACTTTGATTCACCAATACCCCTATTAGGTCTGTATCCCAAAGATACCATAAAAAAATAAGAAGAGGACCTATACGTACAAAAAATATGTATAACAGTTGTTTAGTGGTGGCAAAGAAATAGAAATTAAAGAGATACCAATCAATTGAAGAATGACTAAGCAAGTTGTATTATATGAATAAAATGGAATATTACTGTTCTATGAGAAATTATGAGCAGGAAAATTTGTGATAAAAATCTGTAAAGATTTACATGAGTTGTTACAAAGTGAAATGAGAAGAACCATGAGAGCATTGTACACAATAAGAGCAGCATTGAGCAATGACCAACTATGATTGACTTAGCTCTTCTCTCAATACAGGGATCAAAGATCGTTCCAAGGATTCATGAGAGAAAGTGCCATTCACATTCAGAGAAAGGACTGAGAGAATGTGAAGACAATACATATCAAAGCATACTATTTCACCTTCTTTCTTTTGGTCTGTTTCTCCTTTTGTAACATGACTAATATGGAAATATGTTTTACATGACTACAAATATATAACCTATATCAAATTCCTTGCTGTCTTGATGGGGGAAAGAAGTGAGGGAGAAAGTTTGAAACTCAAAATTTAAAAAAAAAATGAATGTTAAAATTGTCTTTACATGTAATGGGGTAAAGAAAATACTATTAAGATCCTGTCCCTTCTCTCAAGGTCAGACTCCTCAGTTTTCTAATGATGGAGTTGGACTTGATCTTATAACATTTCATGACTGCACTGATTTAATACAAGAACTATCATGTCCTGTTATAGAATAGAACATATAATTTTCCTATGATGCTCAACATATGAAAATTTAAAGCTTCAGAAATAATTTTTGGTGATAACGTAGGCTTTTTGGTAGAAAGGTTTGTTGGATATGATAAGCACAGTCTTAGGTATTAGAGTTTTTGAGCTGCAAGAGTTCTTCTCAGTAACCCATTCTAGTTCTTTCATTGTGCAGAATGAGAAAGAGAGAGAGAGAGAGAGAGAGAGAGAGAGAGAGAGAAAGTGAGAGAGAGAGAGATTATATGACTTTAAGCAAGTCACTTAATTAGTCAGTGGAAAAGCTAAGAATGGAACTTAGATCCTTCCTTCACAAGTGCTGTATACCTTCTATTGGGGCACTTAGGTGGTACAGTGAATATAGCACCAATGCAGGAGTCAGGAGGACCTGAGTTCAAATTTCACTTCAGACATTTGGCACTCACTAGCTGTGTGACCTTGGGCAAGTCATTTAACCCCAATTGCCTCATCCTGGGTCATCTCCAGTCATCCTGATAAATATCTGGTCACTGGATTCAGATGGCTCTGGAGGAGAAGTGAGGCTGGTAGTCTGCACAGCCGTCCCTCGCTCAAAGCAAGTCATGTCATTATCTCTCTGATGGCATGGTCTTCTTCAGCAACGAAGGATGAACACACACACACATACACACACACACACCTTCTATTACAATTGAAAAATTCTTAGTGAAAGCATTCATTTTAGTCATCTGATCAATTACTTTATTGGGAAATATTTAGATACATTAAAGAAAAACTATGTAAAGTAAATCGAGCCTATGCAATAGGAATTTTCATATTATTTTTACATAGAAATTAATACTAGCTTTATGATCCTAGGCAAACGTTCTTAACCTCTCTTTGCTTCAGTTGTGCCTTTTATCTTTTAAAAACTAGGCATAATTATTTTGCATTATATCATTCAGAATTAGAGAAATATGAGTAACATTTAATTCTGTGATTTAGTTTTTTTTTTTTTTGCAAAAAATTATCTAAAATAATGTGTTCCAAAAAGTGTGAACCTGAAGTCTAGAAATATGGTGTCATCCTCAGCTTTATTCTAGATTTTCCCTTTGTTTATTTCATTGCTGATAACCAATCTGTTGACAAGATATAAATTATGTGTCAATAATATTTCTGGCATATGTCCCTTTCCCTTAACTCATCTGTTCAAGATCCTAGAAACTACAAACTCCTCAGTTTGCCATCTAAACTCTTTAAATCCTGGTTTCAGTTATCATTTCCAGTGTTAGTTTATATTACTTTCACAAGTCTACATTACAGCTAAATTGTCCCTTTTCAAAAATAAATTTAATTATCCCAATAAACTTATAGCTAGTAATTCTAATAACCTTTTCTCTATACCTAACTCTATTTGAATTTCCTGTGGTTTTTTACTCTATCAATCCCATCCTTCTCCTAGATATTCGCTATTTCCTTGGCTCCTTACTTACTCTTGGCTCCTCCTCAAATTGTCTTCATGTGGTTTTTCATTTTCCATTATAAATTATCAGTGAGTAAAACTTTTACCTTCCATTTTCCTCCTCCAATTATAATTTTTTTTAAAAAAAAGCAAAACAAAGTTAATATAAAAATCTGCCTCAGCAAATTTCTATATTGGTGTTTGTGTGTGTGTGTGTGTGTGTGTGTGTGTGTGTGTGTGTGTGTGTGCATGTGTGAGTTGAGAGAGAGAGAGAGTTTTATACATAGCAGTCGCTTCATAAATGTTTGTTAATTTGAGTTAAATTAGAATGACTTCCCTATCAGTAACCAATTGTTACTTCTCAGTTGAGATGCGATCAATTTCATTTAAAAATTTATTTATTTATTTATTTTTACTTTTTAACTTTCACTTCCACCAGATTTTGAGTTCCAAATTTTCACCCCATCTCTCCCCTTCACTCACACCAACACAGCGTGCATTCTGATTACCATTTCCTCTAATCTGCCATCCTTTCTATCACACACCTCCCCTCTCTTATCCCCATCCCCTCTATTTTCTTGTAGGGCAAGGTAGATTTCTACACCTCATTGCCTGTGTATTTTATTTTCCAATTGCATGTAAAAGAATTATTAACACTAATTTTTAACATTTTGAGTTCCAATTTCTCTTCCTTCCTACCTCCCAACATATCTCCACTGACAAGGCAAGCAATTCAATAAAGGTTATACATGTGTTGTTACACAAAACAGTTCCATAAGAGTCATATTATGAAATGCTGACCATATTTCCCTCCATCCTATCCTTCCCACCATTTATTCTATTCTCTCTTTTGACCCTATCCCTCCTCAAAAATGTTTACTTCTAACTACCCCTCCTCTCATTTGCCCTCCCTTCTCTCTATCATCCCTCCCCACTCATACCCACTTATCCCTTCCCTCCTGCTTTCTTGTAGTATAAGATAGATTTTCATACAAATTGAGTGTGTATGTTATTCCCTTCTTAAACCAAATGTGATGAAAGTAAGGTTCACTCTTTTCATCTTACCTCGCCCCTCTTCCTCTCCATTGAAAAAAACATTTTTTTACATCTTTTGTTGGAGAGATAATTTGCCCAATTCTATTTCTCTGTCTCTTTTCCCAACATATTCCTCTCTCATCCCTTAATTTTATTTTCTTAAAAATATCATCCGTACCCACCAAAACCTCTGGGATGCTGCAAAAGCAGTTCTTAGGGTAAGTTTTATATCACTGAACAACTAGATGAATAAATGAGAGAAAGAGATCAGTGAATTGGGCATGCAGCTTAAGAAGCTAGAAAAATAAAAAATTGAAAATCCCCAAGTAAATATGAAATTAGAAATATTGAAAACCAAAGGAGAGGTTAAAAAATTGAAATTAAGAAAATTATTGATCTAATAAATAGAACTGAGTTAGTTTTATAAAAAAATCCAATAAAATTGATAAACCTTTGGACAATTTGATTAAAAAAAAGAAGAAAACCAAATTACCAATATCAAAAAGAAAAAAGTGAACTCCCCTCCTACAAGGAGAAAATTAAAATAATAATTAGATATTACTTGCCCACCCATGTGCACAAAATATGACAATCTATGTGAGATGGATGAATATCTCTACAATGCTCTACAATCACTTCTATATATCTTAGATTTTTTCCCCTCCCTCCCCTTTCTTTCCCCTAACACTGCACTCCTTTCCTGAGACAACATACACTTTCATATAGGTTCTGCACATACATTCCTTATAAATACGTTTTCACCTTAGTCACGTTACATAGAAGAATTAAAATGAATTAGAGAAAACATAAAACAAACAAAAACAAAATACAAGAGAAAATGATGTTTCATTCTGCAACCAAATTCCATTGTTTTTTCTCTGTATGTGGAAGGCATTTTGCCTTAAGAGACCATTTGGAATTTTTTGAATCCTTGCGTTGCAATGAAGTAATAAGTCTAGCAGAAAAATTCCTTGCACACTGTCATTGTTGCAGCATACAAAGTTCTCCTGGTTCTGCTCTTTTCACTCACCATCAGTTCAAATAAGTCTTTTCAGGCCTCTCTGAAGTCTACCTGTTCATCATTTCTTATAGCATAATAATATGCCATTACATTCATATACCACAATTTATTCAGCCATTCTTCAATTGATAGGCTTTCCCTTGATTTCCAGTTTTTGGCCACCACAAAGAGAGCTGCTATAAATATTTTTTGTACACGTGGGACCCTTTCCCATTTTTATGATCTCTTGGGGATACAGTCCTAGAAAAAATACTGCTGGGTCAAAGGGTATGCACATTTTCGTAGCCGTTTGGGAATAGTTCCAAATTGCTCTCCAGAATGTTTGGATCAGCTTACAGTTCCACCAACAATGAATTAGTGTTCCAATTCTCCCATATCTTCTCCAACATTTATCCTCTTCCTGTTCTGTCATATTAGTCAATTTGATAGGTGTGATGTGGTATCTTAAAGTTGTTTTGGTTTGCATCTCTCTAATCAATGGTAATTTAGAACATTTTTCCATATGATTATAGATAGCTTTAATTTCTTCCTCTGAAAACTGTCTGTTAATATCCTTTCACCATTTATCAACTGGAGAATAACTCGTATTCTTGTACATTTGACTCAGTTCTCTATATATTTTAGAAATGAGACCTTTATCACAGATACTAGTTGCAAAAATTCTTTCCGAATTTTCTGCTTTCCTCTTAATCTTGGTTGCATTGGGTTTGATTGTGCAAAAACTTTTCAATTTAATATAATCAAAATTACCCATTTTGCACTTGATAATGTTTTCAATTTCGTGTTTACTCAAAAATTTTTTGCTTCTCCATAAATCTGATAAATACACTGTCCCTTGCTCCACTAATTTGTTTATAGTGTTAATTTTTATACCTAGATCATGTACCCATTTGGACTTTATTCTTCTGTATGGTGTCAGGCATTGGTCTATGCCTAGTTTCCATCACACTGTTATCCAGCTTTCCCACCCACTTTTGTTGAACAGTGAGTTCTTATCCCAGAAGCTGGGGTCCTTGGGTTTATCAAACAGTAGATTGTTATATTCATTGACTACTGTGTCTTGAGTACCCAACATATTCCACTGATCTACCCTTCTGTTTCTTAGCCAGTACCAAGTGGTTTAATAATTGCTGCTTTATAATACAATTTGAGATCTGGTTGGGCTAGGCCACCTTCTTTAGCATTTCTTTTCATTACTTCCCTTGATATGCTGAACCTTTTGTTCTTCCAGATGAATTTTGATATTATTTTTTCTAGGCCTAGAAAATAATTATCTGATAGCTTGATTGGTATGACACTGAATAAGTAAATTAGTTTAGGTAGGAATTGTCCTTTTTATTATACTGGCTTAGCTCACCCATGAGCAAATGATGTTTTTCCACTTTCTTAGATCTGACTTTATTTGCGTGAAAAGTGTTTTGTAATTGTGTTCATATAGTCCTTGGGTTTGTTTTGGCAGGTAAATTCCCAAATATTTTGTAGTGCCTTTCCTAGCTTTAAGTGGGATTTCTCTTTCTATCTCTTGCTGTTGGGCTTTGTTAGTAATATATAGAAATGCAGAAGATTTGTGTGGATTTATTTTGTAACCTGCAACTTTGCCAAAGTTGTTTATTTTTCAAGGTGTTTTTTTACTTGATTCTGAGATTCTCTAGGTATATCATTATATGATCTGCAAAGAATGACAACTCAGTTTTTCTTTGCCTATTCTAATTCCTTCAATTTCTTTTTCTTCTCTTATTGCTATAGCTAACATTTCTGGTACCATATTGAATAGTAGTAGTGACAATGGACATCCTTGTTTCACCCCTAATCTTATTAGAAATGCATCAAGATTATCCCCATTGCATATAATGCTTGCTGAAAGGTTTAGGTAGACATTGCTTATTACTTTATGGAAAGTTCCCTTTATTCCTATGTTCTCCAATGTTTGCAGTAGGAATGGATGTTTTATTTTGTCAAAAACTTTTTCTGCATCTATTGAGATAATCATATTGTTTCTTTTCTGTTGTTGATATGATCAATAATGCTAATAGTTTTCCTAACATTGAACCAGCCCTGCATTCCTGGTGCAAATCCTACCTGATCAAAATGTATTATTTTCATAAGTGCTGCATTATTTTTGCTAAAATCTTATTTAAAATTTTTGCATCTGTAATCATTACAGATATTGGTCTATGATTTTCTTTCTCTGTTTTGTTTCTTCCTGGTTTAGGTATCCAAACTATATTTGTATCATAGAAAGAATTTGGGAGGACTCCTTCTTCTCCAATTTTCCCAAATAATCTCTATAGTATTGGAATAAATTGTTCTTTAAATTTGTGACAAAATTCACTTGTGAATCCACCCAGCCCTGGAAATTTTTTCCTAGGGAGTGGCTTGTTCAATTTCTTTATCTGAGATGGGGTTATTTAAGTATCCAACTTCCTCTTCTGTTAATATGGGCAATTTATATATTTTTTTAAAACAATCATCCATATCATTTAGATTGTAGAATTTATGGGCATAACTTTGGGCAAAGTAATTTCTAATTATTGTTTTAATTTCCTCCTTATTGAAAGTGAGTTCTTCCTTTTCATTTTTGATAATAGTAATTTGGTTTTCTTCTTTCTTTTCTTAATCAAATTGACCCAGTGTTTATCAATTTTATTGTTTTTTTTCATAAAACCAACTCGTTTTATTTATTAGGGTTAGATTATTTAGTTTCCATTTAATTTTTGGTCTATGTTTCTATGGTCTTTTATTACATATAATTTTTATTGCATTATGAACTGAGAAGGATGTATTGACTCTCTCTGCCTCTCTGCACTGGATTGTGAGGTTTTTATGCCCTAGAACATGGTCAGTTTTTTTATATGTGCCTTATACTGCTGAGAAAAAAATATATTCCTTTCTACTGCCATTCAATTTTCTCCATAGATCTATCATATCCAGAGTTTAATTCATCTCCTTAACTTCTTTCTTGGTTATTTTGAGGTTAGATTTATCAAGTTCAGAGAGGAGGAGATAGAGGTCCCCAATTAGTATAATTTTGCTGTTTGTTACTTCCTGTAACTCCCTTAACTTCTCCCCTAAGTATTTGGATGCTATACCAGTTGGAGCATATATGTTTAGTAATGCTGTTGCTTAGTTGTCTGTGGTGCCTTTTAGCAGGATATGGTTTCCTTCCTTATCTCTTTTGATTAGATCTATTTCTGCTTTTGCTTTGTCTGAGATTAGGATTGGTAACTCTGCTTTTTTTTACATCAGTTGAAGCACAATATATTCTGCTCCAACCTTTGACCTTTTACCTGTGTGTACCCCCCATTTCAGATGTGTTTCTTGTAAACAACACATTGTTGGATTATAGTTTTTAATCCATTCCGCTTTCCATCTCTGTTTTATAGAAGAGTTCATCCCATTCATATTCACAGATATGATTGCTATCTGTGTCTTTCTCTTTAACCTGTTTCCCCGTTTGTGCTTTTAGTTCTCCATTCTCCCTTCCCCTCAACAATAGAGTTTTAATTTTTGACCCCCCCTCCCACAATCTTCCCTTCCTTTTTACTCCCCTTTACCCTTACTACTTTTCCTATCCCTTTTAGAATCTCCTCCCTTTTCTTTCCCCTTCTCCTCCTACTGCCTATAGAGGCAGTTATATTTTTGTACTTAATTAAGTTTGTTTTTCCCTCCTTGAACCAAGTCAGACAAGAGTAAATATCAAATAATGCTCATCTCCCTCCTCTCTTTCCCTCTACTGTATTATAATTTTGTGCCTCCTCTTATGAAGTAATTTACCATTTTCTGCCTTCTACTTTTCACATCTCCTGTTACAATCCCTTCTCACTCTTAAATCATGTTTTTATCCTCACATCATTTACTTTATACCTGCTCCCTCTATCTATGTATATCCCTGTTATATTTCATAATAAATATACAATTCTCAAGACTATCAAGTATCATCTTCCCTTATAGGGATGTAAACAGTTTGCCCATATTAAGTAATGAATTTTTCTTTTCCCCTGTTTACCTCTTTATGACTCTCTTGAGACCTATGTTTAAAGATTGAATTTTCTATTTAGTTCTGGCCTTTTTATCAGGAAGGTGTGGAAATCCCTTATCTCACTGAATGTCCATCTCCTTGCCTGAAATATTATGCTCAACTTTGCTGATCCTTGTTTATAGTCTCAGTTCTTTTGCCTTATGGAGTATCATACACCAATTCCTTCAATTTTTTAATGTAGAAGCTTCAAGGTCCTGTGTGATCCTGACTGTACGTCCTTGATATTTAAATGGTTTCTTTTTGTCTGCCTATAGTATTTTCTCCTTCACTTGATAGTTCTGGAATTTGGCGATGATATTACTTGGTGTTTTTAGTTTGGGATCCCTTTCAGAAGGTGAACGGTGGATTCTTTCGATAACTATTTCACCCTCTGGATCTAGGACTTTTGGACAGTTTTACTTGATGATTTCTTGGAAGATATTGTCCAGGTTCTTTTTTTCATCATGGCTTTCTGGTAGGCCAATAACTATTAGATTCTATCTTCTGGGTCTATTTTCCAGGTCAGTTGTTTTTCCAACTAGATATTTCACATTTTCTTCTATCTTTTCATTCTTTAGATTTTTATTTCACTAATTCTTGATGTCTCATAAAGTCATTAGCTTCTACTTGTCCAATTCTAATTGTTATCATATTGTTTTCTTCAGTTAACTTTTGCATCTCCTTTTCTGTCTGTCCAATTATTCCTTTTAAGAAATTATTTTCTCCAGTTCGTTTTTGCACTTCCTTTTCCATTTGTCCAATTTCCCCAAATAGGTTTTGTACTTCCTTTTGCACTTGTACAATTTTCTTTTTTAAGAGGCTGTTCTCTTCTGTGAATTCTTTTTCATACTTTTAAAATCATTGGCCAGTTTTTCTTCTTTATATCTAATTTGGCTTTTAAAATCCTTCTTCAGCTCTTCTAAGAGTGCTCTTTGTGCTTGTGACCAATTCATAGTCCCTTCTGAAGTTTCAGATGGGAATACAGTCTTAGTGTACATTGAGATGTACTTTGATATTCATGTTTTGGTACTTGTCCCCACAGAAAGATTCTATGATCTTTTCTTTCCTGCTTTACTTCTTACTCATAATGATGAATCTTTGTGTGTTGTGGCCTCTGGTTCTTTCAGGTAGAAGCTAAAGAACCTGGTGCTGAACTGGCTGATGTGAAAAAGCAGAGGCCAGGTGAAGTCTTTTTGTATTTCCCCATATTTGCCCTGGAGCTTGCTTGTAAAGTATGGGGTAGGGGTGGTCTGGCCATGGGAGGTCTCCTCAGCTGAGATAGA
The DNA here is from genome assembly GCF_028372415.1 of Notamacropus eugenii. Classification (NCBI taxonomy): domain Eukaryota; kingdom Metazoa; phylum Chordata; class Mammalia; order Diprotodontia; family Macropodidae; genus Notamacropus; species Notamacropus eugenii. Next base: position 185,011,402 of record NC_092872.1, on the reverse strand, counting down.
GCAAAAGCAAGCTCAGCAGTTGGTGGTCCTGGCTGTCCTAGTGTCTTTCTGCTTCCCCTGGGGTGCTGAGGCATGCCTGGAGTCCTGGTGTTGGTGGCTGTAGGGCTCCAACCCCCCCGGCTCTCCAGATCTCCTCCCAGTTCACTGAGGTGGGGCTGTCTGGGATAGCTCTGGTCTTGCACTGTTCCCCTTCTACCATGGCAAAAGGAATTCTCCTTAGCGATTTTCCTAGCCTCATGTGCTATGAGACTGTTTGCGCCTTCTGCTGATCCCACTGATCCAGGATTTTTCTGGGGAAATATTTTATGGTTCTTTTAAGGTCAACAATCAGAGGGTGAAAGAGCATTTACTGATAGCTCTGCCATTTTGGCTCCTGGAAGTTCAAGCAGGTGACTTATAGACATTTAATCTGTGGGCTGATAGTCTTAGGATCAGCTGCTGCATATACCTGGGGCTCCAGGCCTCTCAGTTGTTTGGTTTCACTGGACTCCCATCCTGGGTTGTTATGCCAGAAATTCCACAGTGATGCCACTGCCTTGGACTACCCCAGGGCTTCCCAATTTTTCTTTTTAAGGTGCTGTTCTCTTTAGTGAATTCTTTTTCCATACTTTTAACATAATTGGCCAGTTTTTCTTCTATTTCTCTAATTTGGCTTTTAAAATCCTTCATTACATCTTCCAAGAGTGCTCTTTGTGCTTGCGGTCAGTTCATAGTCCCTTCTGAAATTTCAAATGGGAGTACAGTCTCAATGCTGACCTCAATGCTGCCTTAGACCACCAAGGGCTTCCTGCTCATCCCTGCCATGGTGGAGATATGCTGGTATAGCCTGTGTGCTATGCTCTGTGTGCTCCTCCAACCTCACAGAACAGATTCTTCCTGTTGATCTTCCAGTCTGTCCTGGGCTATGAATCTGCCACAGTCTGTCTTCTATTGGATTCTGTCTCTCCAAAATCTGGTCAGATTCTCTTTTTAGAGGTATCTGAAGGAGTGTGTCTAAGAGTTTAGACCTCCACTCCACCATCTTGACTCCACCTCAATGAATTAATATTTTAAAAAATATAAACTTCCAAGATTAACAGAAGAGGAATTTAAATACTTAAATAACCCAAGCAAAGAAAAAGAAATTGAAGAAGCCATCAATGAACTCCCTAGGAAAAAATATCCAGGGCCAGATGGATTTACAGGTGAATTCTATCAAACATTTAAAGAAGAGTTAATTCCAATACTACATAGTCTGCTTGGGAAAATTGCTGAAGAGTGAATCCTACCAAATTCTTTTCATGATATAAATATGTTTCTGATGCCTAAACTAGGAAGAACCAAAACAGAGAAAGAAAATTATACACCATTTTCTCTAATCAATATAGATGCAAAAATTTTAAATAAGATATTAGCAAAAAGAATATAACAATGTATTGTCATGAGAATAATACATTATGGCCAGGTACTAAATATAACTGGAATTCATGACTTGTTCAATATTAGGGAAACCAACAACATTATTGATCCTATCAACAACAACAAAAAAGAAACCATATGATTACCTCAATAGATGCAGAAAACACCCATTCCTATTGAAAATATTGGAGAGCATAGGAATAAATGGACTGTTCCTTAAAATAATAAGTACTATCTACCTAAAACCATCAACAAGTATCATATGCAATGGGGAGAAGCTAGATGCATTTTCCAGTAAGATCAGGGGTAAAACAAGGATGTCCATTAACACCATTGTTATTCAATATGGTACTAGAAAAGTTAACCTTAGCAACAAGAGAAGAAAAAGTAATTGAAGGAATTAGAATAGGCAAAGAAGAAACCATGTTATCACTCTTTACAGATGGTGTGATGATATACTTTCAGAATCCCAGAGAATCATGGAAAAATACACGGAAAAATACTACTTGAAATAATAAACAACTCTGGCAAAATTGCAGGTTATGAAATAAATCCACATAAATCATCTTCATTTCTATATATTATTAAAATATTGTCCCTATTCATTTCACCTTGTGCCCTGTGTCTATGTGTGTACAATCTCTCCAATTCCCCTAATACTGAGAAAAATCTCAAGAGTTACAAATATCAACTTTCCATGTAGGAATACAAACAGTTTAGCTTTAGCAAATCCTTTTGTGATTTCTCTTTTTCATTTACCTTTTCATACTTCTCTTGATTCTTGTGTTTGAAAGTCAAATTTTCTATTCAGCTCTGGTCTTTTCATCAACAATGCTTGAAAGTCCTCTATTTCACTGAAAGATCATTTTCCCCCTGAAGTATTATACTCAGCTTTGCTGGGTAGGTGATTCTTGGTTTTAGTCCTGCCTCCTTTGAACTCTGGAATATTATATTCCAAGCCCTGTGATTCTTTAGTGTAGAAGCTTCTAGAGCTTGGGTTATCCTGATTGTATTTCCACAATACTAGAATTGTTTCTTTCTGGCTGATTTTTTTTCTCCTTGACTTGGGAGCTCTGAAATGTGGCTACAATATTGCTAGAAGTTTTCTTTTTGGGATCTCTTTCAGGAGGTAATTTGTGAATTCCTCCAATATCTATTTTACCCTCTGGTTCTGGAATTTCAGGTCAGTTTTCCTTGATAATTTCATCAAAGGTGATGTTATGGCTTTTTTTATCATGGCTTTCAGGTAGTCCCACAATTTTTAAATTGTCTCTTCTGGATCTATTTTCCAGGTCAGTTGCTTTTCCAACAAGATATTTCACATTGTCTGCTATTTTTTCATTCCTTTGGTTTTGTTTTATTATTTCTTGATTTTTCATAAAGTCATTAGCTTCCGTCTACTCCATTCTAACCTTTAAGGAATTATTTTTTTGAGAGAGCTTTTGGACCTCTTTTTCCATCTAGCCAATTCTGTTTTGTAGGGCATTCTTCTCCTCATTGGCTTCTTGGATCTCTTTTATCATTTGGGTTAGTCTATTTTGTAAAGTGTTATTTTCTTCAGGATTTTTTGGGTCTCCTTTAGCAGCATTTGACTCATTTTTCATGATTTTCTTGTATCATTCTCATTTCTCTTCCCAGTTTTTGCTCTACTTCTCTCACTTGATTTTCAAAATCTTTTTTGAGCTCTTCCATGGCCTGAGACCAATTCACATATTTTTTGGAGGCTTTGGATGTAGGAGATGTAGACTTTATTTTCTTCTTCTGTTGTATATTTTGGTCTTTCCTGTCACCAAAGTAAGTTTCTATTTTCTGATTCTTTTTGCAGTTTTTGCTCATTTACTTGACTTTTGAGCTCATTGTCAAGGTAGTTCTTTGCTTCCAGGGGCATGGGGGGAGTGTCAGCTGCTCGATTCTCCCAAAATCTATGAACCTAGAGCTCCTGAAAATGTCACTGCTGCCACCGCCCCAGTTGCTACTGTGGCTGTTGCAGGTACCTCCAACACCTCCCTCCTCTGCCTCCCTGTGCCTGAGGCCAGATCACTCTACCCTCTCACATAGGTCCCACAGTTTTTTTCCACTGACTTGCGAATTTGTCCTCAGAATTTTGGGGTCATGACATCTGGAAACTGCCACAAGTATCAGAGATTCAGTCCTCTCCTGGCCCCAGGTCTGCTCATGTCCCTTCTGTGGTGATGTGCCCTACACTTTACTGCACTCTGCTCCCAACACAGCATGATAGATGCTTCCTGTTGACCTTCCAGTCTGTCTTGAACCGGATATTTTCTTCAGTTCATCTTTCTGTGTGTTCTGCAGTTCCAGAATTTGCTTAGAGTCATTTTAAAAAATATTTGGCTGGACTTCTGGGGAGAGCTCTAGCAAGTTCATGCTGTTATTCCACCATCTTGGTTCTGCCCCACCAATTTCATTTTTTATCATATTGTCTGCTTTTCTCCATTTCTAATGCTTTCTAATACTTTTCTTGAAGAACGTATTTAGGATATATAGGAGAAGTATTCTATAGAGGGAATGTACTCTGAATTTAGAGTCAAATGTCACAAGTTCAAATTTTATCTCTGATCACTGTTGTGTCCTTGTTTAAGTCAGATCTCATTTCTGGGATTCAGTTACCTTATCTCTAGACACTTGGTGATACATTTATTAACTGATCAGAATAGATAATCCGCAAAAAGACTAATCTATTGAGAGAACCTCTGAACTTTTATAAAAGTATAGATTTCCATTTTTTCCAAAATTCTACATTTTCTGTACTTTCTTAATCCTGAATTCATATTTTTCAACATGTTTTTCATTACCCACATTTCTGCCTTCCTACATAATGAAGGGATTGAATATTAAGATATAGGTTGATTTTTGATAATTATATAGTTATTCCTTCCATTTCCTGGGAGTTATGGGTGCAGTGCTCCCATGATCTGGCAAATGTCATGAAAAATTTTTTGGCCCTCCCTTTGTACTCAAGACAAAGCCTGAATTGTTATGATATTAAAAGATAAAATATGTTGATATTATACTATAATTTTATATATATGTTGGTATAAACTTATATGTGCATGCATACACATATGTGGACATGTACATGCATACATATGCAACATATATAATATGATACAAACATATTCACACATGCATACATACATATATACGTATTTCAGTTTCAAAACTTTTTCTGCATCATCTGCTGGCCTTCGTGTACTATTTGCAGCTTCTGCAAAACTTCCTAAAAATTCCCATTTCAGTTCTTATGCCAACCTGCAAGACATTGAAACCATGATGCGGAAAGTCATGATGTGGAATGGATAGCTGTATTCAGTTGAATGTAAGATCCTTGAGAGCAGGGACTTTTCCTTTGCTGATTGCTTTCTGGCTTGCTTGCTTCTTGCTTTGTGTCTCTTTTAGCAATGATTTCTTCGTGTTTTCTTGTAGGAATTTCAATATCCTTCCGGTTCAGTTCCTCCAGAGCTGTATCAACATGTTGGTAATTAGAAAAAAAAATTCACATTTAGAGAACCAATAGCTAAATCAGTGTTTATAGGAGCTCAAAAAAAGCTGTGTTATTCTTTGCACTTTCTTCCATCTCACTACTGTGAAAGCAGGAGGGCAATAAACAGGACTGAGGGTCATTTTGTATATTATTTTTCTGTTTCCTGAGTTAAATAAAAAAAACAATCTTCATCCAAAGCTCAAAGAAAAGGTGATGAACTTGTCTATACCTAAGTAGGCTGACCATCAGAGAACTGATAATCTTTCACCAGAAACATGTACAAATCCTTTGAAACTTGATAGGAATTTCAAGAGTTTGATTTTTGCTGGCAATCTTAGGGAATCCATGGCATTATCCATGTCATGTAGCTTCACAATATGTTATTTCATGGAAAGATTTATTCCAATAGTGGAATTTTTATAGCATGATAATTTAGTTGGGAAAATAGTGTGGGCTTCTCATCTCTTTGTAAATTACACTACCTGATAACTGTCCAATAAGTAGAATTAGTGGGACATGAACCCTATATCTGATTAGATTATAGAACAGTAGCATTTCATTTGAGGTAGAGGGTCAGAATGTGAAAGACAGTTTGCAGTACTAGATAGAATATTGGGTTTGAAGTTGAGAAGATGCATCCAAATCCTACTTCCTAGTAGAGTTAATTGCCATTAGAAGCTTTGTGATCCTGGGAAAGTCATTTAATCTTTATGAGCCTCTGGGTTGTCATGAAATTCATAGGTGATAATATTGAAGGTGCCTTGGAAACCTTAAAAAACAATATAAGTGCCATTTCTTGTCCTTATTTCACAATATTATATACTAATTAAGTATTTGTGACCTTTAAGTAAATACTCATCAGGAACCAATGTATCCCTAAAATGAGGCAGAAAGAAAACCAGCTATTTCTTCATCCTTATATTCATTTGGGTTTGACTAGAATTAGGTGAAATTACTGCACACCTAGGGAATAAAAGGCCTTGTTCATTTCCTGCATAGGGCCTCTTTTACTATAAAAGAGTTATATGCTACACTTTCCTCATTTGTGCAATAAAAGAGACCATCAATGCTTCTGATCTCCTAAAGCAAAACAACCTCAGATGCTGTTTCTTTGATGAAACTGACACTATTAGTGTTTTGAGGAATATGATGTTCAGTATATAGAGTTATTCTGTCTTGATTCAGCAATGACTTGCAAGTACCAGCTTTCAGTTTCTTTGAAGGGTATTTACCCATTTCTTCATGAGTATTTTTTTTCTTTTTACTTACATCAATTCTTATACAAAATTGAATAATTTTAAAAGGAAATACATTTCAACATTTCTGATCAGGTGGGTAGCCTCCTCAGTAGTCAGTGCGTTTAAGTGGCTTTGAGGCACATAGGCCCACTCCTGGCAACATTAATAAAAATTCCAACCTCAGTTTAGATTCAAAGACAAAGGTCTTTGAGGAGCTGGCTAGTTGATTAAAATATGTTTTCTTTTTCTTTCCTTCCTCAAGGCCCTATCTTATTTTCATGGATCTGCCTAATCTTAGGAAGTTCATCAGATTGACATATGTAGCCAAGAATTTTTTTTCCGAAATCATGTATTGGTTATTGGTGACCCTTTGACTTCAATCTAATTGGAGAGTGCATTGAAAGATGCTATAAACTTACTACATGTTCCTATTCCAACCCTCCAACTTTCTCCTTTCATAATGCCTTAGACAGGTATGAAACAATCAAGAAGCAAATAATCATTTAATACTAGTTGTACCAGACCCTGTTAAGTGCTATGGGTTCAAAAAGAATAAAGACACTACTTGTCCTCAAGGAGCTTACACTCTAATGGAAGAAATTTAAAAGCAAAACCAGAAAGTGGTACATACATGAAGCACAGAGAGTAACTACAACGGGTAGCACCATGGTAACCCAAGTGTCTCAGCTCTCTAGACAGCAAAATTTTTCTTTCATCGATTACTCAGTATGACATCTCTCTGTGTATCTTCTGGTAAACTGACTTTCACAGAAACATTAGACCAATCAATTACCAGCTTAAATTTACTTTGATGTTGATAGCATCTTGATGTACTTCAAGCAACACCTAGGCCCAACTGATCATTATTTCCGCTACACCATCAGCACATAACTTTTCTAATTTACTTAAATGACTATAGTCAGTCAAAAACTTCTCATATTATTAACAAAGATAGGCCAACACTCAGCTCTCCAAAGGGAATATCACATTTCAAAGATGCCTAAGATACTGTTGCTTCCCTTTGAGAGGTGTTCTCTAGTTTAGGAATTTTATATTACTCAAAGACAGCTTTGTAAGAATGCCATGATTGTTCTGGGTATTATAAATCCAAAGCACTTTTTAAAAAAATCACATGAGGCTGTCATTACTTTTAGATCTATGATAAATTGATTAGTCAGAGCCATGTCATTTCTAATAAAGGGCCTTTCTGTCAAGCCATTGGTAGTTGATTCAGATGTTTCTGACCTAATCATTGAACTGGAAGTGACATTAAAGGTCACTTAGTACAGTCCCTTCATTGTACAAAAGAAAAATTGAGGCAAAGTAAGGTTAATCAGTTTTGAAAATCCCACATAGATTGAGGGGCAAGTTTCAAATCAAGTTTCATTGACTCAAAATCAGGATTCTCAACAAGTAGTTGTGAGGATCAAATGAAGTGATGCACCTAAAATGGTTTGGTTTTGTTTTGTTTGTGAAGGGAAATATTTTTCTATCTGGCATGGAATGCTATAATTTTTAATCAAATAAACTTTAGTTCAAATCCTGCCTTTGGACAACAGTCAGTCAAGTGACAAGCAATTTTAAGTGCCTACTATGTGCTAGACATTGTGGTCCATCCAGAGGATGTAAAAAAAGGCAAAAGATAGTCCCTGCCCTCAAAAAACTCACAGACTAATGAGAGATATAACATTCAAAAAACTATATACAAATAAGACATTTTACATATATATACACACATATGTATAGAAATAACGTGTGTATAGAAATACACACAGTCGATCCTTACTGTTTGGGATTTCCATACTTGTGAATTTGCCTACTCTTTAATTTTATTTTTACCCCCAAATCAATATTGACAGTGTTTTTGTAGTCATTTCTGGGCATGAGCAGATCAGGGGCAATTTTGAGTCACCCTATATAGAAGTTCCCAGCTGAGGCAAAACAAAGTCATGTTCTGCCTTCTTGTATCAACTTTCATACTATAAATAAGTTTTCTTTTCAAGGTATATTTAGTGTCATGTTTTCATATCTTTGTACTTTTTTGTTGGTGATTATTTTGTTTAAAATAGCTTCCAGATATAGTGCTAACCTGCTATCTAATGTTCCAAGCAGGAAGGCTGTGATACACCTTGGAGAGAAAATAGGTGTTTTAAATAAGTTTCATTCAGGCATGAATTATAGTGCTTTTGGCCATGAATTCAATGTTAATGAATCAACAATATGGTACATCCAGAAAAAAAGGAAAAATAAATTTGCACAACTCTGTTTGTCCATTCTAGAAACTGCTAAAATAAATGTGACCAGAAGCTTGTAGGCACATAGCCCTGTATTTTGACTAGAAGCAATGATTCAATGCTCATTAATTCAGTGTTTGTGGTGACTTTATATAACATAAGTACTGCGAAGGATGAGAATCAGCTGGATACATATCTATGTATGCATACATATACACATAGGTTAAATGAGGAATAGTTTCTAGTTTCAATAGAAAGGTGTTAGAATAAAGAGGACTAAGATAGGCTGTTGCAGAGGTGGGACTTTAGCTGAGGCTTAAAGGAAGCCAGGGAGGCCAGATGAGATGAGAAGGGAGGGCTTTCTAGGCATGAAGAAGAGCCAGTAAAAATGGTTGGGACCAGTGATGTAGTATCCTGTTTGAATAACAAGAAAAGGTCCAGAGATCATAAAAATGGGAAGAGGACCCACATGTCCTCTCTTCTCTTTCTCTCTCTCTCTCTCTCTTTCTCTTTCTCTCTTCCCTCTCTTTCTGTCTTTCCTCTCTCTCTCGTATATATGTATATATAAAATATCAGCTTTCTGGTGGACAAGAATTGGAAATTGAGGAAATGCCCATCAATTGGGGAATGGCTGAACAAGTTGTGGTACGTGAAAGTAATGGAATACCATTGTGCTATAAGAAATGATGAGCAGGTGGACTTCAGAAAAACCTAGAAAGACATATGTGAACTGATGCTGAGTGAAATAAACAGAACTAGGAGAACATTATACACAATGACAACCACATTGTGAGAGGACTGACTTTGATAGACTTAACTCTTCTCCGCAATGCAAGGATTTAAGACAATTCCTAAGGAATCATAATGGAAATACTATCCATATCCGTATGGAGTCTGAATGCTGATCAAAGTATAATGTTTGTCTTTCTTTTTGCTTTTTTCCCTTCTTTCTCATGGCTCTAATTCTTCTTTACAACGTGACTAACGTGAAAATACATTTAATATGAATGTATATGTGGAACCTATACCAGATTGCATGGCATTTTGGGGATGGAGGAGGGGAAGGAGGGAAGAAAATTTTAAAACTCAAAATTTTACTGAAGTAAAAGTTGAAAACTAAAAATGACTAAATTAATTAAAAAAAAGACAAAACAACAATAAATGAAGTGAAAAGAATCAGGAAAACTATGTAAACAATAAATGCAAAACTGGAATAATGAAAAAAGAACAATAAAAGCCCATAATCACTAAAGGGCAGAGAAAGTTGAGTGGGGAGGGGGGGGGATATGGTATAAAAAGATTGGAAAAGTAGGAAGGGGTGAGATTATAAAGGACTATAAAAGTCAAAAACACAATTTTATATTTTGTCCCAGAATAATAGGTGGCCACTAGATTTTATTGAGTGTGGGAGGGAGTGGGGGGGGGGGGAAGAGCATGGTTATACAACCAGATGTACACTTTAGAAAGATCACTTTAACGGATGGGTGGAGAATGGACTGGAGTAGGGGAGACTTGAGGTAGGTAGACCAAAAAGCAGGCTATTGTGATAATCCAGGTATGAGACACTGAGGGTCTGCACTAGTGTGGTGGCAGGATTAAAGGACAGAAGGGGAAATACACAAAGTAAAAGTTATAGGATGTGGCAACAGTTTGGATGTGTGTGTGTGTGTGTGTGTGTGTGTGTGTGTGTGTGAAAGAGTGAAATTAAGGATAACATTTAGGTGGTAAGACTGTGTGACTGGGATGATGATGTTATACTTTAGAGTAATAGGGAAGTTCGGATGAGAGATGAGTTTGAGTGGAAAGATAATGTGTTCACTCTGGGACATTTTGAGTTAAAGATGTCTTTGGGACGTTTGGTTGGAGATGGCCAATAAGTAATTAGAGATATAAGACTGGAGGTCAGCAGAGAGGTTAGAAATAAATAAAAAAGAAATGGACCTGACAATCTTCTACATAGAAAATGATTATTTAATCTACTATAAATGATGAGATTACCTAATGAAACAGTACAGAAGGAGTAGAGAATAGGGCCCAAGAGAGACCCTTGAGAGACATGGTAGTGTCCCTCACAGTTAGTGGACATGACCTGATGAAATTCTAGCAAAGGAGACTTAAGAAAGTGGGGTCCTATGGAGAGGATATTTTCACAAAACCTACAAAGTACTAAGGAGAAGAAGGTGGTTGGCAATGTCAAAGAATACAAAGAAAATCTCATTAGATTTGACAAGTAAGAGATGAGGTAACTTTGACAAGAGCAGTTTCAGTTGAATAATGGGGTTAGAAGCCAGACTTCTGAGCCTGAAGAAGAGAGGGAGACAAAATGAAGTGGAGGCACCTATTGTAGAAGGTGTTCTCAAAGAGTCAAGACACAGAAAGTGTGGGGAGATATAGATGATATAGGATGATAGCTCACAGTAGTTCAAATAGGGACTTTCTGAAGGTGTGGAGGATATAAACATGTTTGTATATGGTGAGAAAGCAAAGGTAGACAGGAAGAAATAGATTATTGAGAGAGTAGAATTCTAGAGTGGAACAATCTTCTGGAGAAGAGGGGACAGAGAGTAAACACAACTGCATGTAATCATTTACAAGTCATTGTACAAGTCATTTATTCTTTAAATCTCTGTGGAAATCTGAAAAACTTCTGGTTTGGTGAGCCTGTGTCTGCTCTAGAGATTGCTTGTTTCCTGCTAGGTATCCTACTTCTTCTAAACTATTTTAGGAACCATTCATCAGACTTCTTTGAAATATCTATACGTGACATTGGAGGTTGGGAACTAATCAGATGCATCTAAATGAGACCTTATATCTTTCTAAAAAATTACTTTTTCTATTTTGCATCTGTTTAATTTGATGTATGAAAATGACCCATCTGACTTCATTTAACTAGGGAGGAATGATAAGAGCCTGATATAATCTAGGTGTCAGATCCAGAGGGAACTTATCACAAGATCATAATTCTCCTTCCTCATAACACTGTCTTTTAGCTCCTCTCTTCCAAGGTCCAGATTTCCAATCAGCTTTGTCCTGTCCCTCCAATGATCTAGGCATGAGGGTGTACCCCAAAACATTCCTCTCCAAACCCAAAAACAAAGGAGTCAATTGATCCTGGGACAGAAGTGGCCTGTCTAATTTTGAAAGACATGTAAATCAACTATTTCAAAGATACAACTACATACAGTTATAGAATAGAGGGTCCATAGTCAGGAATACTGGAACTGAAAAGTGGCTTCAGTCACTTACTGTCTAGCTATGTGATCCTGGGTGAGTTATTCATTCTTTTTACCTCAGTTTTCTCAACTGTAAAGTATACTAATAACAGCACCTATTTTGTAGTATTGTTGTGAATATTAAATGAGATGTTTTTTAAAAATTTAATACATTCCTTGTTATATAATAAGATTATATGTGTATAGCCATACACACATGTATGTATGTGTATATAAGTACACATACATATACATTTATATACATATACATCCATATACACCTACACATAGATGTGCACACACACACATTCCTTTCACTTCCCTCAAACTATGCTTCACTAAAGTATGATGAACCAGGATCTACACCTGGCTTTGATCATCAGGCCACCTGTCCTGTCCTTTCATCTGACTGCTAGACCAAGCACAGAGATTATCTAGAGACCTTGCCCCTGATTGTGTGAGACAATCACTTCTGCTGTCACTTCTGGTTTGAAAAAGAAAAGCAGAGACTTTTCAGTTCCTTTTGTAGCATGGTGAGGGGGGCTTAAAGAGTCAACCTGGGCTATGTTCCTTTGAACTTTCTTTTCTTATTGGAAAAGGAAGAATCTGAATTCTGTCAGCCAATCTATGCCCCAGAAATAGGCAATTTGAAGAGCTATGCAGTTCTCTAGTTTAAGGAGAATTATTATTCCTATTAAGAACTAACTTTATAAATGATCTTTGAAGGATGATGGTCAAATAAAAGAGCTTTTGAATACTATATTCTGGTCAGGAAATGAGAATTTCCTTTGCTAAAGAATTTCAGGATCCATAGCAGAGGGCACAGAAGTGATTTCATATGGTTCAGATGTTACTGAATGGACATTGAAACATCCAGGTCAGAAATATGTTGGTCTAAGCACAGGTGCTTCTCAGTCAAGTTCTTGTAATTTTTTGTGCTCACTCTTCATTTTGAATTTTATGTGTATTTCTGGGAGAGTGTGATATGAATTTATTTGTTCATCGTCTCATATTTTTTAATTTATGAATATGCTTTAACCTATTAGTATCCATAATATTCTTATTGCTTTTTTTGCTTCTTTTGCTTTCTTGTTAGAATATATGGCTATATTTATAATTGAAATGTGTCATGATTATGAATGTCAGGTTGTATAAACACCACTCAATGTGTGGATGTATTATATTGTGAATGGCTGGTTCCCTAGATTAAAAAGAACAACAACACATTGGATGGTGAATCAAGAACTAGTGTGATGAATAGGGAAAGTAGATTTTCCCAGGAAGGTTAACATAGAACCTTGAGAGAATTTGAACATAACTTGGTGACCATTGGAAACTTAGACCTTCCAGTATGTGAGTAGGTTAGAGTGTTAGGCAAACTCAGCAAAATAGTAGAGTGTCATCAAATTCCATGAAAAAAGGTACTGCAAAGACATGTCCTCTGTGGTATCAAGTGGGTGTTTTTAATGACAACAGATTATAGAGAAGAGGTGACATGAAGCGTGTTTTGTAGCTGGAAAAGGGAAGGCATGGTACTAAAGAAAGAGATGATAGGCAAGAGATGGCTAGGTATGCTGTGAAGACAAATTATGAGCTGATGTTTAGAGTTATCTGGTAGATAAAGCAGACTAGTTTGCACATAAACACTTATTCTTGAAATAGATTCACTCAAGTGTGAATATATTAACTTCCTCAGGGAATGGGTCATGGGTTCAGAAGACCTGAGAATGCAAGTACTGGTCTCAGTACTATAATGGAGAGTTCTGATCATTTGAAATTCCAAATACGTTTCAGAGCATCATTCCTAAACTGATAATAGCATGTTAGAAGAAGGAATGCATTTGATGTTTTTGCACTCGCTATCATGTGTTTACTTTCTATATCACCAATGAAAAATCAACAAATATGCATTTTCCCCCTTTACCTGTGGCTGTCAAATGTTCTTTAAAGATTTATGGAGCAAAGAAATCTTAGAGATCATGTACTTCAATTTCTTTATTGTACATAAGGATAAACAAGATCATAGAAGAGGTTATTTTTCCAAAATTGCACAGTAGTTATTTAAACAGCAGGTCTGAGGCTTGAACCCAAGTCCATGGTTCCACATACAGGAAGGTTTTCTTTTTTAATATTCCATGCTGCTTCTCAATTACCCAATCATAGAGCAACAACTTTATCAGAATTGTCATGCCCAGCACAATGTGATATGGATCAACATTTTTTTTAGAAAATAGCATGTATACAAGGTAAATAAATTATACAATAGCTTCATAAAATGAAAATTGAGCTGATCCAATCAAATTCATACAAATTCAGCAAGCATTTATTAAACAGCTTTTATGTGCAAATCATTGTGCTGTGCCTAGAACATACAAGGAAAACAAAAACAAAAACCAGTTTTGTTTTATTATATTTTAATTTATTTATTTTTAGTTTTCAACATTCACTTTCACAAGATTTTGAGTTCCAAATTTTCTACCCATCACTTCCCCCCGCCCACCCCAAGGCAGCATGCATTCTGATAATCATTTTCCCCAATCTGCCTTCCCTTCTATCATATCCCTCCTTTTTCTTACACACATCCCCTCTCTTTTCTTATAGGGCAAGATAAATTTCTATACCCCATTGCCTGTATGTTTTATTTTCCAGTTTCATGTAAAAACAATTATACGAAACATTTCCATAACAGTCATATTGTGAAAGAATAACTATATTTCTCTCCATCATATTCTTCCCCCCATTTATTCTATACTCTGTTTTAATCTATCCCTCCTCAAAAGTGTTTACTTCTAATTGCTCCCTTCTTCCATTTGCTCTACCTTCTATCACCCCTCACTCTATTTATCCCCTTCACCACTACTTTTCTGTAGTGTAAAATAGATTTTATACCAAACTGAGTGTGCATGTTATTCCTTCCTTAAGCCAAATGTGATGAGAGTAAGGTTCACTCTAACCCTCTCACCTCCCCCTACTCCCTCATCATTGAGAAAGCTTTTTCTTGCCTCTTTTGTGTGAAAGATGATTTGCTCCTTTCTATTTCTCCCTTTCTCCTCCCAATGTATTCCTCTCTCACTGCTTAATTTTATTGTTTTAGATATCATCACTACCTATTCAACTCATCATATGCCCTCTGTCTATATGTATATAATCCCTCCAACTACCCTAATACTGAGAAAAGTCTCAAGAGTTACAAATATGATCTTTCCATGTAGGAATGTAAACACTTCAACTTCAATAAGTCCCTTATGATTTCTCTCTCCTCTTTAACTCTCATACTTCTCTTGATTCTTGTGTTTGAAAGTCAAATTTTCTACTCAGTTTTGATCACTTCAACAAGAATGCTTGAAAGTCCTCTATTTTATTGAATGACCATTTTTTCCTCTGAACTATCATACTCATTTTTGCTGGGTGGGTGATTCTTGGTTTTAATCCTAGCTCATTTGACCTCTGGAATATCATTTTCCAAGCCCTGCAATCCCTTAATGTAGAAGCTTCTAGGTCTTGTGTTATCCTGATTGTATTTCTTTCTGGCTTCTTACAAAATTTTCTCCTTGACCTGGGACTGAAATTTGTCTGGGAGTTTTCCTGGGAGTTTTCCTTTTGGTATCTCTTTTAGTATGTGATTGGTAGATTCTTTTAATATATATTTTACCTGCTGGCTCTACAATATCAGGGCAGTTTCCCTTGATAATTTCTTGAAAGGTGAAATCTAAGCTCTCTTTTTGATCATGGTTTTCATCATAGTCCAATAATTTTTATATTTTCTCTCCTGGATCAATTTCCAGGTCATTTGTTTTTTCAGTGAGGTATTTCACTTTGTCTGTTATATTTTCATTCCTTTGGCTTTGTTTTTATAATTTCTTGATTTTTCATAAAGTCATTAGCTTCCATCTGCTCCATTCTAATCTTCAGGGAATTATTTTCTTCACTGAGCTTTTGAATCTCCTTTTACATCTGGCCAATTCAGCTTTTTAGGACATTCTTCTACTCGTTGACTTTTTGGATCTCTTTTGTCATTTGGGTTAGACTATTTTTAAAGTGTTATTTTCTTCAGCCATTTTTTGGGTCTCCTTTAGCAAACAATGGACTAATTTTTCATGATTTTCTTGTGTCATTCTCATTTCTCTTCCCAATTTTCCCTCTACTTTTCTTACTTGATTTTCAAAATCCTTTTTGAGTTGTTCCATGGCCTGAGACCAATTCATATTTTTATTGGAGGCTTTGAATGAAGAAGCTTTGACCGATTTTTTGTCTTCTGTTTGTATACCTTGATCTTCCTTGTCACCAAAGTAAGATTCTATAGTCTGATTCTTTTTCTGTTTTTTGTTCATTTTTCCAGCTATTTACTTGACTTTTGAGCTCTTTTTCAAGGTAGTTCTCTGCTTCCAATGGGGATCAGGGGTACACTGTCAACCAACCAATTCCCCCACAATCTATGGACCTAGAGCTCCAGAAACAATGGCTGCTGCTGCCCCTGCTGCTGGTGCTGCAGGCTCCTCAGTATACTCCTCCACCCCCTCCAATGTCCTGGTGTTAGGGCCTGACCATTCCACTCCCACAGATTTTTTTCCACAGAGCTTCCAATTTGTCCTCAGCATTTTGGGGTCACTTTTGGAAACTACTGCAAGTGCTCAAGATTCAGTCCCCTCAAGGCCTGCTCTGGTCACATCTGTGCTGGTGAGGCCCACACTACACTGAGCTCTGCTCCCAGCGCAGTGCCCAAGACACTTCCCTGTGAAACTTCCAGAATGTCTTGGGCTGGAAATTCTGTGGGTTTGTTTAGGGTCATTTTTATAGGTATTTGGCTGGGTTTGGGGGGAGAACTCTAGCAAGTCCTTGCTGTTACTCCATCAGCTTGGCTCTGCCCCCCGGAACCAATTTTAACAACAACAAAAGAGACAACAGTTTTTCTCTTTATGCATGCTTTTATTATTCTACTGGGCAATATTGAATGTATGAAAATTTAATGAAAGGAAAGTATATCAATGGAATCAAGAAAAGAGTCCAATTAGACTTGTAATATAACCTGAGCTTTGAAGGAAGCCAAGAATTCTAAAAGTCAGAGGTAAAGTGAGAGGATCACCCAGATATGGAGGACAACCTTTTCCAGATGGAAAAGTGAGTGTCCCATGTGGCACAGGAAATAGGCCAGTTTAGCTGAAGTATAGAGAACATGAAGGAGGCTAGTAATCAACATGGAAAAGCAGACAGGAGTCAAATTGTGATGGTTCTTTATATGCCAATCTGAGGAGTCTGAATTTATCCTAGCATGAAATAGGGAGCCATTGCAACTTATTGAAAAGGTGAGATTATTTTGACAGATGCCTAGAGGATGTATTAGAGATGAAAAAAAATCAAACTTGGAGTATTTCAAATAAAATTCTGTTGCAGTAATCCTGGTGAAAGTTGATGAAGTAGCTAAGCTAAACTAGAACGGTACCTGTATTAGTGAAATAGATAGACACAAGAGAATTTATAGAGATAATACCAACAAGGCATGGCAATTGATTGGATATGGTAGTATCAGAGAGAAGGAAAAGGCAAGCATGAGTTTCAGACTGAAAATATAGGTGACTAGAAGAATAATGAGGACCTAAATATAAATAGGGAAGTTTAGAAAAAGGGATGATTTGAGGTCGTTAATGAATTTTGTTTTGTGAATGTTGAATTCAAGATATCTAGGGACATCTAATTTGAGTCATCTCAAAAGCAGTTGGTGGTATGGATCTCAAGAGATTTATATTTATATAGGAATCATCTTCTCAGTCTTGGTAATTATACAGGCATTGTTGAGATCACCAAATGAGATAGGTTAGAGGATAAAGAGAATTCCTGGGACAGACCTTGAAGTGACAGGAAAGCTTAGTGTGGAATAAACATGTAGCAAAAGAGACTGATAAGAAATGATCAGAAGAAAGAGTAGTAGAGAGAAGCTGATTTGTAGTGTTAAAAACTGTAGAAAGATCAAAAAGAATGAAGATCAATAAAAGGTCATTCAATTTGGCATAATCATCCTATTGGATATACAAGGACCTCTCATGTTTTAAATGATTCATTTGATAAAATATTAGGCTCCACAGTAAGCCTGTTGACCGATGGTTTTTGCCATCAGTTCTACTCTGATTTTCTTAATGTGAATTTTTCAGAGATATTATCATGTGGAGTTTTGCTATAAATTGTTGTTTATTTTATTCTGCTGTCCAATTTTGATTTTTTGTGACAATGCTGATTTCAGGGTTCTGATTTGCATCATTGGAACTGTCATGGAGAGGGAAGCATCTAGAAAAAGGAAGGATTACTCAACTTCAATCCCCACCTCCCAGTTTACAGCTCATCTGTAAAGTTGTTGTAATGTACATGCAATGTTGAACCCATTAAATCCGAGCAGTTAATTTTAGCAATATTCACTGATTTACCAAACCAGGTCTTTACAAAACATGCTGGGGTTTTTGTGGTTCAAAATATAGTATGGGATGGTTTTCCTAATTAGTCATAATATGGTGAATAGATGGTGAAATTCAAAGTTTGGGAGACAAATATGTGCAAGTCTGAATGGTTATCTGAAGCTTATATGAACTCTTTGGAGAAAGAAATACCATCAGTACTGTTTTATGTGTGAAATTTCTAGGCTGCTAGGTTTGGGGGAGGTCAGACATCTCATCTGCTAGAAGTCTAAAATATGAAACTAAAAAGGCTCATGATGTTGTTGAAAAATGAAATTAATGTAATTTACAGGGTCACTGAAGAGAAAGAGATTTTAGAGTTACTTTAACCATACTTGATTGTTTTTATAGATAAGGAAACTGAGCCCCAAAGATACCAAGTACTCAGAATCACATATATTCTAGTGACAGACTTAGGTTTAAGCCCAAGATCTCTGATTTTAGATCTAGTTTTCTTTCTACTATATCACTGGATTTGAGATCCTACTCTGATTAAAATGGAAATCCCCCCCACTTCCTTCATATATTACTGTACTCATATGATACCATCTGCAAAGTGATGGAGTTCAACCTGATGACCTCCAAGGTTCCTTCTAGCTCTACATCTATGAAATGACATATGGTTCCCAATTTAGATTGAAACATTTTAGAGTCTGTGTCACAAGTTCTTAAGCATTTTTGTTTATTTGCTTGTTCCATGGTTTCTTCAATAATTAGAAGAAACCTATGGACCCCTTCTCAGAATAATATTTTCAAATCAATTGAATAATAAAGATTACAAAGGAAACAAGGCATATATATATATATATATATATATATATATATATATATATATATATATATATATATATATATATATATATATATATATATATACTTTTTATATCCAATCTCTGCATGGACTCATCAGAGATCTATGGATGCTAATTAAAAAAGACGTCCTGGATATTTCTGTCTCAATTTTTAATCCTGTGGTCAAGGAAGAAACTCTAGTGAGTGTGGCAATGAGAAATACAAGCTTGACTCAGCCCTCCTGAGGAACCAGTACAATTTACTACAATGTAAACTAAACTGAGAGTCTGTAGATCTGAGTTCTAGATCTGGGTGTAAGTCCCAATTCCAGTACTCACTACCTCTTGAATTATGGGCAAGACATTTTAACTATTTGGATTTCAGTTTTCTCATCTATCAAACTAAATTATTTCTGAGTTCTAACACTTTATTTCAGCTTTGTGGTTTCCTGAGGCTTAGACTGACAATCTAGATAGTTGAAATTACTCATTGATATTTTTTCACTAATTTTTTTCTTATTATCCACAGAACACATAATGTCCAGTGTTGATAACATGTGTTGATCTATTCTGACCTGAAAGTAAAAAGATGGATCTTATAGGATTTTTTTTTAATAATGGAGTGGCAAAATATCTTTTAAAATTTATTTTTAGTTTTCAGCATTCATTTCCACAAGATTTTGAGTCTGAAATTTTCTCCTCATCTCTCCCCTCCCCAGTGCAAACATAGCATGCATTCTGATTACCCCTTCCCCCAATTTGCTGTCCCTTCTATCACACCCCTTCCTTCTCTTATCTGCATCTCCTCTATTTTCTTGTAGGGCAAGATAGAGTTCTATACCCCATTACTTGTATATTGTATTTCCAAGTTCCATGTAAAAATAATTTTTAACATTCATTTTTAAAAGTTTGAGTTCCAACTTCTCTCCCTTCCTCCCTCCCCACACATCCCCACTGAGAAGGCAAGCAATTTGAAGTATGTTATACATATGTAGTTATGGAAAAGACTTCCATAAAAGTCATGATGTCAAAGACTAACTATATTTCCATCCATCTCATCTTCCCCCACTTATTCTATTCTCTCTTTTGACCCTATCCCTTCTCAAAAGTGTTTATTTCTAATTACCCCTTCCTCTCATCTGCCCTCCATTCTATCATCCCCCCACACCCACTTATCCCCTTCTCCCATACTTTCCTGTAGTGTAAAATAGGTTTTCATAACAAATTGAGTGTGCATGTTATTCCCTCCTTAAGCCAAATGTAATGAGAATAAGGTTCATTTTCTCCCTCTCACTTCCACTGAAAAACTTTTTCTTGCCTCTTCTATATGAGAAATATTTGCTCCTTTCTATTTCTCCCTTTCTCCTCCCAATATATTCCTTCCCACCCCTTAATTTTATTTTTTTAGACATCATCCTTTCCTATTCAACTTGCCCTGTGCCCTCTGTTTATATGCACATAATCCCTCCAACTACCCAAATATTGAGAAAAGTCTCAAGAGTTACAAATATTATCTTTCCATGTACGAATGTAAAGAGTTCAACTTTAGTAAGTCCTTTATGATTTCTCTTTCTTGTTTACCTTTTCATGCTTCTCTTGATTCTTGTGATTGAAAGCCAAATTTTCTATTTAAGAATGCTTGAATTTCTTCTGTTTCATTGAATGACCATTTTCCCCCCAAGTATTATACTCAGTTTTACTGGGTAGGTGATTATTGGTTTTAATCCTGCCTCCTTTGACCTCTGGAATATCGTATTCTATGCCCTGCTATCCCTTAATGTAGAAGCTGCTAGATTGTGTGTTATCCTGAATGTATTTCCAAAATTCCACTTGAACTGGTTCTTTCTGGCTGCTTGCAATATTTTCTCCTTGACCTGGGAGCTCTGGAATTTGGCTCCAATATTCCTAGGAATTTTCCTTTTGGGATCTCTTTCAGGAGGTGATCAGTGGATTCTTTCAATATTTATTTTACACCCTGGTTCTAAAGTATCAGGGCAGTTTTTCTTGATAATTTGAAAAATGATGTCTTAGCTCTTTTCTTTCATCATGACTTTCAGGTAGTCCAATTATTTTTAAATTATCTCTCCTGGATCTATTTTCCAGCTCAGTTGTTTTTCCAATGAGGTATTTCACATTGTCTGCTATTTTTTCATTCCTTTTGTTTTTGTTCACAATTTCTTGATTTTTCATAGTCATTGACTTACATCTGGTCCATTCTTAAAGGAATTGTTTTCTTCAGTGAATTTTTGGACTTCCTTTTCCATTTGGCCAATTCTGCTTTTAGGGTATTCTTCTCTCCATTGGCTTTTTGGATCTCTTTTGTCATTAAGGTAAGTCTATTTTGTAAAGTGTTATTTTCTTCAGCAATTTTTGGATCTCCTTTAGCATGCAGTTGACTCATTTTTCATGATTTTCTTGCATCACTCTCATTTCTCTTCCCAGTTTTTGCTCTACTTCTCTCACTTGATTTTCAAAATCCTTTTTGAGTTGGTGCATCGCCTGAGACCAATTCATATTTTTCTTGAAGGCGTTGGATGGAGGAGCTTTGACTTTGTTGTTTTCTGTCTGCATTTTTTTGTCTTCCTAGTCACCAAAGCAAGATTCTATATTCTGATTCTTTTTTCTGTTTTTGCTCATTTGGTGATCCATTTTGTCAAGGTAAGTTCTTTGCTTCCAGTGGGGGTAGGGAGTGTACTGTTAGTCATTTGATTCTCTGTGTGGGCCTAGAACTCTAGAAACCATTGCTGCTGCTCATGCCCCTGCTGCTGCTGTGATTGCCAAAGGTTATTCCACCCCTTCTCCCCTCTGGGACACTGGGGCTGGGGCCAGACCACTCCACTCTCCCACACCAGTCCCACAGGCTTTTCCCACTGATATTCCAATTTGTCCTCAGTGTTTTGGGGTCATGAAGTCTGGAAACTGCCACAGGTGACAGAGATTCAGTCCCCCAAAGGCCTGCTCTGTGTAGACTAGGTCCACACTGGACTCAGGTGACCCTCCAGGCTGTATTGTGTTGGAGATTTACTTCACTCCATCATTCTGTGGTTTCTGGATCTCCAGAATTTGTTTAGAACCATTTTTTTTAAAGGTATTTGGCTGGGCTTGGGGAGAGAACTCTAGAAGAACTTTTCTGTTACTCTGTCATCTTGACTCTGACCCCCAAAAGATGGATCTTGCAAGACAGCAAAACAACAATTGCAGAGTTACAGCTGATTCCAACCAGTCTGTGCTAGGGGCCAATGTAGCTCAAGGATTGTTAATCAGTTCATAGTTCCAAAGAGCATGGTGTTGCCTTTCTGCAAAACCAGTCAATGAATGGGTTGGGGTGGGGGTGGGGACATCAAACTGGTGAAAATGTAGAAGGGATATGGTTGGCATCTACTTCATAGAAAGTGAGTTGTTGAAATAAACAAATTGAATAGAATCTGATTTAATTTACCTTAGAAAGCATTTTTTTGGCAATTATTACAAGCCAGGCAATATGCTAAGCATACAGTATTTTAAAAAAAATCTGAGGACATTTAGGAAATTGAGGGGATGCCTTTCAATTGGGGGATGGCTGAAGAAGTTCTGGTATATGAATGTAATGGAATGCTATTTCACTATAAGAAATGATGAGCAGGTGGATTTCAGAAAAACTTGAGAAGTCTTACATGAACTGATGCTGAGTGAAGTGAGCAAAAACAGGAGTACATTGTACATAGTAACAGCAATATTGTGTGATGATCAACTTTGATAGATTTAGCTCTTCTCAGCAATACAAGAATATAAGATAATTTCAAGGGAATCATGATGGGAAATGCTATCCACATTCACTGAAACAACTATGAATAGTCTGAATACAATTGAAACATACAATTTTATCTCTTTTTTTTCTTTCTTGTGGTTTTCCTCTTTTATTCGGATTCTTTTTTCACAATATGACTAATGTGGAAACTAAAAAAAAAAAAGATTGGGCAGCTAGGTGACCCAGGGGATAGAGTAACAGGCCTGGAGTCAGGAAGGCTCATTTCCTGAGTTCAAGCTTGGCCTTAAATTTAACCTTATTTTCCTCAGTTTCCTCAACTGTAAAATGAACTGGAGGAGAAAATGGCAAACCACTCCAGTATTTTAGTCAGGAAAATCTCAAATGGAGTCACAAAGAGTTGGACATGACTGAAATGACTGAATAACAAGGAAAATTGGAGCAGGAAGACTTGGTTCTGGACATAAGCTCCTAGCATGGCAAGATGAGCAAGTAAGTCCTTAATAAATGCTACTGAGAATGCTAATTAAATAAGACCCTCTCAGAATTGAGAAGCAGCAACATCAACTAGGCAAATCCATGCTAATATGTATCTGCCTGATTTCTCTTCTGTTCACCCATATGGAAGAAGTGACTCACTACTTGGTGCTTCAACTGCCCTTAGTGCTACAATTTCAAGATACAGAGATCTCCAAATGATAAATTACTTTATCAGTTTCTGACAAGTGTGATCCTCTATTTCAGAGTGTGTTATGATTTTGTAGTTCGTAGAAACAAAGGAAGAAAAATTATTAAGTCATTAAAAATCTTTTGAATATTCATAACAATATGCCTGTGCCCAGATATTTAGCAGAGGAAGTTACTATCAGATAAATAAGAAAAAGAGTATCATTTTTCTTCCTTTAGCCCTATTCAGTCAGTTTTGAGGAAATAAGAAATAGTTAATCTTCATTATCCCTAAATTCTTTCTGCTTTGGAACCTCCACTGGCAAAAGACTATAGACTATAGGGAGTCTTCCACATTGAAATTAGCATTTGAACAAATAAAGTGGTTAGCTTGTTAGGTATTAATCATGGACAAATGGGGGATGGAAATACAGTTAGCTCAGAAGGAAATCAAGTTTTATCTTAATCGGAGACATGCCTGAGGAACACTTTCTGGGAGAGGGAAATTGATTAATGATGTTCTGCATGAATTTACAGAAGGAAGGGTCTGCGTAAGTAACTTGGCAGAATTCCTTCTGCCCCTTACATGATGAGTTGACCAAAGAAATCACAGACATAATTTCTCAGGATTTCTTGGGAGATGTCCTTTGGTGGTCTGTAAGAGGCTGCCTTGGCAGTAAAAATTTGGTTAAGCATGGTGGAAGGAGATTACTAATATATGGGGCTATGTTTAATCAAAAGAAATGAAAAATAAAAATGATAACAAGTAGAATTCCCCAGCAAATTTAGACTCACATATTACAGTTCTTGGATCTAAGGTATATATTTTACTATCATCATTAGCATTATTATTAGAATTATGAATGCACTGAAATTTAATTCAGTAAACACTTTTTGAGACCTTGCTATGTAAAATGTATTATTCTGAGTACTGGGAACACAAAGAGAGAAAGAAATTAGGAACTGACCTAAAAGAACTTATATTGCACTCAGGGTAGGAGGAGGTCAGTACAAGATGCACATAGATAAGTAAATGTAAAGTGCATACAAGGTAATACCAAGCAGTTTCAAAAGGTAGAGATCATGAACCACTGACGCATCTGAAATGCCTCATGTAGAAGGATGTCTGAATTGTGCTTCCAAGGAAATAAGGTATTTTTGAGACAGGGCTGAAAAGGGATCATGTTATAAGGTCTGGGGCTTGTTCAAAGGCAGGGAAGTGATGCAATATTTTTGTGTAAAAGGAACATCTAGAAAGCCAATTTACCTGGACAGGGAGTGTATGAAAGGGAATAATAGGAAGTAAGATTGCAAAGGTTGGGAGTGATGTTGTGGAAAGAGTTCAATGCCAGGCTAAAGATGTTTTTTATATATTTTGTATATATCTATATCTATATCTATATTATATTTATATTATTTATTTATATTTATATAAATATATACATATTTTATATTATATTACATTTATTATATATATATAATATATTATATATTATATATACTATGTAATATAGTATATATAATATAAAATATATTATATTATTTTATCTTATGCTAGAAACACTAAAGATTTTTAAGTAGGATAGTGGCAGGATTATATATTTCCAGAACATCAGTTTGATAGCTGTATGGTAGATACAGAATGTGAGACTGGCGGCAGGGAGACCAGGTAGGAGTCTATTAACTCCAAATCAATAAGCATTTAAGTGCTACATATGTGTAAAGTAGCATGTTGTACTAGGCACTGAGGATTCAAAGACAAAAAAAAAAATTAGGTATATGTTTATAAGTAGAAAAGATACATGTAGAGAAAAACATGTTGAATAGTTTGCCTAGAATATAAATCATGTTAAACAATGTAATAATGAAAGGGCAAAGGAAAGGCAAATTGTATATATGGTAAAAAAACAAAACAAAACAGTTAAGAGATCATTACTTTCATTCAGGAAAGTGCAGATTAGGACATGAATTACTGTGGTTCTGGTGAGAGCAGAAAAAAGGATTGACGTGAGAGATATTGAGGTAGAATAAACAATCTGACTGGAGATCTTGACTGTGTGTGTGTGTGTGTGTGTGTGTGTGTGTGTGTGTGTGTGTGTGTGTGTGTGGATCAGGTATGACATGGAGGTTGAGATACTTCTGGGTGACTAGAAAAACATTAACACCTTCAAGAGAAATAAGCAAGATTGAAACAGGTCCATGCTCTGTTTTATACAAGGGTTCCAAGGGAGCACAACTGTGCATTGTACTTAAAATGGTGGCTATGATTCATCCCAACATATAGAGAAGAGCATCTGAGAGGGACTGAAAGAATGGGATAGATTGCAAATGAGGGCAAAGAGTAGAAAGTAATAGTTTAGATATTTTTGTATGTTAAAAAATCAACAAATATGATAACACAGAAGGTTAATTCAAGAAAAGAAATCAATAGAACAAGTATCCAGTCTTCGTCAAATCTAGCAATATTGGGAAACACTAGCAGAAACTTGGAGGTAGCTAGTTGGTATAGTATAATACCGGACCTGAGTACAGGAGGACCTGAATTCAATCCTAGCTTTTGACACTTACAACCTATGTGACCCTAGAGAAGTCACTTAACAACAATCTGCCTCAGTGTCTCATCTATAAAGTAGAAAAAATAGTGCCTAACCACCAAGGTTGTTGTGAGGGTATAATAAGATACTTTTGAAAACGCTCTGCAAACCTTGAAGTGTCATAAAATGCTAGTTATTCATCATTGCGATTAACATTGATATTATTATTAATTATTATTAGGAGTAGTAATAGCAGTAGTAGTAGTGGTGATGCTGGTGGCAGTAAATAGAGGTAGTAGTGGTGATTGTGGTGGTGGTAGTAGTAGTGATAGTGGTAGAAGAGGGAGAGAAAAAGAAGGGAAAGAAAAAGAAGAGGAAGAGGAAGAAAAGAAAAAAAAGAGAAGGAAAAGTAGGAGAAAAAGAAGAGGAAGAAAATTTCCCAGAAGAAAAAAAAAAGATCCTGAAATCTTATTTTACATAGTGCATAGGAAACTTGAGAAGTTATTTAGAATGAAAATGTAAATGAAGTTAAATAAGGGTTGCTAAAATTCATGTTTGACGTTTCTGTTGTAGATTATTAGAAGTGACAGATTTATGAGATGAGGCCTCACATTTTGCAGCCAAAGTCATGAAAGTTAACTGCCATTTTCTGAGCAGACAATAATAAAGGATATTGGGTCCTTTGTGTACTGTCAGAAACAGAAATTGTATCTGATGCTAGTGACAGATGGCTTTGAGAAAGAAGAAGAAACAAGCCACAATAAATAAATATACATATTTATATATATTTATACACACACACATACACATAGGTAGTTTATACATATATGTATGTATGCATATATTTGTACATATATACATATATTTTTACTATTTCTGTTGCACAGATTATGAATGTCATAATTTGTGACTTTAAAATTTCTTTCAAGGTATTTTTTCTTCTCTTGAATAATTAAAGAACATCCTAGTAGGGTTTTATGCTTTTAAGGGAATACACAGGTTCATCTGTCTCATCAAGTATCAGGGAAATCTCATTTGTTTTGCAATATTCATTTAGAGATATTTGTTCTAATTTAGATAGCTTGGCAGCCATCTTCCCTTCTGTTTTAGTATTTTCCTTGTTGACTTTTTCTGCTTCTGCTCCAGGTTTATGTGTTATTTTGCGCCTCTGCCCTCGTATTCCCCTATGCTCACTTTCTGACCCCCTTTAATAGAAGTTCCACTAGGGTTGAATCTCAAGCTAGTCTAAACTAGTCTAAACTTCCTCTCATATTGGGAATTCAATTTTCACTGGTCTTAATAACCTAAGTGAACAAGATTCATCTAAGTTCCATGTGAGTCCTCTTTTTTTAATGTCTGGAGAAGTCCTCTGTGAATGACAGCACCCTATTCCAGTGACTTTCATTCTTTAGGTTTTTGAATGACTACTGCTGCCTCATTCAGGAAAGCCCAGGAAAAGCATGGTGACACTTTCCTATATTTCTGCAGGAGAGTGGGCAGACTCTAAATCTGCTACCTGTTTCTCAGAATGATGAGGTAAGTGCAGGACAAAGGTGTACTGACGGATGCTGAAACGATAGCTGAGAAATTGCTGAGTTGGTCCCAGAGCACAAGCCAAAGAGTTTGTCTGTTTGACTGTTGGAGAGTGGCAGCTGGTAGCAGAAATATGTAATAGTAACTACGAGAATTTAAAGATCTTCCCCACCCATTAATGGCCTGTCCATTAAGGAAAGCTTGATTAAGAGAGGTCCACACCTTTTGTTAATTTTCTAATGAAGCCCTGGTTCTCAAGGGTTGTGATGCCCTCAGGCTTTGAAAAATGTATAAATACTCTGAGGCAAGGTTTTACTTTGGGGCTTACTCATTGGAAGTGTTTGTTTGGCCAGACAAGACTCTGGGCAGCTGCTAAGGAGCCCCCCACCCCCTTTGAAAATCCACATGTTGGTGCTTGTCTCTCTGGTAACTATGTACGTATGGTCAGACATTTATCTGTCTGTTGATATGTCAGATAGTTGGAAGCCCTGTCTGTTGATTTCGACTTCTCCGTATTTTCTCTGAAGTTCAGGGTGCTGACTTTTTCCCCTGAACTAAGTGAATGATATATGTGCTTGATTAAAATGATTGTTGACCCCTCAAGTTGCTTTCCTTTTAGAAAAGCAGATCAAAGAACCTGTGATAGCTGGCCCTCCTGTGTATGGTAGGGTCCTTGCTTTTACAAAGTGCCAAAGGGGTGAGTTTCATATCTGTTATCTTTGCTGTTAATTCATAAGATTCCTACATTGTTAAGCTTTTTTGGTGTTTTGGAAGCATAGACAGCTGTAATTGTTTTTTCTTTGGTACCTAATTCCTCCTTTTAGGGAGTTTTCAAGAATTAATGAATATCAGAGAAATTGTCTAGTCCTCTGCTTTGTTGAACACATGACCTGGACACTTGTAATTGACTACTGAAAATGTTTTGAAGTCATGGCCATGCAAAACAGACATAGATATGATTATGCTAGTCAGCAGTTCAAAATCTTAGATTAGTTGCTTATTATCTACTATCTTGATTAAAGATTCAAACCCTTGTCCCCCTGGAATTCAAGCCCTCTCTCTGCACACTAATTTGATGTTATCGTATCTTTGCTCTGTCATATTTTCCCTTACAGACACTTTTCTCCAGCCATATTAGATCATTCTTTATCCCATTAACATGCCTTGTCATTTCATCCCTCTCTGCTTATTCTCATGTTGCTCCCAAGACCTGCATAATTTTTTCTGTAATAGCTTGATGTTTGCAGATGGTACATTTTCATTGTATTGCCCAAAGGCCCTGATGGGGTGGACAGTATTTGTTTTTGATGTTAATACAGAGTCCTTAAATTAGTTTTAATGTTATTATATAATAAGTATGTGCTTTATGGATAAGGAGTTGTGGAAATAATCCTTGGGAGAAGACACCAGTCCATCAACTAAACATAGAACCTTCAATGACCAGCTTACTGAAGAAGCATCAGAAAACAAGTTTCTCCAGAAAATTTATCCACATAGGAGCTGAGTGGTCAGTGAATGTCCATCACTGGCCACACAATGAGAAAGCGTGAAATGGATAGTGATAAAAGAAACCTTCTCCTCATTCTTCCACCTGCATCCTAGGGGATAGGACTCTGGGAACCCCCTTGAACTCTCCTTGAATCTTCCCACTTAATCTGGCTTTTCTTACTCAAATTTACTACCCTTAACCTAACTTGGCCCTTCATTGTCTGTTGCCTCCAGAATGCCTGTGGCTGCTTCCCATCCTAGGTTCTATAAACTACCCTTTAACCCAAACTAGCCCTCCATCAACTGTTATCTCTCAGTTGCCTCCAGTATTTTCCCACCCTTGATCACATCAAAATCTCACTCTCTTGGTTCTGACATCTAGTCATCCCAGTAATATCATAGACTTCTCTTCAAGATCCTCCCTAACCCCTTCCTCCATTATCCCAGACTACTTGGCCAACTCTTGATCCCTCCCACAATTTTTCTGTATATAATTTCCATCTTGCCTCCATGACGGTACTAAAATTCAAGGTGGCTCAGCTTCAATCTAGCTCAGATTCTATCTTGCCCACTTGCTAATATAAACATCACAAATTGTGAGACTTCTTAAGAGTCAACCCAATATGGACAATCTTTAATAAAGTTTGGTTTACTTTGGTTAAAAGAAGACTTGAGTCAAATTCATTTGAATAAGACCTGGGGTATCAGTATTTTGGGGTCCCAAGCACCGTAGACTTCAACATTGTGGTTCCTTGATCTCCACACACTTACAATTATGAGGTCAAATAGTGATAAGCGTAAGTCAGAAAGTAAGAAGAGAAGGCTGGAATTTACAAATTTAGATTAACCAGAGTAACTGTAACTTATTCAAGCTATAGTACCCCTACTGTATCTTTTACTTTTGATTTTATTTAGCAAATACACTGAAACCTACAAAGAGAGCTGTTAGGTGACACAGTGGATACTGTTAGCCCTGGAGTCAGGAGGATCTGAGTTCAAAGCTAGTCTCAGACCCTTACTAGCTGTGTGAACCTGGGCAGGTCACTTAACACTTTTTGCCTCAGTTTCCTCATTTGTAAAATGAACTGGAGAAGGAAATGGCAAACTATTCCAGTATCTTTGCCAAGAAAACCTCAAATGGGATCACAAAGAGTCAGGCACAAAGAGTCATAAAAAATGACTGGGAAGAAAAACAACAACATTGGAATGATCTTTCTGGTCATTCATATTTAGGAAAAAGATTAAGGTCCTGTGGGAATGGAAAAATGAGCCAAGAAAATTACACGTTAAAATGGTATGAAATCATACCCTTATGCTAGATAAGAGTGCAGGGATCCTCTGAAAGAGAAAAGGCAGGTCCAGTTTGTATACAGGGATAGAAAAGAACTCATAAGTTAGACTTACTAGGTCCTGCATTAATTGGAGTTGATTTTGGCTCAGAGATTTTAATGCTGTCGGTTCAACCAAATATAGTAACCAGAAGAGTTCTGTTCAGGTACTCTACATGAATAAGAACACAAAGTAAGTGCCTAAGTGAAGACTATAAAGGGGTTTGTTCACAAATGTTTAACAATCAGCTCTCTAAAGCTACACATTTTAAAGTTTAATTTACATCATGAGCATTTTTCTTGATCACTTTCTTAAGTCTAGCGAATCAATAAAACAAATAAACAAAAAAGATCCTTGATTTGTAGTGTATGCTTTTCTTGAGATATAAATGCTCAGGCTGAAAATTTAACGATCAGCTCTTAAGCACATTTGAGCTGACTCCACCTCTGGACAAACAAATCTCTTTATGTTTTAGATCAGTAGTGTCAGGCACTTAGCACTGGGGCCCCATGCAGCCTACAAAACGCCTGAGTATGGCCTGATTCAGATAAAAATATAATTGGGAAAGATTTAACAAAATAATAAAAAGGACAATAACAGTAGATAATATACATTTTAGGACTAAATCAATATGCTGTCCCCAGGGATCCTTATGTGTGGATTAGTAGCTTTGTTTTTTTTTTTTTTTTTTTTGTCTCATACCACTGCTTTATATGGTTTTCATTTCCTTTTCACTTGCTCATTTCCTGCCCATCGTTTAAAGATGAGGTCTAATGTTATTCTCCATAAAGTGACTATACCCTATCTTTTGCTGCTAAGGCCAAACACAATGCTCCATTCAGAACAGATATATGCAAAATATTTATTTTTTAAAAAATGAATAAAGCAAACAGGAAGGAAGACCCAGAGCACCATAGCTGAGCTGCTGTAAAATCCCCAGAGCTTTACTAGCCTTTCATTCCCACCCTCTGCCTCATACAGTTCATGAGCCTCACAAAAGGCAGATCAGCGTGATCAGTGCATAGGCAGAACTGAATGGAGCATGAAGCTCCTTTAAATGCCACCTTTTCCAAGACCTAGTTTCAGGTGGATCCTTAAAAGTTAACCTCGTATGTGTATGGGCCTAGTTGAAATCCTCTTTCCTCATACACTTTGTTAACAGCAGGATGATGTCTACCAGTGGTGTTCCACCCCAGTTTCTTTCTTTCTTTCTTTTTCTTTACAGAATCAGTAAAATGCAACAGAAGTTTGCTTGGGGGTTCATGCAACTGTTCCAGCACATTAAGGGTCAACCTAAAATAGAAGTGAAACTGTTCTGCAAACAGGCTTGAAGGTATGGATGAGAGCTAAGGTCAGGTGCTAAGTGAGCATCAAATTGTGTTAAGTAGAACCACCTGTCAAGATAGATGTTGGGTTCTGTGTTTTCTGAGATCCAGGGAAACATTTCAGGTTGGAGACTAGTTCTTAGAAGCTAAGGAACAACATAGATAAGCCATGTAAAGACATAGAGACATAATTAGGGTGGGGGTATACTCATGATTTCAATGTTCCAGAGTTACAAGATCAAAGCCTGAAACAGACTAATTACCACAGTTTCAAAAGCTGAAGTCAGAGCTAACCAGAGTGGAACTACTTGTCTAAAGGCAAGGTCAGTAAAATCAGTATGCAAGATCGTAGATTATAGTATAAGTAAACTGTTCCAACAACCCAGTTGATTTCTAAATGGTTGTGAGAACTCAGTGGTTATGTGTAGACAGGACTGAAAGGATCCTTTACCCAGAGGATTGCTTGGAGCCTGAATAGGATCAGTAATCTCACATCAGAGCAATCAAACATTTACATCTATCTACTCAGGTTACTGGCTTTCTGTTACTGCTGCTCCATATCCTTCTCTAAGTAGCTGGTAGCATAAAGGATTGGGGCTCAAGGCAAGAAGACTTGAGTTTAACTTCAGACACTTACTGTCTGTGTGACACTGGCCAACTCATTTAACTTCAGTTTGCCTCATATCTAAAATAGCGATAATAATAGCACGTACATCCTAGGGTGCTTGTGAGGAAGGGGTAGAACCCAAAGTAAGACAGAAAGCCACCAGTGCATATTTTCAGTGGTCAAAGTTTGCATGAAATTTGGCAACAACACTTGTTTCTCATTAGCCTTCATTCTTTCCTTTTTCTGTTGTAGGTGTTGCTGGCGAGCCATCTTGTGTTCTATCACACCCTGTCATTGTAGGTGTCATAGCCAAGGTGGGGCATGGTGATGTAGCTGTCACCCTCCGTCACAATCCCAAAGACACTCATCTTCAGGAAGCTACACTGTCTGGCATTTTTGGTGCACACAGCACAGGACTGAGCATGTACCTGTCAGTGGAATGAAATATTGTCACAAAGTAGTGGGTTTCTGCTGCTTCCTAAATGTCACTGTCTTTGTTTTCAATGATCCTAAAACAGTTATGTTGACTTTCAAAATAGATGGTTTATGCTGTTGTAATCACTCTTAAGATCTTAAACTATGTTGTTTGGGTTATTACTCTGTGATAGGTGCCAAGACACTGGTCTGATAGCCAAGAAGTCTTGGTTACTATGCTTTAACTCGGTATACCTATAGGGAAGAAAATGTTCATTTTCCAAACTCCCATTTCCTTACCCTACCCCCAAATGTTACAATTACTTGTCCCTTACAGAAGAAAAGAATAAGTATATTCAATCTCACCATGAAGAAGGGGAGAGAAAAGGCAAAGATAATGGCTATTCCTTGTGGAAGCCAGAATATTATGAAAGAAAAAAAAAGGTCAAATATGAAATCAGAGTATTTGGGTTCAAATCCAAGCTCTGCCACTTATGACATAATTTATATTTTCTAGAATCTACTTTTCTAAATTGTGTAATGAAGAGATTGAATTGTTCCTTCTAAAGAACTTCAAGTTCCAAATCTCTGATCCAATAAAACAGAAACTTCCAACACTAGTTTTTCATTATATGAAGTTAGCAGCAGCATCATCACTAATATCCACCAAGTTTTCCCTGGGGCAGCTAGGTAGTGCAGTGGATAGAGCACCAGGCTTAGATACAGGGAGACCTAAGTTCAAAAATGGCCTCAAGTCACTTAATTCTCTTTACCTCAGTTTTCTCATCTGTAAAATGAGCTGGAGAAGGAAATAGCAAATGACTCCATTGGCTTTGCCAAGAAAATCCTAAATGGGATCACAAAGAATCAGGGTATACTCCATAATAACAAGGGGCCCATAAATACAGGCTAGAAGCACTGGGCCTAGTATATAGTAATTAATAAACACCTGTTGACTGACAAATGGACAAACTGACAAAATATGATTTGTCCAATCACAGATTTTATAGCATGAAGAATTGGGCACAAATGTAGTTGGGCTCCTACAGTTAGAGACACAGTGCAGGATGATGAAAGAATGATTTAGGATTCTACACTTCACCTGACACACTTGGGAATGTCTTTCTAAGGGTAGAGGAGTATCAGGGGTCATTTGAGGAACCAGAGGCAGGATTACTAAGTTGGGGTCACTGATTAGACATTATGCTACTGAACTCAAATCTTTCTAAGCTGTTGGGTTTTGTTTGAATTCCATAGTGGATGATATCTACTTTGGCTGAATTTTGACTTGAGAGCCTGCTTTGATGGGAGACACTGTGATATAATAAATAGTACACTAGATGTGAAGTCAGAAAAACCCTGAGTTCAAATCCTGCCTCTTCTGCTTACTGTCTGTTTTATAATATACAAGTCACTTGGCCTCAATGAGACTTCGTTTCTATATCTACAAAATGAAAATGATAATGTTTATAGAATTTACCTGTTAAGGTTATTATGACAGTTAGATGAAATAGTCGTGAAAAGTTTTTTGCAAGTTTTAGAGTACTAACAGCTAGCATTTCTATAACATTTACTACGTACCACACATTGTGCTAAGCACCTTACAATTATAAACTCATTTGATTATCACAACAACTGTGGAGAGTAGGTGCTATACTTAACCCACTTTATGGGTGAGGAAACTGAGGCAAACAGAGAGCAAGTGACTTACCCTCAGTAACACAGCTAGGAAATGTCTAAAGTTGGATTTAAACTCAGATCTTTCTGACTTCAAGCCTGGAATTCGATCCACTGTGCCACCTAGTAGCCTAATATACAAATATGAATTGAGAAGTAGCACATAGTAGTTGCTAGAGATTTGACTTCAGAGTCAAGGAGACCTGACTCTAATGTGTACCGAATGTGTGAAATTGGAAAAAAATATTGCTATCTTTCAGGCCTTGATAATTTTCTAAAACTAATTGCAAAGAGATTTCTGATCTACTTTATTAGAGGGAATTGCCTTCCTAGGAGTTCCCCAAACCATTGAAATCACAGGAATAGAACTGTGAGTCATTATTAGTTCTCTAATGTCAAGGGAGAAAGAATTGTTGTTCAGGAGCAAGAAGCTCATTCCATTTCTGACAATATGAGAGGCAAAGACCCCAATCTCAGGACCCTCAATGGATACAATTAGTTGATTGCACAGAAACACATTTGATCATCCATTGGCAAGAAATCACTTCCATTAAGTCTGTTATTAAGAAACTGTTGCTTTCTAATGAAAGGAGGAAACAATGAATGCCCCTGTAAGTGTCCTTGAGGCATTTGCTAATCTAATTATCATTCAACTTCGTCAAACTTTTATAAGAAACTGTACAAATACCCCTCAGAACTCGTGACTCTTCCCCTCCAACATACATATCATTATAATAGTCCTGACTAAATCTTCTTTTTTGATCATTTTCCTACTACACTCTTCCTAGAATTGGATTTCCTAAATTTTAATTTTGTTGCTGCTTAGAGCTAGATGAACATTTATATTAGGATTTTCAATGTTTTAAAGAGATGTATCCATCCATGCAATCACTTTAATGTGATCACCAGGAGTAGCTGAATGAATTTATGAAGGAATGAAGAAGGATTCAATAGGAGGGCAACATCTTACTGTCTGTGACCACGTTAGTACATTTGCTTAGATCAAAGAGTTAATAAAAGCAAGACAAGACATATGAGCTGTATGTGGGATAATTAGTTTGAAAGTTGCGTGTCTAAACATTGATTTTTAACTCTACTGAGTTATGTTTTCCTGAGTCCTAAGGCAGAAAGGGGGTTAAAAATAAGTATGAAGAGATCTACCCAACTGAGAAAACAATTCAGAGCTTGTCTCGTTTCCTTCTGACACTGAGCCAAGAACATTCACTACAAATATGATGGATGACACTTTTGCCTCAATGGGTTAGTCAGTTTTTACTGCTGTCACCTGCCTTTACAGTATTATAGTGGTATCAGGATTTAGAAAGTAAGGAAAAGGAAAAGAATGAAAAAAATTCTGGAAAGGAAATCAGAAGAGCAGAAAGTCAATTCAATTCAACAAGCATTTACTAAACTCCTATTATGTTCAAGGCACTATGTTACATCTTCCACCTGATCTCGTCAATCTCATGGGGATTTGGAGTACAGATAGGGTAATGATTTCACAATGATGATAGCGATGAGAGCTGGCATTTACAGAGTATTTTATTGAATGAATTAAAATTTTGATAAACACTTAATATGTGCAAAGGATTGTGTTCAGTGCTGGGATACAAATAGAAAAGCAAATGGTACCTGCTCACAAAATCACATCTAATTGAGGAGGTGGCACATATGGAAAGCTTCAGCTGCAAGTCATATGGAAAAGCCCCATGGTTCTTATAAGGCAGCAACAAAGCAGATGTTAATGATTTTTTTTAAAATGTCATTTCCACTGATAAAAAAAGCATATCAATTTTTGATGCTGAATCATTTGACAGCGCCAAGGACTTTAATGACAAGAGCTTTCTTTTCTGAGTCTTTAGATATGGCAGTAGTACCTGCAGGAATAGTTGCTAGGCTGTATCTCAATAGTCACTCTTTCCCAGGAGGGTGGGTGAGGGCACTGGAGTATAAGCAGTGCTGTTTCCACAGTTCTTGGGCTCAGGCTCCAGGACTGTCTCAGTTATTGTCAATGGAATGTTGGTGATCAAGGTGGTTAAGGTGGTTTCAGTTGCATGGTGCATGTTGCCTCCTTTATCTCTCAGGGTTTAAACCTCTATGGTTCACAAAGCATATTGAATTATCACAAAGTATCCTCATAACCATCTTGTAAGATGGTTAAAAGAAGAAACTAAGGCTTTGAGGAGGTGAGATAGAATATGTGGCTACACATTCAGTATAGAGGTAGTTAGGACTCAAATATATGCCTTCAAGTGAATTTTCTTTTCCCTACACCATGCTGCACATATATATATATGTATATATATATATATATATATATATATATATATATATATATATATATATATATATATATATATATATATATATATATATATATATAAATGTTTAGGAGATGCTTTAGGATCTTCAGAGGCAAGATGGAATTGAAATACAAGATTGCATCATATTTTTTTTTTCTAATTCTGAAGCTGCTACAAGTGGCTTTGAAGGTTATCAAGAGTTTTTTTTGCTCAAACCCATCCCTTGAAATATTAGATTTCACATTTACATGACACCTTTTATCCACACATCTCAAACACTCCGCAAACCTCCATTTTCCCAACATCTCTGTGAAAAAAATTTTATTTCACAAATGGGAAAACTGGGGGAGGTTAATTGGCTTCCCTGTGTAATGCAGGGTGAGTCAGTGACAGAGCCAGAAATAGATACCAGGACTTTATCTCTTTCCATCCCTGTTCCCATCATGAGAAAAAGCTTTCTACTTATAAATACATTTAATGACATGGTTCTGAGAATTGCTAATTAGTAGAGTTTTGTGAAACTCACCTAGTTTCAAAGACATTTATAAACTTCCAAACCTGGGAACATTCTGATGAAAAGTCACGGTGATTTGTGAGTGCTTCAGGAGACATTTTACTTGTCCTAAATAAAAGATAAAGGTGAATGTTTGTGTAAGTGACTTCAGAGAAAAATTAGCTAACTCAGGAGACAAGGAATACAGTGACTATAACAATGTAAACACAAGCAGCTAGAAAGAACTGGGTTCAGATAAGCTGCATGACCAATCACGGACCCTAAGAACAGATAAACCATCATATATCATTCTCTTGTATAGAAAGAAAGAAGTGTGTGGAATGCCGCATACCTTACCAGAAAAAAGTGTTTTGCTTTCTATTTTTAACCATTTATTTAGTCATATGGTACAGTTCAGTGGTGAGAGGAAACTATATCTGAAATGACTGGGTATGAAAAGAAATGGCAACAATAAGTTAAAAAATGATAAACTGAAAAAGTAAGTACAAGAAAACTAATTGGACAATTATTAATTCTGCAATTTAAATAGTTTACAAAGTATTTTGTAAGAAGTAACCCAGGATCTTAGAGAAAGAATGAACTGTGAACCATCTAATCCAGTGTATAAGTGGCCAAGAATCAATGTATCCAAATAATTCCCATGTTGTCATTAGTGCTATATCTACTCATTACTTAAAGATTTTAAATGAGGAACAACACATTATCCCCCATTCAGTTTTTGCATAATTCTGATTATCAAGGAATTTATTTTTTATCTTGAGCCTCAGTCTACACCTGAACTTCCACTCATTGCTTTCTAGCTTTGCCTTGTAGTACCAAGAAGAAAAAGGCTTATCTCTCTTTGATTAAAACAAAAGCAAACCTATTCAAATACTCAAAGAATAATTATCTTCTTCCATACTGAGTATTCCCAGACCATTCAAATGGTATGTCTATGGCAGAATTTTATGACTTTTTTATGATCCTGATCCCTTTACTCTAGGCATTCCCCAGTAGTCAAGTGTCTTTAGTAAATGTGGTATCCAGAGTTGAGCACAGGTATGGCTAGACAAGAGTAGATTATAGCATGACTATCACCTCCTATGGTCTAGACACTGTTTCTCTTAATTGAAGTCTCATGGAATTCATTGTTGGTAGATTACTGTACTAGTGACATTTACTGAATTGTGGTGATGGTGGTAATAGTAATCACAATAGCTTGCATATACAGAACACTTTTAAAACTTGTAAAGTTTTTTTTTTTAATTTATGTTATCTCATTTGATCCTCACACAACCTTATAAGGTAAATGTTATTATCTTCTTTATAGATGAGGAAATCAAGGTTAATAAAATTTAAGTGACTTACTCAGTGTCACAGAACTACTCAATAACTACAACAGGACTTGAAATCATACCTCCCTGATCTAAGACCAAAATTATCTACAATATGCGACCTAATTGTAGTCCTCTAACATCTTCAGATTTTTTTTTCAGTTAGAATGTTGTCTAGCTATACCTCCTCCATTTTATACTTAGTTTTATTCGAAGTTGGGATTTATAGTTTATTTCATTAAATCTTATCTTATTAAGTTCATAATTTTAGCTTATAGTTTTTTTAAATCCTCATCCTGTTACCCAATGTGGTGACTATCCCTCCAATGTTTGTGTTTTCTGCAAATTTGACAAATAGGACATTTTTACCTTTGAGACCTCAACACACATGTTAGACATCAAAGGACTTAGCTAAGATACTTGTGGTTCTCTGTCTGAGACCTGCATTGAAGCTTACATTATTTCATTAGTGACTTCTTTTTGGGTTTTGTTATGGATCCAGATTCAGATGAACCCAAATATATTGTTTTCTGAATCACAATACTTTATTTTGTCCAAAAGGACAAAAGGTTACAACGAAAAGTTATAAGAAATATTTTGTTAACATCTAGAAAAATTATCTGCATAATTCCCCTATTCTTTCTTTCCAATAATTCTAAAAAAGATAAGTTAGTTTGGCACAAAGATGAGTTAGTAAATTAATTAGTTTGACACAAACTGTTCATCCTGATTGAGAATGGCCATCAATTTATTTCCTAGGCACTCAAAAATACTCAAATATAACCAAGATCACAATGATTAAGGTGTTTCTTCCAATAGTGCAGACCACAATTCACTTCCTTGCTAACTCATCCTGTATAAGTCTCATTCATGTTCTTCCCTGAGTTCTCTATAACACATCCATTCACCATGCTGAATGACTTCTTTGACTTACCCTCATAAGGCTACTGAAGGAACACTGTCACCAATCACCAGTTGTTCTTTATTCTTGTCACTTGGACAGCCTATTCTATCTTTCACTTACAAAAGTCTTTAATAATATCCCTTTCTTCTACTCTTCTTTGGAGTTCTCTGTTGATTAAATAAAACAGATTGCTCACAGTTACTATGTACCTTTCCATTACACTGTATATACCAGAGGCAATTGTGTTCCAGGGCTTGTGTTCATACAGAAACAATGATAAAATGTTTATGTTGAGCAGATGGGACTTTGATATTATGGCAAGCTTGAGGTCAACAAAAATCCCTGATAGCAATCTAGTCACCATACTCCTTTTTTTTCTTGGATTCAGCACATTTTGCATTTTCATTGTCTTTTGCAGAAACACATATGATTATATAAATGCTATATCCATTTAGATGCATGTTGAAATCTAGGCAATGAACCTGCTTCATTCCGCTGGGGAGATATGTCCAGAAACTATTTTTTTAAATGAATACTGATCTCATCTAGAATGTGCTATAATGTCATGGGGCTTTATGCAAACACAATCATGATATATAAAAGTAGAAAGTTTTTGGGGACTTCACCAACCACAGAGAAGCCCTTCTCTACCTAGACATTCAAGTAAATCTCCTTTGCCATATTGGGAACTACTTTTGTTGAGCATATGTATCCTAATTGATTCCTAATCTGATGTTTCTTATGAGAAAGTTATTGAATAATGCTTTTTGTTCTATAGTTCTTTCAAAGAACATTGAATTGTCTTCACATAATGGATGGAATATACTTTGTTGTAAAAGAGTCTGTAAGGTGATATGTGAGAGAGCTAGGTGCTATTGTGGTTAGAGCGATAGATTAACTCTCAATCTGATATCTGTACCATACACATACTAGTTTGAAGACTAGACAAAATAGGCTGCTTTTCTCATTTTTGTCCTGTTTAGTGCTCTTTCTGCTTCCTTGATAACACTTCAATAACTATGATCTTCAGGCTCAAAAATGGTGGTTCACTATTTTTGAAGGAGAAAATAGTTGTAATAATTTTTACAATTTTCTTCCTTTCTTTGTAGTCATTTTTCCTTTTTGATCCTTGAATTCCCTTTGGATGATTTTGCTAAAATTGGACGTCTTGCCTATTTTTAGTTACATTGGTTTTACCCTTCACTACCTATACCTGCTTTACAAGATGTATTGGTAATAGTAGCCCATTAGCCTTCTTAATAATATTTCATTAACAAGTTTATTTTTTAACCCATTGTCATCTTATATGTCAATTGCCTTTGGAAATCCTCTCTCTCAACTGGAAAGTCAACTCACTCCTGACAAATATGCTTTATATTTTCTTTTGATCTCTTTACTGTAGCAACTTATACTCATTAGTTTCATTTCTAGCACTCTTCATGAGTATAGTTGATGTCAATACTCATTTCTATTGTGCATTTCTATCTTTTATGTTAAAAAATGTGTTTAAATAACTTGGGGTTAAATCTTATTTCCATTATATTTTTTTTTCTCATTACCACTCTTCTTCTTTATGGTAAAATTTGATCTTAGCTCTGATGGATTTGTGGCTTATCCACTGAACACTAAATAAGTCATTTTCTTTCATTTTTAATATAGTCATTTTCAATCTTGGGGATTTTATTTGGTCTTTGTCATGCACAGCATATTTTAATTTTGCTTTTTTTTAGGGGGAGGAAAAAATTATGTATAATAGAGATGGATGTAGAATCTATGAATCTTTAAGTCTCCACAGCTATTCTCATTTCATTCTCCTGAACCAAACTTGTCAACATATTTCTCCCATACACATGCTTTGTGTTTAAGTAAGCAAATATGGATGCAAGTTAATTTCCTGTTGATTATCTTATAAAATATTTAAAATAGTTACTCTATCACTTTGTCCTCAACGATTGATTTTGCTGCATAAGATAGTGCTATTTTCATGGGGGTCATTTTGGAAAATGCCTGTCATTAATATTGTAACATGTGATAATCAAAGGATCCATGAAATAATATTTCTTGAAGTTTGGTAATATATTATAAACTTACTCTACCAAGCCCCTTTATTTGACACTGCAATGGATAACTGAAATATTTTCTTCACTTATTTAATAATAAATAGAATTACTTATAGATGGAATGTCAGTTTGATGAGTTAAGCTCTCCAGTGATCTTTCCACTCATTAGTAATTAGAGAATCGTATCACATTTAAAATAGCAGGAGTTAACTTAAATTTTCTTGAGATCCTAAGAAAATATACTAATTAGAAGTGTCTACCATTTTTCCTAGCACTCTTCATATAGAACTGTGGGACATTCCTTTATTTTCCCACTTTTTTGATTAAAAAATTCAGCAGTAGGTGATGCATCCTACTAAAGATGGACATTTCTCTCTGTGATTAACTAGGGTGGTTTTCAAATTGATTTGTTCATGGGGTTATACTTATAACTTTCCCATATGATAAAAATTTTTCTAGAGTTTATACTCCACTAGCATAGTTTGAGAACCATGTGTCACTTCTATAGAATGATGAAGCATTAGAGTGGACATTTGTGTAGGACATACTTACAAATCACTTTATTTAAGAATAATTCTAGAATTTATATGGAATATTTAAACACATTAGAAACAGTTCTGGAATTTGGGCATTATTAGAAATCAACTCCAGTGATTTGATATTTGGTGATGTCACTGTCATTTTTAATGGGACTTGCACCTTTAAAATTTAGAGTTATCATTGCCTATCACCACCACTGCAACCATTAAAATGAGAAAAAATGTTAAAAATAATTTTAGTTCACAATCCATATAACAAGAAATGATAGACTTGATTTTACTGCAGGTGATAGGTTGCTCACCCAGAAATTAGAGTTATCCCAAAGGAAAATTTTCTGCCATGGGATAGAGTGATAATTAGTTAATATTGTTAAGCAGAGGATCATCTTCAGTTGTCCTGATATATCTTGCAACTGGACCCAGATGACTGGAGGATAGAGTGAGACTGGTGACTTTGAATAGCTCTGTCTCACTTAAATCCAATTCACTTGCAAGTCATGGCATCACCTTCCTGATGTCATGATCTTCTTTGAGAACAGAGGACAAACAACAGCGAACAATTTGCAAGTAGTAGTAGCTGCCCCACAGGGGATCCAGCTGGCCAGTTGGGCAACACAGCTTTTTTCTTCCTTCCTTCCTTCCTTCCTTCCTTCCTTCCTTCCTTCCTTCCTTCCTTCCTTCCTTCCTTCCTTCCTTCCTTCTTTTCTATCTATCTATCTATCTATCATGATTTGGGTTTAAGACATGGTCCTTAAAAAAGAAATCTAGCATTCAAACTCTGAGATATCTTGTGAGGGTTCAGTGATCAACATTTATATTCCTTTTGACAAAGCATCTGCAGGTGAGGGTATGACTCTCTATGAGGAGGGAGTGAGAGAAGGAGAGAAGGAAGGAAAGAAGGGAGTAAAGAAGAAAAAGAGGGAAGAAAGAAAGAAAAAATATACATCCGTGTGTGTGTGTGTGTGTGTGTGTGTGTGTGTGTGTGTGTGTGTGTGGAGTGAGAAGGAGAGATGGAGAGAGGGAAGGAATGAGGGAGCGAGAGATCTTGATTTTTGAAATAGGCCTTCCCTCTCACCCCAAGGAAATTCTGCCCTTGAAGGAAGGTCAAATGAGGGACCTGTTTTCACATTATCCTACTAAAAGCCCAGAGGTCTAAAGAGTTCAGTTTTGTAGGAAGCACTTTCTCTTATTCTCTAAATCTGAGACCCCAGAAGACATTGTATAATAGGTCTACTTCTTCCCTCCATTTCTTCTTTTTTCCAACCAGCCTCTTGACAAAGTATGGGCTTTTATCCTCTCACCTGGCTCTGGCAGTGAGGGGATGTGGTCCATTATGTCTGCCCCTTGTATTTTATATCTTCTTAAAGTTTCTGACCCTGTAGAAAGAGTTGAGATGAGGGCAGTAGCACTTTTTATGAATCGATTCCAGAAACAGAACAAGTATGCATAGCTGAAAAATGGTTTGGATGGTGTCTCACACCTCAAAATATTCTCTCTTTGCCTCACCCAGTCAGTCATTTGTAATGTTTTTTTTCCCCTACCCATGCACACTTAGTCATAAGACTACTTAACAAAAAGAATTATGCTACAAAAAAGTCAGTTATGTTGAAGAGAGATTCTCTTTTCATGTGTTGATGGGATTGGAGCACCACAAAGATCTCTTCTACCTCTGAAATACCATGATTTTGTGATCCTATTTAGCTTTTCTCTGAACACTTTGAAATCTGCTCTTCAAAGATGTTCTGTAAGGGGTATAGTGCTTCTGTTTCTACTGTCATTGATCTTTACTCATATGTTTTTTTCCAATCCACTTTATGTGTCCACTCTTTTGAATCACTAAACTTTTTGACAGTAACCACTGACCATGGTTCTAAAGCTGTTGGCTTTTGTTTTGCCACTGTAATGTTCATCCCACACTCACCAAATCAACTTTGCTAAAAAGGATTGAGACCATCTGCCAACCTTTTGAAGATCTCATATCTCTCTTACTCCATACATCAAAATTAGACATTAATGGACTTTCCATAGACATTAGTGGACTTTCCTTCAGCTTCTTAGGATATACCTTGGGGCAGTGAGGTGGTGCACTGGATAGAGCACCAGTGCAGGAGTCAGGAGGACCTGAGTTCAAATCTCACTTCAGAAACTTTACACTCATTAACTGTGTGACCTTGAGGAAGTCACTTAACCCCAATTGCCTCATCCTGGGTCATCTCTAGTCATCCTGATGAGTATCTGGTCACTGGATTCAGAAGACTCTGGAGGAGAAGTGAGGCTGATGACCTGCACAGCCCTCCCTCACTCAAAACAAAGTCAAGTGCTAGTCATGTCATTATTTCTCTGATGGCATGGTCTTCTTTGACAACAAAGGACACACACAAACATACACACAGGACATACCTAACTCCTAACTCAAACCTAACTCTTCCTTTACTATTAGTCCTACTCATTCTCAGATTATTGCATTGAACACTCACTTTCTCAGGTCTATTATCTCTGCCCATTGGTGCTTCCTTTTTTTTTTTTTTTTTTGCCTCCAACTACATTCTAATCTCCCTTATTTTTTAAACATCTTTTAAAAATTAAAAAAAAAACCTATTATCAATTTCTCTACCTTGTTACCTCCTTAAACTGCTGCTCTATACTTCTTTCTTTTAGAGCTAAATACTAATAGATACTAAATAGATACTAAATACTGTAATCATTGTATTAACTTCTTCAACTGCTGCCCACTAAAGCTCATAAATGATTCCTTGCTTGTTTGCTACTCTGGTGAAACTGCTTTCATTAAGATCTTCACCAATGGCCCCTTAATATTAATATCTAACTTCCTTTTCTAAGTTCTCAGTCCCCATGACATTTAGACACTATCTGTCATCACACCTGTTCAATACTGTGTTCCATCTTTTACCTTTCTCTTAGTTCTCCTGCCTGTTTGACCATTTTAGTCTAATTTCCTTGTACATTTTCATTCTGTTATGCCATGTGTGTATT
Organism: Notamacropus eugenii; assembly: GCF_028372415.1. Taxonomy (NCBI): domain Eukaryota; kingdom Metazoa; phylum Chordata; class Mammalia; order Diprotodontia; family Macropodidae; genus Notamacropus; species Notamacropus eugenii. The sequence goes on along the minus strand of NC_092872.1, from coordinate 184,966,639 downwards.
CTCCAAGCCCTATCCTTAATTCTCTTCCCTTCTAGCTTCTTTCCTTTATTTATTCCTTCCAAATTACTACATTTTGCTATGTTTTGTCAAGTAGAAATTTCTTTTATTTTCAAAATTCAAATTATTCACTCTATGATGACCATGCCCAAATCTATACATTTAAAGTCCTATAACTCCATGGCTTCCTGATCAATTGTATTTGATTTAATAAGTATTTATTATATTATGTGGCTGGCCATCAGTAGTACCCCAAACTCAATATGTCCTTTAATTGAACTTATTGCCTTCTCTGCCCCAAAAGTCTATTTATAGTTCTTTTGTGGAAACAACAATCATCTCAGTCACCCATATTCAAAACCTTGAAATCTTATTTGACTTTTCCCTCTCTCTGATCTCTAGTAAGATAAACAAGTTCTCCCAGTTCTGTTTCTGAGGTTCTCCAACATTGATCCCTTCCACTCAACTCACATTGCTATCAGCATTGTTTAGGCTCTGGTCACCTATCATCTTTACTTCTTGTCCTAATTCTTCTCTCTGCCTTCAGTCTGACTTCAGTAAATTATGTCACTATCCTTTTCAAAAGCCTTAAGTATATTTCCAGTGCCAAAATCACAAACTTTTTATTCTGTCTTTTAAGATTCTCCATATCCTCATCAACTGATTCCAACCAAAATTTCTAGCTTTATTTCACATTGTTCTCTTCCATGAACTTTATGTATATTCCAAACTACACTATTAACTGTTGCATGATATAATCCTATACTATTCTCCCTCTACTTTTTATATCAAGAATGGTAGAGACATTTCTTTTCCCAACACCATCTCTCACTACTACTTTATATGTAATTATTCCTCTAATCAAATGGTACTAATTCCTTTCTGTAAATATATCCCAAAGATTCTGAATAACCCATTTTGTCTCTCTTCAATTCTTTCCCCCACAACCTATCCACTTCTTAGATCCTACCCACTCTTTATTTAATATTTGATTTTTCCCAACTACATGTGAAAATAATTATAACATTTTTTTCAAATTTTGAGTTCCAAATTCTCTCCCTTATTCCTACTGAGAAAGCAATTTGGCGTAGATTATACATATGTGGTCATGTAAAACACATTTCCATATAAGTCATTCTGGGAAAGAAAACACAGACAAAATAAAAATAAGAAAAATTAAGAACATAAAGAAAAAGTACTTTGATCTGAATTTAGGCTCTGCCAGTTCTTTCTCTGGAGATGGATAGAACCTTTCATCATAAGTATGACAGAATTGTCTTGGATCATCATATTTCTGTGAGTAGCTATCATCATATTATATTGCTATTACTATATGGAATGTTTCCCTGGCTCTTTTCATTTCACTTTGCATCAATTCAAAAAGTCTTTTGATATGTTTTTCTGAGAGTATCCTGTTCATCCTTTCTTAAAGCATGATAGTATTCCATCACCACAATCATGCACACCAACTTGTTCAGCCATTCCATAATTGATGGACATCCCTCAATTTCCAGTTCTTTGCCACCCCTAAAAGTGTTGCTATAAATATTTTTGTACACATAAATCCTTTTTGTTTTTGTGCTAACATCCCTGCTAACCCTGGGACTATGACCCAAGACTGTGACCCACATCCAAATGCAGGGAATGGAATAGAACCTTGTCCCTGGTATCAGCAAAGACATCCCTATAAATCTTGTGATCCATTGTCTGATCCCTTACTCTCTGTGGAATGAGAGGTTTGGAAACTATCATTGCTGCCACTGAGTCAGTTGCCCCCAAGGCCTGCTCCTGGTTTGCGAGGACCTGGTCTTCAGTGGCACAGCCTGTCCTGAACTCTCTCTTCTCTTACCTGGTGCAACAGACCCTTCCTACTAAGTTGTCTTTAGCTGGGAAATTGTTTTACACTGTTTTTTTCCTGAATTCTGCCCTTCTAGACTTTGTTAGAGTCATTATTTAAAGGAATTTGGAGGTTCTTGGGGGAGAGTTCAAGAGAGTCTCTATCTTTACTCTGCCATCTTAGCTCTGCCTCTCTAATCCTACCCATTCTTCAAGCCCCTTCTTTAAAAAATATTTTTAAAAATACTATATTATTTTCCCCAATTACATATGAAGAAAAAATTAGCATTCATTTTTATAAGATTTTTGAGTCCCAAATTCTTCTCTCTCCCTTCCCATCCTTCTAAAAATGGTAGGTGGTTTGATATAGTTTAAACACGCACTATCATGTAAAATATATTCCCATATTTGTCACTCTTGTGGAAGAAACAGGTCAAAAAGAAATAAAACAATGAGAAAGAATAAAGTAAATAAGAAAAATGTTTCAATCTGCATTGTGAGTCTATCAATTCTTAATCTGGATATGGATAGCATTTTCCTTCCTGAGTCCTTTGCACTCATCTTGGCTCATTGTGTTACTGAGAAGAGCTGAGTCATTCATAGTTGATCATCACACAGTGTCACTGATATTGTGCACAATGTTTTCTCTTGTTCTGCTCATTTCACTTTGCATTAGGTCGTACACGTCTTTCCAGACTTCTCTGAAATCTGCCTGTTCATCATTTCTTTACTACACAATAGTAGCCATTACATTTATATACCCTAGCTTGTTCATCCACTTCCCATTTAATGGACATCTCCACAATTTCCAATGTTTTGCTACCATGAAAATGTCTACTATCACCATTTTTGCACATGTGGGTCCTTTCCCCCTTTTTATGATCTCATTAGAATACAGACCTAGTAGTGGTATTGATGGATCTATGGGTATGCACAGTTTGATTGCCCTTTGGACATAGTTCCAAAATGTTCTCCAGTGTAGTTTAATCTGTTCAAAACTTCATTTACAGTGCATTCATGTCCCAATTTTCCCACATCCTATCCAGCATTCATCATTTTCCCTTTTTGTCATATTAGTCAATCTGACTAATGTGAGGGGGTAATTCAGAGTGGTTGTGCATTTCTCTAATCAAAAGTGATTTAGAACACTTCTTCATATGCTTATAGATAGCTTTGATTATTTCATCTGAAAATTTTCTGTTAATATTTTGATTATGACTTTGAAGTAGTCCAATATTTCTGATATTGTCTCTCCTGGATCTATTTTCCAGTTGTTTTTTCCCATGCGGTATTTTACATTTTCTTCCATTTTTTTTATTAAAAAAATTATTTTTATTGATTCATGATGTCTCATAGAGTCATTAGCTTCCCCTTGCTCAATTCTAACTTTAAAGGCATTGTTTTCTCTAATAAATTTTTGTAGTTTCTTTTCCATTTAGCCAATTTTATTCTTTTACGAGCTTTTCTTCAGTGGATTTTTATTGTTTTCCATTTGGCCAATTTTACTTTTGAAGCAGTTTTTCAGGCTGTTGAGTCTTTTTTCCCCTCATAATTCTCTTATATCACTCTCATTTATTTTCCCAGTTTTTCTTCTGTCTCTTTTTTGAGCTTTTCCATGAGATCTTTCTGGGCTTTGAGAACCATTCCCATTTTTCTTTGGGGTTTTGCACATAGGAGTTTTGACATTGTTCTCCTTTTCTGAGTCTGTGTCTTGGACTTCCCTTTTACCACAATAACTTTTCATAGTCAGATTCTTTTGTTATTGCTATTTTCTGCTCATCCTTTTTTTTTTCTTTTGGTCTTTTTCCTTTCTTTTAAATTTAAGCTCTGCTCCCAGGGTAGCAGAGGTACTGTCTCTGGCTTCTTGTTCTAGTGACTACAGGCCCTGGCTGTTTAGTTGGTGCGGTACTGATGTTGCCCTGAAGCCCATGGGGACCCTCATGTCTTGTTCTGTGTTGCAGGTTTGGGTTGGGTTTGGCTGATATTGCCAGAGGCTGTAATGGTCTGGCAGCTTACCTGGTGCTGAGCTGGGGTCCTAGTGGTGGTGTCTGGTGGGTGCTGAGGCCCAGCAGAGTGTTTCTGCATTTTCCAGTTGTTGCACTGAAGCATGTGGCTGTCAGGCTTTTGGAGACATCCTGTTAAGCTGGAGCTACATTGATGTATGGCAGGCCAATCCTGGCTGGCAGCTTGTTTGCTTAGGCACTCATGAGACTGGTGCCTACCAGTTTGCTCAGGGCTTTGTTGAAGCACGTGGAGTCCTGGCCACTGGAGTATTCATGTTTGCCCAGGGCTACAGTGAAGCATGTTGTGGTTCTAGGAGCTGGAGTACGCCAGTTCCCCTGGCTATGCCAAGGCATTTGGGGGGTCCTGGTGTTGGTGTTTGCCTGCTCCACCACACGGGGGCTCAGGATATCCTGCTGGTTTCCTGAGGTAGGGCTTACTGTTGGCTTGGTACAATTCTTCCTGTCCTGGGCTGCACTAGCCTTTCACCTGAGTGAGATGGACATTTTTTGCTGATCTTCCAAGTTTCTTGGGCTAAAAGATTGTTTCACCCTATCTTTTTTGCTGATTTCAGTTGTTCCAGGATTTGTTTAGGGGCTCTATTTAATGATTGTTTGGACGTGAGTATGGGAAAGTTGCAGCAGTTTTCTGCTTACTCCGTAATCTTTGCTCCCAGAAGTATGTGTCTGAGCCCATTTTTAAATGGTATTTCCTCTATAAAACACTTGATGATGTCCCCAATAAAATGTAATGTGGCTCCTCTCTGAAATCCCTTTGTTTGTGTCTATCACATGGTATATATCACATTCTTGCTTTGTGTTTTAATTTTCTTTCTATATTTTATCCTTTCTCTTAGTCTGTCCAAAACAGTGGACATATTTTTTATTTATCTTTGCGTATTCCAGCATGTTGGAACTAGGTAAGCAAGTTGTGGATGGTCTTCCTGTCACCTGGAACAGGGATTCACAGCTGGACACAACAAATATCCCTTGATTCATATGGAATGTAGGGTTAATTATTCTTCTCCTCCATCTTTATTGCTTTATACTCCCTAAGAGTCCAGTTATGAAAAAGAGAAAGTACTGAGTTATTGCTAAGCTGTTGACCAGATCATATATTCTCATGGTATAATGGTTGGTATCTGTGGTAGTTTATTCTCTGCCTTGGGGAGGGGAAGAAGAAAATGCATATTTGAATAAGAGGTTGGGGACACTATTTTTTCCGAGGATTCAACCATATGTAGGTTCTTAGAGATCTCAATATGGACTACACCCCAAAATAGTTTTGGTAATGTGATATTTCTTCAACAATTATAATAATCACCTGATAAATGTCAAGTTCTATATCTCCCCCCCCCCCCCCAGGAAATCAGTGAAGTAAAGGTATTGACCAAACACTGAATATGTTCCAAACACTGTGCTAAGTGATGGGGACATAACTACAAACTGAGAAAGTCTCTGCCTTCAATGATCTCCCGCTTTAATGGTAGAGTTATCACAAATAGGACAATTCAGTTTTGAGGCATCTAGATAGCCCTAAAGGTTGATTAGCACAAATGCAGGGCATGTAGTAAGCGGCTGAAGGAGAAGCAGCCAAATGGAATACTAGAATGTCTCATTTCTTGAAGCAAAAGTTCAAGAGTGGTGACCACATGGTGTGAGACTAACATCTCTGTTAATCTCCAATTTTGCATGCATCACACCCATTCTGCTAAATGGCTTTATTCAATTTGTTTCTGTGAAATCCAGTTAAATCCCTTGTTTTAAATTTCTTGTAGTGTACATTTCCCCAAATTGTTTACTCAATTCAGACTGATCGGGGTTAGTGCATTTTCATTTAGCCTCATCCGTTCCTTTAACCATTACATTAACTACATCCTCCAAAAAAAAATCTTGTGGCTTAATTATTATCATGTTTCTTATAATAATATAGTTAAGGCTGTCTTAAGAATATATTTGCATGAAGGAAAGTAAATTTCTCTTTTCTAGGGTTTTCAGAAATCAAAGTAATTATTTCCAGTCACAATGGTAATACGGTGAATATAAACACTCTCATGGAAATAATATTTTAAGCATACAGTTTATAGTGGAGTGGACTAAAACAGCCAGTACAAAGAACCTCTCATCCTATTTAGATGTCACAGTTATTTCCATTCTTGCAACCAGGACAGGAAAGGGAGAAGATACAGGACAGAATCAAGCTTTAAACATTAAGGAGAACTTAAATGTGCTTCCAACTTTTCCTGTCTGTGAATCAAAGACAATGTCAATCAGTAATTAATTAAGGGATATGATAATCCTGTGAAGGAGGAATGAAGAGACAAATTTAAGGAATTCAGTTATCACAGTGTTGCCAAAATAGTAAGCACTTAATTCTCTCTCATCCTTCTCCTCTCTCCCTTGTTCTCTTTCTCTCTTCTCTTCCTTATCCCTTTTTTCCCCCACAGTGGGACATGGACTCAGAAAGCTCAGATGTCCAATCACCTTTGTTATTGACATAGTTTAAGCGTTTCAAAATTTAACATTTTCAGGAGGACAAGACTTTGCTTTCAATAGTGCCCAACTTGAAAGACCAGTCTAGACCAAGCTTTGAAGAGCATTAAGAGAGGTGAGGCACATAGTAACACTGAGCTGACTGGGCTGCTGTATAAGTTCTTTTATGTTGGAAATAAAGTTTTAACATCCATAACTGAAGGAACATGAGCCATTCAGGCATATCCTCAAAAAGGTTTTATTGATGTCTTATGTTTTTATACCTGCCATTTCCTAATATATTCCCTGTCTCACTGAACTCTTCTTAGAGTTGAGTAAAAACAATTGACATAACTTAAATGCTCCAACCACAAAAGCACCATTAGAGACCCACAGTCCCTTATCGCTCTACTAAGAGGAAAGCAATATATTTTCTCTTGCGTCTTCTGGATCAATGATTGGACATTACAATTTATCAGAGTTAGGTTGTCTGGCACCATTTTCAGAAACAGGCATCCTTGGGACCATAGTTACAGTTCTCATGGTGTGTTTATTGAGATCCAGACTATGTTGAATTGAATGAGGATGAGCAGAATATGGTAGGTGATCATGCAGATAAGTATAAAAAATAAATGCTGGGCAGATTGAGAGTATTCCATTCATTTCCTCAGCAACATGAATTTTAATTGATGGCCTATCCACAGAAAGTGTTTAGTATCTGAGTTCAGGTGGATACTGACAGTTTTCACAGCAGCAAGACAAATGGAATATAAGGTCTCCATAAAGGTCATATTAAAGCATAGACCTTCATCTGATGCATCTGCTGCTCCTGGAATACAAATCTCTATGTCTCCTTAGAGAAGGGGGAGAAAATTACACACACACACACACACACACACACACACACACACACACACACACCCCAATATCTCAAGAATTGTGAGTGTTTTCATATCTAATCATTTCAGACAACCTGCCATGTTTTTAAAGAGATCAATACAAAAAAATTCCCCCACCTGGTTGAAAGATGTAGCAGCAAATGTTGCAATCTCAAATTTATTAATAATAATTTCATGTTACATTTATAATGCACTTAACTTTCAAAACACTTTCATATTTATTATTCTATTTTGTCTTGTCATTAACACTATATATTAAATGAAGCCGACACTATTTATTAAACATAACAAATGTATTGTTAGTCACATTTTGTAGATGAGTTCATAGAGGTCAAATGTTTTATCCAAGGTCATGAAGGAAGATAAGGGCAGATTTGAAATAAGAAACTAGATCTACTGATTTCTGGTAAAGAATTTTTTTTAAAAAAAGCCACCACATTTTCTCTTGTTTATGAGTTCTCTTAAGATTTATCATCCAGCAATTTGTGGTTTAAGATTAGCAGTACTGTAGAGATGGTACTTTTTTCTCCTATGTTGTATAATGAACATATTCAATGATCTCAGTCATTACCAATATCATTATGTCATATGAAGTCATTGTTCCTTACTGTGAAGATTGGAGAAAATCAGAACCCACTGACTTACTTTCTAGCCACCAGAAATGACTTTTGGAACGTTAACCCTATAGACTGATGAAAAATTGCAATAATTATTATAATAATAGCTATAACTAATACTTTGTGCTTTCATAGTTGCAGTCTTTCACGTTATATTATTTGATCCTTACAACAACTCTTTATTTTACTGTTACATAAACGAAGGCTGACAATTGAAGTAACTTATCCACACATCTATACAAGATTCAAACACTTTTCTTCCTGATTCTAAATCTAGTACTCCATTCACTGTATCACCTAGCTGCCTAATTTTTATACACATCCCATATATGTATGTGTTTTAGAATTCTTTTTCTCTTCCTAACTAGATAGAGGTATGTGAGTTGACAATAACATGTTAAGTTTCAAGTCAGGAAGACCCAGATTCAAATCTTGCATCTGAAACTTACTTAGCTTTGTAACTCCCAGCAAATTACTTAATCTCCCTCCCTAGTATTAATTTACCAAATTACAAACTATTATGTTCTTCTTTGTTGGAGGGAGTTGTCACATTGATGAAATCAATAGATATTTCTCATATTTCTAATAAAACGTGTTGTCTTTATCGCATAGTGGATGTGTAATTTGGGGAAATTTAAGATGGGGTGGCCTACTGCTTCCAGAGTATTAAGAAACAAAATTCCCCTTTCTCATTAATTTTACAAGGAGTGGTCAGAAAAAGCCTGAAATTTGGCCTTTTGCAGGTAAGGGAAAGGGAAGACAGGAATTTGAATGTAAGTATACTCTGCTATTTTCAATCTCCATATGCTATCTGTTAATATTTTGCAACCCTATTTCTAAGTATTTCTGTTTACCTCTAAGTGTATTAGAAGGATCCATTAAGATACAGTCTGATTCATCCTTGATTAGAACACGGGCTGATGTTCACATCTCCACCATTATCTAACTTGCAAACTTGGAGAGAAAAAGCCATTTTTCCTAAACAAGAGATTTGTAAGTGTTTCAATGATTTTAATATTAGATTTTTGATCAGTTCCCTCTCTGAAAAGCCATAAAATAAAGTTTGGCACTGAGATTGATCTCCTATATTAGGCAGAAACAACTAAAATTCCCCCAGGGAGACACTTTACATGAATAAAAAACCAGAGAACATTAATATGTTACATTTGTGGATCATGCATGTTTTATTTTTTTCATAGGTAATCTAATGGCCATTCAAAAATACCTTGAGACATGGGAGTGAAAATTCCCTTAAACTGTGTTGGCAAGAGAGCTGTCAAAGAAAACATTAAACTTCTAAATGCACTCAACCTGCTCAAAGTGGTAGGAAACCTAAGGCTAAAGAGGAACAAACTGAAAATAAAAAACTAGGAAGGATCAGTTAATATTGAAAACAGTATTTGAATCTCATGGGATGGTAAATCTAATGATAATAATAGCAGTAATAATGATAATGAATTTTTAATAATATAATGGGTGATAGAACTTGTTGGGTTGATGAATTTCTTTATGTCAAACAAGATAAGCTTTCTTTTTCATACTAAGCTACAATAGATACCTATGAAAGACAAAAAAAATGTCATGGTAACTTTAGGAAAGATCAATGACTTTGAACCAGAATAATATAGGAACTGTCCATGATTCTGACTATCAAGGAACAGAAGAGTACCCTGTAATACAAAAGGAAAAATGTTAATTTTTATTGTGACTTGGAGAACATTGAATTCTAGATTTAGAAAGGACATCAGATTTCAACTGGAGTTGCTATGGTATGGTAGATTGGACATTGGATTTGGAGTTAAGAATATCTGCATTTGAATTCCTCAGCCAAGTCACTTTTTGTACCTCAATTTCATCATTTAAAGCATGAGGGAGTGGGAATCTGAACAAAAAGTAAAAACCACAAGAGAGATAAAAATACAGCAAAAACAAAAATTTAAAAAAGTGAAAACAGTATGATGTGATCTTCATTCAGACACCATTGCTCTTTCTCTGGATGTGGTTAAGCATTTTCCCTTGTGACTCCTTTCAAATTGTCTTAGATCATTGCATTGCTATGAAGAGGTTTGCCCATCATAACCACCACGCAACGTTGCTGTTACTGTATATAATGTTCTCCTGGTTCTGCTCACTCCACTGAACATCAGTTCATGTAAGTCAAGATTTTTCTGAAATCTGCCTGCTTATCATTTCTTATAACAGTACTATTCTCTTACAGTCATATACCACAATTTGTTCAGCCATTCCCCAATTGATGGGCATCCTCTCAGTTGCTAATTCTTGGCCACCACAAAAAGAGCTGCTGTAAATATTTTGTAAATGTTGGTCCTTTCCCCCTTTTTATGATCTCATTGGGATATAGATCTAGTAGTGGTATTGCTGAAACAAAGGGTAAGTACAGTTTGGTTACCTTTGGGCATAGTTTCAAATTGCTCTCCAGAATTGTTGGATCAGTTCATAAGTCCAGCAATAATGCATTAGTATGCCAATTTTCCCACATCTTCTCCAACATTTACCTGTTTTGTCGTGTTTGTCAATTATATACATATATATACATATACACATATATGTGTGTATGTATACACACATACATACATATGCATACACACATATATACATTACAAATGAAACATTTGTTAGAAGCATTGGCTATAAGAAATGTTTCCCAGCTTTCTGTTTTCCTTTTTTTCTTGGTTCCAGAGCTCATCATTTCTTATAGCATAGAAATATTACAACACAATGATCAACTACAACTTGTTTAGCCATCCCCCAATTGACAGACATCCCTGTAATTTACAGTTCTTTGATAGCACAAAGGGAGTTGCTATAAGTATTTTAAAAGTATAGGTTCTTTTCCTTTCTTACTAATCATCTTTGGAAACAGATCTAGTAGTGGTATTGCTGGGTCAAAAGGTATAGGCAGTTTAATAACTCTTTGGATGTGATTCCAGATTGCTCTTCAAAATGGTTAGACCAATTCAGAGTTTTTACCAATAATAAATTAGTGTCCTATTTTTTTCCCACATTACCTCCAAAATTGAAAAAAAAATGAATGGGAACTTGTATCCATGTAATTACCCATTTCTTTGAGCAGAAGAAATTTAAAAACTATTTTCAATTTTATAGCCTTCAAATATCTAAATACAAAGGATCTTTGGACCCTGAATCTCTTTTTCCTTTTCATATTTGTGTGAACACATAGTATATGTATGTGTTTAAAAATATATGTATATACTTGTATATTTTGGTGATCCCAAAGATAAAACAAAAAGCAATTGTTCTTCTTTCATGATTTTTAAAATTAATAATCAAGACTATCTACATCAAGGCTATCTGTAGGCATATGAAGATGTGCTCTAAATCACTTTTGATTAAAGAAATGTAAATTAAAGCAATTCTGAGAAACCACCTCACACCTATCAATTTGGCTAATATCACAAAAATAAAAGAAAATTATGAATGTTGGAGAGAATGTTGGAAAACTGGGACAATAATGCATTGTAGGTGGAGTTGTGAGATGATCAAATCATTCTGGAGAGCATATCTTTTGAACCAGCCATATCACTACTAGGTCTGCATCCCAAAGAAATCACAAAAAAAAAAAAAAAAGAAAAGGAAAAGGACCTACACACGCAAAAATATTTTTAGCAGATCCTTTTGTGGTGGAAAAATGTTGGTAATTGAGGGATGCCTATCAGTTCAGGAATGGTTAAGCAAGTTGTGGTATGGAATGCTATTGTGCAGTAAGAAAGGTAAACAAGCAGATTTCAGAAAAATAAAATCTTGTAAAGACTTACATGAACTGATGTAAAGTGAAATTAGCAGAACAAGGAAAACTTTGTACATAGTACATCATATGATGATCAACTATGAATGACTCAACCCTTTTCAGCAACACAAGTGCCGTGAAGGAAAATACTACCCACATTCAGATAAAGAAATGGTGACTTCTGAATGCAGATCAAAGACATTTTTTTACTTCATTCTTTTTTGTGTTTTTTTATTTTGATCTGTTTCTTCTTTCACAGCTGTGACTAATATGGAAATGTGTTTTACACAATAACACATATATATAACATATCAAATTGCCTACCATTTTAGGAAGTGGGAAGGGGAGGAGCAAGAAAAAATGGAACTCAAAATCTTGTAAAAAATGTATTATAAAAATTATCTTGACATGCAATTGGGAAAAAGATAAAATATTATTAAAAAGAATACCTGGGCATTTCTACTGTGCTTAAGCAATATTCTTGTCTCATAGTTATCACAACTCTTTAGGATTTTCCAAAGAATTAAAAAAATACATAGGGTAATAAAGGCACATTTTCCTCTCACTCATACTCTATTGCTTGGACTTTCCCAACTCCTTTCTCTCTCTGTTAGTTCTCAGGCCTTCAGCAGCATAGAAAAATCAAGTTTTCCCAGAATAGTCTTATTTCCACTTAGAGGATTCACTCAAAGGGAATTTGTTGTGAGGATGAAGGGAGACATATATTTGTAAAGTACTTAACACAGTGCCTGGCATAAGGTAGGCACTATATAAATCTTAACACCTTCCTTTCCTCCCTTCTCTTGTCCCAGTTAAAAGCACTCGTTAGTCTTCATATTTAGAAATTAGAATCACCACCACAACAAGGTATATAGTATATTCTAATTACCAGTTTTCTCAACAGTTATTAGTAGGAATTTTTGCTCAATGGATGTGGGAAAGTTAGGAAGAAGTTCACCTTTGCCTTCAAGAGAAGTCAAGTGACTTGCCTTGGGTCACACAGCTAGTGTCTAAAGCCAAATTTGAACTTGACTCTTCCTGATTGAAGCCAAGTACTCTGTCAACTGCACTGATCTTATATTAATTAGACTGATCCCTGATGGTTGAGCAGCAATTTATAGGAAATTCATTGCCATATGTGCTTTCATTTAATTACCATATATGCTAGTCACTTTGTTGGTCATTGAGCAAAATGAAAAAAAAAGAAATGTTCCATTTCTTAGAGGACTTAAAAGGTAAAACAGGCAACATAAACACAGCCCACATGCAGTTGACATTTATAGTCAAAGAGCTGAGTAGACATGGAGAAAATGCAAGGACAAGAGTCCTGAATAAATCAATATTGATATACTTATATCCTGTACTTTCCCAGTCTAAAGCAAGTTATTTTTCTCCAACTGTGCCTAATTTTCACTGAAGATGTAGCTTAGTCACCTAGCAGGGTATAGCCTATGGTGAACTCTCTCCAAGGGACACAGATCCTCCCCACAAAGAGTCACCAAATGTATATCCATGTTTGCCACCCACTGTTGCAAACAAAGGATTGTAGTCAGAGAACAGAAATAGGCAAAGTTCAAGGAATGATTGAAGGAAGAGAATAAAGCAAGATGTAGCCTATCAGAATCCCTATAAGCCAAGTTTTTTTTAATCTCTACATTTCCCAAGAGATCACCAAAGAGACAATTTAGAGAGAGATGGGATGGGATTTGTAGCGTCGAATATTCTTTGAATTTTTGTCACTCAGTGACATGTACCTCTGCAAAATCAAAAAATAGATTTGTTGAGAGTATGGCAAAGTATATTACTGATGTAATTGTGTAAGGCAGGCAAAAGATGTTGAAGTTTTAGTTGATGACACTGTGTAAATCTCACGTCAGAAATAAATTGAGTATTTACATGCACCGCAGTTCGCCTGTGAACACAGACCACGACAGAGATAGGTAGACTTTATTAAGTGCTCTGATCTGGATGCAAAAACATTACAAATATGAAGCCAAATGTAGAGGAAAATAGAAATGCCTAAATGTGGAAAGCTGCTGCTCCACTTGGTATGGCAACAGCTGCCTCAAGAGCTTATAGGATAATATGATTGAAACAATTCCCACTCATCCTTTGGTTTAACTCATACTAAAAGTTCTATGGTGGTTGACAGCAAAAATGGGTAAGGTACAAACAGACTTTCTAGATGACAATGCTTGCTGCAAAGCTCTACCCTGAGTCATGACAGCATAACAACTATAGGAAATCAGAAAAATCAGAAACTTTAGCATCAAACAGCTATCCTGTGTATTTATTCTGTTTTTCCCTTGGTTCACATGAGCATTGTGATTTAGTGGAAAGGATCACTGAACCCAGTCAGAGACCCTGAGTTCAATTCACAGTTCAGTCATTTGATACTTTGAGGAAGATATTTCACTTCTTCAACCTCAGTTTCCTTAGCTGTGTAGTGTGGGGGATGAGTTGAGCTAGAAGATCTCTAAGACCCCCTTCAGGTTGTAATTTTCCAATACTATGAACTTCTAATAAGTAAGCAGGTTTATGACAGGCCTTTGCAATAGCACCATCCTATTCTCTACCTTTCCTTGTTCCCTAGTAGTCCACATCCCAAAGGTCCTAGAAAAAACTACTTAAATGACACTGCATCTTCCATAATTTTGGCAAGAGAAGAATGATTCTTCCTTTGGTTTTGGGAGACTTCATGTGGTGTACTCAGGATGCCAGTGCCAGGTTGTTCTGGAATAAATGATCTTTTCAAAATCTATGATCTGTGAGTTTTTGAGGAATGGACTAGATACTTTTAAAGATTCTGTATTTAGAGCTGTTCATGTTATCTACCCTGATAGAATCTAGGCTTCTGAGGTCAGTTACTGTTCAGTTTTATCTTTGAATTTCTAGAACCTAGAACAGTGCCCAGCACTACGTCAAAACTTAAATTTGATTTAAATGATTGTCACACTAGGAGTAAGGGCTTTGCCTTCTTTTGCCACACTCTGTAATCTGGGCTGATTCTTGTTCTGTCCTGATCTGATAATACCCACTTGAGGGACAGAAACTTCACTTTTCCTGGCAAACACTGATTCTTCTGAGGGTAAAAAATGGAGCAGAACATAATCCCACACATTAAATATTGACTAGGCTAGAAAATAGTTTCTCTCAATGGGTGAGCTTATGAATGACTGAATGAAAAATTTTACTTTTTAATTAGGGAAGATAGCACACATAATGGTAATTTCATCTGCAGGATGTATGGAAAGTCATAGTGGTACTTAGGATGCATTGACAGGGTAGGTGCCAAAGTCTCAGTTTTCTTGGGAAACATTGTCTGGTCAAATAGCTATGCATTTGTCTGTGGTTACAGTGGCAGGACAGATGAAAAAGTCTAGTGGTCCTGCATACTATCAAAAGGGTGGTAGTTAATGTTGTTTTGTTCATCCAAATGGTATGAGTAAACATATCCATCCATAGCTAGTAGGTGTTTATATATGTGTGGGAGGGTCAGGGGATGTTGGAGAGGACAACATCATGACCTTTGGAAAGGGTGATTGGTCTAATGATCATAGTGGATAGAAGACTGTAGGTTCTTTTCCATGAAGGTGGAGATAGTGGGTCATTGTATAGATTAAAAGGGTGAAAGAAGAGTGTTACATTTGCAGGCAGCTTGGGGAAAGGGTTTCATATTAGGATTACTTTGCTGGGCTCTTGAGTATACTGAGTTATCTGAGCATTACACGGACTGAGGCAGAGAGGGAAAGAGCATGGTTCCCTGTAGTGCATTCTTTGGCTGGCTTCTTTTATTTCATCTCATATTAAGGCTACATTAAACATTTATGACTAGGATCGGAGAATCATAAATTAAGATCTAGAAGGTCCCCAAGGGGCCTTCTATTCCAACTATTTGTTTTTAAAGAGGAGGAAACCATGGTACAGAGAGACAGACTTGTCCAGGGTCGCATATGTAGTAAGTAGCAGAGGCAATGTTTGACCCTGAGTATTTTATCCCTAAATCCAGTGCTCTTTCTATTGAATAAGACTGAATTACCAAGTACCCTTATTACACCTATTCCTTTTTTTAGTTATGGGAGCAATAATTACTCAAATTGATATCAGTTTCAAATTACTTAATTCTTTTCCTTTTAAAATACCATCAGCTTTAGTCATGCATTTGAGTAGCACAGGACAAATCAGGCCAGAATTTTCTATCAGAAATATAAAATAGTACTCAACATATACCGTAGTTTACCAAGTCAGTCAGAAAACTAAATGTTCACCATAAAATTAATAAAGTTTAGATTTTCTTTTCCCCAGGCAGGAGAAATTCTAAAGTATTTGACTTGAGTGCATGCCTGCAGGCAAGGTCAAAATGCCATTTCCCTTGAGATCCCTTGAAGGGATGATGGAGGATAAACCAGGAGTTGTAACTGATACACAGTGGTCATTTTACTGTACTCTGAAAACACATTCAATATTCGAGAAAGGAGCCAGATGATGTATCAGAAACTGAAAGTTTACTTTTGATTCCTAGGATATACATAGAACAAGAAATAAAAACTTTGTACCTCTGACAGTATCTTTCTTATGATATCTCTGACCCAACGTGATCAAGCTCCTGTTCCTAGGTCTACAAGTAACATTCCAAAAGCATTGCTCTACCCTGTTGATGACCCCTCTGCTTGTACCTGGCTGGGACAATAAATCATATCTCCTATCCTTTACTTTTCTTTACCAAATATTAGGGCAAATAAAGCAAGCATAGACAAGGGCTAATTCTGTATTTTTACTGAAGAATACTAAATTCAGCTAGAGCCAGTATGGCATGGTGGCTAGAGAAGTGGCATCAGAGTCTAGAAAACCTTGTTTGTGTCCCACCACTGATACACACTTGCTGTATTAATCTGGAGAAGTTATATAACCTCTCCTTGAGGTGTGTTTGTATATGTACACATAGGTATGTATGTGTATAAGTATATATGTGTATATATATATGTTTGTGTGTATGCATATATATATACACTTACATATATCTGCATACATATACATATATGTGTACTTATACATATATATGCATATGTATATATAATATATATGTATGTTGGTACACACACACATGTTATGTCAATGCGATATTCACAGCACCTGTGGCAGCCATGAATATGCCGGTACAATTCTGAATTGCAAAATACAACAGACTGCCCATATGGAAGACAGAACCAAAGCATTCATTCAGATACCAGAAAGCCAAATGTATTGCAGCATCACAGAAACCCATACACAGTAACATCGCAAAGAGTACTACCATCTCCAAGCTTTTGCTCTGTTAGGCTTCCCCCAAACCATCTCCCTTAAACTAGTCACAAACAAGCTCTCCCACTCACTGATCTGACCAAGTTCCTCTCTCCTCTGCTCTAGCTCTGCCTCTTCCTGCTCCACTCTTTCCTGTTGCATGTGACTTGAGTCAGGGGACTCAGGCTTCCATGTGACTTAAGCAGATCACGTGGGCCTATTAATGGATTGGAAAGATCTTCCCATGAAAAGCAAAACTACAATAAGCAAAAATGCATTATCAATACAGCATACATGTCTCTATATGTGTATATATTCATACATATGTGTGTGTCTATAGTGTATGCACGGACACACACATGCACACTAGAGCTCTATAGTCATTGAAACTGTAGATCATTCTCCTGCTTCATACTTTTAATACTCTTCTTACTTCTTGGTTTTCAGCATGCTGCTCTCTCCTGGTTCTCTTCTTACCTTTCTCTAAACTCCTCTGTTTCCTTTACTGGATCTTCTTTCACATCATACCCCCTAACCATGTCACTGAGCATTTTGTTCTAGGCCCTCTTCTCTTCTTTATTTATACTACTTGACTAGGTGATATCAGCAGCTCCCATGGATTTACTATCTGTTAATGATTCTCACATCCAGCTATCTTGCCCTAAATTTTCTGCTGACCCCCGATCATACATCTCTAACCGCATTCAAGACATTTCAAACTGCATATCTGGCAAATGTCTCAAACTCAATCTGCCCAAAATGGAATTATCTTTTATTAAACCCTCCCCACCTCCTACTTTTTCTATTATTGAAGAGGGCAATACCATCCTCCCAGACCCTCACGATCACAACAAAGGCCCATCCTAGACTTTTCACTATTTCTCAATTCACATATCTAATCTGTTGCCAAGGCCTGTTGATCTCACCTTTGCATAATCTCTGAAATACTTCCCTTCTCTCCTCTGAAAGTGCCATCATTACAGTACAAACCCTCATTGCTTCAAACCTGGATTATTGTAGTAGACTTCTGGTGTGTCTAGCTGCCTTCAGTCCCTCTCCACTCTAATCCATCCTCCATTCTGCCATTGAAGTGATTTTTCAAAGGATCAGTCTGACCATGTCACTTTCCTCCTCAATGAACCCCAGTAGCTCACTATTGCCTCCATGATATAGAAATCCAAGATGTTCTTTTTGACACTGAAAGATTTTCATAACTAAGTCCCCATCTATTTTTCAAGTTTTCTTACACTTACTCCCTGTCATGTTCACCTTAATCCGGTGATTGTGGTCTTATGACTATTTCACAAATGAGACATACTGTCTCTTGGTTTGGGGAATTTACTCTGGCTATTTTCCATGCCAGAAATGCTGTATATTGACTTCCTTGGTTTCTTTTTAAGTCATAACTAAAATCCTTTCTTTTATAGGAAAATTTTCCCAACCCTTTTTAATTCTAGAATCTTCCCTCTTTCAATTATTTCCTATTAATCTTGCTTGTAACTTGCTTTGAATATATTTGTTTGCATATTGTCTCCCCTATTAGATTGTAATCCCCTTGAATGCAAGGACTGCCTTTTGCCTTTTTTTGTATGCCTGGTGGTTAGTGCCATACCTGGCACATAGTAGACATTTAATAAATATACATATATATATGTATACATACAGAAACACATATATACACATGCACACACAGATAGAGAGTTTTGTTTGTCCTTTATTCCCTAAGAGCATTAATGACATCAGGACTTGCAAGTGAATTGGATTTAAGTGGGGCAGAGTTCTTCAGAATCATCAGCCTCAGCCTCTCCTCCAGAATCATCCAAGTTCAGTTGCAAGATATAGGTGAAGATAAATGACAATAGCCCTTGATGCAGTTGACCTTTTTAAGCTAAGGCATTTCCCAGGTCTGAATTTGTCTGAGGCAATGCCCGTTCAGTGATTAAATGCTAGGTAAAAATTGAGGTAAACAGAGTACTTTCGAAAGCCAAGATGGCAGAATAAGCAGTAAATCACTGTAGCTCTCTCATATTCACCTCCAAATAATGAACAATCATAAAATAATAGCCCAGAACAAATCCTGAAACAGTGGAGAAAACAGAAAGATAGGGAGGAGTGGTCTTTTAGTTCAGGAGACTTGGGGGATTGGCAAGAAAGGTCTGTCTCACTGAGGTAAAAGAGAACTGTGTTCTAGGTTCAGGAAGCATCCCAGCAAGCCATCAACAAGCCTCACCTCAGCAAACCAGTAGGAGATCCTGTGCTTCAGTGTGGTAGAGCAGGCAAAAGCCAAGACCAGGAGCCCCATGTACTTTAACCAAGAAGACTACAACTCTAAGAACCACCACATGCTTCAATGTAACCCCAAGTGGACAGGTGTCCTGCTGTGACCTGACCACCATGTACTTCTGAGTGGGGAAGTGTTTTCCAGGGGCCAGAACTCCATATGCTTCAGTGTAGCCTTGAGAAAATACAGAAAAAACCCACCTGACCTCAGCATACCAAACACCACCATTAGGATTCCAGCTCAGCACCTGCTGAGCTGCCACACCCATACAGTCTTCAGCAGTACCAGCCTCCCACACCTTGACCCTTCAAAATAGAACCAAATATGAAGGTCTCTAGAGGCATCAGGGTAATACCAGTGCAGAACCAAGTAAACAGGGCCTGTAGCCACTAGCCCAAGAAGTGTCTCTGCCGCTCTAAGAACAGAATTTAAATTTAAAAGAAAAGAAAAAAAAAAACCTGCCCCTCACCCCAAGGAAAAGGATGAGCAGAAAACAACAATAAAAGAATTTGACGATACAAAGTTATTGTGGTGAGAGTGAAGGCCAAAACACAAACTCAGAAGAGGAAAACAATGTCAAAACTCCTATGTGCAAAACCCCAAGGAAAAACAAGAAGTGGTCTCAAACTCAGAAAGAAGTTATGGAAGAGCTCAAAAAAGAGCTTAAAATCGGGTAGGAGAGATAAAAGAAATTTTGGGAAAATAAATAAAAGTGATTTAAGGGAATTATGAAAAAAAAGACTCCACACCTTGGAAAAGCACTTAAAAAGGAGAATTGGCCAAATTGAAAAGGAGATACAAAAATCTAATGAAGAAGACAACTCCTCAAAGAGTACAATTAGCCACATGAAAAAGAAAGCGCAGAAGCTAATTGAAGATGACAGTACCTTAAAAGTTAGAACTGAGCACTTAATTGGAAGCCAATGACTCTATGAGACATCAAAAATCAATCAAACAAATGAAAAATGATGAAAAATCAGACAAAATGTAAAATACCTCATGGGAAAAAAAAATGATCTCGAAAATAGATCAAAGGAAAGCAATATCAGAATCATTGAGTTAACTGAACTCCATAATTAAAAAGAGACATGAACAGTATGAAGAAATTACCAAGCATAACTGCTCTGATATCCTGGAATCAGAAGCAAAATAGGCATTCAAAGAATCTACTAATTACCTCAAAAAAGAGATCACAAAATAAAAACTCCAAAGAACATTGTAGGCAAGTTTCAGAACTATCAGGTCAAGGAAAATATACTTCAAATGACCAAAAAGAAACAATTCAAATGTCAGGGAATCACAATCAGGATTACACAGAACTTAGAATCTGCAACATTAAAGGATCAGAGGTCATGGAACATGGTATTCATGAGGGCAAAAGATCTAGAACTACAACCACAAATACCTTACCCAGAAAATTAGGCATTATACATCGAGGAGATAAAATGATCATTCAATAAAATAGAAGGATTCCAGGCTTCATGAGGAGAAGACCAGAACCAAAGCAAAAACTTGATCTCCAATATCAAGACCCAAGAGAAACATAAACCTATAAAAAGGGAAAAACGAACATAAGGGATTAATTAAAGCTAAACTTTTTATATCCTTAAATGGGAAGATGATTCTTGTAATTCTTAAAAATTGTATCACTTCCAGTAATATAGAAGGAGTACATATAATAAGCAGAGGGTATGGGTATATGGTAAATTTGAGGGAATGACATAAAAACAATTAAAGGATGAAAAAGAGGAGTACAATCCGTAAGTAAGGGAGATACACAATGGGATAAATTATCTCACATGATGAGGTAAGAAAGACCTATTACAGAGGAGTGGAAGATGGAAGGAATGATGGATATTTCTTGAACCTTACTCTCATCAATATTGGCTCAAAAAAGGAATAATGTACACAATAAGATGAATGTAGAAATCTATCTTACCTGACAGGAAAGTAGGAGGGGAGGAGATTAGGCAAAGGGTGTGAGGTGGGGACTGACAGAAAGGAGGACAGATCAAAGAGGTAGTCGAGAAAAGTAAACCACTAGTGAGGTGGGAAGGGGCAAAAGGAGATAGAGGACAAACATGTATTTTACATGAAATGAGCAGACACATTTCAAAAGAACCTGCAAGGGCTTGTATAAACTGGTGCAAAGTGAAATGAGGAGAACCAGGAAATAGAACCAGGAGGAAGAATAAGATAGAGGGAAATACATAAGTCATTACAAATTGTGAATTATCAAATGGGATGAACTCTCCCATAAAATGGAAGCAGCAGAATAGATTTTTAAAAACATCCTCCAGTATTTTGCTTACAAGACATACACTTCAAGAATAAAGACCCACACAGAGAAAAGATAAAGGGGTGGGACAGAATCTATTATACTTCAGCTGTAATTTTAAAAAAAGAGCAGGGTTAGTAAGCCTGATCTTAGACAAAGGAAAAACAAAAGTAGACCTAATTAAAAGAGATAATAAAGGAAACTACATCTTGCTTCAGAAAAAAAAATGTACCAATGAAGCAAAAGAAGAAGAACAAGGAATAGTCTACCCATCAGATTAATGTGGAGGGGAAGAATTCATGATCAAACAAGAGACAGAGAGCATTATAAAATATAGAATAGATCACTTTGATCTTATTAAATTGAAAAGCTTGTGTACAAACAAAACGAATGCTTTTTGAGGGAAAGGCAAGTAGAAAGGTGGGAAACAATCTTTATAGCAAATATCTCTGATAAAGGCCTTATTTCTCAAATAGATAGAGAATTGAGTCAAATTTATGAGTATACAAGCCCTTATCCAATTGATAAATGATCAAAAAATACCAACAGGCAGTTTTCAGATGAAGAAACCAAAGCTATCTAAAGGCATATGGAGAAGTGCTCTAAATCACTTTTGATTAGAGAAATGCAAATTAAAACCACTTTGAAATACCACCTCATACCAATCAGATTGACTAATATGACAAAAAAGGTAAAAAATAAATGTTGGAGAGGGTATGGTAAAATTGAGATGCTAATGAACTATGGATGGTTGAGAAATGATCCAACCATTCTGGAGAGCAATTTGGAATTATGCCCAAGGGGCAACCAAACCGTGTGTACCTTTTGATTCAGCAATACCACTACTAGGTCTGTGTCCCAAGAAGATCATTAAAAAATGGAGAAAGATCTACATGTTCCAAAATGTTTATACCAGCCCTGTTTGTGGTGGCAAAAATATTGGAAATTGAGGGGATATCCATCAATTGAGGAATGAATGAATAGGCTGCAGTATATGAATATAATGGAATATTGTTGAACAATAAGAAATGAGCAGGCACATTTCAAAAAAACCTGGAAGGGATTGTACAAACTGGTGCAAAGTGAAATGAGCAGAACCAGAAAATCACTGTACACAGTATCGACAACATTGTGTAATGATCAACTACGAAGAATTACACTTTTTTCTGAAAAACAATGATCTAAGATAACTACAAAGGACTCAGGAAGGAAAATGCTATCGGTATACAGATAAGGAATTGATGAACTCTGAACGGGGATTGAAGCATATTTTTTTTACTTTATCCTTCCTTGTTTTCTTGTTCTTTTTTATTTGTTTCTTCTTCCACAACCATGATGAATATAGAAATTTGTTTTACATTATATTATATATATGTGTATAAATACACATACACATACATACCAAAAAAAAAAAAAGAAAGAAACTTATGTCAAACTGCCTACCATTTTAAGAAGAAAGGAAGGAGAAAAATTTGGAACTCAATAGCTTGTAAAAAGAATGCTTAAAATTTTCTTGATGTATAATTGTGGTAAAAAATAAAATACTATTTAAAGCAAAAAATAAGTGAGGCAAACAGCGGTCTAGTTTGTCTTCACAGTGTGTGTGTATGCATGACAGTGTGAACTTTTACCTTAAAAGTATATTAAGACTTTTTAAACACCCTACATAAGCTACGTGTATATATTTACATATGTATATGTGTATGTGTACATTTAACACACACATATATACACATGCATGTCTCTTACATATGTGTGTATGTGTGTGCATATATTTATACACATATGTACATACACATATGCATATACATATATATACATCTGTATCTATCTATATGATAATTTCAGAGCTAGAGATATTTGTCTTGTTCTTGATCACAAAGGACAAATCTAAGAGCCCTAGGTGCAGACAGGCAGAATTTGCTGTCACAGCACAGAGAAAATGTGGCACAAATTTAGTATAGAAGATTTGGGCTTAGATTCTTGCATCATACACTTGCTGAGTGGCCCTGAGCAAGTTCCTTAGTCTTTATATGCTTCAGGAAACTCTTTAGGACTTTCTTACTAAGTCGTAGACAAGTTGTAAGCTGTTCATTGAAAGAGTTTCCTATATTTGTGAAATCCCACACCCTCTGTGTTACTACTAACGATGGACTTTAAAACACTTTTCTAACATATTAGCAACTTCTCCTTAAATATATTAAAATATTCACCTCCTAGGATAGTCATAAGGTTTCATTATGTGCATCTGTGTATTCAAGGATACACTGGTATAGAAATTCTTACTGTGGTTCTGACCGAACTGAAGCAATAAAACATATTTAACAAGACATGTTACTGAAACCCAAGGCTGTTGTTCATATAATTAAGATGAACATAAGACACCTAGCAAAGAAATTGGATTTTTGTAAGGCATATCATATAATAATATTTCCTTAAGCCCCTTCCACATTTATTATTTCATTTCTTCTTCCTAATCTTGTGAAGTAGGATGGACAGGTATTATAACTCACATATTACAGATGAAGTCATGATGTAAAGTCACTTGTCCAAGCTCACACAAGTCAGCAGTGGCAAAGTCAGAAGAAAAATGTAATGCTTTATGACTCACAACCCCCACTTTTTTTTTTCCTCAGGACTGTACTGATTATAAAAGTGGTTGGTGTCACCAAGTAAACCTAAAACAAGAGAGAAAATGCATGGTTGGAATTCTTAGTATGGCAGTACATCAGTGGTGAAGTCTGTAAAAGTTCAGAAAAAGAAAACCATATCAAAGCAATTACCCACTCATGTTTTAAGTTCTTAATATCCGTTTAATATCTGTTAAGTTCTGGGGAGACAAAAAGAAACATTTACTAAGTACCAACTGTGTTCAAAACTCTATATTTACACATAAATTATGAGAAAATTCCCTTCCCTTTAAGGTGAGTCTAAGTGAAAAGACAAAACTAAAGGAGTAGCTCTAGAGTGAAAGCTAAGGGGAGATTTTGTTGACTGTTGTCACCTCATGTGTGCTGGGAGAATGTAAAGAAATGAATTATCAGTGGGAGGAAGACAGAGAAACATTCTTAAAAAGGTACATAGTCTCTTTGCATCTTAAAATAAGAAAAACATGGAATCTCAGAATAGAGATAAAATTTTGTTCTAAATTGTGGGTTGAGGGTAAGGGAAGCTTATGATGAACATGTGCATCCCAGGTTGCCATTTGTAGCATGATAGTTACTGAAGTCTCGAATGAATATAAACATTAATTTCACTATGTCATTTAGAATATCGCCATAATGTTGGATGCATAACCAATGGTGGATTGATGTGAAAACATGAATCAGAATCACACAAAACAGACAGAGTCCATTACCAGAAGGCAAGCCCATATTGATGAGATCACAAATTTATGGAAGAATTGAGGTAGTAAAGTTACAGAAATGGCTATTGGTGTCAATTCCTTGGAGAAGGGACTATATCCACATCATGGTTGGCTACTGTACTACTCTTCAGAACTCTGGGAAAATTGGGTTTTAAGCATTGTGGTGTGGTTGGGAAGGTCATTGGAGTTAAATGAAGTTTGTAGATCATCACTGAATCTGAAAGCAGGGTCTTTGGTGGATTGTGTAATTTAATCTAGTCTTTGAATTTAAAGAGAGTTAACAGAAACCCAGAGAAGTGACTTGAGCAATGTCACACAAAGAGTTAGTGGCAAATCTGAGATGAGAGTGAAGATCTTCTTATTCTACTTCAGTTCTTTTGCATGCTGCCATTCTTAACCATTAACATGCTTAACTATTCCGTCTGTCCTATCCTCCTTGATACCCAGTAGTGTGTTGATAAAATGTTTAACAACTAGCTCTCTGAAAAAAATGTACATGGTGCACACTTTTAAATTTAATCTACATTAATAATCTTTTGTTTGTCATCTTCAGTCCAGAAGAATTAAAGAAAATATATCAAGCCTTTATTTATAGAATTTACTGATAACAAAGCTGTAAATGCTAACAATGAAAATTTAATGACTGGCTTTCATGAGTTTGTAGGAGCTGGTTTTAGTGTACCCCTGCCTCTACCTGACAGCTTCCCTAGAATACTTAGTCAAGTATCAAAAACAACAACAAAAAAATCAGTTTCTGATAAAATATCAGTCCTACAGTTTTCTATGAATATTATTTACATTCAGGAATATTAAATTTTCTTGTACCACAACCAGGAAGGCAGAGTCATTGATTTCAGGGGCAAAAGTCGCTGCTGTTATATCTAGCATTTTTTTATTGCTTTAGGATTGGCAAAGCATTTTACACATATTAACTCATTGTATCCTCACAAAAACTCTGTTGTTATTATTTCTATTTTATAGGTGAAGAAATCAAGGCAGATAGAGGTTAGAAATTTGCCCATGGTCATGTAACTGGTAAGTGTCTGAGGTTGGATTTTAAACTCAGGTTGAACCTGAATCCAGGCCCAGAGTTCTATCTATCTACCACTAGCTGCATCTTTGGAAGACAAGCTGTTTCAATGAATCAAGAGAACACATCAGTTTTTCTCCCAATCTGAGATGTCTAGAAGCAGCAACACTATCATAATTTAATTACCACAAGTACTCATACCCCTAAGTCCATACCTCAAAATGCACATGTGCACAAAAAAAAAATTTATAGTAGCTCTTTTTATTGTGGCAAAGAACTGAAACTAAGGGGATGCCTGCCCATGAATTGGGAAGGAGAAACAAAATAGAATTTTGTTCATTGAAAAATGAAATTTTGAAAAAATATTCACATGTAGCACTTTGAAGGCTTTCAGAATTACTATACTAAAAGAGGAAGATCCTGAACAATTGGTTATTATTTAGGCTGGTTCATTGTACTTGGATAATCGGGCTATGAATCTGTCGTGAGGCAGTATGGTGGAATGGATACAAAACCAATCTTGGAAACAGAAAAGGTCTGGAACCAAGTTCTACCTTGGACACATACTGGAGCTGCAATGCTGGCAAGTCACTCAACTCTTTGGGCCCCAGGAAACTCTCTAAGACAGTTACAAAACAGTTGCCAATATGTGTTTGGAGTGGCTTCCACTCTGAGAGTTTTGTACACCAGTAAAATATCAAGTCTGATCCCCACACTCCAGAGCCTTCCAAAAACCCCACAAACAAATTTTATTTTGTTTCCAAAGTATGTTTTGGGATAAAGGGGAGCAAGAGAGGCAGTTGAGACACTGGCGTGGCAAAACAGTCCTCCTCTGGGGACCCTAGTTACTTAGATGGCTGCCTGTGTCTATCTGTGTTTGTGTTTCCTTGTTTTATTATATCTCTGGAAAAATCTCATCCATTGTGTCATGAAACAAGTCTCACGATGACCTGGCACATAAGACACCAAAATTCTAGGCAATGGTATTTCTGTATCTCGAGGTCAGTGTTACTTGTACCATTAAGAGCACCTTTGAATCTTTCTGCAGTCATTTTGGCAGCTCTGTGTCAGAGAGCAAAGGACTCTAATTATCAGCATCTTCACATGAAGAATTTTGTTTCCATAATGATAAAGGTTCATATTTATATTGTACTTATAAGTCAGTGTGGTATAGTAAATAGTGTGCCATACCTCAGAAGCAGATAGGTAGGATTAAATTCTACCTCTCACATATACTAGAGGTATAATTCTGAGTCAGTCAATCTGCAAACTCCAGGAAACTAAGATTTATACTCTGTCACAGTTTGTAACCTGGGTGGAGGGAGTTCTGACCTCAGTAATTAATAACAAACTCACATATCCTTCCAGGCTCAGATGAGGTGTCAATTTCTATGCCAGGCCTTTTTTGATTTCTTCTGTACTTAGTGATGCTCCCCCTTCCCCCAGGATCCTTTGTATCTTTCTCCCTCTTTCTCTCTCTCTCCCTCTTCCTCTGCCTTTCCCTCTTCTCCTTTCTCCCTCCTTCCATTCTTTTGAGACTTGGCTATAGGACACTCCTTCACGAATGATTTCCCGTGGTATGAGGAGACAGGAGGATTAAGAATGAAATGGCTCAGGGCACACGAGGCTGGCTGGCAGAGCCCCTCACCCCCTCCTGGCCCCTGCCCGGGCCCCTGTCCTTGCCTTCAGGACTGCATCAGACCGAACAGGACAGCTGGGGCCCAAGCATAGTAGGATTTTGGGGATCGCGAAACCAACCGAGGTTTCAGTTTGATGTGACAGTGCCTTAATGTCCCTAGCTGTCCTTGGATGTGATGACACCCCTCTTCTCACCTCTCCCCAAGCCTCTGAGGTGGGGAAGAGACTTCGAAATTCCCTATGGGGCTGACAGCAGAGCTGGGTCTCCCCTGCCCATTTCCATTACCCTCTGAGATTATGGAAGCTGTGAGCTATGGTCCAGACCTGGGACCCACCTCGATGACCCAGCTCTGCAGCCACTAGCTGGAGCCAGGTGCCCCCAGACCACGCTGCCTTCCAGGGGGCCAGGAGCTGGGGAGTGACTATGCGGTTTGGACTATTGGTGGTGGTCCTTACTCTGAGCTGGATGCATCTCACTGGCAGCAGCCGAGGGTTGAAGGGGAAGAGGCAGAGGCAGAGTATGTAAAGGGCCACGTCTAACGGGGTAGGGAAAAAGGGAAGGATGTGAGGGGTGTCAATTTCCTTGACACAATTTATCATAACTTAGAATCTTAGACTCCACCTCAGAGGTCCCCGATGTAGGAAGCTATTTTATGGTATCCCCAACAAATGGTCCTCCAGCCTCTATTTAAACACCTCCAATGATGGGAAGTTCACTACTTACTGAGGCAACCCACTGAGTTGTTTGACGGTTCTGATTAATAAGAAGTTCTTTCTGATTTTGAGCAAAAGTCTTTTCCCTCTAAACTTCCTATAGATGAAGTTTCTCTCTTTTCTTAACCTTTGTGAAACCAATGGACCCTTTTCGGAATTGTGGTTTTAAAGGCATAAAATAAAACACATAGAATTACAAAGGAAAAAAAAAGAATGAAATGCCTCCATTTAGTATAAATCATGAAAAAAAAGGTGATATGAGAGGAACTTTAGAAGGAAAGATTAATGATCACTGTTGAGATGCACAGATTCTCAAGTCACCAACAGGCATAAAGGTCAATTTTTCATATAGATGATACTCCCCCTCTCCCTCCTCCTCCCTTTCCCCCTACCATTCTCCCTCCATCCTTCTCTCCCTCTTTCCCTAACTCCCCCCCCATTTCCACTCCTCTCTTTCCCTCTCTCTCCCTCTCATTCCCTCTCTCTTCACATGTATGTATACAGGTATATATGTGTATGTATATATACCATACACATACATGTGTACACACATGTGTATACCAATATATGTATAAGTATACACACATATATGTATATATACGTGTGTGTGTGTATAAACTGGAATGTGTGTGTGGAGAGAGAAAGAGACAGAAAAATAAACAGTGAGATTGTGTCCTTTTAGTTGAATTTAAGCTTCTTGAAAGTAGTACTGTTCCATTTTGATCTTGCTATTCTCAATATCTGCCTAAGTACCTTGCATACATTAATCACTTTAAAATGTTTATGTTCAGGTTTATTTAGCTCTTTACATGTTTTATCTCACCTGATCTTCCCAATAACCTTGTAAGTTAAGTGCTGTTATTATCCCAACATTCCAGATGATGAAACGGAACCTGAACAAAATTAAATGACTTTCCCATGGCTATGTACCTAAGTAAAAGAGGGGAGTGTTTCTTGATTTCAAGGCCAGAATTCTTTCCATTGCATAAGGCTGCTTCTCAATTTCTTCATTATGAATGTATTGCATGTTGTCAGGGAACTGGGGCTTTAGATTTTATGAAATGCAATCAATTATACATACAGTATATTTCAAATCCTTATAACCAGAGAGTAAATCTGTCATTCTTCAATTGAAAATAGGTCCCCCACTGATATTAACACTTTGCAAAGTATCCTCTGCATGACAAATTGACCTTTATGCCCAGTGGTGACTTGAGAATCTGTGCATCTTATCAGTGATTATTTATCTTTCCTGCTTAAGTTTCTCCTATCATATCATCTTTTTTATTTGTGATTTATAATAACTGGGAGCATATCATTCATATTCCTTCTGTCCCCTTAAACCATGGAAAACAGTTCATGCAGGAGTCCCTTGTAACCAACCCCCCAAATAACTAGTTTAATCACTTAATATTCAAGCCTCATTCTTCAAAAGATATGAGTGAATTCACTGTGAAGAAATAAGATAGATTAAGGATGATAAGGATTCCCCACTGATTTTTATCAGTTTTGACTCCTTAAGAAACTTTCTGATTAGCTCTGTCCAGTTGAGTTACAGTGGCTGCCATATACTAAGACAGAAGTGATATTCAACGGTGATATATATTTTAAAAACAAAGGTAATGTGGGGGAGGCATAAGAAAAGAGTAAAAGATTGAAGACTGAAGAAAAAAATTGAAATTCTGGGGCTGGATGTAATTCCAAAATATGATTGAATATAGAAGTTTAGCCTCAGATTTCCACAGACTTAGAGGAAGAATAAGGAAAGCAAGGGGATGGGTTAATGGCAGAAAAAATAAGATAAAAAATCAAATACAGGAGGTGATGAAATTAGTTTTTTCCTCTTGGAAAGCAAAAGTAAAAAAAGGTTAAAGTGACACAAACAAGTGGAGCAGCGCAAGTAATAAAATAAATAATTATTCATTTCACAAAAGAACTTTGCTGAAGTGATTGAAAATCAAAGAAATTAGATGAAAGAACCACTAAACCACCAAACAAGAATGTAGAACATTTCTATCTGCCTATATTAGTGTTTACAATGGAGGGGAAGAAGGAAGGAAAAAGGGAGGGAAGAAGAAAGATAAGAAAGGAAATAAAGAAAGTCATGAAGGCAGGCAAGCTTGGAGGAAAAGAGGGATACAGGAAGGAAAGGAGAGAGAGAAGAAGGGATAGAAGGATGGAAGGAAAGAAGCAGAAAAGGGGGAAAAGTACTCCCCTTGGACACAGTATTTGCATGAAAAACATAAATAACTCTCAGAACCTCCCTGTGTATTCCTGGGTCAATGCAAAAGAACTCCCAGTCATTATAAATGAATCTAATTTCCTTTCTCAAAGAACTGTTTCCTCTTTCCAAAACCCCTTAAAGCTTCTCCCTTGGCACTTTCCTGCCTGAACTGATCAAAATCAGGTCAAAAAGAAGCATCGATTAGATTAGAAATGAGGAAAGTTACAAAAAAGAGAGTTTTCTAGTGCTTTCAGTCACTCACTGAATGTTCAATGTTCTGCCGGATGCATGGCCCTGGACCCAGGCCCAGCGTGCTTTTGGTGATTAGGAAGCACTATTATAATAATGGATGAGTTTCAGAATGCTTCAGTAACAAGCACTCCTATGTTTCTTTTAAATTGCAAGGGTACTTTTGTTCTCTTTCAAAGATTCAAGTGTCTATGTACTGGTTTAGTTTGTACTCTCATTTTAACACTATTTTATCTCAGTCAGTTATTTTAGAAGCAATATAGGAAACTTTGTTTCTTTTAGTCATTCATTTGTTAATTCAACAAATATTTATTTTAAAAGCCTACCCTAGGTCTCAAAAGAAACTGTAGACTTGGATTGTCAGAAAGTTGTTAAAATGGCATTCTGGGTATTGGCCTGGGGTGGAGGAAGACTATGGTGAGCAAAGTTTCCCCCAGGTTGTTATTTCTAACATGGTAGTTGTGAAGTCTAAAATGATTATAAACATTAATTTAGCAATGTGCTGTCAAAGGTCCCAAAGGTCTGCTTCTTTTTTCTCCTAAGCATTCTGGTACAATCCTGAAAATCCCTCTCCCTTTTTAGCTAATAACTCACTGCGTGTCCTTAATCAAAGTGCGTTACCTCTGAACTTGGGCTCATTCTTCTATAAAATAAGATTGGACCAATTTATACAATTTGATCTAATTATATAATCTCAGATTCTATGATGTCCCACAAAATTTATTCAATCCCAATCCAAAAATGAACCTCAAAGCTCTACATCTGATTGTTTTCCCCCACAGGTTTCCAGAAAGTTTAGTATACAGTAATGATGTAGCCAATGTTTCTTGTCTATAGAGATACCAGAGATGGCTCTGTGACTCTGCCATATTAATGGATAATTCAACAAATCTGTGATCTCATTAATATGCGTATTCCCTTCAGTAATGGACTCTGCACCTCCCATTTGATTCTTTCTCATGTTCTCTCATCATTTCATTATAGGGTGGGTATCCACCCAAACTCTTGGGGAGTCACAAAACAGAAACTGTGAGTGCATCTGAAAGTTTGAATGATTCTAGTACATTCATTGAATGCTCTGAAAAGGGAAATAAAGCATCTTGAGTTGAGTCAGGGCTACAGGAAGTTGATGACAAGGTTATTGGTCTCTCATTCCTCTTTTTACCACCAACATACCCTATAAGAGTAGAGCGTGAGCTACAGTGAAAGACTAATTCTGTTCAGTATCCCTGTGCTGCTCCCTCCTTGCTTCTCTTTTTGAAGAAGAAAGTCTGGAGTCACTAGCAATTACTGT
This sequence comes from Notamacropus eugenii, assembly GCF_028372415.1. NCBI lineage: Eukaryota > Metazoa > Chordata > Mammalia > Diprotodontia > Macropodidae > Notamacropus > Notamacropus eugenii. The sequence goes on along the minus strand of NC_092872.1, from coordinate 184,934,694 downwards.
GCATCTCCTGATCCTTAGATCTTTGTGTGACACCCCTGTACAAAAACATGGGAGTTAGGAGAACTGGGTTCTATTTTTAGTTCAGCTATTTGCACACAACCAATAACAACCATGTAATCGCTCTTGGCCTTAGTTTCTTCCCTTAAAAATATAAAGATTGGACAAGGGGGTCTCTAAAGCCTTTCTACTTCTGGCATTTTATGATTCTAATGCCTTCTTATCTGATCACAGATTCCACTGATCTTTTTAAGAAGAAATTTCTTCCTAATAACTAGCTTTGTGTCCTGCAATGACCTATTCAGGTGCAGAGTTTGCTTTATTTATTAGAGTAATATTAGAACTGTGTATAGATCATTTTTTCTTACTTATAATTTCCAGTTTGTTAAAGTCCTTCTGGTCTACTCAACTGAGTGTATTAACCTCTTAAAGCTGTAATCTAATATTTCTGTTCTTGAAGTCATATGTAATTTTATTAAGTTCAAAGCTTCACCTACTCCCACCCCCTTCCAACCCTTTCTCCATAAGTTATATTCTTTTTCAGTTTGGAGTCCCCATGTTGTCTTTCTAGAAATGTTTTACCTACAGTGGTCTTTGAAAAGGAAATGTCAGGACATTAGCTGGGAGGTCTTTGTTAGTTAATGCCCGAAAGGGCAATTTTGCACTCAGAGTCATATGTAGAATGACGTCCTATTCTTAAGCTCTTAACTATTAGCAGGTTACCTGGCAATTATTTCTAGGCCTACCTGGCAAAGACTACCTACCCTTCTGTTCCAGTGAAAAGTCCGAAGAAATCCATTGACAATTCCTAATGCTTCACAACGAAGAAAGTTTTAAAGGAACAAATACAAATATCATTACCTTCAGAGACCTATTTAATCAGTGTGAGGGTTTTTTGTTTGTTTTTCTCTGAATTTTTCTCAGTGAATTGTGTGCTCAGCCTTAAGCAACAGCAGCCAGTTCATCTACCCCAATACCTCCTACCAGTTGCCATTGTCTTTCTATGTTTTGTTGTTGTTCAGTCATTTTAGTCATGTCCTCCTCTGTGACCTTATTTCGGGTTTTCTTGGCAATGATAGTGGTTGGCCATTTCCTTGTCTAGCTCATTTTACAAATGAGGAGACTAAGACAAACCAAGTTAACTAATTAACTTGCTCAGGATCACATGGCTATTAAATATCTGAGGCCAGATTTGAATTCAGGAAGTTAGGTCTTCCTGACTCCGGAACCAGCAGTCTATTCACTGTGTCACCTACATTTCTTCCAGGTTATGTTACATTAGTTACGAATGATTTTCAAAGACATGAACTTAGTTTTGATGTCTGCCCTCGTTCTCTCTCTTCTATAAGCTGAGCAGTGGTAGGAAGTGTCTCCTGAAGAGGATTGGAAACACACACACACACACAAACACAGGCATACACATATAAACATATATGTGTGTACATGCATGTATATACACATATATGTACATACACATACATACACAAATATAAATATGAAATTTTGTTAAATACTTCCCAGTAATATATACAAAATTGACATTCACTTAAGAAAATTGATTCTAAATGTTCTCTCTCCTCTTCATTGAAAAGGCAAGCCATATAACATCAATTATACATGTCAAGTCATGCAAGACACATTTCCATACTAGTCATATTGCAAAAGAAAAATCACACATATATACAAAACCAAGAAAAATAAAGTGAAAAAATGTATGTTCCAGTCTGGACTCAGAGTTCATCAGATCTTTCATTGAAGCTGGATAGTATTTTACATCACGAGTCTTTGGAATTTTCTTGGATCATTGTAACGATCAGAGTAACTAAGTTTTTCTCAGCTGATCATCCTTACAATATTACTGTTACGATGCATAACATTCTTCTAGCTGTAGTTATTTTTCTCTTCATTACTTCATGTAAGAAAGATTTCCCACCTTTTTTCTGAAACCATTCTGCTCATCGTTTATTTTAGCACAGTGGTATTCCATCACAATCATATGACCCAACTTATTCAACTCTTCCCCAATTGATGAGTATCACTTCAAATTCCAGTTTTTTTTGCCACCACAAGAAAGGAGCAGCTACAAATATTTTTGTAGAGATAAGTCCTTTACCTTTTTCTTTGATTTCTTTTGGATACAGAAAATGTAGTAGTATTTCTGGATCAAAGGATATGAACAGTAAAAACAACACTCTTACACTTGGAACTCATAACCCACCTCTATTCACTTACACCCTTCTGTGATGAGGGGTATGCCTTTTGAGCTTCAGTTTGCTCATACACAAAACAAAGGTCAAAGGTCCACTGTTTTAAATTGGCATGCAGATAGCTAAATCTCACCTAGTTGTTTTAAAGTAAGAATTTTGCAACATAGAAATCCTTTTTATAAAAACCTGCTAACAAATATAGCTATTTTGTATCTACATATGTTTATATGTATGCCACATATACATATATTATCTAAATATTAGGGTTGAACATAGTATAGTAGATAGCTGACATCAAAACCCTGAACTTTGAGTTCAAGTCCTGCCACAGCTATATCCTATCTATGTGATCCTAGGGAAGGCATTTAATCTCTGTTTTATGTAGCTCTCTAAGAAAAATTGCAGAGAAGGTGCTGACTGGAATTAGTAGGCATTTCCTCGTTCAAGGGTTCCTTATATCAGTGAAATCACAGGTATAGTCCCTATCCCTAATGCATTCAAAAGCATATGTAAGCTACATTAAAGGAAAAAAGCTGTTTGTGAAAAGAAGCAGAAAGAAAACTTTCATTTATGAAATATTGGTACAGTTCAAGTATGAAGAAACAGTTTTCACATAAAAAATGGGATGGATACAGATTGCAGGAAGGATTAAATAGAGATTTGGGGGGGAAAGAAATGATTGAGGCTACAAGGCATTAGATTACCTTAATTAATTTCAATGTAACTGTTTTTAGATTTTGAGAAGTTAAAACTCGCAAAGCTGCAAATCAGATACCTATTTGGAGCCTACAGGGAAATTAAATAAGGCCCATAGCTTTCAAAACTGACAGAAAGGTGAATTTCATGAAATTTACCTCCATAGACAAAGATGATTCACTGACCACCAGGAGGTTCTGAGTTTAGCCATGAATAATAGTGAAAAACCTAGCAGGAGAGTGAAAAAGTCAGCAGGAGAAAAGATAACAGTAATAGCCAAGTAAGGTTCAATTACCACAGTTGTTTTTTCTTTGTTTTCAGAGAAGATCAATGACATTGCAAATGAAAGATGTCTTGGCTTGAGTGTGAATTGGGTTTTAAGTGAGGTAGATTGTGGGAATCAGTAGCCTCACTGTCTCTTCCAGTCATCAAAGTCCAGTGACAAGACAAAAGTCAGGATGACGTTGGCATCTTCAGTGTTTTACCAAGGTACCAAGCTCTAACCACTCCACAGAACTTACTTCAGCTGTCTTAAGGACCATTGGAACAAATTGTTCTCATTTGCCAATTTGATTGGGAGGAGTTTTCATGTGCTTGGTGTAGTTGTTCCCCAAACTCACCAAAGAGGTTGGAGTTTGTTTTCTACAGGTTGCTAATTGAAGAAAAGCATGGTTTTGAAGACTAGCTGAAGAAAAAGCTGGGCTGTTTCTGTCTGTTTCGAAGGGAGCTTACTTCTTGTACTTTGACCTAGCGTGTTGAGCACCGTCAAATAGTGCTCCTTTTAGGCAGTATCTGGTTGCTCTTTTCTGTCCCTTCTGCTATTGGGAGGGGAAACAGATGAAGAAAGACAGACTTCACTATGAACATTACTTTACTATATTAAGATGGTGATATCTTATTGGGTAACACAGAATTCTCTCGTATTAAGAGTCCTATGGGCTCATTTGCATTGTCCAAGGAGCTTTGCAGTTTCTGATTTAAGGAAAGTATTTTAATTTGAGAAAGGAATCGTTCCAATAAAGTAACACCTCCTTATCAGACTTTTAAAGGTGTTTGTGACTTCTGTATTGCTTTGCACATCATTACCTCCACAGTAGAGAAATGAATTTGCCTACCAGAAAAATTATGAGGACCAGAGAAGAAGCAGTTAGTAGAAGACTGGCATTTTATGGTGGAGATTATTTATGGAAGGACCAAGGACATAAAGGCCTGTAAGTGAGAGTCGTGATTTATCTTAATTAAATAATCAGCATATGAGTATATTTTATTATCACAGTATTTTGTGTATGTGTATATATATATATATGCGTATGCATGTATATATATATACACATATGTATATATGTATGTATATATACACACATGTCTGTGTATATGTATGTGTTTATATACATACATGTATGTACAGAAATCCTAAATATAGTGAAGTGTTTGCTAAGGAATATCTTTTTTTAAAGTTTGTCATCATCATGAGAGCTAGCATTTATACAGTGCTTTCTATGTGCCAGGTACTATGTTAAGCACCGTACAAATATTATCTCAGTTGATCCTCACAATAACCCTGGGAGAAAGGTGCTATTATTATCATCCCCATTTTATAGATGAGGAAACTGAGGCAAACAGAGGTTAAGTGAATCACTAAGGGTCCCACAACTAGTAGTATCTGGGGCTGGATGTGAATTCATATCCTCCTGACTCCAAGCCTGGCATTCTGTCTACTGCACCCCCTAGTTATTAACTAAATTATCAACAAACCGAACATTTCAGGTTAAAAAAAAGAATGACAAAGACCATAGTATATGAAACTTTAAGCCATTATGTACGTGTTTTTTTAAGAGTGCATGTTAAATTGAAAACAGCAGTAACGGAATTTCCTTGTTCGTTGCCCTTTCTCAGCTTCGTTTTTTCTTCTGCCTTTAAAAAGGCTTTTTATTGATGCGCTTTTTTTGGCATCTCTACTACTACATACTAACTTACCCCAGCCCCACTCCCACCCACCAAAATAGAAGTTCTTCCTTCCAACAATTTGTCTAGAGAGTCATAAATTTATCCTTCTCAGTACCTATAATTATATATATTAGGGTAGATCCACCAGACTGATGCCTCATATGTTTTGGATTTCTGTTTTATCCATTAAATCTTATGTCTGTCTTTCTCTAGTGTTCTGTTGTTTGTTAATCAAGAGCGCAAGATATCTAAAGATAATGTTTAATATAAAAAGATCTCTCCTAATGAAACCTCATATGTAATTCAAAATAAAATATTTTAGTGTTTCAAACTCAATGCAACCACCCCCTTGTCCCATAAAAAAATAAAAAAAAACTATGTGGAATCTGGATATTTCTCCTAACTTTAACTCAGGTGTTCTTTTGGTTTAATTGTATCCCATTCCTCTTGGCTGTGAGTGATTAAGTAGAAGAACATTTTCTATGATTTACAATATCCCAATACTATTCAGACTAGGGATTTCAAGAGGCAAAATGTTAGAGTGGAGTGGGGGGGAGTGCTAGTTTCCATGTTTGGTTCTTAGATTGTGTGAGGAAACTGGGGTGGCAGTCAGGCAATGTAGTGGAGTGGGATAAGGTCATAATTATAGGTAAGGAAAAGGATCTCTTCACAGTTATAATTCAAGCTATGTGGCACAAGGGCTACTCTTATCAATCATAGTCATAGACATCAATCATAGACACAGTCATAGTTTGTCTTGCAACTGAAGTGCCAGAATCCAAGATTAATAATAGTCTTGGGAATCAAGTCCTTTTAGAAGATGTTTAGAAAGGTACCTTGGGGAGCATCCTCTGGACTTTACAAAGTTTGCTTCTGGACAAAAAATTAATAGCTTACTTGAAATTGTTTAGCTCTCCACCCAATGTTTAGGATAAGAGTTTAAAAATATGTAAATGATTCAGACAGATGATGTCTGGTCTTATTTTGCAGTTAACTTGATAACTTGTTAATTTATTTTTGTTTCGGTCATTGTTGACAGCATCTCCATTGTCTCCAGCAAAGCTAAGTGCCTTTTCTTGCTTGTTTACAATTATCCTTCGCTGCAATTCGCTCCATCTTGTTTGGTAGAGAAATCTTGCCTGGCATCATAGACAAGATGGAATCATGCTAAGACATTCTCATGATGATAAGTGCAAACTTTTGTGCTCCAATGGTTTTGGCTGGTCTAGTTAGATTAAGGCATGGTACTAGTGAGGCCAATATAATTAAAGTGATTTCCGTGGGGACAGTCCCTGTCACCCAAAGGAAACTTATGTTCCACACACTGGGTTCATCACTTTGATCCCTTGGCATTTGTCACACCAATGATAAAAAGAACTGTTTATATAATATTTGATAGTTCCTCACATGTGTTACCTCACTTGATCCTCCAAATAACCTAGTGACTTAGATATTGCACATAGTAGTTTGGGCAGTGTGGTACATTAGGAAGAACATTGGAATAAGGGTCACAACGCTTCAGTTCAAGTTCCCATTTTGTCATTTTCTAGATGTGCAACAGTGGGTAAATCATCTTAAATCTTTAAGATTCTTCTAAACTTAACATTCCCCTCTAATCTTCACTCTCCTTTACCCTACATTTTGCATCTTACCTCTTATATCTCCACAGCATTTCTCCTAGTTATGATTCCTTACTGTGCATCTGTCATTTTAATTCAGGCCCTCATCACCTCTCACTTAGAATATTACAAAAGACTCCTAATTGACTTCCCTACCTCAGCTCTCTAACCACTACAGTCTGTTATCCACATAGGTGTCAAACACTGATTTTCCTAAGGATCTACCTAATCATTCTCCTACCCAATAAACTCCAGTTGCTCAGTATGGCCTCCAGGAGAAAATGAGCTTTTTTGTTTAGATCATTCATTACCTTGCCCCAAGCTCTCTTCCTATCCGTATTTTATAGTGCATTACTCCCTTTCCCATATTGTTTAATTTAGCCCAATTTACTTATTCTGTTTCTCATGTATAGCTCTCCACCTCCCATATTTGGACCTTTATCCCCATGTCTTGAATGTGTGCCCAGTTCATCAAATCCCTCTCTTCAAAATGTGCCAAATAAAGTCCAGGTGATGCTCCAGCTGCTAGTGTTCTCCATCCCCAACTGCTTGTATTTAACTGCTTTGCATGGATTTATATTTCTTTTTCCTGCATATATTTATAACTAAGCTTTTTGCCCCAATAGACTATAAGCTCCTAGAGAACAGGGATTTTTGATTCTTTGTATTTATCTAGCCAGTATTCATCACAATTTCTGGAATGGAATAGTTGCTTACAAAATATTTGTTATTTTTATGATGTGTAAACTTCAATTTGTTTATCCTTCTGTTGGGAATAGTTAATGATACTTAAATTACATAGCCCAAAGGGTTGCTGGAAGAAAAGTACTTTCCAGAAACAAGCCATGATGAAAAACATACAATAATACTCTAAAATGTGAGTATTTTCAATCCTCATTTTATCATGGCTGAGTGATTTGCACAAGGTTATATAATGAGTAAGTGAAAGAGACAGGACTCTAAATCAGGTTTTTCGATTCCAATTCCAGTGTCCTTTCTGCTCTACCAGGTAATCTTTCTTTGTACGTGGTCATTTCTAACAATGGGAATTCAAGAGGAGAATGGCAGAATCTCAGAATCAAAATGGAACTCAGAGGTCATCTAAGTACAAGACATAAATGAACAGAAATGCCTGTTGTAATGTCCCTCAAAATTCATCATCCAGTCACTACTTGAAGACCATGCATAAAGGAAAGTTTAAGCAAGTCACCTGTATTTGAAACAACTATAGTTGGTAAAATGTTTTTATTTGATTTGAGCAAACTCTAACTTCCAATTTATCTAATGTACAAGGCTAGACTATTTCAATGCAAAAATGAAAAGCTATGATCAGGCAAATAAGAAAAAGAACAAAAATTACTTTATTCAACTATTTTTTAAGCAGGAGAGGCATTTTAATATATTGCATAAAACCTTTTTAAAGGGATCATTAATACAAAAGGATTCTATCTACAACTAAAGGATGTCATACACTGAAAACAGACATTTAAATAATCTCTGCTGCTATAACTTTAAGATGCATGCAAATTGTCATATACATTGTATTATCTATGTGCTGAATCTTCTTTCTCAACTTCTGTGCCCATTCACCTCAACATTTAAGTAATTTCAATTCTCTGAAGGATTTTAAAGTTAAGAAAAAGTTATATACAGGATGTTGATGACCCAGTGCAATTCCATTTCTGCTACTGGACAAACAATCCAAAATGTGTGTCCTGATGACTGATCATCTTGTTGTAAGAACTCCATGAAATATTTTTTTTGTAGATTGAACTAAGATTTAGCACAAGTTATTGTGTGAGATCACATTTCTTCTTCTGTGCCAACTAACAGTTCTTCTGAAGAACTGAAGGTTCTTCACAAGAGAATAAAATGACAAAAAATTTAATGTTTCCACCTTTTCAAAAGTTCGATACATATATACATACAAACATATACACATACACACATGGATATATACACATATATAATACACATAAGTTCCATATGCATGATGCCTATAAGCATATATGCAATATGTACACATATATAAGCAGATGTATTCATATGTCTGCACATATACATATGCATGTATATATAAATATATATATATATATGCACACATTTATATGTATATATGGGGTCTCCCCATCTCTGAGGCTGGAACTTTACTGACTTCTTACAGTTCAATAGCTCAATCTCACTGATGGGAATGGAAGCTTTGGCCTGTTCCTTCTCTGAACTTAGTCAATTCACTTCTCTCAAGGTATCCTAGTGGTCCCCTACTCCCAATAGCTCACAATATTGTTAATGGCTCACGATATTAATGAAGACATCCAACCAACTTTAACACTGCTGTACTTCAGAATTCTGGGGCTCAAGTCATTAGCAGTCTCAGCCTCCAAGTAGAGGTATTATAGGTATGTTTTACCAGATTGATTTTTTTTGTCGTATTTTAAACTTTATTATATATGCTCTTATAAAAACATCACCTGAATTCATCAATTCTGGTTGGCCAAGAATATAATGGAACTTAGATATTTCATCAATACTGAGTTCTTTTACAATGTTAGGAGTTGGTATAGAGATTCTGATATTCTCCAGGCTAATATTCTCCATCTCTAAACATAGAGATTCTGATATTCTCCAGTGCTGCTGTATACCCTAGATTTTCCATTCTTATTTTCCAACTTGGTGATATTTTATAAAAGCGACATGCATTGTGACACCCTACAAAATTGCATTAACTGGTTCCATGAAAACATGACATCAGGTAAAACAGCATTACTAGGAGCTGTTCTGAAGGAAGAATGTTTATACACCTACATTTCAGCATAGGCTTCTTGAAGATGGAAGAATAAGACCACTCTAAAACATAGCAACTAAGCATTATTATGAAGAAAATGATGAGTGACATAGGCAAGACAATATAAATATGGGAGTACTAATAATGAGGAAAAGATATTTTTTCAATGATAAAACTTTCCTTTCAAGACTATGCCAGAAACTTACCAGAAAATATTTAAACAATCTTATAGGAACATGCCAAAATATCTACTCAAAAATTATTTGTGAACTTTTAAAAAAATAGAAAAGACAAACATTTATTGATATGTTAAGAGGCAGAATTGTTCAAGAATATTGGAATGCCCAAATAAAAATGGAATACTCTGACAAAACTTTGCCACATATCACAGATCAAGAAAGGTTAAGAAATTTATCTAAAGATGGAGATTAGAAATACTTCAGTGATCTGGAAACTTGCCTGATTTAAACCCACTGAGGCCTATGGGATGTGCTTCAAACTGTAGCTGAAAAAGTGGACTCTTTGTCAGTAACACTGACAAACGATAATGGGACAGGTATGGTTTCATCATGATTAATTTAAGGATATATTTTAAAATCTTGTGAAATGACAATTCATATTAAAGAAGTGGTTAGGACAAGAGGGGGAGATAGTTCTTACTATAAATTTTTAATTTGTAAGAAGCCATAAGAGCTACTTCTTGTCAATAATGCTAATTTATAATTTTGATACCACTGCATTTATGCTATGCCATTTGATTTTCATACCACCCTCTGATGATGATAATGCAAATATTAGAATCCTTATTTTACAGATGAGGAAATTGAGGCCCCAAGAAGAAAAGTGATTTGGATGAGGTAACACAGCAAAATTTCATTATATTTACAAATTCTACCCACGTCTCCTGGACTTCAGTTTATTTTTTTTTTCATTACACTGAACTATCTGTGCATCGTAAAAGGTCAAATTATTAATATTTAAGCTGGAAGACTTGACTTCTCCTTGGTTTACTTTAACTTTCCAAAAACTTCATCTCATGATTGGATCAGTATGTTTGTGGGTTTTGAAAATAATTGCTTTTTGTTCTAGTGGTTTTTCAGTTGTGTCTGATTCTTCACAACCTTTATTTGGGGTTTTCTTGGCAAAGATACTTGAGTGGTTTACCATTTCCTTCTTGATGAAATTAAAGCAAACAGGGTTAAGTGAGACCAGGAGTCATAGAGATAGTAAGTGTCTGAAACCAGATTCGAACTCTGATCTTTCTGATACCAGGCCTGACACTATGCCACCAAGTTGCCCCTTAAAAAGAATCTTTTCATTTGATTAAGTGACTTTTCCAACCTGGCCTTTTATAACTGCCCATAAATCTTTAATCGTCAACGGGTCAGATTTGTCAGTTTCCTATTGGAAAATGTCCCATTCCACTGATTACACACAAGAAGGAAATGCAGGATTACTGTCCAGATGATGGAACTCATAACAATGTTAAACACACAACTGCAGTTCATGATAATAAATTTAACAGCTAGAAAAGCCATTTCATGTTCCCCAGAGTAAAGATTTGCCCAGAACAATAAGAAAATAATCAGAATCTTAAAGAGCAGTTAGGTGGCACAGAGGATACAATACTATTAGGAATGAGTCAGGAAGACTTTTCTTCCTGAATTCAAAGCTGGCCTCAGACACTAACTGTGTTACCCTGGACAAATCATTTCAGCCTACTTGTCTCAGTTTCCTTGTCTGTAAAATGAGCTAGAGAAGAAAATGGCAAACCATTCTAGTATCTTTGTCAAGAAAACTCCAAACAGGGTCATGGAGAATTAAGACTGAAAACTGACAAAACAGAAGCAACAATGGAGTTATAAGGTTTGTCAGAAATCCTCTAGCCAACTCCACTTCCTTCTCCAATTCAGAGTTTGTTTTACAACATTCCTGAGAAGGGATCATCTGGCTCCTGCCTGAAGACCTCTAGTGTTAGAGATCTCACTACTCCCTAGGTTAGGGATCTCACCACTTCCTAAGTTGGCCTATTATATTTTTAAATAGGTCTAATCAGTGCCATAAATAAGGCAGACAAGATTACTTTGACTTTGTCTTGTCTCTGATAGGACAGAGACTATTTTTTCCCTGTAATGGCCCTCTGACCAATTCTTCCCTGCTTTCTCATAGGCCTTATGTCATATACCTTTCCTAGTAAGACCTATCTCATCTCACCTGACCTTGGCCTACTATCTTATAGGTTTAATTGCCATTACAGCTCTCTTCTCCTGGGCTTACCTTCCCTTAAGTCTATGTACCATGACTTTCCATTGTCCCCACTCCCAGCTGCTAGGGCGTACACATGCCATTGGCTTTGCCACAAGCTATCTAGTTTGGATTCTATAGGTGATTCAGTGGTTGCTTCCCTGTGTGACTGAACTCAGCTGGTGCACAATGTGTTTCTTTTCCTTCACAACTGAACTTGCTCCCAGTGCCATAATCACTAATTAATGATTTTGGATCTAATGCTGGCCATTTAGCAGACTGGTCTCCCAACAATGTTGCCTGCGGCATAAATCTGAGTTACAGCCAAATTGTAGACTCAAGAGAGGCATAGTGCATAAGCAAACCACTTTTTTCAGATCTTCCTTTGTACTGGACAAGAAGAAACTGGAAAGGAACTTTCTGTCAGAATTGACAGTGCTGAATGAATTGCCTAGACAGAGCCCTTGAAGGCACTTTGCTAACTCCATTTGAATCCCAGACAACATAAAGATGTCCTGATAGGAAACTAATTCTCAGTCTAATCTCCAGAATGTTCCAGGGTTTATTTATTCAAGGGAGGAGACTGAGAAGTAGTTCCTTGACTGGAGGCTTGCTTTAAAAAGCAAAAAAGGACCACTATCAAGTAGAGATAAGCAAACAAGTCACAATAATTGTTATTCTTTGAAGGAAATCCATAAAGGCTTGGGTGTCTCTCTCTTTTTCTCTTCTCCCTTGAGCTATCCTCTCCCTCCCAAATCAAAATCACCTACCCTTTTCCACCCAACCACAAGAGGAGAAGGCAGCCTGGACATTAGTGGAAACAAATCCAACTAATTAATTCTTGGGATATTTTCACTCAGCTGGAAGGAAAGGAAGACAACCATATAATAGAATTCTCTCCTGGAGTTTATTAATGAGCCACTGCATAGAAATGGACATGGCATTGATGAGATATGGTAATATCAGTAGAGATAAGAATAAATTGTAGACTGGATTCATTTGAAAGTCTATCAGCAATACACATTTGTCATTGATATACATCTAACAAAGTGTGCATAAAAGACATCTTGATAACTCACTTCCAATAAAGTATATTTTTCAGAAGCATAATGCCTTAACTCATTCTTGTTGAATCTTTCCTAATATAAGTCTGACATATTCTCCAAGAAACTTTGTACATCAAAACTGAAGAGAAGTCCTCTGGTCTTCTCCTTTGAGATAAGAACTATGATTTTAGTATACTCTATGCATTCATCAGACTCCCTAAGAACTGGCCAGAGAAATGACGTTATTATTTTAGATATCCTTTTTGAAGAGATTTGAACATATGTGTGTCTATGGTTGTATATGTATATGTGTGTATACATACATACATACATACATACATACATACGTACACACACATGCCCACATCAGAGGAGATACTATATTGCTATGAGCAAAGCAGAAATGAAATGACTCAAAGGAAATGTAGTAGGCAGAAACTTAGAGAATCTACTCCAAGTATTCACATGGACTATTTGTGCCTGACCTGTGATAGAGCATTCTGAGCTCATATTGTTCTGATGAACCACAGTCAGATACACTGAAACTTGACTCTAGCATAGTGATGTAATTTTAGTCCTCTTCGAGAATGAAGGACAACAACCAACCAAACACACACACATACACACACACACAACCACACGTGTATGTGTATGTTATTTTCTGTTAGGAGGCTTAACAGATTAGAAGAGAAATAGGAAAGTATGTTTGAGATCTAGCAATCTTGACCAATAGAATATCATCTCTTTGAAGAAAGGCACTGTGATTTACTTTTTTTTCTTTTTATCCCCAGCATTCAGAACAGTGCTTTGAACTTTGTTGTTGTTGTGTTCATCTTTCATTTTTGAAGAAGACCATAACATCAGAGAAATGATGATATGACTTGCACTTGACTTTGTTTTGAGTGAGGGAGGTCTGTGCAAGGTCACCATCCACATTTACCTCTCCTGAGCCATCTGGATCCAGTGACCAAATATTCCCTTCCTTCCTTCCTTCCTTCCAACATTGTAGGTGCTTAACTCATTGTATTGGACTGCCCAAGCTTTGTTGTTTGACTTATACATATACTGATTTGCATTTGTTCCATGTTAAAATGTGCTTTAGCTTAGTTTAGAGATGCTCCACAAAGCTAAGTTAGGCTAAACTGACCCTCTCAGTCCATGATTTCATAATTCTTATCTCCATCCAGGCTTGATGCCAGACTGATGATCTGGATAGAGGACAATTCAGAAGAGTTAATTGCAAAATAGATGAAATTAGTGGCTTCTAAAAAACAAACTAAACAACAAAAACTAACACAAAAGTAAAAACAAACAATAAATAGAATGCTGACAATTTAATCTTAGAAAGTTATTTCACATGAAAACAACAAGAAATCACCATTCTTGTCACCTAACCTCATTCTGAATTCTCCTCTTCCATGATAGCAGAGCTAACATTCAGATAATGATTTACCAACTGTTTAAGTACCTCATGAAATCTCTCATAACCAAGTGAAAAACATGTTAAAAGTATTATTTTATTCAAATAACAAAGAAATTATTCAAGCTTTTGTTCAGATCACTCAAATTATAACTGGAAGACCTAAAATTCAAATCCAGGTCTTTTGTCTCGAAAGCTGCCGTTACAACATAATTGACTACTCCTTACAGGCCTGTCAGAAAGGGTCCACATGAAGGAGAGTTCTCTCCAAAATTCAACTGTGTTGGCCTTTCTGAATCTGGTTGTACTGATGTGTCAGTATATTTTAGTCGGGGTTGTTTACTGTGTATTCATGGGCATTTATTTTTCTTAGCAGAATTGTCTTTCACTGATACCCTTTGCTCTTTCACAAATGACAACAGAAAAGCATTTGTCATTCTCACCTTTAAATGATTCCTGGGTTATCTCCACCTGGCCTCCTTTTCCCTTTCTAGTCTTTGTATACTTTACTCCTTCCATGCACTCTCTGTCTAACCATACTCTCTTCCTTACTGTTTCTCAAACATGATACTACATGTCTTGTACCTTTTTTTACTGCTGCCCTACATGCTTGGAATCCTTTCCTTCATAACCAACACCTCTTAGAATGCCTAGCTTTCCTCAAAACTTTGCTCAAGGGCTCCTTTCTTCAGGAGACCTCTCTCATTCCCACTTCTCTCAAGCTACTAGTCCCTTCCCCTCTAAGGTTACCTTCCATTTACTCTCTTTGTATCTTATATGTACCTATTTAAATACACTTGTGCAAGCCAATTATTCTAGTGAAAGTCAAAGTCTGTTTTTGGCATTCTTTATATCCCAAGTGTCTATCACATAATAAGCATCTAATAAATGCTTGTTTATTGATTTCATTGACAATTCTTGCCATATAATTCAGGAAAACAAAAGAAAATCTGTCATGACTTTGTTAAGAGCTATGTATGGAGCATGAAGTAATTAATTCCCAGTAAGAGACTAAAGAGGACAATTCTAAAGAAGATAGGGGACCTAGAGTTGCTAAGTCTTCTCCTCTTCTTTGGATATTTGACTCTCTGGCAATACATTTTCCCAGCGAATAAGCCTAAACTATGATTTTCTCTGACTTCTAATTCTCATTTCCAGTGTGCCAAATATTAGTTCTTGTTATTACATCTGATTCTCCTTAGATCTTGATATTATTTCAAAACTCAGGCTGGCAGCTTCACCATCATACCCATATGTACCCTCTGCTTGAAATTTGATTATAACATTATTGAACCTATCTGATCCACCCAGTCATGGAGACTGTGCAGGAGGGGTCCAAACTCTTGGCTCTCCAGGTATTTATTCTCCCAGATTAAAGCATCCTAACAATCCTTGAATTCTGAGCTACTCTCACAGTGTATTTAGTTCATCTATACAAGGCTTCCCTAATGATAAGCATTAATCAGTTGTCAGTAACTCATTGACTGGGACAAGCATAAAGCATATGCCCAGGTCAAACATTAAGACGCATTCATTTTGGGGACTACAGGAACCTTGATGAGAGACTTTGGGTCAAGATATACAAGAATGTTGGAGAGAGTCTCAGGACACTACTCCATGGGAAGAAGGAAGTGGGATACCCCTACAAAATGAAGGAAGTATAGAAAGGTCAAATGAGAGAGGAGCTCATCTGAGGAGCTTCCACAGGTCAGGATGGGTGGTGGGACACCATCAGAGAGGAAGCATGACCACCTGTAGTTTATTATTTTAGTTAATTATTCTTGTAAACTAGCTGCTAAGCTCAGTTCTTTCTCCCTCATGAAGGGTTATAAAGAGTGTCAGCATCCTCTAAGATTCAGGATCCTTAGGCAAAATTCCTGTTATTCTTAGTTAAAATTCTGAAGAACCATTGAACATAGAATAGTTCTAAGAGAAATAACATAAAAGTTAATACTAGTAGGATTTTTTTAGACAACCAAAAATCAGTTCCATCATTTTGCAAATGGGAAAACAGAGGTTTACACAAAATGACTAGTCAAGTGAGCTTGAGTTAGGACCAGAATCATTGGTTTCCAACCTCCAGTCTAGTATTCTTTCTTCTTCATTATTCTGTTTCATTATCAACTCATATACCAAATCAGAAGTTGGACAATCTAGAAAATGGTGTCAATAATGCTCAACTGCACCCTGCCTTTTAGCCAAAGCTGGATACCTAGTCATATTGAGAATTTCCATTGACCAGATGGCTTGCTGGGTCTCATTCCTCCAAGGCTGGGTGCTGGCCAGAAATCCAAAGTTCTTTTTGTCCCTTTTGATTAGAAGTGAGAAGGATTATTTTAGTACCATCAAAGTGAAATGATGTTTCAAACATCAATCAGTTAAAAACCAAACTTTGGAGCTCACCCAAAAGCAAAGCAGGCAGTTAGCTCAGCAATTGCCTTATTTCCAGACGTTCTGCATTAAACTCAAATGTTATTTGAGGTTCACTGCCATTCAGATTAAATTGACATTTAAAAAGAAAATATGCATTCTTCCCTAACCTTTAGAAATAACATAGGATTTAGACATTTCAATCGTGTTTCTTTCCCCTTACTTATGTTTTTTATCAGTTTATTCAGTGCCCAAACAATTATTTCTTAACCTCTGATAGGAAGTGATGAGCTGGTCTAGGAGCAGTGACTATTAGAGATGCTTCAGTAAAGCAATAGAATCTCTGAGTGCCTTTCATCCCATTTTCTCTGTAATTGTCTTTGTTAGAAATTTTGAAAATCAATTAAAATGGTGAAATTTGCCGAGGCTTTTGGATTGCTCTTAAACAAGGCAGACTTTGCTATTAGTGGAAGGGCGGAGACTTCACTGATGCTTTCTAGTTGTTTTACTTGGACTTTGGCCTGGAACTGCATTTTGAATCCGCCTTCCTTCCTTTCAATAAATAGGTCTTCTATGTCAATTCGATTCAATTCAACTTCCTAAGTACATGTTTAAGGCATCGTGGTAAATTATTGAGTTATAAAAATACTAATTGTGTTGATATTGATAATAATGACAACAAAATAGGCAACATTGCTATAATGCTTATTAGGAGTCAAGCACTGTATGGTAAGTACTTCATAGTCATTATTAAATCTGATCCTCAAAATAATCCTGGGAGGTAGGCATTGTTATTATTCCCATTTATAGGTGAGAATTCCAAGTCAAACAGAGATTAAGTGCATTTCCCAGCATCTCACAGCTAGTTAGTGTCTGAGGCTGGATGTGAATTCAGGTTCTCTTGCCTCCAGGCCTGGTGCTCCATTCACTGCCCTACCTCATAGCCCCTAAAGAGCTTAGATTTTACTAGGGAGGGGGGAAGAGAGAGTTAATATCTATTCAGATAAGTAAATACAATAAAAAGAGAGCACTGAAATTTAGAGGATTGACGATGAAGAGCATGTCCAGATAGTTCATCTATTACGGTGGGGACCCAGGGGAGGGTGCGGGGGGAGGAGTTACCTCTACATTTAAAATCGTGCTCCTAGGTTCTTCTTGAGCAAGGTTAGAATTGACTTCCACAAGGAATTCACCTAAGATAGAGAATTAGATGTTTTCTACCTAAAAAGAAGTGATAGGGATATATAATAATAGTTTCCTGAAAATATTTAACACCTGCTTTTATATACATATATGCATACATACATACATATGTGTGTTTATGCACATACATATCATGCACACATACATATATAAATATAAAACACATTTTTAAGTTTAACCTGCATTTTTAATACTTTGTTTGTTACTTTGTTAAGTTTGGTCAATCAATAACAAAATAAATCAAACCCAAATTCATAGCATTTGCCAAATTCTGATGTGTGTAAATCCTTACTGAAAAATTAACATTTGGCTATCTCAAGCTGGAACAAACTAGCTCCAGCATGCCTTTAGATAGAGGGCTGATGTATAGACACTACACAAACCTAATGGTCAGCAGTATTGCATTTTTTTGAGGTACATATAAGGAGACAGATTGTTTGGTATCAAGTGTATTCAGACGACATAAAGTTGTAAACTAGTCATTGTACCATCCACACAAATTGAAGAAGATGGTGTATTGGGTGAGGCACCAAGGACATATGAGTATTGATAAAATAAATTTAAAGAAAATATATTTTAGTAAATGTAAGGAATTTAAATGCGAACTAGTTTGGGAGGAAGGCCATTTGCTATCAAAAGGATAAGGAGAGGTTTTATGGAGAAGGTACTCTGAAAGATGAATTTTTAAATAAGCAAGGGATTCTTTGAGGCAGAAATGATGAAGAGGCACCTCCTAGCTCTAGAGAATAACCAGTGAAAACACATGAAAACTGGAGGTAGACTATCCTACATGATGAATGGAGAGATGAATTTGGCTGGTTTGTAGAGAAAATCAGAGATAGTACTATCCAAAGAGGATGCGAATATAGGTTGGTGTGAGATTGTGAAGGGCAGTGTAAACCAAACGGAAGTTTATATTTGATTTTAGAGGTAATAGGGAACCACTGTAATTTATACCATAGGGGATTTGGCATGGTCAAGTTTGTCCTTGAGGATGAAAACCAACTTAACACCATAAAAGAATGAGAAATTCAATTGCACTGGAAGAAGACAGAAGTGGGGAGACTGAATGGAGTAAATTATTCCACATAAAAGAGGAATGAAAGAGCTATTATAATGGAGGGGAAATGGGGATGTAGTGAGCAAAGTTTAAACCTTACTCTCATTAAAATTGGCTTAGAGGGAATAAGATGCACACTCAGTTGGATACAGAAATCTATCTTGCTCTATAGAGAAGTAAAAAGGGACAGGGATAATAGAATGGAGAGAGGGGGCTAATCAAAAGGAGGACAGATTGCAGAAGGCAATAATGAGTAGTAATATACTTGTGAACAGGGAAAGGGTTGGGGGTGGGAGTATAAATAAAGGAAAAATGGCATTGAGGGAAAGAGACCGTACATAACTATATATGTGAATAGGATGAACTCACTCATAAAACAGAAGCAGATGGCAGAATGGATTAAAAACCAGAATCCTGCAATATGTTGTTTACAAGAAACATATCTGAAGCAGAGAGATACATATAGGGTAAAGGTAAGGGGCTGAACAGAATCTATTATGATTTCCCTGAAGCAAAGAAAGCAGAGGTAGCAATCATGATCTCAGACAAAGCAAAAACAAAAATAAATCTAATTAAAAGAGATAAAAAAGAAAATATATCTTGCTGGAAGGTGCCATAGGCAATGAAGTCATAACATACATGTTCCAAATGGTACAGCATTTAAATTTTTGAAGAAGTTGAATGAGTTACAGGAAGAAATGATAAAATTAGACTAAGGAGGGACCACAATATTCCCCTGTCAGAACTAGCTAAAACTAACCAACAAAACAAAACAACCCAACAACAAAGAAGCTAAGAAAGTGAATAAAATACTGGAAAAGTTCTCTGAAGAAAATTCGATGGAAATAGAAAGGAATATACCTTTCCTCAGCAGTTTAGGCACCTATACAAAAATTGAGTATTAAGACCTAAAAACCTCACAACCAAATTTCAGATCATATGAAAATTTTAAAAAATTACATTCAATAATGAGCAATGGAAAGATATTAAAAATTAATTGGAAACTAAATAATCTAATCCTTTAAAAACTGGGTCAAAAATCATAGAAACAATTGATAATTTCATCAACAAAAATGACAATGGGACAACATACCTAAACTTATGGAATGAAAGCAAAGCAGTACTTAAGGGAAAATATGTCTCTAATTGTTTGCATCAATACAATAGAGGGGGAAAGCAGTTCAATGAATTGTGCATGCAATTTAAAAAAGCCTAAAAAATGAGAAAATTAAAAATTCCCAATAAAACACCAAATTAAATCCTGAAAATCAAAGGAGAAATTAATAAAATAAAAAAGTATGAAAACCATTGAACTAAAAGTAGAAGCTGATTTTATTTTTTAAAAAAGTAGATAATCTTTTGGTTAATTTTATTTAAAATACAAAAGAGGAAAACCAAATTCCTAGTATCAAAAATGAAAGAGGTAAATTCACCATCAATGAAGATAAAATTGAGACAATTATTAAGAGCTATTTTGCCCTGTGATATGCCAATAAATATGACAAACTAAATGAAATGGATGAATATCAACAAAAATACAAATTACTTAGATGAACAGAGGAAGAAATAAAATAATTAATAAACTCGATCATAGAAAAAAGAAAGTGAAACCATCAATGAACTGCCTAAGAAGAAATCCCCAGGACCAGATGGATTCACAAGTGAATTCTACATTTAAAGAACAATTAATCCCATACTATATAAACTGTTCAGGAAAAATAGGTGAAGGGGTCTTACCTAATTCCTTTTATTAAAAAAAGAAAATATGATGCTGATACCTAAACCAGAAAGAGCCAAAACAGAGGACTCTTTGAATTTCAGAGTTCTGAAATTTCCCTAATGCAAAATGTTCAGATAAACTATTAGCAAAAAGATTGCAGGAATATATCACAAGGATCATATATTATGACCAAATGAGATTTGTACCAGGAATGAAGGACTGGTTTAATATTAGGAAAACTATCAGCATAATTGACTATATCAATAACAAAAGCAAAAGAAATCATATGATTTTCTCAAAAGATACTGAAAAAAACCTTTGACAAAACAGAGCACCCATTCTTATTTTTAAAAAGCGTAGGAATAAATGGAGTTTACCTTAAAATGATAAGTAGTATTTATGTAAAACCATCAGCAAGCATGATAGAGGTAAGCTAGAAACCTTTGCAATACAATCAGGAGTGACACAAGAATGCCTTTTTATCACCTCTCTTATTTAATATTGTACTAGAAATGTTAGCTATAGAAATAAGAGAAGAAAAAATTAAGGGATTTAGAATAAGCAATGAGGAAACAAAAAATATCACTCTTTGCAGATGATTAGAAAATTCTAGAGAATCAACTGAAAAAAACCGCTTGAAATGATTAACAAATTTAGAAAAGTTCCTGGATGTAAAATAAACCCACATAAATCATTGGCATTTCTATGTATTACTAACAAAGCCCAGGAGCAAGAAATAGAAAGGGAAATTCCATTTAAAATAACTGTAGACAGTAAAATATATCTGGGTATTTACATGCCAAGACAAAACCAGGAGGTATATGAACACAAATATAAAACACATTTTACACAAATAAAGTCAAATCTAAACCACTGAAAAAATATTAATTATTCATGGATAGGTCAGACCAATATAATAAAAATAACAATTCTACGTAAATTAATCTATCTATTCAGAGTCATATCAATAAAACTATTTAAAAACCCTATTTTATAGAGTTGGGAAAAATAATACCAAAATTCATCTGGAAGAGCAAAAGCTCCAGGATGTTAAGGGAATCAATGAAAAAAATGTGAAGAGGTCTAGCTGTAACAAATCTCAAGTTATATTATAAGGTTCTATCAAAACAATCTGAAATTGGCTAAGAAATAAAGTGGTGTATCAGTGAAATAGACTAGGTACAAATTATATTAGAGTAAATGACCACAGTATTCTCTGATATGATAAACCGAAAGAACTATGCTTTTTTTTTTTTTTTTGAAAAACAATTCATTATGTGACAAAAACTGCTGAGAAAACTGGAGAACAGTTTTGCAGAAACCAGGTATAGACCAACATCTCACATCACATGCCACAAGAACGTCAAAATTGGCACATGATTTACACATAATGGGTGATATCAAAAGCAAATTAAGGGAGCATGAAATAGTTTATCTGTCATATTCATGAATAAGGAAAGAATTTGGGGCCAAAAAAGATATAGAGAGCATTATAAAATGTAAAATAGATAATTCTGATTATATAAAACAAAAGTTCCTGCACAAAATCAAAGACACCAAAATAATGAGGAAAGCACAAAATTGGGGGTCAGGATTGAAATAAATATCTCTGGTAAAGGCCTCGCTTCTCAAATATATAGAGAATTGAATGAAATTTATAAAAAAAAATACAAATCATTCCCTAATATTAGTAAATGGTCAAAGGCTATGAACAGGTAGTTTATAAAGAAATCAGAGCTATCTATAGGCATGTGAAAAAATGTTCTAAATCACTATATATAAGAGAAATGCAAATTAAAACAAATCTGAGGTACCATCTCAAGCCTATCAGATTGGCTAATTTGACAAAAAACAGGAAAATATTGAGCGTTGGAGGGGATGTTGACAACTGGGATAGTAATGCACTGTTAATGGAATTGTGAAATGATCCAACCATTCTGGAGAACAATTTTGAACTATGCCCAAACGGTTGTAAAACTGTGCTTTCCCTTTGATCAGCAATATCACTGCAAGATCTATATCCCAAAGATATCCAAAAAAGAGAAAAGGACCTAATTGTGCTATTTTTAAAATATTTCATAGCAGCTCTTTTTATGTAGTGATTAAGAATTTGAAATTGAAGCAATGTCCATTATTTTGAGAATGATTAACGAAGCTGTGGAATGAGATTGTAATAGAATAATATTGTGCTATAAGGAATGACAAATAGGCATTTTTCAGAAAAACCTCAAACAAAGCTGAAAAGACTTACATGAACTGGTGCAGAGTGAAATGAACAGAACCAAGAAAGCATCGTACTTAGTAATAGCAATATTGTTTGATAAAGAACTATGAATGACTTAACTCTTCTCAGCAATACAATGATCCAAGACAATCTCAAAGGATTAGTGATAAAGCATACTATTCACCTTCAGAGAATGTTATTGCTTGCATATAGATGAAAGCATGTTATTTTTCTTTTTTTCTTTTTTTCCCTTTATTAGAGTCTTCTCATACATAATAAAAATATGGAAATGTTTTTATATAATTGCATATATATATATATATATATATATATATATATATATATATATGATTTTTTACAGTCTCAGGGAAGGAGGAGCAGAGGGAAGGCGGAATAGAATGTGGAACTCAAAATAATTTAATTAATAATTTAATAATTATTTAATTAATAATTTAATAAAAAATATTTGTTCTTGTTTCTTTAATGGCTATGTGATTGCTGAGATCAGTCAGTGATTTCTTACAGATAAAAATACAGGTATCCCTTCAATATCACAGGGGTTCGGGGGCAAATTGCCCCTGCAATCTGGAAAATCTCCATGAAAATTTTGGCCCTCCCTTTGTAGCAGAGAAGAAGTCTGAATTATTATGATATTAAAAGTAAAATATGTTGATACTATGCAACATCATACATATTTTTTATGTGTTTTCTGGGTTTCTAAAATTTTTCTGTGTCATCTGCTGGCCTTTCCATATCAGCTACAACCCCCACAAAACAACCAAAAGATTCCTATTTAATTTTTTATGCCAACCCAGAATATATTGAAAGCACAATGGGAACAGTTGCAATGTGGAAAGGATAACTAGTAGAAGAGGTGCCACAAATAAGAAAATGACTAGGTATCTCTTTCTATTCATATTGGAAAGATCATGGGGCTAGCAAGTCTGGTTTTGACTTCTTGCAGAATTATAAAACTTACTATTCAAAGTAGGCTTAATGAGCATTTGGAAAATAAATATTGATTTCTAAGTATGGCTCCATCAAGAAAAGGACATGCCATACTAACACCATTACCTTTTTTATCATGACTGCTAGACTGGTAAATCAGAAGAATGACTACCCAGGCTTTAGCTAAATATTGGGCATTTTTCATCATTCTATTCTTTTGGATAAGATGAAGGGATATGAGCTAGGCAATAGTCAATCAGGTATATTCAGTATAGTGATTGAATGTTGAGACTTCACAGAATGATCTCATGTTAAGAGGCAAGCAGATTGCTTTTGGAGAGCCCTAAGATCTCTACTTACTCTTGTGCTGTTTAACAGTGACTAGAATAAAGACATCAATGACATACTTATCAAATCTAATGAGGATATAAAACTGAAAGTATTAGCAACTGTGGGTGAGAATGTAAAAAGAAATATGTTTGACTAGAACAGTGGGCCAAAACTAATAAGAAAAAAAGCAAGGACAATTGAAAAGTGCTATTCCTAGGTTCAAAGTGTGAGATGGGGGAGTGGTACGTGAGTAGCTGTTTTTCTTCAAAAGATCTAGAGATTTTATTGGCCTACAAGCTCAATGCCAATCAGCAGTGACATGCAGCATCCAAAAAAGCAAATATGACATTAAGCTGCATTAAGTTAGGCAATATGGGGAGAGGATCACCCCATTATACTCTGTTCTTATATGAATATGTCTGGAGCATTGTGCTAATCTCTGGGGAATGCATTTTGGGAAAGATATTAATAAGCTACTGAGCATAGAGAATAGGGCAAGTAGGGTGATTAATAGATTTAGATCATGCCACAATCATGGTGGGGGCAAGGACATTGTAGGTAATTTTTAAGCATTTGAAGGACTACATAGTTAAATTTGTTCCACTTGGACTAGACATAATATCTAGTTGCAATGTGAAAAATCAGAAAAGGAGTGAAGAGACAATGAAGAAAAATTTGAACAATTAGATATTTTCCAAAAAGAAATGGGCTGCCTCGGAGGTGGGAGTAGTGTGTTCCCTCTGACTCAAAGTCTTTAATCAGATTCATTATGATATTGGGTATGTTGGAGAGGAAATTCAAACTTAGTTATACAATGGACTAGAGGGCCTCTGTGGTTTTTCCATTTCTTTAATTCTGTGAAGTGCACTTCACTAAAGCTGTTGAACCATAATTATAAGATGATTAGTCTGGTATAATAGGGCTGAGAACTAAACATACCACCTCTGTCACGTGGAATATCAGTGCTAGATGAGGATAAGATAGCATCAACCACTACCACTCCATTTTACAGAGGAACAAAATGACAAGTAAAGAGGTAAAAGGATTTTCCTAAGGTCATAAAGTTAGCTAGCGGTAGAGCTGGAACAAGAATCAAAGTACCTTAGGATGCAGGTTAGCACATACTTCACTGCAATTCCTCTGATGGGCCTGGAATTCCTAAAGAAACAAAGTTCATTGTTTAAAGGGAAACTATAAAGTGAGGGTTTTATTTATTTTTTTTTTTATTTTCACTGAATTAGGTCTTGATTTATTTAACCTCAAGACAAACAAATGAAAAAACAAAGAGTACCAGTCTAGGAACTCTCTAGGTCTCGTCTCAAATCTCATTCTTTCACAGACTTTTTTATTATTATAAACTTATAATAGTATTTATTGTACTGAAAATGTGGTGTTCAACGTATGTGATATGTTACCCTGACCAAATAGTCTGAATTATCACAAATAATTTGTGGGTGGGAAGAACCTGAACACTGATTAGAGGTCCTTTTGGTGAGAACACGTATAAAGTTAAGAGGCTAAGATAGGAATCCTGAGCATGTAGGGTGCAAGGTACCCCCCATACAATGTCTTTAACATGTCAAAATAATTTATGATTCTCATTCATTCATTCATTCATTGTTATTGTCCGGTTATGTATCAGTCATGTCCAATTCTTTGTGACTCCAATTGGGGTTTTCTAGGCAAAGAGACTAGAGTCTTCTCCAACTCATTTTACAGAGAAAGAAACTGAAGCTAATAGGGTTAAATGACTTGCCCAGGGTTACATGGCTAGTAAGTGTTTGAGGCCAGATTTAAACTCAGGTCTTTCTAACCCTAGGACCAGCACTCTATCCCCTTCACCACTTAGCTGCCTTCTTCTGGATGTATGGGTCTTCTAGGAGGACTAGCACCTCTGGTGTCATGGCTTGCCAAGCCTTTCTCCTGGGCTGCCCATCTGGAAGTCAAGTTTCACCTGTTACTCCAAAAAACAGTCATACTTCAGTAAACTTTGTCAGCAGATGAGCTAAACCAGATTTAAGGTAACCAATGGGTCACAAAACCCATAAGTGAGTTTGGAGAGCGGTGTCAATCCAAGTCATTTGAAGACTTCCTAGAGGAATGGGTAGATGAAAATAATTTGTTCTAATGGTCATGTAGGTAGCTGAAGCAGGCACTGTAGAATGCTTAGAGCTTGGTCAGGCATCAAAGATGCCAGTGTTATCCACTGTAGCCCTCGTCATTGCCTATTGTCCTTACTTTTTTCTTGCCACTGGACTTCAGTGAGTCTGGAAGGCAGAGTGAGGCTGACAACTTTGTAAAACTCAGCCTCATCATTAACTCAGCCTAAGTTATGCATGAGTCAGAACATCATCATGTGACATCATTGGTCCTTTTCAAAAAGGAAGGAAAAACCATTCATTCAATTAATCCAGGTTTAGGGAGAGCTTACCATGTACATAACTTTGTGCAGACCTCAGAAAATTGTCTCTAAAAAGTCGGTCTGTCTTCTAAGGAGTTCTTCTTACTGAAATACTATGAAAGAACTGTGATTTCATCAATGCAGTTACTTTTCCCACTGACACACATCAAAACTACTCTACTTTCTAAAGTATTATTGTTAAAAAAACAACAAAACATCTAATGATTGGCATGCATATACATATATATTCATGGTAGTACATGTACATGTGTACCTATGCATACGTACATACATCAGATATATATATGCATATGTATTAAAAGTCCACATACCTCATATATATGTATATATATATACATATATCATGCATTTATACACACTTAATGACTGTCATTTAATACAATTTGTTTCCTTTGTAATCCTATATATTTTATTTGTATGTTTAAAAACATTAAGAAGTATCCTTCTGGGAAGTCCTTAGGTTTCACCAGATTGCCAAAGAGTTCTATAATACAGAAAATTACTAAGAATCTTTGATCTAGTAGCCTATGTTCTGATGGTAACCTTTCCTATACCTATGAGCTAGGCCATTTCTCAGACAACAGACTATAGTTTCTCACCTGTTCTAGACTAAAAAATTTCCTACTTTTATAGTAACTGCCAGAGATTCCATTCTATTGTCACAGCCTCCAAGATCCCTATGTCATCTCCATGATATGAAGAGGCACTGGGGTGTAGCTTTAAAGGAGGCTGAATGACTAATTATTTTAATTTTTATTGTAGAAAGGAGGAGAAAACAAATTATCAAATGGACACTGGTGAGGTTACAGTAAGGGATAGGCATTATACAAATAGTCTTGGGAAGAAACTAGGTGAAGCTATGAAAGATGGGCTCAGACTGGAGGGAGACAGCTGTGGGGTTATGTTCGGACTTAACTGTAGCACACTGCTTTGTTTCAGAGACTGATGGTTCACTAATCATAGCATAGACTGATGCTTAGTAGCTAATTAATGAAAGAAATAATTTCGTAAAACCAGGTAAAATTGTCAGGTAATTTAATTAAAGGAAATTGTGTGGTTAGACTCCAAAGTCTGCAGATCTTGTCAAATTTTTCTCTGTGTCCCATCCATCCTGATTCTAAAGAGGTAACACTGTTCATTGAAGGATATTGACCAGGAATAGATTATCCATCTTTGTTCAAGATGAATTATGCTTCATTGCTTCTGGATAATTTTATCATTAGACCAAGACCTACCTTCTGCTACTGTTGCCAGTGAGATTTTATTTATTGTTTCAAAACGGATAACCTACTTCCTATTCTTCTCCATGAAATATTTTCTTTGGAATCTTTGCGAGAAATAGATGTGAGGGAGAGCAAAAACTGGGCGGTTTTCTGTCATAGTGAGTGATCAGCTTATGGGCAAAGAACTTAATTCTCTCCTGAGATGATCCTGGGCAATACTCATGGTAGAAAACTGAGTCTGGTCACATTTACATTTAACAACAGTAACTGCTATGAATGAAAAATATCCCTTTGCTTTCAATTCTGTAAGCCACTGTAAGAGCAGGCTGGATGTCCATTATGTGACTTTAATGAATTTGAAGGTCTTTTGTGTGTAGAAGGAAGTAGACTTCCTCTATGTGTCTTCCCAGGACAGAAGTGGGAGCAATGAATAGAAAGAAGATTGTTGTTTGTCCCTTGTTCTTGAAGAGGACCATGATGTCAGGGAGGTGATGTCATGCCATGCAAGTGAAATGGATTTAAGTGAGGGAGGGCTGTGTGAAGTCACCAGCCTCACTTCTTCCTCTGAAGACATTTAGGTCCAATGGCAAGATATAGATCAGGATAACTGGAGACCATGGCCCTGGATTCAGTGGGAAACATTGGCCTTTTTAAGTTAAGATCTTTCCCAGGTCTCAGTTTTTCTGAAGCAATACCATTTAGAGGTCAAGACTAGGTAAATAATGAGGCAAAGAATGGCTTCATTAGATTCTAGGTGAATGGAAGTAAGGACTCACTGACAGTTGGAGAAAACCAACCATGGAATAGAGTACTTTGTGAGATGCTAAACTCCTTGCCACCATTGGTTATAAAAATGCATTGGTTCATAGATTTAGAGCTAAAAGGGGAGTCCAACCCTCTCAATTTTTAGAAGAGAAAATTGAGGTTGGAGAAGGAAAAGTGATCTGCCCAGAGTCATGTAGGAAGAGTTTGAGATATGATTCACACTCAAATCTTACTAACTCAGAATCCAGTGCTCTACCTTCTATACAGTTGACCAACTGCCAGATTTGTTATGTGTTCTTTCCTTAGTATGTTTGCAACAAACTCACTCCCATGTATTCTTTGATCCACTGACATTTGTCTGCATTCTTCCTCGTATAAGACACTCATCTCCTGACTCTATAAAATTTCATTGGCTCTCCCTGATGTCTGGAATTCACTCCTTCTTCATCTCTGACTCTTGGCTTTTGAGGATTCCTTCAAGCCCCAGCTAAAATCCCACCTTCTGCAAGAAACCTTTTCCAGTACTTCTTATTGCTAGTGTCTTCCCTATGTTGAGTATATCTGAATTATCATGTATATATCTGTTGTGCCTAGTTGTTCCCCCCATTGTCTCCCCAATTAGACTATTGACCCCTTGAGAACAGAGACTGTCTTTTGCCTTTCTTTGTATCACCAGCACTTACCACAGTCTCAAGTACTTAATACATACTCATTGACTGACAAAATTTGATCAGATCCTTTAGCCAATACTGATTGTAATCTAATGGCAACCCCCTCCTCTCCCTCCAGAATCTCCATTTACTCTGATTTATAAACATCAATTCCACCTACCATATGCTGTAGCAGAAAGAGAATTGGACTGGGAATTATATCTGAGTGGTTCCACTTTTTATGCAATAGATCTGTGGCACTGGAGAAGTTTATTTCCCTCTCTGGGTCTCTGCAACCTTATCTGTAACATGGGGCATTAGTCCAGAACATTTCTAAGGTCCCTTCTTACTCTAACATTCTATACTTCTATAGTCAGTCCCTTAAGTGATACTTCCTCAAATGTTCAGCCAGGTCTACCCCATGATCGGTGACTTATACATTATGAACTGGGATTTGAAGATCCTCATTCCTCCTTAACAGGTTTACAGGAATAGTCATTTTATGTGAAGGTGTCAAGCTCATTATGCAAGGAAAAATGTTCCTGCTCCACCACTGATGCTGAAGATTTAGAGTCAGCTTTGCAGGTCATGGAACCATCATCTCATATACACATTATCCTCTCTCACTGGGGTTTATTATCCTCCTGGGCATTTTGCTGACAGCTTCATTCTTTCAAAGTGTATTTGTCACATTAGGACTTGAGGCTGGAGTACAGGTTTCAAACCACACAAAATGTCGGATTTATTTGGGGGTCCCTTTTTATGCTAGTTGAGTAATCATCATAAATAAACTTCCAGGTGGAAATAAAGGTAATTAATGGCCATGGCTTAGGTTGTAAAGACAGAAAACAAATTTTCAATCCCAAAGCTATTATGGACTTGACTACAGATGGAAACAGCCTAACCAAGCTAAGACTGTAAGTACTCTTTGTTCAGGGGGTATGCTTCCAGCAAGACTGCTATTTTCCTAGCCATGAAGTTAGTGCCATTGGCTTATGCCCCTAATATGGTGCCCATATTTACTTATTTGAGAGGTGTGGCCGCTATTCCTCAGAATGTGGGAAAGACTTTTTTTTAGTACAACATGACTTTTCCTTAAGGAAAAAATCAAATCAAATGAATAAAAATCATTGCTTTAAGACTTTTGCCCTAGACACCCACTTAGAAGGTTGAAAATCCTGTATTCGCCTATCAATGAGACTTTGGACATACTTCTTTCCCTATCTTAGACCAACAACAAAAATAATAGCCTAAAGTTATAAGACTTGAGTTAAAATTCCACCTTTGCCATTTATAAACGTGGGACCTTGGATAAATCACTTTATTTTGTCTATGAAAGGAGGGAATTTGGAGTACATGGTCTCCTAATTATTTGTTATCTCTAAATCATAAAATGAGATCATGGGTATAGCTAGGTTGCTCAGTAGAGCACTAGACCTGAAGTCAAAATTAATAATCTTAAATTCAAATCTGACCTCAGACACTTATTAGCTGTGTGACCCTGGCAAAGTCACTTAACCCTGTTTGCCTCAGTTTTCTTATGTGTAAAATGAGCTTGAGAAGGAAATAGCAAACCACTCCTACATCAAGAAAATGACAAAAGTGATCATGAAGAATTGAATGTTACTGAACAGCACAAAACTAAATCAAACAATCATAAGATAATAGATTTAGATGTAGAAGGCTTTTAGTCCTACTACCTTATTTTACAGATAAGCAAACTGAAACTAATAGTAATTAAATGACTTGTCTAGGGTTGTATAATTAGTAAGTATCTGAGATGAGATTTTAATTCAGTCTTCCTGAATCCAGATAAAGCACTCTATATCTTGCCTCATATCACTGTGAACCTATGATAAAAAACTATTTCATCAGCCATATGTCTTCATAAGGTATGCTTCTTGAGTATTGAGGGAGGAAGAGGGTGCTAGCCTAGCTAGCCAAATCATCACAATACACCTTCTCAGTCTGTGGAGATAGCCATTAGTCAATAACCCTTCATGTCCAAAGCACTGACTTCTATAAATTAATAAGTAGTATAGAATTTTATTGAGTTTATGAAAAAAAGATTCTTTTGAGATTGATTCAATCAGTATGTTCTATGTTCCTCAAAAAAATTTTTCAAAAGTGTAACACTTGATATTTGATATGAATACTTATATTCAAGGGTCCAAGTGAAAGAAGGAGCTAAGAACTAATCCCTGTGGTCTTTTCAGATTCTGGTTCTGAAAAAGTAAGCACTTCTTATCCTTACCCGTATAGCAATCCATGATCAGAAATAAAATAGTTTTCTATACAGTAAATATGTAGTCACTTCTTACAACCAATTAAGTTATTGAGAAAGTCTATTAGATACAACGTTTGCCCTTGAGGTAGTTGGCCACTGCATAATTGTTTTTATACAAATGCTAAAAGTTAGTTTTGGGTGGAGAGCATGCAGCAAAGCCCAGGAAGTACTGAGCTCAGCCTGACATGGCAGGGACAGGACCCTGAACAGACCTCAGGGAGCCACTGGCAGCAGCAGTATCCAGATGGCTCAACCCACAAACACCACAGATAGCTTCAAAGGAGGGCTCCATCACCCAGGAGAGGGGAGCAGAGGTCTGGAGCCAACCAGCAGCATCCACTGTAATGGCAGCTTCCATTTTTGGAGCCCTCCACCAAGAGCCCCTGGGGGAATTGAGCAACTGATCTGAATCTCATCCCTGACAAAGAACTCAAAAGTCAAGTAAATGGCTGGGAAAATGTCCAAAAAAGGGAAAAAGAATAAGACAATTGAAGGCTACTTTCTTGGTGAGCATGTATTTTCTTTCATCCATTCAGATGTGGAGGAAAAAATTAGGTCTTCAGAGGAAGACCTAAAATTCAAGGCATCTGTATCCAAAACCTCCAAAATAAATATGCAATGATAGCCATAGAAGAGCTTGAAAAGGACAAAAAATTGGGAAGATAAATGAGAGTGGTGCAAGAAAACCATGAAAAGCAGGTCAACAGCTTGCTAAAAGAGACTCAAAAAATGCTGAAAAAAATAACACCTTAAAGACCAGACTAATTCAAATGACAAAAAAGGTCCAAAAAACCAATGAGGAGAAGAATGCTTTAAAGAGAAGAATTAGCCAAATGGAAAAAAGAAGTTCAAAAGCTCAGTGAAGAAAATAGGTTTTTTTAAAAATGAGAATGGAACAGATGGAAGCTAATGACTTTATGAGAAACCAGGAAATAACAAAACAAAACCAAAAGAATGAAAAAATAGAAGATAATGGGGAATATCTAATTGGAAAAACAACTGACCTGGAAAATAGATCCAGGAGAGACAATTTAAAAATCATGGGACTACCTGAAAGTCATGATCAAAACAATAGCCTATACATCATCTTTCATGAAATTATCAAAGAAAACTGCCCTGATATTTTAGAACCAGAGGGTAAAATAAATATTGAAAGAATCCACTGATCACCTCCTGAAAGAGATCCAAAAGGAGAAACTCCTAGCAATATTGTAGCCAAATTACAGAGTTCCCAGGTCAAGGAGAAAGTATTGTAAGCACCTAGAAAGAAACAATTCAACTATTGTGGAAATACAATCAGGATAACACAGGATCTTACAGCTTTCACATTAAGGGAATGAAGGGCTTGGAATATGATATTCCAGAAGGCAAATGAACTAGGATTAAAACCAAAAATCATCAACCCAGCAAAACTGAGTATAATACTTCAGAGGAAAAAAATAGTCATTCAATAATATAGAGGACTTTCAGACACTCTTGATGTAAAGACCAGACCTGGAAAGAAAATTTTGACTTCCAAACACAAGAAGCAAGAGAAGCATGAAAAGGTAAACAGGAAAAGAGAAATCATAAAGGATTTTCTAAAGTTGAACTGTTTACATTCCTTCATGGAAAGATAATATTTGTAACTCTTGAGACTATTCTCAGTATTTGGGTATATATATATATATATATATATATATATATATATATATATATATATATATATATATATATATATATATATATATATATATAGACAGAGAGCACAGGGTGAGTTGAATAAGAAGGGATGATATCTAAAAAAACAAAATTAAGGGGTGAGAGAGGAATATTTTGGGAGGAGAAAGGGAGAAATGAAATGGGGCAAACTAACACTCATGAAAGAGGCAAGAATAAGCTTAGTGAATGAAGGAGAAAAGGGAGGAGGTAAGAGGGAAAAAGTGAAACTTACTGTCTTCACATTTGGCTTGAGGAGGAAATAACATGCTCACTAAATTTGGTATGAAAATCTATATTACACTACAGGAAAATATGGGAGAAGGGGACAAGTAGGGTGAGGGGGGATGATAGAAAGGAGGGCAAATGGGAGAAGGGAGAAATTAGAAGTAAATACTTATGGGGAGGGAGAAGGTCAAAAGAAAGAATGGAATAAATGGGGGGGGCAGGATAGGATGGATGGAAATATAGTTAGTTTTACACAACATGACTATTATGGAATTCATTTGCAAAACTACACATATATAGCTTATATTGAATTGCTCACCTTCTCAGTGGGGATGAGTGGGGAGGGAAGAATGGAGAGAAGTTGGAATTCAAAATATTAAGAACAAATATTGAGAAATGTTTTTGTATACAACTGGGAAATGAGAAATACAGGTAATGGGGTATAGAAATCTATTTTGTCCTACAAGAAAAGAGAGAAGAAGGGGATAAGGGAAAGGAGGAGTGTGATAGAAGGAGGGCATATTGAGAGAAGGGTAATCAGAATGCATGGCATTATGGGATGGGGGAAGAGAGAGATGGGGAGAAAATTTGGAACTCAAAATTTTGTGGAAATGAATTTTGAAAACTAAAAATAAATAAACATTTAAAATTTAGAAAAAAAGTTAGTTTGGATTTTCTCTGTGCTCTGTTCTATTTTTATTTCTGGACACCTTTCTATGTAGCCTATCCCAAGTTAGTGGTTTTATAAACTAGAGATGTTGAACAAGGCAATCATAACATTTGTAGATTAACATTTCATTCCAGTATAGGGGACTGACACAGAAAATGAACTTGAGGCACATGGGGCACATTTTATCTTTTTCTCACATTTGACCCAAATGAAAAAGGCCTTTGAAAAATTATCACAGGGAAAAAATAGAGAAGCAATGTCAAGGTGATAAGTAGTTGAGATGAGCCATAGACCTTATTTTATTCAATTAAATAATATTGATAATGTTATTCATGGCCTCATTTCCTTCCTTTATCATCTCTATATTTCCTCTTTGAAAAGGCTAAATCATTAATGGGTATAGCATCTCCCCCCGCCACTGCCCATAACCACCCTACACCCCACACACATACAACAAGCTTTGATAAGGAAAATCTCCCCACTCTGTGTTATGTACACCCTCTAGGCCTACCAAAGAGGACTGTCACCTTACACACTGATATAACATAATTCAATTTCCCTTCCCCAAGCATATGTTGGGTAATACTTGGTACAGTAATTACTATGATGATGTTAGAGTTTGTCAGATTTATGGAAATGAGAATATGTAAGCACAGTAGATAATATTTACTTTTGATCCTGAAGTAAAGGTAATTGGCTTTAATTATCATAGTAAATGTTCTTGCTGCTCCAGATAATTATAGGTGGACCCTTCCAGAAAAACAATGTATTGTGCCATCTTACTAGCTCTGCTACAGTTATGGTTGAGAGAGCAATTTCATTATAAGTCTTTGGTTATTAGGGTGTACTTACAAAAAAAAATCCCTCAGTTGAAGCATCATTATTTTTCTCAGCCAAAACTCACAGCTAAGTGTCTTGAAGTTCCCCTTCTTTCTTCAATATACCTATCCTACTGACAAGTTTTAGAAAGTTGTAATAACTACTCTTGATCTTAGCTTTTTAAAAATCATTGAATCTCTATCTTTAAATCTCATCTAGAAGAGTATCTGAGTTCTAGGGAATGGAAAGTTCCATCAAGGAAATCATGCTCCCTAGAGCAAATTCTAATTGGTTCCTTGGCAGAATGTCAATTATTTTCTGTTCATGATTTTGCATTACAGAGAACTTGATAACCCTTCTAAAGTTATGGTGGATCTTACTTAAATTTCAAGGAATATGAGGAGTATGGGAAACTTATATGGATTTGACATTTTGATTTCAAATCATATGCATAAAAACAGTGAAATCCCCAGTTCCCACAATCATCATTTTAAATATGTTTAGTGAGGAGTCTCTGCATTTTGACTGGCTTCATGTCTACCATAAGACTTTATTTGCCTCAAATTGGGAATTATCTTTTTTTGCAAATAGGTCAGTCATTCTTCCCCCTTTGTTAACATTTTCCTTTTCCTATTGTGACTAAAAGTCCTTTTGGTAAAGAATTTAAGGCACGTTCTCAGACTCTTTCTTAAGCCAATTAATTAGCTGTGTTAAAAACTGTTTCACCAGTGTCCAGATAGAACACTCTCAACATCAAATGCTAAATTTATTTTCATAGACTAAGGATGCAAGAGGTGAAATTCAAGGACAAGAGAGCACAGTGAGTGGCTGCTATAGATGGCCAGTTGGGAATATGAACAAATCTGAAATCCCTTTAATCACAAGGTGGCATGCTCTTGGGAGATTTAACTCCCTAGACATTCGTTGCATCAGAGAGCTAGCCTAATAATCTGTACTTTCGTGTTTCCTAACTTAAAAAGAGACTACCTCCAGATATTCTCTTTGGAAGAGGCTGAGCATTTAGGAAGAACCATATTGAATACATGTGATCATGAGTCATTCTATATTGAACATGAAGCAGTTATTTACCAGCAAGGCAGAGGCATTATATTCCTCCCACCTCCACTAAACACATGTGCATGACCATAGAAATCTAGGCCAGTGTATTAGACATGTTTAGCTATTTCAAGGTGCACATGAAGGTGAAGGACTTTCCCAGAGATCGAGTCTTTCCCTGCTATATTTGCATTTGAATAAATTGTATAAATCCCAGACAGACAAAAATAAAAATGTACCTTAAGAACTGGAACATTGACAGTAGAAGGGTCTCCATTTATGATTCATCAGTCCTTTGCTCAGACATTATTATTGTAGATGTTCTCTTTGTCATTAAACTCCAGTCATTCATCCTTCCAGCACAATATTCTTTGATCCTTTTTTAAAAAAAATCTCTGATCACCTTTTAAATTCAACCTACTCTGTCCACTTTTCTCTCAAAGAGCAGGGATATGGGTCCTACAGAAGAGATACTATTTTGCAGACATCACAACAAGAAAAGCTTCTCATTCTTTGAGGCAGCTAGGTGGTACAGCAGATAAAGTGTTAGACTTGGAGTCAAGAAAACCTAAGTTTGATTTCTGTCTCGGACATTTACCAGCTATGTGACTCAGGGCAAGTTATTTAACTTTTCTCAGCCTCAGTTTCCTCATTTGTAAAATAAGGGTAATTATGGCACCTACCTTCAAGAGCTGATGTGAGGAATAAATGAGATAATATAAAATGTCACATTAGAGACTTTAAAGTGCTGTATAAATGCTAGTATGTGTACACACACACACATGTATATACACAAACATATATACACATGCACACACATGTTTCTGTACATATACACATAGATTTATATATGTGTTTACATATACATACATACCTACATGATATATGACCCACACCAATGGTAATGATGAAATCAATGAATTTTCTAACCTGCAAGAACTGGATAAAATCAAATTGCTCTACATTTGTGATGCAGAGGAAAAAACTAGAGCCTGTCAGAAGAAACTCATTTCAGGGTAGTACAAGATAGTAACCTAGATTCAAAAAGTATTTTCTGTCCTATTTCAAATTTGAATTATGTAGCTCTTAGATCAACCTTATTACTGAAAAACGTTACATACATATGCACATATACACACATACACACACTTGCCCACACATACATACTCAAGTACATACATACCTATACTCACAAATTAAAGCCAAATACTGCTTATTTCCCTGTGTATGTGTTAGTCATGCGCCTTAATTGTAAATGAAAATGAAAATCCCAACAGTTGGGGATTATTTCAACTTTTCCAAGTTGTGAAAAGAACCCATAAAAAAAGATAAAAATATTAATTCGGTGTGACAAATTAAGACTAAGACTGTGCGCAGGAAATGAAAACCCTGTCCAATTGTGTCAAGGTTTATGTTTTTCTGGCAATCCTTTTTATTTCAAAGAGATTATATTGTTGCTATAGAAAATGTAGAAGCAGTTGCTTGTGTGTGTGTGTGGGTGTGTGTGTGTGTGTGTCTGTCTGTCTGTCTGTCAGGTCAGGAGATATATAACAGATAGGTGTATAGATGAGGGATGACTTGTGTTAAATTGCTTTGAACTATTTCTAACCACTATGGCAATTGGTGCAGACCTTGGAGTGGAAAAGGACTGCATTTCCCTTTTCTGGAAAATAAGATGAGCTTCTCCAGTCACTTCTCTGGCAAAGCACCTGAATTCTCTGGGC
Organism: Notamacropus eugenii; assembly: GCF_028372415.1. NCBI lineage: Eukaryota > Metazoa > Chordata > Mammalia > Diprotodontia > Macropodidae > Notamacropus > Notamacropus eugenii. Next base: position 184,897,336 of record NC_092872.1, on the reverse strand, counting down.
AAGACAAATGGTACAATTAGCATAACAAAATCTATGACCTCCAGAGAAACCCTTCTGCTAAGCAACAATTACTGATTCCTCTGTTCATCTCCCTGTAATCTTTCCATGGTGTCTATTTTGTCATAATGTTAATGGTAGTGCAAAAAAAAAAAAAAAACACTTTATTATACTAATGACTTAATAATGATCATGAATAATAACTGATTCCTAAAAATCTAAGAATATTTTAAATAGATTTGATGATCCTAAATAATCATAATCTCAAAGTTTCCTGGGATGAAAAACATTCAAAGTAAAGATACAAGGTTGAGGAAGTCAAGATCATACAGGCACAGGAGAAGGTACATATACTGCCCTCTGTTGGAGTTCTACCAAAGATACTTCAAGGAGCCATCAGAGGATGGATGTATATCCTAACACTTGTATCCAATTGCAAAATTCAGTTATTTTATCAATCTGTGTAATATCTGTAGAACAGTGACGTATAAAGGGAATCTTAAAAGGACAGTATTTTCTCCTCCTTGGCCAGTGGCTTTCAGAATCCCAATAAAAAGAGCTGGAAAATAAAATAAAAACATCAAAAACTATAAATACTTTTATATAATAATAGTGATACTTCATATTTAGTTAATGCTTTAAGGATTAAAAAGTGCTTTCTTCACAGCAATGCTACAACGTTGAGAGGGGAGAAATTATCTTCATCATGATTGTTTTGCTATTATATTTTATTTTTAGGGATTATCTGGTGTGGAAATACACTTTCTAACAAGGAAGATTGACACTTTTATCAACCAAAGTCTTAGAGAATTGCCTAGGTACCAAGAAGGTATCTGGTTCCCTCTAGTCATACAGGTAGAATATGTCATAAGTAGAACAAATTCCAAGTCCAGCCTTCTACCCGTTAAACAATACTATCCCTCCACAAATACTATAATACCCACTTTACAGATGAGGAAATTGAGTCTTAGAGAGAGAAAGTGAGTTACCTACATTTTATATTGAAGGATGTGGCACAGTTAGCATTCAAACCCAAGTGTCCTGACCCCATGTCTAGGAGTCTTCCTCCAGCTCATGATGCATTCTTTTTTTTTTTTTTAATTTTAGTTAATTTATTTACTTTTAGTTTTTAACACTCATTTCCACAAGATTTTGAGTTCCAAATTTTCTCCTCATTTCTCTCCTTCCCCACCCCAATACACCTTGCATTCTGATTACTCCTTCCCCCAATCTGCTCTCCCTTCTATCACACCCCTCCCTTCCCTTATCCCCATCTTCTCTCTTTTCTTGTAGGATAAGATATATTTCTATACACCCATTACCTGTATTTATTTCCCAGTTGCCTGCAAAAATAATTCTCAACACTCACTCCTTAAACTTTGAGCTCCAACTTCCTTCCCTTCCTCCCTCCCTACTCAGCCCCATTGAGAAACAAGCAATTCAATATAGGCTATATATGTTCAGTTTTGCTAAAGACTTCCATAGTAGTCATGTTGTTATATTTCCCTGCATCCTGTCCTGCCTCCATTTATTCTAATTTGTTTAGACCTTGTCCTTCCCCTAAAGTGATTACTACTTATTACTCCCTCCTCCTATTTGCCCTCCCTTCTATCATCCTCCCACCCCACTTGTCCCCTTCTCCCCTACTTTACTATAGGATGAGATAGATTTTCACACCAAATTGAGTGCATGTATTATTCCCTCTGTAAGCTAGGTGTGATGAGAGTAAGATTTACTTTGTCCCTCTCACATACCCCCTTTTCCCCTCCATTGATAAAGCCTTTTCTTGCCTCTCTTATGAGATATAATTTGTCCCATTCTCTTTCTCCTTTTCTCCTTCCAATATATTCCTCTCTCACACCTTAATTTTATTTTTTACGTATCATCCCTTCCTATTTAAGTGACCCTGTACCTTCTGCATCCAATACCTCCAAAATGAATATGCAATGGGATCAGGCCATGGAGCAGCCTGAAAAGTGAGTCAACAGTTTGCTAAAGGAGACCCCAAAAAATGCTGAAAAAAATAACACCTTTAAAAATAGGCTGACTCAATTGGTAAAAGAGGTCCAAAAAGCCAATGAGGAGAAGAAGGCTTTAAAAAACAGGATCAGGCAAATGGAAAAGTAGGCTCCAAAACTCACTGAAGAAAATAGTTTCTTTAAAATGAGAGTGGAGCTGAGGGAAGCTAATTACTATATAATAAAGCAAGAAATTACAAAATAAAACCAAAAGAATGAAAAAATAGAAGATAATGTGAAATATGTCATTGGAAAAACAACTGACCTGGAAAATAGATCCAGGAGAGACAATTTAAAATTTATGGGGCTACATGAAAGCCATGATCAAAAAAAGAGCCTACTACATGGAAAGATAATATTTATAACTCTTGAGACTTTTCTTAGTATTTGGATAGGTGGAGGGATTATACAAACACACACACATACACACACACAGAGCACAGGAATCAGAAGGAATGATATCTATAATAAAAGGAAAATTAAATAGTGAGAGAGGAATATATTGGGAGGAGAAAGGGAGAAATGGGATGGGGCAAATTATCACTCATAAAAGAGATAAGAAGAGTCTTGTTACATAGAGGAGAAAAGGGAGGAGGTGAAAGGGGAAAAGTGAAGCTTACTCTCTTCACATATGGCCTGAGGAGGGAATAACATGCTCATTAAATTTGGTATGAAAATCTATCTTACACTACAGGAAATTAGTGGAGAAGGGGAGAAATGGGATAAGGCAGATGATCAAAGGGAGGGCAAATGGGGGAAGGGAGTAACTAGAAGTAGACACTTTAGGGAATGGACAAGGTCAAATGAGAGAATAGAATAAAGGGGGGACAGGGTAGGATGGAGGGCGATATAGTTAGTCTTACACAATATTGCTATTATTGAAGTCTTTTGCAAATGACACATATATAGCCTGTATTGAATTGCTTGCCTTCTCAGTGGGAATGCGTGGGGAGGGAGGAAGGGAGAGAAGTTGGAATTCAAAGTATTGGAAAAGAATGTTAAGAATTGTTATTGCATATAACTGGGAAATAAGAGATACAGGTAGTGGGGTATAGAAATCTATCTTGCCCTACAAGAAAAGAGAGAAGATGGGAATAAGATAAGGGTGGGGTGTGATAGAAGGGAGGGCACATTGAGAGAAAAGGTAATCAGAATGCAATGTGTTATGGGGTGGAGGAAGGGGAGAGAAGAGGAGAAAAATTGGAACTTAAAATTTTTTGAAAACGAATGTTGTAATCTAAAAATTAATTAATTAATTAATAAAAAATACTGATTAAAGTACTACTCCTATTAACACACTGGGGGCATTTAGGGGTGATGATAAAGACATTTCCTTACTGAATCTAGGCCATATTCATTCTAAAATATAATTAAGAGACCTGAAAATAGCTTCTGTTCTAAGGTTAGTCTTTTTGCCCATGAGTATTACAGCATTGATTGAGTTTACAATTAGCTTTCTCGTTTTTCTCTCCCCTTCATCTGTTATAAGATATAGAAACATATGGGTGTACCCAGAAGACATTTCAGTATAGGATTTATCTTTATATACAGAAACAGAAGTAAATTTAAGCTGGCCTTCTCCCCAATCCCATCGGCAAGGTGATTTTAGCATTCCAAACATGGCACCTCATATTTTCACACCTATAATAAGAACAGTCTCTTGGTGTGAACCAAGCTGAAGCTCTTAAATGTGTCTCCCTCTTCCTTTGTAAACAGAAGAATGTGAGCTATTTTCCCTCCCTTTTGTAATACTATCTCAAATGAGATACTAATCTGCATGACTCAAGCACAAAAGGAGACCAGTGAGATTGTTGTGGAACAAGGCTAAGTAGGGTTAACAGTTCCTTGGTATATCAATCACTTTTATTGCCCTTAAGACAGCCCTTCTATTATTTATGTTTGCTGGGTGAACCAGTGTATTTATGGCATAGCTAGTTGTCACAAGGCTAAAAAAAGTGATGGATACCAAAATTAATCTCATACTACTTGTCTTGAGCTTGGTACATGCAAAATCATGGAAGCTACTTATGCATCCTTAAGACCACTGTTGAATAGTTAGTTCATGTGTCATTGATTTAGAAACACTGATCATTATGGAAAGCACGAGTCTTGGCCATCTACATATAACTATTGTTGAAAGAAAATAGTCATCAAATTCATTTGTTTATTCATTTAACAAACATTTACTGAGGACATACTAGATTTTGAACGCTTAAAAAGTTATTAACCCTAGCATTCTCTAAAGTTATCATCTTATATCTCCCCTCCTTTTCACTCCCAAACCTCTAAGAAAATGGTCTACACTAATTGTCTCAATTTTCTCTCTTTCTTACTTCTCAACCCACTGTGATATAGTTTTCACACTCAACAAAAATTGTTCTTTCTAATGGTAGCATTGATTTCCTATCTGCCAAATTCAACAGCCTTTTATCAGTTCTCATTCTTCTTGACCTCTTTGCAGCAGCACCTTCTGTTGGTTACTCTCCCCTCTGGGTTTTCGTGATGCTCTCATGTCCAATGCTTGCTACAGAGTTGACACTTAATAACTGCTTATTTATTGCTTATCCTTTCTAATTCTTCATTCTTTGTTGATGTATCATCATCTGTGGGTGTGCCTCAGGGATCTATCCTAGGTCCTATTCTTTTTACCCATTGTCCTCTTAGTGTCTTCATTAACTCCCGTAGATTTGATTAGCATCTAAATGCAGATGACTCCCACATCTACATATCTATCCATAATTTCTCACTAAACTCCAGGCCCACTTCTTGAACTTCCTCTTGGACATTTCAAACTGGATATCCTACATGTTCAGAAAAGAAATGAGTGTCTTTCCCTCAAACCCCTCCCCAATTCTGAACTTTCTCATTACTGTTGAGAGCACCACTATCCTTACAGTCTTTCAAGTTCACAAATTCCCTGTCATCTTTGAGTCTTCAATCTCATTAAACCTCCATCGTATAAACATTTGTCAAAACTTGTCATTTCTTTCTTTACAACATCTCTTGTATATGTTTTTTATTCTCCACTCACATAGCCACCACCATAGTTTAAATCATTATTACCTGTCAACTAGTCTCTTGCAATATGCTAATTAGTCTCCCTGAATCAAATTGCTTTTCTTTACAATTCACCCTTCACATAGCTACTGATATGATAATCCTAAAGAATGGGAGTAACTATGTCACTGTTCTACTCAATAAACTTCCATGACTCCCTATTACAATTAGAATCAAATATATTTTATTACATTTGGGATTTATAACCTTTCATCACCTGATCCCTTAACTACTTTTCCAGACTTATCACATATGACTTCCTTGCAAATATCCTAATACAGATTGTCCTGCTCACTTTCATCACATTTACCATTCCAGTGACCATCTCTCTGTGCAGAAGTATAGACTCTTCCACATATCCAGAATGTACTTCCTTCTCTATTATATATACACCTTTGAATGTTAAGTTTCCTTGCATATGTGACCATGGTCCTCATTCCTACCTGAAGCTCAGTGATCCTTTCCATAGCTGCTAATATTCCCTTCTAGAAATTGCTTGATGTTAATTTTGTTTGTACTTGACATATAGGCTAACATGTCTGCTTTATGTGTCCCTTGGTAGAATATAAACTCCTTGATAATAGGATTTACTTTATTGTTGTCTTTGAATCCACAGCACTTCCTTTAGTGCCTAAGATGTAGCTTATATTTAATAAATTTTGGATGATTTGTTGGTTAATAAAAGCAAAATGAAACATGCTTTATAATCTCAAGGAACATATAACCTGGTGGTGGTGGTTGTTGTCCTTCATCTTCAAAGAGGGCCAAAATGACATCACCATGATAAAGTGAAATTTTAGTGTGTCTGACTGTGGCTGATCAGACCAACACAAGCTCAGAATGCTCTAACACAGGTTGAGCACAGATAGTCCATGTGAATATTTGTGGTGGATACTGCAAATTTGTGCATCCTACATTTACTTTGTGCTGTCTCACTTCTGTTTTGCTCATAGAGCACGGCACCCTTTCTGATGTGGGCATGCCATGCTGAACAGTCCTGTGCCAGTGTTTCCCATGTTGCACAGTCAAAAATCCAAAGTTCTTCAGAGAGTCCTTGAGAGTGTCTTTATATTGCTTCTTCTGACCACCATGTGATTGCTTGCCCCATGTGAGTTCTTCATAATCAGTCTTTTTGGCAAATGTACATTTTGCATTCGAACAACGTGGCCAGCCCATTGGAGTTGTGCTCTCTGAAACATAGTTTGAATGCTTGGCAGTTCAGTTCAATCAAGGATTTAAGTGTCTGGTACCTTATCCCACCAGGTGATCCTTAGAATTTTCTGAAGACAGTTCAAATGGAAGTGATTCAGTTTCCTGGCATGGCACTGGTAGATTGTCCATGAGGTCAGCACAACAGCTCTGTAGACCTTCAGTTGGGTAGTCAGTCTAATACTTCTTTTCTCCCAAACTTTTCTTCAGAGCCTTCCAAACACTGAGCTAGTTCTGGCAATGCGTGCATAAAACTCATTGTCAATGTGTACATCCCTGGAAAATATACTACCAAGGTAAGTGAGCTTATCCCCAGTGTTCAAAACTTCTCCATTTGTTGTAATCGATGGTTCCATATATGGGTGGTGTAGTGGTGGCTGTTGGAGCACCTGAGATTCTTGGTGTTAATTATTAGGCCAAAATTAGGACAGGCAGCAGAGAAATGATCCATACTTTTGCATCTCAGCTTCAGAAGCTGCATTGAGTGCACAATCATTTCCAAACAGAAAATCATGCACCAACACTCCCTTTGCTTTGCTCTTGGCTTGTAGCCTTTTCAAATTTAAGAACTTCCCATCAGTACAGTAGTTGACCTTGATACCATGTTCATCCTCATTGAAAGCATTTGACAACATGGCTGAAAACATCATGCTAAAAAACATAGGACCAGTCACACAGCCCTGTGGTGACTGAGAAGACATGAGAGCATTGTCCACTTCTGGAGTGGGTACAGTGAAGGGGAGCGCTGCGAAGCTGGCGTGGGTTTTGCAATCAAAACTACTATAATAGCAAGCTGGTATGCCTGCCAAGAGGAGTGAATGGACAGGTTCATAACAAAGTGATGCCACTCGCAGGAAAATGCCATGCCACCATCATCAGTGACTGTGCTCCCACTATGACAAACCCTGATGAAGCCAAAAAAAAATCTTATGAAGACCTAGAGACCCTTATGTGCCAAAAGAGGACAAGCTTATAATTTTGGGTGACTTTAATGCTAGAGTAGGGTTAGACTACCAGACTTGGCAGGGAGTCCTTGGGAGGAATGTAGTTGGAAACAGAAACAGCAGTCATTCACTGCTAAAAACTTGTGCATCACATGTCCTTCTCATCACCAACACTATTTTCCATTTGCCTAAACACAATAAAATTTCATGGCTGCACCCCTGCAGCAAATATTGGCATCTAATAGACTACGTGATATAACCTAGGAGGCAACAAAAGAGCAGAAATCACTTTCAAAACCCATTTTTATCATCATCTTCTTTATCACATGAATTTTCCCTAGTATCCTGTATGCTGTCCCTTCACAGACAGCCATCTCATAAAATGAAAAGAAAAGGGAAAAATAGGCTGAGCCAATCAATATTTTAAAAACCCTGAGTATATACACAAAACACCATGCTCAAGGGCCTCCCACCTTTATAAAGAAATAGCATGGGGTATCATATCTCTTCTTTGGAGACATGCTTGTTCTCTTTGTAATTTATACCATTCACTTTTGATTGTTTTGTGATTCCTTCCTTTTATAACATTGTAATCATTGTGTTTATTATTTACATGGTTCCATTGACTTCGCTCTGCATCAGTTCATGGAGACCTTTCCATACATCTCTGTGTTAATCACATTCATCATTTCTTACAGCACAGTAATATCCCACTACATTTATGTATCACAGTTTTTGAACCATTCTTTAATGAATGGGCATATGATTTGTTTCCAGTTCTTTGTTACCACAGAAAGTGCTGCTATAAATATTTTGGTGAATATGAATGAATCTGAAGAATTTCTTCTTATTAGTAATCTCTTTGGAATAGAAGCCTAAAAACTGAGTTCCTGGGTCAAAAATATGCTTTACTTACATAAATCCAAATTGCTGTTCAATATGGTTGTTTTGATTTACAATTACACCAATAATGCATTAATGTTACTGTCTTCTCGCAAGTGCTCCAGCACTTAGTATTTCTATCTTTTGCCATCTTTGTCAATTTACAGACTTCAGATTTTTTTATTTGTATTTCTCTCATTATATTAGTGATTTGGAGCACTTTTTCACTTGATGATAAGTTTAATACAAGTAAAATTTCTATAAATCATAATAGAAAGCTTCATGCACAAAGTCAGAGGAGGGAGAAATTGCTTCTTATTCTGAAAGAATAAGGTCAGAAGGTGACACAAAGAGAGCATTTTTGTTATTTTTTAGTTAAATTTAAACTTACTTTAGAGAACAATCTATATGTAACAAAAGTCTGAAATTTCATTAAAAATTACCTAGATAGGAAAAACAAATAGGAGGGTAGTACATACAGTGCTAAAGCTGAGGAAAGGAAGGACTGAATCCAAAACCTGCCTAAGACATTTCCTGGATGGGCAACCCTGGGCAAATCATTTGACCTTTGTCTGCTTCAGTTTCCTAACATATAAAATGAGAATAATAATAGAACTAACTCCCAGGGTTGTAATGAGGATAAAATGAGATATTTGTAAAGCACTTTGAAAAGCTTCAAATACTATGTAGATACTATCCACCACCTCCACCACCATTACTACTACCACCACCATCATCATAATCATCTCCTCTTTTCTGTTCTTCTTTTCCTATTGAATAGTTCATGTTTGGATTTATGTTCACAATTTTTTTTTTAAAAAAAAGGAATTACAAAGAATGATGTTCTTGAAGAGCAAAGAATTTTTGTTTATAGGGGACCAAGGCACAAAGTTATGGGGAGAGCTCAATAGCATCATAACAGCCAAAGGACAAAGGTAGCATCTACTGAGTCAGTGCATTTCAGGCTTTATCCTTGATCTAATTTCCCTTTTGTTGTTTTCCCTAGTCTCTGTGGACATTGGACAGTGGTGTGAACACCATTTACCATTTGCCCCCAATTAAGCACCCTGACGGTCAACTCTCATGCTCCTGCAGCTGGGCCTGGAACATCAATTTGCAGCTCAGTCACTACTTTACATTCCCACCAATCTTTTGGGGGCAATGATACCATTAGTCTAGCTTAGTATGAGCTGTTCCTTTGTTTTCTCTTCCCAGTAGGGTACAAAGCCATCATGGAAAAAAAAGAATGGATAAAAGTGACATTGTGTCTTCCCTTCCTGGCCTAGGACCTAGTTCTGAGAGACCAATTTTCCCCTCTTATTCATTGGTAGAGCACCTTTCTTCTTGGTGAGCTCCAGTTGTATACATAGGACACCAAAATTAAAAATAATCATAATAACAATGAAATAATGAAACATAAGACAAAATAGGAAAGAAAAAATGAGATGTCAGAGGTCAGAGATCAAAGCAAGAGGACTAATATGAAAGAGAAAGGATGTATGGGAGAAGCAGACTTGGGCAAACTCAAATATGTGGGATTTAAAACCAGTTCCTGTTATTTAAAGTTTCTTTGGTGAATGGGTTAGGTGATGTGCGTGTGTATATACACACACATGTATGTATGTATATCTATGCATATATGTATATGTGTGTGTATACATATACAAGTATGCATGCATACATATACATGTGTTCATGTGTGTATATGCATGTGTTTATCTATGCTCCCTTAGGACTTCATCTGTTGGACTGCCCTGTGAAGTGCTATATTCTGAAGTCTTGGAAAAGATGATGACTGACCAATGCCAGGTTAACTTTGGTTCTATTGAATTTATGAAAAAGAAAAGAAAGGCTTATTCCATGACCAGAATATTTATGTAGCACCTTAAAGTATTAAAAGTATTTCGTACATTCTATTTTATGTAACCCTTCCAGAATGTTCCATGGAAGTAATTTGTATGAAGATCGTTATTCCCATTTTACATATGAGGTAAATGAGCTCCAGAGAATTCAAGACACTTTCACTTAATCACAGAGCAACTAGATCCTAGAGATAGGATTTCAATATAGGACATCTCTTCCTGATTCCAATAAATGTTCTAGCCATCATTGGATATACTATCCATAATACCACACTTTCTTTCCAACCATATTTATTTACATTTGAAATGTAGGGGTTTCCCATTCTGGTTTTCTTGAAAGCCCAGGGAGAGCTACCACTAAAACAATTTGAGAGTTCCCTCGTCTAGATGCTTTAAGATGATCCCAGGGAGACTCTCACTCTCCATTAATTTTACAAGACTGAGATATGTATTTGACAATAAAATGACTAGCCAAATTAAAAGGAAAATAAATTCATTAGTACACAAAGGAAAACTGCTCAGGCTAGTAGCACCTTCATGTTATTAGAGTTCAGTATTTTTGTGGATTCTTAGGGAAGCTAGGTACTGCAGTGGATAGATTACAGAGCCTAAATTCAGGAAGACTCATCTTTATGACTTCAAATCCAGCCTCAGACACTTACTACCTGGGTAATCCTGGGCAAGTCATTTAACCATGTTTGCCTCAGTTCCTCATCTGTAAAATTAACTGGAAAAGGAAATGGCAGTATCTTTGCCAAGAAAATCTCAAATGGGGTCATGAAGAGTCAGACACAATTAAAAAGACTGAATAATAACAGACTTGCTTAGCATATACAGCCAACCAGCATCATTCTGGGGCAAAAAGGAAATGGTTGGGGTTAAGGTGGGAATTGTGTAATCCTTGGGGTCACAGAAGTTGTGAAAGGTCAGATTTGTCCCTATGCAAAATCAATTTCTCTGTGGTTAGTCTTAACAGGATTCCTTGAATTGGCAGTAAGTCTCTCAGTGGAGACATCCTTCAAGATAAAATCAAGTTTGCCTCATTCTCCTGTTGCCTTCAAGGAGCAGAGTATAATACAAGTCTCTACTTGTACAACTGCATGATTCTGTTTCTTTGAACTTGACTTTTCCAGAGAGAATAGGTTTCCCTCAAACTCATAGAACTAGTATTCATCAACATTGGCAACATTACATATTTTCCTGCTACCCTGAATTGTAGGTTTGTCAAGGGGTCTTATTCTCCATACCCCATGTTTTTATTTTTAGGATGTTTTAATAATAGTTCCATTCTGTTAATTAATACAGTTCTCTCATAAGGTCACTTCAATTTCCTCATTTTTCCATTAGGAAAATCCTGATAATATTCTTCATGAAAATACTCAGCAGTAATTAAATAAAATGCTGGTTTAATTTCATGAAAGACTATTGGTGTGGAAAGTGGGAGAAGATAGATGGAGAAAGTGAATTTCAAGTACCAATTTCATCTTTCTTCCAGTGTCTCCTCCCAAGGAAGATCACCATTTAACTTGTCATCTCCCTAGACTTCTTAGTGACAGTACATCAATAACCAAGACTGACCTGAATGATAGTCATTTCTAAATGTGCAGACTTGCGAGTTGAATGATGAAAAGTTTTGAATAATCACCACTACATTTTTCCATGGAAGTAGCCATTTTTACCGCACTATGGTATTTTGTAGTGGCCTGCACTGAGTCAGAGAGTGCTATTCATATTTAGAATATGACATCAGGCACCATAAAAACTATGCTGGGAAATTGGGATACTTTAATAGTGTTAACATCGGCATTTTCCTTGGCCCAATGTCTTGGACAGATTTTGAATGAAAAACACCAAAAAACCACGGATGCTGATGAAAATATATAGCAATTAATGACTAAGTACCCATTGTGTGTCCAACTTTATGATAGGGATCATAGGGGGTTGCAATGATGCAAATTCTGTTCTCAAAGAGCTTAGAGTGTGTCTCCTTTGATAGATTGATTATGTTAGATATATTAATGATTCTTTTTTGCTTCTGACCTCACAGTACCTTGACCTCTTCAACTCTAGCAATTTCCATTTCTGGTTCACTTTAAGCACCCAGTTGATGAGTTGAAACCTTAGACTCAGGACTATTTTCCAAGACCTCTAACTCCCCAAATCCTCTGAGTATTGCCACTTTATATTCAACTTCTTGCTTCCTCATCCCTACTGAGATTGTTGTTGGTCCTTATTGTGTCCTTGTGCCCTTCCTGTTTCTTCTCCTAGTTCATCACTTCCATTCTGATTTAACTGAATTGTTTGCATAGCATGTAAAAAAACATGATTTCTGAAATCAGACAAGTTCATCATGGAAGCTCAGGCATAGCGTCAATGTAACCACTTGCTTCTTAAATAAGGGGCTGGCTTGAAGGCTTTCAACTTGGAAAAACCCACATGAAAATATATTTTTAGAAGATTTTACTGCTAAACTCTGTTCATAAGACATTCTTATCATGCCTCCCCACCTCTTCTATTAGAAGTAACTTGGGGTGGTGGCATAATAGATAGAGTGCTAGATTTGGAGTCAGAAAGGTGTGGGTTCAGAACTTGCTCCACATACTCACTAGCTGTGTGATTCTGAGCAGTTTGCTTCATCTCTCTCAAGCTCATTTTCTTTTTCTGTAAAATGGTAATAGCATTAGTACTTCTTTCAGAGAATTGTTGTGAGGATCAAATGAGATAGCATATAAAAAGACTTAAAGTGCTATATTAATTTGAGCTGCTAGTATTAAGATGATGATGATGATGTATACGGTGGTGATCACTTGTTTTTCATCCTTTGTTTTCTAAGAAGATCAATGACATTACAGATGAGTGATGTCTTGCCTTGCACTTTAATTGAATTTAAGTGAGGCAGAGTTGCACAAAATCATCACCCTCAGTCTCTCTTCCTGAGTCATTGAAATTCAATGGCAAGACAAACTTTAGGATGAGTGGCAATGGCCCAGATACACTAGGTGACCTTGGAGTTTCTGATGTCTGACCAAGTTCTAAATGCTTCACGTTGCACGCTTCAGTCATTTTGAGGGCCATCGGAACAAATTGTTCTCATCTGCCCATGCCACTGGGGAAAGTCTTCACATGCCTGAGGTAGACATCCTCCAAACTCACCAATGGGTTTGAGGCCTGTTGGTTATCTGGTTTCACCTATCTGCCAAGACAGTTTTACTGGGCTATGACTACTATACATCCCATAATTTATTGGAGCCCCAGGTAAAAATTAAATGCCAGGTGAACAGCAAAGGTAGATGAGCAGCCCTGAAAAGAGCTTGGCAATCTCTGACCAAAGACATTCTAGTCTTCCCTGAATACTCTATATACCCCATTATTATTTCTATTCTAGCTTTGATAAAAAGAACCCTAAACTTCTGACTGATAAAACTGTTTAGTTAAAAGCACTTCATATATGCCAAAGAGTACATCTTACTGGGCTGCTTCTGGATATTCAACTTCATGAATTGTTACTTTCCTACCATCAAAAGGGACTACTTCAGTATTCGTGAATCTAGTATCCATGTTATTTCTCTAACTTTCTAGTGAAAATGCTCAAGGAGAGTGTAGCACACCTTGCTGCGTATTGGCATCTCTCTTTTTTTTATTATCAAGATTTATTGTTGCTCTGTGTTAATATCGATCTTAGCCTTACCTTCTCATTTAGCTATTAATTGCATTAATCTCCTCTGCTATAACAAGAAAACAGTCTCTGATTCTACTTCAACTCTGATTTTGCAGTTGCATAGATATTTAGAATTTTAATTATCTAAATGAAGTAAGTTAAGACTTCAAAGAGTGACCATATTTCTAGGGGTGGTGATGGTCATGGAACAAATGATTCATGTGATGAGCTAAATGACCAACATTAGAAAATAAAACCAGATGGCACCTACATTTTTGGAAAATAGTTTGAAGCATAAAACTCAGATTAAAAACAACTGTCCACTGGAAATATCAAACTGTAACATGACCAGGGGCAGCTAGGTGACACAGTGGTTAGAGTGCTGACCCTGGGGTCAAGAGAACCTGAGTTCAAATTTGACCTCAGACTCTTACTAGCTGTGTGACCCTGAATAAATCACAACCCTATTTGCCTCAGGTTCTTCATTTGTAAATTGAGCTAGAGAAAGAAATGGCAAACCATTCCAGCATTTTTGCTAAGAAGACCCCAAATGAGGTCACAAAAAAATTGAACAGAATTTTTTTTTATGATAGAAATATGCTAGTTTCAGAATAAAGTTCTATAGAACTTTATGAAGTTCTATAAGTTCATAAAGTTCTATAGAACTTTATGAAAGAAATTGATCTGTGTCAAAATAAGAGAGATCTGTTTAAGTCCAAAGGAATGACAGTGTTTGAGAAATAGTTCTGGACATATTCAGGAGAGGCTTATCTTTCAATGAGTCTCAGAATTCCAGAATAAAGCAGAAGATGAGACTGTCAATCTCCCATATGTACTACTTATGTTGCCAAGGGGAAGATCACAAGGGAAAATGTAGTTAAGGGAAATCTCCTAGTCATAGATCCAGTTATGGGGACAAAGGAGTTCGGGGATTGATGCGTGGATGAATCTCTGCGCTATCTTCCCTAAGCCATGGTTTACAAAGTACCAAGAGCTGTCAGAACTGTTAGTCTCAGCTCTGATTAATGACTGATGCTTTTAAAGAAAAGGACTAACATAGCTGGGATGAAGAACATCAGAAGACAGACATAATTACAAGGAAAATAATGCAAGGAAACTTAATCAAGGAAAATATTCACAAAATAAGGGGCAATCAGGGAGGATGGAAACAGATTAGGTCCTCTTTGTTTTCTACTGGAATTATCCCCCCCACACATACACACACTTCCAGCCACAAAAGGTAATGTTTGCTAGATTTTTATTGAGTTCTTTGAATCAAGTAGGATTAGACTTTCGGGGGAGAAACTAGGGAGCCCAAATGTGGTACATGGGTCATGATTTAAGGACTGATGCCAATTCTTGCTAGTGATAGGGTAGAAGATATCCAAACTCTCTGCTAGGAGGCAGAACGGCTTTTGTCTGTTACCCTAGACCTTACTTCTTCCAGGGGATATAGGACATAGTCATTTGGACTGCCTAGGCTTTGCCATTTAGCTGGGTAAGGAGGATACTGAATTCTTTGTAAATCTTTGGTTCAAGTTCCATCAGATGTGGAAGTTTTACCAAGGACAATTTACTTAACTTCTATGAAGCTCAGTTTCCTTACTTTTCAAATAGAGATAATAAAGCACACAGTACATCTCAGAGTTATTATGAGAATCAAAGTACATCATGTATTTGCAGAATTTTGCAAACCTTAAAGCTCTGGCATGTGTCAGCTATAGTTATTAGGTTAGCAGGCAAGAGTATCCTGGGATGAAGTCAGGAAAATAAATATAAGGGAATGAATCCAGATAATGGAATCTGTTCAGCCATCTAATGATCTCTCAGGGAAATGATGGGAATGCTCCAGCATTTCAAGTGAGTCTCAGTCGAACACTAGGTTGCTTAGTCTAGGGATTAATGCCATGGTGGACCCCATGGATTCAACTAGACCAATGGAGTGGAAAGAATGCAGGACTGGGAGGCAGACAACATGGACTGAGTTTCCAGTACTTGCATTCAGTGTATGTATGCCCTTCAGCAAACAGTTCTTTGCAAAATCTCTCTATGAATTGTGTTTGTCTCTACAAAATAGTGATTTTTTTAACTTGCTTTATTTTTTCCTCACAGGGACCTTCAGAGGATCTGTGTGAGAGCCTCTGTGTTGCTTAGACATCCTTAGGAAAAAGATAGAAATTGAAATCTAGGGTGTCATTTGCATAAAATAAACTAACATACCTTCTATGGGGCTTCCAATTTCTGCTTCCACAGATGGAGTCTGTATCTGCATAGTGTAGTGGTTAGATTATTGAACTGGGCATTTCATGAATCTGGGCTTGAATCTTTACTTATTACCTATGTGAGCAATGATGCATTGCTAAGGCTATATGAATCTCCTTAAGTTAGAAAATGGAGATAATAATCTCTGTAGCATCTTCTTAAAGGGGTCCTGTTGAGAATTAAATGAGATAATGTCTAAAGGTGAAACACTTTGTAGAACACTAAATATTTTTATTATATATATATATATGTATATATATATATATATACATATATATATATATATGTATATATATATATATGTAATGGAGAGGTCCTGTATTTTTGCCTTTCTTTGTATCCTCAACATTTAACGCAATGCCCTGTCACATAGTAAGCATTTAATGAATGCTTGTTGATGATAATAAGGGTTCATCTCAAAACTAAAAGACCCTGGGTTCAATTCTTGCCTCTAAAAGGAACTTAACTTCTCAGTTCTCTGGGCACCAAATGAATCGACAAGTGAAAGAACAAATAAAGATTCTGCTCTGAATTAGTATGTGTAGTTTCTTGGACAACACATTCCCTATTCCAGTGAAATCTCAAGTTCAGTCTGAGTTGCTATCCCTATATGTCACTTATTACAGGAATTCCCTGTAAAGGAATAAGGAAAGTAGATCCATCTATATAAGAACCCCTGCAGGAAAGGTGAAGATTTGATCAGACTGCAATTTGCTTTTGCTCTGTCAGAGAAGGAGCTGCAGTCACCACCTTTCCAGGACATTTGTCCAGAGGCATTTGGATAACTTCCTATGAGCTATCTCAACAGTCAACTTTGAATATGTATCTTCTCAGCTGTCAAGATCCCAGGCTGCTTAATTTACCCAGATAAGAAGTTCTAATAAGTTACTTTAGAAAGTCACTTATACCATAAGGTATTCACATTATCTTAAGACATTTCTATTTGACTAAAAGGAAATGATTGCATGGATTAATGTGTTCTGCGTTACCATTAACAATCTAAAAGGGAGAGAGCCACGTTTTGGCCACCAGGGGCCTTCTTCTCTTGTCTCTTCCCTGCTGTCTCAGCTAATTGACCTCCATGGTTACAACATTCAGGATGGGTTTTTTAACATCTTAGAAAATGACTTTAAGGCAGTAAGTCCATGTGGCCTCCAAAGTTTGGAATGTTGCCACAGCACGCTACATTTCACCTTTGATTTAAAGATAGAGAACATGTGGCTTCCTAAAAATGAAAAACTCTTTTGCCACATTCCCCAAAGGCTAATGCATGCAGCTGTTAAGGGAAAAACGAAAAGGCACAGTGCAAAAAATCCTAAAAGGCCAATATAATGAAAATGAGGGTGGCACTCACCTCCCTGTGACCTTGGAGAGTTGGTGCTGCACACAACTGCCTTCATCTCTTTATCTGACAGATGACTGATAGCTCAGTAAAAGCATCACCACTCAGTGGGCAGGAATGTGAGCCAGGAAGAAAAAAAAAGGTTCACTTCACAGCAAAATTCACTTCTAGCCAAGTTTCACAAAAGTTTTCCAAAACTTCCTTTTTTTTTTTTTTGAAGTTTAATATTCCTAACCAATGCAAAAAGACAGATAATTGAGTGAGCTTCAACTTCTGTTTCCATATTTATTGAAGGGATTCCAAAACACATCGTGGTTACCCATTTAACAATTAGCAAAATCTCATGGCCTAGAAGAATAGCAGTGATGTACCAATAAGAGCAGTTAAAAATCAAGAGAAAGCTGTATTTTATTGAAACCCTAGGGGAGAGAATTTAGCTTCAGTGTCTGCCATCACCCAGGCAGGAAATGTCACAGAGATGCAAGGTAACATTCGAATTGTACCAGTTCCTTTCACGACCTATAAATATCCTGGGTGTGACCTCTGCTTGACTTCTCTTTGGAAGAATGGCTTTATCCCTTATGTGTGGGCAAGGATGTATACTTTAGATCCACCAACAACAGTGGGATTCTCATAAGAGTCTGAAATAGGAACCACTCTGTTACATGATTTCAAGAGATCCCAGAGCCTGTGAATTTGTCTACCATGTGCAACAAAGAGCTTAATGTTCACCACAGGTTCCATTATCTTCCCAGCTTAGAATTTCTCTCCTTTCCAGTGCTGGGCCTGGCTAGGGTCTTGGAGTTTTCATACTGGCTTGCTTGTATAAAGAGAGAGAGTTTGAAGTTAGACTTCAAGTGAAGAGAAGGATGTCATAAAGTTACCAGCTTAATTAAGCCATTACAGTTTTTAGGGGTTTTTAAACACAGGCAATTTGAATGTATAATTGAGCCCAAGCAAAGCCTCAGCTTGTATTTTCCTAGGTCTGCTCTGAACCAGATTGTAAGTGAATAAACAGCTGGGAGAACATCCTGCAGAATCTACCAAACCAATTTCTCATTTACATTGTGGCCTTGAAGATGAATTTAATGAAGACATTTTTACGCTCTGACCTGGGATAAAAATGAATATCTATGAGCATTGAAAATATGATCACAGGATCTAAGAATTGGAATGGAAATAAAGGACTGTCTCATCCAAAGCATAACTGAGTCAAATTCATTTCCATAACATACCCAGGAAGGGATTCTGTTCTCTATGTTTAAAGACCTCCAGTGAAGGAAACAGTAGACTTCTCACAGAAGTTTATTTCACGGGGAGGAGCCAAGATGGTGGAGTAAAAAGACACACATACGCTAGCTCCAAACCCACAGCCCATAAAATATCTGTGGAGAAGAACTCCCAACAAATTCGGGAGCAGCAGAAGCCATAGAACAATGGAGTGGACGAGATTTCTGTTCCAGAGAGACCTGAAAACAGATGTCAAAGGTCTGTCACGCACAGGACCTGGAGTGGAGCCCAGCCCTCCTTGGTCTCGCAGGCACCGAGAGGAGCAGATCTGAGAAGGCTTCAGGGACAGAATCTCCAGTGGCCACGCAGGTCCCTCCACCCACAGGTGACAAGGGTCAGTGAGAGGGTCTCTTTGGCTGGTCGAGAGGGGAGTGGGGTGTCCCCATAACTCAGGCCCCCTCGGGAGGCAGCAGTGGGAGCAGCAGCAGACAGGGGCTCCCCAAGCAGGCAGGAGCTCGGATCCATTGTTGAAGGTCTCTGCATAAACCCCCTGAGGGAACTGAGTCCTGTGAGGCAGCCCTGCCCCGACCTGAGCACCTGAACTTAATCTCACACTGAATAGCAGCCCTGCCCCCACCCAAAGCCCTGAGGCTGGGAAGCAGCATTTGAATCTCAGACCCCAAGCACTGGCTGGGTGCATCTGGAGGTGTGGTGGGGGTGGAAAGAAAACTCAGAAGTCAAGTCACTGCCTGGAAAAATGCCCAGAAAAGGGAAAAAAAATAAGACTATAGAAGGTTACTTTCTTGGTGAACAGATATTTCCTCCCTTCCTTTCTAATGAGGAAGAACAATGCTTACCATCAGAGAAAGACACAGAAGTCAAGGCTTCTGTATCCCAGCCCACTCAATGGGCTCAGGCAATGGAAGAGCTCAAAAAGGATTTTGAAAATCAAGTTAGAGAGGTGGAGGAAAAACTGGGAAGAGAAATGAGAGAGATGAAAGAAAGGTATGAGAAGCAGGTCAACACCTTGCTAAAGGAGACCCAAAAAATGCTGAAGAAAGTAACACCTTGAAAAACAGGCTAACTCAATTGGCAAAAGAAGTTCAAAAAGCCAATGAGGAGAAGAATGCTTTCAAAAGCAGAATTAGCCAAATGGAAAAGGAGGTTCAAAAGCTCACTGAAGAAAATAGTTCTTTCAAAATCAGAAGTTCACTTCACTTTGGGATAATGTTGATCATTAGAAAGACTTTTGTAACATCAACTCTAAATCTACTATTTTTTTTTCAAATTAGACCCATTAGTTTTAGTTCTCTCTAGCACCAAACATAAGTAGCTGAAGATTTCTTCTGTATGCTAGTTTGTTTTTTTTTTTTTTTGGTGTTGTTCAGTCACTTTTTTAAAGTTGTGTCCAACCTCGTGATCTATTTGTTTTTACAAAGATACCTGAGTTGTTTGCCATTTTCTTCTCTAGTTCATTTTACAGATGAGGAAATAAAGGTAAACAGGGTGATGTAGCTTACCCAGGGTCACATAGTAAGTATCAGTAGTCACATTTGAACTCAGAAAGATGAATCTTCTTAATTCTAGACTTGGTGCTCTATCTTCTGTGCCACCTGACTGCTTGTTCCCTTCAGTCTGACATTCCTTCAAATATTTGAAGACAGCTATAGTTTCCTGCCTAAGTCATCTTTTCTCCAGACTAGTCATCCATACTACCTCCATTTGATCCTCATGGGGCATGATCTTGAGGGCCCAAAATTAAACTAGGGATGTGATTTGATAAAGACAGAGTATATCAGGAGAGAAAGAAAGAGAGAGATAAAGAAAAAGAGAGGGAGAAAGGAAGAGAGAGATAGGAGAGAGACAGAGAGAGAGAGAGAGAGAGAGAGAGAGAGATGACACAAGAGAGAAAAGAGGTAGAAAGATCTCTTTTTTGTTGTTGTGGTTTGTTTCCCTTTGTGTCTGTGTCTTCTTTCACAACTTGACAAATATGGTGTAATGTTTTGCATATGATTGAACATGTATAGCCTATATCAGATTGAGTACTATCTCAGGGAGGGTAGATATGAGTGAGGGAAAAAAATCTGGAACTCAATTTAAAAGAAAAAGAATGTTTAAATTGTCATTATATGTAATTGGGGAAATTGTTTTGTTTTGTTTTTTACAAAAAGAAAAAAAAATATTGCTCCTGATTGAAGGTATGTATAAAATGGAGACAATGAAAAGTAAACATCTGGCTAAGATGATGATGTCTGAAAAAAGATCTGGCTTTCGGAGTTGCAGCAGTGCATCTAGCAATGATGCTACGTAACTTCTAATGGGGTTGTCTATGGGTTTAATTAACTCATGAAGGCAGAAGTCATTTGCTCTCAAAAAACATCTTTTGTTTTACACACGCTAGTTAGGGTTGTTCACTTTCAACTGTTTACATCTCCCTTGGTCCATTCCTCCCTTAATGGATTATTCCTTTATTACATCGATCTAGAAAATCAACATCGTTACTGGAATCCTTATTCCTGTGTTACCTGAATCAAACTAGAATACTTCTCCCTGATTCTTCTACCATGGTAGCATCCTCTCCTCTTTGGACTGTATTTTATTCTAAGTCAGTGGCTTCTGGTCAGTCACAATCTTGCTTCATGTCTGATTGCATCACCCCTCCCAATTCTTCAGCAATGCTTATTTCCATAATATTGAATCCTTGAAGTATATCTTCCACCTGACTGCTGATCACTTGTTTTTCTTCTTTTGAGGATTGTCAGTCATACCCACTGAGCATTTATCTACTGGACAATGACATTAATTCCTACATATTTGTGTGTGTATGTAAATGTACACATATGCATATATGTCTTTATGTATCTGTCTTTTTATCTACCTGTCTATCTGTCTATCTATCTATCTAGTATATTGATCCTATATTAGAGAAATGCTGCAAAGGTTTTTTTTTTTCCAGTTAGAGGTTTCCCTTCTAATTTGGATGAAATATTTCAAAATTTTGGAGTCAAAATTCTTCATTTTCTCTCCTATGACCCTTTCTGTCCTCTTATTTGGTAATCAGCTGTTCTCTTATCTACAGATGAAAAATATATTTTCTTTCTTGCTCCTCTAGTTTGTTTATGATATGCCTTTTTGTATATAGGTCATGTATCCATTTGGAAGTCATTTTTACACATGGTGTGAGTTCTTGATCTAAAACTGATTTTTGCAATAAATCTTTCCAGGTTTCCTGATAGTTCTGTAAAACCATGATTTCATAACATCTTAGTGGTGTTCTTTCATTTATCAAATATTATACTTCTGTTTTTCTTCTGTGTGTTCTGCACCTGTACTATTCCTTGGAAAAACTTTTCTATTTTTTTGTTGGTGCCAAAGAATTTTAATAACTACTAATTTTTAATAAAACTTTCCCAGGTGCAAAGTATAATTCCTGGATCATGGTAACCACTTAATAGATGCTTGTTGAATGATTAGTATTGCTTAGCACTCATCTTCCCACATTTTGTCAGGATTTTCTTTGAGAATCTTCACCTTTTTTCTGTCTTTATTTTTCTAGATCTTAAGAATAATCCTTTGGTAGTTTGATTTGTTTGGCAATTAATAAGCAAATTATTTCAGGCCACATTATCATTTTTATTATATTAATAGAATCAAAATATGAGTATTTAATAAATCCACTTTTTCATTTCTTCCTTTTTTTTCCACAAAGAGTTTTTTGTAGTTCTATCTAAACAGTTGTTGTCTGTGTCTTGGTAAAGACTTTACAGATTCTGTAAACAATTTACAGGGAATTCCTCTTTCTATCTCTTCTTCCTGAATTTCCTTGGTGACACAGAGAAAGTCTAATCATTTGTGTTGGTTCATTTTATATCCTTTTATTTTACTAGTATTATTACTTTTTAAGTTAATAAACTAACCCCTTAGGGTTCTCCATCTGGGCCACAGTTTATGAAAAAGTTGATAATTTGTTTCATTTTTGTTTCATCATGCTTATTCTTTCAATTTATTTTTCTTGACTTATGTTATAAAAATATAGCACTTCTAGCATTCCTTAGATCAAATGAGATTAGTGGTTATAGGTATTCTCAATTTTTAGTTTTAGCTAGTATTTGCTATGAAAGGCCAATTTATTCTCATACTTTTTAGTGTTTGTAATAAAATTAGATTTTGCACTTTATCAAAAGGGTTTTTCTGTGAATCTGTTTATGTTATCATACAACTTGTTTATTTTTCTTATTTGTACTTTATTCAGTCTTTCTTCTTCTACTTCTCTCTTCCCATCCTCCAGATTGTAGTAACAGAATCTTAGTCTTTTTTCCCACTTATCTTCATCTTCCCCTTTATGCTCCACCTTCTGAAGATCAAATTTATTTTAGGATTAATCTCTGACTATACCCTCCCTCTCAAATATCCTTCTCCCTGTCCTTGCCTTATTATTTGTTGAGTTGAATGTATTTCTATGTCTATTTTTATGTTCAATCTTACTTTGTCTAGTTCACAGGAAGGTTAAGTTTCCTGTTTAGCCTAATCATACCACACTTTCTTCCATATTTTTATACTCTTCTCATTCATCCTCATATTGTTGGATTAGTTCTTCACCCTTCCTTCATCTTTCTTTCCTAGTATTTTTCTTTTTCTTTCCTTTCCTTTTTCTCTTGTAATATCATTGAAATGTAATAAAATTGCTCCCATATGCCTTGGCTTATTTACTTATTTTATGACTCTTGAGTATGAAGTTGCTAAAATGAAACTTGTTTCTTCTCCCTCTATTAGAACATGTACCTGTAATCATCATAAACTCACTTCCAGTTGCTCAAATTTGTTTACCTTTTCATGTTTTCCTTGATTCCTATGTTTGTTCTTCAAAGCATTCGATTCAGGAGCTCTTCATTGTGGCAACTCGAAAGTCCTCTTTATGTGAAAATCCATTGAATTCCTCTGTAAAATAATGCTCAGTATTACTGAGAAAAAATATTCATGAATTTAAAACTTTATGTTCTGTATTCTGGAATTACATAACCCAAGTTCTCCCTGTCACAGTAGTAGCGGTCAGGTCTTGAGTGACTTGGACCAAGGCTGCTTGGTGCTTAAACACTTTCTTTTTGGCTACTTGCATTCTTTTGTCCTTTATGTAAGTGCTTTGGATTTTGATTATAAAATTGCATGGAATTTTCATTTTCTGGCTTCTTTAGAAGGTAGCTCATAAATTCTTTATATTTTAAGTTATCCTTTGAATCTAATAGGTCTTAATTCTTTTATCTCAATTCTTAAATCTTTCACAATTTAATGAAATATGGTCAAGGATTTTATTTAGCCTAGTTATTCTTATACTCTCTTGATCTATTTTCTAGGTTAGTTGTTTTGAGTAGATTGTATTTCCTATTTTCTGATTTTGTTTTTTTCAATTTAATTCTTTTATTTCTCATCTCCTGTAGTCATTGATCTCTGTCTAGTCCAATTGGATTTTCAATGAACATGTTACTTGAGTAAGCTTTGTATCTCTTTTACAAATCTACTAATTCACCTTCTAATTCTTTTCTCTACAGCGTATTCCCTGTTCTATTTTTTTCTCTACACCTCTCATTCCCTTCCTCCTACATTTCTCTATAGTTCTAATTTAATTTATATGAGCATTTTAAAAACTTGCTTCATTTCTTCCAGGAATTCAATTAGAGTTAGCTTGTAGCAAATTGGATTTTCTTTGAAGCTTTGCTTTGCAGACCATGTAGATATTCTATTCTTTTGTGTTTCTGTCTTAAGTGTCCTTACATCCATAATATTTCATCATTATCTTTGTTTTCTTGAATCAACTCATTTTTTCCAGCCTTGCATCCTGGATTAGAACTCTGAGTTGGATCCAGGCTGTGTGAGCTTCTGGAAGGAATGGTAGCCTTCTTTGGTACTGATCTACAATGTGCAAAATATTTCTAACTAAGGAGAATTATTTTATTTAGCAACCTCAGGAGCAGCTAAACATTTAGGTGTGTCAGTTGGGATAGGAGTGAGGGTTGGGATGGTAAGACCCTGGCCTAAACTTCCAACTCCTATCCCCTTGGCTAAGCGTAGAACACTTTTATATCTCATCCAATGAAAGCTTTGCAAAGGAAAGGAAACAATATAACCTGAAAGTTCTATTTTCCCTGTGGAAAAAAAATCAACAAAATATTTTACATAAATAAGTATAACTATTTTCTAACTGTTTATCTTAATTGCTGTGTTCTTGATATCAATTATTAATTTTTAATAAAATATCTTCTGGCTTTAAGCTTCCCTGACTTGTAACTTGGACATGAACAGTAATACTTCTATAAGCTGTGCTCCTGGGAAGAGCTTTCCTGTGTCTACTCTTCCCCAAGATAATGTACCTTGTACTTTATCTTTGTGTGGGCCTAAGGAGGAGAAATGCACTTACTTTGTTTTTTTCTTGGATTTCTTGATCTTTTCTCCACATGATACTTTTTTATTCCACTATCATTATTATTATTTAATTCTTCCTGGACTAGTTCTGTTTCCTCTAACTTTAAATTCTTGCATCTGGAAAGTGAGGACAACAAAAATCATGCTGCCTGCCTCGAAGAATTATTGTAAGGATCAAATGAAGTAGTTTATGTGAAAGGACTTTATCACAAAGTTCTATACAAATGTGAGTTTTCATTAGATGGAAAGCACTTGACAATGAGTGACTATCTTCTATGCCTTTTCTATTTCCCAGTTGCTAGCATGAGGCTCGAATATACTATTATACTAATCATTCATTAAGTTGAAGGTTATAAAAATTGGATCCTATACTTAAGTTCTTCCTGCCTACTGACTACTTTCCTCATAGCAATCTAGAGAAGCAGGAAGCATGAATGGTATAAACTCCCATTTTACAGATGACAACATTGAGGTTCAACAAGATGAAATGATTTATTGTAGTTCACATAGATCATTGATGCCAGATATGGGACTCAAACAGGACTTTTCACTCCAGGTCTAGTCTCTATTATTAGATTACAGCAGTGAAGAACAAATGCTAGATAGAAGAATTTTTCCTATCTGAAAAGAGTCTTTGAGTTGCCACATTGAAGTAGCAGATTATAGAATTCTTGATTTAGATCTGAAAGAAAACCCAGTTCTTGCTTCTTATTTTATAGATGAGGCAAATGAGATTCTAAGAGGTTAATGACTTTCCTAAGATCACAAAGTCAGCTAGGGACAGAGTAAGGATTTGTACCTACAAAATAATCCCTCTAAATCCAGTGTGCTTTCAACTGTACCATGATGCCTTCTACTCATGCTCATAAAGAAGAATTTGTTATTTTCTGGAACTACATTGTCCCAGCAAGTAGGAAAAACTTACACATAACTAGATGGATACAGTGAATTGCCCAGAGCCTTGCCAAAGCTGAATCCTGTCCATTTGTAGTGGGTTTCCCAAACACATAAGTACCTGGGACAGCCACTCGGGTCAGTGATTGATCTTCGTTGTTACAGCGGCTCTAAGGCATCCAGCCAAATCACTTCAGTTCAGAAACACAGAGGGGGCACTTGCCTGCCAGATGCCCAACAGCTGGTCATAACTGATGGGTCTCAGCAAAAGGCATGCCTAAAGGCTGTTGGGCTCTCAGAGGATTTGAGTGTTGTCAGGGGTGGGTGGAGGAAGCAGGTGATTGGACTGGAGGGACATGTAGCAGCAGGGTGACAAGGTCAAGTGGATTAGATTTCCACCCCTTCATTCACAAGCTCCAGGGACTCCAGGGCAGGATTAGAGATATGTGCCTAGCAGGTTTCCAAAGTCATTAAGCTTTTAAAGGATGATGTCCTCCAGCTCACACAAGCAGCCAAATCAGGGAAGATGAAAAAGGAACGGGTTTAGTATCCTTGTCCAGAAGGTTTGAATGCATTTGACTTGAGGGACAAACACAATTTTCCTTGTTAAAATAATCATTTACATTTCCTACTACTTGGAAAGAAGCCCTGAGGGGAAAGTAGTTCTTTTAAAAATCATATAGATATGTGGATAGTTTTCCTGCCTAATTCTAACCCTTTAGGAGCCATGCAATTGAAGTAAAAGGCCTAGGATAGTTTGAGGAAGCACAGAGAGCTAGCATGGTGGGAGCATTTTACACATCTGTCTTAGAAGAGAGAGAGGATGCTAGTCATTTGCAATCACATCTCGATTATTAGACTATCTAAATAGAAAGAGATATATTAAAGTCTGGTTTCTAGATTGAATACTAAAGGACAAGTAGAGTTCAGGTGTGCCCAACTGAGTCCCAGATGTAGTGAAAATATATCTTTGGTACTCAAAATGTTTGCAGTAGTCACAGAATACATGCAAGAATTTTTTTTCTGGAAATAGTTACAAGGCATATAAAAGAACTAGCATATTCATAACGTTAGAAGTTTTACAAAACACTGCATGGTATTTTTGGTTTTGTTTTTTCTTTACACAATAACTCTGTGTATTAGATATTATAATTATTCCCATTTTACAGGTCAGGAAACCAAGAGTAAAAGAGGTTTACTAACTTGCCCAGGATCACACAACTATTAAGTGTTTTAGGCAGGACTTAAATTCAGGATTCTTTGACTCCAAGTCCAGTTTTCTGTCCACCAATCATATCAAATTGAAATAGAAATGAGGGCCACTTAATGATCCCTGAGGACCACGTATCCACTTTGAAAACAACATGTTAATATTTTTCATGTCATATTGTATTTCACTTATTTTGTGAAAAATTTCCCAATTACACCTTAATCAGGTTCAATAACCCTCAGAAATGTTATGAGACACATGTGGCCCCTGGGTCACATGTTTTACAATATAATACCTAATTTGGCTTTAAAAAAATTAATAATGAAGCAAACACTGCATCATTTTCCATCACTGTCACTGACTGAATGAGCCACCACTGAATGAGTCTCAGGGGAGGCAGTGATAGCTTTTGTTGCTTTCCCACAGTCCTGAACTGGCCTGTTTTTGATTGACAATTTAGTTAGCTAGTGTCAAGAAAGACAGGAACATTGGAGGAGAGAAAATATGTTCTCCTTTCCTCCTTGTTGACCTAACACAAGAATAAGGTTCAGGGCATCAGTCTGAGGATGTGAAGTATGCACAGCTGCTCTAGTTATGCCAGAGCATATGAATGAAACACTGGGCACCCTTTTGGACATTTGGCACTGGATATTTCATAGGTATGAATACCCACTCAAATATGTGGAGAAGGAAAACATTTTCAGTTAAGGCCTGGATTCAGTGGCTTCTGATGTGCCCTCCACATCTGAGATTCTATGAACTCAGCAATAATTCTAGTTCCATATCCCTCAAAGGATGTATGTGAGCAAAAATCTTTTGTAAACATCAAAATACTAGCTTCCAGTGATTTCAATAGGTACCATGGCAGAATGATTCATTGGCAAATGGCCAACAACTACTGACACCTCTTTGTTTCACTTCACTATTATTGTTTTATTTCTTTGTATTGCTATCTACTTGTAGACTGTTGAGGGCTAATTGATATTCCAATGACTCTCATGGAAACAGGGACAATTTATGGTGAATATCAATCTCTCAAATAGACATAAACCTCCATTTATTATAGCACATTTAGAATCTATGTGATTGCCCTTGCAAAATTCCTGAGACCAGTTGGGATAGGACACAAATTTATGCTAATTCCCTCGGTGTGTTTTTTTTTTTTTAGTTTAACTCAGCAGACATTTATTGTGCCATCTAATACATGCAAAGGCAAGAGGCAGTGTGGTATGATGGATAGAGGGTAGACAAAATCTGTGTTCAGATCCTGTCTCTGATACACACTAGCTGGATAATTATGATAAAGTCATTTTTCAGCTCCCCAGCTAGCTCACCAAGACTATAATTTGCAGATGAACTAATGTGCCATCTGCATCATTTTAAGGAATTTTCACAAGAATTCCCCATACTAATGAAAGCACAGTTCCAGAACAAGATAAAAAAAAAATTGTATATGCATTATGCTGGACAGTGGAGAATGTTCTTGGCCCTGGACTATGTGACATTTATGATCCTTTCTAACTTTGACATTATATGACTTTATTGTCTCTTTTGCAACTTTGACTAAAGTTGGTCCTCTACATAAAATAGCATTAACTGAGCGGCCAAGGTTATAGGGACACAGTAAGCCTTGCAGTTCATCCTCTTCTACCCCTGTGCACACATTAATGTTAAAGTTTAATTATAACATTGAAAATGAATGGGTTCTAAATGTCTTCCTCAGGCCTCACAGAGAAGGGAATGTTCATTATTCTCAATCCCTTGCCATTTCCCTCCGCCAACATCAGTTGACAGAACCAGGGAAGTTGGAATCCTGTGAATATGAACCTGTTCTTCTGAGAAATCTGTGTCCTTGGCCAGGAGGAGCTGCTGTGGCCATTACCAGGTCAAGTGAGAGGCCAGTACAAGAAAGGAACAAGATAGACAGTTTTGGAATGAGAGGACCTGAGTTCTAATCCCACCCCTAAGACTTAGCACATGGGCAACCTTGCGTAAATCACATGGGGCCTCTTGGGATGCAATTATCTTCATCTATAAAATGAGTGCGGTGGATTACATTGCCTCTGAAGTCCCTTTCAGCTCTAAATATAGAATGATCCCTAGGAAAAGATTGGTTTAGAAGTAGGAAATCACAGAATGTCAGAGCTGAAAAGGACTTTAAAGACCAGTAAATCCAACTCTTTCATTTTATAGAAGAGGCAACTGAGGTCAAATGTAGATCAGTTTACTACTCCTTGACTCAGTGCAAGCCCAATCCCAAAGCCATTGGGAAGGGCTCCCTCCTTCCTGGGGGAGATCAGAGTGTATCTGGCAAGAGAGGGAGCAAGGAAAGATCGTTAATCTCTTGAATCTTTAGGTTTTCTTCAAGTTTTCTTTGAATTGAGAGTCTCTTTAGACTCTGCAGATATTATAGGCAATTCTGGGGTCCAGCTTCAAGTGAGAAGATTTAAGATGCCAACCTCATTTTAGGTGGCTGAAGGAAAAGACTTTGGGAAGAAGTCATCTTGAGAAGAACTACTCCTCTACATCATATCCCTGTACACAACTTCCTATACTAGAGACTTTGGGGAACATCCCCCTGTGCAAGATCTCAAACTGCCTTTCTCTCTTGGTTGAGTTCAGTTACATTGCTCTCAGAGAGCTCTTTCACTATGCATTGTTTGGTATCTTTGTGTGTGCTTGTACATATATACATATATAGGTATATATACCTATATATGTTTGCATGTATATACACATACATACACATACACCTGTATATTTTCCTATGTATATTTCCTCTGATTTCTGTTTTGCCACCAAATTGGGGGGAAAATGTTTCTTGACTAGTAGCAATATGTATGTTAATTATGGAACAGTTATTATGATTGATGATCAGAAGTTAGATGGGACCTGATCATATTCCCTGGGCTAACAATATTTAACTAAGGGAGCAGATAGATACACTTCTAGTCCAATATCCCTTCTCTTGGAGGAGAACAGAGTAGCTTTGGGCACAAGCCTCCTTCTTCCTCTGCTTGCAGGAATTAAGGTCTCTCATAGAGAAGGGCAGAAGGAGAGAAAGTTGGAAGTGTCAGTTCCGCCTCCCTTCAAACCACATACCTCTACAACCTCATGCTACATCATGAAGTCAGCCCTCACAAAAGGTGACCCTTGTAACAGGCTTAGAAAGTTAATTCTAGGCGCCTGAGCATTTAAACAATTTGCCCATAGCCACAGAACTCATATGCGTCAGAAACATGATGTCTGATATATTCCTTACTACAGAGATGACCCACTATGTACCATGCCATACTTCCTGGATGGAAGGAATTCTCACATAAGTGATTCCCTACACAGATAAAATCATGTCTCTGCCAAAAACCAAAAACAAGCAAGATAAAAAGAAAAAAAAAAAACAAAAACAAGAGAACAAAAGAGGTAAGGACAATGAGTGAGTGAATGGCAGAACTTAGACCCCAGTCTAAATCCCATGATGCTTGCCTATGAGCTCCTTCCCTTACATCTCCCTGCCTCTCTTAGCTAAGTTCTATTTTGAAGAGCTGGACTTTTGAAACCCCCTGCTTTGAAAAAAAAAGTCTGTTTGGAACGTCCACTTTCTCCACGCAGGAGGCACATCAACAGTCCTGTGTCCCCTGGTGTGTCTCTGCTTGCAGATGCTGTACCTTCTCTGGGTGATGGGAACCAGTCAAGAGCACACTAAGTCACATACTGTGAAGTGTGAAACCCATCTGGATTACTTAGTCATTTTCTCTCTCTCCGTCTCTCTTTGTTAATGCCTTAAAGGTAACAGTCTGAATCAAGCTAGCATCGGTGTTTACTCCTCTTTCAATTGAATGAGAGCGAGTAGCTTAGGCTGCCCTGATTCACTGTGAGTTGCATTCAATTTCCATTTCTTTGGATTGTGCAGTATTTTTTTAAGTGCCTTTATAAAAAAAAAATGAAATCATCCTTCACTCCCATGGTTAATTGGTTTGACAAATTTAGCAGATGATGTGGAGAATGGTTTAGAGGAGAACATATTAGTCTTGGTGTGTTAGTGATACAAGTGATACAGCATCAGGCCCATCTAAATTTGGCTGTAGGGCTCTTTTCTGTGTCTGTTGGTCACAGTAGCACAAAAGGAAATGCCAAAATGATCAAGCCTCAAGGTGCTCTGTTTGGCAACAGAAAACTTATCCTGCGAGGCTGTATGGGAGAGGAGAAAGAGTGGAAGGAATGGACGCTGGAAACCTAGATACTGGGCATAGCTCTTTTCCTAATTTAATAACCTTTCATAACTACTGATCTTTTTCTGGCCAGAAGGCTATGTGACACTTAGGCTCCTTTAAGATACTAATTTTCAGTGAATCTGGAAATCCTATCCTGTGCCAAATATAGAGCTTCACCCGTGTCTGACACTCTTTTTTATTTATTTGTTTTTATAAAGGACAAGCAAAGGTAACATTAAGAATAAGGAAAAGTGTTTCACTCCTTCCTTTGTTTTTTGTCTTCCTTCTTTGATAAATCCTCCCCTTTCTTGCTTCTCCTTCTTCCCCCTTAAGGATTGAGAATCAACAGGAAGGGTCCTTTAAGATGACCTAGTTCAGTGGTTCATAACCTGGGATCCATGAAGTCTTTTAAAAAAATACATTCATAAATGTTTCAATATAAATGTTTTACTTTGTAGTCGTGTATATTATTTTGTGCATTTAAAATCATAATTCTGAGAAGAGGTCCTTTGGCCTCACCAGAATGCCAAAGGGATCCATGAATCTTTAAGGAAAGATTAAGAATATCTTATCTATCCTAATTCCCACCCCCACCTCCATGTTTTCTTACAGAAGAATAAATAGAAGAGATTTGCCACAAATTTCAATGTGATTGAGTAGAAGAGTTGAGATCTGAATACCAGCCTCTTGATTCCTAAAGCAGAAGCCTCTTTCCACCACATACATCAGCCTGCCTTCTATGACAAGCAGGTTTCAATATGATCTCTTCTGGATTCGATTGGTCCAGTCCCTAGAAAGATGCCTTTGCGTTTAAAGAAGTCTAGAAGGCTTATCAATGCTTTGCATGATCTTAACATTTGAACAACAATGTTGTTCAAAATATAAAAGTGACATTATTTTTCCTACTGGCGCATTACTCACAGTGTCCTGAGATTATGGGCAAGATTATCAAGGCAAGAGTTTCCTTTTTACCTGGCTGAAGCAGCCCTGTGGTCCAAATACTAAGTTTACTCATAGTCATCGGTCATGGATTTCAGCCTGCAAGAGAACTTAAAGGTCATCCAGTCCAAACATTGTGGCCCAAGATGGAATCATATTGAAATGTAATTCAGAAATATTTAGCAGAGTAAATAAAAGTACAAGAGAAAATAGATAATGTTAATTTGTGGTTGCCTAAGTCAAATGTATCCTGCAAGGATGCTTATGTAGAGTTTAATACCCTCCAGTTCTATTTGAGTTTGACTAAATGGTTAAGGTATCATTCAGCAAGCTGCTTAGTCCATGTAGAGGAATACTGGTGTGCTTTCCTTAGAATTAGGAAGACCTGGACTCAGATTCTGACTCTGACACATACTTGCTACTTGACCTCTCAGTGCTCAAGGCAACTCGCTAATTTATAAACCTTAAATGCTATGTAGATTGTAGAAAGGAGTGCAAACCTGCATCAGTAAATGAAGTTTGCTCATCCAGGAGTTCCCTGGGTCAATGAAATCATAGACCTGTTCTCTGTCCTATTATATACCCTGTGATAGGACTGCCAAGAAAAAAGTGGTACAGTCACTGAGCTTAAAGATCTCGCCATCTCTCTGGGAGGTACGATATATGCTTTTAAGCATATGCAGACTATAAGCAAAATTGACCCCAGTCCTTGACCTTCAAGGTTCATTTTTGCTGCTTGTTTTGTTTTCTCCTCTCCCCATAACTTCCTGATATAAGCATGCCTCATGTATCCAGAGATGGAAGCCTTTAAGCCTATAGCCTGTTACTCAGAGATTATCTGTCACTGAGCTCCTACCAAAGGAGGCCTAATTCCAGTCTGGTTTATGGGATAGCCAAATGAGCATAAACAAACAAGCTTGTCAGCATCTAGGAGGAAGCTCCCCTGAAAGGCAGTAAGAGTTTGCAAAGCCCATAAAGCAAGGGAATCTTTGCTTAAGACTCACATATGCCATTAATTAAACATTTTTATTGTGCAGCTGGGTTTAAAAAAATCCCTCTATTCTGTAAATGCCACTATAAATAATGAATAGATTATCCAATTCCAGTATGACACCCACAAATCTACTCTGGGCCTGTAGGCATACAGGACACTGATTTAATGCCTCCTTTTAAAATTCCCTCTGCCTCAGGCTCTCTTTAGTCTTCAGGGGGAGGAGGCAGAATCAATTCAATTCAATTCAGTTCGACCTAATTCTATGCAAGGAACATTTCATGTCTTCTGTGTGCTGGGTACTATGCTAGCAGCAAGGTATAAAAGATAAAGGGACAGTTTCTGCCCTCAAAGAGTCCCCATGGAATAGAGGGTTCCTAAATGAGCTTGTTACTAGCTGGGGAGGGACCA
The DNA here is from genome assembly GCF_028372415.1 of Notamacropus eugenii. NCBI lineage: Eukaryota > Metazoa > Chordata > Mammalia > Diprotodontia > Macropodidae > Notamacropus > Notamacropus eugenii. The sequence continues at coordinate 184,863,802 of NC_092872.1, read as the reverse complement.
GAGTAATGGAGATACCTGAGAAAGGGTGCTAAGAATATTTCAAGAGAATGGAATATGGACAGCTAGGGTGGGGGTGCATCAGCAGTAGCAATAGCAGCACCCATGAACATGCATGAAGAGTTTATTATATGGCGGACACTGAGCAAAGCATTAGAGATACTCAGAAAAAAAAAAAAGGAAGCAACAAGGATTCTCCCAGCAAAGGGCTCCCATTCTAATAGCTTCAGCATGCCATCAACTCTGTATATACAATCAATACGCATTGTAAATAGGAGATGATCTCAAAGGGAAGACACCAGCAGTGGGGAGGCTAGGAAAAGGCCTCTTGGAGAAGGGAGATAAGAGTTGAGTTTTCAAGAAAGCTGGGGAAGATAGAAGGTTGATAGGAGGACAGCCTTGAAGGAAGAAAAAGAATCTGAAAAGCAGATTTGAGAAGGGAGTGCTTTGTAAGAATGGGGGACAGTTTGAATAAAATGGTAGGAGGTGGCAGACAGCATGTTGAGTTTGGTGACCCAGATATAGTGGAGGGCTTGGAACACAGAAGGCATTCAATAAAACGTTTTGCTCTACTACATATACTATATCTAGTGATACAGTATAATGTCCTTTAGCTCTGCTAGTTCTTTGTCTTCTCAGACTAATCATTTATTTATTTATTATTATTGTTAATAGTAATAATACTTACCTAGCATTTACATAGTGCCTTATGGTTTGTAAAACATTTTGCCTATATCTTATTTAATCCTCACAACAATTCTAGAGCGTTATTATTATGCCTGTTAAACAGATAAAAAGAATTGAGGCAGAGAGAAGTTAAATGACCCGTATAGAGTCACATAGCTAATGAGTGCCTGAGGCTGGGTTTGAATAGTCATGCGTTAGATATGATATCCCCTGCCCAACTGACTTCAAAGAGAAATCACAAGAGAACTCTAGAGCAAAAGACAATTTCCCCCACATTTTGGGTCAGCCCCATAATCTGACCAATATCCCAGCTTTCTTTAGAACTATGCAACATTTTTATATTAATAGGTCCAAACAATGGTTATGAAACCCTCGGGAAAAAAGTCTGAACATACTGTGCGCTAATCTGAAATGTCTTTCAATTTTCATGATAGTTATAATTGTTTAATTAACTATTTTCTCCAAGTTGAATGGCCTGATGTGGACCAACAGATACAGAAGAACAGATTTTGAAAGTTGGGAGTCACTTCAGTGGCTGTTTAGTCAAATTTTCCCTAAAATGGATCCCCACTATAACATATGTGACAAATATCACCCAGCCTCAGCTCTAAAGAGAGCTGCTCCAGGCAGCCCACCCTACATTTGGACAGCTCTCATTATTAGGGTTTTTTCTCCTTCTCATTTGCCTCAATTTGCTTCTTTGCAATGGTTGTGATGCTCTTGGTTTTGCCCAACAGAAAGAGTCTAGTACCTCCTTCATATGACAAGCCAATTTTGAAAGTTTGAAGACAACTCTTATGTCCCTTTTCTTCTTCCCCTAAGCCCAGTCTTCCCTTCAGCCAAGTTAAATATTCCTCATTCCGTCAATCACTCCATTCTCATGTGACATGGAATGTCTTAGGGGAAGTCAAAATACTGGAGGCCCATGATTAGGTAATCCTCCTCCAGATACCCTCTACAGAATGAATATCAAAGGAAGGACTGGGGTAGTATCCTGAGGATGGAAGACATCTAGGAAGGCAGGAGGTGCTGAAGGCACAATACATTCCCCAGTCTGTCACTGGCCATGTCTTGCACCTGAAGTCCCAGAGTATGGTGCAGGATGCTGAATTTGAGTTACATTTTAGGATCTTCAATATTAGACTCTTGGACCCCAGACCCAGGAACTATTTGTTGTTTTCTACTCTCCAATCTGAGCTTTGGGAAAGCAGCATTGTGTGCAGAGCTAGATGACACAGTGAGTGAATGGAGCACAGGGCCTGGACTCAGGAAGGCCAAGCACAAACCTAGACTCAGACATTCATTAAGTATGGGAATTCAGGCAAGTCACTTAACCTCTATCTACCTCATGTCCATTAATTGTAAAATGTGCATCTTAATAGCCCCTACCTTAAGGATTGTTGTGATAACCAAGTAATATACTGTAGTATTCAAACGAGATAATATGGGCCTATGGTGTTCAGTCATTTCAGTTGTGTCTTACTCTTAATCATCCTGTTCTAGAGTTTTCTTGGCAAAGATGTTGGAGAGGTTTGGCATTTTCTTCTCTAGCTCATTTTACAGAAGAGGAAATTGAGGCAAACAGGGTCAAGGGACTTCCTCAGGGTCACCCAACTAGTAAGGTCTGAGGACAGATTGGAAACCATAAAAGTAAGTCTTGCTGACTCCAGGGCCAGCACTCTATCTACTGTGTCCCCTAGGCTGACACATAGTAGGTACTTGTTCTCTTTCCTTTTTTCCACCTTTCTAAATCCCTTGCCTTCCCTGTTTCTTCCCTACACTGTGCCAGTTAGTGTAAGAAAGAATAGAAACAGAATGGGTACTAATGGAAAGTTGTATCATCATAAAGGAGATGGGAAACAGGAGACAAAGGCTTGGAAAGTATCCCTCTGCAGTATAATAGCCCATGTTACATCTAAGTCACTAAGGACCTGTTTTCAGTTTATAGTTATTTGAATTTATGCTTTGAGACACCATTCCTTCTCAATTTCTTCCCTATGGTCAATGACTATATTAATCATATTGTATCACACTATAGAAATAAAAAAGGGAAATTTGCTTAAAATTGAAACACAAGATAAACTCAGGAAAATATACTAACCCAAAACACTCAGAATCTGTGGTCTGTATCAAGTTAATTCTCAATTGCCTAGTTACATAAGGGTACAAATCCAGCCCTATATGCCAGGTGCTAAGACAAAGACAAGAGAAGGGGAGGGAAATAATCAAATGTTGTAAGCCAAGGAATGGAAGACAGAAGGAAAGGTCCTGGACAATCTTCTCATGCCTCACAGTGGGAGAACAATAATGATAGAGTTTTCTTTGTTCATCAAAGAGATTGGTCCAGAGGTTTGTTCATCAAAGACAGTAAACAATCTCAGAAAGATAAAATCCTGCTTTCACTGTCTCCCCAAGTTCCCAGAAAGTTGCCAAACCTTAAAATATGTTAGAGACATGCATTATTACCGTTATCATTGTAATTATCTCAAATGGAACAAATTCAGAAGTCACTATTTTAAAAAAGGATGAAGAGTAAACTCACCTATTATGTAATATTTTCACAATAGGATACGTTAGAAGGAGCATTGAATATGGAGTCAGAGGACGTGGGTTCCAATTCAACCTCTAACCACAATGACTGGCACATAATACATGCTCAATAGATTCTTGTTGATTGAACAACTAATAACTCATGAATAAATGGAGGTTTGGACTAGATCACCTCAAACATTTGTTCAAGTTCTACATCTATGGTTCTATGATTCCATAAATGGCTTATATGAAATGCCTGTTGCTAGACCAACAAGGGAGAGGAAAAGAAATATACACATTTTCAGGCCTGGTTCAGGTGAACTAAGGGAGGTAATGCTTTCAGGAATAAGGAGATCAGAGTACCTGGTCAGACCACATCTTGCATTGTCTTCCATTCTTGGCACCAACTATTTGAGAAGGATATCAATCAAATGGAGAACCTCCAGAGAAGACCAATCAGGGTGCTGATGGACCTTAAATTGATATTCACATGTGCAAGACATAGAGTTGTTGAGGCTGAAGAAAAAAAAAAAACCATAAGGGAGTGGATAGAGTGGATATGGTAGTCATAGTTCAAGTTATTGAAGGGCTGACATGTGGAAGAACTTCAACTCAATCTGTCTGATCCCAGACAGTAAAATCTGGTACTCAGCTTGATATCTCTAGGGCAGGAGAACTCGTTGCCTGATGAGAAAACCCACTCCAAATTTGGGTAGTTATAATTATTAAGAAGGTTTTCTTCATGATAGATGGAAATCTGTTTCTCTCTAACTTCTGCTCAATGGACCCTAGTACTATCCTTTTCAATCATGAAAAATGAACATAATCTCTCTTCCACAGGACATCTCTTTGAATATTTGTTGACAGCTATTATATGCCCCTCCAGTCTTTTTCAGGAGAACTATACCCACTATCTTTCTTCCTTCACCTGGTTCTCACATGAAATGGTTTTTAATGTCATTCCTATCTCACTTGACTTCCTCTCCATGAGTTTCATTTTGTCTGTGTCCACACAAAGCACAGAGCCATCTATTAATTTCAGATCATCTGGATGGGTTGTTTGATGGTCTATAGGCAGTGGTAACCCTTCCTATATGTTCTTTAAATATGTGACATTGATCAAAGGAAGACCAAAAAGTGTGGATGTAACCATTATGGGAACATCAACAACAGTAGTAATAGCTCAAAGAATCCAATTCACTGACATCACTTTACTGTATGACTTTGGAAAATGCATTTCCCCAATCTGGGCTCACTTTCTTCACCTATAAAAATAAGTTTGTTAGGTTAGATGGATTCTAAGGTCCCTTCTAAATCTCCACTTTTATGAACTTATATTCAAAGTGTCCACACAGAAGCTCTTGCTGAGGGAGAGGGATGAGTACCAAGAAGAGAGTAGCTTATAGATATTCAGGCCAGGGCTCTGAGCCAGGATTTTGCTTATGGGGGTAACCCTTTAGCTTCTGCCTTTGCTAATTTCCTGTGTTTCTTTGATTTGAAAGGTTGGAGGATGAGTGGTAGAACATTTCCTCATGGTTGCCTTTCATACAGGAAAACAAAAACAAAATGTTTCCAAGCAGAGTGTAGCCTTTTCTTTCCCTGCTGAGAGTCTCCCCAAGGAGAATGTGCCTCTTTTTGTTATGTGATGTTGATGACAGAGCTCAGAATAATAGAAGGCAGTCTGGCTCCACTCAGACACAAACACAAGGTCAGCAGGAATTGCTTTGCAATTTTACAGGATAGTGATCAACATAGATTTGTGAGGGGCCCCAGAGAATCATCAAAACAATGGCAAAGGTGTTCACCCTCAGCTTCCTCACATATTCTGTCTGGCAGAATGACCTCCCAACAGCTCACTCAGAAAGGCATGCCAAATATCCAAGTACCAAGTCCTGGATCTGTCTTGAAATACTGTATGTGCAATCTCACATCTATCTATCTTCTGCAACTAATGCCTCTAAAGGTGCTTATAATCTAGAACTTGAAGGAGAGGTTCAACCTGTCCTGGTCCAAGGTAGAAGAATTTCAACAAATATATTATCATGATTTTGTCACTGCTTTGTTAGCTCTCTAAACCCAGAAGAATCTATTTTACCTAACTTTCTTTTGCTACATGCCTCCTACAATCTGGATTAAATTATTATTTTTGTTTGGCAGACATTTATTCAGCAATTACTGGGTGTGAGATAAAAAGTAAGCTTTTGAAAAAAAAATGATGATATGTTTCTCACTCAGAAAAAAATCAATTAATCAACAAGCAATTATTAAGGAAAATTTTGGGAATGACAATACAAAAAGTGAAAAAATTCCTATTTGTAAGATATTTACATTCTAAGTGTTAGAGCATAGAAAGACAGATAGGTTCATGCATGCTACACATGTATTTTCATGTTTATATGCAGACAATAAATGTGAATAAATACTAAGTATTTAAATACAAGGTGGTTTAGAAGGGTAGTTCTTGTTGTATTTTCTTCCTTTTCAAAGAGGACCAATGTCATCATGAGGACAATGTCTTTCCAGTCAGTTGTATTTAAGTGAGGCAGAGCTGCAACGAAGTCATTAGTCTCACTCTCTCCTCCAGAGTCTTCAAAGCCCAATGGAAAGGTATAAATTAAAATGACTGGCAACTTCCCAGGATGCAGTAGGAGACCTTGGCCTTTTTTAACCCAAGGTCTTTCTCTGGTGTGTTTGTCTGAGGCAATGCCCATTCAGTGATTAAAGCTTAGGTAAGAATGGGGACAAAAGATGACCTAGTTTACAGTCACAAAAGAATCATTCTAGGAGAAGACCCTCGAGTTTCTGGCCAAACAGAAAACAACTGCTATTTGCACTCACTCTGAGTTATCAAAACCCAAACAATAAGCAAGAAAGATTTGGTATAGGTCCAATTATTGGCCAATCAATGAAAGTCACAGTGATTTAGGTTTCAGGGCATAGTCAAGTATGCCATTTAAATCACAATGGGCCCTTCAAAGGCTATTTTGCCAGAACTATATTTTAAAAAATCACAAACAAAAACTATAGGAGATAAAAGAGTGGATTGTCTCAGCTTTTTTAAAAAATAAGGATAACATAAAGAGAAGGGAAAATCTAGCCCCCCAAACCCAAGATACCTTGAGAAGTATAAGTTTTCAAAACTTATATTCCTTTAGACAGAGCATCTACATGTAAAGGTGTGATTCCCCACTGGGAAGGACAGAAGGGGGAAGAAGAAGAGGAGGAAGAGGAGAAGGAGGAGGAGGAAGAAAAATAATAGCAGCATTGCACAACTTGAACTGCCTGGCTGGGTCCCTGGGGAGGAGCTACTACTATTCAGACATTATTGTTCATCCTTCATTCTAGAAGAGAACCAGTGACATTATGAGGTTGAGGTCTTGACTTGCAAATGAATTGGATCTAAATGAGGCAGAGCTGCATAAATTCAAAAGGCTCACTCTCTCCTCCAGAGCTTTCAAAGTGCAAAGGCAAGACAGAATTCAAAATAATTGGCTGTGACCCAGTGTTTTAAAAGGGAGAACACTAGTAGTTGAGGATGAATGGGAACAGATTTAGTGAAGACTTCTCAGGGGTATGAGACTCCTCCCTAGAGTAGAAGAGACCTTAGGCCCAGGCTTCCATTCCTCCAGAGTCAGGTGATTTCCATATAAGGCTATACAGTGCATTAGGATCAATGACTGGCTATGGCTCACCAACTCCTCAATACCTAGTTTGCATATGTGCATGCAGTCTGTAGTCTTCACTTTGGTCCACCTGATTTGTATAAAGTTCTCAATGCCCAATTTGCATGAGTGGTCAATGCTTTATTTGCATATGTTTTTTAATGCCTAATTTGCATATGATAACTTGCATTTTCTCGGGCTTTGTAACAGTCCAGGGAGCAGGGAAATTTGAACTGGGTTCCAAAAGGGATTGGTTAGATTTCATGCCTAGAATGTAAGACCGTGCTTCTCAGCCAATGAGAATAATGATCAGCAGTGGGAGGGGGACTTCTGCGTCAGGGTCTATAGAAGTTGCCACTCTGCTTCTGCAAGGCACCTCCCAACTTCAGCTTTTACTGGAGAAGGGACCCGCCTGCTTCTCATGAGAACCGAATAAAGGAGATTTTCTGTTTTTACTTTGAGACACCTCTGAGCAGTCAATTTGAGTAGGGGGCACATCGTGAATTGTCCCACACAAGGAGATCAGGAAATGTTTTATGTATTAGATCAGATCAAGCAAACAGTTATTTTTTTAAGCCCTCATAATGTGGTAGACATTATGTTAACAGTTCAGAATAAAAAAAGGAAGGCAAAAAGTATTTCTGCCCTCAACCCTCAAGGAATTCACTAGCGATGGAAATAATATGTAAACAATTATATAAATAAGAGATAAATAGAGGGTAAGTTGTAGATAATCTCAAGTGGAAGGCACTAGCTTGGAGGATTGGAAGGTAGGGAAAAGATTCTTTCAGAAGGTAGGACTTGAGTTAAGTCTTAAAAGAATCCAGAAATCTCAGGAACCAAAAATGAGAAGGAAAAGGAAGAATCTTTCAAGCATTGGATCAACCAGTGAAGAGGCAAGAAGTTGGGAGATGGAATGTCTTATGCAAGGACCAGCAAGGATGGCAGTGTTATTGCATAATAAAGTGCTTGGAGGGAAGTAAAGTACAAGAAGGCTGGAAGCATAGGAAGGGGCTAAATTATCAATACTTTTAAATGCCAAAGTGAGAATTGTGTACTTGATCTAGAAGGTAATAGGGAGTCACTGTTGCTTGTTGAATAGGGAAATGATGTGACTAGCCTTATGCATTAAGATCAGTTTCTTAACCGAGCTGAGGATATGCTGGAGTTGAGGAAGGAGTGAGGCCAAGTAAGCAGAGTGCTATGGCAAGAGGTCAGGAATGAGGTGATGGGATTTGCACAAAGGCAGTAGCAATACCAGAGGAAATGTGAGGAGGAAGATACACAAGGGGAGTTTTGGAGGTAGAAACAGTAGGATTTGGCAACAGATAGCATATTTAAGGGTGATGATCAATGAGGATTTGAGAACACCTACATTGAGGAGCCTACATGGCTGGAAAGATAACCTCAACAGCAATAGGGAGAGGGAGAAATTTCAGGGAAAGATAACCTCAACAGCAATAGGGAGAGGGAGAAGTTTCAGGGAAAAGATAAATTCAGTTTAGGACATGTTGAGTTTAAGATGTTTATGAGACATCTGTGATAAGCAGTTGGAAATATGAGACCAGAAATATGGAGAGAGGTTACAAATGGATAAATATATCTGAGAATCATCTGCATAAAGATGATAATTGAATTCATAGGAGCTGATGAGATTACCAAGAGAGATAATATAGAGGGAAAAAAGGGTACCAAACAATGCTGTGGGGGATGTGAACACTTAGTGGGCATAAGCTATATGATGATTCAGTGAAGGAAACTGATAAAAAATGGTCAGACCGAGAATAGTGACATGAAATTCTAGAGAAAAGAGAGTAAAATGGAAAAGTGTATGATTGTCAACGTCGAAGGTTTTTTTGCGTTTAGCTTTAAGAAAGAGTCAACTTCTCTAAGGCAAAGGTGAAGGGAAAGTGTGTTCCAGGCATAAGGAAACCCAGTGAAAAGGCACTAAGGGGGGAAACAAAATGTGTGAGGCATCAAAAAAAAAAGCCATCAAATTCAGAATTTACAATAAAAGACGAGATTCCAAAAAGTGTTGGATACAATATATGACCATCTATTCAGGTTTGTTTCAGCATCCTTTGCCTTGTTTGTAGCATCCTGCCTATATATTGGTCTTATTTGGGTGAGGCTAATGAGCACAGTTACTGATACTTATCAGGTATTTTATCTGATGGTTTTGGGAAGGGAGGCAGAAACAGTGGTCTTATTTTTGCCACCCAAATGATCGTTAGACTATGTTTCCAATTAAGAAGTTTATTTCTTCATTATGAATTCAATTCCTATCCCCCTTTCTGCCCCCTCCACACCATCTGCCTTCAGAAATCCAACTTTCTTGCTTTTCCATTTCCTTTCCCTTAAGCTCCAAATTCTTGTTTAAAGAGATAATAAAATGAGTCATCCCACTAAAATGTCAAGGAACACCCAGAGATAACAAAAATAACTTTTTTCTCCTTCCTCACTCCAAGACCAAATTTGGTTCCTACTGGAAGTCATGGGGGTTTGAGTGTCCTCTTTGGAATAGTGCCCAAGTTTCTGACCCAAGGGATCTCTCTATGATAGGAAATGTTACAGGAATTTATTAACATAGTTACTTGTGCATCTATCTCTCTTTGAAAAGTAGCTTAATTTTCAAGCTGCTGCCATTAGATACATTGGTTTAATGGATATGGGAAACCCAACATTGTTTTCATTATATCACCCCCTACTTATTCTTTCTCCATGGCCCTATTTCTCCATGACATGTGGGATTGAACTCTCTGGTCCCTAAGGTCCCTTCTAGCACTAGTATTCTATGATGTATGATGACATCATAGCAATTAGATGCATAGCCCCATCCTATCAGACACTGAAGAGAAGTAAAAACTAGGACTAACTACAATTAAGACTCAAAATCCACAGCTTCCGTCTTGGTTTCCACTGTGCACTGTTCCACCAAGCTGCCCTATCGATACGTGATCTTAATGAATTGCTGGTGTAAAATAAAAAACAAAATCCTCTCCTGGTGGCCAACGATCTAATAAAAATTCAACCCAATGCACTTAGGTTGGTCTTCTGCCGACAGTGGCAAATTCATTCTTAACAATTCATCAGCATTATTGGACATGTCAGAGCTTGGATTCTTTAAGCACAGACTTCCAAAAAACAAACAAATGAAAAAACAAACCACAGGGTCATTATTAAGCCATGAGAAAGCATTAGGTAAAGACTGAGGAGAAAGAAAAAGGAAGAGAGTGAAGGAAGGAGAGAGACAAAGGAAGGAGAGAGACATATAGGCAGATTGACAGGAACAGAGGAACACATACTAAAGTATGAAGATGTACACATATATGTATGTGTGTATGCCTGAATGCATACAGGTATATGGGCAAGATTAATACATATCTAGACTAAAATAAGTAATCTAATCTCATTGTTTTATTTCCACGGACAGCTTTTTGCTCCTGGAAAGTCATAAGGACAAAGTAACCCATGGTCCTCTAGGAAAAGGAAAGACATCTATGTAAAGGTCTGGGGAGCTGTAAATTTCTCCCTTCCCAGATATTTCCTTTGGCTCTTTTCTAACAAGTTGTCAAAACAGTTAGCAATTTAGTTGTTCCCATTCAGGATTCTAAGTATTCTCAGTAGCATGCAACATTAAATTTGCATTGTTCTCCAAACATTGTTGCAAAATCTCAACAATGGCCAACAGGAAGCAGTGGAGCAGACTGTGGACAAAGGCATAAAATGGAATCAATCAATTTTTGTCTTGTTTCCTCTGGTATCTATATTCCACTGTGGTTCCTTGAGGACAGTATAGGAGACTGATCCAATAGTTTTGACCCTGAGCAAGGTCAGTTTTTAGGCACACACTTTTACTGTTTGTTCATCAAACAGTGGCCACATCTGAGAATCTCACACCTACAGTTATGCTAGTGAGGGGAAATCACTCTGTCCATTTATCAGGGGAAGGCAGCAAGATGTGAGGATAAATTGATATTGCTAAATGCATAAGCAATTTTTCCTCATAGAATGTAAAAACATGTATCATACAAGATGTGCTAGGGAATGGGGAAAGGCTCTCAGGAAGGCAAAGACCCAAGCAGAATTAATGAATCATTGCCTTGCTGTGCCACCTCTCCTTCTCCCAACCTAGCTGTCTCAAAGCCTATATAGAAGTTAGAGAAAGGGAAGAAATACAAGGGACCAACCTTCTCCTCCCCTCCCCCCTACACATGCCTTGTCTGTTCTTCTTCCTTCACACCCTCCCCTAGCCCAGACTCATCAGGCTGCTTGACTGCTAACATATTTTGGATGAGGTGAGAGTCATATACTCTTCTTTCTAATGAGCTAGATGATCACCAAGACTTATCATCTTCTCTACCCTTCATCCAAAGGCTTACAAGTCTCACAATCTGTTCTGTCTTTGTGCCCCATGGACACAATGCACTGTCATCTGACTAGAATCCCTTGGCCTTACCATCTGATCAACTGATCTGACCTTAGGTCTTCTAAGTCTTTCATTATGTACTGAAGCTTCCTTAAAAAAAAAAAAAGAAAGTTATTGTTTTTCCCAATTGGAGAATGAGCCCATTGAGACCAGAGACTCTTGCTTTTTAAATTTGAATATCACCGCCTGCCTTTCCCCACTTTAGCACATAGTATGTTTGGTATATAATAAACATTTATTAATGTACATAGTAATGTTTGGCACATAGTAAGCACTTATAAATGCTCCTCCCTCCCTCCCTCCCTTCCTTCTTTCCTCTAGCTGGGGAAGGGTTGAATTCTTAAAAGTATTGTGATTCTATTGAGTCCTGCATGTGTTTGTCAGCTTAACTTAACCAGTAATGTGGAGTTAGGTGTGGGCATAGTTGGGATCACAGGTTTAGAATTAAAATCTCCAATTAGTTTGGAAAGATCTGCCATGTTGTAACAATCAGGAGTTCTGGGTTCAGGAGACCTAGGCAACAAGGTTCATAGTAGACAGGTCATAGATAGAAGAACAAGACTATCAGCAAAGATGTAGTTTTAAAGTCGTTAGTTGGAAGAAAAAAGCAAAGATAAGTGGGGGGATAGGAAGTGGGGGATGGGGACTGGGATGGGGAGAGGGAGAGAACACAGAGACAGAGGGATAGGCAAAAGGAGAGAAAGGGCAAGCCAATCAGGTTGAGTGGGAAATACTGTGGAAGGGAAGCACTGGATATACTCTAGGGGAAAAAAAATTTACCAAGTCTTATTCCCCTCAACTCAGGAGGTAGCTTTTGAACCCAGAGTGAAGATATCAAAGTTTAGGTGAAGGGAGGGAGACATTTTCTTAGACTTTTGTCAGTCGGTGAGAGTGAGACATTCTGGAAAGGACTCTATATGTGGAAAAGACTTTCCTAAGGTCTAGACACCTACTTCCTATAAGGGAAAAATGGAGAGGCAGATTCTAGAAAGAGAGTTGAAACCCAAAAAGCCTTGTTTAGTTACCAGATTTATTGCTTGGATAACAGAAACCCACTTGCTATCCAGTTCAGAAATGGATAATGGAAATTAGTGTGAGGGAACTGAAAGGGAAAAATTTGAGTGACTTGTAGTTGATGCTGATCAACAAAATACAATAACATTTACTACTTGTGAAACTAATGGACTTTTCACCAGTTTCTGGAACCTGCCCTTTTCCATTGTGCGGTCTCTTTGAGTGTTTCATTCTAAATCCCTTTGAAAACACCTAAGAATTGAGCGTGGTATTAGAAAGGAGAAGAGGATGGAATCTGTACTGGAAAAGCACTCCCTGCTTTTGTTCTTTGTCTGATGTTTAGGAACCATCAAAAAGTAATGAGGGCGTTGATGGTTACTGTTGGTAGTGGTGGCAGGAATTTGTGTAATGTTAGCTATTTAGATTTAGATCTGTCTGACAAGCAAATAATAAACTCTGCCACCCTATTCTGCTAGCCATCCTTAACACACTTTAGGTTTTTATATTGTAATAGCTACTATCAATCAATCAACCATTAGCTAACTAGGTAAACAAATGAATGAATAGCTGGATGAATGAACAAGATTTTTAAATGACCTATATGGAAATCTTTCAAATGGTCTCTATAATACTCATCTCTCATGAGGAATACTGAAAAAGAATGACCAGTTTCTGTTCCTCTCCTCATGGAAAGGGATTTATTTTTAAACTCTTTGACTATTACTGTAGAGTAAGATGCTCTTATTCTGATTTATGTCACCTCACTGTGTCTCTAGTAAGGGCAGCAGGACTTGGTTGAAATTGAAGATGGAATTAAGAATCTTGAGTGAACAATTCGCGCTCTGACTTGAGTCTAAGCTTTATTGAACCCATCTTGATCCTCCTAAGTTACCCTGTGTGTCAGACCTGGCCTTTTTGTTTGCAGACGTTGATCCTGGATTATTCTTCAAAGACTTGAACTTACTGACTTTGATTCTCCTTTATCCTTCTTACATCTTCTGGATAATGACTCAGGACTACCTTGTAGACTTTGATTATACTTTCCTCCCGAACAGCCACAAGTGTGTGTGTGTGTGTGTCTGTGTCTGTGTGTCTGTGTGTATGTCTGTGTGTGTGTCCCTAAAACCAAAGTTGAGACCAGGCTACCTGGGGATATAGATATCAATCTTAAAGAGCATGAATACACAGTGTAGATGAAAGGAAATTTCTTGATTTTCATATGTGCTACTTTCTTCACTCCAAGAACATGCATTTTGGGACTTGGGAAAGCTTCAGAATATCTCTGAAGCTCTGACCAAAAATGCTCCTGCCTCTGAATTTCGATCTGACAACTTAATGGTGATGACCTCAAAGTCAAGACTCCTCATTCTGCTGTTCAAGGCCTATCACTACCTGACTTCAAACTATATTTCTAAATTTATTAATGCTTCCCCCCCTTTACCATCACTAAAATGATGGGTTCACCTTTTCTTATACACATTCCACACTTTCCTGCTTTTGTGCTTCAATTTTCTATCCCAAAATGCTCTCTCTCTCTTTCATTGGTTGCTGGAATCTTATCATCATTCAAGGTCCAATTCAAATGATACCTCTTCCCAGAAGCTTTCTTTAATTCCCCTAGTTCTTAGTGAGCTCACCCTCTCCTGAGGTTCCATAGCTCTTTTTCTATAACATTTTAATGGTACTTGTCAAATCCTACATTGCACTATAGTTATTTCATAGAATCTTAGATTTGAAAGGAAGTTTAGAGATGTTCTAATACAGTTTCCTATCCCACAAGGGAATGTTTTCTTCAAAGACTTTTTACAAAACTTTTGACTTCAATATTTTTCTTTCTCTGTGGCTAGAATAAAAATATCCATCTATTGATACAATTTACTTTAACAGGGGTTAACCTCACTGATATAAGTTGAAGTCTTTACTCTTTTCTCTGGGCAATGAGGAGTTTCCTTCTAGCTACATACTTAGTTAAGAGTATCCCAGTACTAGAAGCAAGTGAAGCAGTGTTACATAATTAATAGGAAAATTGAATGGAAATAATGAGATTTGGCTTTTAGTTCTCTCACTGACTAGCTATGTGACTTTGGGCAAGTTATTTAACCTCTCCGTGCCTCAGTTTGCTCATCTACAAAATGAAGATAATGATCCCTATTCTGTCTACAATTCTGTCACAGGACTGTGGTGAAGATCACAAGTGACATTGTATGCAAAGAAATTTTTAGAAGTCTAAAGTGCTCTGAAAATGTGAGGGTAGAAAGGAAAGTCTCTCTAAACACCTATTTCACTCTACAGCTGTCCAAAGGGAGCCATTGGTTAGAGGAGATATACACAAATTCATAACTCTGGTGTGCTGATGAATAGCAATAATTAGCAGGCAGAGTCAAATGATTTGAAAGCATCAATCAAAACCTGGATTAAAAATGTTATCCACCTGACATGTCAGCATTTCCAGCCATGCAACATATTTAGCTCACACTCTCCCCTGGCTCTTTTTACAGCGCTCTCTCTCTCTCTCTCTCTCTGTCTCCATTTACTACCATTTTCTTTTCAATAGAGAATTAGGAGAAAAGAAAATTACTTTTCACTTTAATTATTGTATTTTTCATGAATGAATTTCATTTTCTCCTAAAACTTTCCATGTGTAGGAGAAATCCTATCCATTAATGTTTGAAGGAAGGGACACTATATTTATTTGCCCTCTCTCCCATAGAAAGGATTAGAAAACTTTGCTCACATCTTGGTTGCATTTTGTGGAACAATGAGTACTAATTAAGAAGACCTGAGTTGTTTCTCAGTTTCCAGGGGACTTTGTTTGAATCGTGTCACTTCTCTGAGACTGTTTATTTTTTTCATTTGTAGTAACAGCTCATAATAGGTTACATTTATATAGTACCTAAAATGTACCAGGTACTGTGCTGAGTTTTACAACTATTGTCTCATTTGATCCTCACAACCCTGGGAGGAAGGCATTATTACTATCCCCATTTTGTAGATGAGGAAACTGAAGGAAAGAGTTTAAATTACTTACCCAAGTTCACACAGCTAGGAAATATCTGAGGCTGGATTTGAACTCAGATTTTCTGGACTCTAGGACTTTACCATAACTCTGTATCATGAACTCTTAAAATCTGTTTCAAGACCCTAAGACCCTTTGACATAGCATATGTCAAAACCTCCTTTTTGTGGTATGAAGATCTTCTTTTGAAAGAATTGAAAGCTCCTTTGCTTGATAGCCAGAAGTATGAATGAGGACCCTCAAAATAACTTCAGGATATGTATCAATTGAGTATAGGCCTTGGCTTGAGCATCACTTCCGTTAATAGAAGACAGTTGAGGAACAGAATTTCCCAAACCTTTATCAAATATCCATGTGAATGATTATGAAACATATCTTCTTATCTGAACCAGTCAAGGGTAGGATCTACCAAAAAAAAAAACATTTTGGAAAATATTCTGACCCCATGTATGATCAAAGCTGGTAGTAATAGGGTAGACACTTTTTTTTCATATTTGGGGGTATAGGAAGTCACCATTATTTTTTACTCCTCACCCTTAAAGTTATTGAATGGTGATTCTAGCACAATTCATGACACATAGTAACATAATAACTGTTTATTCCTTGCCTTGCTCTGCCTTGATAGAAAAATCAAATGTAATGGTCTTTGGAAGTGGCAGCATATTTCAGTTCTAGATGAGTGATACTGACAAACAGGGTTTGGGAAACAATTAAAAGCTTCTCTCTTAAGAGACAATAAACAAATGTCCAGATTGGTCTTGTTTCACTGGGCTTTGTGTGTGGGTATTTGTTTGTGTTGTAAAGACAGGGGGAACCTGATGGACCAGCCTTTCTGTCAGCTTAAAGAAACCACGCTGATGGTGAAATTGGCTCTTCTATCAAAACTCACTCAAGTTCTGAAATCCCCCATTGGACAAGTTCCCAGATGGACCTCAGTCAGAGAAAACATTCTGTTGTTTGTGATTTATTTTTCATCTTCTCATTTTTTTCACTCCAAAATTCAGAATCCTTTGGCAGAAACAAGTGTAATCCTTCTAATATGGTTATGATGCAGAAATGTTCCATTTCACAAATATTTTGAAGAACGGATATACTGTTTGAGAAGAGAATTCATTCTATGTGCACACAAACAGGGTTCACCATTTTCCCAATCAGAAAGGGAATAGAGAGGTGACGATGACCCGAACAAAGAACACACCCTAAATCACATACCAGAGGAGAGAGAAAAGAGGTCTGGAAAGGATTATTCTTCTTCCTATTCAGAAGGGAAGAGGAAGCAGAGGCAATTACATGCCAACTGGCCAAGTGCATACTCCAGAGTGAGTGCACCTTCCATGATGACATCACATATATCTCATTTCAACTTCATGACATATTTTCAACAGATGAGAAACCTGAAGCTCTAAAGGATGAAAGGACTTGTCCATGACCATACAGCTATCAAGTTTCAGAACTGTGATTCAAACCTCAGACTTTCTAATTCTAAGTACAGTATGTTATTAAGTTGCTTTGCATCAAGTGCCTCTGACATTGCTGAATGTGAGTGGTCAAAGATCAGTTACTGTGCCTAAGGAACTGAAAACTCAGAGTCCCACTGGTAATGACATCTTTCTAAACTACTTAAGGAATTAGAGTTCTAGTAAAATGCATGAGACTTACATATTGCAAAACTGAGGGAACAGGCAAGTAATAGAAAACAAGGTGGGTCAATATAGGAAGAAAATAGCCAAAATTCAAATAAATGGGATTAGACTTGTTCTGTTTGGCCTGAAAAGGTAAAACTAGTGTTACAGTAAGCACCCCAACATGCACAGGGGGCCTGGTATCATAGGTTCATTGTTCTGCTTTTCTAAAAGGAAAGGCAACTTTTGAGGGGTCAGCAATCACTTTAATAAAGCACATTGATCATTCACTTAGTTCAGGGGAAAAAGTCAGCACCCTGAACTTTTGAGAAAATACAGAGAAATACAGATCAACAGACAGTGCTTTCAGCTGCCTGACATAAGCAATATATACATCATAGATCCATAGACAGATCCAACTTTCTCACCATTACTTACATCGTTAACAGAGAGAGAAGCACCAATATCTGGGTTATCAAAGGGCAGGGTGAGGGGGGAGAGTCATGAAGAGGGTTCCTTTGCAGGTTCTCATCTGGCCAAACAAAATACTTCTAGTCCTAAAGTAAGCCCTAAAGTAAAACATCACCCTCAGAGTATTTATACATTTTTTTTAGAGCCAGAGGGCATCATAACCTTGGAGAACTAGTGCCTCACTAGAAACTTAAGAAAAGGTGTGGGCCTTCCTATAAATCTTCCCTAATCTGAAGCCCCCTAATGGGAAGACCCATTAATGGGTGGGGAAGATCTTCTTTAATCACATTATTGATTATACCAAAACAACAAAAAATGCATTATCAATACAACCAGGGATAATAGATGAAAATGGTAAAGAGTCAGATCCATGTTTAATATTAAAGGAAAAATCCTAAAAATTAGAGCAATGAAAAAGGAGAATGGTCTACTTTGATGAATCATGGGTTCCCCCATTGGAGCATCTTCAAGCAGAGGATAGACAACCACTTGTTGCATACCTTGTGATGGAGGTTTATTTTGTACATAGACTTGATTATATTGCTACTGAGATTGTTCTCAAATCCTAGCTTTCTGATTATAGAACAAGAGTCAGAAATAGTGAAGCAAAGAAACTATAAAACTTTCAAATCACTTCAAGAATGGAAAGGGAGAGAACTTGTGCTTTTAAATTTCCTCCCTTTGACAGAGTCACAACATCCTAGCAACCGCTTTAAGTTCAATTATCATCTGTAGGCAAATGACTCTAGTATCTATATATCCAGTTTTATTTTCTCTTTGGAGCTCCAATCCCGCTTCATCAATTGCCTTTGAGACATCTTAAACTGCATAGCATATAGATATGTCAAAGTCAATAGGTTCAAAACCAACCACATTATCTTTCTTTCCTGATGCACTAATCTCTGTACCACCCTTTTATGTTTGAAGGTACCCCATCCTCTTATTCACCCCAAGATGCAACCTTAGTTCCAGCGCCCATGCATCCCTCTCACTTATCCATCCAGTCAACTGCCAAATCTTGTCATTTCTATCTTCAAGTTTCTTATGTATGTTCTCTTCTCACACATCCAGCTAACATTCTAATTCAAACCATGATTGCCCCCTATCTTGACTATTGAAATGTCCTTTCTCTTATCTCCTTGTATATTATATCTCCTTACCCCAAACATCTTTGACCTAGCTATCAAAGTGATTTTCTTTTGTAATTATTCTATTTTTGGCAAGACAATTGGGGTTAAGTGGGTTGCCCAGGGTCATACAGATGGTCAATGTCAAGTATTGGAGGATGGTTTTGAACTCAGTTTCTCCAGACTCCAGGGCCAGTTCTCTATCCAGAGCACTCATTAAAGTGATTTTCTTAAAACTCAAATACCATCATGTCACCATTTGCTTCAACAAATTCTCTCTATTGCATCAAAGATCCAATATGAGTTTATTTGTCTGGATCATTATTAAACATACAAGACACTTCCTCTCCTTTCTCTGGGCTCCTTCTCTGATTTTCCCCCATGCCTGAAATGAATACTCTCTTCACCTTTACCTCTTAGAATCCCTGATGTCCTTGTAGGCTCAACTTAAGTGCCCCTTTCTGCATGAAGTCTTTCATGAGCTTTCTGACTGCTAGCTCCCTCCTAAAGTAACCTTGTATTAATTAGCTAGCTAGCTATATCTTTTAAACTCAGACCCAACCTAGATTGTGTGTTTTTTTAGAAATGCATGAGGGGATATGACTCCTCATTGTCTAAGTAATTCTGGGCATGAGGAACAGAACTGGGACCAAAGTATCTTGGGAGAGAAATCAGAGTGGTTCTAGAGACTCTTTGGGAGAGACATATGAAGAGAAAGAAATTTTTTTTTTTTTTTTGCAGCATGACTGATATGGAAATATCTTCCGTAAGATTTCACATGTAGCGTTGATATCATTGCTTGCCTTCTCAGTAGGTAGGGGAGGAGCTCAAAGTAGGGAGATAATTTGGAACACAAAAATTTTTAAATGAATGTTTAAATATAGGAAAATGTTACTGATTTTCAGCTTGCCTCCTTAGAGACTTCAGAGATTTCCTTATTAAGATCAATCACTCTCTCTTGATCTGAGTTCAGAATTCATCTTATTGCCCACTACGGAACTCATTCACTCATGCATTTCTGATATATTCAAATCTGCAGGACTTCAATGATTTGCTTGTTTTTTTGCTTGGTTGAATAGATTTGCTCAGTAATCACTATTTGTGATAGTCCTTGAGTAATCAAAGTTTTGTGGGAAATATTTAAACTGGCTACCATAAGCTAAGTGTTTTGTTCTCCCTTAAGAGCAACCAGGAAAATGTTTGTTCTCTCAATCTACTGTATCTCTATAACAATAATATTTGAGAAGATCAAATAGGTAAGTATAAATTTCTCCTGATATCCCTCTTAAAGACAGATGAGAGAAGAATTAAGTGCCCAACCTCTGCCCTTCTACTTGTTTCAAGACAGAAATCACAGTTTTTCTTGGTCAGGGATAGATCGGGTTACAGAGATATCTACCCAAACCTCCTGTAAGTCAAATCTAGATAATTTAGGCAATTGATAGGCTTGGACATGTATATCTTAAGTACTATATATACTTATATGCATATATATATTATCTCCCCCTGTAGAGTGCTAGCTTCTTCAGGGCAGGGTTGTTTTATTTTTTGCTTTTTTCTGTGGAACTCTTAGCATACTGCTTGGGACAAATTAAACACTAAATAAATTCATGTTGATGAATTAACTGCCTAAGATGTCCATTACAACCCTGTAAACAATTCAGAGGAAAATAAGACATAGACCACTAAAGTCCCCTAAGTCTACTTGGAGGAGTTAAGTATTAGATATAAGCTTCATGAGCTTGAGAATAATTTTAGAAAAATTCTCAAACTTATGTCATCTCCCATCTATCTGCTTCTATATAGACTATTCTCTATGCCTGGAATATACTCCATCTCCTTTTTCCTCTTATAATCCATAGATATCATCAAGGATGAGACCAAATGCCACATCATATGTGCTATTTTTCTTGATTCTCCAGGCTCTCTCCTTTTTGGTATTATTTTGGATTTGCTTTTATCTACATATATTGTATGGCAGCTAAGTGAGAGAGTGGATAGACCACTGGCTCTAGAGTCAGGAAAACCTGAGATCAAATCTGGCCTGAGACAATTACTTGTTCTGTGACTCTGGGCAAGTAATTTACAATCTGTTTGCTGTAATCAATTGGAGAAGGAAGGGACAAAGAATTCCAGTGTCTTTGATGAGAAAACTCCATGGAAGGTATCAGCATACTTTCATCCACAGGGTCATGAAAAGTTGGTCATGACTGAACAACAACAGCAGTACATATTGTAAAATTTTTATTTCTGTACCTACAGTGTCTACCACAGTAACTCACACATAGTCTTTACTGAGTAAATGTTCATTCAATTAAATTGACAAGTGTGACATTCTAGTCGGGCCTTGAAAAATTTCAACAGACAACAAGGTAGATGACAGAATATGTTTCAGGTCAAGTAAATGTCCTAGAAGTGAGACAGTGTAAGCTGAGTTTGGAGAACAGAGAATAGTCTGCTTGGGTTTAATAATTTGATTTGACAGACTTACTATTTGTAAGAAGTTCTACTGACCTCTGGAAGTATGATGCCTAAAATTATATAGTCCCAGGTCTCAAGGATGCTAGGTGATACAGAAGATAGAGTTCTGGCCCTGAAGTTGGAAGATCTGAGTTTAATCTAACCTCAGACATTTACTGTGTGACCCTGGGCAAATCATTCAACCTCTGTCCACCTCAGTTTCTTCAGCTGTAAAATAGAGATCACAGCTCCTACGTACCATACAATTATTGTAAGGATAATACAAGATAATATTTGTGCAGATTCATGTAGTGAAGTAATAGAGCAACCTGGGAATTCTGTAAGAAAGGACTTAGGGATCATTGGGAATCTAACTCTACCTTATATACGAATAGAAAGTGATAAGGATGGAAAAGGAGGTAGCGTCAGATAATGGAAGGACATGGCTCCCAGGTCCTTTATATAGCATTTGTTTTTCTAGTGCTCTACAGTATAGATTTTCCAAAGGCCCAGGAGGCCTGTAGGGATGGGGCATATGTTGGAGTCCTCTCTCTCTCTTCCCTATGTGCAGTCAATCGGGAAGATGAAAATCAATAGACAATAAAGGTGGTTCTAGTTGAAACTAAATTGGAATGATTGATTTTCCTCTGGATCATTTAGATTCCAGAAATCTGTGTGTCTCATTACAGAAAGAGAAATATTTACTCTTCGCTTAAAGTTTTATGGTGTAGAAGGAAATAGATAAAACCCAAATATCACTGAGGAAAAAAATGAGAAGTGAACGTGTTTATAGGGCAATTTAAGGTGATAATGGGACCAGTAAAGAGGGGTTAATGTGCCCTGACTGTGCTGAGAGTAGATTTCTAAATCAAAGTAAAATCCTAATAGCTGGTACCAAGGCTCAGAGTGCAACTACACAGTCACCCTTTAAAGGAAGCTTCTTGGCTTCCCTTCAGCCCCTACAAAACAAAACAAACAAGCAAAGAAACAAATAACTAGACTAAAATTCTTCAAAAATAGGGAGTAAATAACCCTGAGTTCTTTTTGGTCTAAGTTATCACACGGACTAGGTGTTTCCCTCTCTGAGTCCCAGTTTTCTCCCCTATAAGATATGGGGGTATGCTGCTAGAATTCTTTTTAGCAATAGATACTGATGACTCTCAGTGCATGTACTTTACACTATGAGGGGATGGGTAGTAAAAATAAGGTCTTATTTGTGTTTGCACATAGAAATTCATCCAGACAGGCTAAGAGGAACATTACGAGGTGGTAAAGGAAAGGGATGGTCAGTTATTCTGGATGGAGAAAGGATGAGCTCTCTCCATAAGCTGAGTGATATGTGCAATTGAAGAGAAACTGAAGGACTAACTAAGCCAAAGTATCTTACTCCTTCCTTCTTCTGTCATTAACTATCCTGCCACAGAGCCTGAAATTCCAACTATTTCCTTCTCTTCTTTGGCAAAAAACATTGGGTTTATCACCATTATCACTGTTAACTAATTCGTCTCCTCTTTTTGTTTTTCAATAGAGTTCAGACAGAAAGAATACAAGGAGAAATTGCTACATTACAATCATTCTTTTATATTTAATGTTCTAAGGACTATTGTATTGGTATATGTTTACAGTTACTTTTCATAGCTGAGTGTGTGTGTGTGTGTGTGTGTGTGTGTGTGTGTGTGTTTGCCACAGTGACTAGAGTGCCAGTCCTGGAGTCAGAAGAACATGAGTTGAAATCTATCCTCTGATACTTACTAGCTGTGTGGCCCTGGGCAAGTCACTTAAATCTGTTTGCCTCAGTTTCCTCATATGTAAAATGATCTGGAGAAGGAAATGACAAATCTCTCATTATATTTGCCAAGAAAACCCAAAACAAATTCAGGAAGAGTCAGACATGACTGAAAGGAATGAACAACAACCAATATATATGGATATAAACTCACCTTCTGTAGGTTCACTGAAAGTATTTTCAGGATAAATCCAGTAGCAGACAGGAATATGATGAAGATATATATGCTATTCTGACATGCTTTTGATTTCTTCTTCTAGATCTCTATATTTTTTTCATTTGGCTGGAAGATTCCAAGTATATGGTATGGCAATAGCTATGAAAAACGTTGTTCTTATGTTTTTATGGATCAATATTGTTTCCAGGACATTGTGGGTAATAGGTCAGTCAGTGATGATGCTCTATTTGCTATCCAGTTTATTTGCTGAATTCTTGAGTATTTTTAAGGTTCATAGCCATAGTGTGAAGATTTGTTATATCTTAGTATTATGAATGTAAGTGAAATTCTGATATATGATTTTTGCCCCAAGTTATGTTTTGGTACATATCATATAGTTGTTATTTTTGTTTTTTTCTCAGTGGTATGTTGTGCAGTTTTGGCACTTCTTTGCATAATTTGCATTGATTGCTAAGTCTGGCTTCCTTTAGGGTAATTCTTACATAAATTCTTGTCTCAATAACTTGATCTTATATTGCTGTCACAAACCTCCATATTTCCATAAACATGTTCTCAGTATGATTCATTATTACTGCCATTTGTGTAGTACATTAAGGTTTGAAAAATACTTTACATATATTTTCATTTAATCCTAGAAACAACCCAAAAGTTCTATTATCCTAATTTATAAAGAAAAGAAACTGAGATTAAGAGAGGTTAAGTGAATTGTTCCAGAATACGTGGGTAAATGACTGAGATTTGATTAGAAATTATGTCTTACTTCAATTCTAGAAAATTCTTTATGATAATTTATGATAATTCATTTGTTACTTAGGAGATATACCAACATCCTGCCACGGAGATATCCTTGAAAAATACATGAAACAAGACCTATTAGCATATAAAGGTAAATTTACTTTTTGACTAGATAAAAATATTGTACTTTGGATATCTTTTGAAGGAGGAAAGTTATTAGAAAAGACTTAAGTAAGACAATACAGAGGGATCTTGTCACATTTTAAAGATTATTTTACTTCTGAGCGTATACAGATCATTTTATAAGCAAATGACCATCTCTAGGACAGTAGCTTTGATAGAAAAAAAAAACAAGCCATTCAGTACAGAATATTTCAACCTCCACCATGGATACAGATATAAATATAGATACCTCTAAGTATAAGGGCATGGATTAGAACTGAGAAGACAACTATGAACCAGGTAATAAACTCTTTAAGAAAGAAAATAACTTGGAAGCCAATAACTGATTGGATCTGAATTGTTAGAAAGATGAATAAAGTGAATTCTCATGGAGAAGATACTGAGTGATGGTACCAAAAGAATGGCTGGGAAGTGGCAATGAGGAGTATGGAGTATGTATACTCCTTCTAGTCCAGTGTACAGACAGCATAACAGAAAGAGCCTTTAGTGCTAAAGAAAGTATACATAAATTCACTGTCTTCCAGAAAGAGCCAGATTTCTGTTAGAACAAGAAGAAAAAAAGAGGAGAAAATGGGTAAAATGAGATAGACTTGGTCACCAGGAAAGTGGAGGCTCTGTGGGACATGATGGAAGAGAGACAAAGTAAAACATGGGATTTGGGCAGGGATAGAATGAAAGTTAAGCAAGATATAACAAAAATGATTTTTCCCTCAGCAGATAGAAAATCTGAATCTCATGGATAAGGGCATCTGAAGGTAGGATTTACTGGCCGTAAGATAGGGGATGACCCAATTGATTAGAGACTTGGTCCTCCAGGGTCCCGTGATGACTAAAGATGATGTCAATTCAAGGATGCAGCATCAATATTAGGGGCTAAGAGGACATATAAGGCAAATGGGAATGAAAACGTTATCAGCTTGAGAATTTATGTCACTAAATGACTGTTCGTATCTCTCAGACATGAACTCACACTCAGCTCATGTCCAATAGACACATTCCACAATGCTTGGGGATGAGGTACATCTGAAGACACTCTACTTGTGGAGCAAGCTGTAGGTTCCCAGGTTCTGAGTCCCAGAACCATGAGACCCATGAGTTATTTGAGATCCTTACACTGGGGATCTCTGATGAATATGCTCAGGAGCTTAGCTTGGCACAGTTAGACTTTGATGCAAACTCTCCACTGTCTCTGGTTCCATGATGTTTGACATCTTTGATGAATGTGAGTCCTCTTCAGTGCAGGTCCTTTATTATCTCTTCTTTCCTGAAACCCAAGATAGCTTATGTTCTATGAACCAGGCAGAGTATCTCTGTGAAAAAGGAGCTTCCTTAGTCTCCTTAAATCTTTTTTTTTTTAATTTGGACCTATTTCACATAGGCTCACTGAGGAAAAATAAACATTCACTCAAATCAATTCTGGGAAATGGCAAAATACTGTTAGACATAAAAAGTTGGACTCCACTGCTTTCTCCTCCTGGAACATCCCTCAACACTCATGGGTCTTTTTGCTCCTTCACCATACTTGACTCCTCCCATTGATGAGTTCCTTCTGGGGTCATTATTTGGGGGACAGGTGCAGACCAGCCTTATTTTATTCCCCTCTCAGTCATGCTCTTGACTTTCTAAATTGTTTACTAATCCCCCCACTCAGGTACCCTACCTCCCTGTCTCTTTTTAGATGCTGTCTTCCCTCATTATAATTTAACCTCCTTGAGTCTGTCAGTCAATTAGGATGTATTAAGGCTTGCTATGTATCAGTCACCCTGCTAAGGACTGGGGATGCAAAGCAAGGGAAAAAAAGAAAACAGCCCCTGCACTCAGGGAGCTCTCATACTAATGGAGAAAACATGCTCAAATTGCAAGGACCCCAACATACACAGGAGGGCCTGCTATACAGGTTTTTAGATCTGCTTTTCTAAAAGGAAAGGAACTTTTGAGGGTCAACAACCTACTTTAATCAAGTACATACATCACTCACTTAGTTTGGGGGAAAATGTCAGCACCCTGAACTTCAGAGAAAATACAAACAGAGAAATAAAGACCAACAAATGGGGCTTTCAACTGTCTGACCATAAGCAATATGTGTGTGTATGTGTATGTGTGTGTGTATATATATACACACACACATACACATACACACACATACATATACACACACATATACACACTCACATACACATACACACACACATACACATACAAACACACACACACACATATATATATATATATATATATATATATATATATATATATATATATACATATACACATAATCACAGATTAACAGACAGATTCAACTATCTGACTATTGCAGACATACATACTCACTAGAGAGAGAAGCACCAATATCTGGGTTTTCAAACCTGAGGGGCTCCTTAGTGGCTGCCCAGAGTCTAATCTGGCCAAACAAACACTTCCAATGAGTAAGCCAAAAAACAAATCCTCACCTCAGAGTATATATGTGTACTTTTCAGAATCAGAGGGCATCACAACCCTTGAGAACCAGTGCTTCATTAGAAATTAACAAAAGGTATGGGCCTTCCTAATCTCCCCTAATCAAATCTCCCTTAATCAAGGTTCCCTTAATGGACAGGCTCATTAATGGATAGAGAAGATCTTTAACTCTCATTAACATGATTAACATCACATTGGGCCCCAAGATCTTTCACTGTGGTCAACTAATATCTGAATAGGTATTAACGTTTCTTAAGTAAATACAACGTAATTTCCACACCATGAACTCTACATTTGCAGACTACATAACATAACATCATTCTTTGGGGGTCAGTCTTTGAGGAGCGAGCAACCAGCTTCTCCTTCCTCAATCCAAAATAAAAGGTCCAAATAAAGTCCTTTCAGGGATCTGCCCTTGCAGTTCTTCCCGGGTGTAGACTCTAATAAGCCTAGTCCCAGTATCAACAAAGCTTCAGCCCCCAATTTGAAGTTCTGAGGGGTGGTTCGGCAACAAAGCCATCAGGGTGGGGTCCTTGGAGGTACATGGCACTTTCCCCCACCTAGGATAGGCAACTTCAACCCTGGGTCCCAAACTGTCCCAGTACAATGCTATAAAAAAGCATACTCAGTGCCTTGCTGCATAGTACCCATCTTGCCCCAGGTCTGAACGCTAAGCTCCTGGGTTCCTCCTACCCTAGCAGGAGCCAGTTGTTCCCAGTTCCCATTGGATCTGTGCACAGGCAGCTCTCAGGTCCCATCCACAGCTCACCTCCCCAAGGTCTGCACACTGGCAGTTTTTCACTCTTGCTTCAGGTCTCCACTCTAAGCTCTCACAACTCCTGCCTGGGCTCTGCACACAATGCGATGCCAGCATGGTCCTGGGGCTCCACAGAGCCATACCACCACAACTGCCAAACAATGAACAATTATTCCACCCCCCATACTCTCTTTTTAGTTAGCAGATACTGCAGACTATGCCATAAAAGTTACAGCAAGGACTGGACTCTCATTAATATAATTAACATTACATATGTTAACAGCTATATACAAACAAGACATCTATAGGATAAACTGAGGCTTATCTCAGAAGGAAGGCTCTAAAATTAAGGACTGAGAAAGGATTCTTTCAGAAGGTGGGATTTTTTTTACTGATATTTGAAGGGATCCAAGGAGGCAGAAATGAGGAGGAAGGTTATTCTAGGCACAAGAGACAACCAACCAGTAAAAGGTCTCAGAGCTGGAAAATATACTGCCTTGTGTTAGGAATAACAAGGAGACAAGTGTCACTGGAGGGCAGAGGCAACATAGAAAGGTAGTGTGTAAGAAGGTTGGAGAGGTAGGGTCTAGGTTATGAAATACTATAAAAAGTCAAACTGAAGATGTTATATTTGTCCTTGTGTTTATTAGGGAGCCATTGAAGTTTAGTCAATGGTGTGTGTGTGTGTGTGTGTGTGTGTGTGTGTGTGTGTGTGTGTGTGTGTGTGTGTGTGAGATATGGTCAAATCTGTGCTTTAGGAAGATCAATTTCACAGTTGAGTTTTAGATGGTGTGATGGAGTAAAGTGGTGAGAGAGATTTGAAGGAGGGAAAAAACCCACAAGACTTTTGCAGTAGCCTAGTTGTGAGATAATGAGGACCTTCAGCAGGGCAGTGGGAGTGTCAGAGGAGAGGAGGCGGTGTCCATATGAGAGATATTACAAATGTAGCAACAGTAGGACTAGCCAGCTCATTTGATATGGAATGTAAAAGAGAGTAATGAGTTGAGGACGACAGCTAGGTTGTAAGTTTGAGTGAATTGGAAAATGGTGGTACCGTTCCGAGTAACAAGATTACTAAGAAGAAGAGAAAGTATGAGAAGAAAGATAATGCTAAAAATGATTCTGAGAATCATCAGCAGAGATGAGAGTTAAAATCAGGGGAGCTGATGGGATCATCAAATAAAATAATTTGGAGGAAGAAGAGAACAGGTTTCAGAATAGACACAGAGACTTTGGGGACTGCTACGCTTTGTAAGTAAAGATCCAGCAAATGAAACAGAGAATGAGCAGTCAATTACCGGGCAAGTTCAGTTTTCTTAAGGGTAAAGACTTTTTCTTTTACCTGTAGTTATATGACATAGATGCCAATTGATAGGAAAAGGAAGAGAATGCTCACTTACTTGATAGTTCTACCAAATAACACCCTTGTAATCCTATGAAATATTTTTAGGCATGTGGTTTGGAGATCTAACTATGGCCCATGACAATATAGAATCCTCTCCATTCATAATCAAAGCAAGGATTTTCTCACTTTGGGGTTTAGGCAAAAACTATAATGGTTTTAGGTAAAAATGGAAAGTGAAATGTATCTTTCATTAGAATAATTCTTTTTTAAATTATTCCTTAGAACTTGTTTAAAACTGGGAATATCTTTATAACATTTTCTCCAGAACATTTCTAAGATGTACATACACTAACATGAACAATTATGATTTGATGAAGTTCCCCCTCATATCAGTACCCCATTTTTCAGCAATGAGCTCTCAACAACTGTCTTTAAATTCTTTTTAATTTCAAAAGAAAATGAAATAAGTGCATTATCACACTTCATAGTCAAAGATAAGTACATTCATTAAAAAATAAAAGATACTATCAAAAGGGGAAGTTTGAGGAAAATCTGAAGGACTGTTTCTCAGAGTTTATGCTTCACAGAATAATTAGAAACCCTCATTCTGTATTAAATCACAAAACCTGAGAAGTACAAACAGAAATTGATCAATTCAGAGTTCTTTCCTTCCAATAAGTTGAAAAAGGTGATCATTATTGCCTAGTAATTGTCATGACCTTTAGCAAAGATATTTATTATGATTCCAAATCATTCTGCAGGTGGCAATCTTGAAGCACAAGTTCTAGAGATTGATCCTGTCATTTCAATGGGGTAGGGAACTCCTAGATGAGGACACATCTATCAATTTAGATCAGTAGAAGCAGGGGAGTAGCATATTATCTTAGAAATTTACTAGGGCCCTGATTGGTTAGGTGACTTTTCCAGGGTCACAGAGCTAATATGTGTTAGAAACAAAACTTGAACTTGTTTCCCTGGATCCAGGGTCAGTTCTCTATCCACTGTACCACAGTACTTCTCAGGAAGAGATGGATAGAAACTGTGATTTTCTCTATTGTACTATGAATCAGAGGGAAAAAAAACTGTTGCAAAGTCTGACTCACACAAGGTGCTTAAAAATATTTGTCACATTGAGTTGATTAAGAGAACTAGGACTTTTGACATCTCCTAGTTTCTTCTACATGAATCATCAATGGAGAAAAAAAACCAGTTATTGGTCTTCTCAGCTATTTTTTTTTTTTATGAAACAAACAAACTTACATAGTCATCTAACAAAAAGCTTTATTATCCCTAACTGCTTCTGGAAATGGGTGCCCAGAACCAGACTTGGCTCAGCCGTTCCTCTCTCAAACATAGGGTTTGGCTGCCAGAGAATGAGACCCAAACCATTCAGGACTCTAAAGTATGTTACTTCCCCAATGTGTCTGATGGAGAGACAGAAAACCCCAGAAATAGAAAACAAGACTTAAATGTTCAAACTGCTGTTGGATGATGTCTGCATAGCAGCCCTCCCTGAGCCAAATGAGGATTTTCCCATCACTACTAAAGCACAAAGACATGTCTGCTACAAATGTGGCAAACACTCTAATTAAGTGATTATTTATCTTAAACTGACTTCCTTTGTAAGAAAAAAGATCATCTTCTGTGAAGCACAAAACTTTCTTTCCATTAACTTCACATTTCAGTAAGTAGCAATATGCTTTTAGCACCTTCCTTTAAATGGGGATTTTTTTTTTCCTTTCCTTTCTGGCTTCACAACTGGAATGCCTTTTTATAAAAATATTCAGAACAAGAACTCAGAAGAGAAACTTTGTTACTAGTAAAGAAAGGGCTTCAGAGAAGTAGATTATATTTGTGATGGATGGAATTTGGCTACATGAACCCAACCCATAATTTCCATAAATTACAGTCTGCTTATGATCAGGTATCCTTTTTTCCAAAATGGAGAGAGTGAAGGAGGAAATAATCACTTTTGAATGGGATCTACTTGTTAGTCCTATGGTGCTCTTAGAGCCAAGTATTTGGGACCCTCATCATGTCAATCTTTAATACATTCTTCACATGCAGAAGTGAGGCAAAATAACTTTGAATTCATGTCATCTTTCTCTTGTGTTTTTAATCCTAGACTCTCCAAGGAGTTATGCATAAAGTATTTAGTTAAAATAAATGAAATCTCTGAGAGATGAGAAATATAAAGACATCTTCTGTTATACAGAGAGAAGATGGAACATATGGCCTCAGTTGGATTAACTCTTGATTTTGAAATCTTGGTACCAGGCTCACTATCTCTGATATAAAATTTAAGCCCAGAATCAAATCATTACTTGTCTGATTTAGCATTACACAAAGAATCAAAAGATCTGTAAGAGCAGAGACTGCATTGAGGGAAAAAAAAATATCACCTTTTTCATGTGCTAGCATAGGTGTTTGCACAGAGTTGGTGCTTAATAAATACTCGTAATTTAATAGATTGGGGCTAGAAGAAACTTTAGACATCATTGTCAAGTGAGGAAACTGAGATATAGAAAGTTTAAATGACTTGCTTATTGTTATACAAAGATATGTCTGTCCCAGGATTCACACTTAGCGCTCTGTTAACCACCTTTCAAAATGTAAACTAAAAGGACTGCTGAGGATTGGAGCATCTATCTATCAGGTAGTAAGTAGTTATAATTCAAATCTAGCTCTTCTCACTCCAAATTCTAGTGTTTTATTTTTTCAGATCATATTCTGATGTATATAATATGTGTGTGTATGAGAGAGAGAGACAGAGAGAGAGAGAGAGGAAGAGAGAGAGAGAGGAAGAGAGAGAGAGAGAGAGAGAGAGAGAGAGAGAGAGAGAGAGAGAGAGAGAGAGAGAGAGAGAGAGAGACTGAGAGAATGAGAATCATCTTCCTATATGTATTCTCCTAGATCTCATAAGCTTCACTTTGTGAAGTATTCTGGCTAACGATGCTCAACAAACCAGCTCCCATGACCACAGCAAAATGTGGAAGAGTCAGTTTTGCTTTTGCTCCTTATCACGCCACCCTACTTTTCAGTCGGCCCTTCTGATATGACTAACACACAAGTGTTCAGACTTCAGCTTTTCTTCAGGCCACAGTTCTATGTGAATGACCATGGAGGCTGAATTAGACTTGTTCTTTTTGTAACTAGAGAACAGAACCATAAGCAATAGGTGGAAAGTATAACTATGACATACTGCTTGTTGGGTATGTTATGATATGGCTTCTTTTTGTGTATGATATGGACTAGATGACTGCTGCAGTTTCTTCCAATTATCAAATATTTCTATAAGACCAAAAGAATCAAAATTAAGCTTAATGTCATTAAAAACTTTGAACAAAATGGATCTGTCCAAAAATGGAGTAGATCTTCTCAAGAGGTGATGGGTACCATCACCTTGGAATCTCAAGCATGCTTGCATGTTAAGCACATTCTCGTAGAATTTCTTTTTGAATATGGTTTGCATTAGAAAACTGATAAAATTCTTTTAAACTCTCAAACGCTCAGACTCTGTGATATTGTAAACCTATCTTTTACTCCAAATTATGTCCACCGTATCATACTATCTTTAGGGTTTACAAATAATTTTTCTCATGCAACCCTGTTATACAGTTTTTTAAAAAAATATTATTCTTATTTCAAAGCCAACGCAACTAAGACTCAAATGAATTGACTAGCTCATTGTTGAAACAGTTGTCTATTCAAGAATCCAAACACACTTTCTTGATGCCTTTATCACCTTTTGTGCTACAGACTATAGGTCAGCTGAGGAGCTAAACATAACTGTCTCCACCTTTCATAGTGAAGTAGGGGTTTTGTGGGGGTTTTGCTTGCTTTTGTGGTGGCTGCTAGTGACATCCCTCACTACCACAGTTCAGTCTAGCAAAAAGCAGCAAGAAATCCTGAGGGCATGATAACGGGTTCCATTGCTGGGAAAGTCAAACTGCACCTCCTCTCAGAATACAACAGAGACATCCCAGGACCCTGAATTCAAGAAGGATGAGAATAGCAGTGATACTCAGACAACCAGTCTTGCTTTAGACCTGGGTGCCATAGCCATTATTAAGGGAAATAATCCCTGTGAAGGAGACCATTTCCTTGTCATCACTAACAGTAAAACTGACAACTAGAAACTCCTACAGATATACAGGTAAAGCCAAGAATTCCGGGAAAGGCAATGCCCCTTCCCCTATCTCCCACCAATTCTACTTCTAGCCCAGCCTCCACAGTCATCATCCTGGGAAGCAACTCATATGGAAAGGTGACCTGGAAACTATTTTTGCTAAATCTGAAGCTTTCCCTTCATAACCAAACACCACTACTGGAGACCCAGACAAGAAAGCTACTGACACTAAAGTCTTGTACTCCCAAATGGTTCAATTATTTTTAATGGATAAAATTTTAATAGTGAAACTAAATCTTAAAGAAACCTTAATATCTACTTTGCCCCTACACTCAAAGGACAATGGGACATACCTCTTCATCCACTCCTGCCTCAGCTATACTCTTCAAAATGTAAGATTCTCTCTGCTTTCTCTTCTTGATTTTACAATCAAATCCCTGGAACTCTGTTGGTTCCAGATTGATATTTGAGAATGATCTTAGAGAACAAAGCCTTTTTCTTCCTCATTTCCTATGTTCTCTCTCCAAACATTGTGGATCTTTTTGGTAGAATTTGTTTCCATATTACCCTCTGGCTTCAATAAACTGTTATTTTACTTGACCCCTTTTCCCAATCTTGAGTTTTGCTGTTCCAATAGAAGTGTTAAGTTCTTGGGCCACACCTGTGCCCCGTGTCTCTGCTCCTTAATGTCTACTTATAGTTATATATGACCAAAGATTATACCTTTGGTATGCTGATAGGTCCTGCCCAAAATTGATACACGCTGGTTTTGACAGACAGCTTTGTGAAAGTTTCAACCAAGTCCTTTCTCATTTTCTATCATCACCTTCTTTTTTTGACATCCATTTTTCTTGGCTTTGTAGCAAAATGGCAGGAATTTAACATTTTCTCTAATATTTATGAGAAAAGGCAAATGACTGTGAAAGTGAAACCAGAGCCCTTTGGCAGGAATTCTGTGAGCTGGAACAAGGAAATTTTGAGGGAAAATAAATGGTGGTATTTTCCCTTTCTCTCAAAGTTGTCAACACCTAGAGCTTCTCTCTGGAGCCTCTCTCTTTCTTAGCACCATTACCCCCTCTCCTGCTGGGATTTTAGATAGGATGCAAATGCTTCATATTGACCAAGCTTTGGGTTTGATAAGCCATAAAGAACAGAATAATGCCTTGTATGGTATTTTGCATATTTGGATTTGCAGTAGATCCAACATTTGGTTGGCATGGGGAATTACTGATGACAACAATCTCTCTACCCCTGCAGATCAGCACCTGCTATAGAACTTCTCATTTTAAATAGCTGCCCAGGGCCACAGAGTTAGTACATGTTAGAGACTGCGCAGGAACTCCAGTCTTCCTGCCTTTAAGGCTTATTTCTGTATCCACTGTGCTTGTGCTGTCTTTTGCTTTGCGTATAACACGGGCTTAATAAATGTATTTTGAAATTAATCGAATATGATCTGCTAAGACTCCTGGCTACAACTTTCTGGATTTCTATCTTTCACACTACAGTGCTCTTGTCAATCTTTTATTTCATTTCCCCCCTTTGAAATAAACACAAATGAAAGCAATAACATCCTGAGAAGAGGATACTGTTAAGAGATGCATAACTGACTCAGTTGGATACTCACTTAGAGCTTAACACAGACTCCAGGCTCTAAGAACCCTCCAGAGTAATTATCTTGGGAGGACTCAGAGGGCCTAGCTGGTTTATTGTTATTGATGGAAGAAGCTGAAAAGTCAAAAGGATTATTTGAAGATACAACATTCTTTTCAGTAACATAGTAAGTAAGAATGGTCATTTCTAAGGCATTAGAGAATCTTTTGAGTCGCTCAGGAAAGTGACCAGGCCCATAGGTGAGGTCCTATGATAAGATGGAATTAACTTATTGTAAGAGGCCTTGTCATATCTGTTAGGCATAGGTTTGTATGATGCCAGGTGGTAGGACTTCAAGGTCTTAGACATTCATTCCTCTCAGAAATCTCTTATGTTTGTAATTATGATGAGTCCTCAGCTTTCAAGCACCTGATTTATGAATGACATATATGTATAATCCATCTGTACATGTATTTGTTATTGTTCAGTCCTTTCAGTCATACCTGACTCTTAGTGAACTCATTTAGGGTTATGATACTGGAGTGGTTTGCCCTTTCCTTCTCCAGCTCATTTAACAGAAGAGGAAACTGACACAAACAGCATTAGGTAACTTGCCCAGAGTCACCCAGCTCGTAACTATATGAGACCTTATTTGAATTCAAGTCTTCCTGATTCCAGGATCAGCTCTTTATTCACTGATACACCTAGAAACCTTTGTATGTGCATATGTGCATATATATCTTGATATACGTATATCTTGATAACAGGAAGTATTTTTTTTTTCTGTTGGTATCCCTACCACCTAGCACAATTCTTGGTTCATAATAGCACTTAATAAGTGTTTGGAAAATATTTGATTGGTTTTGGGTCTCTTATTTGTCACCACCAGAACCCACACTTTCCCGCAAGTTCCTACTCTTATTGGTATTAAAGATAAGCATTCTTTGTAATTCTGTCTTTACAGAAAATGCTTGATAACATTTGAGGAAAGTTAGCCTGTAGTACTGACTCTATGGAGCTTAGTTCACAATTTCCTTCCTTCCTTCCTTCCTTCCTTCCTTCCTTCCTTCCTTCCTTCCTTCCTTCCTTCATTCTTTCCTTCCTTCCTTTCTTCCTTCCTTCCTTCCTTTCCTTCCTCCCTCCCTCCCTTCCTCCTCCCTCTCTTCCTTCCTTCCTTCCTTCCTTCCTTCCTTCCTTCCTTCCTTCCTTCCTTCCTTCCTTCCTTCCTTTCCTCCCTTCCTTCCCTCCCTTCCTCCCTCCCTTCCTTCCTCCCTCCCTCTCTTCCTTCCTTCCTCTCTTCCTTCCCTCCCTTCCTCCCTCCCTTCCTTCCCTCCCTTCCTCCCTCCCTTCCTTCCCTCCCTTCCTCTCTCCCTCCCTCTCTTCCTTCCTTCCTCTCTTCCTTCCCTCCCTTCCTCCCTCCCTTCCTCCCTCCCTTCCTTACTTCCTCCCTCCCTCTCTCCCTCCCTCTCTTCCTTCTTTCCTTCCTCTCTTCCTTCTTTCCTTCCTTCTTTCCTTCCTTCCTTCCTTCCTTCCTTCCTTCCTTCCTTCCTTCCTTCCTTCCTTCCTTCCTTCCTTCCTTCCTTCCTTCTTTCCTTCCTTCCTTTCTTCTCCACCTCTGACATTTACTGCTTAGGTGATCATAGACAATTCAGTTAGGCTCATTGATTCTCAAGTCATCTTCAAAATGGGAATGATAATTCCTATGCTACCTAAACCATAAGGTTATTGTGAGACAAAGATATGATAATGTGTGAAAAGTGCTTTGCAAACCTCAAAGTATTATATGAATGTCAACAATGCTTATTATTCTCATTTTTGTCATCTTATTTTCAATAGAGACCAGATAAAATTAGCCCTGGGACACAAAACTCTCCAACTATTATCCTTTATGTTTAATGTTCAGCAGACTCTTGTGCAGACAGATGAAATTAATGAATCTTTAGTAACTGAAAAAAATTTGAGGAATGTAAGCTCACATTTTGTAGGCTCACTGAAAGTACCTTTGGGACAGTTCTGGGAGGAGACAAGACAACATGCATGATGTCCTACATCATGCTCCCACAGAGGTTTGAGTTTTGTCTGCTATATCAGTATATTTTGAGAACATCTCATTCTATGTATTTTGGAAGCTAAGGGTATTCAGTATGTCAAAATCTATTACCGTAATTTTTCCTTAATTTTTGTATAGTGTCATGTTCAGGTCATTATGAGTTGAAGCTCCAGTTACAGATGTGAACTTTATGAAATCCTTATGAATATGTAAGGATTTTATTGTAGAAAAGATAATTCTTCATTAGTTTATGCAGGATAGACTTCTAATACGTAATTCCAGTGTTTGGATCATGTCTTTCTAGGTATATGGGAAGTGCTACTTTTTTAAACCTGGAATTAATAAACCTAGGATACTTAAATATGAACTTTTTCTAATACCTGGTGGCTATTATTTGGTCTTGTCTGCTATCATAAACTCCTCTATTTCTATAAACAGGTATAGACATTCTATGTTTTCTGTTAATATAGTTTTGGTTGAGATAATGTGGGCAGCATCTTTCGAGGGCCCTTAGACTCATCCCTTGCATCCTGACTGCTTTTGGATCCATTTAGAGGTAAATTAACTTTAGTTACTTTCACTGTGGCTTCTCCAAGTGGTGGATTAGGAAAATACTAAAGCTAATTCTAAATAAGTTCTATGACCATAGGCAAGTAAAATGAGGCTATGAATATTTACATTTTTACCTTATAGAGTTAATATGGGGAAAAACATTTTACAACTCTAAAACTTTTATGTAAAGATGAGCAGTTAGTGTTTGTCCCAGGGCTCTTCTGTGCAGTATGTTCCCAATTATCATTTTCTTGCTCTAGGTGGTGAGCTAGTTAGGGCATTGGACCCAGAAATCAACAAGACCTGACTCTGAATCCTGCCTCAGATACTTCCTATATATGGCCAAGAGAAAGTTCTTAATCTCTAACTGACTCAGTTTCCTCATCTGTAAAAAGAGGATAGCAATAGCATCTACCTCTCAGAGTTTTATGCAAATCAAATGAGATAATACTTGTAACTTGGGAAATCTTAAAGTGCTATATTAATGCTACTTGTTATTATTATAATTATCATCATTTTTTATTTTATGAAGATGCAGAATAATTGCCACCAGAGAACATTGAATCCTCTTGGCTTTTATGTGTTGGCAGCACAGGTCAAGTGTGTGGAAGAGGTTAGTGTTCTCCTTAGAGATACTTCTAATAGCCCATTTTTAATCTCCTCCTGCTCTGTCAAAGCCCAGATGTTTTGCATTACTTGTTGTGTTGAAACAGTCATTTTTCATTGCCATGGATTAAGCAGATCAATATTTTAATTACTATGGATTTTAACATCATTAAAAACAACGATAGACAGACAGACAGATAGATAGATAGATAGATAGATAGATAGATAGATAGATAGATAGATAGATGATAGATAGAGAGATAGAGATATATACATATAGAGATATAGATATTCCATTATTTTTAAAGGCTGCTTAAAATCATACTCATCAGCATTTAGAAAGAGGAGAAACATACTCATTCTCTACTCTATAGATATTATTATCAAATAATATTCATTAAGTACTCATGCTTCTGGCACTGTATATAAACTCCTAGATGTCCCCTCAGTAAGATGAAAGACATATTTAACTCATTGCCTAGTCTTAGATTATTTAACAAGTCACCATGGGTAGAAGAAAGTCCTTAAAAGAAAGTCCTTGGAATATTTTTTTCCTGGGTGATGAATTGACATTATTTCATCTAAGTCTTGTCTTCTCCATGTTCTTGGTATGCTCTGCCTATCCCATTAAAGGTGTCCTATGTTTCTTCCACTCCTGAATACTAATCTCTCATTGTTATCATTGCAAATTTTCTTCTTCTGGCTAGTTAGGCCCCTACATGGTCCCTTATTCTAGCTGTCTTCCTTCCACTGTCTCAGTGTTTATGAATTTGTATTTCTCCCTGCATCCCCATACCTGAAATATCAAGAGAGAGCATGTTGTAGTGAGTAGAGTACAGGAATTATCTTTAACTCATGTTAAAATCTTAACTGGAACACATATGAACTGTATGATCCTGAACAAGACAAGATAGATATGCCTCTATATAACTCAAGCAGTTTCCCAGGACTTAAATACTAGGTAATGGGCAGGTTGTTGTCTGAGTTCCAGAAGGTTTTCAGACACTGGGAGTTTCATATATTAAGGAATTAATGGAGTTAAGAGTATTTGTATATCTGAAGGCTCATGACTTGGTTGGCTTACTCATAGCATGGCCCATTTATTTTAAAATATATTGACATATATATCTATATATTTTAAAATATATAGACAAAGTCTTTGTAGATAACCAAAGAAAATCACTTTTTTTTTTTCAAAAACATAATAGCAGCATTTAAAACAAATATGTACTCTGTTTGATGAGGTTTTGTCGGATTTCAAAATTTTATTGATCTGGACAGTGTTAATTCCTTGCTATAGGAATTAAATGGAGTCCGTTGAAAGAAATAGAAGAGAAGTCCCATAATTAGCCTAACAATGTCTTTGTAGTATATATGACCTTATGTAGAAAAGAGGATAATCATGGTTCTTCATGAGGCTGCCTCAGTCAGGACAGATTGAAAACAAGCAGATGATTAGATTTCTCCCCCTGGGTTGGGGTGTGGGTGATATTCTGGTATGGGGAAATAACATGTATACTGCAAGTAGAACAAGTGTTACTTCCTCCCCCCCACCCACCATAATCAAATTGAATTTGTATCAATATTGTCTTTGGAACACAGAGACCCAAAAAAAGGGGAAAACTTTCTGAAGTGTGAATAGTCGGAAAGAAAATAGTGCATATGAGATTAGGGATCAAAGAACGCTGAGGAGCTGACTACTTGTATGACTAAACCTAGTTCCTCGTTGTTACTATTTTTTATTGTTGCTTGTGTTCTCCCACTCTCCACTGCTGAGGTATCATGCGCATGCTAAGGGACAACTAAGCCTCTTTCACATTTAGCACCCCTGTCAGACTATGGGCATATCTTCCATCTTTTCCATCAGAATGCCTTCCAGGACCCCAAGGTTATGGCTCGGTAGACCCATGTTGGTAGAAATCTGCCATTTCTAGAAATGCACATGTTGTGATGATATGCATATCCTCTTTGTTCTATGCCGTGACAGTTCCTGAGGTATTCATGGAGGTTCCATTGTTTCCATTGGTCAAGAACATCTCAAAAACATTTTTTTTTCGTATTGATTCATTATTGAAGGCTACAGACTCAAAAGCTATAGTTTGAGATTAAAGTGAGAAATGACCAGTAGGATATTGATATTGAAATCTAAAGGCCTAGACTTGCAACTAAAACACAAGATCAAAGGATGGCTATCTTCAAAAAGTTTAGTTGAAATTAAGCCACAGAATGAAGCTGGTCTGTTATGTTTTCTTCTGCTTACAGAAAGATGAAGATTTTGTTGTGTAAATGTAATGGGAAGATAGCCAGTCCCTGAACTTCAGGGTTCCCCTGGGATGTGGTGCTTATCAGTTTACAGATTATCTGCCAACTTGACTCTTCATAGGGTACATTACAAGTCAACTGGAGCTGTCTATCACTTTTCCAGGTAGCCTTTGACTAAGAATCTACCATGTTCATGGTTAATTTAGTGACAAAAGCTGATGGAAATTATAGTTCATATTGAACAGTATATTTTTAGTGCACTGAGTTATTGTAGCATAATTCTATAGTATGTAGTAGGGCAAGTTAAATATACCAATGGTATGAATTTTAGTGGATAGTGTCATGTCCCAAATAATGTCAAGATGAACGTGTATGGTAATTAGGAAATCCATTGGGCAGTTGAAAGAAATATCGTTTTCTGGAGCCGTAAAATTTGTGACTCAGATGAGAGGAAGCATAAAACAGCAAGTTAGGATAGTTATTGGGACATTGTAGAGTGCCAAGAATAAAGGACTTCAGATGTGAGAGACCAGGTGTCATGCAGAGATTCAGAATCAAGAGATACTGTATGAAATTATGAAAGAGACGACACGCTAGAGTTGAGCATTTATATAACAATTTATTTCCTTCCAGACTTTGTGTTGAGATGGTTTGTGTAACCTTGTCCCAAGTGATGCTAAAATGCTGGTGTAATCTTGTTTAGTATGCACATATCCTTTTTCTGGTTTAGTTATCTCTATCAGTCTAACTAAACATAAGTAACTCCAATATTTAATCA
The DNA here is from genome assembly GCF_028372415.1 of Notamacropus eugenii. Classification (NCBI taxonomy): domain Eukaryota; kingdom Metazoa; phylum Chordata; class Mammalia; order Diprotodontia; family Macropodidae; genus Notamacropus; species Notamacropus eugenii. Next base: position 184,823,377 of record NC_092872.1, on the reverse strand, counting down.
AAAGAGAATTTCTTGTCAGAGATGGGGAGGAAGCAATGATAAATCATCACATTTCATTTTGGGTATTTTTTAATGAAAAAGACATGAATGTCATTAAGGTCTAACCCATGGCAAGTAAGTAGATTAGATGAAATCTAGAGAGAGAGTTAAAAATCACATTAAGAGCAATGTAAGTATACACATTTTTTATCTTATAAACATAAGCCATTGGTTTCTAGAAGGTCCTCTGAACTTGTGTGATTTGTCCAACTTCACATAACAAGTGAAAAATGAAGCCTGTGGAAATGGCACGTTTATCATTTGACCTTTTAATAAATAGCCAAATCTCCTTTGAGTCTATGCTTTCTCTAATGTTTGGATGTAAAACTTAGAACCCAATTTGATCTAGATTATAGGAGGTATAGCCATATACTATAGTCCATAGTGTATCATTGTTTGTGTGTCTGGAATTTGTCGTGTATATTTCACTGTTGATAATATTTGGGCAACAGAAAATAACAGAATTTGAGAGTAAAAAAGGATGTCAGCATCAATCCAGTCCAATGCAAAGATGAAAGAGTCTCCATTACGACATAACTACCATGTGGTCATCCATCTTCTGCTTTATTCTCACTGTACTTTCATAGAACTCTACATTTAATGTAATCCACATACATATATATATGTGCATATATATATCATATATATAGGTATATATCTATATACATCAAGTTAAAGGAAACTTAGTTATTTATTGAAAAGTCAAATGAGAAGGATGCCAGTTCCTCAGGCTTCATTTCTTATATGCTGTGTGAAGTTGGATAGTTCACACAACTTCAAAAGACCTCTAGAAAATAATAGCTTATATTTATATGGCAGAAAATGATAGCTTATTCATGTTAAGTTATTAATCATTCATTAATTCATCTTATGTTTTGGGATCTCAAATGTGGACTAAAATTGATGGGTCAAAGTTTCATGGAGCTTCTTTATAAAAGAAGCACCATATACTGATTCCAGAATTCCTTATTTTCATAAAGTTGTCTAATAACAAAATACTGATTTTTGGAAAGGTATCAAGCACAATTACAGAGCATACAGACACAAGGTAAGCAAAAATAGAGTTCACATGCCTCCTTTGATGTCCTTATGTAGAGTCAATGTTCTAGGAGAGGAAAAAAGTAATGTCCACATTAGGGAAGCCTTCTCGAAAGCTCAATAATGTTGATAGGCCGTTCTCAAACCCTATATATTCACCTGGATCTGACTCACTCTCTAACAGCAGCCATTCAGTCTACTCCTACATAGCCTTCTGTCTTTCTTCCTGTTCCTTAAATGCTCCATTTTATACTATCCCTAAGCACCAATACTCATGGATCAACCCTTCAGCTTCCAGTATCTTGGTGCCTATCCTTTCCTTCTATAGTGCTAACTCAGCTTATGATTCTCAATTTTACCATTCTCCTTGACCAAGGTCAAGTTAAGTCAGCAAACACTATGCTAGGCACTGTGTTAGTAGGAAGAAATAAGTCTTGTATAAATGCAAATGCATAGAAATTCAAATATGATAAGTTCATAAGAGAAGTAAAAAAGAACTATATGGGGAAAAATGAAGAAAATAGCACTCTGAGCTAATGGGATCTGAGAACACTTCATAAAGAAAGAACCATTGCTGTACCAATCAGTTCAAACAAAAGTTATCACTGAAGCCCTTAAGTGTTGGTTCTGTCACAGTCTGAGGCTAAGACAAATTAAGAGGCAATTGTATGGAAAGGTCTTTTGTCTCCGTGGGGAATGAAGATGTCTTTTATACATGGGCTAATGTTTTATTATCTTGTGCACTTCTACTTTAAATTAATGGAGCCTGGTTAATTATGGTTGAATTCAAGTCAAAATGCTATACAAGTGGTGGAGAGTGGCATCCACATTTAGTACCAAAAATTCATCAGAATTCATGCTATTACAGTAAATACCAAGAAATGAGCAGTGATTGGGTCATTATATTAAAGTGTCTTCACTTAGACATCTGTCTCTTCTGGACAGTTGTATCTTATGAGAATTAGTGTCTTTAATTTATTAGACAGGTTTTCACTGTACTGGGAATTAATGAAATACAAAGGAAGGGTGAAGAGATTGCTATGATAGCAGACAACTCACATCAGCAATTTAAGATTTGGTGGAACTTTGAAAAAAGCATAAATTCCTTAGATTTTGTAATGAAAAGCTTCCCTTCAGTGGCTTCCTTTGAATAGCTTAGAGGGGGGATAGTTTGGATTTCTTCCATATGACTTATATAAGAATTTGACTTCCATATGTATATGTTGTTTTTCCTGTAATAAGATGATGACTGAGGCCCTTAATTCTCCCTGCCCTTAGATCCCAATAGGACCTGCACATGGAGACATGGAGATACTTATCTACAAGTTAGCCCAAATCTGGCAGATGGCAAAGTGTGTGTATGTGTGTGTCTGTGTGTATCTGTGTATGTCTGTGTATGTTTCCTTTCTACTTAAAGCATCCTCTAATCTCACCCACTCCCATCTCACTTCAGTATAAGTAGGAATGTTTAGGGTATAGCTTGGACAACTATAGCTAGCACCAAGAGACTAGGTAGATACATATAGTAATAAGGTAGATTGTTCAAAAAGATCCCAGCAGAAAACAAAATGATGGACAGTGGCACACCAGAGGAATGTAGTAACATATAGAGATCCAGGTCAATGGTGAGGGGCAGAAGGGAAGACAGTGTGAAGGAATTCTAGGATGAGAGCAACTGTTATTATTTGCATTGAGCAAAGTGTCAGAAAAGTATGGCAGCAGACAGGAGAAGAAAATGTAGGCAAAGGTTAGTCACAGAGGAACTGATACATAAGACTGGCAAAGCAAGGCAGAAACTTACACATGGAAAACAATAAAGGGACTAGGTTAAGATGCGGGGTCAACAGACAATAACAAAAGCCTTGTTGTTAAAACTGGGGCAAGGCATATCCCATGTAGAACTGAGGGCTATGGCTTTAGGGGTGCTTGTTTCTTCATGGCCTAGGAATGTTGAGCAGCGTAGGAATTCAATGTTATAAAATCCTTTATTGTCAAAACATTAAATACAGTCATAGAAACAGAGTTCCTAATACAGTACCCACGTTACATCACAAAATGAAGAGACTCTTCCTTAAAAGACAGCTTGATTCCTGGTCCTTTTCTGGTGAGTTTTCTAGAGGAAGAGGTCATCTCCATGGAATCTAACTTTCCTAAAACTATCATAGAACCTCCAAAGAGGCAGCAAGTTAATGCTTGCTTACTGAAGGTTTTAAATGAGCTAAAATAGTGCGATAGTGATTCTGTACCATTTTATTCCTAGGCTGAGATACAGTTATTGAATATTTAAAGGGAATTATTCATTCATGGTTGCCTATAATAATGGTGGGTGGAGAGTAGGAGGGTGTCCTCCAAGTTTTATTAGGCAACACAACAAGGAGAGAAGCTTTCCACTGTAATTATCCAACTGTTTCCCTAACCATCTCTTCCTTTAAGTTTTTAAAAACCTATGCGACAACAGGCTGAGAGCTAACCTAGGAATTCAGTTCTGTTCCTATGGGACAGAAAAGTGCAAAATTATTTCCAAGGGAAAAAAAAATACCTGCTAAAAAACATTCCTATGCAGTCCTCCCAGGTGGGGTGTGGTGATGCTGGTGGTGAGTCTCATCAAAGGCACTTTCTTAGGTCTCCAACTTGTTTGAATGGCAGATTGGACACCTGCGAATTGAGCAGTTCTTAAATATTAACACCAAGTCTGAAAGTGTTGATTTTTAAAAGCATTTCAAAAGAAGAAAAGGTAGGGTGGATTACAGACATTTCTTTTTTCCTGACACCCACATGTTGGACTCATCAGATCTCTTGAATCAAATTGATGTGGTTGCCTTTGTATATGGTGGCTGTGCCTGTTGAAAAGATTTCATGTTTATTGACTTGAGCAGTAAGGTGGAGATTCTTTAATGTCTATGCAAGGAGAAATGGTGATATGGGGCCTGATCCAGTGTCACTAGCAACTTTGTGACTGATGGGTTTGTTTTCCATTAAATGTGGAAAATGGTGAAAACATGCATTGAAAAAGGGATCTCAAAGGAAGAAACTTGATCTGTTTTCAAAATTGGCTGTTTGAAGAGATTTTAATTCTATCTTGGAGGAAAATAAACTTGACCCAAATTACTTGTGTGTTGCCAAAAGAAATGTCAGGTACTTCATGGATGGATCAGGTGTCTGTTATCATAGTTCCCTCTGAGGATAGTTAATGTGGTTCACATTATTGAAAATCCGTAGGTGGTCTACATCACAGAATGAGGATGAAAAGTGATGAGGGGCTATTTAAACAAGTTAATTTTCAAAAAAAAAGTAGAAATCATCTCATAAGATCAGCTATAATTGTTAAAAGGCAATATAATGGATTTGAATAGACTCCATGGAGTTGTGGGCCAATGAGAGCAAAACAAGGTAGTTCAATGGAACAGTAGAAGATAAAGTCTTTCTATAGTCCAGAGGATACTTGAAAATCTGTACTGAAAGTCTGCATTTGTGCTACTTCATTGACATTGAGCCAACAGATATTTATTAAACACCTATTATGTGCCAAGCACTGTGCTAAGTGTTTGCAAAGAAAGGTAAAGACAGTCTTTGCTCTCAAGAGCTTGTTTAAAATTTCAATAAATGGTGAGAGTGAGGAGTCAAAGATGACACCGAGGTTGTGAGCCTGAGGACTTGGGAGCATTTTTTTTACCCTCCCCAGTAACAGGGAAGTTCAGAATCAGGTGGGTTTGGAGGGAAAAGATGACGAAACTTAGTTTTAGATACTAGTTCATGATATCTGTGAGACAAATGTCCAGAAGGCAATTAGAGATGCAAAACTGGAGGTCGGGGAAAGGTTATGGCTGCATAAATAAATCTGAAAACCATTTGCATAGAGATGAAAGATGAAATCATGGGAGGTGATGAGATCATCAAGTGAAATTATACAGTGAGGAGAGAATGGCCCAGAAGAGGGCCTTGGGGGAAATCCACAGTTAATAGGCATGATAGGGATAATGATCCCATAGAAGAGATGGAGAAGGAATGATCATATGGGCAGGAGGTTAATCAGGAGAGAGCAGCAGCCCTAAAACATTTATTTTGTATTATTTTGTGCTAACACCCCTTACACATGCTCTGTTCCCTCATAAGATGATCAGACCTATCATGACAAAAACTGTACCTTCACATAGGACCACAGGATTTAGAGCTTAAAGGGACGTTACTAATTAGTGGTAAATACAATGGACCAAAAGTAAAATCACACTGTAGTCTTTCTCTGAAATAATATAACATTTATAAATTAAAATACTGCACTGTGTATTGTGTAGTGATGTGAAGTCATTGGACTTCTAGTCCCCCTTCTTATATTCTTCTAATTTCCATTTTGTCTTCTCTTTTTGGGTCTCTGGTCTCTAATGTTTTCTATAAATGAGTCTAAATTTGGACAGGGGTTTTCTTTTTGTATCTCTAATCTCTCCTCCCTCACTTCTATCCTTTCCTTCTTTCTCCCTTCTTCTCTTCCTCCCTCATTCCCTTTTTCTTTTCCTCTCTCCCTCACTCCTTCTTTCCCTCTTTCCTTCTTTCCATTCCTCCTTCCTTCCTGCTCTTTCTCTCTCCCTTCTTTTCTTCTTTCCTTCCTCCTTCTTTGCTTCCTTTCCTACTTCCTTCCTTTTCCCCTTCCTTCCTTCCTCCTTTCCTTCTTCCCTTCCTTTCCTCTCTCTCTTTCTTTTCCTCTCTTATTTCCCTCTGCTTCTTTTCTTCCTTCTCTCCTTCCTTCTTCCTCCTTTTCCTCCTTCTTTCCTCCCTCCCTGTCTCCCTCATTTTCTTCCTCCCTTCCTCCTTTGATTCCTTCCTTCCTTTCTCTTTTCCTTTCTCCCTGCCTCTCTCTCTTTCCCTCCCATTTTCTTTCCTTTGTCCTTCATTTCTTCCTTTTTTCCTCTGTACTTTCTTTCTCTCTCTTTTTTTCTTGATCAGATTTCCAACCTTGCCATGGCTGGAAGTATACTATTATTCAAACAGCCCATCCCACCACAGAATCACAGAAGTTTGGACCTGCTTCATTTCCATCCTGGGCCAATTCCCCCTCTTTAGGCTACCTGGTAGATACCTCAACTCTGAGACATTTAATCTACTGGTTCCAGATTTAGGCTGGAAAATCCAACAACTTTAATCCTAATGAAATTCATAACTTTTGAATTCAAGCAGTCCACTGCCTCAGTTGTTTTGGTGTCAGAAATGAAAGGCATTTACCCCCATGTCCAGCAGATTGTTTTCTTTCAATTATGACTTCAGAACAGTGTTTGAAGCGAGGACTATACAATTAGGTTATTAAAACTTTCATAGCAGTATTCAGAGGATGGAAGAAGTAAACTGTGCTTTAAAATAGTAGGAGGTTAGAGCTGAAAGAAACAATAAAGATTATTTTCTCTAATAAACCTGTTTTACATTAAGGGAGACTGAGGTTCAGAGAAATCAGAATACAGTTCATCTCAGTCTCAATATCAGGAAATAATTTTTACTTTAGGAAAGATAACTTCCCTATGATGCCAATGCTTGAAACTGGAAAATTCATGTGACTCAAATGAAAGGTGTGTTTCAGGTTGGAGAGAAGAGATTGTAACGTATACCAGTATTTTGAACATGCCAATTATATATTATTATTATTTGTATTCTTCTTGGCATTCCTGGTGTTGACGAGTTCTTTGTACAAAGAGAAAATAGGCTCATTCATTGTTATTTAATGTTCTCCGTAGTGACTGAGATACTTGCCTGAAACACACACGTTATTAGGAGAGGATGTTGCTACCACTACCATGATGGGAGTTGGCTACTGGAATTGGTCTGATGCTCCCATTTTAAAGTTTCAGTGTCATTTATACAAGGTCTCATTTTTTCTCTGCTGGACTGATCTTGGAATGGCACATTCAAGGCAGGAATACTACAGCAGTGTTTAAGTTATGGCCTTTCCAAAAAGAAACTTTATGCTTTGCAAGAAGGAAGCATTCATCTATTCAGTCCTCAGGCCTTTCAGATTTCCCTCCTAGGCCAGTGCTTGTTTTTAAATTGTCCATGATCCTTTTCCTATTTCCTGGGGTATGTAGGTCAGTGGTTCATTGATCATAGACATTATGGCAAGATAAAATTTCATAGATGATTTAATCTAATCTAGGCAGCTAGGTGGTATAGTGGATTGAGTACTGGACCTGTAGTCAAGAATACCTAATTGGTTCAAATCCAGTCTCATAAAATATCGGTGTTTCCTGAGCAATTATTTGGGCAAATTACTTGACCTCTGTCTGTCTCGGTTTCTTCAATCCCAACTGTAAAATGAGGATAACAGCCACTACTTCACAGTGTTGTTGTGAGGATCAAATGAGGTAAAGGATTGATTGTGAAATGCTTAGTGCAGTGTGTAGCACATAGTGGATTCTTTTTTTTTTTTTTTTTTAATTTTTTTATTTTTTTAATGTTTAACAATCACTGCCATACAATTGCGATTTTATCCCTCCCCACCCACCCCCCACTACCTCCCTCCCTCCCCACGACTGCATACAATTCTGTATAGATTCTACATATACTTTCCTATTGAGTATATTTTCACTATAGTCATGCTATGTAGTCAGACTAAGATAAATGAAGGAATCCGTATAACAAATCAGAACATGATACACAAACAGATACACATACACAAACATGATCTGCTACATTATGTGAGTGACTTCCATATTTCTCTCTCTGAGTGTGGAAGGCATTTTGCCTTGAGGTCCACCATTGGGATTTTTTTTTTTTCAGAAGTTCTTGTGTTATTACAAAAATCTAAGTCTACCAGAAAAAACTCTCACACACTGTGGTTGTTGCTGTGCATAAAGTTCTCCTGGTTCTGCTCCTTTCACTCAGCATCAGGTCATATAAGTCCTTCCAGGCCTCTCTGAAGTCTTCTTGTTCATCATTTCTTATGGCACAATAGTACTCCATTACATTCATATACCATAATTTATTCAGCCATTCCCCAATTGATGGACATCCCCTTGACTTCCAGTTTTGGGCAACTACATAGAGTGCTGCTATAAATATTTTTGTACATGTGGGACCCTTTCCCATTTTTATGATCTCTTGGGGATATAGTCCTAGTAGCGATATTGCTGGGTCAAAGGGTACGCACATTTTTGTAGCCCTTTGGGCATAGTTCCAAATTGCTCTCCAGAATGGTTGGATGCGCTCACAGCTCCACCAACAATGAATTAGTGTTCCAACTCTCCCACATCCTCTCCAGCATTTATCATTTTCTTGTTCTGTCATGTTTGCCAATCTTATAGGTGTGATGTGGTACCTCAGAGTTGTTTTGATTTGCATCTCTCTAACCAATAGTGATTTAGAGCATTTTTTCATATGATTATAGATAGCTTTAATTTCTTCCTCTGAAAATTGCCTGTTCATATCCTTTGACCATTTATCAATTGGGGAATGACTTGTATGATTATACATTTGGGTCAGTTCTCTATATATTCTAGAAATGAGGCCTTTATCCCCGAGCTTAGCTGTAAAAATTTTTTCCCAATTTACTACATCCCTCCAGATTTTGGTTGCATTGGGATTGGTTGTGCAAAAACTTCTCAGTTTAATGTACTCAAAGTTATCCATTTTGCATTTCATAATGCATTCTATCTCTCCTTTAGTAAAGAATTCTTCCCTTCTCCATAGATCTGATAAATACACTATTCCTTGCTTCTCCAGTTTATTCATGGTATCAATCTTTATACCTAAATCATGTACCCATTTGGACTTTATTCTTGTGTACGGTGTCAGGTATGGGTCTATGCCTAATTTCCGCCACACTGTTATCCAGTTTTCCCAGCAATTTTTGTCAAACAATGAGTTCTTATCCCAGAAGCTGGGGTCCTTGGGTTTATCAAACAGAAGGTTGCTATATTCCTTGCCTACTGCATCTTGAGTGCCAAGTCTATTCCACTTGTCTACCTCTCTGTTTCTTAGCCAATACCAAGTGGTTTTGATAATTGCTGCTTTATAGTACAGTTTAAGGTCTGGTAGCGCTAGGCCACCTTCCCAAGCATTTCTTTTCATTAGTCCCTTTGATATTCTGGACCTTTTGTTTTTCCAAATGAATTTTGATATTATTTTATCCAGCTCTAGAAAGTAATTGTCTGATAGTTTAATTGGTATGGCACTAAATAAGTATATTAATTTGGGTAGAATTGTCATTTTTATTGTATTAGCACGGCCTACCCATGAGCAACTAATGTTTTTCCACTTACTTAAATCTGAGTTTATTTGTGCAAAAAGTGTCTTGTAATTGTGTTCATATAGTCCCTGGGTTTGTTTTGGCAGGTAGACTCCTAAGTATTTTATACTGTCTACCCTAACTTTAAATGGGATTTCTCTTTCTATCTCTTGCTGTTGAACTTTGTTGCTAATATATAGGAATGCAGAGGATTTGTGTGGGTTTATTTTGTACCCTGCAACTTTGCCAAAGTTGTTTATTAATTCAAGTAATTTTTTACTTGAATCTCTGGGATTCTCTAGGTAAATCATCATATCATCTGCAAAGAGTGATAACTTAGTTTCTTCTTTGGCTATTCTAATTCCTTGAATATCTTTATCTTGTCTAATTGCAACAGCTAACATTTCTGTACCATATTGAATAATAGTGGTGATAATGGACAACCTTGTTTCACCCCTGATCTTATTGGGAATGCATCTAGCTTATCCCCATTGCATATAATGCTTGCTGAAGGTTTTAGATAGATACTGCTTATTATTTTATGGAAAGTTCCCTTTATTCCTACGTTCTCCAATGTTTTTAGTAGGAATGGATGTTGTATTTTGTCAAAAGCTTTTTCTACATCTATTGAGATAATCATGTGGTTTTTGTTAGCTTTGTTGTTGATGTGATCGATACTGCTAATAGTTTTCCTAATATTGAACCAGCCCTGTAGTCCTGGTATGAATCCTACCTGATCATAATGTATTAATCTCGTGATAAGATGCTGTATTCGTTTTGCTAAAATCTTATTTAAAATTTTTGCATCTATATTCATTAGGGAAATTGGTCTATAATTTTCTTTCTCTGTTTTGTCTCTTCCTGGTTTGGGTATCAAAACCATATTTGTATCATAGAAAGAATTTGGGAGGACTCCTTCTTCCCCAATTTTCAAGAATAGTGTATGTAGTATTGGAATTAACTGTTCTTTAAATGTTTGATAGAATTCACTTGTGAATCCATCTGGCCCTGGAGATTTTTTCCTAGGGAGTTCATTCATGGCTTGTTCAATTTCTTTTTCTGAGATGGGGTTGTTTAAGTATTCAACTTCCTCTTCTGTTAATCTGGGCAATTTGTATTTTTTAAAATATTCATCCATCTCGTTTAGATTGTCGAATTTGTGGGCATAAAGTTGGGCAAAGTAGTTTCTAATTATTGTTTTAATTTCCTCCTCATTGGAGGTGGGTTCACCCCTTTCATTTTTAATGTTAGTAATTTGGTTTTCTTCTTTCTTTTTTTTGATCAGATTAACCAAAGGTTTATCAATTTTATTAGTTTTTTCATAAAACCAACTATTGATTTTATTTATTAATTCAATAGTTTTCTTTATTTCAATTTTATTAATCTCTCCTTTGGTTTTCAGTATTTCTAATTTGGTATTTACTTGGGGATTTTCAATTTGTTCTTTTTCTAGCTTTTTTAACTGCAAGCCTAAGTCATTGATCTCCTCTTTCTCTATTTTATTTATGTAAGCATTCAGAGATATAAAACTTCCCCTAATAACTGCTTTTGCAGTGTCCCATAAGTTTTGGTACATTGTCTCCCTATTGTCATTCTCTTGAATGAAGTTGTTGATTGTTTCTATGATTTCTTCTTTAACCCAATCCTTCTTTAGAATTAGATTATTTAGTTTCCAATTGATTTTTGGTTTCTCTTTCCATGGCCTTTTATTACATGTAATTTTTAATGCATTATGATCTGAAAAGGATGCATTGATTATCTCTACCTTTCTGCACTGGATTGTGAGATTTTTATGTCCTAGTACATGGTCAATTTTTGTAAATGTTCCATGTACCGCTGAGAAAAAGGTATATTCCTTTCTATTCCCATTTAATTTTCTCCAAAGATCTATCATATCTACCTTATCCAGAGTTTTATTTACCTCCTTAACCTCTTTCTTGTTTATTTTAAGGTTGGATTTATCGAGTTCAGAGAGGGGGAGGTTGAGGTCCCCCACTAGTATAGTTTTGCTATCAATTTCTTCCTTCAACTCCCCCAACCTCTCCTCTAAGAATCTGGATGCTATACCACTTGGAGCATACATGTTTAGTAATGATATTGCTTCATTGTCTATGGTGCCTTTTAGTAGGATATAGTTTTCATCCTTATCCCTTTTGATTAGATCTATTTCTGCTTTTGCTTTGTCTGAGATTAGGATTGCTACTCCTGCCTTTCTTACATGAGCTGAAGCACAATATATTCTGCTCCATCCTTTGACCTTTATCCTATGTGTATCCCCCCGTTTCAAATGTGTTTCTTGTAAGCAGCATATTGTTGGATTATGGCTTTTAATCCATTCTGCTATCCGTCTCCGTTTTATGGGAGAGTTCATCCCATTCACATTCACAGTTATGATTACAATCTGTGTATTTCCCTCCACCCTCTTTCCCACCATTTGTGCTTTTAACTCTCCCGTCTCCCTTCCCCTCCTCAATAGTATTCACTTTTCTCCCCCTCCTCCTGCAGCCTTCCCCTCCTTCTTTTAGCCCACCTCCCTTTTAGTACCCTTTACTCTTATTGCTTCTTTCCTCCCTTTTAGCCACCCTCCCCTTTCTTCCCCCTTCCCCTCCTACTACCTATAGAGCTAGTTAGGCTTATCTACTTAAGATTATTGTTCCCTCCTTTGAACAAATCAGATGAGAGTACCTCTCAAACAATGCTCATCTCCCTCCCCTCCTTCCCTCTACTATAGTTTTGTACTTCTTCCTGTGATATAATTTGCCATTTTCTGCTTCCCCCTTTCCACACCTCCTATTACATTCCCTTCTCATACTTAAATCATATTTTTGCCATGACATCATTTACTTTATGCCTGTTCCCTCTACATAAATCCCTTTTATCATAATAGCTGCACAGTTCTCAAGATTAACAGGTATCATCTTCCCTTAGAGGGAGGTAAACAGATTGCCCTGATTGAGTTGCAAGTTTTTGTTTTTGTTTTTTCCCCTCTGTTTACCTTTTTATGATTCTCTGGAGACCTGCATTTGAAGATCAAATTGTCTATTGAGTTCTGGTGTTTTGGTCAGGAAGCTCTGGAAATCCCTTATTTCGTTGAATGACTTTCTCCTTGCCTGAAATGTTATGCTGAACTTTGCTGGGTAGTTGATCCTCGGTTGGAGTCCCAACTCCTTTGCCTTACGGAATATTGGGTTCCAATTCTTTCGATCTTTTAATGTAGAAGCTGCAAGGTCCTGTGTGATCCTGACTGTGTGACCTTGATATTTAAATTGTTTCTTTCTGGCTGCTTGTAGTATTTTCTCCTTCACTTGATAGCTCTGGAATTTGGCAACGATATTTCTTGGGGTTTTGAGTTTGGGATCCCTTTTGGGAGGGGAACGGTGGATTCTTTCGATGACTATTTTGCCCTCTGAGTCTAGTACTTCTGGGCAGTTTTCCTTGATGATTTCCTGGAAGATATTGTCCAGACTCTTTTCTTCATCATGGGTTTCTGGCAGGCCAATAATTCTTAGATTTTCTCTCCTGGATCTATTTTCCAGGTCAGTTGTTTTTCCAATTAAATATTTTAGATTTTCTTCTATCTTTTCATTCTTTAGATTTTGTTTGACTGATTCTTGTTGCCTCATTGAGTCATTAGTTTCTACTTGCCCAATTCTAATCTTCATCGTATTGTTTTCTTCAGTTAGCTTTCGCATCTCCTTTTCCATCTGGCCAATTTTTCCCTTTAAGGAGCTATTTTCTCCATTTAATTTTTGTACTTCTTTTTCCATTTGACCAATTTTCCCAGTTAGGTTTTGGGTTTCCTTTTCCATCTGATCAATTTTCCCTATTAGGCTTTGAGTTTCCTTTTCCGTTTGATTAACTCTTCCTTTTAGGGAATTATTCTCTCCAGTTAATTTTTGAACTTCCTTTTCCATTTCTTCAATTTTCTTTTTCAGATTGATGTTCTCATCAGTGAATTCTTTTTTTATGGTTTTAAAATCATTGGCCAGTTTTTCTTTTATATCCTTCTTCAGACGTTCCAGGTAATCTAGTTGTGCTTGCGAGAAATTCATAGTCCCATCTGAGGTTTCAGATGGAAGTACAGTCTCAGCTCTGACCTCTTTGGTGTTTGTGTTTTGGTCCTTATCCCCATAGAAAGATTCTATGGTTTTTTCACTTTTCGTCTGCTTTTTCCAATTCATGATGTTGGCTGAGTGTTGTAGCTTTTGGTTCTTTCAGTCAGAAGATACAGATCTTTTAAGTTGAGTTGATGTTTGTCTAGGCTAAAAGCAGGCTTTTTATTTTTGTTGTTGTTGTTGTTGTTGTTGTTGTTTCCCAGATCAACCCTGGGTTTAGCTTGATAGGTGTGTGGGAGGTGTGGTCTGGTCTCAGGCTATCTCCTCAGCTGGCCTGAGGCAAAGGCAAGGTCCGGGGATGGTGATCCCAGCTTCCCTATTGTCTTCCCTTTTCCCTGGAGGGCTGGGGCACGCCTAGAGGCTAATGCGTGTTCCCGCCCCTCCTGGGGCTCGTCTCCCGGGCTGAGGCTTGCTTGGGTCTCAGTGCGAATTTTTCTCTGCCCTGGGTTGTCTGTCCCTCCAGATAGCCTCCACCACGGTAGGAAGAATCCCCCTTTGCCACCTCTCCAGCCTCTGGTGTTATGAGACCACCCGCCCCCTTCTGCTGCTCCCACTGATCCAGGATCAATCTGGGGAAGAATTTTATGGTTCTCTCACGGTCATCGGGGGGGAGGGGAGAGCACTTACTGATCACTCCGGCATCCCAGCTTCTGGATGTTCAAGTAGTGACCCACTGAAGTCCCGTCTTTAGGCTGAAGATTTCAAAGGCTGTTGCGCTGATATCGTTGGCTCAGCCTGGCTTATCTCCTGCTCCGCTGGTCTCGCCCGCCACTCTCGGGCCCCTCGGGTCGCCTCCGCCTTGCCGCGACCGCGCTGTGCTGTGCACCAGGGTCTTACCCCCGCGGAACAGATCCCTCCCGTGGACCTTCCAGTCCAGCCTGGGCTCCGAATCTGTCAAAGTCCGTCTCCCACTGGATTCTACACCTCCAAAGTCTGGTCAGACTCTCCCCCCAGATATATCCAGAGGAGTTTTTCCAGGAGCTTAGGTGAGTCGTTGCTTTCACTCCGCCATCTTGGCTCCGCCCCCCACATAGTGGATTCTTAATAAATGCCTATTCGCTTCCCTTCTAACTTAATCAACAAGCATTTATTAAGCACTTACCATGTGCCAGGCACTATGCTAAGCACTGCAGATAAAAAGTTTTAAAAAAATGTACCCTGGATGCAGACTTCTGGGAGTCAAGATGGTGGACTTAGTAGGGAAATACTGTAACTCTCCATATTCACCTCCATAGCACCCTAATACAAATAATCCCTTAAAATAAATCCTCCAATAGCAGAACCAGCAAAAATACAGGGTGAAAAATCTTTTAGCCCAAGAAAATTGAGGGATCAGCAGGAAAGTTCTGTTTCACTTGAGTGAAAGGGGAGCATAGTCCAGGATGGAAAGATTCCAGAAAGCCAGTAGGAAGTCCCTCCTAAGCAAATCAGGGAGATATCTTGATCTCCAGTATGGTACATCATGCAAACACCAACACCAGGTCCCACAAGTGCCTTAGCATCGTCAGATAAGGGAACTGTCAGACTCTAGCTCTGAGAACTATCATGTGCTTCAATAAAACCTCAGGCAGACAGACATCATCCAGTACCCAGACCACCGTATGTCTCAGTGTAGCATAGGGGAAATGCAGAAACACCCCCACAGACCTCAGCATACAAAAGGCATCACCAAGATGATACCAAAACTCAGCACCAGATAAGTTGTCCGACCCCTATGGCCTCCAACAGTGCTAGCCATCCCTTCACTCCACCCCCTCAGCACAGCACCAGACATGATGGTCCCCCAGGTGCCTCAAGGAAATATCAGCTCAGCATCAGGTAGTGTGTTTGTCCTTTGTTGACGAAGAAGACCATATCATCAGAGAAACAATGACATGACTTGCACTTGACTTTGTTTTGAGTGACAGAGGGCTGTGCAGGTCACCAGCCTCGCTTCTCCCCCAGAACCATCTGAATCCAGTGAACAGATATTCATTAGGATGACTGGAGATGACCCAGGATGAAGCATTTGGGGTTAAGTGACTTGCCCAAGGTCACATAGCTAGTGAGTGTCAAGTGTCTGAGGTAAGATTTGAACTCAGGTGCTCCTGACTCTTGCACTGGGGCTGTATCCACTGTACCACCTAGTTGCCCCTCAACACCAGGCAAACAGCCAGGGCCTGCAACCACTTGCAGAAGAAGCCTGAGACAGTGTCCCTTCCATCTTGGGAGCACAGCTCAAATTTGAAAGAAAGGAAGAAAACCAAAGAAGTAAAGATGAGCAAAAATCAACAACCAAGAGGATGTGACCATAGAAAGCTATTATGGTGACAGGGAAGACTAAGACACAAAGTCAGAAGTGGACAACAGTGTCAAAACACTTATGGACAAAACCCCAAAAGAACAATGAGAAGTGGTTTTAACACCAAAAACAATTCATGAAAGAGCTCAAAAAGGAGCTTAAACATCATATAAGGGAGATGGAAGAAAAATTGGGAGAAGAAAAGATTGATGAAAGACAATTATGAAAAAAAGGCTCAACAGCTTGGAAAACGTTTAAAAATTAGAACTGGTCAAATGGAAAAGAAGATACAAAAAAAAAAGAAAATGACTCCTTGAAGAGCATATTTGGGAGGGGTGAGGGGAAGAGTATACTTGGTCAAATAGAAAAGAAAGTGCAAAGGCTAATTGAGGAAAACAACACCTTAAAAGTTAAAATTGGGTCAATGGAAACTAATGACTTTATGAGACATCAAACAGATACAAAAGAATGAAAAAAATGGAAGAAAATGTAGAATAACTCACAGGAAAACAATTAACCTGAAAAACAGATACAGGAGAAACAAATCAGAATCATTGAACTATCTGAAACCCATAAGCAATAGGAGGACCTGGATAGCATCTTTCAAGAAATTATCAAGGAAAACTGCCCTGAAGTTCTGGAAGCAGGGGGAAAAATAGACTTTGAAAGAATCCACTGATTACCTCAGGAAGGAGATCCCAAAATAAAAACTCCAAGGAACATTGTAGCCAAATTTCAGAACTATCGTGTCAAGGAAAATTTACAATAAGTAGCCAGGGAGAAACAATTCAAATATCAGAGAATCACAATCAGAATTACACAGGACATGGTAGCTGCAATATTAAAAGATTGGAGTTCATGAAACATGATATTCTGGAAGGCAAAGGAGCTAAGACTATAATCAAGAATCACTTACCTGGCAAAATGAAGCATAATATATCAAGGGAAAAAAAAGATCATTCAATGAAATAGAAGGATTTCAAGCTTTCATAAGGAGAAGACCAGAACTAAGCCAACAATTTGATCTCCAATATCAAGACCTAAAAGAAGCATAGAGAGGTGAAAAAGAAAAGAAAATATAAGGGATTCTGTTTACATCCATACACAGCAAGATGATACTTATAATTCTTAAAAATTGTATAGTTAATAATACAACTAATAGGAATATACAAACCCATTAGAGTATGGATATAAGGTGAATTTGAGGGAATGACATAAAAAATTAAGGAATGAGGAATGGGACTACAATGGATGCAGGAGGAAGGGAGAGGGGAATGTGATAATTTAATTATTTCACCACTTACAGGACGGATAACAGTGAAGGGGAAGATGGGAGAGGGGAGTGATGAGAATCATTTGAACCTTTCACTCATCAGTATTTGCTCAAAGAGGGAATTATATACATGATCACTTGAACATAGAAAGCTATCTTACCTAATAGTGAAGTAGGAGGGGGGATTAAGTAAAGTGGGATGGGATGGGGAGTGACAGGAGAGCAGATCAGGGGAGGTGGTAGACAGAAGCAAAACACTGGTGAGGAGGGAAAGGGTGAAAAGAAGGAAAGGAGAAACAAGAGCAAGAATAGACTGGAAGGAAATACACAGGGTATTAATCATAACTATGAATACAAATTGGATGAACTCTCCTATAAAACATAAGTGTATAACAGAGTACATCAAAAACAAGAATACAATATATTGTTTGTAAGAAACAAAACTGAAGCAGACACACACACACACAGACAGACACACACACATACACACACATAGAGTAAAGGTAAGGGGCTGTAGCATAATCTATTATGAATTAACTGAAGTAAAAAGAAAAAGAGCATAGGCACCCATCCTGATCTCAAACTAAAAGCAAAAAAAAAAAATAAGCCTAATTAAAAGAGATAAGGAAGGAAACTTGTTCTTGCTAAAAGGTATCATAGAAAATGAAGTAATAACAATACTAAATATGTATGCAAAAGTGGCACAGCACCCAAATTCTTAGAGCAGAAGTTAAGGGAGTTATAGGAAGAAATAGACTACAAAACTATCCTAGTAGGGGACCTCAACTGTCCTCTGTCAATACTCAATAAATCCAACCAAAATAAAGAAGAAATTAAGGAGGTAAATAGAATATTAGAAAAGTTAGATATGATAGAACTTCAGAGAAAACTTAATGGGAACAAAAAGGAATATGCTCCATAAGCAAATTAGAAGACCAATGAATAGTCTACATCATAGCTATGGGGAGGAGAAGAATTAATGATCAAACAAGAGATGGAGAACACTACACAATGTAGAACAGATAATTTTGATGACATTATATTGAAAAGCTTTTGTACAAACATAACCAATTCAACCAAGATTATAAGGAAATCAGAAAGCTGGGAAACAATCTTTACATTTCTCAAATATAAAGAAAACTGAGTCAAATTTATAAGAATACAAGCCATTCCCCAATTGATTAATGGTCAAAGGATATGAAGAGAAAGTTTTCAGATAAAGTAATCCAAGTTATCTATGGTTATATGAAGAAGTGGTCTAAATCACTTTTGACTTGAGAACTGCAAATTAAAACTACTCTAAAATATGACCTTTTACCAATATGATGGATTAAAATGACAAAAAAAAAAGGAAATAATGGAGAGCATGTGGGAAAATTGGAACGCTAACGCACTATTGGTGGAGTTGTGACCTATTCAAGCCATTCTGGAGAGTAATTTGGAACTATGCCCAAAGGGCAAGCAAACTGAGCATACCCTCTGATCCAGCAATACTACTGCTAAGTCTGCATCCCCAAGAGATCATAGAAAAGGGAAAAAGACCTACACGTGCAAAAATATTTATAGCAGGCCTTTATGTGCTGACAAAATATTGGAAATTAAAGGAATGCCCTTCAGCTGGGGAATGGCTGAACAAGTTGTGGTATATGAATGTAAAGGAATACTATTATTTCATTATTTCATAAGAAATAATGACCAGGCAGATTTCAAGAAAAACCTAAAAAGATTTGTATGATTTGATACAAAGTTAAATGAATAAAACCAAAAAAAACCAAAACCAAAAACAAAACCATACATAATATCAGTAACATTATGTGGTGGCCAACTATGAATGACTCAGTTTTTCTCAGCAACGCAATAATCCAAGACAAGTACAAAGGAGTCATGAAGGAAAATGCTATATATATCCAGAAAATAGAACTGATGGACTGTGAATGCAGATCAAAGAATTTTTTCACTTTCCTTATTCTTCCTTGTGATTTTTCCCTTTTGGTCTGTTTCTTCTTTCACCACTATGACAAATATGGAATTATGTTTACATGATAGCACATATATAAATTATATCAAACTGTCTACCATTTGCAGAAGAGGGGAGGGGAGGGAAGAGAAGGGAAGGGGAAAAATTTAGAACTCAAAATATTGTAGAAGTGAATGCTAATTTTTTTGGCATGTAAGTGAGGGGGTGGATAAAATACTATTTTAAAAAATAGTCCCTGATCTAAAAGATTTCAGCATTCTAATGGGAGAGATAACATGTACATAAACTGATATTTATAAATTCAAGGCAGATTAGGTGGAAAATAACCTTAAAGGAGAATGCACTAGCAGCAAGAATGACTGGAAAAGGACTCAAGCAAGAAATGACATGTGAGCATTTTGCAGACCAGGAAACTGAGCATGTAAATTGCCCACAATCAGAAACATATTAAGTAGGAGATCTGGAATTTGAACACAGGTCCTCTAGCATTCTTTTCACTGAACCATACTGCCTCGTTCCTTTTTATAAGGGACAATGATGATAGCATGAGGCAGTAGGGAGAGGTAGGCTGTATGATAAAGTTGTACACTATACAGAAATAATGAAATGCTTCACTGTTACAAAGAGCCATATCCTTCATTCACCTCCCTAGCTACCATATGTATGTCTGGTGCATCAATGCCCAGAAGCTCCAGCTGTTTTGAAACCATCTCTTGAATAATTGAGATGATTAATGAGTCCTAGCCTCTAATTGGTCCTGGCATATAATTGTTGCTTGGTAAATAAATAAAACACGCTGTCCACCCTTTGGGGACTTGGACAATACACTGCTGTTCCTGCAGCTGCCCACCCAACAGGAAGGATAATAGGAAGACAACAGATGTGAATCTGTATGAAAAATAAAAAAAAAACCTTCCCTAAACAGAAGTAACTAGTTCCTGCTTGTACTTCAACTTTAATTGAGAAAAGCTAGAAAGGAAGGAAAGGAAAGCTATAAAAGAATCTAACACCATGATTCCTTTTCCCCCATCAGAATAATCATATCATTTGAAGTGAATGATTTATCCAACTTAGAGATATTGAAAAACAACAACAATAAATTAGGAAGTAGTATTCCTCATATTTTCAATACCACAAAAATTTTAGATACCAAATGCAGAAGCATAGAACTCATATTTAGAAAGGGGTCATCTAACATGATTACCTATAGAATGCAAGAATATCCTTTCTGATGACTGTGTTTTGAGTAGATTGTTATTTAACATTCTTCAATTGTAACAAATTCTCATTATTACCATTCTTGATCTGGCTATTGGAACCACTGATTTAGAAGGAAAAGAATGCAGATATCCTTGAATCATTCTCTTAGGAATGATTAGCAATGTTCTTTTCCACTAGTTACAAGGTGGAAGTTGGGGGGATGTTAAAACCCTGAGCTGGTAATTCAAGCCTTGACTCTAACATGAACATGATGTGTGGCACTGGGAAGGTGAATTAACCACCCTGAATCTTAGTTCCTTCATATTTAAAATGATCATAATACCTACCCTGCTTCCCTTTAAAGTATTGTCTCTGTGTAATATAGATGTGGTACCATACACAGTAACTGAACCCCTATCCTCTGTCTGTTGCCCTGAGGGGTCATGGTTTAGTTATAGTTCAACTTTCAGTGTCCTAGGGGTAACACTTGCCTTTATGGGGCGAAAGGGGATGCACTCTTACTAACCACAATAGTGCCTGAGTTCTCACTGATCCTTCCCATTTACTGAAATCAATTAAATAATATCATTGACTCATTTGCTAAACAAGAAAGCTAAACCAATAATATTTAGAATGTAACATTTACTTCATGTAGGGAAAAAGCAGGGATAATGTAAAATTTTACCCCAAAACATGCATCACACCTTGTCATTAGTGTTCAAAAGAGTAAGGCACACCAACCCAATTGATCTTTGATGAGAATCAGAGAGATTCTCCTTTCCTTCAATCAGTTCTCAGCATCAGAGCTTTTCTCCAATCAGCTCTCAAGAACAAAACTTATTTTACTTGACCCTTCACCTTAGCATAGAGGGAGAACAGGTTTTAAGTTAATTTCTCTTCTCTCTATTCAGCTATTGTTTTCTTCCTCTGCCTCAATCTATGTTCTACTTACTGGGGCTTCTTTTGTTTTTGTCTTTGTACTTCCCTTGTCTTGTCTTATCAATTAGGTTCTAGATTTATCATTACCCAAATAGATTTTGGTTTATACTTCTTCAGAGTAGTTTGGCTCCTGATATAGTATGAGTCACTTCAATATTTTGATGACAAATCCACGTTTCTAAACAGTAAAATACAAATACTTATTATACAATGCTCCCATAGTCCCCAAATAGTTCTTTGATAAAAGTTTCCCAGAAATAAATCCAAAGTTCTGAAAATAGTCATATTCTCTACTAGCAAATAGTATACTACAGCCAAATATTAACATGTGCCTGCTTTTGCCTCTGCACTGATTTCAACAAATCCTCTAAGTAGTTTTATCCAAGGGACGATTTCCTCTCAAGTCGTAAGAAGCATTTCAAGGCATTCCTTCTATAATAATGTTCTTTTTGTGTCTCTTTCTATCAACAAAATGACTACTTATAATAAAGGGCCAATACCTTAGATTTAACATTTTTGATGCATACCTGTGATTCCAGTGAGGAAACTTCTAACAATATAGGTTGATACCTGCTATACCCCTTATGGTCTTTGAGAGATGACTGGAAATTAAGAAGACTTGGGTTCTAGTTCAACCTCTGATAAAATGCATAATGTCTATGTGACACAGCACCAAACTACAAAAGTACTCTAAAAAGCCTCAAATGAATTAAAGCTCATATAAGTACTTTGTAAACTCTGAGGAATTAATTCATTCTACATTTATTCTATACCTACCATGTGCAAAAAACTATGATACATATTGAGGGAGATTAAAGTTTAGAAGAGACACTGTCTTTGACACTATTGAGTTGTGTGCTACTAGGGAGATCAAGCAAAATCATACACATTCAAAGGAATGTTTTTATTTGATAAATATGTGAGAGCAAATTATTTAACTTCTCTAGAATTTCTCTTTTAGGAAACTGCAAAAGGGATGCATGGTCTGAGGGCAAAGGAAGACTTTCAAAAATGAGAGGTAATGTTTAAGTTGCACCTAAGGATATACAGAAATGCAATAGGCAATAAGGAAGAGAGAGGGATTTCTAGGCATTGAGACTAGTATAAGTCATATCATGGAGAACTAGGATCCTAATGAACATCCCAGGGGCAGGAATATATAGCATCAATTTGGAACTGTGCATAAAGAGCCATAAAACCATGCATACAAACTCAGAAATGTTACTGTGAGGTTTGTATCCAAAGAGATCATAGAAAAAGAAAAAAAATGACCTATATGCAAAAAAAATATATCTATAGCAGCTCTTTTGTGGTAGTAAACAATTGGAAACTGAGGAGATGCCCATCAATTGACAAATAGCTAAACAAGTTGTGATATATGATTGAGATGGAATACTACTGTAGTATAAGAAATGATGAACAGGATGGTTTCAGAAAAACCTAGGAAGACTTATATGAACTCATGCAAAGTGTAGCGAGCAGAACTAGGAGAACATTGTACATAGTAACACCAAGATTATAAAATAATCAGCTGGGGCTGACCTTGCTATTCTGATCTATACGATGATGAAAGATAATTCCAAAGGACTTATGATTAAAAATGCTATTGCTCTTGCGCTCTCCACAAAAAGAACTGATGGGATCTTCTTGCAGACTGAAGCATATTTTTTTATTTTATTTCTCTTGGGTTTTTTTGTTTTGTTTTGTTTTGTTTTTGCAACACGGCTAATATGTGGCAAGACATCTGTAACTGATATCACATTTCTTGCATTCTCAATGGGTGGGGAAGGAGCAGGAAGGATGGAGAGAACTCAAAACTCAATTTTTTTAAAAAAATTTAAGGTTCAAAATAAGAAATATTTTTTTAAAAAAGAGTATTTTGGATCCTTTATTACTATATGCCATTACTATTGAACATGTTAAAAGTAGTCATTGAAACTGTTGTAGTGCTGAAATATTACCTGGTCTACTACATACTTTTCATGATACTTTTATTTTTTTTAATCCGGCTTTGTATCTTATGCATTGTCTTTAGACCGTCCATAGGAAAGGGGTTCATCTGTTTTTAATCAGTCAGTCAATTACCATTTATTAAGCACTTGTTAAGTGCAAAACATGCTGCTCAGTGCTCAGAATATAAAATGAGACAGGGTTCTTGCTTTCAAGGAGCTTATAATTTAATAAGGAAGACCATAAGCAAACAATTACAAAAAATCTATTTAAATACTATAATCTGTACATATAGCCATAATACCATGAAAAACATGACAAAAAGTTTACTCTTTGTTTTACAGAAAAAAGTAAGAACCTCAGGATCCTTTGGGTTTTCACTATGTTCAAGTGAATCCTACATTTCTCTATAATAGCCGCTCCTACCTCAACACTCTTGCCTATATAGAGTAAGAGAAACTGCTTCTTTGATCCAAATTCAACTTGTTCTGCAAAAATCTCTTTCTCTTCAAATATTTATGTCCATTTGTAAAGAATCTCATATCTCTTAAAGCTTCCATAAAACTAAATTAAATATGATATCACCCTAGAGCATCCAGTGCCCACTGTTTGGAGTTATTGTTGTAATCACATGACCTCAGAACACATAACCTTCAGAGTTTCATTAATTAAGATTAAGACTTGGAGAAGTGAGACAAAGGAATTGGAAAAGATCAAGCTTGTAGCAAAAGATGCCTCAACAGCCATGAGATCAGAGGTTCAGCAGAGGTTTCACAGTGACAAAATGGAGCCCTGTGATATAATGGAAAGAGGACTGAGTTTTGAGACTGAGTATCACAATCTTGCCTTTATTATTTTCTGTTTGTATGACCTGAGCAAGCCACTTAATCCCTCTGTATCTCAGTTTCCCTGATCATGAGGAGGATTGGAAAGGAGGGACTCTAACAGCCAGTGCAGTTCTAAGATTGATGATTCTGAGATCTAAAATAAAAAAAATAAAAATAGTTGTTTCTCCTTTTTATTCAGGTTCTGTGTGTTTTGGTATTTTCTTCTTGCTCCATAAAAGTCTTCATTTTATTTTCTCTAACAGATTATCTCCATTATCATCCCCTCTATCGCTTATCTTCGAATTATTCCTACCTACTAGTTAATTCTTTACTGCCTAAAACTTGTCTCCCCACCTTGTTAAAAAACAAACTATGAGCTAGCATTGTAATTAGCTCTCCTATTAGAAGTCTTCTTCCTTTCCTACCTGAATTCTTTGAAAAAGCTACCTTCCTACTTTTCTTCCTCTCTCCTCTTTATGTTTTAGTTTCTGAGCTCATCATTCATCTGTAACTAATCTCTCCAAAGTTACCATTGATCTCTTAATTGACAAATGAATGATTTTTTTTCAATCTTCATTCAAATGTCTTTGAAGCATTTGACATTGGTGATGTTACTCTCCACCTGAATGCTCTTGTCTCTGTTTTTTTTCTGACATTATTCTTTCTTGTTTCTCCTACTACCTGTCTGATTGCTCCTCAGTTTCCTTTACCTGATCATCATTGCTTATGAAATTTGGTTGTATCTTAAGGCTCTGTCCTGGACCCTCTTTCTCTTTTTCTCTACTATAAAGCCTAGCATGTAGTGAACATTAAATAAATGCTGCTTGATTAATTACTTAAATGTTGACTTCATTAGCCCCCATGGCTTCTTCAATTACCATTGCTGTAGAAACCATTCCAGATTCTAGCCCTACTTTCTCTCCTGAGCTCTAGTCCCACATCAATAGTTTCCTATTCCTGGTAGTGCAAACTAAACATATCTATGACAGAACTCATTATCTTTCCCTCTCAATTTCACTTTTCTTTAAGATATTCCTGTCAAGAGCACTCCAATCCTTCTAGTTACCCAGATTTGCCATCTCAGTGTCGTGCTCAGATCTTTGCTTACCTAACATATTTAGTTGCCTAGTCTTGCATTTCTTTCTGTACAATATCTTGCTTCTACTCCTGCAGTCCCAACTCTGATATAAACTGTCACAACCTCTTGCCTGTACTTTTGCTTCCTAATTGGTCTCCCTCCCTTAAATCTTTCCACAAACCAGTCATTGGTACACATAGCTACCAAAGTAATTTCATCAACTGCAGGTAAAGCCATGTCATTCCCATGCTCTACAAAACCCATTTCTTCCTTGATATCTCAAAGATCAAACGTAAACTGTTCTATTTGACATTAAAAGCTCTTTACAATCTGAATAAGTCCCACAGTTTTGTTTTCTTTTACTTTTGTTTACTTTTACTTCATTTGCTTTTTGGTCCAGTCTTACTCCCACATGATTGATGTTCCTCACATAGAACATTACATGTCCAATCTCTATGTCTTTCCATTGTTTCTCATCCTACAAGGCTCTCCCTTCTCATCTGTACCTCTTATACTTCCCAGTATTCTTAGAAATTTGGCTTAACTGCCACATTCTACTGATTCTTTAGCTGCTGACATTTTATTTTCCAACACTTCTTTACATTTACTCTACATAATGTATAAGTTATCTCCTCTGTTAGAATGTAAGCCCTTTGAGGGCAGAGGCTCTTTTACTTTTGCCTTTGTAGCCTTAGTTTTTAGGCCAAGTCTCTGCATAGAATAAATGCTTAAAAATCCATGTGAATTTATTGATTAATTAAAATTTAGAATGATAAATTCCTATATCTATAGTGAATTTCAGACATAGTTTAGCACATTTTATAGATTTGGACTCTGAGGCCCAATATAAGGAAGAACACTGGACCAGATGTCAAGAGATCAGGTTTATCACTATGATATCTCTTTTTAGCCCATGAAAATGAAATGCTGTAATTCTTGTTGCCAGACTCTAACATGAATTATTTGCAAATATTTCATCCCAACTCTTCCAGTTGTTCTGCTTATTTCTCTCTGTATCAATTCATACAAATTTTCACAGGTTATTCTGAAACCATCCCTTTTGTCATTTCTTAGGGCACCATAACATCATGTTACATTTTTATAACACAATTTTTTCAGGCCTTAAAGAATTTAAAACTCATATCAAGACAATAACTAACAATGATTCCAGAGGACTAATGATAAAACATACAACTCGTATCTTGGCAGAGAGATAATAGACCCAAAGTGCAGAACGAGACATATTTTTGGACAAGGCCAGTTCAAAAATTTGTTTTGCTCATCTGTACATATCTGTTACAATCCTTTATATATATATATATATATATATATATATATATATATATATATATATATATATATATATATATGCACACACACACACACGGGTGAGATACAGTGTTATGGAGAAAAAAATATTAAAAAAAAACCTGTGAAACCTTGGGCAACTTGCTTTAATTTTCTAGATATTCAGGTATGATGTTACTTATACTGTCTACCTCATATGATTTTCATGAAGAAAATGATTTGTAAATTATAAATGATTATAAAAAGGATTAGTATTCTGTGTCCAGGAAGACACAGAGTTAGTGGCAAAGCTAGGACTAAACACAGGTCTCTTGACTCTCAATCTATTCATCTTTCTACTATGTTATTAAGTGATTTAACCTTGTTTCTACAACTAGCTCCCAGGCTGGCCTAAAATGTGCTTTTTTCACTCTAGAAATCTGTATCCTCACTAGCAAAACAGAGATAACCAGGATATAGGAAAGCAATAATTGATGATGCCTTTTGCTGTGTGGTTTATGAATGATAAGAATTTTACGTACTAATAAAGGAAGCATTCACATTAACTCTAAAGTCACTTGGGGCTGAAGCTGTAGGGGCTATGTGCTTCTTTTGTTCTCTACATCCTTGCTGGGAGCCAAGGAACTGCATTTCTAAAGGAATTAGAATAAATAAAGTCAAGGACCTTAACTTGAGTGGTTGAAAACAAGTAAGGAATTTGGTATTCAGTCCTAAATTCTTATGCTTTTCTTCAAAAACAACCCTGAAAGGACTTGGTTCGCATTATGTTCTAGCAGCATGAAATAGAGCATTGTAATGAGAAATGTCATTTTCTTGGGTTATAAAAGGACAATGCCAGTCAACAGTACTATTTTCTCCCCTTCTTCCCCATGTAGACAGTATTTTATTCTCATATACTTGTCAAGTTATTTGGAATTCTTTAGGGGTTAGGAGGAAGTGAATAGTGAGGTGCAATTACCTCAGATTTATGTATTTCTGTCATTTCTTTCAAAACTGAACCAACCTAGGCTGCAGGTCCTTGTTATGTATGTTGTTCACCATCTAAAACTTTAATAAAAACTTTACCTTTCCCTTTCGGACACAGAGATTGTTTTTACAAATTCCTTAGTTGAAGCTCAAAGGTCCCTGGAGGGGCTGGTTAGAGCTGTTTTTCTTCTCGGTTTTATAGATGAAAAAATAGAGAAATCAAGCAACAGAAATGAATAGAACCAAGGAATCCAAGCTTTTTGGAGTGTATTTTCTGGTTGAATTCAACAGGGTGTATGTGTTCTTTATTATTATTCATCCTTTGTTGCCAAAGAAGACCATGCCATCAGAGAAATAATGACATGACTTGTACTTGACTTTGTTTTGAGTGAGGGAGGGCAGTGCAGGTCACCAGCCTCACTTCTCCTCCAGAGCCATCTAAATCCAGTGACCAGATATTCATCAGGATGACTGGAGATGACCCAGAATGAGGCAATTGGGCTTAAGTGATTTGCCCCAAGTCACACAGCTAGTGAGTGGCAAATATCTAAGGTGAGATTTGAACTCAGATCCTCCTGACTCCTGCATTGGTGTTTTATCCACTGCACCACCTAGCTGCCCAAAGTATGTGAACTCAGATCTTCCTGAGTCCAGGACCAGTGCTGTATCCACTACACCAACTAGCTTCCTGCTGCATGTGTTCTAGACAGGCTGTAATCATCTGAGGCAAAGAATATAATAAAGCAAGTAGCCTACTTTGGGAATTAAAAAGTTGTCTCACTGTACTTGTAGGGGGTAGGGGTGTGAACATTGTGAGTCCATTTGAAGCATAATGAAACTAACTTGGAAAGGATTCATCCACAAAAAGGACAATGGGGAATATGCTTCTCTTTATTTATTTACAGTGGAAAAACCACTGACCTGGACCTTGGCTAAAAGTCAAGAGAACTATATTTCAGCCATGGGTGTAACACTTATTTACCAAGCAAATTTAGACAAATTTTTACTCTTTTGGACTGTAGTTTCTTCCTCTGTAAAATAAAGGTATTGTATTAAATTATTTCCTAATTCTCTTAGAACTCTAACATTCCATTTCTGCCCACTAAATGTCGAAGAGAAATACGACAAAGAGAGATTAGAGGAGGGAAGAACAGGAGAGAGAGAAAGGGGAGAGAGGGAGAGAGAACAGAGGATTGGAAAGTGAGGGAGAGAGGGAAGGGTGAAAATGAGAGAAGGAGGTGGAAGAAGGGAAGAAAAGAGAGAGACAGACAGACAGACATAGACATAGACACAGACACAGAGAAATACAGACAGCTTCCAGGCAGGGAAACTTTCAATATAGATCTGCAATTTATAGCTTTTAAGAGATGACACTAAGAGTTTAGGTGACCTTCCAAGATTCCCACAGTCATTGTGTGTCAGAAGGGAAACTTGAACTCAAGGCCTCCTGATGCTGAACCTGCTCCTTTCTCCTAAATCTACTCACACCCCAAACACACTCTGAACCATACATTTTCCTATCTGATGAATGACCTAGGCTGATGGAATGAACAAGAGTACTTCATAAAATGGAAGTTCAGGCAAGAACTTAACATTTGAAAGAAAAGTCATTCATAGTGTTGGGAATGCCTTCCTCATGATAATCGGGAAGGGTTCAGAATAATAGGATCTGAGACCTGTTAGAAATGAGTATGGTCATCATGAGTTGCTTGAGTTGACTTCCAACTCCACATTCCAGAAATTCAGCTCCTCTTCCCCTTCCTGAATCTTTGATCTTCAGGATGTTACAAATTCAGATCCTTTGAAAGCTTCTCTGGCATCTCAAGGTAGAGATCCCAGGGCCCCTGGCCTGGCCCAATCTAAGCACTAAGGGAATTGCTGCATCATAGCTCCTACTTTTCCACTCTCTCAGGGGTTGATGTCCCTTGCTGTTGTTTTCTTTGGATTTCTTGACCCTAATTTGGTCTGATAGAACCTCAAGCCATGACTGGAGTAGGTATGTGGGAGTTGAATAGCCTGATTCTCATTCAGACAGCCATCTTGTCAGGAAGACTGGAAATCCTGTAATCTGGATACATTCCAAATCGTGGTTGCTTTTCTAATTCTCCTCTCACAAATTATAAAACAGAAGAGTTGCTTCACAAGATGTCCATCATTTCAACTTCAACAGTCACTTCTTTATTTTCTAGATTCAGGTCATACATAACAATTGGACCTCCCTCCTAAACGTCATTGATTTTGTTAGTTAAGCATCTATTCTTAACAGACAATGCTACTCTATGACTCCTTTAATTCTGTTCCTTTTTAACAATGCAGTCATATACCAGTCAACAGTACTAGCCTACCATGTCTTAGTGATATGCCTAGGGTCAAATTTTCTTCCTTATATTAAGGTCTTCAGTTTACCTTGTATTTATCCTTTTTTTTTGCATTTATGTAAAGACATCTGAGAATATGTTTTACTGCTACCTCTCCTTTTGGACATTGCTTCCAATATATATATGGGTTTTTGTTGTTGTTCATTCGGTTCAGTTTTGATTGACTCTTCATGACCCCATTTGAGATTTTTTTGCAAAGATACTGGAGAGGTTTGCAGTTTCATCCTCCAATTCATTTTATAGTTAAGGAAAATGAAGCAAACAGACTTGCCCAGATAACTAGTAAGTATCTGAGATCAGATTTGAACTCAAGTTTTCCTGCCTCCAAGCCTTACTGTGTTGCCTAATTACCCATTGTTTGTTAAGTGCTATATTGTTACATTCTATGTGTTTCCCAGTCACAGATGGGTAGTTTTCCCCGTGTTCCTGTCTTTTCATGTAAAGAATAAGTGAACATGGTTTCATGAGACTCTATTCATACCTCCCAGTCATGATGTTTTATTTGTCAAATCCTTTTCTTTATTTTTACACAAAATCTCTTCACACTGACATTATAGAAGAATTGGCTTTGGCCAGAATAGAGCAGCTATATTTAATGACTATCTTCCTCAAACAGAGTTTAAGACAGTCTTAGGTCATAATGATGTGATATCATAACTTATACAATGCAATGCACACTTATGAAGTACCTATTATGTGCCTTTGCGCTACTACTCAAAATACAAATAAGGAAGACATATGGTGATGTATATGTGTGTGTTTATTACAAATTGTGTTGAAGGTTTTCAATGATTTCATGGTAGATTATCTTGAGAGAATGTTTTATGAGACTTTGAAAAGGTAGTCATCATTATTTCAGCAGTTTTATAAGCCCTTTTTAAGAGGGTTAAAGAAAAAGAAGACCTGGGTGGCAGAGCCAAGATGGCAGAATAGAAGGATATACCTCTAGAAGCTCTCCTCCCACAGCTCATAAAATACCTGTAAAAAATGACTCTAAACAAATTCTAGAGGAGCAGAAGCCACAAAATGACAAAGTGAAAGAGATTTCCAGCCTAAGGCAGTCTGGAAGGCCCACAGAAAAGGTCTATCACACCAGGCATGGAGAAGAGTATAGCTGGACCTTGGCTGCCTTGGCCACATCACAGCAAGGACAGCACTGGAGCATCTTCAAGGCACTACCAGCAGCATCTGTGGGTCCCAGATTCCTCAACTCACAAACCCCAAAGACAGCTTGAAGGGTCAGTGAGAAAGCTCTTTCACTTGAATGAGAAGGGAAATCAGCAGTCTAGCCCCAGCCACAGGTAGCAGCAGCTTCCATTGTTGGAACCCTGTCCTAAAGCACCTGGGAGAATTGAGCAGCTGATCTGCATCTCAGCCCTGAATGGCACCTTTGGGTGAGGAGGAGTGCTGGTGTGGTGGAGCTGGTGGAGGCTCTGGAGAGGGAATCTTGTTTATTGACCATGGCACAGGCCAGGAGAGGAATAAACTCCTCTCCCTTGATTGTGACCCCTTGGAGGATCTGAGAACAGAGTATACACTCCCCTTCACAAAGAACTCAAAAGTCAAGTAAGTGGTTGGGAAAATGCCCAAAAAAGGGAAAAATAATAAGACCATAGAAGGTAACTTTCTTGATGAGCAAGTATTTTCTTCCATTCATTCAGATGAAGAAGAAGAATACATACCACCAGAGGAAGACCTAAAAGTCAAGACTTCTGCATCAAAAACCTACAAAATAAATATGCAATGGTCTCAGGCCATGGAAGAGTTCAAAAAGGATTTTGAAAAGTAAGATAAGTACAGGAAAAAATGGTAAAAGAAATCAGAGCAAAGCAAGAAAATCATGAAAAGCAAGTCAACAGCTTGCTAAAGGAGACCCAAAAGAAAATGCTAAAGAAAGTAACACCTTTAAAAATAGACTATGTGTGTGTTTGTTCTTCATTGTCAAAGAAGACCATGCCATCAGAGAAATAATGACATGACTTGCACATGACTTTGTTTTGAGTGAGGGAGGGCTGTGCAGGTTACCAGCCTCACTTCTCCAAAGCTATCTGAATCCAACGACCAGTTATTCATCAGGATGACTGAAGATGACCCAGGATGAGGCAATTAGGGTTAAGTGACTTGTCCAAGGTCACACAGCTTGTGAATTTCAAGTGTCTGAGGTGAGATTTGAACTCAGGTCCTCCTGACTCCTGCACTGGTGTTCTATCCACTGCACCACCTAGCTGCCCCCAAAACAGACTAACTCAAATGGCAAAAGAGGTCCAAAAAGCCAGTGAGAAGAAGAATGCTTTAAAGAGCAGAATTAGCCAAATGGAAAAGGAGGTCCAAAAGCTCACTGAAGAAAATGGTTCTTTAAAAATTAGAATGGAACAGATGGAAACTAATGATTTTATAAAAATCCAAGAAATTATAAAACAAAACCAAAATAATGAATAAATAGAAGACAATGTGAAATATCTCACTGGAAAAACAACTGACCTGGAAAATAGATCCAGGAGAGACAATTTGAAAATTGTAGGACTACCTAAAATATAGAGCTTAGACATCATCTTTCATGAAATTATCAAGGAAAACTGCTCTGATATTCTGGAAGCTAAGGGTAAAATAAATATTGAAAGAATTCACCTGTAACTTCCTGAAAGAGATTCAAAAAGAAAAACTCCTAGGAATATTGTAGTCAAATTCCAGAGTTCATAGGTCAAGGAAAAAAATATTTCAAGTGGCCAGAAAGAAACAATTCGAGTATTGTGGAAATACAGTAAGGATAACACAGGATCTGGCAATTCTACATTAAGGGATAGAAAGGCTTGGAATATGATATTCCAGAGATCAAAAGAACTAGAATTAAAACGAAGAATCATCTACCAAGCATAACTGAGTATCATACTTTAAGGGTAAAAATGGTAATTCAATGAAATAGAGGACTTTCAACCATTCTTGATAAAAAGACCACATCTGAATAGAAAATTTGACTTTCAAACACAAGAATCAAGAGAAATATGAAAAGATAAACAGGAAAGAGAACTCATAAGGGACTTACTAAAGCTGAAGTGTTTACATTCCTACATGGAAGAATAATATTTGTGACTCTTGAAACTTTTCTCAGTATTTGGTTAGTTGCAGGGATTATACACGCGCGCACACACACACACACACACACACACACATACACACACATACAGACAGAGGGCACAGGGTGAGTTGAACAAGAAGGGATAATATCTACATAAATAAAATTAAGGGGTGAGGGAGGAATATATTGGGAGGAGAAAGGGACAAATGGAACAGGGCAAATTATCTCTCATATCAAAGGGAAGAAAAAGCTTTTTCAATGGAGGGGGAAAGGGGTAGGTGAGAGGGAAAAAGTGAAGATTACTCTTACCACGTTTTGCTTAAGGAGGGAATAATGTGCACATTTGGTATGAAATATATATATTACACTACAGGAAAGTAGGGGAGAAGGGGACAAGTAAGGTGAGGGGGATAATTGAAGGAAGGGCAAATGATAGAAGGTGAGCAATTAGAAATAAACACTTTTGGAGAAGGATAAGGTCAAAAGAGAGAATAGAATAAATGGGGGGACAGGATAGGATGGAGGGAAATATAGGTAGTCTTTTACAACGTGACTATTATGGAAGTCTTTAGCAAAACTACACATACATAGCCTATATTGAGTTTCTTGCCTTCTCAGTCGGAATGGGTGGGGATGGAGAAAAAGAGGGAAGTTAGAATTTAAAGTTTTAGGAATTGTTTGAGAATTGTTTTTTCGTGTAACTGGCAAATAAGAACCATAGGTAATGAGGTATAAAAATCTATCTTGCCCTAGAAGAAAATAGAGAAGATGGGGATAAGTGAAGAGAGGGGTGTGATAGAAGGGAGGGTAGATTGGGGGAAGGGGTAATCTGAATGTATGGTGTCTTGGGGTGAGGAAGGATAGAGATGGGAAAAAATTTGAAATTCAAAATCTTGTGGAAATGAATGTTGAAAACTAAAAGTAAATAAATAAATTGGAAAAAAGAAAAAAGGAGGCCTTCTGGTCTTCTTTGCTTAACTTTTAAAATAGAAACACTTGGATACTTCTGACCTGAAAATGTCAAGGCCATGTTGTTATGCCATGCCCTGTAAACATGTGGCTGATGACTGTTTTTACCCTGAGGCAGAATATAGAAATATCAGGTCACACTGTGGACAAAGTTTAATGTTGTTGAAGTCCAAATACCTTAGTACAAGTTAGCAGCAGGGAAGTTTCCCCAGTACTTCAGAACTTAGCCCTTGAGTTTGCTACTTAATTTAAAAAAAAAAAAAACAATACCCATGAGCTAATCTTAAGCAAAAACCTTATTTGCTGAAATAATGAAGGGGATTCTGCAGCTTAAGTTCATGAGGACTTCCAAGGAGCCATGGAGTAAAAAAAGAGCCATCATTGAATTCCATGGGAGGCCTAACTATGTGTTTTTCTGCCTGGATCTAACTGTTACTTTCACTGATAAGATCACAGGAATTTAGGTCTAGGTATTTGTAGTTATGGAGATTTCTCAGTGACAAATTTCCTTCTTTGAGTTCTAGGAAAGTGATATGGCGTACTTTACTTCCTATTGTTTCACTTGTCCTAATTTTAGAACACAGTACACTCTTCCATCCTCCTATCCATCATGGCCTCTGATGTGTTAGTTACTTATACTTTTCAAACCATATAGTTCACTGACCATTTGGCAGCAAATGGTATTCTGCCATGCTGACAAATGTGTTCTTTGTTATGGTGGCAGTTTTCATACAATAATGAAATAGAGATTCTGGGTTTTAGCTGAGAATTTATCCTAGCTTCTTCTATCCTTCAAGTTCTCTCCCAATATTTTTAACTCCTTCACTTTCTACATGAAAAACCATAGTTATTTAGAAGTTGTGTTGCTCTCAACAAAGGTCTTCTTAGGAAATTTTATTTGAGAGATGATTTAGGCTACATCTAAATAAAATTTATTCTGTGTCTCATGAATTTATTTATTTTCATAATTCAATAATTTTGTTTTGGTATAATTGAATCTTTTTGTAATATCATATTATTATTTTATTAATTTAAATATATTTATTCTTAGCAGTTCATAGATTTCATCACATTGTCAAAGGTATTATCATGCAAAATTAGGCTAACACCTCCTTCATAATGATGTTGATTTAGTTATTCAATTTATTCTTTATCCCATTCAATGGTATTTTTTCCAATTACATGTAAAGAGTTTTCAACATCTACTTTTATATGATTTTGAGTTCCCAATTTTTCTCCTTCCCTCTTCTACAACAAAGGAAACAATCTGATATAGATTGTACAACCATATTAAACACATTCCTTCATTAGTTATGTCGTGAAAGAAGAATCAGAACAAAAGAAAATAAAAACACACAAGAAAGAAAACACCCAAAACAAAAAAGGTGAAAATGATATGCTTCAATCTACATTCAGCCTCCATAGTTCTCTCTGTGGATGTGGAGAGCATTTTCCATCATGGTTCTTTGGAACTGAAAAGAGCTGAGGCATTCATATATAATTGTCAGACAATGTTGCTGTTGCTGTACACAATGTTCTCCTGGTTCTGCTCACTTCTCTCAATATCAGTTCATTTAAATGTTTCCAGGTTTTTATGAAATCTACCTGCCCATCATTTCTTATACAACAATAGCATTCCATTACATTCATATACCACAACTTGTTCAGCCATTTCCCAGTTGATAGACTTTCCCTCGATTTCCAGTTCTTGACCACTACAATCAGAGTTGCTATAAATATTTTTGTACATTTGGATCTTTTACTCATTCTTATGATCTTTTTGGTTTACAGTCCTAAAAGTAGTAGTATTGCTGGGTCAAAGGGTATGCGCATTTTTGTAACCCTTTGGGCATAGTTCCAAATTGCTCTCCAGAATGGTTGGATCAGTGCTCAGCTCCATTAATAATGAATTAGCATTCCAACTCTTCCATATCTTTTCCAACATGTGGTACCTCAGAATTGTTTCAGTTTGCATTTCTCTAATGAAGAGTGATTTAGAGCAGTTTTCATATAACTATAGATAACATTAATTTCTTCCTCTGAAGTCTGTTCATGTTCTTTGACCATTTATCAATTGGGAAGTGACATATTCTTTCTCTTTTCAATTTAAAAAATATATATATTTATTTATTTTTAGTTTTCAACATTCATTTCCACAAAATTTTTGTTCTCTCTCTCTCTCTCTCTCTCTCTCTCTCTCTCTCTCTCTCTCTCTCTCCCTCTCTCTCTCTCTCTCTCTCTCTCTCTCTCTCTCTCTGTGTGTGTGTGTGTGTGTGTGTGTGTGTGTATAATTCCTCCAACTACCCAAATACTGAGAAAAGTCTCAAGAGTTACAAATATTATCTTTCCATTCAGGAATGTAAATAGTTCAACTTCAGTAAGTCCCTTATGTTTTCTCTTTCCTGTTTACCTTTGCATGCTTCTCTTGATTCCTGTATTTGAAAGTCAAATTTTCTATTCAGCTCTGATCTTTTCATCAAGAATGCTTGAAAGCCCTCTATGTCATTGAATGGCCATTTTTTCCCCTTGAATTATTATGCTCAGTTTTCCTGGGGAGGTGATTCTTGGTTTTAATCCTAGTTCCACTGACTTCTGGAATATGATATTCCAAGCTTTTCAATCCCTTAATGTAGAACTTGCCAGATCCTGTATTATCCTGGTTGTATTTCCACAGTACTCCAATTATTTCTTTCTGGCTGCTTGCAATATTTTCTCCTTGACCTGGGAACTCTGGAATTTGGCTACAATATTCCTAGGAGTTTTTCTTTTCAAATCTCTTTCAGGAAGTGATTGGTGAATTCTTTCAACATTTATTTTACCATCTGCTTCCAGAATATCAGGGCAATTTTCCTTGATAATTTCATGAAAGATGATGTCTTGGCTTTTATTTCATCATGGCTTTCAGGTAGTCCTGTAATTTTTAAAATTGTCTCTCCTGGATCTATTTTCCAGGTCAGTTTTTTTTCCAATGAGACATTTTACATTGTTTTCTATTTTTTCATTATTTTGGTTTTGTTTTGTAATTTCTTGTTTTCTCATAAATCCATTAGCTTGCATCTGCCCCACTCTCACTTTTAAAGAACTATTTTGTTCAGTGAACTTTTGAACCCCCTTTTCCATTTGCCTAATTCTGCTCTATAAAGCATTCTTCTCCTCATTGACTTTTTGGGCCTCTTTTGCCATTTGATTTAGTCTATTTTTAAGGGTGTTAATTTCTTCAGCATTTTTTTTTTTTTTTGGTTTTCATTAGCAACCTGTTGACTTGCTTTTCATGATTTCTTGTATTGCTCTGATTTCTCTTCCCAATTTTTCCTCCACCTCTCTTATTTGATTTTTAAAATCCTTTTTGAACTCTTCCATGGCCTGAGACCAATGCATATTTATTTTGGAACTTTTGGATACTAAAGTCTTGACTTTTAGGTCTTCCTCTGATGGCATGCATTGTTACTCCTCAACTGAAAGGATAGAAGAAAATACCTGCTCACCAAGAAATCATTAGAAAGATAAGGAATCAAGAGAAGGGAGATGATTTTCCAGGATCCTAGAGCCAATATGACGAAGTGAAAAAGATACTTTGCATGATTCCCATGAACCAGATCAGTGCTGATGGTTTTAGGTAGATATTTCTTATTATTTTATGGAAGTTTCCATTTATTTCTATGTTCTCCAGTGTTTTCAATGGAAATGGTTGTTGTATTTTGTTAAAAGCTTTTTATGCATCTATTTGGCATAATCCCATGATTTCTGTTAGGTTTATTGTTGATATCATCAATAATGCTGATAGTTTTCCTAATACTGAACCAGCCCTATATTTCTGGTATAAATCTTAACTGATCACAATATATTATTCTCATGATAAGTTGCTGTATTCTTTTTGCTAATATAGTTGCAATTTTTGCGTCTATATTCTTTAGAGAAATTTGTCTATAATTTTCCTTCTCTGTTTTGGATCCTTCTGGTTTAGGCATCAGAACCATATTTGCATCATAAAAAGAATTTGGAAGGACTCCTTCACCAATTTTCCCAAATGGTCTAAATGGTATTGGAATTAACTGTTCTTTAAATGTTTGATAGAATTCACTTGCAAATCCATCTGGCCCTGGAGACTTTTTCCTAGGGAGTTCAATGATGGCTACTTCAATTTCTTTTTCTGAGACGGTATTATTTAAGTATTTAACTTCCTCTTCTGTTAATCTGGGCAATTTATATTTTTTAAATATTCATCCACAGGAAGAGGGTCACTCCTTGACAATTTTCCAAGCCTCTTGAGCTAAAAGACTATTTACCCCTTCGATGGATCCTACTATTCCAGGATTTTTCCTGGGGAAATATTCTCTGGGCTTTTCAAAGTAAAGAAGGTGAGAGTATGACCTACTTGGCTCCTGGAAGTTCAAGTAGACAATGTATTTTTTTGAAAATATTCATCCATTTCATTTAGATTGTCAGATTTATTATCATTGAATTGGTCAAGATAGCTCCTAATGATTAGTTTTCTCTTCATTGGGGGTGAATTCATCCTTTTCATTTTTTGATACTGGTAATTTGGTTTTCTTCTTTATTTCTCAATCAAATTAACCAAAACATTATCCATTTTATTTTTTTTTATAAAAACAAACTCTTGGTTTTATTTATTAGTTCAATAGTTTTCTTTCGGTTTTATTAGTCTTTGATTTTTATAATTTCTAATTTAATATTTAATTGAGGATCTTTAATTTATTCTTTTTCTATCTTTTTACATGCAAAGCCAATTCATTGATCTGTTCTTTTTCTATTTTACTCATGTAAGAATTTAGAGAAATAAAAATTTCCCCCAGGATGCTTTGCCTGCATCCAACAAATTTTATTACATTGTCTCATTTTTATGGTTCTCTTTCATGATATGATTATTTCTATGATTTTTTGTTTTATTACACTCATTTTTTTAGGATTAAATAATTTTCCAATTAATTTTTAATCTATCTTTCCATGGTCCTTTATGACACATGTTTTTAGTACACCATGATCTGAAAAATTCGTTAATTATTTCCTCCTTTCTGCATTGGATTGTGAGGTTTTTATATCTTAGTACATGGTCAAATTTTGTGTAACTGCCATGTACCACTGAAAGAAAGGTATATTTCTTTCTGTCTCTATTCAGTTTTCTGGAGATGTCTATCATGTCTAACTTTTCTAAAATTTTATTCACTTCCTTAACTTCCTTCTTTCTTATTTTGTGGTTACATTTATCTAATTATGAGAGGGAGAGGATGAGGTTTCCCCCACTAGTATTATTTTGGTGTCTATCTCTTCCTGCAAATCACTTAACATCTGCTCTAAGGATATGGATGCTATACCACTTGGTATACATATATACTTAGCATTGATATTATTTCATTGTCTTTAGTACCTTTTAGCAGGTTGTAGTTTCCTTCCTTATCTTTTTCAATTAGATTTTTGCTCTTGCTTTGTCTGAGATCAGGCTTGGTATTGCTGCTTTTTAATTTTTTTTTTACTTTGCTACAGCATGGATGCTCCAGCATTTTACCTTTTCTCTTTGCATAACTCTCTGTTTTATTATGGTTTTCTTGTAAATGTTTTTCTTGTAAACAACATATTGCAGGATCTTAATCCACTCTCTTTTCTACTTACATTTTATGGGAGAATTCATCCCATTCAAACTCACAGTTATGATTACTAGCTGTATATTTTCCTCCATGACATTTTCCCCATTTAGACTTTTTTCTCTACTTTCCCCTTGTCCCTCCTCACAAGTCTTTTGCTTCTGACCACCATCTCCCTAAGTCTGCACTATTTTCTGTTCCCCCCTTTCTTTCCCACTTTTGTTCCTATGTCTGTCCTCCTTTCTTCCCTGCTTTCTATCTATCCCTCCCTTTTCTTTCCCCTTTTCTCTCATGCTTCCCTATAGGGTAAGGTAAATTTCCATACCCTCCTGAGTGTGTATGTTATTCCTGCTCTGAGAAAAATGCAATGAAAGTAAGGTTTGAAGAATGTTCACCCTGTCCCTTCTTTCCCTCTATTGTAACAGGACTTTTGTACTTCTTCATGTGATGCAATTTCCCTTATTCTGCTTTCCCCTTTCCTCTTTTCCACAACTTAATAATTTTTTACATCATCACATCAAAGTCAACTTATACCCATACCCTCTGACTATGCATATACTTTCTAACTGTGTTAAAAGATACAGTTCTTATGAGTTACAAATATCATCTTCCCATGTATGGAGGTAAACAGTATTGAATAATGCATTTTCCCTCCCCCCTTTCCTGTTTACCATTTTATGCTTTTCTTTAATCTTGTATTTGAAGATTGAATTTTCTCCTTAGCTCTGATCTTTTCATCAGGAAGGTGTGAAAGTCCCCTATATCATTGAATGTCCTTCTTTTCCCCTCAAAGATCATGGTCAGTTTTACTCTATAGTTGATTATTGATTGTAATTCAACCTCCTTTGACTTCCAGAATATCATGTTCCAAGCCTTCTGATCCTTTTCTGTAGAAGATGCTAAATCCTGTGTAATCCTGACTGTGGCTCCTTGATATTTGAATTGTTCCTTTCTGGCTTTTAACAGTACTCTTTTCCCTTCAGCTGATAATTCTTGAATTTGGCTACAGTATTCCTTGGAGTTTTCATTTTGGGATCTCCTTCTGGAGGTGAGCTATGGATTCTTTCAATCACTATTTGACACTCTGATTCTAGGATATTAGGGCAATTTTCTTGATAATTTCCTGAGATGCTGTTAAAATTGATTTTCTTTTTTTGATTATGGCTTTCAAGTATTCCAGAACTTCTTAAATTATCTCTCCTGGATTTATTTTCCAGGTCAGTTGTTTTTCCAATAATTTGTTTTACATTTTCGTCTATCTTTATGCTTTTGATTTTATTGGACTGATTCTTGACATCTCACAGAGACATTACCTTCCACTTGCCCAATTCCAATTTTTAAGGAATTTTTTCTTCAATTAGATTTTTTAACTTCATTTTCTATTTGACCAATTCTTTTTAAAGAGATTTTTTCTTATTCAATGCTTATCCTTCCTTTTCAAAGCTGCTGACACTCTCTAGCATATCTCTCATCTATTTCCCCAATATTCATTATACCTCTCTTATTTAACTTTTAAATCCTTTTGGAGTTCTTACAAGACTTTTTGAGCTTGAGAACAAACAGAATTTGCTTGACATTTATAAACTGGAATTCCATGGGTAAACATGTTTCTTTAGAATTGTTTCATTCTCGTACCAAAGTAACCCTATTTTTCTTTTTTTCCCCTGTCTTCTTAAGGTTTAGAAAAACATAAAGTATTTAGTGTTTTTTTCTTTCTATTGCTGTTTCTCTGTTTCCTATGAGACTACAGTGTTTTTTGTCTATTAGATTGGAAGTCATAAGCAGTGAATTCTTGTCCTTATTCTGAAACTAGTGCATTGGGGGTAAATCTGTCTGCTACTCTATAAAATGAGGAAATTGAACTAAATCAGTAATCCACATCCTGTAAGTGACAGATATCTTTGGGGAAGAAGTATCTGTGCAAGTGGTCTTTGGATTCATATTGCAATAAGTCTTTCACTCAGTCCCTCAATGTAGTAAGTAAATGAACATTCCCTCTCTAGCATGAATGCACTATATATGTACTTTAAAAAAAAAAAAACAAACCTGTTCTTATTAAAACAGGGTGATTCATTTAAAATAATGCTAGCTGTTTGTCATCATGTGGGAAATCTTTCATTTGAACACTGTGATGGATCATTAGCAAATTGGTGATCACCTGTGATGATCATTTTTCTCTATTCTATGCCTAAACTTAATACTAATTTCAATTGCATCTTTTAGGAATATAATATTATTTTGTTATATATATATATATATATATATATATATATAATATA
Organism: Notamacropus eugenii; assembly: GCF_028372415.1. NCBI lineage: Eukaryota > Metazoa > Chordata > Mammalia > Diprotodontia > Macropodidae > Notamacropus > Notamacropus eugenii. The sequence goes on along the minus strand of NC_092872.1, from coordinate 184,781,880 downwards.
TACATATATAATATATATATATGTAGCATATGTATAGGTAACTTATGTTAGAGAGCAATCACTAAGGTTGCCTTTTTTTCTAGCTAAGCACATTATTTTCTTTTTATACTCAGCAAACAATAAGTAGAATGAGATCTCATGTCCTCTACACATGTCCCCCATTTGTAAAATGGTAAAGAAAGATGTTTAGAATACCATTTATGGAAGTCTTTCAGAAGTGTGGTACGGTGGAAACAGCTTGGATTTATTGTTATGGAAGCTGAGTTCTAATCCTGCATCTCTCATTTATGGCATATGAGAATTTATTTGTTTTCTGATAGAGTTTCAGTCCCCTCATCTAGAAAATGAATGCCTTTAGAGCAAATGACTTCTAAGTTACCATTAAGCTCTAAATTCAAGTATGACTCAATGATCTTTTGAAAACTTTTGAACTTCCTAGATCTGTCTAACTATATACACAGGAAAAGCCAAGATGATGCAGAATTTCTGTCTTCCAGACTATATTTGGAGGTAAATTCCATAGAGCTCCTCTGTCTCTGTCTCTCTTTCTTTCTCACTTTCTGTGTCTCTCTCAATAAAGATATGTATGTGTGTATGTATATATTATGTATACACATCTATCCTTGTATGTATATATTTATGGATATATGTATACACATATATACATACATAGGCATATATGTATAGACAAATATAGGTATGTAGAGACAGGTGGTAGGATAATAGATAGAGTGCTTGTTCTGAAGTCAGGAAGACATGAATTCAAATCTAGTCTCAGATATCTATTATTAGTTGTATGACACTGGAAAAGTCATTTAACTCTCATTTGTATTAGTTTTCTCAATGGTAAAATTGAGATGATAAAAAGAATTTGTGTTGCAGGGTTGCAAGGATCAAGTGAGAAAACTTTTATAAAAAGAACTAAGCACAGTATATGGCATATAGTAGGTAAACGCTTATCCTCTTTCAGTTTCACACACACATCATATATAATATACTTTGGAATGATACAGTATGTATCAATGAAGTAGAATCCAAATTTAATAATAGACAAGGAGCAGACAAGGAGAATTTGAAAAATTGCTCAGTAATGCTAACGACTGTATGCTTCTCATTCCTTGAAATAACAGACATATCTTGAAAAACATCAATATCCTTTTGCTGTGTAATGGGTTTGGAGTTAACTTCAGAGTCAAGAATACTTGGGTTCAAATCCTACCTCTGAAAAAGAGTAGGTGTAACCATGGTTAAGTCATTTCATGCCTCGATGTCCACAAGAAATTTTCTGATTATAAATTTCAGAGCAGGTGCCAATCTAAATTAGTAGAGGGAGTTTTCTTATCAGGAGACCCCTATGTCACTGAAATCACAGGGTCAGGTTTGGGTTTGTTTTTTTTTTTTTTGAGAGAGTCTAGTTAACTCTACCTTGCCAATGTTTCTCTTGATGCTCTGTGCTTGAGAATCATGGAATATTACAGTCTCTGAAGCATTAAAGTTGAAGGTTACTTCAATAGCTACAGAGGTAGACATGGTAAGTACCAATAGCCTATACAATTTTACCACTGAAATGACACACAAGATATATTATAGAATGTATAATTAATAGGTAGGAAAATAGGTAGGCTGCATATCTAGCAAGAGTAAGAGATAGTAGCAGGGCATTCCACGTACCCCATTGGTACTATACGTTGTCATGACACAGAAGAATCTTTGGCAAGTTTAATGTACTTCCTTTGTATATTTCATGACAGCACATGAGAAAACATCATGCAATATGAAAAGATGGGGATGGATTATGATTTCTACCACTGGAATGAGTATTTAAATCAAAGAAACCATAAATCTATTGAAATGAAATATTTCTCAATCAATAGATACTAAAGTAGTATTAGCATTTTATTAAGTATCTTGCTGCCTTTCTGGAGGCAGGGACTTTTGAAATGTAAGATCTCTGAAGGCAGGGGCAGTTTTGCTTTTGTCTTTGTATCTTCAGTAATTAGAACAGTGCCTGGCACAAGGAAGTTTAATGAATGCTTGTTGGTTGATTGATTCATTAGTAACAATGTAGCTACTATTGTGTAGACATTTGTGAATTTTTTTGATGTTAAAAAGAAAGTCGAGAAACACAAGGTAAAATTCTGTCAAGATTGCATCAAGTTTTAAGGTTCCAAGATGATTTGATACTATGACCTCCCTGATATATGATGATAAACTTAGAGGAAATCACTTAACAACTATTTATTGAGTACTTAAGGGAATCTAAAGCATAAGTGCTACCTCCAAGAAGATATAAGGAGTTACAACTGGAATAACTTTAAATATCTTGTTCAGATCTTTCAATTCTCAGTTGAGATGTTGAGACTCAGAAAAGGGAAGGTCCTTGCCCAAATTCAGAAATCTATTTAAAGTCAAATCCAGTCTACCCAAATATCCAGGCCAAGGCTCTATCCACTAGTTTAAATATGTACACATAGATAGTTCACCTACAATGCTGGGTTATTTAGAATGAATGCTAAATTAGTGGTAAGAACAATTATTTTGGTAAGACTCTTTTCCTTTTTTAAGCCAAATACCAAATAAATCTAATTAAAGAGATAATCAGTGAAACTACATTATGCTAAGAGATACCATAGACAATAAAGGAATATTTTAAAAGTACAGTAAGTTTCCCTGACAAAAATCTCATTTCTTTTTATTTTATTTTATATGCTTTCAGTGTTCTACAATCACTTCCATATAACTTAGATTTTTTTCCCTCCCTCACCCTCTTTCCCTCCTCCTTCCCCCTCCCTCCCCAAGATGGCATACAATTTTATATAGTTTCTATACATGCATTCCTACTAAATACATTTTCACCTTAGTCATGTTGCATAGAAGAATTGAAATGAATGGAAGAAATCCTAAAACACACCAAAGCATAATAAAAAAAGAAAATGATCTGCTACATTCTGTGATCTAATTCCATAGTTCGTTCTCTGAAGGTGGAAGGCATTTTGCCTTAAGAGACCATTGGGGTCAAGATGACAGAATAGAAAGATACACATATGCTAGCTCCTAGCCCACAGCCCATAAAATACCTGTAAAGAAGAACTCTCAACAAATTCTGGAGCAGCAGAAGCCACAGAACGACAGAGTGGAAGAGATTTCTGTCCCAAAGAGACCTGAAAGACGGAAGAGAAATGTCTGTCCCACCAGACCCAGAGCAGAGCCCAGCTCTGCCTTGGCCATGCAGCACCAAGAGGAGCAGATCCATGGAAGCTTCAGGGACTGAATCTCCAGTGGCAGTGCAGATCCCTCAACCCACAAGTGCCAAAGGTCAGTGAGAGGGTCTTTTTGGCTGGTCAAGAGGAGAGTGGGATGTCCCCATAACTCAGGTCTCCTCAGGAGGCAGCAGTAGAGGGAGCTGTAGATAGGGCTCCCAAAGCAGGCAGTAGCCCACATCCATTGTTGAAGGTCTCATCAGAAAACCCTTGAGGGAACTGAACCTGGTGTGGCGGCCCTGCCCCCACCTGAACAAGTGATCTTAATTTCACACTGAATAACAGCCCTCCCCCCACCAAAAGCCCTGAGGCTTGGTAGAAGCTCATTTGAATTTCAGCCCCCTGTGTTGGCTTGGCATAGCTGGAGGCCAGGAGGTTGAGGAGAGAAAACTCAGAAGTCAAGTAACTGGTTGGGAAAATGCCCCCAAAAGGGAAAAAACTAAGACCATAGAAGGTAACTTTATTGGGGAACAGATGAGTCCCCCCATCCTTTCATATGAAGAAGAACAAGGCATACTGTCAATGGAAGTCAAGGCCTCTGCCTCCAAAGGGAACTTAAACTGGGCTCAGGCAATAGAAGACCTTAAAAAAAAAGTTAGCAGCTTACTAAAGAAGAAACAAAAAAAAAAATGCTGAGGAAAATAACAGCTTTAAAAAGAGGCTAACTCAATTGGAAAAAGAGGTCCAAAAAGCCAACGAGAAGAAGGAGGTTTTCAAAAGCAGAATTAGCCAAATGGAGGAGAAGGTTCAAAAGCTCACCGAACAAAATAATTCATTGAAAGAGAGAATTGAGTTCAGGGAAACAAATGACTATGACTTAAACCAAGAAGTTAGTAAACAAAACCAAAAATTTGAAATAATAGAAGATAATGTGAAACAACTCATTGGAAAAACAACTGACCTGGAAAATAGATCCAGGAGAAATAATATAAAAATTATTGGACTACCTGAAAGCCATGATCAAAAAAAGAGCCTAGACATTATCTTCCATGAAATTATCAAGCAAAACTGCCCTGATGTTATAGAATCAGAGGGCAAAATGGATATTGAAAGAATTCATCAATCACCTCCTGAAAGAAATTTGAACAGAGAAACTCCTAGGAATATTGTGGCCAAATTTTAGAGTTCCCAGACCAAGGAGAAATTAGTGCAAGCAGCTAAAAAGAAACAATTTGAGTACTGTGGAAATACAGTCAGGATAACACAGGCTCTGACAGCTTCAACATTAAGGGATTGAAGGGCTTGGAATGGGATATTTCAGAAATCAAAGGAACTGGGATTGAAACCAAGAATCACCTACCCAGCAAATCTGAATATAATACTTCGAGGGAAAAAGTGGTCATTCAGTGATATAGACGACTTTCAAAAATACATGTTGAGGAAAAGACCAGATCTGTATTTAAAAATTTGACTTTCCAAGACAAAAATCAAGAGAAACATGAAAAGGTAAACAGAAAAGAAAAATCATAAAAAACTCTCTAAAGCTGAACTGTTTACACAACTTCATGGAAAGAAAATATTTTTAACTATTGAATCTTTTCTCAGTATTTGAGGAGTTGGAGAGATTGTACATACACACACACACACACACACACATAGATAGAGAGTACAAGATGTGTTATATCAGAGAAGATGATATCCACACACACAAACAAAATAAATAAATAAATAAAATAAAAATTAAGGGGTGAAGGAGGAAAATTCTGGGAAGAGAAAGGGAGTAATAGAACAGGGCAGGCTACAACTCATAAAAGAGATAAGAAAAATCTTATTCAATGGAGGCAATAAAGGAGAAGGGGAGAGGGGAAAAATAAAGCTACTCTCCCCACATATGGCTGAAGGAGGGAATAACATGCTCACTAAATTTGATATGAAAATTTATATCACACCATAGGAAAGTAGGAGAGGAGGTGACAAGTGGAGCAAAGAGAATGTTGGAAGGGAGGGCAAGTGGGAGAAGGGAGTCAATAGAAATAAACACTTTTGAGAAGGGACAAGGTCAATTGTAGGGGGGAAAATAAGGGCGGGGATAGGGTAGGACAGAGGGCAATATAATTAGTATTACACGACATAATTATTGTGGAAGTCTTTTGCAAAAGAACACATATTTAGTCTGTACTGAATTGCTTCCCTTCTCAGTGGGCCTAGGGAGGGAAGAGGGGAGGGAGAGAAGGTGGAATTCAAAGTATTAGAAACGAATGTTGTAAATTTTTATTGCATATAATCGGGAAATAAGAACTACAGGGGTAGGGGTATGGAAATTTATCTTGCCCTGCAAGAAAGAGAGAAGATGGGGATAGGAGGGGGGTGAGGTGTGATGGAGGGGAGGGTACATTGAGGGAAGGAGTAATCAGAATGCAAGGTATTAGGAAGAGGGGGAAAGGGAGTGATGTGGAGAAAAAATTGGACATGTTACAAAGGAGGTAAAAGCCATTTGTATTAAAACAATAGACTGAATTAATTACTGAGAATAAATCAATGACATCTTTAGTTTGGAGAAAAGAATTTCAGCCTAAATTTCCTAGAGGAAGGTAACCTCAGGTAAAATTTGGCATTGATGGAAAACTCAAGGTTTTAATGGTAAATTTGATTTTATGATTGCCATTTAATCAGGAACTAGAACATGTATAGAAAGGCACATAAGCCACTTAAAACTTGCCTCAAAAGACATTCCTTAGCCAAAGTGAAGCCATAATCATATTTGAAACCTGGTTATTGGAACTTGCTATTTTTTAGATGCTATGGGACTATTAAGTGACTGTTCTTCTGAGTCTAACTCCAGGTATGGGTAGCAAGAAAGGTGATCTGAGCCTCCAATCCATGATAAGTTGATGAGATGCCAGTATGAACTGCATAAGGGGATCTCAAGGGAAGGGTGGGAGAGCAGCTGTTCAGCATGGGCTGAGGTGGGAGTCTCCTGACTCAATTTCCCCACTGACACCTGGCATACTTTAAGCCTGACTGAATGCAAGTGGATAATCTAATCCTGCCTGGAACTGACATGAAGTTGGGGAAATATTGTATACCTGCAATATTCCTAATCTTGGTGGCAATTTCCTATAGTCAAAAGATTTGTAAGCTTAATACTAGATCTATTCAATTGTAGATTATTGGTAGGGGAACATCCAAGGTTGTCTAAAATTAAGCTTTTAGGCATAGGACTTTAGACCAACAACAATAAGTTAGGGTCCTTTAATTCTTAGTAATACTGCAGAGACAATTAAGTCAAGAGCTTGTGAAGTTAGCAACATAAACATTGTTTGTGTCTCAGTTGGTTAATGCTTAAAAAAAAAAATTCTTTTGTGGTCCATATTGTAAATGCTTTAAAAAGAAGTATCACCTGACCAAAAGTTTGAATTGCTTTATCTGTTATAAACTGTGTTAAAAATAAATAAAAAAAGGGAGACCATTGGGAATATTTTAAGTCCTTGCATTGCAGTGAAGTTCTAGGTCTGCTAGAAAAAATCCTCACACACTGTGATGGTTGTTTTCATGTATAAAGTTCTCCGAGTTCAGCTCCTTTCATCAGTTCATATAAGTCTTTCCAGGCCTCTCTGAAGTCTTCCTATTCATCATTTCTTACAGTACAATTGTATTCCATTACATTCATTTACCACAATTTATTCAGTCATTCCCCAACTGATAGGCATCCCCTTGATTTCCAGTTTTTGGCCACCACAGAGTGCTGCAATAAATATTTTTGTACATATGGGACTCTTTCCCATTTTTATGATCTCTTGGGGACAAAGACGCCATTTCTTAAATATATAGGAAGTTGATTAAGATTTATTTTTTTAAAAAGTCATTCCCTACTTAATAAATTGTCAAAAGATATGAATAGGCAATTTTCAGAAGAAGAAATTAAAGCTTTGTAGAGTCATGTGAAAAAAATGCTCTAAATCACCACTGATTAGAGGAAGGCAGATTAGACAACTCTGAATTACCACCTCAAAATGATGAAAAATGATACATGTTCGAAGGGATGAGAGAGAATACATATATTAGTGAATTACTGGTGGAGCAGTGACATGGTCCAAACATTCTGGATAACATTCTTGAACTATGCCCAAAGCTCTATAAAACTTTACAGACTACTTGACCCAGCAATGCGAGTACTAGATCTGTACTCCAAAAATTTTAAAGATAAAAAAAAGAAAACATTTGAGTATAAAAGTATGGCAGCTCTTTTTTGTGGTGGCAAAGAATTGGAATTTGAGGGGATGCCAATTATTTGGGGAATGGCCGAACAAGTTGTGGCACATGATTATTATGGCATACTATTGTGCTAAAAGAAATGATGGGGGGGGGGGGTAATTTCAAAACAAAACAAAACATGCCAAAATCTATATGATCTGATTGAGGTGAGAAGAACTGAGAGATGTCTCTGCACAGTTATAGCAATGTTATAATGAAGATCAACTGTGAAATATCTGGTTACTCCAATCAATACAATGAATAATCCAAGGCAATTTCAAAGGGTTCATGATAAAATAAAATATTATCTACCTCTAGAGGCATAACTGATGAATTCAGTGCAAATTGAAGTATAATTTTCTGATTTTATTTTTTTTTGCTTCCCCCATACATAGTTAATATGAAAATATATTTTGCATGATTTTGCAAGTCTAACTGATAACATATTATTTGCCATCTCAGAACCTTCCTACTTACTTGCATGGACAAGTCATTTGACATCACAGAGGTATATCTTACTCATAAAACAAGGATTTAGTGAGGATCAAATCTGTTTAACAAAAATAATTCTGAAGAACATAAAGCACTATATGAATACCATCATTATTATTATTGTCACCACCAAAATCATTCTATTCTTCTTGTCTTTCTTCTTTCAGTGGGGTTTATATATAAACTACCATGGGATGAATAGCTATTCTGTTATTTCATTTTTAATATTCCATATACTATTCAATATGTAGATAAAATAGCTACATTTTGCTGTTGAATAAAAGAATCAGATATATCTCATCCTTCATAGGCTCATTGAAAGCATCCTCAGTCCAATGACAGTAGTGAACAGGACAACAGGGATGATACGCACCTTATCTTTTTCCCACACAGTTTTGCTCACCTCTGCTTTATTTTGAAAGCTTTTCCTTCTATGTAGTTTTTTTTTCATTCTATGTAGTTTTTTTATTCCATATAAAGTTTGAATATTTGACATGGGAACATTTATTAAAATCGTTGTTCTCAAGTTTTTAAGGTGTTGTCCAAGCAAATGTAGACAATCATTCAATTCATGATAATGTTTGATTTGAGTAGAGTTTGTTAATTGGATTCTCAAAGATGTTTTGAGGCCTCTGTGAAGATTTGCCATATATCAGTTTATGAAAGATAACAAACTTTTAAAATATGATCCTAGGGACCAGGTCTTATTAGTGAGGTATTGGGTAGCACTAAACGTTTTCTTAAATCATTTATAGTGAAGGCAGATTCAAGATGGTGGAGTGAGAGCATCTAAGCTCTAAGACAAACTCCTTCTGATATCTCTAAAAGGAGAATCTGAGCAAATAGTAGAAGAATCCAACAGGAGACAGAGTGTGATAGATTTCCATCCCTTGCAAGGTAGACAAGAAGGACATGTTGCATAGGGAAGGAGGAGCACAGAGCACACAGGCTGTACCAATGCAGAATCCACCATAGCAAAGCTGAGCAGGAAGCCCCAGGGAGTCTGAGGCAGAAGTAGAACTGCAGATTCTCAAATTATCACCCAAGGACAGGAGTCCAGTGAAACTGAGCAAGAGAGAACCCCAGAATCCCAGGTAACAGCAACAACTACTCCTGAGAATATCAGCCCACAAATTAAATGTCTGTAAGTCACCTACTTCAACTTCCAGGAGCCAAGATAGTGGAGCAATTTGTAAATGCTATTCCTCTCCCATTGTGACCTTGAAAAACCCAGATAATATTTCCCCAGGAAAAATCCTGGAACAGTGGGAAGAGAAGAAGGGATAAACAATCTTTTAGACCCTTAGGTTAGAAAAATCACAAAGAGGGGTCCCTCTTGGGTTGAAGGAGACCAGTGTAGGACCACAGTTGTTCCAGACAGCTCCACCTCACCTGGTCAGGTGGAAATACTGAACCCCAGGGGTGTGGAGCCCATAAGTGCCAACACCAGGATCCCAGGTGTGGCTCAGCACAGCCAGGGGAATTGGAAAGACACTAGCATAGGCGATGTTCACCAACCACTGAGCTTACCTATGCTCTTGTTCAGGAGACAAGACCTCCTGTGGACAGACCACCCCTACTCAAACTTAACTCAGCTAGCTCCAGGGTAACTCCAGAGAAACTCAGAAAGACTTCGCCTTGTCACACCAGTCAGCTCAGCACCAGGTAAGCTGCAGCATTTTAGCTTCAAGCTGAAAGAACCAGAGGCTACAATAAACAAAGCCTCAGGTTCTAAGTACAAGAACCGTAGAACAGAGGCTCCTGTGCCCCAGAAGCAGAGATCTACTTTAAAATCCAGGAAAAGGGTGATCATCATGAGCAAAAAGCAAACCAGAAAAGATCATAGTATCTTTCTGTGGGGACAAGGACCAAAGCATGACTACCAAAGAGGTCAGCATTGAGACTGTACTTCCTTCTGAAACTTAAGAAGGGAAAATGAATTGACCTCAAACCCAAAGAGCATTTTTGGAAGAGCTCAAGAAGGATTTTAAAAGACAAATTGGATAAGTAGAGAAAACTGGCCAATGGTTTTAAAAATATGAAAAAAGAAATCATGTAAAAATTTAACAGGCAAATTGGACAAATGCAAAAGGAAGTGCAAAACCTAACTGGAGAAAAATAACTCCTTAAAAGGAATAACTGGATAAATGGAAAAGGAGATGCAAAAGTTAGCTGAAGAAACAATCTATTAAAAATTAGTATTGGGCAAGTAGAAGGTAATGGCTCTATGAGACATCAAGAATTAGTCAAACAGAATATAAAGAATGAAAAAGCAGAAGAAAATGTAAAATATCTAATTAGAAAAACAACTGACCCAGAAAGCAGATCCAGGAGAGATAATCTAAGTATTATTAGTCTACCAGAAAGCTATGATGCAAAAAAGAGCCTGGACAATATCTTCCAAGAAATCATCAAGAAAAAATGCACAGAGGTCCTAGACCCAAAGGGTAAAATAGTCGCTGAAAGAATCTACAGATGACCTCTTGAAAGGGATCCCATACTGAAAACACCAAGGAATATCATTGCCAAATTCCAGAATTATTATGTGAAGGAAAAAATATTGCAAGCAACCAGAAACAATTCAGATATCAAAGAACTACAGTCAGAATTACCAGGACCTTGCAGTCTTTTACATTAAAAGATCAGAGGGATTGAAAAAAAACAAAGCAACTTGTTGTTCAATATGGGCATACTGTTTGCATCCCTATAAGAAGAGAAGATACTTGTCAATCTTAACAAATATACAAATACTTGTATATTTATTATGATATTTAAAAGGGATATACATAGACAGAGGAAGTGGGTATAAATTAAATGATGGGATGATAAAAATGTAAATCAAGGTTGTAAAGGGATTTCAATGGAAGTTATGAAAAGGAGGAGGCAGAAAAGGTAAATTACATTATAGGAAGACGCACAAATATATATTTCAGTAGAGGGAAAAAGGGGAGGGTGATGAGCATTGTTTGAGATTTACTCTGATCTGATTTGGTTCAAGGAGGGAACAACAAACTCAGTTAAGTATAGAAATCTAAGTAACTCTATATGCAGTAGGAGGGGAAAGGGAAAAGAAAAGGGAGGGGAGACTAAAAGGGAGGAAGTCATAAGGGAAAAGGGGAGTAAAAGGGATGAGGTGCTCAAAGGAAGGAAGACTGAGGAAAGGGGTGGACAAAAATTAAAATTTTATTGTGTAGGGAAAGGGAGAAGGAAAGATTAAAACCATGAAGTGGGGAGGAGGGAGAGGATAGAGGGAAAGACACAGTAATCTAAACTGTGAATATGAATGGGATGAAGTCTCCCATAAAAGAGAGGTGGATAGCAGAATGGATTAAAAACCATAATTCAACACTATGTTGTTTACAAAAAACACATGTGAAATGGGGAGATACACACAGGTTAAAGTTAAAAGATTGGAGAAGAATATATTATGCTTCAGCTGATGTATAATAAGCAGGGGTAGCAATCCTAATCTCAGACAAAGCAAAAGAAGAAATAGATCTAATCAAAAGAGATAAGGAAGGAAACCATATCCTACTAAAAGGCACCATATTACAAGAAACAATATCATTACTAAGCATATATGCTCCAAGTGGTAGAGCATCCAGTTTCTTAGAGAAGAAGTTAAGAGAGTTACAGGAAGAAATAGACAGCAAAACTATACTAGTGTGGGACTTCAAACTTCCCCTCCCTGAACTTGATAAATCTAACTTCAATATAAAAAAGCAAGAAATTAGGGAAGTGAATAAAACTCTGGATAAGGTAGATATGATAGATCTCTGGAGAAAATTGAATGAGGATAGAAAGGAATGCATCTTTTTCTCAGTGGTACACGGCACATGTACAAAAATTGACCATGAACTAGGGCACAAAATCCTCACAATCCAGTGCAGAAAGGCAGAGATAGTTAATGCATCCTTATCAAATCATATTACAACAAAAATTATATGTAACAAAAGGCCTTGGAAAGATAGAACAAAAATTAATTGGAAACTATATAATGTAATCTTAAAGAATGAGTGGGTTAAACAACAAATCATAGAAAATATATTAACCACTTCATTCAAGAGAATGACAATAATGAGACAACCTACCAAATCTTATGGGATACTGCAAAAGCAGTTCTTAGGGGAAGTTTTATATCTTTGAATGCCTACATGAATACAATAGAGAAAGAAGAGATAAATAATTTGGGCATGTAGCTGAAAAGACTAGAAAAAGAACAAATTGAAAATCCCCAAGTAAATACCACATTAGAAATTCTGAAAAGCAAAGGAGAGATTAATAAAATTGAAACTAAGAAAGCTATTGAACTAATTAAAAAAAACAAAGGCTTGGTTTTATGGGAAAAAGACAATGAAATTGATAAAACTTTGGACAATTTGATGAAAAAAGAAAGAAGAAAACCAAATTAACAATTTCAAAAATGAAAAGGATGAACTAACCTCCAATGAGGAGGAAATTAAAACAATATTGAGAAATTATTTGGCCAAACTGTATGCACATTAATTGGACAATCTAAATGAGATGAATGATTTTTAAAAAAAAATATAAATTGGGTAGGTGGAGCCAAGGTGACTGAGCAGAAGGATGGACCTGCTGTAGCTCTCCCCCTAAAGCCCATAAAATATCTCTAAAAATGACTCTAAACAAATTCTAGAGCAGCAGAAGCTGCAAAAATGACAGAATGAAAGAGATTTTCAGCCCAACACAGCCTGGAAGACCAGACAGGAAGGGTTTATTGCACAGAACTCAGAATAGAGTGCAGCCCAGCCTTGCCTGCACAGCACAGCTGGGACAGGACTGGAGAAGGTTTCAGGGCACGGAATCATGGGCAACAGCTGTGGTTCCTGGATTCCTCTACCACAAATGCCAGAGACAGCTTCAGAAGTCACTGAAAAAGCTCTTTCACCTGGATGAAAAGGGAGCAGGATCTTGCCGTAGCCCTGGCCCCAGGCAGCTGCAGCATCCATTTTTGGAGCCATTGACATAAATACCCTTGGGGAATGAAATGGCTGATTTGAATCTGAGCCATGAGTGGTGGCACTGGGGTGAGGAGGACAACTGACCTAATGGAGCTGGAGGCAGTTGTGGAAAGGGAACCCTATTCAAAGATCCTGGGCAGAAAAGCTTGTGGTTGCTCTCAGACCAGAACACAGGAGAGGAGAGGAGTAAACTCCTCTCCCTTGATTGTGCCACCTTGGAGGAACTGAGAACTTACAGGCCTCTAGAGTATACCCTGCATTTGACAAAGGACTCCAATGTCAAGTAACTGCCTCGGAAAATGTCCAAAAAATGGAAAAAAATAAAGTTGCTTTCTTGGTAAACTGGTATATTCCTCCATCCCTACAGATGACGAAAAACAAATCATACCATTAGAGGAAGACATGAACGCAAAGGCTTCTTCATCCAGAACCTCCAAAATAAATTTACAATGGTCTCAAGTCATGAAAGAGTTCAAAAGAGATTTTTGAAAATCAAGTAAGAGAAATGGAAGAAAAACTGGGAAGAGAAATGTGAGCAATACAAGTAAATCATGAAAAGTGAGTCAACAGTTTGCTAAAGGAGACTCAAAAAATACTGAACAAAATAATATCTTTAAAAATAGATTAACTCAAATGGCAAAAGAGGTCCACAAAGCCAGTGAGAAGAAAAATGCTTTAAAAAGCAGAATTAGCCAAATAGAAAGGAGGTTCAAAATCTCACTGAAGAAAATAGTTCTTTAAAAATTAGAATGGAACAGATGGAATCTAATGAATTTATAAGAAACCAAGAAATTACAAAACAAAACCAAAAGAATGAAAAAATTGAAGACAATGTGAAATATCTCACTGGAAAACCAGCTGGCCTGGAAAATAGATCCAGGAGAGACAATTTAAAAATTATGGAACTACCTGAAAGCCATGATCAAAAAAAAGAGCCTAGACATCGTCTTTCATGAAATTATCAAGGAAAACTGCCCTGAGATTCTATAACCAGATGGTGAAATAAATATTAAAAGAATCCACTGATCACCTCCTGAAAGAGATCTGAAAAGAAAAACTCTTAGGAATATTGTAGCCAAATTTCAGAGTTCCCAGGTCAAAAAGAAAATACTGTAAGGAGCCAGAAAGAAACAATTTTAGTATTGTGGAAATAAAATCAGGATAACACAATGTCTAGCAACTTTTACATTAAGGGATTGAAGTCCTTGGAATATGACATTCCAGAAGTCAAAGGAATTAGGATTAAAACCATGAATCACCTACCCAGCAAAACTGAGTATAATACTTCTGGGAGGGAAATGGTCAATCAAAGAAATAGAAGACTTTCAAGCATTTTTAATGGAAAGACCAGAACTGAACAGAAAATCTGACTTTCAAACACAAGAATCAAGAGAAGCATGAAAATGTAAACAGGAAAGAGAAATCATAAGGGACTTACAAATTTTGAACTGTTTACATTCTTCCATGGAAAGATAATGTTTATAACTTTGGAAAATTTTCTCATTATTTGGGTAGCTGAAGGAATTATATTCACATATGCAGACAGAGAGCAAAGGGAGAGTTGAATAGAAAGGGTCGATATCTAAAAAAATAATATTAACGGGTGAGAGAAATATATTGGGAGGAGAAAGGGAGAAATGGAATGGGTCAACTTATCTCTCATAAAAGAGGCAAGAAAAAGCTTTTTCAATGGAAGGGAAAAGGGGGGACATGAAAGGGAAAAAGTGAAGCTTACTCTCATCACATTTGGCTTAAGGAGGGAATAACATGCACACTTCATTTGGTATGAAAATCTATCTTACACTATAGGAAAGTAGGAGAGAAGGGGATAAGTGGGGTGGGAGAGGATAGAAGGGAGGGCAAATGGAAGGAGGGAGCAATAAGAGGTCACCACTTTAAGGAAGGGACAAGATCTAAGGAGAGAATAGAATAAATAGGGGGAAAGATAGCAAGGAGGGAAATATAGTTAGTCTTTCACAGTATGACTATTACAGAAGTCTTTATCAAAACTACATATATGTAGCCTATATTGAATTGTTTGCCTTCTCATTGGAGATGGGTGGAGTGGGAGGAAGGGAGACATGTTAGAACTCAAAGTTTAAGGAATGAATGTTAAGAATTGTTTTGTTCATGCAATTGGTACCTAAGAAATACAAATAATGGGATATAGTAATCTGTCTTGCCCTACAAGTAAAGAGAGAAAATGGGGATAAGGGAAGGGAGGGGTGTGATAGAAGGGAAAGCATATTGGGGGAAAGGGTAATCAGAATGCATGGTGTTTCAGAGTGGGGGAGGGGAGAGATGGGGAGAAAATTTGGAACTTAATGTCTTGTGGAAATGAATGTTGAAAACTAAAAATAAATAAATAAAATTAAAATTTAAAAAGGAAAAGATGGGAGGAAGGAGGGTTGAGGGAGGTGGAGAAAATGTAATATAAATGGAAGTGACTGTAGAAAACTTAAAGAAAATAAATTAATTTTTAAAAAAGCATTATAAATAGATAGCTTGTAGTAATGCATTTACAATTAGTATAGTTTCATTGTATAATCTATACTAGTTTTGTCTAGGTTCCTTAAGGATATCTCTTCTGCAATTTTTGTGCTAAAGGCCTGTTCATGAGCTGCCATCATAAACCTTTCCTTTTTCATAAACCCCTCCATTTCCATAAAGAAAATGGCATAGCATGGTTATTTTTTAATGCTTATTTTATTGCCACATTGTTGGTTTCATTTGTTGACATGTTGTCCATCGTGGACATTTGCAGTAATTTTTATACCTTGTTTCATAGGCTCCATCTGGTGATATACTATTTTTGCTTACATTTGACAAATCCAATGTCATCTACATATTATTGGGCTATATCATTGCATAGTGTACTATTGCACCATGTCTGATGGTTTCAGAGGTGTTGCTAAAAGGTTTTCTTCTCTTTATCTTGTCTACCAAGAATATCTATCAATTTTATTATTTTTTGATGAGGAAATAGTAATAATTCTATAGGTCCCCATAGGTTAAGGAGAAATTATTCTTAATAGTTATGGGATACAGATTCCAAAATGGATCAGTGGGTCATAGTAGACCATTGAACAAGTGTACTTGATTTTTACTCAATTGTCATTATGAAAATTCCAATAATACGGAATTGTAGATATTACTAGGAATGATCCCTATGCAATTTAGCACTGGTAAGATATTTCTGGATGTATTTCTCCCCTTTTTAAAAGCAATGAGGACTTATGGGGGCCAACATGGAGGAGTAAGGAGTAAGTTCTACATCACTGTCCCTCTCCCATTCTTATCCACAAACAGCCATAAACTAGCACCCCAGAAGAGATCCTGGAGTAGTGGAGCCAGTAAAAACACAAAATGAACCAGTCTTTTGATCCTTAGAAGATCAGTAAATAAGATCCATATTGCTCATGTAAAAGGGGAGTATAGTCCTGGACAGAGTCCCAGCAGGCCAAAGATGGGCTCCAATTCAACAAGCCAGGAGGAGATAATGAACTGCAGAGTGGTGAAACAAGAAAATGCCAACACCAGAGCCCCTACCTTAGCACATCTGGTGGAACTGGCAGATTCCAGCTCAGAGAACTACTACACGCTCCATCAGACCATGGGGTGGGTAGGCATCCTCCAACAGACAAAACTTCCTGTGCTTCAGCATAGCCCTGATGACACAGAGAAAATTGTCAGCTGACCTCAACATATGCCAGACAACACCATTATGACCCCAAATCATCACCAGGTAAGCTGTCAGACACCTACAGCCTACTGTGGCCAGCACCTGCGTTCCCAGGGCACACAGTTAGTAGCCAGGCCCCTGAATTCCAGCAGAAGATGCTTGAGACAGTGCACCCTGTGGTAGTCAACTTTACAAACCACAAAATAGACAAACAAAATGAGCAAAAATCAAAAAATGAAAGAACAAGTGTAGAGAATTATTATGCAGCCAGGGAAGATCAAAACACACTCAGAAGAGAGCTATATTTTCAGTAGAACTAAATCTAGAACTCAAAGGGGAATATGAATTGGTCTCAAGCACAAAAAGCTTTATGAAAGAGCCCAAGAAGGAATTCAAAAGGCAAATAATAGAGGTAGAAGAAAAATTTGGAAAATAAACAAGAGGTATGCAAGAGAAAGTCATCAGCTTGGAAAAAGATGGACAAAAATTGCATTTAGGAAGAAATTCTCTAAAAAATACAAGTGGTAAAATGGAAAAAAAATCCATTGAAGAAAACAACTCCTTAAAAAGTAGAACTAGATAAATGAAAAAGGAGGTACAAAAGCTAACTGTAGAAAACAATTTGTTAACAACTAGAACTGAGCAAATAGAAGCCAATGACTCTATGAGACAAAAATCAGTTAAACAAAATCAAAAGAATAAAAAAATATAAGAAAACGTAAAATACCTCATTGGAAAAAACAACTGACCTAGATAATAGATCCAGGAGAGATAATTTAGGAATTATTGGTCTACCTGAAAGCCATGATAAAAAGGAGCATCAACAAGACAGTCTTTCAAGAAATTTTCAAGGAAAACTGTCTGAACATCCTAGAACCAGATGATAAAATAGTTATTGAAAGAATTCACCGATCACCTCCTGAATGAGACCTAGAAAGGTAGCTTCTGAGGAATGTTGTAGCCATGTTCCAGAATTACCAGATCAAGGAGAACTTTTTGCAAGAAGACTGAGAGAAATGATTTAAATATCATGGAACCACAGTCATGCTTATGTAGGACTTAACAGCTTCTTCATTAAAGGATATTCTGGAAGGCAAAAGAACTTGTATTAAAATCAAGAATCACTTATCCAGCAAAACCAAGTAAAATTGTTCAGGGAAAAAGATGGACATTCAAGATGGCGGAGTGAAAGCAACGACTCACCTAAGCTCCTGGAAAAACTCCTTTGGATATCTCTGGGGGGAGAGTCTGACCAGACTTTGGAGGTGTAGAATCCAGTGGGAGACGGACTTTGACAGATTCGGAGCCCAGGCTGGACTGGAAGGTCCACGGGAGGGATCTGTTCCGCGGGGGTAAGACCCCGGCGCACAGCGCAGTGCGGTCGGCGCGGCAGGGCGGAGGCGACCCGAGGGTCCCGAGAGTGGCGGGCGAGACCAGCGAAGCAGGAGATAAGCCAGGCCGAGCCAACGATATCAGCGCAACAGCCTTTGAAATCTTCAGCCTAAAGACGGGACTTCAGTGGGTCACTACTTGAACATCCAGAAGCTGGGATGCCGGAGTGATCAGTAAGTGCTCTCCCCTCCCCCCCGATGACCGTGAGGGAACCATAAAATTCTTCCCCAGATTGATCCTGGATCAGTGGGAGCAGCAGAAGGGGGCGGGTGGTCTCATAACACCAGAGGCTGGAGAGGTGGCAAAGGGGGATTCTTCCTACCGTGGTGGAGGCTGTCTGGAGGGACAGACGACCCAGGGCAGAGAAAAATTCGCACTGAGACCCAAGCAAGCCTCAGCCCGGGAGACGAGCCCCAGGAGGGGCGGGAACACGCATTAGCCTCTAGGCGTGCCCCAGCCCTCCAGGGGAAAAGGGAAGACAATAGGGAAGCTGGGATCACCATACCCCGGACCTTGCCTTTGCCTCAGGCCAGCTGAGGAGATATCCTGAGACCAGACCACACCTCCCACACACCTATCAAGCTAAACCCAGGGTTGATCTGGGAAACAACAACAACAACAACAACAACAACAAAAAAGCCTGCTTTTAGCCTAGACAAACATCAACTCAACTTGAAGATCTGTACCTTCTGACTGAAAGAACCAAAAGCTACAACACTCAGCCAACATCATGAATCGGAAAAAGCAGACGAAAAGTGAAAAAACCATAGAATCTTTCTATGGGGATAAGGACCAAAACACAAACACCAAAGAGGTCAGAGCTGAGACTGTACTTCCATCTGAAACCTCAGATGGGACTATGAATTTCTCGCAAGCACAACTAGATTACCTGGAACGTCTGAAGAAGGATATAAAAGAAAAACTGGCCAATGATTTTAAAACCATAAAAAAAGAATTCACTGATGAGAACATCAATCTGAAAAAGAAAATTGAAGAAATGGAAAAGGAAGTTCAAAAATTAACTGGAGAGAATAATTCCCTAAAAGGAAGAGTTAATCAAACGGAAAAGGAAACTCAAAACCTAATAGGGAAAATTGATCAGATGGAAAAGGAAACCCAAAACCTAACTGGGAAAATTGGTCGAATGGAAAAAGAAGTACAAAAATTAAATGGAGAAAATAGCTCCTTAAAGGGAAAAATTGGCCAGATGGAAAAGGAGATGCGAAAGCTAACTGAAGAAAACAATACGATCAAGATTAGAATTGGGCAAGTAGAAACTAATGACTCAATGAGGCAACAAGAATCAGTCAAACAAAATCTAAAGAATGAAAAGATAGAAGAAAATCTAAAATATTTAATTGGAAAAACAACTGACCTGGAAAATAGATCCAGGAGAGAAAATCTAAGAATTATTGGCCTGCCAGAAACCCATGATGAAGAAAAGAGTCTGGATAATATCTTCCAGGAAATCATCAAGGAAAACTGCCCAGAAGTACTAGACTCAGAGGGCAAAATAGTCATCGAAAGAATCCACCGTTCCCCACCGGAAAGGGATCCCAAACTCAAAACCCCAAGAAATATAGTTGCCAAATTCCAGAGCTATCAAGTGAAGGAGAAAATACTACAAGCAGCCAGAAAGAAACAATTTAAATATCAAGGTCACACAGTCAGGATCACACAGGACCTTGCAGCTTCTACATTAAAAGATCGAAAGAATTGGAACCCAATATTCCGTAAGGCAAAGGAGTTGGGACTCCAACCGAGGATCAACTACCCAGCAAAGTTCAGCATAACATTTCAGGCAAGGAGAAAGTCATTCAACAAAATAAGGGATTTCCAGAGCTTCCTGACCAAAACACCAGAACTCAATAGACAATTTGATCTTCAAATGCAGGTCTCCAGAGAATCATAAAAAGGTAAACAGAGGGGAAAAAACAAAAACAAAAACTTGCAACTCAATTAGGGCAATCTGTTTACCTCCCTGTAAGGGAAGATGATACCTGTTAATCTTGAGAACTGTGCAGCTATTATGATAAAAGGGATATATGTAGAGGGAAAGGGCATAAAGTAAATGATGTCATGGCAAAAATATGATTTAAGTATGAGAAGGGAATGTAATAGGAGGTGTGGAAAGGGGGAAGCAGAAAATGGCAAATTATATCACAGGAAGAAGTACAAAACCATAGTAGAGGGAAGGAGGGGAGGGAGATGAGCATTGTTTGAGAGGTACTCTCACCTGATTTGTTCAAAGGAGGGAACAATAACCTTAAGCAGATAATCCTAACTAGCTCTATAGGTAGTAGGAGGGGAAGGGGGAAGAAAGGGGAGGGTGGCTAAAAGGGAGGAAAGAAGCAATAAGAGTAAAGGGGACTAAAAGGGAGGGGGGCTAAAAGAAGGAGGGGAAGGCTGCAGGAGGAGGGGGAGAAAAGTGAATACTATTGAGGAGGGGAAGGGAGACGGGAGAGTTAAAAGCACAAATGGTGGGAAAGAGGGTGGAGGGAAATACACAGATTGTAATCATAACTGTGAATGTGAATGGGATGAACTCTCCCATAAAACGGAGACGGATAGCAGAATGGATTAAAAGCCATAATCCAACAATATGCTGCTTACAAGAAACACATTTGAAACGGGGGGATACACATAGGATAAAGGTCAAAGGATGGAGCAGAATATATTGTGCTTCAGCTCATGTAAGAAAGGCAGGAGTAGCAATCCTAATCTCAGACAAAGCAAAAGCAGAAATAGATCTAATCAAAAGGGATAAGGATGGAAACTATATCCTACTAAAAGGCACTATAGACAATGAAGCAATATCATTACTAAACATGTATGCTCCAAGTGGTATAGCATCCAGATTCTTAGAGGAGAGGTTGGGGGAGTTGAAGGAAGAAATTGATAGCAAAACTATACTAGTGGGGGACCTCAACCTCCCCCTCTCTGAACTAGATAAATCCAACCTTAAAATAAACAAGAAAGAGGTTAAGGAGGTAAATAAAACTCTGGATAAGGTAGATATGATAGATCTTTGGAGAAAATTAAATGGGAATAGAAAGGAATATACCTTATTCTCAGCGGTACATGGAACATTTACAAAAATTGACCATGTACTAGGACATAAAAATCTCACAATCCAGTGCAGAAAGGTAGAGATAATCAATGCATCCTTTTCAGATCATAATGCATTAAAAATTACATGTAATAAAAGGCCATGGAAAGAGAAACCAAAAATCAATTGGAAACTAAATAATCTAATTCTAAAGAAGGATTGGGTTAAAGAAGAAATCATAGAAACAATCAACAACTTCATTCAAGAGAATGACAATAGTGAGACAACATACCAAAACTTATGGGACACTGCAAAAGCAGTTATTAGGGGAAGTTTTATATCTCTGAATGCTTACATAAATAAAATAGAGAAAGAGGAGATCAATGACTTAGGCTTGCAGTTGAAAAAGCTAGAAAAAGAACAAATTGAATATCCCCAAGTAAATACCAAATTAGAAATACTGAAAACCAAAGGAGAGATTAATAAAATTGAAATAAAGAAAACTATTGAATTAATAAATAAAACCAATAGTTGGTTTTATGAAAAAACTAATAAAATTGATAAACCTTTGGTTAATCTGATCAAAAAAAAAGAAAGAAGAAAACCAAACTACTAACATTAAAAATGAAAGGGGTGAACTCACCTCCAATGAGGAGGAAATTAAAACAATAATTAGAAACTACTTTGCCCAACTTTATGCCCACAAATTCGATAATCTAAACGAGATGGATGAATATTTTAAAAAATACAAATTGCCCAGATTAATAGAAGAGGAAGTTGAATACTTAAACAACCCCATCTCAGAAAAAGAAATTGAACAAGCCATCAATGAACTCCCTAGGAAAAAATCTCCAGGGCCAGATGGATTCACAAGTGAATTCTATCAAACATTTAAAGAACAGTTAATTCCAATACTACATAGACTATTCTTGAAAATTGGGGAAGAAGGAGTCCTCCAAAATTCTTTCTATGATACAAATATGGTTTTGATACCCAAACCAGGAAGAGACAAAACAGAGAAAGAAAATTATAGACCAATTTCCCTAATGAATATAGATGCAAAAATTTTAAATAAGATTTTAGCAAAACGAATACAGCATCTTATCACGAGATTAATACATTATGATCAGGTAGGATTCATACCAGGACTACAGGGCTGGTTCAATATTAGGAAAACTATTAGCATCATCGACCACATCAACAACAAAGCTAACAAAAACCACATGATTATCTCAATAGATGCAGAAAAAGCTTTTGACAAAATACAACATCCATTCCTACTAAAAACATTGGAGAACGTAGGAATAAAGGGAACTTTCCATAAAATAATAAGCAGTATCTATCTAAAACCTTCAGCAAGCATTATATGCAATGGGGATAAGCTAGATGCATTCCCAATAAGATCAGGGGTGAAACAAGGTTGTCCATTATCACCACTATTATTCAATATGGTACTAGAAATGTTAGCTGTAGCAATTAGACAAGATAAAGATATTCAAGGAATTAGAATAGCCAAAGAAGAAACTAAGTTATCACTCTTTGCAGATGATATGATGATTTACCTAGAGAATCCCAGAGATTCAAGTAAAAAATTACTTGAATTAATAAACAACTTTGGCAAAGTTGCAGGGTTCAAAATAAACCCACACAAATCCTCTGCATTCCTATATATTAGCAACAAAGTTCAACAGCAAGAGATAGAAAGAGAAATCCCATTTAAAGTTAGGGTAGACAGTATAAAATACTTAGGAGTCTACCTGCCAAAACAAACCCAGGGACTATATGAACACAATTACAAGACACTTTTTGCACAAATAAACTCAGATTTAAGTAAGTGGAAAAACATTAGTTGCTCATGGGTAGGCCGTGCTAATATAATAAAAATGACAATTCTACCCAAATTAATATACTTATTTAGTGCCATACCAATTAAACTATCAGACAATTACTTTCTAGAGCTGGATAAAATAATATCAAAATTCATTTGGAAAAACAAAAGGTCCAGAATATCAAAGGGACTTATGAAAAGAAATGCTTGGGAAGGTGGCCTAGCGCTACCAGACCTTAAACTGTACTATAAAGCAGCAATTATCAAAACCACTTGGTATTGGCTAAGAAACAGAGAGGTAGACAAGTGGAATAGACTTGGCACTCAAGATGCAGTAGGCAAGGAATATAGCAACCTTCTGTTTGATAAACCCAAGGACCCCAGCTTCTGGGATAAGAACTCATTGTTTGACAAAAATTGCTGGGAAAACTGGATAACAGTGTGGCGGAAATTAGGCATAGACCCATACCTGACACCGTACACAAGAATAAAGTCCAAATGGGTACATGATTTAGGTATAAAGATTGATACCATGAATAAACTGGAGAAGCAAGGAATAGTGTATTTATCAGATCTATGGAGAAGGGAAGAATTCTTTACTAAAGGAGAGATAGAATGCATTATGAAATGCAAAATGGATAACTTTGAGTACATTAAACTGAGAAGTTTTTGCACAACCAAACCCAATGCAACCAAAATCCGGAGGGATGTAGTAAATTGGGAAAAAATTTTTACAGCTAAGCTCGGGGATAAAGGCCTCATTTCTAGAATATATAGAGAACTGACCCAAATGTATAATCATACAAGTCATTCCCCAATTGATAAATGGTCAAAGGATATGAACAGGCAATTTTCAGAGGAAGAAATTAAAGCTATCTATAATCATATGAAAAAATGCTCTAAATCACTATTGGTTAGAGAGATGCAAATCAAAACAACTCTGAGGTACCACATCACACCTATAAGATTGGCAAACATGACAGAACAAGAAAATGATAAATGCTGGAGAGGATGTGGGAGAGTTGGAACACTAATTCATTGTTGGTGGAGCTGTGAGCGCATCCAACCATTCTGGAGAGCAATTTGGATCTATGCCCAAAGGGCTACAAAAATGTGCATACCCTTTGACCCAGCAATATCGCTACTAGGACTATATCCCCAAGAGATCATAAAAATGGGAAAGGGTCCCACATGTACAAAAATATTTATAGCAGCACTCTATGTAGTTGCCAAAAACTGGAAGTCAAGGGGATGTCCATCAATTGGGGAATGGCTGAATAAATTATGGTATATGAATGTAATGGAGTACTATTGTGCCATAAGAAATGATGAACAAGAAGACTTCAGAGAGGCCTGGAAGGACTTATATGACCTGATGCTGAGTGAAAGGAGCAGAACCAGGAGAACTTTATGCACAGCAACAACCACAGTGTGTGAGAGTTTTTTCTGGTAGACTTAGATTTTTGTAATAACACAAGAACTTCTGAAAAAAAAAAAAAAATCCCAATGGTGGACCTCAAGGCAAAATGCCTTCCACACTCAGAGAGAGAAATATGGAAGTCACTCACATAATGTAGCAGATCATGTTTGTGTATGTGTATCTGTTTGTGTATCATGTTCTGATTTGTTATACGGATTCTTTCATTTATCTTAGTCTGACTACATAGCATGACTATAGTGAAAATATACTCAATAGGAAAGTATATGTAGAATCTATACAGAATTGTATGCAGTTGTGGGGAGGGAGGGAGGTAGTGGGGGGTGGGTGGGGAGGGATAAAATCGCAATTGTATGGCAATGATTGTTAAACATTAAAAAAATAAAAAAATTAATAAAAAAAAAAAAAGATGGACATTCAAAGATATAGGGGACTTTCAATCCTTCCTGATTATAAAAAGGGGGGAGCCACAATGGCAGAGTAAAAGCAGGAACTTGCTCAACCCCTCCCTCCAAATCCAATCAAATACCTGTAAAAATAACTCTAAACAAATTCTAGAGCTGCCAAACCCACAGATGGAGTGCAGCAAATCTCCAGCCCAAGACAGTTTGGAACATCAAGAGGAAGCAGCTATCATGCTGGGCTGGGAGTGGAATGCAGTCCAGCATGGACTGCACCAGCAAATGACAGGACCTGATTAGGTCTCAGGAGGACTAAATCATTGGCACCACTGGTGGCTTAAAAACTTCTTGACCCCACAATTTCAAGGACAAATTAGAAGGTGAGTGGAAAAAAACTGGTAGACCTGTGTGAGACAGTAGAGCTGTCTGGCCCCAGCCCCTGAAGAAGAGTGGGGCTGGAAGAGCCTGCAGGAGCAGCAACAGCAAGGGTAGCAGCAGTGCCTGTTTCTGGAGTTCTAGGCTCAAAATTTGTGGGGATATAAAGCAGCTGACACTGCTTCCCCCACCTCCACTGAAAACAAAGAACTACCTTGACAAAGAGCTCAAAAGTCAAGTAATTGACTGGGGAAGTGAGCAAAAACAGGAAAAAAATGAGACTATTGGTGACAAGGAAGATCAAAGTATATAAACAGAAAACAACAAAATCAAAATTCCTAAATCCAAAGACTCCAAGAAATATATCAGTTGGTATCAGGCCATGGAAGAGATAAAAAAGGATTTTGAAAATCAAATGAGAGAAGTAGAGAAAAATTGGGAGGAGGAATAAGAGTGATGCAAGAAAATCATGAAAAATGAGCCAACTACTTGCCAAAGGAAATTGACAAATGCTGAAGAAATTAACACCTGAAAGTATAAACTAAACAAAATGGCAAAAAGGATCCTAAAAAGCCAATGAGGGGAGAATGTGTTTAAAAGAAGAATTGATCAAAAAGAAAAGGAGGTCCAAAAGTCTACTGAAGAAAATAATTCTTCAAAAATTATAATGAAGCAAATGGAAGCTAATGATGTCATGAAAAACAAGAAATTATAAAAGAAAAATAAAAGAATGAAAAAATAGTAGACAATGTGAAATATCTCAATGGAAAAGCAATTTACCTGGAAAATACATCCAGGAGAGACAATGTAAAAATTACTGGATTACCTGAAAGCCATGGTCAAAAAGAGAGACTATAATCAACTTTCAAGAAATTATTGAAGAAACTTGCCCTGATATTCTAGAACCAGAGGGTAAAATAGATATTGAAAGAATCCACCAATTGCCTCCTGAAAGAAATTCCAAAAAAGAAAGCTCTTGGAAATGTTTTATTCAAATTCTAGAGCTTCTAGGTCAGGGAGAAAACACTGCAAGCAGTCAGAAAGAAACAATTTGAGTATTGTGGAAACACAATGAGGATAACCTAAGGTCTAGTAGCTTCTATATTAAGAGATTGGAAGGTTAGGAATATAATATTCTAGAGGTCAAAGCAACTAGACATAAAACCAAGAATCACTAGAAAAACTGAGTAATTGTTCAGGGGACAAATGGTCATTCAGTAAAATAGAGGACTTTCAAGCATTCTTGATGAAAAGATCAGAGCTGAATAGAAAATTTCACTTTCAAACACAAGAATCTAGAGACGTATGAAAAGGTAAATAGGGAAGAGAAATCATAAAGTACTTTCTAAAGTTGAACTGATTATACTCCTACATGGAAAGATAATATTTGTAACTCTAGAGACTTTTCTCAGTATTAGGGTAGTTGGAGGGATTACATATATAGACAGAGGGCACATGGTGAGTTGAATATGAAGGGATAATATCTAAAACAGTAAGTTAAAAGGTGAGAAGGAAAAAAAGAAACAAATAGAATGGGGTAAATTATCTCACATAAAAGTTTTTTCAAAGGAGGGAAAGAGGGGGAAGTGAGAGGGAAAGAGTGAACCTGACTCTCACCAGATTTCACTTAAGGAGGGAATAACATGTGCACTGAATTTGGTATGAAAATCTGTCTTAGCCTACAGGAAAGTAGAAAGAAAGGGGATAAGCGAAGGAGTGAGGTGATGATATAAGGGAGGGCAAATGGGAGTAGGGAGTAATTAGAAGTAAACTCTTTTGAGGAGGTACAGGGTCAAAAGAAAAAATAGAATAAATGGGGGACATTAATGGATGAAGGGAAATATAGTTGGTCTTTCACGACATGGATGTTATGGAAGTGTTTTGAATGATTATGCATGTATAATATATATAGAATTGCTTGATTTCTCAGTGGGGTAGGTGGGAAGGGAGGAAGGGAGAGAAGTTGGAGCTCAAAGTTTTAAAAACAAATGTTAAAAATGGTTTTTACATGCAACTGGGAAATAAGACATACAGGCAAGGGGGTATAGAAATGTATCTTGTCCTACCAGAAAATAGAGGAGAAGGGGAATAAAGGAAGGGAGGGGTGTGATAGAAGGGAGGGCAGATTCAGGGAAGATTGGAATCAGAATGTATGCTTTCTTGATATGGGGAGGGATGGGGAGAAAATTTGAAACTCAAAATAGCATGGAAGTGAATGCTAAAAACTAGAAATCAATCAATAAATTAATTAATTAAAAGGTAAAATAAAAAAGATATAAACAAAAAAATTGCTTTTCAAATGCAAGATTCAAGAGAATGAAAAGGTGAATAAGAAAGATTTTTTTTTAAATGATGTTATTCAGTAAGATTAAACTATTATATCCCTACATGGGAAGACTTGTAACTCTCAATAACTGTATCTTTATTATGGCAAAATAAGAGGTATACATCAATAGAAGGTGTGGGAATAAAATGAATTTAATATAATTATAAAATAATGAATTAAGAGTTGGGGGGAAAGATTGTACTGGGAAAAGAGGCAAGTGGGAGTCAGAATAGGGTAAATCACATTACAGGAAGAAACACAAAGACCTATTACAGTAGAGGAAAAGAAGGGAGGGGGGCTAGCATTGTTTCAACCTTACTCTCATTGAATTTGGCTCAAAGAGGGAATTATATATATATATATATATATATATATATATATATATATATATATATATATATATATATATATATATATATATACATACACACACACGCATATATGTATATATATGTATATATACATATATATGTGTATATATATATATATATATATATACACATACACACACACATTTATTTATTTATTTATTTATTCACTTGGTTATGGAAACCTGTAGCACTCTATAGAGAAGTATAATGCGAAAGGGGAAAGAAAAGGGAAAGGATTAACAGAAGGCAGGGAAGAAGGGAGGGAAGAAGTAGTAATTGAAAGAAGAAATAAAAGGGAAGGGGGACTGATAGAAAGTAGGAGAGATTAAGGGAGATGGAGCTCAGAAGTAAAACACTTGTGAGGAGGGAAAGGGTGAAAGGAGAGAGAAAAATAGAAATGAGGATGAGGGATAGGAAGGAGAGAAAGACACAGTTAGTAATCATAACTGTGAATGTGAATGGGATGAACTCTTGCATGAAAAAGAAGCAAATAGCAGAGTGGATTAAAAAACAAAATCTGTTTGTTGTTTACAAGAAACACAATTGAAGCAGAGATATACACTGAGTAAAGGTAAAGACTGGAGCAAAATATATTATGAATCAGGTGAAGTAAAAAAAAAAAAACAAGCAGGGGAAGCAATCCTGATCTCAGACAAATTAAAAACAAAAAGGAATAGATCTAATTAAAAGAGATAGAGGAGGGCGATACATTTTGCTAAAAGGTACCATAGTCATATATGCATCCATCAAGTGGTATAGCATCCAAATTCTTAAAGGAGTTATTGAGTTACAGAAAGAAATAAACAAGAAAACTATATTGGTGAGAGACCTTGACCTCTCCCTCTCAGAACTAAATAAATCTGACTGCAAAATGAACAAGAAAGAAGGTAAGGATGTGAATAGAATTTGAGAAAAAATAGATATGCTACATCTCTAGAGAAAATTAAGTGGGGATTGAATGGAATATACCTTTTTCTCAGTCACACTTGGCACCTGCACAAAAATTGACCATGTATTAGGGCATAAAAACCTCAAATGCAATGAAGAAAGGCACAAATATTAAATGTATCCTTTTCAGATCATGACGCAATAAAAAAATTATATGTAATTAAGGGCCATGGAAAGATAAAGATTAACTGGAAACCAAATAATCTAACCCTAAAGAATGAGTGGGTAAAACAATAAATCTTAGAAACAGTCAATAACTTCACCCAAGAGAATGACAATAATGAGACAACACACACAAACTTATGGCATACAGTCCCTGGGTTAATTGAGCAGCTGATCTGAATCCAAACCCTGAGCATGGTCCTGGGGGGAGGAGGACCACTAGGACCCTCCTCTTGACAAAGGATTCAGAAACCAAGTAACTGGCAGGGAAAATGCCCAAAAACGAAGAAAAAGTAAGACCATAGAAGGTTGCTTTCTCAGTGAACAGGTATTTCCTTCCATCCTTTCAGATGAGGAAGAACAATGCATACTGTCAGAGGAAGACAAGGCTTCTGTATCCAGTACCTCCAAAATGAATATGCAATGGGCTTAGACCATGGAAAAGCTTGAAAAGCATGTCAACAGCTTGCTAAAGGAGTCCCAAAAAAATGCTGAGGAAAATAACACCATTAAAAATAGACTAACTCACCTGGAAAAATAGGTCCAAAAAGGCAATGAGGAGAAGACAGTCAGGATAACACAGTATCTAGCAGCTTCTACATTACGGGATCAAAAGACTTAGGATATTCCAGAAGTCAAAGGAACTGGGATTAAAACCAAGAATCACCTACCCGGCAAAACTGAGTATTATACTTAAGGGGAAAAAAATGGTCATTCGATGATATAGAGGACTTTGAAGCATTCTTGATGAAAAGACTAGAGCTGAATAGAAAATTTGACTTTCAAACACAAGAATCAAGAGAAGCATGCAAAGGTAAACAGGAAAGAGAAATCATAAAGGACTTTCTGAAGCTGAACTGTTTACATTCCTACATGGAAAGATTAAGTTTGTAACTCTTGAGACTTTTTTCAGTATTTGGGTAGGTGGAGGGATTACACACACACACACACACACACACACACACACACACACACACACACATACAGAGCACAGGTTGAGTTGAAACAGAAGGAATGATATCTATAAAAAAATTAAGGGGTGAGAGAGGAATATAATGGCAGGAGAAAGGGAGAAATGGAATGGGGCAAGTTTTTTCTCATAAAGGAGGCAAGAAAAATCTTTTTCAATGGAGGAGAAAAGGGAGGAAGTAAGAGGGAAAAGGAGATGCTTACTCTCTTCACATATGGCTTAAGTAGGGAACAACATTCTCACTCAATCTGGTATGAAAATCTAGCTTACACTACAGGAAATTAGGGGATAAGGGGACAAGTGGGGTGAGAGGGATGATAGAAGGGAGGGTAAATGGGAGAAGGGAGTAATTAGAAGTAAATACTTTGGGGAGGGACAAGGCCAGAAGAGAGAATAGAAGAAATGGAGGGCAGGGTAAGATGAAGGAAAATATAGTTATTCTTATACAACATGACTATTATGGAAGTCTTTTTCAAAATGATACATATATAGCTTCTATTGAATTGCTTGTCTTCTCAGTAGGGATGGGTGGGGAGGGAGGAAGGGAGAGAAGTTGGAATTCAAAGTATTAGAAACGAGTGCTGAGAATTGTTAATGCATATAATAGGGAAATAAAAAATACAAGTAATGGATTATAGAAATCTGTGTTGCCCTACAGGAAAAAAGAGAAGATGGAGATAAGGGGTGGGTGGGATGAGATACAAGGGAGGGCTTATTGAGGGAAGGAGTAATGAGAATGCAAGATGTTATGGGGTGGGGGAGGGGATAGAAGGGGAGAGAAATTGGAACTCAAATTTTTTGGAAATGAATGTTCAAATCTAAAAATAAATAAATAAATAAAACTATTATTTAAAAATATTAAAATCTCTCTTTACATGTAATTAAAGAAATAAAATACTATTTTAAAAGTAAATATATATATATATATATATATATATATATATATATATATATATATAAATAAATTGCCCAGAGTAACAGAAGAGGAAATAAAATACTTAACCCCTTTCAGAAAAGAAAACAGGCAAATCATCAATGAATTTCTTAGGAAAAAATCTCCAGAGCCAAATGGATTTACAATTGAATTCTGCCAAACATTTAAAGAACAATTAATTCCAATATTGTATAAGGTATTTGGAAAAACAGGGAAACATGGAGTCCAACCAAATTATTTTTTTGATATAAATATGGTGATGATAGCTAAACCAGGAAGAGCCAAAACAGAGAAAGAAAAGTACAGACCAATGTCTGTAATGAATGTAGATACAAATTTTTAAATAGAATATTAACCAAGACACTACAGCTACTTATCATTAGTGCAATACTCTATGACCAGATTTGATTTATACCAAAAATGCAGATTCAATATTAGGAAAATTATCAGCATAATTGACTATATCAATAGCAAAATTGACAGAAAACATCATTATAACACTAGATGTACAAGAAACTGTTGACAAAATACAATATTCATTACTATTAAAACACCAGAAAGCACAAACATCAATGGAGGTTAACTTAAAATGATAAGTAGTATCTATCTAAAACCATCAACAAGCATTATATGTGGTAGAAAAAAGCTAAAAGCATTTACAATATCAGGGGTGAAAGAATACTGTCCATCATCACCACTGCTATTCGATTTTGTACTAGAAATATTAGCTTTAGCAACAAGAGAAAAAAAAAACACATTAAAGGAATTAGAATAGGCAATGAAGAAACAAAGCTATTACTCTGCTGATGATCCGATGATATACCTAGAGAAATTTAGAAAACCAACAAAAAAGCTACTATTTGCTAACTTGACAAAAAAGGAAAGTGATAAATGTTGGAAAAGATGTGGGAAAATTGGAACAATAATGCATTGTTGGTGGAGTCATGAACTGATCCAAACAATCTGGAAAATAATTTGGAACTATGCCCAAAGATCTATAAAACTGTGCATACCCTTTGATTCAGTAATACCACTACAAGATCTGTATCTCCAGGGGATCACAAAAAAGAGAAAAGGACTCACATGTGGAAACATATTTATAACAGCTCTTTTTGTGGTAGCAAAGGATAAAAAATTGAGGGGATGCCTCAATTGGGGAATGGCTGAACAAATTGTGGTACATGAATATAATGGAATACTATTGTACCATTTAAAATGATGGGCAGGTGGACTTCAGAACAGCCTGGAAAGACTTCCATGAACTGATGCTGAGTGAAGTGATAAGAACCAGACCATTATGCATAGTAACAGCAACATTGCATGATGACTGACTTTGTTAGACTTCGTTTTTCTGAGCAGTGCAATGTACTAAGACAATTCCAGAAGACTCATGATGGAAAATGCTATCCACATCTAGAGAAAGAACTGGAGGCTGAATGCAGGTCGAAAAATTTTCTCTTTCTTTTGTTGTTTTTTTCTTTCTCATGTGTTTTTCCCTTTCTAATTCTTCTTTCACCTTACAACTAATTCAGAAATATGTTTATATACAGCCTATATCACATTGTATGCAATGCTGGGGAAGGGATAGTGGAGGGAGGGGGCTTTAAAACTTAAGATCTTATGAAAGCAAATGTTGAAAACTGAAAATAAATAAATGAATAAATGAAATAACAAAAACAATGAGAGTAGCTTGGAGGGAGTTCCTTGGAGATTAATAAGAGTGATAAAATTCAGGAATGACCCCAGTAGGAATACCAGTTGTACCATCCCAGTTCTACTACTTTCATCTCTTTCAATAGGGCCCTGAAAATATCAGTCACTGAACTCTCCATTTTCCAAACTGTTGCTATTGGCTTTCTAGCCGATTCCTGAAATTATTCTTTATGCCATGGTGTTATATAATTTATACTGCACATTCCCTACTATTGTGTATTATTTAATTCTCCAAAGTGTTTGTGGATATAGCTTTTGCTGAAGGTAGCAACACAAAATGAAGTATCATTTTACCAGTGTCTTGCATCTTTAATAAAGTTACTCTCAACCAACATTCCAGTAAATGAAATGTACCCACAAATGACAAACTTTCATATATCAAAGTCAGTCTGTGACCTGCTCTGAGACCTGAAGCATGATGCCATAATGGAGACTGTGACCTTATGTTTGCTTTTCTTCCTGTTCTTTGAAGGGATGATTTCCTACTTTGCCCAAAAAACAATAATCGTAATAAAAAGCATAATATCCACCAATGGTCCTCAAACTGCAAATTAGATTTGAATGATTCATTGATACTATTTATTTCAAAGACTTTGTTCAGAGAAAAAAATGAATACATGCATGTGTGTACATATATCTTCATATAAATGAAATCATAGGTCCAGACTGTCCATCTTTCTTCTCTCTCTCTCTCTCTCTCTCTCTCTCTCTCTCTCTCTCTCTCTCTCTCTCTCCCCCTCCTTTTTCTCCTTTTACTCCTCCTCCCTCCTTCCCATTCTTCTCCTTTCTCTTTTTTTCTCCTCTCTTCCTCTTTTCCTATTTTCATATATGCATGTGGTTGCATAAGTATACATATATACCCCCACCCATATACACAGGATATACATTCATACTCACAATCATATCTACATATAGGCACATATATGCTTTTGTACATCAAAATGTCTAAACATGTCACAATGGAGAGGGAGAAAAATTGTCAAGTTTAATTATTTACAACATGTCTCCAGGAATGATCTAAGTCTAATTCTATAAAAAACTGTCAAACCCAAGAAAGGGAGTAAGGGAAAAGACCTGAATGACTGAGGTTAGTATGAGTGAGATTTATGATAAGAGATGTGCTTCTGAATGCTGAAGTTTGGATATTTCAGAATCCTCAAGAGTGACTGCCACTGCATAAGGCAAACAGAACCACTCTTGCCCATGTAGGGACATGAAATCCAGACATCTGACAATTCTAAGTCTCCTGTTTGTCTACAAAAAGTGTGTGGCTTCTGTGTAACAAATCACATCTCCTCTTTTACTCTTCTTGGTATTTAAACATAGAGGATCCAAATAGATCATCTCAATTTTTTTCTAACATTAATATTCCAAGGCTCCATGAATATACAACTCATATTTGTTGAAATGTTGCCTTGTTTCTTACTCAGGAAGAAAGGAAATGGATTTCCAACACCTCTTCCCCAACTCTTCAACTTCTCACCTCACCTGCCCTACAAATTGCTCTAATTTTCTGTCCTATCTTAGCAACTACAAGTTGGTTATATCTGTTTTCAACTAGAATTAGCAGGCAGTGGACAAAGTGAGATAAAAGAAGAAGATAGGCTTGGTGAGATGACATGGCTAACTTTCACCCTTCCTGCATGTAACTTGAAAGGAATGAAACATCTAATTATGGTAACCCTAGAAGTTGCAGAAATGTGAGACCACTTACTTGGACACTGGGAACCTCCCATTTTCCTGTGTGAGTGACATGATTTTCACCTAGATAGAACAAATCGAAATGTAGAGAATGTTCTTTGATCATATTCACCACAGAATCATAGGTCTCTAAAATTCAAAGGGACCCTATATGATAGGAAAATATTTTTTTCAAATGCCCACCTGGCAAAAGAATCCCTCCATCTGTGTCTTTAGTGGACGAGCACTTGGTGTCTTTATTCATACTTCTGATAGCACAGAGATAGATTAGTACCTTATGAGATAGCCCATTTCATTGTTGAGAAGTTCTAAGTTTTAAGAAACTCTTCTTTATTTTGGTCTAAATTATACCCCCCTGTAACTTCCCTATATTGTTACTAGTTCTGCACTTGGGGCCCACATAGAGAATGTGATATGGCAGGGGAAGCACTGTAATTATAATCAGATAACATGTGCTCAAATTTTGGCTCTGCTGTTCACCAGATGTGGGACCAAGAGATAGTCACTTTACTTCTTGGGCCTCAATTTCGTTGTTGGTGAAATTAGGGATGTGGACTAGTCTTTTATTAAGTTTCTTCCTTGTCATGGTCCCATGAACCTACACTTCTAAATCAGTATAGGTTATGGCCTTCCTGGGTGAGGTGTTTCCAATTTCTTTGTTGACTCTTCACCTTTATTTGGAACAGTGAAGACACTGTTAATATAAATCAGATTTCTGCTGCATCACCTCTCCTATATCCCTGCAGGGTATGTGCATATGTGTGTGTGTGCATGTGTGTGTTTGTGTGTATGTGTGTGTGTGATGAAAATGGAGAGATTAATGGCAGAAAATACATCAATTGGTGACTCAGTGACTCCTGAAACAGCCATTGCATTAGGGTTGGGTCCTCCCAGACAGGGACTGGCATTCATTTAGTCATTTCTAGCTTTTAACTATTAAAAAAAAAAATGAACATACGGACTTGTTTTTTTTTTTTCCTCCCAGTAACTCTGAAAGAGCACAGTGATTAATAGAACATTTCTCCTCTGCTGAGCAATCTCTCCTGGAGGTGGCAGGCAGGGGAAAAGCAGAGAAACACACTGCTGATTAGAAAGTTTCAGAATTCTCACTTGTCTACTGTTTTCACTTGCAATTTAATCTTCCTAAAAGGGTGTGGAGTCATGATGCCTTTACTTGCCCTTTCTGATCATTGTCCAGGAATCATGGCTTAGTGGATAGCAAATGAATTAGGTCAGGGAATATTGGAATTCAGGAAAAAGGTAGGCTTGCTAAGGTGGAATAGGAAATCTGAATCCCCACAGTGAATATTTGCAGAGTTTGTGAGCAGAAAAATGGGGTATCATTATCATATAGTATTAGACAATATAAGAAGATCCAAGCAAGCAATCAGGGAACATTTGAGCAGGAAAGATTCAGCTCTCATAGATGGGCTTTGGGGTTGTACTTGAATGCCTAGGAAAACTAAAATGAAAAACTCAGAGTTTGAATCATAGGGAAATTGGAATATAGGTCAGAATGCAAAGGATTGGGTTTGGGGTATAAGGAGAATATGGCAAGGACCTAACTGCTGGAGCTAAAGGGCAAGAGAGAGGCTTGGTCACAAAGACTAGAATCTTGGTACAAGTCAGGAAAAGACTATACTTAGTCACCTGACCTGTGGAACTGTAGGTTTCTATTTCTGTTTTATCCAGGGCCTAGAGTATTCCAAGGATCTGGTGTGAAACTGAGTACACAAGTAGGAACCATGTCCCAATTGAAGGAATGTGAAGACAGGGAACCAAGATGATCATTACAAGTTTTGAATAATTAGAATGCTGAATCAGGGTATTAAAACACAATTTTCTTGGGTATGACTGGAAAGACAAACTGATTCATTTGGCTTTGTAGGAATGTGCTTTAAAACCATTCTGAGTGTACCTAGATTATAACCTTAAAGTTAAATGCATATCATATTTCCATTTCTAGGAATTATAGTTGGAATGTTTATGGAAATACGTATGTATGTGTGTATGTATATGTACATACACATACATATAATAGAGTCAAATTAATTAATGAATTTATTTCCAGGTCATGAATATAATAGTATGTCTCATGATAGTTCATTAATTGTGCTAAAGATAAAAGTTTAAAGGGTTGTCCAGTTGCCAGTAAGGTCTTTTAATGGGCAACATAGCAGCTTGGCTTCTTCAGTATTCGAGTGAACTTTTTAAATTGTTTACTGATAATTTCTTACACCTGATATCCACAACATATCGGCCAGATCTCAAGGGGACATATTTCTGTTGAGAAAGATAATGGCAACGCTTCATTTGCTCTGCTCTCATTACTATTGCACCAGGACAGGATTTTGCCTCAAAACCATTTCACTTGGCAAGCATTTCTTTAAAAGAAAGAAGATGTTAGAGGGTAAATTTTAGAAATACTAATCTTGCAAAGGTCAAATGAGGCAAACTTTGCTCGAGCGGAAAATACTCAGTCAAAGAAGTGAAGCTGCTTGTTTGCTGCCATTTTTAAGGGAATCTCTTTTCTGCTAACCAGGAGATAAAGAAATAGTGGAGGATCAAACTAGAGAGCCAGGCTGGCCAGGAATACCCCCTCCCCCAATTCTGATGAGAAAAACCAACAGAGAACCTCTGAAAGAAGCCATACTCTACACTTAATTAGCAGAGATATGTAGCAAGAGTTCTGCCTTATTTTCATAAGACAAATATCAAGATGAAAGGAACACAAAAAGAAACCAGGCTATAGCCCAGAGAAATTTGACCTTCAGAAAAACTTCATAGCAAATTAGTCAATCAATACTGAGTTGTGATAGCCCAGGAAAGTTTAGATTAAGTAGGTGTACACTTTCATTTAAATTTTTCCATAATTCGGGTCTCTGTTTTCCCATTTCATTTTAATTAACATTTATGTTTTCATAGGTAAAAAGTAATATTGACTGAATCATGTTTCATCATAATTCTAAGTTAATATGTGGGCAGAAGTTTAATCACTAAGGTATATGCAATAAACATTCACCATTACCTGGTTGGTAGGAAATATCTAAATAGAAGGACCGAGGAGAAACTAATTGGATTCAATGACACATAGCACATACTCATTTTTATTCATATAGAGAAATATTTAATATAGACATATTCTGTTTGTGAGATGAGGTTGGGCATTGTGTGGGAAAAGACAAAATAAAAATGCTTGTCAGCAAGATGATCATACTCTACATTCGTTTGATTTTCTTAAATGAGACACTCTTTCAGTATGCATTACCTTGCCTGCTCTGTTGTCAGTAAATTGTGGCTAAGGACTTTGTCCTTCCCCTTTTATCCTTCATAATGTATTTAATGGGATTTTTGACGTGGGTCAATTCTACTGTTCTTAAAAGGATGACGCAAGGCATCATAGTTTACTGGAATAATGACTTCATCTGCAACAGGTTAAGTATCCTTTATACTTAGTATCAGGAGAGTTTCAATGAAGTGAATGAGGGTGGGAATCT
The DNA here is from genome assembly GCF_028372415.1 of Notamacropus eugenii. NCBI lineage: Eukaryota > Metazoa > Chordata > Mammalia > Diprotodontia > Macropodidae > Notamacropus > Notamacropus eugenii. Next base: position 184,744,165 of record NC_092872.1, on the reverse strand, counting down.
TCTTCAGGTCCTGGAACAGTCCCTTTACAGCATCTGTTGTTTAATTCCTGGTGGAAACTCAAGAAGGAAATCAAGAAAACCAGTGACAATTATGAAACGGATTTCTGTGCCTTTCTTGAGATGAACTTCCATTCCAAAAATGTCCTTGGCATTTGGACCTCTACTATAGAGATTCCATTTCAACAAACAATTATACCACTCCCAGGGATCTTTCCTTCCTTGGTTTTCATAGAACAACCCATTTGTATCTACCTGTCTTGCTCTATTAACCAGTATGTTGTCATCTGTGTATATGTCTTAGTTTCCTCCTAGACTGGAATTTCTATGAAAACAGGGTCTATGTCATATTTGTCATTCCATCACTTCCAGTGCTTAAAATAGTACAATACTCATAATGAGTGATTAATAAATGCTGGTTTTAATTAATCATGAACTCAAATGACCAATTCCTTTTAGCACTGGATATAAGCCAGGAAGAAAACTAGGAAAGGATCTCATTGTGTGCTTCCTTTGTTTTGCTACAAAACTGAATTTCCAGCATGTCAGACTTGGTTGGTAGGCAGAATTTGCATAACAAAAACATCTTTGTCTTTTGTTGATTAATGTATAGGATTAGTTTTGCTTTTAAATACATGCCTTTCTCAATTATGTAAAAGAATTACAATTTGTCATAATGGCATAGATGAGTTCCATTCTGTTACCTAAATGTATAACACATCTTACTTGAATCCAGAATCTAGGAAGCTTAACAGTCCTTCCTTTATTAGCAAGCCTGGTACTACCACTTTGGAATTATGTGTATTGTATAAAACACTGAAAAGTGCCTTTTAGACAGAAAATCTCAAATTCAGGCCCTCTTTGTTTCATTGCAATTCCATACAGTATCTATCAATATCTATTTTGGTCTTAGACTCTTGAGAAAAAATAATCCCAGAGGCATGTGTTCTATTATCTCATAGATCATACCTTCCAGATTATTCTTTCTTTGTCTAACATATATGCCTTGTTCGGTGGATAGGTGATATGAAAACTTTCTGGAGGACTTCATCAAAAGTCATAAGAATTCAACTCAGCTTCTGTCAACTAGCATTTACAAAGCACCTACTATATATAAGAACTTGACCTCAGCCCTCTCTCTATAGAGATATAGAGTTGAAAAAGAAACGGACATTTCAGAGAACTTATAGTTTACTTGGGGTAGATAATAAATGGACACACACATATGTGTATGTGTGTCCATGTGTATGTGTGTGTATACACACATAGTGAAGGAGTATGTACATGATAAATATAAAAGATATACAGACCTTTTATTTTGTGGATTCAGAGTTGACAAATAGGCAGCATGAACAGTAATGTTATTTGTGGCAGAGGAAGTGGGGAGACAGGAAAAATCAGTGAAATATTGGAAGCAGCCATACTGAGTATCTACCAGGGATGCATTTTCAATCTCTCTCTCTCTCTCTATCTCTCTGTCTCTCTGTCTCTGTCTCTGTCTCTCTCTGTCTCTCTGTCTCTGTCTCTGTCTTTCTGTCTCTCTGTCTCTGTCTCTGTCTCTCTGTCTCTCTGTCTCTCTCTCTCTCTCTCTCTCTCTCTCTCTCTCTCTCTCTCTCTCTCTCTCTCTCTCTCCTAATTTCCTTTCCCTTCACCCCACCAGTTGGAATGGAGCAGCTTTATTAGTGTAATGTTTCTGTAATGTAAGGTTTCTGGGAGTATTATTCATGCCCTGAAATCTAGATGGAAGGAACTTTTCCCATTTGTTCTTACATTGCCTGAAATACTCATATATTCTCTGCAAGATAAATTTGGGATCCTTAATTATCCAGAGAGAGATGAGATGCTGGGAAATTAGTACTGGCTTAAAGATCCAGTGGATAGGGTGCTTATCATATTTATTCCTCCCATTTTAAGATTTTTTTGAAGAATGTGAGTTCTTCTTGTCACAGTGAAAAGCTCCCCCATGAAACAGGGATGAGTGGACAAGCTTTTAAGTAAAGTTCGAATAAGGAGCACTGATGATGTTGGATGGCAGCCAGGAATTAGCAAGCAAGTTGGAGTTTGAAGCTATATCTGAGTCATTGAAAAATCATTAAACATGGATTGTATCCTACCCAAGGTGCTATTACAACGTAAAGAGAATTTTCTTTAACCACCCAATTTCTATAATAGTCTGAGTTGATGAGAAATTTACAGTCAATGAAATATCAATTTCTTTTTTTTTCCTTGGGCTGATGGGCAAGGAGAAAGTTGAAAATGAGGAGCCTTCTACTGTGTCCTCTTCTGACTCCTGTTTCTGAGAATTTAGTTTAAGGACTATGCCAGGTAGAGTGTATGGACCCTTCACCTGAATTTATATCCATATTAATGATTACAGTATCATAGATTTAGAGCTGTAAGGACCTTTAGTGTCACAATGAAAAAGAACTGTTTTATTATTACTTGATTAAAAAATGCATATATAGATTACACACACATATAGATATTTGAGAAAATTCTTTTAAAATATGCATAAATGTAACTTTCTCAGGTCACAAAGAAGAGGTAAAATCATTTTTTCTTTGTAAAATAAAAAGTTTGTTGTTGATAAATTCACAATAAAAATGTTATTTACTAAGAAAAAGAACTCTAGAATCAGATGATCAGGTTTCAAATTCTGCCTCTGTGACTGACTACCAACATGCTCTTGGGAGAGTGACTTAACGTCTGTTACCTCAGTTTATTCATCTGTGAGAGAAGGGAACTGGACTGGATAGTCTTTTGAATCTCTTCCAAATATATAGTTATCATCAGGTCCAAACCTCATCATTTTATAGATTTTGCATCTCAGGCTGTCACTGGTGATCTTGACTTTTATCTTGCCACTCTACTTTGATGACTGTGGAAGAGAGAGTGAGGCTAATGACTTTGTGCAACTCTACCTCACTTACATCTAATTCACACACAAGTTAAGACATCCCCCCAAGATGTCATTGGCCCTTTTCAAAAATGAAAGATAAATAATAACAACTCATTTTACAGATTAAGAAACTTGGGCAAAGAGAGGTTAGATCAGAGAGAAGTGACAAACCTGATTCTCAGAGCCTACAACACTCACAAGTGAGGCCAGAACTAGATTGAATTATAACTGAAGAATATTTAACAGAATAAATCAAAATATGTTAGAACATAAATACTGTTAATATGTGAATTTTTAAATCAATGTGCAGGTAGGCAGGAATCCATATGTATGATTTAGTAGCTCTCCAATTTCTATTTGAAGCTGGCAATGCTGGATTGGACGACTTGCTCAAGATTACAAAATGGCAGAAATAGTACATGAGCCCAGGTCCTCTAATTCCAAATCTTTCACTGTTTCCATTGTATCTTGCTGCATTCCCTGGTGGTTATCTCTTTCATATCAAGTATTACAGGGTGCAGAACCTAATGTGATTGTTCACAGATCCAGAATTTGGATTTTCAGTTCAGCAAGTCTGAAAACTTGATGGTTAGTTTATTCAGGATGAGGCAGCTTCTGGAAAAAGTAGCTGACACCACCCAAACTGTTCATACTAATTAATATTAAAAGCTTGATATAATAATTTATGACTAGAAACATGATCCAATTGGAATTGGTATCTAGACTAACACTTCAGAATATTTTTCTCTTACAGGAGACCAATTTGAGAAACAAAACTGTGATCAAACAAATCGTTGATAAACACAGAGGTTAGATAAGCTAATGGATATTTTCATCTAGCTGTGGTCACCTGATAAGTTACCTTTCACTCCAAGAGTCAGACAAGCTGAAAGACTGGATATTTAAGTTTAATTTAATTCTACTAAAATCTATTGAATACTGACTACATGAAGAGCATATTTCTAGGTACTAGAGTTGATTGAAAGTTGAAATAAGACACTCTTCATGTCTGTGTAACTTACAATCTTCTTTCAACCAGCAGAAATATTGCACATAAGCAAATAATTATAGTTCAATTAAAACATGTAGATTACAGCAATTCCTTGGAAAGTTCTAGGGAAACCCTGACACATTCTTTCTCTTTAAATCTTATTTTTTCCCTCCATCTTCATGAGGCCACTCCCTAATTGACACTTGGAACCATAGAACACACTCTTCATTTTGACCTACATTTTTCATCCACAAAAGTTTTGTGTTGTTGATTACACTTTAGGCTCTTCTTGAGGACCTTAATATCAATGGAAGTTCATCTGAATTTTATCCAGGAGTAACTGTTGTCACATTGTGAGATAGCTTTATTTTGGTAGAATTTCCTAAGGTACTAATCCCATATATGGGATGTGTGTATGTCACAGAAATTCACACCCCTCAAATTTTACCCTATCATTGAGTCTCCACCTCTTTTAGGGAAAAGAAGCTTTCTCTTTTCTGATGTCAATTTAGTAAAGATCTGTTGTGTTGAAGACATATTCTTAATAACAAAATGTTCATTTCTTGAAACTCACACTTCATACAATAAGAAATTGTTGCCCATTTATGTTGAATCTTAACAGGAGAGATGTGGAGATATCAAAATTATATCTCTTAGATAACAGTGATGTATAAAGGTATTCAAGAAAAGTTTCCTTTCTAAGATATATAAGTAACTGAGTCAAATTGATTAGTGTAAGATCACTTTGTTGTTCAGTCGTTTCAGTTGTGTTTGACTCTTTGTGCCACCATTTGGGGTTTTCTTGGCAAAGATACTAGAGTATTAATTTCCTTCTCCTGCTCATTTTGCAGATGAACTATATGAAATAAGGTTAAGTGACTTGCCCAGGGTAACCCAGCTAATAAGTATCTGAGGTCTGATATGAACTCAGAAAGATGAGTTTTCAGAACTGGCACTCTATCTACTGCTTCATTTTCAGAGGAAGAAATCAAAATTATCAATAAGCATATTTTTAAAATGCTCTAAATTGTTAATAATTAGAGAAATATCAATTAAGACAATGATGAGGTACATTCTCACTTCCATCATATTGCCAAACTTGACAAAGCTAGAAAGTAATAAGCTTGTCTAGCCCATTCTGAAAAGTGATTTGGCAGGATATCCCCCAAACTATTAAATTACATGTACCCTTTGAGCCGGTCATCCCACTTGCAGGTCTAAAGAAATAAAAGAGAGAGGCAGAGTAAAGGCAGGAATTCACCTAGGCTCTCTCCCAAACCCTTCCAAATACCTGTAAATGATGCTGCTAAACAAATTCTAAAGTAGCAGAACCCACAAAAAGAGAGAGTAAAGCAATTTTCCAGTCCCAGACAACTTAGAAGGATGATAGGAAAGGTCTGTTGCAGCAGAATGAGAGAAGACCACAATCCAGCCCAGGTCATACCAACACAGACTAGGCCCCAGCAAATCAGGACCAGGCCTCATGGCAACTGAATCGGAGGCAGCAGTGGAGGTTTCCAGACTTCCCAGGCCACAGAGGGTAAGGGAATCCATCAGACCATGTTAACCCATGTTTGCTCAGTTCATATCAACAGAGAGGCAACATACACCCAGAAAGAAAGGAAGAAAACCTCTTATAACAAAGTTTATTCAAGCCTGAGTTCTCTGTACCATGGAAGAAATAAACATGTAGTACATCAGTAATTCTTACCCTACGAATTATTCACAAGAACTAACTTGGTCAGGAATAGAGAACTGAAGATTTCATTCCCAGTAAATATGGAGAAGGGAAATGTTATAGTTTACTGATCAAACGAACACTGTGTTTCTGCCTGTCTTGCATAAGAGCTGTATGTGTACAAAATGCCATTTGGTATGCTCCCCAGAAGAGAAAGACAAGCAAGGGCTCTAATCTGATGATTGTCATGGAGAATTAGGAATTCCTTGAAAGAATAAAGAATAGTCTTAAAAATGAAAGCAAAGTGGTAAAATAACCAGAAAAGACAGTCAAGGGCAAGAGGTTGGAAATAGAAGTAGAAGAATGTGATATGATAGGAAAAGAAGGAATATAAAATCTTTGGAGATGTGTAATTTGTTTAAAACTCTCCCAATAAAGGATAGAACTGCATTCCCCAAGTAAAGAGTATCTTCAGTTGCTCCAAGAATTATGATAAACATCCATAAGGGCCAGTAAGAGAAAGTTATTCCAGTACTGGTCAAAAGAAGAGCAGGTGTCAATGTGTGTTGACTCTCTTTTGATATGAACCGAGTGAACATGGGTTAACGTGACCTGACTGATAAAGAAGTATGGCAGGTCCAAGGAGGATGGAATTGGGATATAATATAAGGAGATTTATGAAACCTGATGCACATTGCTTAGTAATAGTGATTCATAAAAAGACGAATGATACTACCAGAAGGTGACTATAAAATACACTAACTATTATCAAGTTTTGGGGAAGAAATTAGATACCTTACTGGCACAAGTGGTGTTTTTCATCTTTGATGCTGATTAACGGTAAGGGACTTCAGAAGAGAAAGAGGAATTAAAGATGTGATTTGCTACTTAAGAAGATAGTGAATGAAATAGGAATTTGCATGTTTTAAATATAATGGTTTAGGAAAGATATGCTTTTGGCTAGGAATAGAATGGATCTAACAAAGAATTCTCACTCTCTCCCTCTCTCTCTGTATGTCTATATATATATATATATACATATGTATTTACACATATATGCACACGCATGTACACATGTGTATATACTAATATACATAGATATAGATGTGTATATATACATATATATACCTTTACACATACACGGATATACATGTAAAATATATGCACATATTTGCATGAAGACTTAGTAATATTATTGAAATAACTTTAAACTCTGAATAGAAGTGAAAAGAGAAAATTTCCCAAATATGTTCTCCAAACTAGACACCACAGACGGTAGCATATACAGAGAAGAAATATTATGAGAGGAAAGGACTAGTAATTCATTGAAGATAAAAGAGAAAAGAGCAATAAAAACCTGGGGCATTCCTTAGATATTTATACACACACACACACACACACACACACACACACACATATATGTAATATAGAAAATAAAAAGGTCAACTGGGGATCATAATGCAAGGAAGTCAATGCAATGTCGTAAGATATGACTTATTATTAGAATGTCTGTCATCAATTATCAAGGATTTATGAACTCATCAGTCTAGCTATTCCCTTCGTCAGTTCAGATCAGAACCCATTCATATTTATTCTCTGCCCATGTATATCTTGTTCATATTTTCTAATATATCTCTCTATAGAGCATCTCCCTAATATTCTGGAAGCATTACTCTACTTGTTTAACTATTTCATGAATATCATTAGAGCACTAGGACCAATCATCTGTTATCCCTCACTCTTACTATGTGATATGCCTTCTTCCTTTTCTAGTTCTGCATATCCATAATATTGTCTTGCATGCTGTATGCAAGATATTATTAATAATTTGTCACAGCCTATTTATACTCACTATGTTTTTTCTTCCATTGCCATTCATATTTCTTATAATTGTGATGTTTCTGAAGTTGTAGTGGCTCAAAATTCACCTCCAGAGAGTTTCACCTTAAAAATATTGGTTCCAGTGAGATGAACTTTTACAGTGAAAGCAAGCATTTTGGGATCATTGGTAGTTACGTATAATTTCCAAAATGCAATAATTCAGATTATTTTTTGCTACCGCATTTTAAACAAAATTTGTTGTCAGGGATGCATTGTCTCTCTAAGACATATGTAAAATGGTAAAATCCAATAACGTAATTTTACATACAACTTCACATCATAATTTGAACAATAGGCATTATTCTTGCTTTTTTGTGTTCCCCTGAGTGATACAGGATCTCATTAAGTAGATCCTAGAGTATTCTTGGGACAGATTTCAATCAACCTAAATGTGCAAACAGGATTGCCTGAAAAGTTTCCCACTTTCAAAATGAAAATCGCTCCCCAAATTACTTATTCTTCATAAATTTTATTGATTTATTTTTTAACCACAAACATTTCAACTTTGTCACAGTTCTGCCAGAGAGTCATTCCATATAAAAAAATACTATTTTGTTTCAGGAAAAATAAGACAGTAATTTGTCTCCAGTTATGTCTGCTTAATCTACTTTAAGGAAACCCTATTCCCACAAATTCTCCTTTCCTTTCCCTCAAGCTTGTCCCGCACCTGCCTGCCTTTCTCTAGTTTTGGAGTTTTGCTTGGCTTATCAGTACTTTATCTTTCTCCCTTTTGCCTTGTTATCTAATTATTCCCCTCTTTTTTCTCTCTCCCAAGTAAAATTTCTCCTCTCCTCTTAAACTTGCTTAATTTTTCCCCTTTTCCTGCACATTTAAAAAAATGATTTCTTAACCCCATTCTCTTCATTACTTTTTTTCCCTTTCTGTTGATTATTGACTTTTATTTTTTTGATTCATGGTACTTAAGTTTATTATTTCTTCTTTTGTCTCTGGATTCCTTGTGGAATTAAAACTTCTAAGGTACCCATTTGAATTCCCTCTTATAAACTGTTTTTTTGTTATTGTCTTATAGAAATTTTCTCCTTTCTTTTTTTTCAGTTGAGCTTCACTCTTCCATATATTAATTCCTACAGGAGATAGAGAAGATGAAAATATTATCCCATGGTAGAAGTTTTTACATGTCCCTGATTTTATGTTTACTACTACCCTTGTCCCCCTACCCCTATGGATTTTAGTTCCCTTTAACAGATCCAATTTCCCTTCCCCTGAAGTAAAGTATTGTGCATGGAGGTACAATATTCAATGTTGATGGTCTCTAAACATTAAATCCCTGTGAGTTACACCCATTTTAAGGTATCCGAATCCTACTATAGACTATTTCCTTCCAATTTGTGCATATTCTCACCACTGACTCAAGATTTCTCTCTTTCTTTCCTCCCTGTTTCAATTTCTCCTTTTGACACCCCACTCATTCTGTTCTATATTATCTTCATTCTGACACTAAGAAAATTATGTCCCCTTCATTTACCATTTACTTAAGATATAGTAGCTATGCCTTTCTTTCTTCTTCCTTGCTTCTCCAATTGTATGTGCATTCTGAAGTTTAGTCTCACACTCTCCCCATTCCCCAAAACCCCTAAAACTTTTCTGTTCAGACTTCTTGAGCCCTTTTCTCCTCCTCCTTCTTCTTCATCTTCTTCTCCTTCTTTTTCTCCTCCTCCTCCTTCATCTTTTTCTTCTCCTTCTTTTCCTCCTCCTCCTTCTTCATAGTAGTAGTAGTAGTAGTAGTAGTAGTAGTAGTAGTAGTAGTAGTAGTAGTAGTAGTAGTAGTAGTAGTAGTAGCAGCAACAGCAGCAGCAGCAGCAGTAGTTTAATCTCTAGTGTTTGGATTTTTATTTTATTTTATTTTATTTTTTTGTGGAGGGATTTTATCACATTCTTCTGGGAGAGCTTTAATACTTATTCCTTCAACACAGGGTTTAGATAGAACAGAGGTCAATTCTGCTGCTTATTGCCTTAGAATAGGTGGAGAATAGCAGGGGAATGGTTTTGTAAGTAGGTATAGATGGCAAAGACTGCAGTAGCAGCAAGAAAATTACTGTGTACATGTATTCCTGAGCTCCAGACCATAGATACCATTGTGCAGCCTTCCCAGAAGGAGATTGCTTGTGGGAACTCATGGGGGTTGGAGTGTTAAATGAGTGTATTAGGGACTGACTTTTTTTCTATTATTAGTTAAAAATTCTGTCATCTCATAAAGATTACTGGCATCTGAGACCATGAGATAACTGGCAGTGCTTTGCTTCATATGCAAGGGTACTTGAAGTATGTCTTATTAAAATAAATGTATTATCAAATTTGTTTTAAGATAAATTAAAATTTTAGTAAAATAAATTGAAAATTTATTAAATCATCTTAAAAATATACATTTGTCAAGGTTTGAGAAGTTATGAGAATTGAAGAAATAGTCTAGTCCAATTTTTATTGATTATATGACCCAGAAGTATTGCTCTAACTTATTGAGACCTTCTGTAGGTTATTCTTTATGACAAAGTCCTAGAACATAGTATTAATGAAATATTTTGCAAACATTCATGAGACAGCAGGGTATACTTCAAAGGGAGTCAATTTCAGAGACTGGAATACTTGGAAAGTCCTACCTCCTATCCACACTTACTGATTATGGCAGAGAAAATTCTGATGTTGACCTTCAATGAGACAAGGAGTTTCCTCATCTACTAGTTAATTATGCCAATGAAATCACTGTTCTAATATTTATTCCAATATGAACACTTGGAAAGTGGCATTACTTTGATAAGAATAGGTCATTATATTGCCAAGATGATACTCACAGTGGCAGCTATGAATATGCCAACGTATTTCCAGGTTTAAATCACAAGATATAACAGACTCTTTTCATTGAAGATGGAACCAAGATATTTATTCATATGCCAGAAAGCCAAATCCATCATAGTAACTAAGAAGTCTATACATATTATCACTCCAGGGAGCACAGCCTTCTTTAAGCCTTCCCTCCAGGAGGCCTTTCCACAAACAGGCTCTCCTAAGCAAAATACCCTTCTCTCACCCACACTAGCTGCTCTCTGCCTCTTTGCCTCCTAGCTCCCTCTCTCTAAACTCCAACTCATGCCATCTTCATGCTCTACACTTTCTTGTTCCATGTGACTTAGACTCATGTGCCTCAGGCGGGTCACATAGGCCTATTAATGGATGGGAAAGATCTTCCCATTCTATTAACAATAATTAATATTAAATAGAATGATCATATAAAGGATATAAAGTGATAAAAAAGGATGGTTCTGCATAAATCAAACACCCTTAGCAGTGTTTTCCATTGTGGTAAGAAAGTAGAAATAGACTAGGTACTTATAGATTAGGGAATAACTAGACAATTTATGACATATGAATAAATGGAATCTTGTTTTGTCATAAGAAATAAATTTGAAGAGCTATACAGACTGGTACAGAGAAAAGAAACTGAAACTAGAAAAAAAATATGTATAATGGTTACCACTGCATAAGTAAAAGCACAAAAACAAAATGAAAGTCAGCTTAAATGTAATGGTAAGTCTTGCTTACAGTATATGGATGATGAAATTCACGTTACCTGTCTGTAGAGAGATGGTAGCCTACATATGCAAAATGTTATATATGTTGTCAGACGTGGCTTCTGGGCAACTTTAAAAAAGTAAAATTAATTCATTGACCTTAAAATTAATTAAAAATCTCAACTTTTTTTTTCAAATATAAGGGGCACCTGTGGATGTGTGCTGAGGAGTGTTAGAAGGAAGTGAATATAGTATAACAAATACATTATAAAATCTTCAAGAATCAGGCCATGTAAAGCTGAAATTAAGTTCTTTTATGACAGGATAACTAGGATGGTAGATAAGAGAAATGGTAATATAAACCTGGATTTAAGCAAAAGGGTATTGACTATCAGATGAAGAATATTTGGTCAAAGACCAATAAAGATTGTCTATTAATGCATCTACAAGGATGATATTTGCATTGGTGGAAGTAATACCCACATAAATAAAATCATAGATCATTTGAAACATCTTTCACAAGAATTTTATCAAATACTTTATAGTAATTTAGATATTGCTGTGAGTTCTTGAAGACTATACCAACAGAATCCAAGCTCTAACAACATTTAGAATAGTGCCTGCCACATGGTAGGCACTTCAATAGTTATTGAATTGAATTTTTGTTCCAGGTAAAAAAGTCTTTGATTTCAAATATCATCCCAATGACAGATTTTCCTTGTTTAGAACTAGCCTCAATAAGAAAAGACATGAATCTCTTTTATTTTTTTTTTTTATTTTTAATTTTTTTATTTTTTTAATGTTTAACAATCACTGCCATACAATTGCGATTTTATCCCTCCCCACCCACCCCCCACTACCTCCCTCCCTCCCCACAACTGCATACAATTCTGTATAGATTCTACATATACTTTCCTATTGAGTATATTTTCACTATAGTCATGCTATGTAGTCAGACTAAGATAAATGAAAGAATCCGTATAACAAATCAGAACATGATACACAAACAGATACACATACACAAACATGATCTGCTACATTATGTGAGTGACTTCCATATTTCTCTCTCTGAGTGTGAAAGGCATTTTGCCTTGAGGTCCACCATTGGGATTTTTTTTTTTTTTCAGAAGTTCTTGTGTTATTACAAAAATCTAAGTCTACCAGAAAAAACTCTCACACACTGTGGTTGTTGCTGTGCATAAAGTTCTCCTGGTTCTGCTCCTTTCACTCAGCATCAGGTCATATAAGTCCTTCCAGGCCTCTCTGAAGTCTTCTTGTTCATCATTTCTTATAGCACAATAGTACTCCATTACATTCATATACCATAATTTATTCAGCCATTCCCCAATTGATGGACATCCCCTTGACTTCCAGTTTTTGGCAACTACATAGAGTGCTGCTATAAATATTTTTGTACATGTGGGACCCTTTCCCATTTTTATGATCTCTTGGGGATATAGTCCTAGTAGCGATATTGCTGGGTCAAAGGGTATGCACTTTTTTGTAGCCCTTTGGGCATAGTTCCAAATTGCTCTCCAGAATGGTTGGATGCGCTCACAGCTCCACCAACAATGAATTAGTGTTCCAACTCTCCCACATCCTCTCCAGCATTTATCATTTTCTTGTTCTGTCATGTTTGCCAATCTTATAGGTGTGATGTGGTACCTCAGAGTTGTTTTGATTTGCATCTCTCTAACCAATAGTGATTTAGAGCATTTTTTCATATGATTATAGATAGCTTTAATTTCTTCCTCTGAAAATTGCCTGTTCATATCCTTTGACCATTTATCAATTGGGGAATGACTTGTATGATTATACATTTGGGTCAGTTCTCTATATATTCTAGAAATGAGGCCTTTATCCCCGAGCTTAGCTGTAAAAATTTTTTCCCAATTTACTACATCCCTCCGGATTTTGGTTGCATTGGGTTTGGTTGTGCAAAAACTTCTCAGTTTAATGTACTCAAAGTTATCCATTTTGCATTTTATAATGCATTCTATCTCTCCTTTAGTAAAGAATTCTTCCCTTCTCCATAGATCTGATAAATACACTATTCCTTGCTTCTCCAGTTTGTTCATGGTATCAATCTTTATACCTAAATCATGTACCCATTTGGACTTTATTCTTGTGTACGGTGTCAGGTATGGGTCTATGCCTAATTTCCGCCACACTGTTATCCAGTTTTCCCAGCAATTTTTGTCAAACAATGAGTTCTTATCCCAGAAGCTGGGGTCCTTGGGTTTATCAAACAGAAGGTTGCTATATTCCTTGCCTACTGCATCTTGAGTGCCAAGTCTATTCCACTTGTCTACCTCTCTGTTTCTTAGCCAATACCAAGTGGTTTTGATAATTGCTGCTTTATAGTACAGTTTAAGGTCTGGTAGCGCTAGGCCACCTTCCCAAGCATTTCTTTTCATTAGTCCCTTTGATATTCTGGACCTTTTGTTTTTCCAAATGAATTTTGATATTATTTTATCCAGCTCTAGAAAGTAATTGTCTGATAGTTTAATTGGTATGGCACTAAATAAGTATATTAATTTGGGTAGAATTGTCATTTTTATTATATTAGCACGGCCTACCCATGAGCAACTAATGTTTTTCCACTTACTTAAATCTGAGTTTATTTGTGCAAAAAGTGTCTTGTAATTGTGTTCATATAGTCCCTGGGTTTGTTTTGGCAGGTAGACTCCTAAGTATTTTATACTGTCTACCCTAACTTTAAATGGGATTTCTCTTTCTATCTCTTGCTGTTGAACTTTGTTGCTAATATATAGGAATGCAGAGGATTTGTGTGGGTTTATTTTGTACCCTGCAACTTTGCCAAAGTTGTTTATTAATTCAAGTAATTTTTTACTTGAATCTCTGGGATTCTCTAGGTAAATCATCATATCATCTGCAAAGAGTGATAACTTAGTTTCTTCTTTGGCTATTCTAATTCCTTGAATATCTTTATCTTGTCTAATTGCTACAGCTAACATTTCTAGTACCATATTGAATAATAGTGGTGATAATGGACAACCTTGTTTCACCCCTGATCTTATTGGGAATGCATCTAGCTTATCCCCATTGCATATAATGCTTGCTGAAGGTTTTAGATAGATACTGCTTATTATTTTATGGAAAGTTCCCTTTATTCCTACGTTCTCCAATGTTTTTAGTAGGAATGGATGTTGTATTTTGTCAAAAGCTTTTTCTGCATCTATTGAGATAATCATGTGGTTTTTGTTAGCTTTGTTGTTGATGTGGTCGATAATGCTAATAGTTTTCCTAATATTGAACCAGCCCTGTAGTCCTGGTATGAATCCTACCTGATCATAATGTATTAATCTCGTGATAAGATGCTGTATTCGTTTTGCTAAAATCTTATTTAAAATTTTTGCATCTATATTCATTAGGGAAATTGGTCTATAATTTTCTTTCTCTGTTTTGTCTCTTCCTGGTTTGGGTATCAAGACCATATTTGTATCATAGAAAGAATTTGGGAGGACTCCTTCTTCCCCAATTTTCAAGAATAGTGTATGTAGTATTGGAATTAACTGTTCTTTAAATGTTTGATAGAATTCACTTGTGAATCCATCTGGCCCTGGAGATTTTTTCCTAGGGAGTTCATTGATGGCTTGTTCAATTTCTTTTTCTGAGATGGGGTTGTTTAAGTATTCAACTTCCTCTTCTGTTAATCTGGGCAATTTGTATTTTTTAAAATATTCATCCATCTCGTTTAGATTGTCGAATTTGTGGGCATAAAGTTGGGCAAAGTAGTTTCTAATTATTGTTTTAATTTCCTCCTCATTGGAGGTGAGTTCACCCCTTTCATTTTTAATGTTAGTAATTTGGTTTTCTTCTTTCTATTTTTTGATCAGATTAACCAAAGGTTTATCAATTTTATTAGTTTTTTCATAAAACCAACTATTGGTTTTATTTATTAATTCAATAGTTTTCTTTATTTCAATTTTATTAATCTCTCCTTTGGTTTTCAGTATTTCTAATTTGGTATTTACTTGGGGATTTTCAATTTGTTCTTTTTCTAGCTTTTTCAACTGCAAGCCTAAGTCATTGATCTCCTCTTTCTCTATTTTATTTATGTAAGCATTCAGAGATATAAAACTTCCCCTAATAACTGCTTTTGCAGCGTCCCATAAGTTTTGGTACGTTGTCTCACTATTGTCATTCTCTTGAATGAAGTTGTTGATTGTTTCTATGATTTCTTCTTTAACCCAATCCTTCTTTAGAATTAGATTATTTAGTTTCCAATTGATTTTTGGTTTCTCTTTCCATGGCCTTTTATTACATGTAATTTTTAATGCATTATGATCTGAAAAGGATGCATTGATTATCTCTACCTTTCTGCACTGGATTGTGAGATTTTTATGTCCTAGTACATGGTCAATTTTTGTAAATGTTCCATGTACCGCTGAGAAAAAGGTATATTCCTTTCTATTCCCATTTAATTTTCTCCAAAGATCTATCATATCTACCTTATCCAGAGTTTTATTCACCTCCTTAACCTCTTTCTTGTTTATTTTAAGGTTGGATTTATCGAGTTCAGAGAGGGGGAGGTTGAGGTCCCCCACTAGTATAGTTTTGCTATCAGTTTCTTCCTTCAACTCCCCCAACCTCTCCTCTAAGAATCTGGATGCTATACCACTTGGAGCATACATGTTTAGTAATGATATTGCTTCATTGTCTATGGTGCCTTTTAGTAGGATATAGTTTCCATCCTTATCCCTTTTGATTAGATCTATTTCTGCTTTTGCTTTGTCTGAGATTAGGATTGCTACTCCTGCCTTTCTTACATGAGCTGAAGCACAATATATTCTGCTCCATCCTTTGACCTTTATCCTATGTGTATCCCCCCGTTTCAAATGTGTTTCTTGTAAGCAGCATATTGTTGGATTATGGCTTTTAATCCATTCTGCTATCCGTCTCCGTTTTATGGGAGAGTTCATCCCATTCACATTCACAGTTATGATTACAATCTGTGTATTTCCCTCCACCCTCTTTCCCACCATTTGTGCTTTTAACTCTCCCGTCTCCCTTCCCCTCCTCAATAGTATTCACTTTTCTCCCCCTCCTCCTGCAGCCTTCCCCTCCTTCTTTTAGCCCCCCTCCCTTTTAGTCCCCTTTACTCTTATTGCTTCTTTCCTCCCTTTTAGCCACCCTCCCCTTTCTTCCCCCTTCCCCTCCTACTACCTATAGAGCTAGTTAGGATTATCTGCTTAAGGTTATTGTTCCCTCCTTTGAACAAATCAGATGAGAGTACCTCTCAAACAATGCTCATCTCCCTCCCCTCCTTCCCTCTACTATGGTTTTGTACTTCTTCCTGTTATATAATTTGCCATTTTCTGCTTCCCCCTTTCCACACCTCCTATTACATTCCCTTCTCATACTTAAATCATATTTTTGCCATGACATCATTTACTTTATGCCCGTTCCCTCTACATATATCCCTTTTATCATAATAGCTGCACAGTTCTCAAGATTAACAGGTATCATCTTCCCTTACAGGGAGGTAAACAGATTGCCCTAATTGAGTTGCAAGTTTTTGTTTTTGTTTTTTCCCCTCTGTTTACCTTTTTATGATTCTCTGGAGACCTGCATTTGAAGATCAAATTGTCTATTGAGTTCTGGTGTTTTGGTCAGGAAGCTCTGGAAATCCCTTATTTTGTTGAATGACTTTCTCCTTGCCTGAAATGTTATGCTGAACTTTGCTGGGTAGTTGATCCTCGGTTGGAGTCCCAACTCCTTTGCCTTACGGAATATTGGGTTCCAATTCTTTCGATCTTTTAATGTAGAAGCTGCAAGGTCCTGTGTGATCCTGACTGTGTGACCTTGATATTTAAATTGTTTCTTTCTGGCTGCTTGTAGTATTTTCTCCTTCACTTGATAGCTCTGGAATTTGGCAACTATATTTCTTGGGGTTTTGAGTTTGGGATCCCTTTCCGGTGGGGAACGGTGGATTCTTTCGATGACTATTTTGCCCTCTGAGTCTAGTACTTCTGAGCAGTTTTCCTTGATGATTTCCTGGAAGATATTATCCAGACTCTTTTCTTCATCATGGGTTTCTGGCAGGCCAATAATTCTTAGATTTTCTCTCCTGGATCTATTTTCCAGGTCAGTTGTTTTTCCAATTAAATATTTTAGATTTTCTTCTATCTTTTCATTCTTTACATTTTGTTTGACTGATTCTTGTTGCCTCATTGAGTTATTAGCTTCTACTTGCCCAATTCTAATCTTGATCGTATTGTTTTCTTCAGTTAGCTTTCGCATCTCCTTTTCCATCTGGCCAATTTTTCCCTTTAAGGAGCTATTTTCTCCATTTAATTTTTGTACTTCTTTTTCCATTCGACCAATTTTCCCAGTTAGGTTTTGGGTTTCCTTTTCCATCTGATCAATTTTCCCTATTAGGTTTTGAGTTTCCTTTTCCGTTTGATTAACTCTTCCTTTTAGGGAATTATTCTCTCCAGTTAATTTTTGAACTTCCTTTTCCATTTCTTCAATTTTCTTTTTCAGATTGATGTTCTCATCAGTGAATTCTTTTTTTATGGTTTTAAAATCATTGGCCAGTTTTTCTTTTATATCCTTCTTCAGACGTTCCAGGTAATCTAGTTGTGCTTGCGAGAAATTCATAGTCCCATCTGAGGTTTCAGATGGAAGTACAGTCTCAGCTCTGACCTCTTTGGTGTTTGTGTTTTGGTCCTTATCCCCATAGAAAGATTCTATGGTTTTTTCACTTTTCTTCTGCTTTTTCCGATTCATGATGTTGGCTGAGTGTTGTAGCTTTTGGTTCTTTCAGTCAGAAGATACAGATCTTTTAAGTTGAGTTGATGTTTGTCTAGGCTAAAAGCAGGCTTTTTTTTGTTGTTGTTGTTTCCCAGATCAACCCTGGGTTTAGCTTGATAGGTGTGTGGGAGGTGTGGTCTGGTCTCAGGATATCTCCTCAGCTGGCCTGAGGCAAAGGCAAGGTCCGGGGGATGGTGATCCCAGCTTCCCTATTGTCTTCCCTTTTCCCCTGGAGGGCTGGGGCACACCTAGAGGCTAATGCGTGTTCCCGCCCCTCCTGGGGCTCGTCTCCCGGGCTGAGGCTTGCTTGGGTCTCAGTGCGAATTTTTCTCTGCCCTAGGTCGTCTGTCCCTCCAGATAGCCTCCACCACGGTAGGAAGAATCCCCCTTTGCCACCTCTCCAGCCTCTGGTGTTATGAGACCACCCGCCCCCTTCTGCTGCTCCCACTGATCCAGGATCAATCTGGGGAAGAATTTTATGGTTCCCTCACGGTCATCGGGGGGAGGGGAGAGCACTTACTGATCACTCCGGCATCCCAGCTCCTGGATGTTCAAGTAGTGACCCACTGAAGTCCTGTCTTTAGGCTGAAGATTTCAAAGGCTGTTGCGCTGATATCGTTGGCTCGGCCTGGCTTATCTCCTGCTTCGCTGGTCTCGCCCGCCACTCTCGGGCCCCTCGGGTCGCCTCCGCCCTGCCGCGCCGACCGCGCTGCGCTGTGCGCCGGGGTCTTACCCCCGCGGAACAGATCCCTCCCGTGGACCTTCCAGTCCAGCCTGGGCTCCGAATCTGTCAAAGTCCGTCTCCCACTGGATTCTACACCTCCAAAGTCTGGTCAGACTCTCCCCCCAGAAATATCCAAAGGAGTTTTTCCAGGAGCTTAGGTGAGTCGTTGCTTTCACTCCGCCATCTTGGCTCCGCCCCACCATGAATCTCTTTTAAATAATTATTTTATTTCAGTTATTTAGAAATATAATTACGTTCATACAAGTCCTGCATATGTCTTGTTAGATTTGACCTAAGACATTTAATGCATTTCTTTGATTTCATATGACTAGAGATTGCTTTAATTTCTTCATCTGAAAATTGCCAGTTCATATCCTTTGACCATTTATCTGTTTTTTTTTAATTTTTAAATGAAATTTGTTTTCCCATCTTTTCCTTTCTAAATTTGAAAGCATTATAAAAATATTCTGATTTATTTTGGGTCCTGCTATTGTACTGAAACTATTAAATTAAAAATGTTCTTAAAATAGTATATGGTATATAGTAGGTACTTAACAAATGTTTATTGATTCATAAAGCAACTTCTTATCAACGCATTTAGGTAACATTGCTTTTTCTTCTACTTCTTTTCTAGATTTATTTTTGACTTCTCATCATATTTAGAATTTCTGGAACTATACAAAATGAAAGTGGAGAATGAAGGCATTATTTCTTCATACTTAATCTTATGTTGGGTCATGATATATAATGATAATGGTTGGTTTTAGGAAGATGAGTTTTGTTATGAGTCAATTAGCATTAAGCTGCGCAAGTTTTCACAAAACAAAGTGAAATATATTAAGTTTACAAATTGAGAACTGCAAAAAAGTTCAACAGTATGTGTTACAATAGTCATTATAAGATGAGAAAAGTGAGGCTTGAAAAGTGATTACAGTTTTGGTTAGTGTAAAAGTCAGGATCTGGACTCAGACATCCTTATAGAAAGGAAAGGTTGTTTAATTCTTGTAGGCTTAATCATTTTAACATAAATTTGCATGGTACATTATGTTTTTCTATCTTGTTATAATCACATAATATGTACTTTAGGAAATAACAGTCCTTTTTCTAATTGCAAAACATATTGCATTATCAATTGCAGAATGATTTGTATTCTTATAAATTTGACTCAATTCTCTACATATTTTAAAAAAGGAGGCTTTTATCAGAGGCTAAGTCACATGGAGAAGGAAGGGGTGGAGCAAGATGATAGTGTGAGTTAGAGATTGTCGAGAGGGAGAGAGGAGGCAGAGAGCAGCTAGTGTGGGTGACAGAAGAGCATTTTGCATTCAGGTCTAAGTCCAACATGGTCATAGTGTGTTGTTTCATTTGTTTGTTTTTAAATATTGCTGTTGTTGATGGCATGATATATAGAATATTGGATGTGGAGTGTGGAAGACTCATCTTCCTGAGTTCACGTCTGGCCTCAGACACTTACAAGCTATATGACCTTGGTTAACCATGTTTGCCTCAATTTTCTTATTTTCAAAAAATGAGCTGCAGAAGGAAATGGCAAACCACTCTAGTATCTTTGTCAAGAAAACTCCAAATGAAAGTCAGAAATGACTGAAAACCATTGAACCAAAACCATATATTTACTTTGCTATATTATTCATCAAATTTGTATTGAGAGGGTTCAATACCTTCCATTAACATATACTACATGATGTTGAACAAATAATTTAACTTCTTAAAGCCTTGGGCAAGTCTATACATTTTAAAGAAGGAGACAATTTGCATTCGTAAAGAATGTCACCATAAATTCCTCAAAGTGATTAAACTGAAAAATAAAATCTACCTTTTAAAGAAAAGCACCAATATTGATTGGTGAAATTTGGATACAGGTTTCTTCCTTTATTTTCTATTTCACTGGTTTGTATCAGGGCCATATATGTCTCACAGAACAAATTTTATAAAGACATGTCTCTTCTATGCTTTTGTAATTGGTATTACAGAATATGTCCATTTGTTCTTTAAAGTTGATTGAATTCATTTATTTTTAATTTTTTTAATTTTTTTATTTTTTTAAATTAAATTTATTTATTTAACTTTTAACATTCATTTTCACAAAATTTTGGGTTACAAATTTTCTCCCCTTTTATCCCCTCCCCCCTCAAACACCAAGCATTCTAATTGCCCCTATAACCAATCTGCTCTTTCGTCTATCATCCCTCTCTGCCCTTGTCTCCATCTTCTCTTTTGTCCTGTAGGGCCAGATAGCTTTTTATACCCCTTTACCTGTATTTCTTATTTCCTAGTGGCAAGAACATTACAGTTGATCCTAACACTTTGAGTTCGAACTTCTTTACCTCCCTCCCTCCCCACCCCTTCCCTTTGGAAGGCAAGCAATTCAATATAGGCCAAATCTGTGTAGTTTTGCAAATGACTTCCATAATAGTTGTGTTGTATAGGACTAACTATATTTCCCTCCATCCTATCCTGTCCCCCATTACTTCTATTCTCTTTTGATCTTATCCCTCCCCATGAGTGTCGACCTCGAATTGCACTCTCCTCCCCATGCCCTCCCTTCTATCATCCCCCCCCCCCACCCTGCTTGTCCCCTTATCCCCCACTTTCCTGTATTGTGAGATAGGTTTTCCTACCAAAATGAGTGTGCATTTTATTCTTTCCTTTAGTGGAATGTGATGAGAGTAGACTTCAAGTTTTTCTCTCACCTCCCCTCTTTATCCCTCCACTAATGAGTCTTTTCCTTGCCTCTTTTATGAGAGATAATTTGCCCCATTCAATTTCTCCCTTTCTCCTACCAATATATTTCTCTCTCACTGCTTGATTTCATTTTTTTAAGATATGATCCCATCCTCTTCAATGCACTCTGTGCACTCTGTCTCTATGTATGTGTGCATGTGTGCATGTGTGTGTGTGCTCCCACCCAGTACCCAGATACTGAAAAGTTTCAAGAGTTACAAATATTGTCTTTCCATGTAGGAATGTAAATAGTTCAACTATAGTAAAGTCCCTTATGACTTCTCTTTGCTGTTCACCTTTTCATGCTTCTCTTCATTCTTGTGTTTGAAAGTCAAATTTTCTTTTCAGCTCTGGTCTTTTCATCAAGAATGCTTGAAAATCCTCTATTTCATTGGAAGACCAATTTTTCCCCTGAAGTATCATACTCAGTTTTGCTGGGTAGGTGATTCTTGGTTTTAGTCCTAGTTCCTTTGACTTCTGGAATATCCTATTCCATGCCCTTCCATCCCTTAATGTAGAGGCAGCTAGATCTTGTGTTATCTTGATTGTATTTCCACAATACTTGAATTGTTTCTTTCTAGCTGCTTGCAATATTTTCTCCTTGACCTGGGAACTCTGGAATTTGGCCACAATGTTCCTAGGAGTTTCTCTTTTTGGATCTCTTTCAGGCGGTGTTCTGTGGATTCCTTGAATATTTATTTTGCCCTCTGGTTCTAGAATCTCAGAACAGTTTTCCTTGATAATTTCATGAAAGATGATGTCTAGGCTCTTCTTTGGATCATGGCTTTCAGGTAGTCCCAAAATTTTTAAATTGTCTCTCCTGGATCTATTTTCCAGGTCAGTTGTTTTTCCAATGAGATATTTCACATTATCTTCCATTTTTCCATTCTTTTGGTTTTGTATTGTGATATCTTGCTTTCTCACAAAGTCCTTAGCCTCCATCTGTGCCATTGTAATTTTGAAAGAACTATTTTCTTCAGTGAGCTTTTGAATCTCCTTTTCCATTTGGCTAATTCTGCTTTTGAAAGCATTCTTCTCCTCATTGGCTTTTTGAACCTCTTTTGCCAATTGAGTTAGGCTAGTTTTCAAGGTGTGATTTTCTTCAACATTTCTTTGGGTCTCCTTTAGCAGGGAGCTGATCTGCTGTTCATGCTTTGACTTCAAGTCTCTCATTTCTCTTCCCAGCTTTTCCTCTACCTCTCTAACTTGATTTTCAAAATTCTTTTTGATCTCTTCCATGGCCTGAGCCCATTGGGTGGGCTGGGACACAGAAGCCTTGATTTCTGTGTCTTTGCCTGATGGTAAGCATTGTTGTTCCTCATCAGAAAAGAAAGGAGGAAATGCCTGTTCACCAAGAAAGTAACCTTCTATACTCTTATTTCTTTTCCCTTTTCTGGGCATTTTCCCAGCCAGTGACTTGACCTCTGAATATTCTCCTCACACCCACTTCGCCTCCTGATCCTCCTAGCCAGTGTTTGGGGTCTGAGATTCAAATGCTGCTTCCAGCCTTAGGGCTTTTGGTGGGGGCAGGGCTGCTATTCAGTGTAAGATTAAGTTCAGGTGCTGAGGTCGGGACAGGGCAGACTCTCAGGCTCAGTTCCCTCAGGGGGTTTATGCACAGACCTTCCACAATGGATTCAGGCTCCCACCTGCTTGGGGAGCCCCAGTCTGCAGCCGCCTCTCAGCTTCTACCTCCCGGGGGGGCCTGAATTATGGGGGCACCCCACTCCCCTCTCGACCCGCCAAAGAGACTCTCTCACCGACCCCTGTCACCTGTGGGTGGAGGGACTTGTGCGGGCCGCTGGAGATCCCATCCCTGAAGCCTGCTCGGATCTGTATCTCTCGGTGCCACGGCCGCTGCCACAGCAGGTCTGAGCTGGGCTCCGCGTCTGCAGCATGACGGACCTTTTGCGAGAGGTTTGCAGGTCCCTCTGTGGGTGGAGGGACCCGCGTGGCCGCTGGAGATCCCATCCCTGAAGCCCACTCGGATCTTTTCCTCTCGGTGCCACGGCTGCGGCAGGGCTGCACTCAGCTCCCAGTCCCGGCGCCCAGTCCGCAGCGCGAAGGATCCCCTGTGAGAGGTTTGCAGGTCTCTCCGGATCAGAAATCTCCCTCGCTCCAATGTTCTGTGGCCTCTGGGTGCAGAATTCGCCGTGAGTTACTTCCCTGTAGCCGTTCTATGGGTTGTGTGTTCGGATCTATGTGTATGTGCGTCTTTCTACTCCACCATCTTGACTCTGCCCCAATTGAATTCATTTATAAAGCCATATGGGCTCAGATTTTTTTCTTTAGGTATTCATTTAAAACTTACTCAAATTTTTTTTGAGATGAATAGGTTTATATTTTCTATTTCCTATTCTATTCATTTTGATAGCTAATAATTTTACATATCTTTATCTATTTTATTTAAATAATCAGCATGATTGATTATAATAGTATTACATAATTGGCTTTCTTCTCCATTTTTTGTAAATTTCTCATTCTCCCTTTTAATCTAGGTAATTTGGTTTAACTATAATTTCAATTTTTATTGAATTTATTAAAGATTTGTTATTTTATTAATCTTCAAAATAAGTTTTGATTTATTGAGTTTAAAGACTTTTGCTTTTAATTTTGTTTCTTAGTTTTACAAACTACATTTTTTTACTATTTGAAGATTATTAGTTTTTTGAGATATTATAGGTTATTTATTGAAAACTATAGGCAATAGCCTTTTGCTCACATGTAAAAATATATTCATGACTATCTATGTTCCTCTATGGTATGTTGTAGCTTTAATCCATTAATTTTGATATGTTATCTTACTTATTTAACATTTTTTTGCTATCACAATTATTTATTGTTTCTATTATTTCTCTTTCAGCCACCCATTGTTTTTCATTCCATTGCTTTGTTTCCATTCAAATATGTGTATTTTCTTTATATTCCATTATCGATTGAAATTTTATTGTGTTCTACAAAGAATATGTTTAATCTTTACATTTCTGCATGTGTTTATGAGGTTTTTTTTTAACCCAGGTACATAGTCAATTTTATAAACCTGTTGTGCAATTCTTAAATATATATATATATGTATATATATATATATATATATATATATATATATATATATATATATATATATATATATATATATATATATACATATATATATATATTACTGAAGATTTCTATTCAATAAGAATAAAAATTTGTATCTATTTTCCAACAGTTTTGTTTTATCCATTATTTTTCCTTTTTTGCTTGATTAACATCTGAAATCACTTAAAGTTTGTCTACACCCCTCAATTTGGCTATCTTTTTATCTCTATTTAGTAATTCATTTAGCTTTGTCTCCAAGTACATAGGTGCTATATCATTTTATCCATATGCATTTAATATTGACATTGTTTCTAATATTATTAATGTCATTATAATTACACCTTTATGTAGGGTGAAGTTTCCCTGTTTGTCTCTCTTGACAGTATCTATGTTATTAGAGATATATCTAAAATCTTACTTTAGGGGTGGGAGGCTAGGGGAAATAAGATGAATAAATTCTACTCCACTCTCACATTTTAACTTGGATTTTGATCTTTTAAATATGTTTCACATGTGCAGCAAACTATTTAATTTAATTTTATAATTAATTTTGCAAACTTCTTTTGTTTCATGTGTTAGTTCAGTCCATTAATATTGAAGGTTAATTTGTCAAATTAGCTTCCCTATATAAATCAGTTTCCTTGAGAAAATCTGTTCCCATCGTTTTCTATACTCATTCCCTGACGCCCAACCCACTAAGAAACATTTCTTTATCTCCTCTTAACCCTACCCAAGACCACTGGTTCTTGACTTGAACTTGAACTTGAAGCAATCTATTCCCCAACTCTGCCCTGCATCTCAGAAATACTTCTTCACTGATCTTGACTAACCTAATATCTTTCTCACTTTATTCAATTTTTGCTATATTATTTTTTCCAATTTTCCCTGCCCAGATCAGATAAGAGCACCCTCTTTTCCATCTAACCCTTAACTCTTTGTTCTGATGATCTTCATCTGTCATACTGATATTTCAAGAAATGAAATAAGAAGTCCCTTTTTAATCTCCCCATCCCCTTCTCTAGAACACTAAACCATCTTGCTGGCTCTCCCATTTCCTAAGTTTACATTTCAAAAAAAATCTTATTCTTCTCTAAATTTTTCTAGAAGAATGATTCAAAATTAATTAGTTTAATTACCTTTTTTAATACAAGAATCTGTTCACTTTTGTAGGATATGTTCTTGTGTGAAAATAAATGCCCTTTTCTTTTCACCATATCAAATTCTAACTTTTCTTTCCTTTGTTATCACTGCTTAACCCTTCTGAATAACTTTTACTGACATATGTTGATGAAAACACTTTTCTCCACCTTTTAGAACTCTCATTTTGACATTTAAAGCATTGGTGTTTAGTAAATCAGCTTCTTAGCAAATTAAAGTTGTTCTTCTTATCTGCTGGCTCCTTGAGAAGTTTAACAACTCTAAAGTATGATATTCAGATTTTTTTTTTTGTTTTATTGTGCTGATTTTTCTCCCTGGGAGTTTGTTGATCCTTGGATTATCTTACTGGTCTCCATCTTCAGGGATAGCTACCTTGATTTGTAGAAAGCTAAAGTGTTCTTCTAAATTTCTTTTATTTTGATTTTGCTTTAATATTTTTATTATAACTTTACATTTCATGTTAGATATCCTCTATTCCCTTTCTGAATATTTACTTCTTTAAGATATCCCATGTTCTGTTCTAAATCATAAATCCTTTTATCTTTTTTCTAATTTCTTAAAAATTATAAATGTCCTCCTTATATCTGTGTTTAATTCTTATATCAAGTTTCTCAATCATTCTGCAAGTTCTTTCATTAGTTCCTTTATTATGTCCAGAGTAGGATGTATGTATTAGTAAGGGAGGGTTTATTATTACAGTGTTGTTCCACTGTCCTGGAGCTTGTACACATTCCTGATTATTCCCATAGTATTTCTTTATTGTGTCAGGGATTCTTTTTTGTTTACTAATTTTTTTTTAGTCCCTTTGCTAGTTTCTCTGTGAGGTTCCTTTATGAAGATTACTTTTCATTCGCTACCTTTTGTTGTTATTCTGTTTTCCTCATTGGCATTTTTGTTCCTGTTTAAAGGTAATAATGGGGAATTGGGATAATACATTACCAATAACTCAAACATCTTGCCAGTAGATTGTTGAATCACAATAACACTGGTGTTACCACTGCAAATGAAAACAGTAGAAATTAAGTCATATAGATAAATGGAAGGGTACTTCACAAGTTCTCCTTGGAAAGGCAGATAAAGGGGATAACTAAGTCGGTTTTATCAGAAACCCAAACACAACAAAGAAAATTTTATGGGATATTTGTTCATCTCATGTTACATACAGTTATAATATTTAATCTTTTTTGCCCTGTGCTCCTTTGGCACACTGGTGAAGTTCATGGAATCTTCTTCAGAATGTGTTTACATGCATTTTATACACACACACACACACACACACACACACACACACACATACACACACACACATCAGATTAAATAGCAATTAAATATATTAAAATATAGTAATCCAGAAATTTTAGTAAATCTATAGATTAAGAACATTTGTGATCACAGTGAAGAAGGTGAGCATTATCAAAAAGATGACTAAGATGATAATTGTTGCTTCTGTGTCAACATCAGTAGTAAATAGATGATGTAATTTAATTCTATAACAAAAAAAGTTGACTGGTTCCTCCAAACCAAGTTACTATGCCTTGAAACTTTGAGTTTTTAATTCAAAGATGAGTACAGGATAGAAGGGCAAAACCTATATATGGAAATACATGTCAGGATTAAAATACGAAAAGAGGCTAATTATTTGTGGACAAGTTTAAATCTTTCAACCATCTGTTTCTAATGCTTTATTCAAGTAAAGATTGAACTTAGGAGATATAGTTAGTATTGAATAACATAAAAGTCAATTTGACTAAATCATAAGAGGCAAATTTTTATGGTTAAGCTTTCGCTTTGCCTTGACCAGAACTAGACTTCCTTAAGACTTAAGAACCAGAATACCAATTGGCAAGTATCCTCCATTGTCTCATCAAGTTCCCCTTTAGAATGTAAGGTCTTTGAAGACAAGAACTGTCTGACTTGCTTGTGTTTGTATCCTAGGAATAAGAATGCTGCCCAAAAAACAATAAACAATTAAAAATTTTCATGCATACACTCTCTCTCCCTTTTCCTCCTCCTTATCTGTTCTTTCTTTCTTTCTTTTTCTCTCTTTCCTTCCTTCCTTCCTTTTTTCCTTCCTTCCTTCCTTCCTTCCTTCCTTCCTTCCTTCCTTCCTTCCTTCCTTTTTTCCTTCCTTCCTTCCTTCCTTCCTTCCTTCCTTCCTTCCTTCCTTCCTTCCTTCCTTCCTTTTTTCATATTCCTCCTCCTCTTCCTTCTTCTCCCACCACCTCCAAAGCCCCTGTCTTGTATTTTCAAAGCAATGGTATAAATCTCAGAGGTGAGCTGCCCTAGAATATGTCATGGAAAAACATTTGCAATGTAACTCAGAGTTGGAATGGGTTATGGACAGGCAGAGAGCAGAGTATACTGCAAGGTCTATAGCAGACCTAATCTTCAAGTTCTAGAAAGAAATAAAAGGAATCTCTGGGACTTCCAGGTAAATTTTCTTTATGAAACTGAATCAAACATGGCTTCAATCATTTGAATTTTAGCACTTTTTTGTCCTTGGACAGGTCCTCCTTGTTACAGGAATCCCTTTGCATGAGAGACTTCATCCTTGGAGCTTTACTCATACACAGTTCATCAGTTCTCACTGATGTCCTCTAACCTCTTTTGTCTCCCTAGAAAACAACCTATCAATCAGAAAGCACTCTCACCTTCCTCCAGGTGAAGGGGTCTATCCCAAAGGAGTAGAATAAAAGGACTTAGATTAAAGCAACCTAAATTTGCTGGTTATTCCTGAATATATCACAGAACTATAGCTCTGAAATTAGAATTTGTCTGACTTGCGTCATATATTCTTTTTTTCAAAGCACTTTTCTGTCATTCTCTTAGATGCATTTGCAACAAGAAAGGTTATTTTAGGCTTTGGGAACAATCAGAGTTGTTGTTATTGTTGTTTTCCATCTCAGCTTAGTAAGTAGGACAAAAATATCATATGTGAAGGTTGCTGGTGTGTTTAACAATAAAATATATTAAAATTTAAAAATATATAATAATTAAATGTCCCTACTGCAGTCAGTCTGGTTTTCTTGCTCTTTAGTGTACATGTCACAAATGCTTCCCTTGTTAGACTTCCCTTCTCCCATCTTTCAACTTTTCCAAATCCTACTCATTCTTTTAGAGCCAGGTTAGGTACCATTTTCTACCTAAAGCTTTCCCTAATTACTTAAGCCTATTCAGTTCTGACTCTTTTCTGATTTATATTATTTTTTTACATCTAAAATATACTCTATCCCTTTCTTTTGTCCATATCTATGATTTATCAGTGTGGAAACTCCTCTCTAATTTAGATAAGCAACTCATCTGCATCACCATTTTAGAGACTTTTATGGCTCAGTGATTGGTTAAATGATTGCACCAAGTTCATAAGGCTAATATGTGTCAGAGGCAGGAATTCATCCAAATCTTCCTGACTTCAATTATTTTTTTATTTGAAAGAGAATTTTATTATCAGTACAGTTGAAAATGACAATGTATAAAAGCACAAGAGGCTACTGCCCTGCAGGGTCCCACTTCCCTCCCACTCAGAATGCCAGGGAGAAAACAGTCGAAGAAAACATGCAATCATAAACAATGACCAACTCTAAAGACAAGAGGTTTGGTCCAAAAGAACCCGACATAATTCATCCAATGACTGAGAACAGCTTTGCTGAGTAAAATTAAGATATTGCTGTCGTAGTGTTTTCATTGGACTTCCCTCAGTGAACCTGGGGGCCTGCTTGAGGGAGATGAGGACCAAGCGCGTGAGGGACACATCGCTGGCCGGCTTGCTAGACTTGAGGTTAAAGTTACACAGTGAGTGGAGCCACGCGTTCCCACTCAGCGCCAGGAGAAGTCTCTTCAGCATCATTTACAAAGGCTTCTTCAGCTACCCTGTTATCACTTTTGTTTTTTGTAGCTGTTCATCTCCTCTCGAGTACCATTCTTCCAACTCTTTTATTTCTTTTTCTTTCCATTCTGCTTCCTGCTTCTGAGAATTCGCATCGAGGGCTTCCAGACGATTCATTTGTTCTCGCCGTTTACGGATACTCTCTGGTTCTGATTGTAATCTGTCCACTTGGGGAAAAGCTGCAGGACTATCGGTTGGACCATTACTCTCCTGGTAGCATTCTCCATTCATCACTCCATCGATGGCATCCGGGCCCCCGGGGGGCTCTTCTTGCAGGGAGGCGGGCACACTGCCGCTGTCCAGGATGCTGAAGCGCTCATCGTTCTCCGTGCCCGCGATCTCGCTCTCCTGCTGGGCTAGGAAGGCCGCGACCGAATCTTCTTCGCTGCTGCTGCCGCCGCTAGTCTCCCCTTTACCCACCGCAGGACCCCTCCGGGCAGGGGCTAGAGCGGCCGCCGCACCAAACGGGTCTACCTCAGCCATGGCACACAGAGCCAGAGAGGGTGGGCAGGGAGCAGGACCAGGGGAGGCAAGGCAGTCAAGGAGGTTGGCGGCCACTGTGGTGGTCCTGACTTCAAATTATAACTCTCTCTCTCCACTTTGCCAACTCTATGTCTCATTTCACTCATACTGTTGCTTAATTTCTTCATCCCATTTGCCTAATTCTGTTATGAGCTTATCAAGAGGAAAGAAACAGCATGATAGAGTTGAAAGGTTGCTGATCAAGGTGTCCTAAAACCTGGATCCCAGCTGAAGCTCTGCTACTGAAGAGCGGTATATCCTCAGACAAGACACTTGAATTGTTGGGTATCAGTTTCTTCCTCTAAAAAAGAGGGAGTTGGTGAGGTTAGACAGACAGGTAGATAGACAGACAGACGGGTAGAGAGACAGACAGATAGATGAAAGATAAGTAGGTAGGTGGATAGAAAGAATGAACTGTATTAAGTGCTTAAAGCTCCATGCCTTAGAACTGTGCTAAATGATAGCAACACAAACACAAGCAAAAAAAAAAAATCCCTTCCCTCAAGGAGCTGCCATCCTAAGGAGGGAAAACTAAATATAAAAGGAAGCTATAAAGAGAGAGAAGGAGAATAACCAAGTGGTAACAGGGTGGGAAAGTGCTCATTGTGAGCACTTTATTGAGGAGAGAGGAACCATTAAGGAACTTGGTCAGCAAGAGGTGGAGCTCATGGGCAAGGAGAGTGAGCACATCCGCATCATGGTGCTGGTCCAGGCTCTCAATGTCTCAATTCAGATGGAGTACGTGGTCCAGGGTGAGAGTAGCACCACCAAGTCCCGCATCTTCCAGGAGAGCTCTGAGCCCAAAGTGGACCTACTGTACAGATCCAGACACTGATGGCAGCATCCTTTACAAATATGTGGGATAGTGCCAAAGTCTCTGCCTATCTGCCTTTGTCAGTGGTGGGATCAGTCTCTCTCCTTTCCCTCGCCTCCTTGCTAACAAGCACTAAACGCGTGGAAAGGTTTTTTGCTATTGTAAAGGGTAATGTTTCACATTCCTATCTCCTTTGTCATTCATGGCCTTCTGTATTTTATTAAAGTGGATGCTTGTACTGAGACATAAATAAGTAAACAAAAAACAAACAAACAAATAAAAATAGACATCCTGCGAAGTAGTCTTAGAGCAATGTTTAGAAGCACTGAGAGACTGAGGAGTATTCCCTTAGTCACAGAGCTAGTCTAGATCAGAGTTATGGTTTGAATTCAGTCCTTCCTGACTCTAGTAACCCCCAACCCTCTCCCAAAGCAAATTGGAAATTGTTCTGCAATTTATAGTCTTGGAGAATTTTGGGGGGCATTGAAGAATTAAGTGATTTGCCATGGGTCACAAACCTAATACATGTCAGAGACCAAACTTGAATTCAGGTTGCCCTGAATCTGAGGTGGCACTGATTCTGGGGTGGCCTCTCTGTTATTGCATTGGATCATAACTCAATAAAGATGACAATTGAAATGAAGTAGATAAGAATAAAAATATGATTCAGTCTATTTCCAAAAGTAGAGAACCTAAATTTTATCCCAACAAGACGAAGATTAGGAAATGTGAGCTGAGCATGAATAAAATTTTTCAGTAGCGTTTGGTCTCAACTAACTATATAAAGTTCTTAAACCTGTGCTCTATAGTTATATACACAGGGCAAGTTTGTTCAAAGGAGGCTGTGGACCCAGGGCTTTCTCTCATTTGTGTAAGGCTTGGGTAAATCAACAGTGTCTCCCATCTCCCTCCTACATGTTTATCCAAGACAAGTAAAGTTGAGAGAAACCCAAAATAGAAAGGAAAATAATTCAGCAGGGGGAAAACTGACATGAAGAGTAGAACGGAAAAAGACAAGGACAGACCCATCAACTTTCCATAAGTAATGAATAATAGAGGAAACATGACTTTATGAAATGGATGTAGGTAGCATTTTTATATTGCCTTAAGGTTTACAAAACACTTTACCTAAATTATATCATTTGGTCCCTTGAGAGGCAGCTGGTATAATTATCCTCATTTTGTTGATGGGATAATTGAAAATGAGAGAAGCTAAGTCATCTGCCCAGGATCACATAGCTAGTAAAGGTATGAGGCAGCATTTGAACTCTCTTATTCTTGACTCTAAGTTCAATCCTCTATCCACTGTGCCACCTAGCATCCTTATATTATTATAAGTTTATAAGCCTTGGATAATTATCCAAGGCCAAAAAGAAGTAGTACCTAATAGTTTAGCTTCCCCTTCCCACAGCTTCATGGGTCATTATACAAACACTTGTAAACTAGGACCCTTAGGGATCACGGATCACACCATATTGCCCTGTAATGATGGCTCTGGGTAAGCATTTCTAGTCAAAACAAACACTGTGGTGGGAGAATGGTTTCTTTCCAAATGTCTACTGCTCTGGTTACCATTCTCTAGTGTAGAGGTATAATGTTCTGTCCATGTCCTTTGAAGTTTCATAAAAACAACTCTCAGGCTTGACCAATTTGAAATATAAGGTAGGAATGATCTTTACAAAAGGTTTGCAGTTTGTGACAGTGAGGGCTAAAATAGAAACCAGAGAGACAAACAGAACATCTCTGATATTAAAGGCAACTGACTCTGTTGTTTTGTACCCTGTGTAGCCAGAAAACACAGAAGTATTTCTTCCTCAATCCACCTTTCATTTCTGTCATCATTTCCACTTAATTCCAACCTCACCTAGGAAAATATAGCCTGCAACGTAGCATTATATTTAGGAAATGATAAAGGAAGATAGTAGTAAGTCAAAAAGAATGATCTAACTCACGTGAACATCTCTACCTTGCTCTCCCCTCTCCCCACCTCTCACACCAGAAGAGAAGGAAATTGCTCTCATGGTGAACAAAACAACAGAAATAAGGGACTATTTAAATATCCTGTGGTTTTTTTTAATGTCAGGTGGTTAAAAGTAAAGCATAAAAGGAAGGAGAAGTGAGTGAAAAAAGGATATATAAGGGGAAATAAGGAAGAAAGAACCAACCAACTAGAATGGAGACATTTGCATTTGCATTTTTGTTTGGCTCACAATCCAATTCATTTCCCTGCAATAAGCATTTATTAACACCTACTGTATGAAAAGGGAGAATATTGTATATCTTCAATAACTGACAAAGTGTTTAAGAGTATATTCATGATAATTTGAGGAGGGTAAAAGCACCAACAATTAAGGATATGACAAAAATTTTCCCATGGGAATCATCAAGGGCTAAGAGAAAAAAGCAGTCTTAAAAGATGCAAAGGAGTCAAGAAGGATGATAAATGAGAGGTCTTTGAATATGCAATTAAAAGAGGGTGGTTATCCTTAGGTAGATCTGTTCTTGTTAATAGGAATGGAAACTAATGCAAGAACAATGAGAAATGAGTGAAGGGTAAGAAAATGGAAGTGATAAGTTGTTTTTTCCCCTTCTATAGAAGATTAATTGTCAAAGTAAAAAGAGATATGATAACAGGTGATAGTATGGACCAATGAAATTTGTATTTGTATATGTGATACATATGTGTGTGTGTGTGTGTGTGTGTGTGTGGTGTGCGTGTGTGTGTTAAAAAATAGGGAGATACAGGCTTGTTTGTAGGAAGCAGAAAAAAAGCCAATAAATAGAGATTGAAGGTTGGAAAATAAGTATAATCAAAAAAAACAAGTCCCTAAGGAACTGAAAAATGGAAGGAATCAAATGTACAAGTAGAGTTGTTGACGGGGGAATGTTCAGTTCAGGATATCACAATCAAATACTTTTGAACTCCTTATTTTAATATTGGAAGAATAGTGTCTGAAAGGAGCTAAAAGACCCAGGACACTGGGAATTGTGTCACTAGATCTCCTTTATGTCTTGCAATCCTACAAGAATAAAAGTGTCTAAAGAACCAGGATTGTAGCTTTATTTTTTTGTACTTTCTAGTTTATGTATTAATGCTACATATACATTTCCACAGAGCCATGATATCTCATGGATTTGAACTTTCTTTTCACTAGTGAAGAAAGCAACCCATCTCTTCTTTATTCTGTGCTCCTCTTGGCTGCACACATCACAAATCCTTGATGATGTCTATGACATTTTCAAAATTTTCTTCAAGGACATTATATCTAGTGTATACACTTTTAGCATATATATGACAATGTATACATACATGTGTTGTATGCATGTAGTTATATATGTATTTATCTGTGTGTTTATACATATGCCTATGTGTGGATATATGTTATAAATGTGTGTATATGTTTATGTGTATGTAATATATGTATGCATATGCATGTGTAGGTGTATATGTATGTGTATGTGTATATGTATATGTGTATAATGGGAGTCAGCATGATAATCTCAAAGTCACGAAGATTTGGATTCAAGATGCACCTCTGACACCTATTGACTATGTGACCCTTGGCAAATCACTCAACTTCTCAGTGCTCTAGGAAACTCTCTGAGATTATAAATTACAGAAAAAGTGCTTACCTGCATGGGTAGAGGTATTTTCTCACTTGGGAGTTCTCCTAGTTTAAACAAAAAATCATAGGTACAGTCCCTATCACTATCCATATACCAGTGTAACAGACTGTCCATTTTTACCCATTAGGCTTACTACATGACAGGTCAATCTCCTTTTCCAGTCATTCATCTCTTGGATGGTGCATTACCCTCATCTTTCCCTCAGTAAGTGCTTTTCTCATTTTGATGACTTTCTACATGAACCATCGAGAAGAAGGAGAAGCAATTCAAGTCAATCATGAACTCAGTATATTAGAGACCCAAGACCATGATTTGAACTCTGTATCATGTATCCTCTTCCTTTTACAATCCTTCACTTTTTTGGCATTTGTTCTCTCAGGGCTTATGTGAAATTGTTTCGTTACTGAAATTTTGAAAATACTATAATTCCTCATTAAAACCTACCTTAGAGATTGTACAAGATGATTCAATTCAACAATATATGCTCCTGCTACTAGTTCAAGGTCTGACATATTGTGTACGATATAAAGAGGGATGAAACATAAAACTAGAAAGCCTAGACCCTTATTCTCCTGACCTTTTTTGGACCTCAGGAGATTGGAAGCTCTAATACCTTCTCCTAGAATGGAAAAGAACAATCTCAGAGGCCAAAGATTGGATCACTGGGCCACATTGCCTGACAATGGAGAAGACCCCAAGTCTTCTCCCCTTACAACATTTTCTTTTCTGTTACAATCTCAGCAAAGGAGTCAAAGAACTCATCATGAACTCATCTGAAGAGAAAAAAGACCAAAAAGATTAGGTTAAGATTGACTTAAGCTTTTATGAAGACATCCGTTATTTGGTTTCTAATACAAATGGGGAAAAAAGTTTCTTCCTAGCATGGCTAAAAGACAGAATCAGGTAGAGACTTTACACAAACACTAAAATCTCTGTCAGGCACTTATGTTCTATATCATCACAGCTCTCTTGGAAGCTGACTGTCCAGAGTCCCCAAATAGGGAAATGCTATCCAAAGTGCTATGGACATGAATCAGACTTCATTTTATATGAGCATAGGGTGGAACATGGGAACATAATTTTTTATGAGAGAAATAAGAAGGAGAAAGGGTTGGGTGGAGAAAGATCAGGGAAGGCTACATGGGAGATGTTGCTCTTGAGTTGGACCTTTAAGGATGGCCAGAATTTGAATAAAAATTTTGATTTTTTTTAAAAGGGAGTGATTAAATTCTAGGGAAAAGGATGGTAGGAACAGAATGTAGAACAGAAAGTTTGAGATGTTTTTGGTAGAACTTATAAGCAATGAGTATATGACAGTGAGTGATATGAGATGAATGAAAGGACAAGTTGCATCAAGCCAACCTCGAATTTTAAATTAAAGTAAAAAACATGTCCTGTGTGCTTGGAACTAAGGATGTATTTTTTTTGAAAAACAAACACAAAACAATTCTTGCCATAAAGCAACTAAGGTGACTATAACATGTGAGTGGGCAAATTTGAGAAGTTAATAAAAAAAACAATTTGAGGAGAGAAAGAACAGTAATGATTGGAAGATGAAGAGAGATCGTATGATATGGCATCTTTGCTAAGCCTGTATTTGGAATTGGAAGGGATCATAGAGATCATAGAAACATAAAATGCCAGAATTAGAATAGACTTCTAACACATCCCCCTCATTTTGTGGATGAGAAGAATGGAAGCCTTGTCCCTTTGAACTTCATGGCTAACCAAACTTAAACAGCTCTTGACTTTTGTATTACATAAAATCGAGGTCTCTAGATACTCTGAAATAATGTCAAAGGAGAGAAAAGAATCACAGAATAATATATATTAGAGCTTGCAGAGACCTTAAAGAAAATTTTAGCACCTTTGGTCTCTAATAATCTGTTAAGTCAGGAGAATTGATTCCAAATACAGGCTTTGTCACTTACTACCTTTATGATTAAGTACAAATACCTTTATCTCTCTGATCTTCCTCTGTGAAGTGATGGTAGTTGAGCTAGTTCAGAGCCTGTGAAGTGAAAAAAAAATGATGACTTCATTTCAATATAATTGATTTTTTTTGTACCCTATGGATTTCATTTTGTCCATTTAAAATGTTCTGCTAAGGGATCCATAAGTTTTCCTAAACTCTTAAAAGAGTCCACAACAAAAAATAATTAAGAACCCCTCCATGGAATAAATGATTTCTAAGATGCTTTCCAGGCTTAAATCTTATATTTCACAATCTCTCAAGGTCTCAATTTTCCCAATATGTAAAATGAAGAAGTTGAACTACATGGTTCTTAATGTCCTTCCTAATTCTAAAATCCAATGCCCCAGTGTTCTCCCCCACCCCTCAAAAAGCAATTATCATTTGAATTACTCTTCTTTCTGCGGAATGAGAGATCTTGAGGACAGATGCTTTTTTGGAAAGGGGGAGACTTCACACACCTTAGAAATCCCACTCTATTCCACCTGAAAGTACTGTCTCCTGGCCTTACTCAACAACTGGATTTTCTGATGATTTACTCTGTGTAATGCTGGCCAGTATTAGCAGTCTGTAAAAGAACCAAAATAATAGATTCCTAGCTGCTCTGCTGACCCAGCCCTAGGTTCCCTCCATTAGCCTCTGCTGCCTGACTCCACTCTCATTATAGGAGCATATACTGAAGAAACAGCAGAGTGTAAAAATGCAGTTATAATAGTACATGATATGGGGAGGGCATATTCTGTTGGCTATCTCCATTTGCCAGGGGAGTATTTTATTCATTCTACATGCAATTTCAGGTGTGTGCTTGTATTTTAATGAAAACTGTTGATAAGCCAAAAGTAACAGGTGTAAATAGCCTTATAGAGAAGTGGGACTTTGGGGCTGGCATTGCTATTGACTTGACAGAGCTTCTCTTCAATAGCACAGGCTAATCTATTGTAACTGTTTTAACCCACTGGCGCTTAGTCCTGTTTGATGATAATGTAACAACCAGAGCAGGCATATCAGAACATTAATAATGAATGGGTATTTCAAGGGTGCACAAAGAGAGTCTGTAGATGTTCTAAAGAGCCACATCAGGATTTCGCTATTATCTGCTAAGAATTCCTGTGTGAAGTTGATAGAGATTGATTATACATCCCTTATGTCCTTCCCTATATTAATCTACCTCACTTCAGAGGAGCAGTTTTGAAAGCTGCTTATAGACAGTCACTTGGCCTAGAGCAGCCCTCTTAGAGAGAGCTCAATAGATTTAAATATTTAAAGTCCCTCTGCCTGAGGCTCAGTCAGCCATCCCCTAGGATGGTTAAGGAGAGAGGGAAGTTGGCTGTTCCCTTGGCCACCAGGTGGCAACCTGCTTTCAGCTTCTTTGAGATGGCATCTCCTTTGGCTTTCTGAGCCCTCTAAAATGATGCCATATAGTTTTTGTTTTTGTTGTTGTGTGCCTACTCGAGCAGAAATCGGTACCACTGCAGTTTCAAGGATGAATGAGACCAAGTAACTCAGCTCCTGAAAGAAAGGCAGTGGAATTGTAATAGAAAGAACATTGAAACAAGAAAGATGAGTCTTGGTTTCTAATTCTTTAACAAGAATTTAACAAGGTGTCAAAGTGGATAGAGTGGTAGACCCTAAATCAGGAAGATGAGGTCAAATCCTGTCTCAAAAACTTAAAGCTAGATGACCCTGGGAAAGTTACTTAATTTCTCCAGTCTGTTTTGTCATCCATAAAATGGGAATATTATTAGTATTTGATGTACAGAATTGTTTTGAACAGGACACATGCGTATAACATATACACATAGACATTTATAGGTATAATTACAGACATGTGTGTGTATGTATCATACATACCATATCATGTAACATGTCCAGATAGAGAGAGATATGTTCCCATACTATAGATATGTAATCTTGCCATTTTCTAGTTGATTAACTTCTCTTGAGTGAGTCAATCCTCCCAGGACTTACGTTTCCTTATATCAGCTGAAGATAATGATAACTACACTACATTATCTGCAAGGCTATTTCTAAAATGCCTTAATGGATCTGGTCTCATCAATGAGGATATTCCTTTCATCAAAACTCATCTTACCTTTTCATGTATGATTCTTCTCTGTGTTGAAATCAAACAAACAGGCATTTATTAAGTGCCTACTATGTGAGGAGTACTCTGCAAACCTCTAGAAAAACAAAGACAAAAACAATTCTTACCCTCAAAGAACTCATATTCTAATGAGAGAAAGAAAATATGCAAATAACTTTGCACAAACAAGATCTATATGGAATAAATTGAAAATAATCTCAAAGGATAAACACTGACATTAAGGAGAAATGAGAAAGGATTTTTGTAGAAGGTGTGATTTTGGTTAAGAATGAATGAAGCTAGGAAAGTTGTGGGGCAGGAGTGTGGAAGGAGAGAATTCTTGGCATGGGCTGAGGGGCAGTGAAAATACATGAAGTCAGAAGATTGTGAAAAGAGTGGCTAAAAGGCCATTTTAGCTATATGTGTAGAAGTAAAATGACAAAAAAAAAATGGGGAAAGTCCAGGTTATGAAGGGCTTTAAAAGCCATTTAGAGATTTGGGTGGGTTTTTTTTTTTTTTTTTGCAATTAATCTTGGAACAGGAAAATATTGGATTATTGAATGGAGGAGTGATAAGGTGTGACTTACATCTTAGGATGATAAATTCCATAGCTGAGTGAAGACTAAACTTTAATGGAGACTTCAGGTGAGGAATCTAACTACAAGACTACTGAAATAGTCTACTGAAAAGTCCTGAAGAGGACTTTTACCAGAGTAGTGAGAATATATGAGGAGAAAAGTAGATATATATGACAGATGTTGAAAAGAGAAATGACAGGATTTGACAAAAATTTAGATAGAGAGAGAGTGAGAGAGGGAGAGGGAGAGGGAGGAAGAGGAGGAGGAGGAGGAAAAATGGGGAAAAAAGGATGCAGGTAAATGCACACTTAGTAATCAAAACTCTGAATATGAATGGGACAAGCTCATTCATGAAATGGAAACAGCAAAATATAATTGAAACCAGAATCCAACAATGTGTTGTTTACAAGAGACACAATTGAAACAAAAAGATAGACATAGACTAAAAATAAGGGGCTGGAGCATAATCTATTATGCTTTGCTGAGGTTAAAAAAAAGACAGGAGTAGCAATCATGATATCAGACATAGCACAGCAAAAATTAAAGCTAATTATCAGAGGTGAAGCAAGGGTGATAAATTTAAAATAACTGAAGACAATATAAAATACTTGGGAGTTTACCTGCCAAGAAAAACTCAGGAATTTTATGAACAGAGTTGCAAAACACTTTTCACACAAATATGACCTAAACAATCAGAAGTATCTTAAATTCTCATGAATGTACTGAGCCAATATACTAAAAACTATGATTCTATCAAAATTAATTTACTTATTCAGTGCCATACCAATTAAACTATCAAAAATTATTTTATAGAGTTATAAAAATTAATAACAAAATTAGTCTAGAGTAACAAAAGGTCAATGAAAAAAATGTGGTGGAAGGTGGTCTAGCAGTACCATATCTCAAAGCATATTACAATGAGGTAATCATCAAAACAATCTACTAAGAAATAGAGTGGTAGATCAGTGGAATAGATTTGGTATACAATATACAGTAGTAAATGAACATGGCAATCTAGAGTTTGGTAAACCCCAAAATCCAGACTTTTGGGATGACAACAATTCACTATTTGTAAAATAGTGCTGGGAAAACTAGAAAGCAGTTTGACAGAAATGAGATATTGACTAACATTTTACACTGTATGCCGAGATAAGGACAAGTGGATATATTATTTAGACATAAAGGACGGTATCATAAGGAAATTGGAGGGGGCGGGGTGAGCAGTCAAATTTTACCTGTCAAATCTATGGATAAAGGAAGAATGTATGACCAAGCAAAAGATAGAAAAGATCATAATAAGTAAAGTGGAAAATTTCATCATATTGCATTAAAAAAGTTTTTTGCAAAAATAAAACAAATGCAACCAAAATTAGATGGAAATCAGGAAACTGGAAAAAAAATTGTAAAAACTATCTCTGATAAAAGCCTCATTTCTTAAATATATAGAGAATTGAGTCAAATTTGCAAGAATACAAGTCATTCTCCAATTAATAAATGATCAAAGGATATGAATAGACAATTTTCAGAAGAAATGAAAGTCTTCTATAGTAATATGAAAATGATCTAAATCATTCTTCATTAGAGAAATTCAAATTAAAAAAAATTCTGAAAAACTATCTCACATGTA
Source organism: Notamacropus eugenii (assembly GCF_028372415.1). Lineage (NCBI taxonomy): Eukaryota > Metazoa > Chordata > Mammalia > Diprotodontia > Macropodidae > Notamacropus > Notamacropus eugenii. The sequence continues at coordinate 184,703,598 of NC_092872.1, read as the reverse complement.
TCAGATTGCCTAATATGACACAAAAGGAGAAGGACAAATGTTGAAAGGAATGTAGAAAAATTTGAACACATGTACTGTTGGTAGAGTTGTAAACTGATTCAATCTTTATAGAGAGCAACTTAAAACTATGCAGAAATACCACTCCGATGGCTATAGAGAGCAAAGGAAAAGGACCTCTTTTGTACAACAATATTTCTAGAAGCTTTTTTCTGTGGTGGTAAAGAACTGGAAATTGAAGGAATTCCCATTGATTGGGAAATGGCTGAACAAGTTGTGGTATATGATTTGATGGAATATTACTGTGCTATAATACGTGATGAAAAGGATATTTTCAGAAAAAAAGACTTATACAAACTAATTCAAAACAAAGTGAGTAGAACTAGAAGAATTTTGTGCACAGGAATAGCAATATTGTATAATGATCAACTATGAAGTCCTTAGGTATTCTGAGCAGTATAATGATCTAAGACAATTTCAAAGGACTTATGAGAAAAAAATGCAATCTACCTTCAGAGAAAGAACTGATAGAATCTGAATGCAAATTGAAATATAATTCCTTCATTTTACTTTTCCAGCTTTTTTGCAATATAGTTAATGTGGAAATATGTTTTGCATGATTTCACACGTATAATTGATATCAAATTTCTTCACCTTCCTATGGGTAGGGAAGAGAGCGAAGGGAGGGGGAGAATTCAGAATTCAATTTTTAAATGAATTTTAATAGATAAGAAATTGAGAAAAAAATGATAAAGAACAGAGTTAAGGGTTTTAAGGCAGATGGGAAGTTGGAATGAAAAAATATGATCAAATAAAGGAATTTCAATGTTTATGAGCATGGTAAGTAGAACACGCAGTCATGGCAAGACCCACTGAATGGCCATCTCACCCTATGGCTGAAGGGGAGTGGGAAATAAGACAATTGAGTTACTAGGAAATTGGGGTAGACCAGAAATTCTCAACCAAATAAGATTTATTGTGTTCACCAGAGAGGGTGGCTTTCCTGTTCTGGTAAAATCACACTATTTTTGGAGGGTGTAGCATTTTTATATGCTCTGGGGAGATGGAAAGGATTAGACATGGGGTATCTGACAATGACCTGTAACAGTTCTGTTCCCAGGACTCTGGTGCAGATCTTAAGTCATACTTGTTTGTTTGTTGAACCCAGAATATTTCAGTTAGGCTAGTTCTTGGAATCATATTGCAAATCAGGACATGACACCTTGTCCTGGGCTGCTTAGCATTTAAAGCACAAGTCAGGAAGCATAAAAGGGAAGGGGTATGGTTAGCATATGATAAAATGATAGGATCGGAATGCATAAAGTCCCCTAGTATAAGGTCCAGTTTTGAAGAAGGAAGACAGTGAGAAAGGCATTGAATTGATTGGGGAAAGGATAGTCTCCTGGAAGTAAGTAGAAAATAATTATCAGAATCTTGATTGGGTAATAAATATAGATTGAATAAGCTTCAAGAAAGAAGCTGTTACTAGATGATTGTGGGTAGGAGGAGAGCCTGGAAGTGGCTTTGTGAAGCAAGAGATATTCTAACGCTGCTTCCAAAACCAGTGGGGAGGCGGGTATGAGTGAACATGTAATCAGTGATGGAAAGGGTGGCCAGAGATGCTGTGCCATCAATAGGAAGCTAGATATTAGTGAATGAAAGAAGATAGAAATAGTGAGGAGAAAAAGGCTTAAGATAAAAACAAGTTCTATCATAGAGCCTTCACTTAGACTCACCTCTCTATTTTTGGGGGGTGTGCTTTGAAGTTGTTTTTTTTTTGCATTTTATTATCTCAGTTGAAATTAAAGTAAACTGAGGCACAAGATCCAAGCATAATCAATTTATTAGCAAAACATGAATTAGCTAATAAATAGGGTCTTAGCCTCCTCAGCAAGCTAAAACCCTGAAGGAAAGCTGACAGATAAATTTTATAGATAAAATGAGGAGCATCCAAAAAATAGAAAGCAGCATCATAGATGTGGAAGACAATATGGTTGGTTACAAAAATCAGAAGCATCATAGGCAGGGGAAGAATATGATAGGCTGAAAATTAGGAATGTCAAACTAGTAACAAGTCCTCCTTTCATTTTGCTGGTTGGGAATTCTGATTTATTTAGTCCACCTGCATGAATAACTAATGACATACATACATACATACATATATACATATATATGTATATATAACAGATTTCCTCTAATTATACAAGAACAAGTAAGATATAGAGATAAGTTTCTTTTAATTGAAATAATTTATAGGAAAACAAATTTTAAGCTTAAGTTAGAGAAGACTGAACTCCTGTACATATGATCTTATCAACTTAAATGAAAGACAAAGAAGCACGACTTAGGCAGTTATACAAAATGTCAGCAGTGAAACAGAGAAGAATCAATTACTAAATTGAATCAATTTTGCTATTCTCATTATATTTCATAGATACTGATGAAGTAACAGGGCTGTTCATTGCTAACCTCTTCTTTTCATTACCTGACAAATGAATTCCTGTCACAATAATACTTTTTAAAAATATTATTCCTTAAACCATATCTTCCACACAGATCATCATTGGAAATGCAATTCACTTACTTGCAACTTTATGGGTAGAATGTTTTTGCTAAAATAATATGCTCTGGGGCTAGGAAGTACCTTGGGATCTTTAATAACTGAACATTTCCCCCAAACGTAATCCTCTCCATTCCCTTCCTTCTATTCATATTGTCCCCTAAGTCATTATATTTCTGTAGTGCTGGTCCCAAGATAGGTGTTGATTTACCAACTCAATGAATTATCCTTCCAAATACCTCTGATTAATAAACAATTTTCATGCACTTATTTTTCCTACATGGATCCTTTGGACAATATCTCTTGAGTAACCATAGATCTCTTTGAAGAAGCTCTGTAATTTTTGGACTTTAATAACCAATGCCTTAATGTGCTTTAGTGTGTACAATATTATGTATAAAGAGGAGAATCTATGGGCCTTAAGCATCTATAGGAAATTTTTCTTCTGTTTAGATAGGACATTTTCCTGACAGTTACAAATACTTTTGTTGAACATACCTCACTATTTTATGACTCATTTGAGAATAACGGATTTTTGAACAATCTCTGCATGGCAGTGGCATTTGAAAGGAATCATGCATGATCTTATTGAATGCATAATTTTTTGAAAGAATTTATAAGGTCACATTTTGCTTTGTTAAGCCAAATGCTTTTTTGGGTGAGGGGCAGATGGAAGTATTCAACAAACAGCAAACGAGAATTGATAGGTTCTTTGCATCATGTAATCAATTATGTAATACTAAATGTGATATTTTATATTGAACATTATGCCCTCCTTTGTTGCAGAGGTAGGGGACTTTGAGTGTGAAATAGAGTATGTATTCTCAAAGGTAGTCTGTGTGTCATTTGATTTTGCTGTGCTTTAAAATATTTATTTTTCCTTTTAAATCTTTGTTATGATGGATGTCTTGCTGACTGGAAAGGAAAGATATATGTGGAATATAACATAAAAATAGAAGATGATTTTTTAGCGATCCTACTCTGATGTGCCCCAAACTGTTAATTCACTATAAGCAATGCAAATATGTAAGACTGTGTTCTCTCTCCTCAGGTTATTGCCTACTGAGGAAAATGGTACCCACACGGGGCAAGTTGACCAGTAACCCAAGACAGAATAAGCTAAGTGCCAAGTGAATGATATGACTATTTGTTACCAGACTATAGAAGACATAGAACTCACTTTTGTCTAGAGGTCTAAGAGATGAATTTATGGGGAAAAAAGATTTGGGGTTTTACCCTGAAGGATGAGCAAGGTTTATAGTGGCAGAGAGAAGTGAGGTAGGGGAGTGGGAGAGGGGCATTCAATGGGGCAAGAAAGCTTGAGCTCAGGCTAAAGTCAGATAACGTACACCAAGTCATTCATTTAGTGCTGTAAAGTAGTTTCTCCCAGGAGCCCAATTTTTCTATCTGTAGTCTGTAATGAAATGAGTTATATTGGGCAATAGAAGAACTACATTGATATTTGTCAAGTAAATTTCAGAATCTGGCTCCTCTCTCCATCATCAAAAAGGGGAGATTAACTGCATTTGTGCTAGTGCATACACACACACACGCACACACACACACACACAGACACCCACCTCGCAACAACACATACCACTCTCCAGTTGAATTTAACAAAATATGCACTCCGTAAGTATGTTGTCAAAAATCTCCTGTTTCTTGTTAATGCGGTACTCTGCAGGTGGAATAGCAGAGACCAACCCATACATAAGCATTTCAAGGTATAACAACTGTAACAGCAAAGTAAATAAAGGAGTCTATTTTCAAGGTCTCAGAGGCCCTGGCAAATTAACAAAATAAACAAAAAAATCAACAATTGATTTTCAGCAAATTTGGGTGATGCTGTAGACCAAGGATTTTTTAATCTCTTGAATAAGTGAGTGATTAAATCACTTATTAAGACCTTAATTTGTGCAAACAACTGTGCTAAGTACTAGAGATACAAATAGAAAAGATTTTTTTTTTACTTTCAAGGAGTTCACATTCTAAAGTGGGGGAGACCAGACACATGGAAGGTTTCAGCTACAAGTCAGATGGATCTATCTTGTGGTTCTAAGAGACAGAGGCAAAAAATATTATAATTCCTATTCTTTAATGTCATTTCCACTAATAAAAATCATATCAATTTCTAATGTTCAACCATTTGACAGGACAAAGGACTTTGGTGGCAAGAACTGTTTTTTTCCAGGTCTTTAGTAGCTGCATTACCTTCAGGGACAATTGCCAAGCTATAACTTCACAGTGGTTCCCTTCCCAAGGAGATATCCAAGGGTACTGACCTGAAAGCATTGCTGTTCTCAAGGTTCTTAGGTTCAGAATCCAAGGCTGTCATCTGTAAAATGAGGCCTTAAAAATCTGTCCAGCTAGATAAATCACTGATTCATGACATCATCCTAGTGGGTGGTTCCATTTGAATCCCCAAAATTCAGAAGCTCCTTTAAGACTTCTTCAATGGCAAGGAGCTCAACAAGAATATCAGTCCTGATATGGCTGTTGCCTATGATGTAACTCTCCTGGATGCCCTTCCTCTTTCTCTTGGAATTGAAAGTCCTGGTAGAGTTATGACAATTCTGATCAAATATAATGCCACCATCCCCACTGAAAGTACATGCAGACCTTTACCACCTATTTGGACAACCAGCTTGGTATTTTTATTCAGAATTATAAAGGTGAGAAAAGAGCGATGAAACTTGCCAAGTTTGAAGTCACAGGAATCCCCCAACACCCTGGGATGTTCCTCAGATTGAATTAACATTTGACATTGATGTAAATGGCATCTTCAATGTTTCTTCTGTGGATGAGAGCACAGGTAAGGAGAATAAAATCATCATCACCAATGACAAAGGTCCTTTCAGCAAAGAAAATATTAAGCATGTGGCATATGAGGCTGAGAAATACAAGGCTGAGGATGAGAAGCAGAGAGACAAGGTCTTCCAAGAACTATCTTAAATCTTATGCTTTCAACATGAAGACTACCATACAGTGTGAAAAACTGTAAAGCAAAATTGGGGATGAAGATAAACAGAAGATCCTTGACAAATATAATGAAATAATCAACTGGCTAGAGAAGAACTAGACTGCTGAGAAGGAAAGAATTAAAGAAGGCCTGAAAGTCCAGCATTACTAAGCTGTGCCAGAGTACAGTGGGCATGCCAGGAGGCAGGCCGGGTGGGTTTCTAGGTAGAGCAGGCACATTTGGAGATGCTTCTTCTGGACCTAACATTGAAGAGGTCAACTGAATTCACCAAAAGAAAGAGCTTTCCAAAAATTAAAGTAATCAAATTTGTAATGAAGACAGTAGCAGTTTAAAAGTTAACATTTAAGCTACTATATAAATCTGGACATTATACATTCTTGAATGTGTACAGAGGGAGAGAAGTGAACAACATTGCACTTTATCAGTACTGTAAACAAGTGGAAATGTAATTCTTGTCCTAAGGAATAAAATCTATTTAAAATTGACACCATAGGGGAGCAAAGTTGCACTATCAGTAGAAGACTGGGATGGAAGGTATTTTAAATGGGTAATTTAAATGGGCAGATCTTTCATGTTCATTAATAGGTCCACATGATCTGCCTGAGTCACATAAGTCTGAGTCACATGGAGCCTGTGGGAGAAGGAGTTTGCTGAATGGGTGGAACAGAAAGCCGTGGAGCTACAGCAGAGCTGAGAGGAAATTGATCAGATGGCAGTCAGAGCTAAGGATGCAGGTGGTTGGATAGTGTGAGTAAAAGAACTTGTTTGTGATTTTGTTTAAGGGAGCCTGTTTATGATTTGTTTAATGGAACTAGTTTGTGGGAAGCCTAGCAGGGGGAAGGCTTGGGGATAGTGTTGTTTTCTCCATTGTTATTGTATATAGATTTTTGTTACTATGATGGATTTGGCTTTCTGGTGTCTGAATAAATGTTTTGGCTCCTGCCTTTCATGTGGAGAGTCTCTGGTATTTCATGATTCAGAATTGTACTGGGATATTCATGGCCACTATCAATGCTATGACTATCACATTGGCATTACAGGTGTGCACTCCTATGAAGGAAGTATAGAAAGTATGGAGGTGGTAGAGAAATGAGGAAATGTGCACATCTATGGAAGAAACATGTCCTCCTGGAAAACAAGCATTCCTCTACTAGCTCAGATGTCAGAACCTGGTGCAAAGCCTCACTTGCCACATGCTAGCTGTGGTTCCTTTCCTTAAATAGCTCGTTCTACTTGGGCATCAATTCTCCAGCCACTGAATGAACATTTTATAATGGGAGCTGTTAGTGACATATGGATTATTCATGGACACATTGTGGCTAAAGTAAAACAAGGACTCCGCAAATGAAGAGCTTTTAGAAAATTAATTAGATTCATTTATAGACCTTGTTAATCAAGACTTGCTAGACCTATTAAAAAGGAAAGTCATATATTACCTTAGGTAATGATCTGTGCTTTCTTGAAGCTGTTAGCTTGTGAGAATGATGGTGAAAGTGTCCTCTCCAAGCCAACGTAAGATTGTCTGATGAGTATGGGGTATTCAGGAAGGACCAGTACTTCTGGTGTGAGGGCTGGCCAAGTTGTTTTCAGGGCTGCTTTTCACCACTGGTGTCCACCTGCCACTGAACTCTCACCTTTGTTGCCAAGAAGCTGTAGCATGTGCATATCTCAGTAAAACTGTATCAGCAGACAGGCTAAACTGGGTTGAGGGTAGTCAACAAATCTCAAGCCTGTCAGTGAATTGGTGGGTGGGGTTTGTCTATCATAAGCATGTGAAGTCTTCCCATGGTGGAATGGGTAGATGAAGACAACTTATTCCAATGGCCATGAAGGCAGTTGAAACAAGATCTGGAAAGTGCTTACAGCTTGTTTAGACATCAAGAAGCTAAGGTCATCCATAGTGTCCTGGAACTTCATCAGTCTTCCTGACTATTGTCCTGCCACTGGACTTTGATGACTTAGGAAGAGAGACTTAGGAAGAGCCAATGATTATGCAACTCTGCCTCACTTAAATTCAATGAAGGCAAATGTCAAAACATCATCCATGATGTCATTGGTCCTCTTCAAAATGACGGATGAACAAGATTGACCACTTTTATACCTACCTGTGAGAAATAAATCACTTTTTTTTCCCTTAAGGATGAATGAAAGAAAATTTATTTACTAAGCACTACCTATGTTATAAGTAATGCACTAAGTGCAGGGAAAACAAAAAGCAAAGACAATCCCATGCCCTTAAGAAGCTGATAATTTAATGAGGGAAACAACACACATAGGGGGTGGTGGTCAAGAAAGGGTATTTAGTTTCAGGAAGTTAGAGTGATTGTTATTTGGACCAAAGAGAAATAGCTTGAAAATGCTCATCAAGGGACAATAGAAAAGTTGATAAAATTACAAATGGTTCATGTTTCCACAACTAGAGAGGGGCCCTATCACAGCAGATGGCCAAGGATATTTGAGGAGATGGCCTGAAAGGATTGAATGATGTGAAGCATGGAGGGGATTTCCTGAAATAGTATTCTAAGAAAGGTAGTCAACAATCAGGAGAATATGACCCAATCCAGGAATTCCTTCAGGACAAGGTCCCTGGTATGGATAGAAAGGAGATTGGGGAGGAGGTTCTGGAAGAGATGCCTATCATGCACAAGAAACCTTGATAGGTGTTGGGATAATACAAATATGAATACTACATGACCCTAGTCTTCTCAGAGTTTACAGCCTAGTAAAGGTTGAAATAGCATGTAGATATTGCAATCTTTGTGTGAAACGGACATAAAGAAATATAACTAGACTATGATAAGTGCATAAATTAATAAAAAAACAGTATTATATCCAATGAGAAGGGAAATTCTTCTCTTCATTTACAAGTAAGGGAATTATGAATAAATTCCAAAAGGAAATGACCTTTTATTGGTTCATGAATGATAGGTAGGATGTCATTGGGAGAGACTGTCAGGGGAAGGAGTTCTAACTCTAACTCTAACTTTAACTTTACTATGTAAAGTACATTGTGGATTTCAAAACACCAAGTAAATATGTTATAATTGTGATTGTGATGATATGGATGGTCATAAATGATGTGGGAACAAGAAAGCACAGAATGGATTCAAGGAAATAGTCTAGCTTGCTGGAGTTTTAACTATAAATTCTTGGTGACAAGTCAAACTTGCTACAATAAACTAAGGAGATATAAAATCATCTAAATAAATATGGCTTACAATAGAAACACAATGAAATAAATTTACTTTTAATTCTATCTTTAGACATTGTGCCAAGTTTTCTTTTCAGTGATACATACTTCACTACTGATATAGTCAAACAGAGAGATATCTATCAGAAGTACATAGAGGAGATTCCTAAATTGAATGGGAGATAAAACAATCTAAGCTCTCACATCCCTTACATTTATTAAATGCTTACTAGATTCTAAACATTATGCTAAGTCCTAACTAAACAAATATAAATGCAAGGATAATCCTTACCCTCAAAAAACATATTATTTTTTCTAAATTATTTTATTTCATAAAACATCTATTTTTTCTCTTTCCCACCTCCACTCCTTTATGAAAAGAAAAAATAAAACATTTTTAACAAATATACATGATCAAGCACAAAACTTCCATAATGACCATGTCTAGAAATGTTTCTTTCATTGTTTATATGAGTAAATCCCCTCTCTTTTAGGAGGTGGCTAAATTCTTGATCATTTGTCTTCTGGAATGATTTTTGATGATTTCATTGATTTAATTTCTAATGTCTTCAAATTTTTGTTTTTAACAATGTTATTGTTATAGTAAAAATTGTTCATATGACTCTACTTACTTTACTCTGTATCAGTTCATCAGTTCATCCAAGTCTTCCCATGTTTCTTTGAAAGCAGCTTTTTCTTCATTTCTTGAAACAAAATACATTATATCCATATGCCATAACTTGTTCATCCATTCCCCATTTGATTGGCATGCCATTAGTCTGGTTCTCTGCAACTACAAAAAAAAAAGTATTTGTAAATACTTTTGTTCATAGAGCATCAATTTCTCTTTGATGGTTTATAGGGATATAGACCTAGTAATGTTATTGCTAGGTCAAATAGTATGGAAAATTTAGTAAATTTTGACATGTAATTTCAAATTGCTTTCCAGAATAGTTACCAATTCACAGCTCTACCAACAGTGCGCAAGTGTACTTGATTTCTTCTAGCTCCTCCAACATTTGTCCTTTTCTTTTTCTGTCAGCTTTACAAATTTAATTAGTGTTAAATGGAACCTCAGAGTTACTTTAACTTACACTTCACTAATTATCAGTGATTTGGAGCATTTTTGCTCATTTGGTTATAAATAGCTTGGATTTCTTCCCTTTATATGTTCATAAGCTTTTGACCTTTTTTCAATTGTTAAATAACTCTTATTCATACAATTTTATTGGTTGCCTATGTAACTTAGAAATAATGCCTTTACCAGAGAAACTTGCTACAAATATTTTCCTCCCAATAAGATATTTCGTTTATAATCTTAGATACACTGGATTTGTTTGTGATGGAAAAAAAAAACACTTCAGTTTTATGTAATCAAAATAGTCTATTTATCTTCTGGGATCATCTCTCTCCATCCTTTGATAATTACCTGTCTTTCTATCCATAGAACTGACAAGCAATCAGTTTTTCCCTCCAATTTGCTTATGATATGACCTTTTATATCTAGGTCATATATCATTTTTGAAGCTTTTCTTTTCCAAAGGTGGATAGCATTTTTTATCAAAAGTCCTTTAGAACTATCTTGGATCATTGTATTGCTGACAGTAGTTAATTTATTCACAGTTGATCATCATAAAATATTGCTATTACTATATACGGTATCGTCCTGGTTCTACTCACTTCACACTTTGTGTTGGTTCATGTAAGCCTTTCCAGGTTTTTATGAAATCATCCTGCTTGCCATTTCTTATAACACAATCATGTAATATCACAGGGTTCAACTATTCCCCAATTGATGGGTATCCCCTCAATTTATAATTTTTTCCACCACAAAAAGAGTTGCTATAAATATTTTTGTACAAGTAGGTCCTTTTTCTTTTTTTATTTTAGTCTCTTTGAGATACAGACCTAGTAGTAGTATTGCTGAATCAAAGGGTATACAGTTTGATTGCCCTTTGGACATAGTTCTAAATTGCTCTCCAGAATGGTTGGACCAGTTTGCAACTACACCACCAATGCATTATCATCCCAATTTTCCCACAACCCCTGCCACATTTATCATTTTCCTTTTCTGTCATCTTAGCCAATATGATAGGTGTGAGGTGCTATGTCAGAGTTTTTAAAATTTCTATTTATCTAATCAATAGTGACTTAGAGCCATCCAAATTTACTTTCCTTTGGAGAGGAGAAGGAAGGGGAGGGGGAAACAGACAGGAGAGGAGAAATTGAGTCTACTCACAGGGTTGTGTTCCTCTTTGATTGCCGAAGAAGACCATGCCATCAGAGAAGTAATGACATGACTTGCACTTGACTTTGTTTTGAGTGAGGGAGGGCTATGAAAGGTCACCAGCCTCACTTCTCCTCCAGAGCCATCTGAAGCCAGTGACCTGATATTCCTCAGGATGACTGGAGATGGCCTAGGATGCTCTGGGAGACCCTGGCCCCTCCAAGTCCCAGGTAAAATGGTACTTCCAGAATGATTCAGTTTAGGGAGATCAAATTCACCAGTGAATGACTCAGTTCTCTCCTTATGTTTAGTCATGTCAACAGGGCCTCTGAGCAACCCTAGTTAGTGATAGAGAGCAGTAGGAGACTTGGCTAGAGGAGTAGGATATAGTACTCCATTTGAATGTTTTTTTCTCTTTCTAATGCTTAACCCTAAATGCTCTAAATACTATTTTCTAGTTTACTCAGTATTTTTTGTCAAATAGTGAGTTCTTGTCCCAAAAGTTTGGATTTGGAGATTTATCAAACTCTAGATTACTGTGGTTATTTACCACTGTATATTGGGTACCAAATCTCTTCCACTGATCCATCACTCTATTTCTTAGCCAGTACCAGATAGTTTTGATGCTTGCTACTTTATAATATAATTTGAGATTGGTATTGCTAGGTCACCTTCCTTCATGTGGTTTCTTCATTATTTCCTTTGTTATTCTTGACCTTTCCTTCTTCCAGATGAATTTTATTACTTTTCTAGCTCTATAAATATTTTTTGACAATTGAATTGTTATGACATGGAATAAATGATTTAATTTGGGTAAAGTTGTTTGTTTTCATTATATTGCTTGGCTCTAATGCTCTCACTGGACAACATGAGTAGAGGAGTAACCAAAATCTTTGAAAACCATTGAGAACCAAAAGATAGTGACTAAAACTCACAGGATTTTAAAAATAATTCCCAGCAAAGCAAAAAACCTTCTCTTCACCATGTGGTTAGATGACTACATGTTCACACTCTATCCAAGGTACTTTCATTCCATGTCATCATATTTCTCCTGGAAGCAGGAAGTAAGCTACCTAGCATCTCCACATGAGGGAATACAGTGATGCCATCTTCAATCAAGTGCCAGAACACCAGCACATATTATTTTTTAATTTCTAAATTATACCCCTAGACATTCATTTTAACTAAATTATAAACATTGCCTCAACCTTCTTTCCACAAATCTTGTATATTAAAAAATTTCCTCATTTTTGCTTGACCAGATTTTTATTCTGTCACTATGAGAAATCCAAATATTGATCTAATATTGCAAGCTCTTCAAATGCTGTGACTGTGTTCACTCATTATCCCATAATATCTAATATAATGTTAGGTACATAGTAGTAATTCCTTCTTTAATTTAAGCAAAGACTAAAAATTATCTTCTCACTCTTGCTTTCTCCTAAGAACTGAAAAAGTCACGGGAAGGAATTTCCCAGGAAGCACTTTCTCAGACAGCTGAACCAGACAGTTCAACTCCATTCCTAACCCAATGCCTTTGATAGCTTCTGTCCTTAGTTATATTTCTATTACTACTGTCCTTGGAGGAGCTTCCCATTCCCTTCAAATAGATTATAGATGCATTAAATATTAGTGTTGGAAGAGTACTTCGATATCTTCTAGTCCAGCCTTCCACCAAATGGAACACTCATTTCGAAGACTTCCTGAAAATGTCACGTTTTTGAGTCATCCAGCATATAAATACTGTTGGCAGCAACTGGAACCATATTACCTCATGAATGTGGAAACCCTGTCAAATTGCCAAATGAGATTTGTTTGCTTGTTTGCTAAGATGAAGTAATAAAAGCTTCTACTTCACATGGTTGTTGTAAAGATCAATTGATATCACATGTAAAGTGTGCTACAAACCTTAAAGTGAAATATAAGCAATAGCTAGATGGTTATGCTGATGCTCAGTCAGTCAACAGACATTTATTAAATCATGTGCCAGGTACTGTGCTAAACACTGATGATGACAATGATGAAATATGCCTTTGTCTTTCTAGTTTTCTTTGCTAAGCTCCAGGAGAATAAATTAGTCTCCTCTTTGTCAAGATGAAACTTGATGTTTTAATGCAGTGATTATAAATTTAAAGTATTTTCCTCTGCAAAATAAATACCTCCAATCTCTTCAGCAGACATCTGACATCAGTAAAGCATTTATTAAAAGAATACTATGTGCCAGGCTTGAGAAAACAAAAACAAGATAGTCCCTGGCCTACATTCTTCTCAGAAGATTTAACATTTATGAAGGAAGTGAGGTAGCATCTACTTTGGTTTGATGATCCTTCTCCATCCTTGCTGTCCAAATATAAACAAATACCAGCTTGTCAATATCCTTCAGAAAAGAACCTAGGTTGTTTCCAGACTTTACAGATTCATAACAGATGAGAATCTTAAGAGAACCCAGGAGTCATCTAGCCTAACTTATAGCATTAGTTATGTTTATAATATCATCATCATGAAAATCACCATCATCATAGCTAGCATTAACATAATACTTTATGGCTTGCCAAATATTTTGAAAATATTATTTTATTTCATCTTCGCAACAAGCATAAGAGATAGGTGCTATTACATTTTACAGATGAGCAAATCAAGGCAGGTAGAGGTTATGTGACTTACCTAGATTAACACAACTGTCAAACTTCTGTATGTGGGATCTGAACTCTGGTCTTCTTGACTATAGGTTCAATGTTTTATTCCCTGCATCATGTAACTGCCAGTGGTCATCCAGGTTTGAAAACTTCCAGTTATAGAGTCAACCCCCTTCCTCCCGAGGCAGTCTAATTTTTTAAGTGCTTCAAATTATCCTGACTTTTTATTTCTATTCCTTCCATCTTCAATCTCTTCTGCTTCTTTTCCATCACAGGTTTCCCTGCCTCTAGTCTCTTCCTCTCCAATATATCCAGTATAAATTACCAGATAATTTTCACTCTAATTAACTCTAGCTTAAATTGATCCCTCTGAAGTTTCCATCCATTGGTTCAAGTTCTGTCCCATGTGGCAAAAGTTGAAGTGTGTAATCCTTCTTCTATTGTGACAGCAGTCCTGTCCCATTAGAAGTCTTTTGTGGTTTTTTTCCAGCTTAAGCACACCCAGTCCCTTCAGTAAAGTATCATATGGCATAATATTGAAGCATTTTACTCTGCTATTTTGCCAGCATCTGGGGAAATAGTCAGCTTATCAACATCCTTCCCATGTCAAAGCTGAACATGGTGTTCTAGATGTTGTCTGACCAGGACAGAGAGCAGTAGAGATATTGTCCCCATCTATCTGGATACCTTCATTTCCTCTCTGATTCTGACTGCTGCTCCATGCAGCTCCCATCATTTAGAATGTATCATATTTACTAGACTCATTAATTTCAGAACCAGAGGTTCTGCATTTATTTATCACAAATAAAATACCCATCCTCTCAAAATCAATCGATTTGCCTCAAGAGTACAACTGCAAGAATATGTAAATAAAAACAGTGCCACTAGGTAGCAGATACAGGCTCTAACCATGGTCAGGGAGTTATTTGTACAGAGCTTGCCAGAAAACTTTCCTTGAAGGAAAGAAGTTAAGTTTTATTTTGACCCTAATAATGATTAAATGGCATCCATAGCTGAAAGCATCATTGCCTCTCCCTTGACAAACCAGGTTACTGTTAGTTTTCACTCAGTAAACTTGCCCTTAAGAGGAAAAACAAAACAAAACAAAAACATCTTTTCCACTCCCACACTTTCCAGTGTCCTCTTCTGTAATGAGGAGACTGAGTTCCTTCTAGCTCTTCGTCACTGTTATACATTAATTTTAGGTTATTTTGTTCCCTCTACCCCAAAGGATAATTCTGGTTTTCTGGTAATTTACCAGTGATGACATATGGTCCAGATGTCAGTCCTCAAGGATTTGAATGGTGATGGCTTCATCAGACACCTGTGTGGTGGACGACAATAGCAGTTGTGAGCCCAGCACTGCACCCCCCCCCCCATGCCCAACTCCCATAGCACGCATGTGTGACTTTGCTTGGGTAAGTGGACACCTGGGGTGTCTGCAAACCCACCAGACCCCTTTTTTGCCAACTCTGTTAATTAAGACCCATCCAGATGGTTTGGCACATCTCAGCACAATAGCATAATTACAGAGGAATGGTCTAACTCCATTTTTCAGGAAAAGGGCCAGGGATTATTTGAGTTTGAACGTGTGGCCCCACTAGAGATTTTTGGAGACAGGTGAGCATGATCCTCAATGAGCTGGAAGGCAAGATAAAATATGTTAAGCCTCACTTTATGTTTTTTTGCCTTTATTTATGAGAACATAACTGCCTTCATTGAAAACTACTTCTAGGATTTTATTTACTAACTTTTAAATCTGGAAAGGGCAGCTAGGTGGCTCCGTTGATAGAACAGTGGGCTTGGAATCAGAAAAACTCATCTTTATGAGTTCGAATATGGCTTCAGATACTTACTAGCTGTGTGATGCTGGGTAAGTCACCTAACCCTCTTTAACTCAGTTTCCCCATCTGTAAAAATGAGCTGGAGAAGGAAATGATTAATCACTCCAGTATCTTTTCCATGAAAGCCCCCAAATGGGATTACCAATAGTTGAACACTACTAAAAATGACTGAAAAACAACAAAAAGACCTTGAAATAGTGGCCTTAAAGAGATTCAAAATCTGGCTCAGCCCATTTTTTAAAGATATTTCTTTTGTTCTTCCCTTCTCTAAGCCTCTAGTCCAAACAAATTAGTTTGTAAATCCCAGAAAACATCCTTCCAACTTCTTTTTTCTTGGTTATATTATTACCTACATTTGTCACTATCTGATTCCTAATCTCTCCCTGTGAAAATTCTAAACATCGCTCATGGCCAATGTCCTAATTAACATCCTTCATGAAATTTTCCTGACTACTCTAGCTCTCAGTGCAGTGTCAGAATAGATTTCTATCTTTGGTAGCCACTATAAGGAGAACAAAAAGATAGGATTCAACTTCCCACCCATGTGGGAGGTCTCTCTTTTCTTTGGAAAGCATATCAATAAAGGAAGTTAGGTAATACTTGGTTCCAGTAACAAATCTTTTCCTATTATCCAGATGGTCATTGTCTGCTTCCAATGCTTGTGATTAACTTGGTCATCTTGCTGTTTGTCAGCAGAACTACTCAGGTACTAGATGCCTAGGAGTACAAAGAAAGCCAGGATTATGAAAAGAAAGAAAACTCAGAGTTCAGGAAAAATACGACTATAGCTTTTCAGAGAAATTGAGGAATGAAAAAGTGCTTTTCCTATTTTGTAGCTTGAAGGGAGCTGCTGGTTTTGCAGTAATTTGCATTTTTACTCAGTTTTCTGAATCTGCTAAATGCTAACTAAAATATAACATTCTAGAATGAGTCTGGATTCAAAATCATGGAAATCTTTGAATGTAAAGGAAAGAATCATGGACTTCATTATTATAAAACTTACAGCAAATGAAATCTTTTGTGAAGGGATATGATGTAAACAGAGATGTCCTTTGAGAATCATGGGGAATGATCTGTTGATCTATACTGTTTAGATCAGAGAGCAGACTAGAATTAAGCTAGAATGAGAATCAAAGAAGTAGGAATGTAAAGAGTTAGAGTAGTTTAAGGCACCTTTACCTTAGGGTTGTTACCCCTAAATATACTCCCAACGCTTCCTAACCTTTCTTATATGTGAGAAATCATTTATAAAGTCTTTCCTGCTCTATAAATGTAGGATCCCTGATAGAATAATTAAATGAATATGAAATTGTTTTGATGGTCCAAGAGAAAGGGTGATACAGATTCTATGACTGTGGGTAGTCTCTCCATTGATTAAGGTTATAAATCTTTGCCCTTTCATCACACATGCTTTAAAAAATTTTTTTGAGTTGTTCTAGTCAAAACTATCCCAATCTAAATCACATATTCAAATCTCTATTACAGAAATCATCTGGTATGCTACTGAATTAAGCAATAATCCACCCTAAAATTTTACTGACATAGTACACATCCAACCTCCCTTTGGAGATTCCTAATGAGAAGAGAACCCACTACCCTCCAAAGGCAGCCAATTACATTGTTCAAAGGCTGTTAATTTTTGCCAATCATTTTCCTAATATTGAGACAAAATCTACTTCTCTTCAGCATCTACCCATTGCTTCTATATTTGTCTTCTTAAATTAAGGCAAATCAGTCTGCAGTCTCCTCCGTATAATTCTTTAAATACCTGAAAGTTGTTGTTATCTTTCCCCCACAACCATTCAAATTTTCTCTTCTTTAATTCCTAAATCCAATCTGATTAAATTAATGATCATTTGAAATAGCAAAGGAAACCCTTAGGGTATTATTGTATTTATGTTATTACGGTTCACTCCAGTAACAAAACTTCACCAACTAAGCATAAAATATCATAGAAAATATTGGCTGAAAAGCTGAGGTTAAATGATGGTAACTCCATGAGAAACAAAAGAAATACACATGAATATATTTGTGCATATGTGATCAGTGAACACATAAATGCATTTTCTAAAGTCACATATGAATGGGTATAAATAACAATGGTAGAAATTTTTACATAAGTGATAGGAGAGATTGATAGCTTATTTACAACTGAGGAAGGAGCATAGAGTAAAGTTATAAAGCCAGAAGTAAGGCATGGAACCTTGGGGGGGGGGGCACTAAGACTCTTTATCTCTTTAAAAGGAAGAAGGCACAGCCTAGATAAAACCCAAAGTTCAAGACTGAACTGTCGCATAATAGTCATCATTAATAATGAGAACTTGGGAGAAGAGAGAATTTTCTTTTGACTTTCAGCTTAGAGATTGGATACCTAAAGTTCTAGGCTTTCTTCAAAAAGAGTCTCCTGGAGGAGAGAAAGGCTTTTGGAAGAACGTGATATGTTCGTGTCACTGCCTATATCATATTCCTCATTCCCCTATTGTCTCATTGATGACTTTAGAGAATGTATCTTTGGGTTAGACTAGGAACTCTCTAGGTTAAAGTGAGAGATATCTCACTACCAGTGGAAGTAGTATTCATTTTTTTTTTTTTTGTATTATATGCTATATCTAATCTGTATATTTTTTTTATTTCTATGTGCTATTGACTTAGCAAATGGGTTTATTCACTATTCAATATTTGTTATTGTCCTCGAATAAATAGCATTTAGTGAGACAGAGGTCAAGTTTTCAGATATTACTTGGGGCTCTCCTTTTTCATGAAGAGATATAATGACTGGGAGAGCAGCTTGAACCTAAAAATCATTTCTCCTAGTATAACACTATTTAGAGGGACAAATGGATATAATTATATTCCAATACACCCTCACTAAGGAATGCACAGAGACCAGCCTCTTGGTTGTAGTGTCTTGCTTAGCTCTTAGCAGGGATCAAAGATTCATGAAATATTTATGACTTCCTGTTAGCCAGATTTAAAGAGACCCATGAGGACATACATATAACCTACATGGGCGACTCACACACCTTACATATACATATGTGCTTAGACTAGAACCTAAGTGAAAAAGAATGAGGTACCACCTCTTTCTCAGATGCCTGAAGGGAAGAGGATAATCTAACCCTGTCTAATTTAATCTGTCAAGATGTTATTAAGTATCTATTATGTATAAGGCTGTGTTCAAATTCAGGTGCCAACACTTACTAGTTGTGTGACCCCAGGCAAGTCACTTAACCCTTTTCACCTCCATTTCCTCATCTGTAAAATGAGCTGGAGAAGGAAATGGCAAATCACTCCAATATCTTTGCAAAGAAAACCCCAAATTGGGTCATAAAAAGTCAATCATGACCAAAAACGAGTGAACAGAAGAAATGCACAGGCCACTATGCTTGGTGGTTGTTATACAAAAGCAAAATTCCCTATGCCCAGGAAGCTTAGAGTTCATTTGAAAGGTTATAACATGTAAGTTGATACAAACCTGCTTATGTGTTTGAGATAACCGATTTGGAAAAGAAAGCCTCAAAATAAGAAGGTTCAGAAAGACTTTCTTATGCTTGGAAATTTGAAGAGGTAGAGATGAGGACGGGCATTTCAGACAGTCTCCATAAAAACAGAAACATGAGATAGAATAAAAGGTGTTGGATGTAGCAAGTAGACCCCTCTGGATGGAATATTAAGAAATAGAAAAGGAGAAATGTGAATTAAGTCTGGGAAGATGAGCAAAAACGAAATGGTGAAGGATTTTCTTTAAAGACCTGACAGAGAAGCTTGTATTTTATCCTAATGGTAAGAAGCGGGAGATACTGAAAGGTTCCAAGCAAGAGAATGGCAGGTTCAGAATTATCCTTCAGGAAGATTATCTTTACCTGATCTCTTCTTGCTCTTCCTAATTTTTCCAATCTATCCAGGCCATGTAGTCAACAAAACTATTGGGCCCTTGGATGACCTATTTCTGAGTTTTCTCCTGTTATGGTAACAAAATCACACCTTTTCCATACCAGCCACCACAGCAAAATTGACTATTAACTTCATCTTTGGAGAGATGTCCTATTAAATGAAATTAGCCAGTATAGCATTAAGCTTACTATCTTATCAGAAATAGATTTGGCCCATCATGTCCTCTTTCTTAAAGAACCCTGGTTCTAGTAGGAACTGGCGTGATTGCATCAAAAATAACTAAAGCTGTAAGAGATTAGCTATCCCTAGGAGAATAAGAATAAATATGTGAGCTTATTATATTGGAGACAAAGTTTTCTTAACAGGAAGGACCATTTTTCCCTCTCACTCTGTATTTACTCTATTGACCTTACATACAGATTTTTGTTGCATTTTATGTGAGAACAAGGATTATGAATTCTTACACATTTTGATATTGACTGTCACAAGGACTTGGACATCATGTACAAAGAATATTTACTGAATGAATGGATGGATTAATGTGTCTTCCAACTGAAGCTAGATTAAAGTTAGACAGTAGACAAATTAAACTCTTTCAACTTCAGTTTTCTTGTTTGCAATATGGGTAGGATAATAATTACACTTGCCTCAAAGAGTTGTTTTGAAGATCAAATAGTATAACATGTATAAAGTGCTTTTCAAATATTCATCATATAAATTCTAACTGTTGTTATTTTCAATTTAAAAGAGAAACATAGTTTGTTTAACCCAAAGGAATGACTCACTAAAGATATTACTATCGGCGAAGGAGATACGTTAAGGTAGGCTCTACAAGGAGGTCCTTTGGGCACCCCTTCCATCATCCTTTGTTCTACACAATCTGGTTTCTTCAATATCTTGTGTAGGACTCTATTCTCCGTTCAGTGAATCATCTACCATGACTCTTGAGTTACTACTTGAAGGATGTTAGACAGTGGGTTATGAGTGATCTATGAGTCTATTGGTCCTTTGCCACCTTTAGCTGGAAAATTTCAATTCAAGTCCCTGTTCTTGAGGACCTCACAATATAGTATGTTGTGACTTCATTCCTAGAATTCTCTTAGTGAGCAAAACCTTGAGACATGGTCTTAAAAATCTCTGGCAATGGTATCAGAGAACATGAAAGATGGTTAGGCATACACATGGGGGAAGAGGAACTGCCAGGAATAATATAAAGCAATTGTGTACAAAAAGTAGGAAGCATGTAAATATAGAAGCTAGGGATAATTAAAAGGGAATACATAAAGCTTGGATCCAAATATTCTCACATGAGTCAAAAGTGAGAAGTACTGGACTATGAACTAAGCATTACTTCGCCATTTACTGTCTTGTGACTTTGGGCAAGTCTCTTAATCTCTCTATCCTCAGTTTCTTCTTTCTGAGTTATGAAGATCACATTTGATGATTCCTGGAGCCACTACTAACTCTATATTTCTGTCATCCAATGATTCTAAGTTGGCAAAGGGCTAAGCCCCTGCCCCTAAACTTGCACAGACATGTCCCACATTAAGCAAAGGAGACACCAAGCTGTTTGCAAAGGCCTCAAAGTCAATGTGAAGTTTCCAATCTCTCTTTTTTGAGGATTCTCTGAAATGAAAATTTATTTGGTTAAAGGGCTTACTTGGCAGACAAGGCTCTCTCCTCCTCCCCTTCCCCCCACACCATATCCCTGCATTGCTCCTACCATCCTGACAAGGATAACAACTAAAGGTGACTTAATTTATTCAGGCTTAGATTATTAGTGAACACTTCCATAAGATAGCCACATTATTGCAAAATGAGGCTTTTTATTACAGGAATAAATACTGATCATCTATGTGGCCTCTGCTTAATGTACTCCTTGGCTAATTCTTCAGGAAAATCAAAAGAAGGTAAGATAGAGTACACTGGACATTTCCCAGAACATGACACTGTAAACCCATCAGAGTACAGCCTACTTCTGCAAAAAGGAAGGGCAGGAAGTCTACTGAGCAGGGCACAAAACCATAGAACGTTTGGACATTTAGTTCAGCCCTTTCAAAGTATAGAGTAGGAAACTGAGGCCCCCAAAGGAGAAAGGATTTGTCAAGGTTCATATAGTTACTTAACCACAGAGCCAGAACTAGAACTTGAGTTTTCTACCTCTGATCTTTCCTATCCCCCAAACTTTGATGAATGTCCTAAATGGACAGCTCAAAGGGAGGGACATAAAGTCACAACATCTGTCTTACCTTAGGATCTCATTAGGACAATAGACTTCAGCTTGTGGGAAGTTCTTTGATTATGCTTTAATAGTTTAAGCTTTAGTAGTACTCTCCCACCCCCCCATATGAATTTGGTCTCCATTTTATTCACTCACAAGCTGGAAGTAGAGAAAAACTAGAAAACTAACGT
The DNA here is from genome assembly GCF_028372415.1 of Notamacropus eugenii. Classification (NCBI taxonomy): domain Eukaryota; kingdom Metazoa; phylum Chordata; class Mammalia; order Diprotodontia; family Macropodidae; genus Notamacropus; species Notamacropus eugenii. The sequence continues at coordinate 184,681,858 of NC_092872.1, read as the reverse complement.
GTCTTTTCTTCATCTATTTGGAACTTATTTCCAGAGAAAGGCCTTTGAGTTGTTAGTACACTAATTTTTCCCACCATTTCATGTGTACATTTCCCCCTTATTTCTTCCATCCAAATTTCTGATTATTCCCTTCCTACCTACATCCTTTGTATCTACGTAGATGTATTTCTCCTACATTATCTCCTTTTATCCTCCACATACCCTTATGAGATAGAGAGGGCAAGGATTTTTATCTCTGTTTTGCAGATAAGGAAACAGGCTTACAGATCGGAAATAGCTTGCCCAAGGTCACAGAGAAAGCAAATGACAGAGCAGGGCAAGCCACCAGGGAGCCTTTCCCTCGGCCCAGTAATCTTTTCATTTTTCTATGGCTTAGAGAATATGGATGAGTGAGTTGATTTCTCATAGTTGTTCTGTCTCATTCCTCTGGAGCATTACAGCTCTTGTGAGAATTTCTTTTGTAGGTATACCTGTTTCCTATGCAGGGATGCTTATAGAGACACCTGACCCCAGATACATAACCAGCAAAGCACCCCATGCTTTGTTTCTGGGCTCCAGAATTCAGAGCATGTTGGCAGCACATTCGGTTCTTCAGAAGTAATGTCATGGTATTTCAAGGCATTCTTCCTCCCACTGTGAGGCATATACCAGGAAGATCCCAGTCCTACTTTTTGCCTTTTGTCCCACATGCAAAAATGACTGTTTATAGTTGTATCTGACTCATTTTTCCCAATTATCTTTTCTTTCTGTGAGCAGAACATAAAAGTTTCTAATCACTACATTCTTGAATTTGTTGCCTTGATATTGCCCATGTACAATGTCTATATACAATAGTGTGCCCTTTAAATTAAAGAGTCCTCTCAATCCTTGGTCTAAATCAGTGTCCTTGATGTCCAGGTAACTTGTAAGACATTCCCCTGAGTCTTAGATTCTATGAGACATTTTCCAGAAGACTGATAACTAAGAAATAGTTAAAAATATAAAAATCTTATTACTAATTATTAATAATATATATTATATATAATACATAATCAAGACATTATAAAATAGTAAATCATAGTTATCATTAATCAACAAGCAACCATTCTAACTGGGGAATTGAAACTAATATTTGAATTAGTCTCCCATTTTCATAGTATCTATTCCCAAAAGAACCAGAATATAATTCAATTCACAATCCAGAAATAAACCATGTGGCTCAAACTCTTACTTATTGTATGACATAATTCAGTATAGAGGAAGATCACTTGTGAGAGAAAGCATTTGAGGGAGGCTTCATCCAGAAGATGGGACTCAGTTTAGACCTGGAATGATAGTATGATTTATATAAAAGGAAAGGAATGATAATTACAAGTGTGGAAAGAGAGGTGGAAGAAAAAAGAATAAGTATTTATAAAGTGCCTACTATGTGCCCACCACCATGTTAAGCATTTACAAACATTATCTCATTTGCTTATCAAAGCAATCCTAAGAAATAGATGCTATTATTATCACTATATTACTATTGAGGAAATTGAGAAAAAGAGTTTAAGTGACTTGCCCAGAGTAACACAGCCAGGAGGTATCTGACACAGGTTTTGAATTCAGATCTTCTCAACTCCAGGCTTAGCATTTTATCTACTACTCTACCACTCACCTGCCCAAAGAGCTTCACTCTGGCCCTTTAAAGATATTATAGGCCACCACTGAAAAATAACCAAATTTCTCCAGCATCTCTACTTCCTATTTCGTTAGTTCTTCCTTTTTAAACATCCGTTGAGAAGATGGAGAAGATGGCCTATCATTTATGGAATCAGATCTAGTTTCCAACTCTGCTTTTCACCGAGCATTTGCTATTTCTAAATTCTACCTTAAAATATCAGAACTAGAAGGGGCCTTGGACACATCTATTCCAATGCTCTTCTTTTACAGATTTAGATAGAGAGAGCTTTCTAAGGACCTGGATCTCTAAGCCCTTGAAATGTTGTCTTTATATCTTAGAAGACAAGCTAAGCTCCCATGAAATTCAGTGAGCTGGCTTGTTCTTTGGGGAAGTACCCTATGACCATGAGCTACAGGTGGCGATAAGGTTAGAGAATTCATGAGGAACACTTAGACTTGTGGCATTGCCTTAAGAATTCTTCCTGTGCTGCAAGTTGGAAAGATCCCTGAGCTGAATAATGGAGAAAGATACACCAGCTCTGTTTTCTTTCCTGCTCACTCTTTCTTGTACATAGTCTGAATAACGCTGACCGTATTATATGTCATTGTTCAACCTCAGTGACCTGTCAGAAATGAGATACCATGAGATGCCAAGGTTGGAAAAGACTTCAGAATTCTGATCAATGAAATGACAAACTAGAAAACAAAGGACGAAACATTCTGCCTACATTCTGATAGAGAGGTGATGGATTCAGTAAGTAGAATAAAGCATATATATTTGGTCATACATGTCCAATAAGGAAGTTTGTTCCACTTGACTACACACACACACACACACACACACTTATTTATTTATTTATTCATTCATTCATTCATTTATTTATTTATTCATTCATTCATTCATTCGTTCGTTCGTTCATTTGTTTGTTTATTTATTTATGATGATGACTTTGATTTGGGGAACTTTTTCACTTTTAGTGTTTCAACTTGGGGAGGGAAGGGAATTAGAAGTAGAGAAAAAAATGCATTACTCGTAAAAAATCAGTTTCCAAAAGGAAAGGATTTGAGTCATCTGGTAAAACCCATACAGAAGGAAAGAAGGAAATAAGCTTTAATTAAGCACACTCTATGGGCCAGGCAATGTGCTAAGTACTTTACAAACATTATCTCCCTTGATCCGTACAACAACACTAATGTTGTAAGAATATGATATTATTATCCCCATTTTATAGCAGAGGAAACTGCAGCAAACAGAAGCTAAATGACTATGCCCAGCATCAATGATAACTTGCCTTTATATAATGCTTACTATGTCCCAGGAACTGTGCTAAAGCTTTACAAATACTATCTCATTTTGATCTTCACAACAATTCTGGGAGGCAAGTGCTATTATTATCTTCATTTTCCAGTTGAGGAAACTGAGGCAAACTGAGATTAAATGACTTGCCCAAGGCCACACAGCTAGGAAGTGTCAAGTTTTCTTGACTCTAGACGCAGTACTCAATCCACAGTGCTACCTTGCTCCTCCACAAAAGGAATGCATTCTATAATATCCTAGATAAGAAGACATCCAGCCTTAGTTTGAAGTCTTCTAGTAATGGTGAACTCCCTTCTTAATAAATGTGTATTGACTAATTAGTTAGCATAGCAGTTTACTTTTAGACAGACTTAATTCTTAGGCAGTTCATCCTCACACAGCTTCAAAATATATTTTTTCGCATTCTCCACCCATTGTTTCCATGTTTGCCTTTCAGAGCTAAACAAAAGGTGACATTCAAATTCCATGTAATAGCCTTTCAAATTCTTGAAAACAAAAAGGATGAACACTCCATGCCCCCTCACCATCACTCCATACCTCCTCTTCTCCAGGTACTACTTTCAGTTGTTTCTACAGATTCCCTTACATAATTTTCTTTGGTCCTTTCACCCTCCTTGTTGAAATCCTACACACATGCTCCAGTTTAGCTTTCTTAAAATGTGGTTCCCAGAAGTGAACATAATCCATGTATAATATAACCTTGGAAGACTTGTTCAACATAGTTCCTATGTGTGGGGGCTTTGGATGAATGATATGAACAGTCCTAATTGTTCCAAATCTGATTTTGTAATTCATGACCCATAACCATACTTCCAGATTTGCCTGTCATTATTACTGAAGCAATGATTTGCAATGCTAGAAGGTAATAATAATTATCAAGAATAATTGCTTTCATTTTGATAATTCTTTTACAAAGATTTACAAAGGGTTCACAATATCCCTGTGAGTCTTATAGGACACATAACTGTAGCTAGGAATGGCTAAATGACTTCATTAGGTGCATAGTACTGTGCAAGTCATTACTAAAACACAGATCTTTTGAGTCTAATAAACTACTGCTAATACCACAAAGCCTGTGTTCTGAAGGTAATGTCATCTGTCCATAACTCTTTCATCTATGAAACTTCTACCATGGGATCCCTACTATCCCAACTGGTGACTGTCTCCACCTAGCCCACTATTTAGGCAGGTCTCAGTCATAATTCACTTTAGTCCTTATTCCCATTCTTACCTATTTCCATTCCTCTCCATGTAACAATCCTCATTCCCCCTCCAGTGGAATCATGATCAACTCAGCTCTGCCCTTATTCCTGGAATGGACTAAGGCTCTACTATCCATTTTTATAACTTTCTAGATCAAAATGTTTTTGTCTGACCACCACTGTCTTTTCTATTAGATAAAGATCTTAGGGTCAGTGACTGTTTTTACATCTTTATTCCTAGCACTTATTATAATACTTGGTACAGAGGAAACATTTACAAAGTGATTTCTCATTTATTTATTCAATTACATTTTCACAGCTGTTAAAACTAACCATTCTAGTTGAACTCAAGTCTTAGTAGGAGCTCTGAGATTCATCTACATCCTATATTTATGTTCCAACTAATGACCAATGTCATGTCAATGGCTAATGTCAAAATAAGTAAGGTCACTTTCAATTTATCCAGAACAGTCAGTCTGACTCACTTCGAATCTCAGATCATCGACATCATCTTCAACAACAGCAGCAGTAAATAACTATCAATAAATTAACTTTATTAAATGTTATTCATGCTATTAGTCCTGAACATTTGAAATACTTGTGAGATACCTTTCTATACAAAATTAATGAGGTCTCTCTCATTTCTGTGCTTTATATCTTTTACTGTAAGACAACCTTATATGATTCATTTTAAGACTGGCTATCCAGGTTTAAAGTATCTGGATCTTGAGCTTTAGATATAAGTCTTCATGACCAAAGACCAATTAACAGCTAATATTTATAGAGATAAAAACAAATCTGTGCATTGGTTTAAACTGTTTTCATTACTGCTTTTTTGAAAACATCACAATAAAGCCCAAAATTGAAGATTTTTTTGTTGTTGGTTTTAGATCGAGAGGTTCTGCCTTGATAAAATCCATTAGCAAATGACACTGCAGTTGGAATTCATAGACACGCTTAAATTTCACAAGTCTTTTTTGCACAGGAAAAAATAGATTCTGTCAATGTTTTCATATCTTAATTCCACCTATTACAGTCTAAACCAATAATTAGGTTTGAGAATAAAAATGAAACATAAACATATTTCCTGACCTGATTTGTTGTTATTACTGGGTCTCAACATTTTATGTCATCCATTGAAATGGTCTTTGCTTCCTTAAACTCCTTTCAACCTTTTCTTTAGTCCTTCAGTACTGCCATTGTCCTACATGAAACTCTCCTGCCTGAAACAAATGTTCAGGGATAGAAGTCATTATGTTTACATGGTATAATCTATTCAGAAAGTTTGAGTATTGAAAGGATGTGTATGGTTTTATTAAATGCCTGGCATAGCATGTTGACATGAGGCAGGGAATACAAATGCCTTTACAATTCTAACTCATATACCAACAGTCGAGTCAGGGTGTTTTGCCAAAAGTCGGAGATGGGGAAAGAAGTCAGGACTAAGAACAATGAAACCTGGCCCTGACTCTGTTACTGTCTCTGTGATCCCCAACAAATCACTTCACCTTTCTGATCCTTCATTTGCTTATCTGTAAAATAATGATGATACAGGTTGTACCACTTACTTCAAAAGGCCGCTGTGAGGATAAAACCCAAATGGTATATGGGGAAGTGATATGAAATGTGTAGAGGGCTGTACACATATCAGATATTATCATTAATGGTAGTGGCTTTAATAGAAATAACACAAGAAGTAGTATGGTGTAGGAGTTGTCAGCTTCCCACCTCAGCATCATACATTCCATAGTATATTATCACAGGTTTAGAGTTGTAAAGGTACCCAAGGACTGTCTAATGCAGGTTGCCCAACTTTAGCAAATCCAACCTTCTCATTGTTCAGATGAGCAAATAAAGGCACAAAGGGATTAAATGACTTTCCAATGTCACATAAGTAAATGTCCAAGGAAGTATTTAAACCAAGGCCCTCTGAACCTAGACTCAATGTATTTTGAGTTACTAGGAACATAACAAAACAGCACAGCTTTGGTTACAGAATTTTTTGAAAACTCCCCCAGGCTGATTCTAGAACGAGAGAGATGGTACCACAAAGAAAATTCAGTCTCTCTTTGGGGTAAGAGGTGCCTAAAAATAACTGCACCAAAGGGAATAGATGGAGATCCTAACCCCTAGACCCTTAATCATGTTAGCTGATAATGGGAATGATCATGATGAAGAAGATCTGTTGGGTAGACATTTCTGATCTTGGGGAAGTAGATTATTCCTGTTGGGGAGAGATTAGGAAATGATCAGTTTCTTTAAGGAAGAGAGAAATGAAATTGTAGCTAAATAGGCTACCTCATAATCCCTTTTCAAGTTCTTTTATGTTAGCACAACAGAATGCCACTTCAAAGAGCTGAACATTTTTGAGTAATGATTCTATTCCACTTTTCACAGTCTTCTCTTTCAGCAACAACAGTATTCTTTAACTGTTCATCCTGCCACCCACACAGCAACTTATTCATGTGGAAAGGTTACAGTTGCATAATAATTGTAGGAATACATACAAGCTATATAGTCTCATGTGTATGGCACATGATACGGGTAGGAGAGAGAGGAAAAAAAGGAGGAGGGGAAAAGGTTTTATCTGTTGGAATGGAATCATTTTCTGAATCAAATTGAAGTCTGGAGGGGCAACAGCAGCAGCTGATGGTGCTAATGTGTCATTTTCTAAGCTAAAGGTGAATCTGTCCCTAAGACAAGAGGGACCCATTGTCTTCTAGGCATCCAGCCACCATTCCTGCCACAGTAACTCATGATGACAGCTACAATCTATTTAACTCAGCAACAAGGATAAGCCAGGTTGGGGGAAATTGCAATGACCTGGTCTCATGTTCTTATTCAGAGAAAGTACATTGTTGGACACACTAGAGGTGGTAAAAGAACATGATGCATTTTCAACCTCATCCCATTCAGTGCAACCCAATAAGCATTCGTCATAACCTACTATGTGTAAGACTCTGTTCTAGACATGAGGGATACAAAGATAGAACTAAATAATTATATTCTCCTGAGGGCTGGGGTGGATGTGGGGTATGTATGATATGTGGAGAGTTAAAAAAACGAATGAAATAAAATTTCTCAGAAACATAACTGTAATAGAGATTGGGAGAGTTCATTAGTATTTGCACTTGAAAAATAAAATTAAGTTGTTATTTTTTTAATGGCTTCTTTTCTCCCATTCCTTCCCCTACCTCTCTCCTTTCTTTTATTCCTTCTCTCTCTCTCTCTCTCTCTCTCTCTCTCTCTCTCTCTCTCTCTCTCTCTCTCTCTCTCTCTTTCTCCTTTTTCCTTCTCAGAGTCTGTCCCTGGAATCATCTCTCACAACCATTATACCAACTCTCTTTCTAATTCTTTAGAACTCACTCTCCAATGCCTCCCTCTAGACAAGAAGTATTGCTGTGCTTCTGCTGTTGTGTTGTTTGTGTTGTTTGGGGGCTGCTAGTTAATAAGCAATGAATTTTGGTAGCCTGCTTTTCTCTATCCTTACTTTTAAACTAGATATCTATGGTCAAAACTTGGTGACCTAGTCAGAGAAGGTCAGAACAATCTTTCTCACAATGGACAGACTTTTCAGAGAATTGGGCCATTTCTGTTCAATGCACCCTGGGAAAAGTGCAAAAGTATTTTTTTTTTGTTCTTGTGGGTTTTTGTGTGGTTTTGAACCACAATTCCAGGCCTTTGATATTTCTTTCTAGAAATGCTTTCTCTAGCATGGACACAACATCCTGTTATCTCTCAGCTAGTCATAACTATACATAGAGAGGCTGAAGAATGTTTGTTCCCTCCCAGAAATACCCAGACGAATCCTAAATTAGATACCATGGGCTTTAGTAAGTTTGTCAAATGAAAGGGAAGCAAAATCATTGAAGGAGAGTTCTCCATCCCCCGAGCTCACATTAACTAGTTGAAACTTCCCCCAGTAATTCAAATGCTGCCATTGTACAGAAACTTTTTTCAAGGGACTTTATATAGCCTTCATTTTTCCATCTTAATTTCCCTGTAGACCACAAAAGGACAAAAGCTATTGGTCTCCTTTGTCAAATGTCAAAAAAAGGTTGGGGAAATAACTTGATCAAGGTCATTTATCTATTTTATAGTGAAATCCTAGTGGGATAGACATCTGTATTGGAAAAATGAAGAACTAGTTCAAGTCCCTGCTCCATAAGCTGTATCACCTTGGGCAAGTCATTGAACTTCAGAGAATCAGAGAATTAAAGCATAGGAAAGGATCTCAGTGGTTTTCTATTAACACTCATGTCTGAAAGCAATCTCCAATATAATGTACCTAACAAGTGGTTATCCAGCCTCTTATTTGAAGGTTTGAAGATTTTTTTCAAAAAGGGCAACCCAAAATCTTTCAAAGCAGACCATGCCACTTTTGGAGAACTCTAACTGGAACATTTTCCCTGACATTACCTGCCAAAAAGATTTTCACCACAGAATTTCTTAGCTGAAGAGTCTCTAGTCCAACATCTTTATTTTATGAATGAGGAATCTAAGGCTTAAAATGGTTAAGTGATTAGTCTAAGGTCACACAACTAGTTAGTGCTAAATTACCCACTCCTTCAGGAGAAAACTTCAATCTTTAGTTTAGGACTTCACAGTAATTAGACATACTTAGTGACTGGTTTAGAGAAAACCCTAGGATATTTTTCTAGGGTACTTTTTCCCAACCTTTTCTTACTTGTGGAATATACAAATATTATATATGTAATATATAATAATAAAAATCCCATTATATATTATTTTAATATGTAATTATTATAATTAATTATTAATAATATGAAAAAATGTAGTAATAAAGTCAAATATATAATAATACCAAATATTCCATTTGACGATTTTTGCCCCTGCTAAATTGACTAGTTTCTGGATTGTTTTGTTATGTTTTGTTTGTCACACAGATATAGCTTGGTAAGGAAATTACAATGAAAGAGGAATATTTTAATGGAAAAGCACTTGAGTTCTCATTATAAATAGATCCATTCATTTTGAAACATCAGATGCAAAGACCAACATATCGATACCAAAATACTCAAAAACTTCCACCTGAATCCATTTCCCTGTGAAAGTCAAGTTCAGGAAATTCCAGACTGGCCTAGTTCATTTCAAGTGCCTTCCACAGAAGAGAATGGCTTGTCCATTTTGATAGCAATATACTTTTATTTGGGGAATTTCAGCTCAAACCAGAAAAAAAAAAATCTGTGTCTTAAGACATACAGGAGAACTGGAGAAAAAAAAGGAGGAGAAGGCAAGAATCTATTCAGTCACTAGGGAGATAAAGGTACAACTGACTCTGTGGAGATACACGATACATCTGTGGCTATATCAATGGTACAAGCCTAAAGTGACTTGATCTTCAGATTATATGAGGAGGAAGACTATCTCTGCTTCATCAAAAAAGCAGTCTCTAGATGAGAAGCTTGGGTGATAAAAGACCTTTTCCTCTTTTCATGTTTTGATATAGGAACACCTGCATTCAATCACATAAACAACAGAGATGTTTGCAGTATGGAACATGGTCAAGTATTTTTCAGGGAGATCTAGGGTCTCTGTCAGAAATGTCTAATTGGTTTCTCATCTCTAATGTTGATGCTATATGGGACAAGGGAGGTTGTAGATGGAATAGACAATTACAGAAAGGGGCTGAAATGCCAGCAATAAGGAGAAAAGGGAGACTATAATAGAGACAATTCATCACAAGAAAGATTTGGCTCTCAGCATAAGATTATTTTGTTTTCCTAGTCTATCACACGGATGAAATGTTATGTTGAGGGAGAAACTTCTGTGCATAAATATGCAATGCTGAAGTGGTTTCTTAGCCTCAACTATGCTACCCCAACTACCTATTAATGATATTATTCAGTCATGTTTCTCAAACATTGACCATACCAGTCACTCTAAGAAATGGGTCAGAGATGTATAGGAAAGCTCTTATTTTTACTTTACCTCCTCAAGTACAAGAACCTATGGATAAAACTGGCATTTGTTTCTTATTTCTTTTATTTCCCTAAATTCAGTGAAAGCATGAGATTGAATTTATTATTCTGACTTTTACAGTCATTAGAAATGAATGCGTTTTTAAAAATATGTATATTCTTTGAATTTCTCCTTCACTCTTCCTTTCCTTCTTTGCTGTTTCTGACTTCATCTCAGTTTCAGCACTTCCCTAGGCTCCAGAATTTTCACATCAGGAAATGGAAAGAGGTGAGGGATAAAGAAGGCACTCCTCCTTTTCCAGGGTACCATTCTCTAACTTCCATCAGAGTCACTACCTTTTTAAGACAAAAAAATAATGAATTTGATAGATCTTGCTCACTTTACTACTCTGTGAAAGGTTGCTAAGCAACCACAGGACATTGGAGAGAGGAAGATATAAAAGCAGGTTCCAGAAAGAAGGGGGCTATCATTAATTCTGAAGATATTAAATGCATTCTGTCTTCTGTCTCCTTTTCTTTTATCTTGCTTACCTTCTTAGATAGCTGGGTCTATAGCAAGCCTTCTATTTGTCCCCATGGCCCACTCAGACCTGGAACCTCACTAGTTTCCAAATCTTGTTTCCCTAATAGAAATACCAAAGGTAGCTCAATGTAGCTAAAAGTCTAAGAGTCCTGTTAGGGGATTTTTTAGCAGGGAATAATTTTGGGTAAAATTTTACAGGGGCTTCTTTAATACTTTTTTGAATGATGAAAAGACATGGGAAACAATTGCCTTTGGCATCATTCCATTTCCACATTTTTCTGACCTTGTGGCTTGGTTGGTAGAATGTGCTCATCTATTACTAGAAACTTTCTTGAGGTTTCCAACTTCCATATGACAGGTATGACAGTGTCTAGCTGCTTAGATCAGGAGTAATTTAACTTGAGATCCTACAAAGATTCTCTTTATTCACCCATTTGAAGAGATTTGAAGAGTTATTCTTTTAATTTTGCCTAAAGTCTCTAAGATATTTCACCTGGACTGATTTTTGGGATTGATCGAGTGCAGAAATCATGGCACTTACCATACAATGACATTGCCATTCACATTTCTAAGTCCTACACTACTGGCAGAGTCCTAAAAGTGGAGCCAAATTACAGGTAGGTAGGGTTGGAAAACCCTTCAGGAGATCATCTAAGGCTAAGCCAATCTTTTGGCCCCAAGTACGACGGAGTACTAATTGATCAAAGGCAAAAAACATCTGTTCTAGGTCAACCAAGGACCGTATTTAATAATAAGGACTATAATAAAAATAGAAATCCCATTTGTTTGATTAGCAAGTCTTAAGAACAAGATATTTGCCTGCTTTCTAAAATCCCAGTCTTGTTATTCATGTACTTTTAATATTGATTTTTTTATTAAAGTTGACCTTATATAGTCATGTTATATGAGATTAATAAGTTGTTATTCTAATGAATAAATAAAAACCCATTTATTAAGTGTTCATTATAGCACTGTGCTAAGAGGTAGAGATATATCAGGCACTGTGTTAATTTATGGGGAAACTAATGTTATTAAGCAAGACTGTCCTTGCCCTTCTTGAACTATTATTCTATACGGGAAATTAACACATAAAGGAGACTTAGAAAAGTTGGATGCAGAGGGTATTTAGTCAGTAGAGTAGATTGACAATGGCTAGGAAGTCACATGGTGACCAAGTTCCAAGCTAGACATCACCCATCAGAATCCAGGTTGCCAGGGGACAAAGCCCAAATTCTGACAAGGGGAGTATGGGTTAGAAATGGCCTGGGTGGTGAAGACAATATAAAGCAAAAGTTGATCTATCAGACCCCAGGGTAGCTGGAGCTTGTTATTCTTAACAGAATTAAGAAATATTATAGAATAAACATTGCATGTTCAACTAGTACTGGATTAGCAAGATGATGCTTTTGTGACTTTGGGCAAGCCATTTAATCCCATTAGGTGACCTCAGCTATTAAATAACATAATAATTTCTGCTTTACCTACTCACAGAAGTTATTGGGAAAATGAAATTAAATAGATTTAAAGCACTTTGGAAACATCATGTTATAATAATAGAAATCATCATTTTACGTATTTGAGATTTTAACATGTTTGGCTAATCACTGTTGTTATCACTTAGACTCCAATGTTTCTGTGCATGGACCTCAGACCACAGAATCCACCAATCTGTTCTTCAGTTTGCCAAGGGACCAATGCCGGTGATGTGCCTAATACAAGAAAATACTCCAAGGGTCTCTCAAGGAGATTACAATTCCTTAGTCCGACTCTAGGTAAGTTGACAAGAACTAAGGATGCATCTGAGGTTTAGAACATTGATACAACAACAAATAACCACCACCAACATGACTTCCTCTCTGTTGATGTCTGGTTACCAATATGAAAAACTGAAAATAAGTTTGTGGAAGCTTCTTGGTCATGGCCAAAGCAGGTGGATGGTTTCATTCCTCTCCAAATGCTTCCTATGCCATACTTGTCATTTCTCTTAATCGGAATTGAGACAAGAAGAGTATTCTTTTCTTCCAACTAATTGTAGCAAATGACTTTTTTTTCTTCAAGGTCAGGACCCTTCATAGAAATACCTTGTTATCTGGCAGAGGTCTTTCATATAATTTCTGTTCCTTTCTCCATAGCCATCTGGCTTCTAGTGGAGATCATTAATTTAGTGTCATTGTATGAAGTGGCAGCTGTATCCCTAGCAAACCACCCCATAAAGTTAATTAGGCTTAATGAATCCTTTATACTCTCTCCTGCTGGGAGACATCAGAGGAACACTGGTCAGGTTTGTTTGCCCAGGTTCATCCCTCACCATGCATCTCTGACTGGTTGAAGACTTCAGGAAAATACACTTGCAAGATGGTCTGAAAAAGCAGACGGTATATTATAGTTGGTTTGGGTACAGTGTGGTTGGGTGGGCAGAGATTGGTAGTCAAGTGATTCAAGTTCTAGTCAAAGCTTAAAATGATAATGTTGTGAATTTACTGTGTGATTTTGAACAAATCCTTTCTTTTCTTGTGCCCTAGTTTTCTCATCACTAAAATAAGAAAGTTGGACTGATATCTCTGGTAATGTCCAATTCTACCATATTATTATTTAATTGTACTCTTAGGACTCCTCCAAGTTTGCCTTTTTCTCTGATCCTTCCAATTATTCTCCCACACATTTATTCTAGTTGGGTCCTTATGGAAGGCCAGGCTTATGCATTCAAGGTAGGCAACCACCTTTGTTGTTGTTCAGTCCTTTATCAGTCATGTCTGATGCTTCATGGCTCCATTCAGTGTTTTCTTGGCAAAAATATTGGAGTGTTTTGCCATTTCCTGCTCCAGCTCATTTTACAGATGAGGAAACAGAGGCAAACAGGGTTAAGTGACTTGTCCATGGTCACACGGTTAGTAAGTGTCTGAGGCTGAAATTGAATCCATGTGTTCCTGACACCAGGTCTGTCCACTGCACCATCTAGCAACTGCCTATCTGATGTCATTTTGATCTCTTTGCCTCAACCTCCTTAGTATCATGAATTAAAGGCATGTGCCACTACTCCTGACCCTCTCCATAGTTCAAGCTGAGGTTCAAATTTCATTATCCTTCATGGAACTTTCCCTGACCCCCTCTGGCACTTTGTGATCTTCCTCTCCCCTAATTTCCTATGCAATTTATAGAGCATAACTCAATTAAATATACTCTTTTGTGCTGTTCTCTAGGTATTTAGTACCATTTTCAAGCTAACAAGACAATAAGATTATTAAAGGTCCTGGCCATGTCTTAATTTTCTTCTGTATTCCCATAGTCCCTGATACACTGCAGGTCATTAAATGAATATCATTGATTGATTGAAAATACAAACTCTCCTGGAAGGTGTTAAGTATTGGGAACTAATAATTTAATAATAGCTAACACTTGAGTTAGAAGTTTTAGAGTAAAGATAATGACTCAAAAAAAGACAGCTTTGGGAGAGGGAGAGGATGGTTTTGAGGGAAAGCCCTGGAAGAAAGGAGCAAGGACTGAAAATGAAAGAAGTTATCAGACTTATATTTGGCTTTGGTCTTCAATGGGAAGATAGTCTCTTCAGAGGAACAATTGCCTCTAAGCCATGACCAGAGATTTACATTCCTTAGTGAGGTAGGAAAGACTGGGACCAGTCTGGACAAATGTATTGACTTCCTTTCGCCCATTCTCACTTTATTCTGAGACCTATGGCAAACTTCTTAATGATATAGGATATTTTCATTTCTTTTGTTTGCCTTTGTGTCCCTAGACCCCACCATAGGGCTGTGTACATTTCAGGGTTGTCCATCAGGGATCTTAATGATGATATCACCTGCTCTTTTCATTTTTCAAATTGGGAAACTGAGGTCCGGAGAGTTTAAGTGACATACTCAAGGTCACATGGCCAACAGGTATTAACTAATGGGGATAGAATTTAAATCTCAGAATCCTAACCCATTGATTTTTCTACCACACCATACTCCCCCCATAAATATTCAATGAAAGGTTTTTGAATGAATGAAAGAATGAACCACGATTCAAATCTCTCCCATTTTTGGATCCATCAATAATCAGGATACCTGAGACACAATGAAACTATCACTCTCCCTCTTAAAGTTATTATTGTTAATATTATTGGCTTTCTATAGCAAAATAACAATAACAACGTATATTTATATATCTACTTACAGTACACAGAGTGATTTGTATATATGATCATATTAGATCTTCACATGACATCGTAAAGTAGGAAATGCAGATATTATTATGAATATTTTGCAAGTGAGGAAGAAGAAATTTAGAAATTTTAATTGATGTTTTCCAATTTCCCAGCTAAGTAGTGGGCAAAACCAAAATTCTAACCCAGATTATCTCATTCTAAGTCCAAAATGCTAGCACAAAGATATTAACAATTACAAATTTTGTTATTGTGGTGATACTAAAAGAACGTGTTTATAATTAGTACATTTTTCTACTTTCTATATAGATAAAATCTTATTAACTAAAATAATCATAAACATTCCTTACTGGATTCCACTTACAAACTGTATTATTAATTAAATCAGCCTTTCTCCATGATGTTATACTGGTTTATTGAATTTATGTTTTCTTTTCCTCTCAGATACAAGGTTATTTTCTTTTAAAAGAAACTGGCAAATTGAGATACCTTGGGTGTAATAAACAGAATTTATTAGACTTAAATTTAGGCCTTTATCCTCTTTAAGTAGAGAAGATACAAATCTACTTCTAGGTGGCTACCTAAAGTATTCCACTAGATTAACTTGCTTTACTTCTTCTGAAAG
The DNA here is from genome assembly GCF_028372415.1 of Notamacropus eugenii. Classification (NCBI taxonomy): domain Eukaryota; kingdom Metazoa; phylum Chordata; class Mammalia; order Diprotodontia; family Macropodidae; genus Notamacropus; species Notamacropus eugenii. The sequence continues at coordinate 184,666,445 of NC_092872.1, read as the reverse complement.
AAAAATTTATATTCTGTCTTAGTAGGTCATGATTCAGAGATTTAGAGATTTAAACTAATCTTGATTTGAAAATTTCAGCCATGACCCCAGCAAGCTTCCTTCAAATGTCTTGGCTCAATAGTTGGAAAAGATATCCAAGATAAGAAACAAATTCTTTAGCAAGGTCTTCTGTTCAATGGGATCAGCCTTAACCTCTTTCTGATATTCAGAAGCGTATTAACAGTTTCATTTTCTCTCCTCTTTAACTCTTCTGTTTCTCTATTTTTCATTTTCTCCTTTTTTTCTTAGTCTCACTCTTTTTTGGAGCTCACCCTTTCCCTTTTTTCAATTTTCCTTCCTTCCTTCTCTCTCTCATCCTTGCCTATCACAACCTTCTTTTCTTCATTTCTTTTCCTCTTCCACATTTTCTTTCTCCTTCCCATCCCTTATTTCTCTCTCTTGGCCTTCTTTTGTTTCTTTCTTCCTCTCCTTTCTCTCCACTTTTCTCTTCCCTCACATTTTGTCTCTATAAGTAGAATTTCCTTTATAAATAGCACTTTTAGTCAGTCTCCTCAAGCAGTCTAAAATAAAGTTTTCTAATGACTGAAAACTCCCAGAACGCTAGCCTTGGGAATTGCTAGACATGAGAAATTATTGTAAATAACCCTTTATGAGAAATCACCAACTCTATTTTACCCAAAAGTAAATATCTTAGAAAGATTTTTTTCAACCTTAGTGGCTAAGGAAAATGAAGTTTTTGTACTACAATTTAGATAAAGAATGGTCTCTTTAAACACCTGGGGTTTTGTCAAAAAGATGCCACACAACCATTCAATTGACTCAATTCTGTGAGAAAATCCTTCAGAGCAGTATTTGGCATCATGTAGATAAAGTAACTTGTTGATTGACTAAGTTTTTCTATTTTATGTGGTTGTTTAGGTATTTTGTAGGCCCAGTTTCATCACCATAAGTTATGAGTTTCATTCTGATCTACCTATTATATACTAGAAAAGACATTAATATCTTTCTCCAACTTTCCTAATGTTCCAGGAATCATCAAACTGCCTTTGAGTTGGAGTGCTGCCATTTTGGAGTGAAATATTTATCCCACCATCCTCTTTTATGTGTTATATTCTCAACATGAAAGGAACAAAGCTGGGGTCTAAGGCAAACATGTGAATGACTAGATTTGGAAATGCCAATCAGGATAATTTCTAGGTTTTTATAGCTTTCCATGCATGGCAGGCACCATAAGTGATAAAAACCTGAGTGTAGTACAATGGAAAGAGTGCTGGATTTGAAGTCAGAGGACCTACATTTGTACTTTGACCTGGCTACTTATTCCTGCTATGACTTTGGGCAAGTTTCTTCTCCTTCCTGCTCCTCAGATTCTCCTTGTGTAAAAGAACTTGAACTAGATGAATTGCCAAGTCCCTTCTAAACTTAATCAATGGCATTTATTGAGATTTAATGGAATATTGATGGCAATAAACGCAGAATGTGTGATTTCCAATGTGCAAAGAAGTGGTGTAAATGATACAACATAGGACTGATTTTTTACATCCTCGTGCAAGAATAAGAGGCAGTTTGACTTGAGTGGATTAAGTGCTGGACTTGCAGTCAGGAAAAGCTCTGTTTAAATGCTGCCTTTGATGCTTCCTAAGTTGTGGGACCCCAGGCAAATGACTGAAAGTTTCTAAGTTTTGGTTTCCTTGTTGGTAAAAGAGCAAGGAGAGGGGAAGAGTGTTAATATCTATGGGATATAATTCAAAGACTGTTGTGATACTCAGGGGTAATGAGTCATGTGCTCTGTAATCTTTAAAATGGAACATAAATATCTATTATTGCTATATAGTAACCACTTCCTACCAACAGAGATTATTCATTAACTTTGCTTATTTTGTTTATTAGTATCTAATTATATAGAATCATGAAATATCCCAGTTTATCCATCTAGTTCAATCATATTCTTTTACAAATGGAGAAAGGAGAACTTGCAAGGAGAACATATTTGCCAAAGTTCATGCAGCTCATTACTGACTAGAACCCACATTCTGACTCTCAGTCCAATCTTCTGCCTCTGCACCTTTCATATTTCCATTGATAATACAGATTGTGATTGAGAATTTTAAAAAAGACATGCCATTTACTATTCTGACTTTTCAGCACAATGGAGAGAATTCTCTGCTCTCTACCTAAATTAATGAATGTATAGTCAAGCAGCATCGGAAAGGCACTTCATATCTCCCAGGATTGTACTGGAGCCAGCTCCAGACAGTTTGGGAGATATCATTCTTAAATTATCACCATGCAGAGTAGCACCTTACAAATTGCCAAACACTACACATCAGGGATTTTTTAACTGTTTCATTGATCATCTAGCTTTAAGAAGATGATAGGGAAAATATAAAATATTTATATAAAAATATAATTCAGATTAAATTTTAAAATGAATTAAGAGTACTTTCTCTTTGTTTTTTAAAAAAATTTTCGGGAGGGCAGGGCCAAGATGGCAGAGTAGAAAGGCGCACATACACATAGCTCCAAACCCACAGCCCATAGAACATCTGTAAAAAAGAATTCCCGGAGCCCAGACCTGCTGCGGCCACGGCTGCTGCACCGAGAGAAACAGATCCGAGCAGGCTTCAGGGACGGGATCTCCAGCGGCCGCACAAGTCCCTCCACCCACAGGTGACAGGGGTGGGTGAGAGAGTCTCTTTGGCGGGTCGAGAGGGGAGTGGGGTGCCCCCATAATACAGGCCCCCCCCCGGGAGGTAGAAGCTGAGAGGCGGCTGCAGACAGGGGCTCCCCAAGCGGGCGAGAGCCTGAATCCATTGCGGAAGGTCTGTGCATAAACCCCCTGAGGGAACTGAGCCTGAGAGGTGGCCCTGCCCCGATCTCAGCACCAGAACATAATCTCATACTGAATAGCAGCCCTGCCCCCGCCAAAAGCCCTGAGGCTGGAAGCAGCATTTGAATCTCAGACAACAAACACGGGCTGGGAGGATCAGGAGGTGAGGTGGGTGTGAGGAAAATATTCAGAGGTCAAGTCACTGGCTGGGAAAATGCCCAGAAAAGGGAAAAGAAATAAGACTATAGAAGGTTACTTTCTTGGCGAACAGGCATTTCCTCCCTTCCTTTCTGATGAGGAAGAACAATGCTTACCATCAGGCAAAGACACAGAAATCAAGGCTTCTGTGTCCCAGCCCACCCAATGGGCTCAGGCCATGGAAGAGCTCAAAAAGAATTTTGAAAATCAAGTTAGAGAGGTGGAGGAAAAGCTGGGAAGAGAAATGAGAGACATGAAGTCAAAGCATGAACAGCAGATCAGCTCCCTGCTAAGGGAGACCCAACAAAATGTTAAAGAAATTAACACCTTGAAAACTAGCCTAACTCAATTGGCAAAAGAGGTTCAAAAAGCCAATGAGGAGAAGAATGCTTTCAAAAGCAGAATTAGCCAAATGGAAAAGGAGATTCAAAAGCTCACTGAAGAAAATAGTTCTTTCAAAATTAGAATGGCAGAGATGGAGGCTAATGACTTTATGCAAAACCAAGAAATCACAGAACAAAGAGAGAAGAATGGAAAAATGGAAGATAATGTGAAATATCTCATTGGAAAAACAACAGACCTGGAAAATAGATCCAGGAGAGACAATTTAAAAATTATGGGACTACCTGAAAGCCATGATCAAAAGAAGAGCCTAGACATCATCTTTCATGAAATTATCAAGGAAAACTGCCCTGAGATTCTAGAACCAGAGGGCAAAATAAATATTCAAGGAATCCACAGAACACCACCTGAAAGAGATCCAAAAAGAGAAACACCTAGGAACATTGTGGCCAAATTCCAGAGTTCCCAGGTCAAGGAGAAAATACTGCAGGCAGCTAGAAAGAAACAATTCAAGTATTGTGGAAATACAATCAGGATAACACAAGATCTAGCAGCCTCTACATTAAGGGATCGAAGGGCATGGAACAGTATATTCCAGAAGTCAAAGGAACTAGGACTAAAACCAAGAATCACCTACCCAGCAAAATTGACTATAATACTTCAGGGGAAAAAATGGTCTTTCAATGAAATAGAGGATTTTCAAGCATTCTTGATGAAAAGACCAGAGCTGAAAAGAAAATTTGACTTTCAAACACAAGAATGAAGAGAACCATGAAAAGGTGAACAGCAAAGTGAAGTCATAAGGGACTTACTAAAGCTGAACTGTTTACATTCCTACATGGAAAGACAATATTTGTAACTCTTGAAACATTTCAGTATCTGGGTACTGGGTGGGATTACACATGCACACACGCTCACATACATAGAGACAGAGTGCACAGAGTGAATTGAATAGGATGGGATCATATCTTTAAAACAAAATGAAATCAAGCAGTGAGAGAGAAATATATTGGGAGGAGAAAGGGAGAAATTGAATGGGGCAGGTTATCTCTCATAAAAGAGGCAATCAAAAGACTCATTAGTGGAGGGATAAAGAGGGGAGGTGAGAGAAAAACATGAAGTCTACTCTCATCACATTCCACTAAAGGAAAGAATAAAGTGCACACTCATTTCGGTAGGAAAACCTATCTCACAATACAGGAAAGTGGGGGATAAGGGGACAAGTAGGGTGGGGGGGATGATAGAAGGGAGGGCATGAGGAGGAGAGTGCAATTCGAGGTCGACACTCATGGGGAGGGATAGGATCAAAAGAGAATAGAAGTAATGGGGGACAGGATAGGATGGAGGGAAATATAGTTAGTCCTATACAACACAACTATTACGGAAGTCATTTGCAAAACTACACAGATATGGCCTGTATTGAATTGCTTGCCTTCCAAAGGGAAGGGGTGGGGAGGGAGGGAGGAAGAGAAGTTGGAACTCAAAGTGTTAGGATCAACTGTCGAGTAATGTTCTTGCCACTAGGAAATAAGAAAAACAGGTAAAGGGGTATAGAAAGCTATCTGCCCCTACAGGACAAAAGAGAAGATGGAGACAAGGGCAGTGAGGGATGATAGAAGAGAGAGCAAATTGGTCATAGGGGCAATTAGAATGCTTGGTGTTTGGGGGGGGGGTGGGGATAAAAGGGGAGAAAATTTGTAACCCAAAATTTTGTGAAAATGAATGTTAAAAGTTAAATAAATAAATTTAATAAATAAAAAAAAAAAAAAAGAACTCCCGGCAAATTCTGGAGGAGCAGAGGCCACAGAACAGTGGAGCGGAGGAGATTTCTGTTCCAGAGAGCCCTGCAAACCTCCCGCAAAACGTCCATCACACTGCAGACCAGGAGCTGAGCCCAGCCCTGCCTTGGCCGTGCGGCACCAAGAGGAGCAGATCCAAGCGGGCTTTGGGGACAGAATCTCCAGCGGCCACGAGGTCCCTCCACCCACAGGTGACAGGGGTCGGTGAGAGGGTCTCTTTGGCGGGTCGAGAGGGGCCCCCTCGGGAGGCAACAGTGGAGGCGGGAGCAGACTGGGGCTCCCCAAGCAGGCAGGAGCCCAGATCCATTGTTGAAGGTCTCTGCATAAACCCCCTGAAGGAACTGAACCCCGGAGGTGGCCCTGCCCCCAGGTGAGCACCTGAACTTGATCTCACACTGAATAGCAGCCCTGCCCCTGCCAAAAGCCCTGAGGATAGGAAGCAGCATTTGAATCTCAGACCCCAAGCACTGGCTGGGAGGATCCGGAGGTGAGGTGGGTGTGAGGAGAATATTCAGAGGTCAAGTCACTGGCTGGGAAAATGCCCAGAAAAGGGAAAAGAAATAAGACTATAGAAGGTTACTTTCTTGGTGAACAGGCATTTCCTCCCTTCCTTTTTCATGAGGAAGAACAATGCTTACCATCAGGGAAAGACACAGAAGTCAAGGCTTCTGTATCTCAGCCCACTCAATGGGCTCAGGCCATGGAAGAGCTCAAAAAGAATTTTGAAAATCAAGTTAGAGAGGTGGAGGAAAAGCTGGGAAGAGAAATGAGAGACATGCAGGTAAAGCATGAACAACAGGTCAGCACCCTGCTAAAGGAGACCCAAAAAAATGCTGAAGAAAATAACACCTTGAAAAATAGGCTAACTCATGTGGCATAAGAGGTTCAAAAAGCCAATGAGGAGAAGAATGCTTTCAAAAGCAGAATTAGCCAAATGGAAAAGGAGGTTCAAAAGCTCACTGAAGAAAATAGTTCTTTCAAAATTAGAATGGAACAGATGGAGGCCAATGACTTTATGACAAACCAAGAAACCACAAAACAAAACCAAAAGAAGGAAAAAGTGGAAGATAATGTGAAATATCTCATTGGAAAAACAACTGACCTGGAAAATAGATCCAGGAGAAACAATTTAAAAATTATGGGAATACATGAAAGCCATGATCAAAAAAAGAGCCTAGACATCATCTTTCATGGAATTATCAAGGAAAACTGCCCTGAGATTCTAGAACCAGAGGGCAAAATAAATATTCAAGGAATCCACAGAACACTGCCTGAAAGAGATCCAAAAAGAGAAACCCCTAGGAACATTGTGGCCAAATTCCAGAGTTCCCAGGTCAAGGAGAAAATATTGCAAGCAGCTAGAAAGAAACAATTCAAGTATTGTGGAAATACAATCCGGATAACATGAGATCTAGCAGCTTCTATATTAAGGAATCAAAGGGCATGGAATATGATATTCCAGAAGTCAAAGGAACTAGGACTAAAACCAAGAATCACCTACCCAGCAAAACTGAGTATAATACTTCAGGGGAAAAATTGGTCTTTCAATGAAATAGAGGACTTTCAAGCATTCTTGATGAAAAGACCAAAGCTGAAAAGAAAATTTGACTTTCAAACATAAGAATTAAGAGAAGCATGAAAAGGTGAACAGCAAAGAGAAGTCATAAGGGACTTACTAAAGTTGAACTGTTTACATTCCTACATGGAAAGAAAATATTTGTAACTCTTGAAACTTTTCAGTATCTGGGTACTGGGTGGGACTACACACACACACATGCACACGTACATGCACACACATATAGAGACAGAGTGCACAGAGTGAATTGAAAAGGATGGGATCATATCTTAAAAAAATGAAATCAAGCAGTGAGAGAGAAATATATTGGGAGGAGAAAGGGAGAAATGGAATGGGGCAAATTATCTCTCACAAAAGAGGCAAGCAAAAGAATTATTACTGGAGGGATAAAGAGGGGAGGGGAGAGAAAAACATGAAGTTTACTCTCATCACATTCCACTAAAGGAAGGAATAAAATGCACACTCATTTTGGTATGAAAACCTATCTTACAATACAGGAAACTTGGAGATAAGGGGATAAGCAGTGGGGGGAGGGGGATGATGGAAGGGAGGGCATGGGGAGGACGGAGCAATTTGAGGTCGACACTCATGGGGAGGGACAGGATCAAAAGAGAGAATAGAAGTAATGGGGGACAGGATAGGATGGAGGGAAATATAGTTAGTCTTATACAACACAACTATTATGGAACTCATTTGCAAAACTACACAGATTTGGCCTATATTGAATTGCTTGCCTTCCAAAGCGAAGGGGTGGGGAGGGAGGGAGGTAAAGAAGTTCGAACTCAAAGTGTTAGGAACAACTGTCGAGTACTGTTCTTGCCACTAAGAAATAAGAAGTACAGGTAAAGGGGTATAGATAGTTATCTGGCCCTACAGGACAAAAGAGAAGATGGAGACAAGGGCAGAGAGGGATGATAGAAGAGAGAGCAAATTGGTGATAGGGGTAATTAGAATACTCGGTGTTTGGGAGGGGGAGGGAACAAAAGGGGAGAAAATTTGGAACCCAAAATTTTGTTAAGATGAATGTTAAAATTTAAATTAATTAATTAATTAATTTTAAAAAAAAATTTTCCTCAGAGGGACACTTGTTAAACGTTTACCAGCACACCCTGACAGAATCCTGTGCTAGATTCTCTGGGGGATTTAAAATGTTAGGCTTCGTACTTGTAGACCTTTCAGAACAGCATGAAAGACTAAGTGTATTCCTTGAAAAAAAAACAAGTTAGACTACACTGCCTATAGCTAAGACCAAAGGAAGTCTTAATAGAGAGTGAGAAGAGTTAAGTGCACTGGAAGCAGCATTTTCCCTGTGGCTGAAAAATGTCTATGAGGGCAGATTAAGCCTCTGCATTCCTTTCAGTTAAATCATCCTTAGGTGGTGGTGGGCAAGAAGGATGGGAGCTGTCACTGGAGTGAGAAGGGAACAATGCATCAGCAGCCTCTACTCTGATAAGCTACATTTTAAGCCAAGATACCAACTCTTCACAAGCTATCTCAGGGCCTGCCAACAGCTCTGCATCACCCAGGCCTGATAACATAGCTGTATTGGAATGTTTATGCCCTTGACCTCTAAAGCTCATAAATCAGGCAAACACCTCTTTTAGTCAGATGTCACAACCATTATAGACTTGATGTTGGTAAAGGATGGGAAGGAAGTCCTGAAAGAAAGGTTATAGGAGCTGGTAGTGTTTAACCTACAGAAAATAAAACCATAGGCCAGCTAGGTAACCTACTGCCTTGAATATTTGTATAAGGAAAAGTTGTGTGAAGGGGATGCTGAATCCTTCTTCACTCCCATAGAGAACTAATTAGGAGCACGTAAGACCAAATTAAACCAGGAAAGATTTGAGTGGACCATGAGAAAATACTTGTTAGTTATAGGGATATAACCCACTTCATAGAAATCCTGAAATCCCTGTCCTTAGAGATTTATGAGAACAGGAAACCTCCTAGTAGATGGTGACAGTATGGTATAGTAAGTAGTCCAATCATGCAAATAAAAGACAAGACAGAAGTACTGAGTTCTGTCTCAACCCCTTACTGACTATGACCTCAGGCCTGTCAATTCATTTCTCTGGAATTGGACAACATCATCTGGACATCATGGACTAGGTGATTTCTGAGTCACCTTTCAATTCTAACAATCTATCAATGTGCTTTTCTTGTGGATGAGTGAAACATCCCCTTGCCTGGAGGCAGGAGGAAGGAGCAAATGAGCTCTCAAGGGTCTTAGAATACTCTGTTTCTTGCCTTTATGGGGTCTTTGTTTCCTCTATCCATGAACATATGGATAGTATGTTTAGCACTGTGCATCAAAATAGAACAAAGGAAGGAAGGAGGGAGAGAAAGAAGGTTAATTAGATTTTTAACAGTAGACCTTAACTCAGATTTTTGCTCTGCTTCTTAATAGCTGTGTGACCTTTGACAAGTCACTTAACATCTGGATTTTGGCTTTCACATCTTTAAAAAGAGGATAATAATATTCCAATGGCCTACATCACAGTGTGGATATACAATTTATGTAAGATATTAATGTATGTAAACTGTTTCATATACATTCAAGTATTATGTTTCAATGTCTGCTATTATAGAAAGAAAAAAAATGAGAAACTTACAAATGCCATTAAGCTTTAAAGGTAGTTAGAGAAAATAATCCAGGATGTCCGTGGAGTACTTAGAGCACTCTATAAAAACATCTCAAACCAAAGTATAAAATTTGGTGCAAAGTAAGATGAGTTGGGGAAAATACAAAGGCTGCAGAAATTCAAAAGCATGATAGTATGGAATGATGAAGGAACCTGGAAAAGGAAAAGAACAGGTGCTGGATGCAACTAGGATAATCCTGAAATAAGGTATTTTTAATTACCCAGGCAAGTCCCTATGTAGAAAATAATTTGAAAATATAACTTGTACTGTGTATGAAATATTTTTAAGCATATGGAGTTTTCATTTAATTCTAGATCCTACCCTCAGTTTACAGATGTGGAAAACAAAGTGATAATTTTGGCCCTGAAATGACACTCTTTTCCCAAGTGCTTTTCCAAATTAATGCTAACCAGATCTCACTGACCATCCTTGACTAGATGACTGGAAATATGTCCAATTATCTTTTAAAAAAAATGTCCAAGCTATAGCACATTCTTTCATAGTTATGTTGTGAAAAGGGGATTCTGAAACTTGGAATAAGTATGCAATCCAATAGTAGACTGGAATAAGTATGCATTCCTGATTAAATGCTTTTGAGAACCATGCTTTAGACACAGGTACCTGCACTATCAGGAAAGCCTATTCAGAAACGGTTTCCCCTTTCCTCTCATGTAATGAGGAGGGAATTTCTAGGTTGTTTTTTGTGTCATATTTTTCTTTAAGTTTGCTAAATTAAGTTTTTGTTACTCAGCTAGCTTTCTCTGTCAAAATTTTGGTTTAGGTGTTTTTTTTAGGTAAGATTCCAAAATGGAACTGTAATATACATATCATCTTATCAACTCTGCCCAAAGGAATGTAGTCTTAATTCCGTCTAGTATCAAGAACAAGTCACTGGCCTCATGTAACTGAACCAAAGAAATACGTGAATCTCCTAAATATCACTGCAGTGGGGAGGATGGTATGCAGGGTGCCACCTTTGTCCTGGTCCTACTGAAGACTAGTTCTCTTGCCATGAATTATTGAATAAATGAACAATCATTTATAAGGTGCCTACTATGTACAAAACAATGTGGTAAGAGATGGAAACACAAATAGAGAAGGAGGACACCCTCACCTCTTAGGGAGCTCACATTGTATTAGGGAGATCTAACACACATAGGAAGTCTTAGCTCCAAGTCCTGATACTTACTTTGCAACAGCGAAGCCAATGGCAATGCCTCTTCCTTAGTGTCAAGTTCACTAATGACATCATATCAGTTTCTAATGATGACACATTTCACAGTACCCAGGTCTTTAGCCTTCAGTAGCTATGGAAGCTGAAGAAGCAATTCCTAGATACTAAACAGAAGTGGTTTCCCTGGATGATAACTGAGGAATTGGGCCAGGAGCAGGATCGGAGAGACGGGAGTGGTACGATTCTTGAAATTCTTTGCCATGGTTTGTCACATCACCATTGTGGTCTGAGGTGAGATGCTAGTTCAGTTGGTGGCACTGGCTTGACCTACATGTGCTGCGCTTTGTCTTTCCCTCAGGGCACCTTGATGCTTCAGCTAGATTATCATGCCTACTCCAGTTATAACCATTGGTATAAGTGGTGATGGACCTGACAAAGGTAGGAATGACAGCTTATTCCCTCAGATGATGGCTTGAGGGTAGTGGGGGTCCCAAGCATGCCTTAGTAGCTGCATTCTGGTAGGGGTACAATTTGATGCAAATGTCTTAAACCAAAATATTTGGGGAATAGGAGGGACTGGTCAATTAATTTTTCTAATTAATCTTTTGCTGACTCAACAAAAGGTTTGGTTTTAGTTTTAACCATTATTAAAAAATTTCCCTAAGGAATAAGTGGAAGAAATATGATTCAATTCCATAATATGGAATTTTGAACCTAACATTCTTTCCACTGGACCCTGATGCCTCTTAGAGGCAGTTAGATGGAGTAGTAGATAGAGCACTTGGCTTGGAGTCAACTAAGCTCAAATCCCACTCTAGACACTTAATGTGTGGTCCTGATCAAGACACTTAACACTTCATTTGCTCAACAGAGTCACATCTACCTCACAGGGTTGTTGCCAAGATCAAATGAGATATTTATCAAGTGCTTAGCACAGTACCTGGCATATAGTAGACACTTAATAAATGCTTGTTCCCATCTCTCTTGTACAGTTGACAAGGTACAGAGAGGTTCACATACGTACTAATGAAAGGAACAGTCATGCTGATGATACCAGAGACAAATACATCAAGTACATGAAGTACATCATGAATGCTGTTATTGATAACCGAGACTTTAATAAGCCACAGATTTTGAATTTCTCTCCAAAACAATGCTATACTTATTTCAGATTGAGTTGGGCAACTTTGAATGATGAGGGAATCAGCATAGTACAAAAGAAAAATCACTTTTCATCTTGCCACCTCAGTTTCCACATTTATATAGAACTAGATGGTCTCTTCCAGCTTGAAATATGTGGCATACTTTGAAGTTTCCTCATTAACTTTGACCTTGTCCTGGGCTCTTGTCTCTCTAGTAGTTTGGACTTTTGTTACTGCCATGCTCTGAACTCTCTGTAGAAATACTGGCTAGAGAACAGTCTCCTGCATGTGATTTTTGGCTGCCATAGCTTTGGAACACGGACCTCCCAGTAATTTAGGTTAGTTCCATTTGAACCTTCACTGTGTGACATGGGGATTCATGGGGTGATATTCTTATACCTGACTTGTCATACTGTCATCACATCTACATCAAGAGAGAACATTAGCAGGGATGTTTAAGGTGGTAAATAAGAAGTGCTTGCTTTTCAGAAATCCCCAAATAAGTAAATATCCCCAGTGTGCCTCTGTTAATACAGTGCTGTTATGTACTAGCTTGGGTCATTCCTCTGAAAATCTGAAACTATGGAAAATTCTACATTCAAGTATTTAACCAGAAGATGGGGAAGCAGATATAAGTAAAAGAAACCATCTCCCTCACTCCCTCTCTCCCTTTCTCCCTCTTTTCTTCTCTCTCCTCACTGTCACTCTGAGCTTGCATTCTGTCAAACCCTTTAGTTACTCTTAAATATTCCAGCCAGGAATGTGTTGGTCATGCTGGCTGCTTGCCAGATTCCTTGTAATTTGAATTATTTTAATACCTGCAAAGATGAATGTTTGTTTAATATGACTTTCTCTCCCATTTGGGGAAACAGTTTTAGTTTTGTATAGATATTTGTCTTTTTAAGTTAATATAGCTATTCATTTATTCAACAAATATTTACAGAGAGTAAAGACCTTGTGCAAAACCCTGAAAAGGATTCAATAGGGAATAAGAAAAAGAAGAAGCCATAGTCCTTGCTCTCAAGGAGTTTATAGGGAACCAAATATTCAGAAATACAAAGAATGTGAAAAGTTCCTAAGGGACAAATGGAAAAAATGATATGAGGGATCAGAGGATGAACAGATTATTTCTAGAAGCGTGGACCAGGGAAGTTTCATGGAGAAGATAACTCTTAAGCTGAGCCTCAAATAATGGATACAGTTTTAGTACACAGAGATCATAGGAAAGCCATTCCAAGTTAAATAAACAACATGTACAATGGCACAGAATGGGGAAAATAGGAACAATGTTCAGTTAGTGGGAAGTGGCTTAGTCTGCCTGGTGAGCATGGTCTGTGAAGCTTGTAAAGTGAAGTAAGGATGGAAAGAAAAATCTGCCCCCGATTTGAGGGCTTTGAAAGATAAACAAATCATTTAGATTGATTTTATAGGCATTGAGGAATAATATTTTTTTTGAGTTGAGGAGAAGGGAATGATCTTGGAACTGCATTGGAAAAAAATGCCTTGACTTCACTCTAAAGGAAAGATTTGGTTGTTAATGTGTATGTACGTGGGGGGTGGTATCTGAAAGCAGAGACTACAAGAACAGGTGTGATAACAGAGAATAGCTGGTACAGGACTTTAGAAATGAAATTTATGGACACAAGGAATGAACCCTGTTAGTTTCTATAGATATCTGAAATACAGCTGTGAGAACACATAGGCACAAAGAGTATGTGGTATATTTATCCACTGGCCTACATTGATGGTAGTTAAGTTTCGTTGTGTCAGAGAATTCAGAAGCAAAGTTTCTTAGGAAAGGGAAAAGGGACAGGAATAATATTTATTAGACACCTACTAAGTGCCAGGCACTGTGCTAAATACTTTACAAATGTTATCTCATTTGTTTCTCACAACAACCCTGGGAGGTAGGTGTTATTATTATCTCTATTTTACAGTTGAAGAAACTGAGGTAGGAAGAGATAAAAGGACTTCCCCAGCATCATACAACTAATTTGTCTGAGGCCAGATTTGAGTTCTGGTTTTCCTTATTCTGGGCATGGAGCTCTATCCACTGGATCACCTAGCTATCCTTCTTAGGAAGGGTACAGCAGAAGAATTATAATCATTTGGGATTCTTCTTTTTAGAGCTTTACTAAATATCCATTGTAATGTTGATACTACTTGAGTAAAACAGTCTAAAGAATATTTGATTCATATGTTTCTATAATGCCTATGTGTGTGTGGTCGGGGAGGGGTTGGGTCCTCCTGCTCACAGGACCACAACTTTTCACAGCTCAGACACTACCCATTAAAGAAAGAGAAGACAGATAAGAATACGTTGATTCAGTCTGAAAGTTGTGGGTCTAATTTCAACCACCCCTGCTGAAAGGCTCTGGCATTGACCATCGCAAAGGGACAAAGTGGGGTCATGGACTAAGGAAGTAAGTTACTACTGTAATATAAAGGAAGCCATATGTGAGTGAGTTGTGAAAGAACAGCAGAATGGACTTTATTTGATGATTGTTTATATGTACTGAGTGAAAGAGAAGGAGTCAAAGAAAATATTGAGGATATGGCCATGGTTATTAGGAAAGATGGCAGCACCCCTGAGAGCTATTATGAAATTAAGAAGTAAAACAAGACTGGAGCAAGAGAAGATAAGTTTGTCTTCGAGTATGTTGAGTTGTAGATGCCCCTGGGATATCCATCCCTATTGTGAAGCTGGAAATGGATACTGAAGCTAAAGAGAGAAAGCAGACCTTAAAACACAAATTTAAACATTTTCTACAGTCAATTATTCTGCTAACTCAACTACTAATATCATTAGGCAAATGAAGTCAGTTCCTATTCTGCTGCTTCTCAGAATGCCCTTTTACCAGGAAGAAATGGACCACAAGGGAACCAGCATGGACATTGTGTCTTCCTATGACTAAAGTAATATTGTCAATCAGTCATAGAATGTTAGAACTAGCTACTAGTATGTGTTTATATATGAGTATATGTGAATGTGCGACATGTTTGTGTGTTGGGTGTATGAGTCAATGAATGAGTGTTGTGTGTGTTCATCCGTGTGTATATAGATATGTATATAGTATATGCATATAGATACACATACATAGATATATACATTACAATGAATGGGAGGGAGTGTGTATGTTTGTATACACACATATGTACACATATATACAAATGGATACATGCTTTGATATATGCATTCACATGCACATATACACATCTATCTATATACGCTATCTATACATTTAATGGTAAGTGTCATATGATTGATATGTCACAATCAGTGTGGCCATCTGAGCTATGATAAAAATGTTCATTTCCTACCTGCCTTATTTATTTATTATGGGTATTATTTGAATCTGACTTAAGTAATTTTTTTTAAAAACAAAGCTTAATGGACTTCCTTGTCCTCTCCCTTGGTTCATTCATAAATTATTTGCAGGCTGTTTCAGGTCTGTGTTTGGGGAGTAAACTGAAATATGTTTACCAAAATGATTAATATCTACTCCTACTCTGAGATTTATATATATATATATATATATATATATATATATATATATATATATATATATATAATATTTATTTCTTTTGAAGACCGTGCTTGCTTGGAAGAGGAGTTATGTAAAAAATGAGGCTACTAGGTCCCTTTCCTGCCATCTGGGGATAGCAAGCTTAGATCAGATGTTCCCATGAGTTTTCCCCAAAACCTGAAAAAAAAACTCCCTTGAGTCTTATAATTGTTAATCCTCTAAGGATTCTTGGGTCCAGGTTTTAGCTGATTTAAAAATGTTGGGAATGTAAGAATACTGTGAAGTGAGAAGAGGAATCTTTCTGCACAATGTGCAGAAAGAAGAAAAAATGGGGGACTCCTTGAATTTCAAGTGTTGCTTTCTCACTATCGTCACTATCATTGTTCCCCATGCTCTTTCAGTATTGTTCTGCATTTTGGGGGCTATTCATTTAATTCTGCCTGGATGCCCCTTTGGAACTCCCCAAGTCCCTGGCTTTTATCACTTACCACATTCTGTTTTCTATTACAATAATTTGTGTCTGGATCTTATCCCCCCACGTTGCCCTATACTGAAAGTTCCTTGAGGTCAGGGGTTGTATCTATCATCTCTGTTATGCTCCTTAGCAGACAGCACAGGGCCTTCCATTCAGAGAGGCCTTAATAAGCATCCATGTTTAGTATTTTTTTAAACCAAATGCAGTTTGGTGTAATTTGAAAAAGTATTAAGCTGTGATTCAGAGAACCTGGATTTAAAGCCTCCTTTTATAAGTTAGGGAAAGTTATTTAAACTTTAAAAAAACTCAACTTTTTCATCTGTATAATCAAGATACAAACTCAGGCACCTCAAGTTATGATCCTATAAAAGACTCAGCCATTCAATGAAGTTATTCTTTATGCCAAATGTTCCTAGTCTTTTCTGAAGGTTGCTTTTTATCAATGACCCTTTTGTTCTTCTGGCTTTATCAGGGAGATAGCCTCTCTTAGAAGTTATTCTTTTGCCTCCTGAAGATTCTGATTGGTTCAACCAAAGACAATTCAGTCTTCTTAGCAATAGCTCAAAACTAAATTTTAATGCTTGGTTTTCATGTTCCTACATACTATGGCCCTGCACTACCTACCTACTTTATATGTTCTATGACTCTCCAGTTAATATCTTTCACTACAGTCAAGTCACTGTCCTGACTTTTCAAAGCCATACTCATTCCCATTTTTATTCCTTTCACTCGATTGTTCATCTTACTGGAATGAACCCTTTTCCCATCACCCTCCTTTTCTACAGTCCTTGAGGAATTAGCACAAGTCCCATCAGTTTCACAGAGCCTGATAAACTGGACTTATCTTCCTTTCCTCTCAGTTTCTACATGTATTTTATTCTACCCCCACATTATTTAACTATATTCAGTAGAAATCCATTAAACTCTGACTCTGTGCCAGGCACTGTGCTAAGCATTGGGGATACATGGAGAAGCAAAAGACAATTGCTACCCTCAAAGAATTTATAATTTAATGGAGGAAGCAACATATCAACAGATATGTAGAAAGCAAGCTATAGACAAGATAAAAAGGAAATAATTACATGTGGAAAAGCACTGGAGTTAAGACAGATTGAGGAAGGCTTTCTGTAGAAGATAGGATTTTAGATAGGACTTAAAGGAAGCCAAGGAAGTCAATCAACAGTCAGTGGAGGAGAGAGTACATTCCAAGCATGGAGGACAGCCAGAGAAAATGCTCAAAGACCATGGAATGCCTTCTTCATAGTACAGCTAGGAGCCCAGTGACACTGGACTGAAGAGTAGGTATCAGGGAGTCAGGTGTAAGAAGACTGGAAAGGTTGGAGTAAGCTAAGTAATGAAGAGCTTTGAATGCTTAACAGAGTTTTGTAATTACTCCCAGAGGCAATAGGAAATCACTGTACTTTAAGGAGTAGAGTCTGAAGACATAATCAAACCTGTTCTTTAGGAAAATTGCTTTAGTAGCTGAATAGAAAATAGATTGGAGAAGGGAGGGACTTGAGGCAGCAGACCCACCAGCAGATCATTGCAGCAATTAAGGCAATTCTATTCACGGTCATATTCACTATTGCTCTGTCATGTGCTGATCAGGGATCACATCTTCCCTTTCTTTGTATTCCTCTGACAGAGATGAGCCAATACTTAAAAGTGCTAAATAAAGACTCTTCACTTGCTTGATCTTATCTGAATGTTTCCATTAGCACTTAAATATGGACGATTTTATTAAATTAATCAATTGGTCCCTTGGTTCTTTTTTTTTTTTTTTAACATTTATTTTCACACAATTTTGGGTTACAAATTTTCTCCCCTTTTATCCCCTCCCCCCCCCAAACCCGAGCTTTCTAATTGCCCCTGTGACCTATCTGCTCTCTCCTCTATCCTCCCTCCCTGCCCTTGTCTCCGTCTTCTCTTTTGTCCTGTAGGACCAGATAGCTTTCTGGACCCCTTAACCTGTATTTCTTGTTACCCAGTGGTAAGAACATTACATTTGGTCCTAACACTTTGAGTTCTAACCTCCTTAGCTCCCTCCCTCTCCACCCCTTCCCCTTGAAAGACAGGCAATTCAATATAGGCCATATCTGTTTAGTTTTGCAAATGATTTCCATACTAGTTGTGTTGTATAGGACTAATTATATTTCAATCCATCCTATCCTGTCCCCCTTTACTTCTATTCTCTTTTGATCCTATCCCTCCCCATGTGTGTCGACCTCAAATTGCTCCCTCCTCCCCATGCCCTCCCTTCCATCATCCCCCCCACCCTGCTTGTGCCCCTGTCCCCCACTCTCCTGTATTATGAGATAGCTTTTCCTATCAAAATGAGTGTGCATTTTATTCTTTCCTTTAGTGGAATGTGATGAGAGTAGACCTCATGTTTTTCTCTTGCCTCCCCTCTTTATCCCACCACTAATAAGTCTTTTGCTTGCCTCTTTTATGAGAGATAATTTGCCCCATATAACTTCTCCCTTTCTCCTCCCAATATTTCTCTCTCACTGCTTGATTTCATTTTTTTTTAATATATGATCCCATCCTCTTCAGTTCACTCTGTGCACTCTGTCTCTATGTGTGTGTGCGTGTGTGCATGTGTGTGTGTGTATTCCCACCCAGTGCTCAGATACTGAAATGTTTCAAGAGTTATAAATATTGTCTTTCCATGTAGGAATGTAAACAGTTCAACTTTAGTAAGTCCCTTATGACTTCTCTTTGCTGTTCACCTTTTCATGGTTCTCTTCATTCTTGTGCTAGAAAGTCAAATTTTCTTTCCAGCTCTGGTCTTTTCATCAGGAAAATTTGAAAGTCCTCTATTTCATTGAAAGACCATTTTTTCTCCTGAAGTATTATACTCAGTTTTGCTGGGTAGGTGATTCTTGGCTTCAGTCCTAGTTCTTTTGACTTCTGGAATATCCTATTCCATTCCCTTCTATCCCTCAATGTAGAGGGTGCCAGATCTTGTGCTATCCTGATTGTATTTCCACAATACTTGAATTGTTTCTTTCTAGCTGCTTGCAATATTTTCTCCTTCACCTGGGAATTCTGGAATTTGGCCACAATGCTCCTAGGAGTTTCTCTTTTTGGATCTCTTTCATGTGGTGTTCTGCGGATTCCTTGAATATTTATTTTGCCTTCTGGTTCTAGAATCTCAGGGCAGTTTTCCTTGATAATTTCGTGGAAGATGATGTCTAGGCTCTTCTTTTGATCATGGTTTTCAGGTAGTCCCAGAATTTTTACATTGTCTCTCCTGATTCTATTTTCCAGGTCAGTTGTTTTTCCAATAAGATATTTCACATTATCTTCCATTTTTCAAATCTGCGCAGTATGTTCTGAGATATCTGTCTTTCTCGAAAAGTCCTTAGCGTCCATCCGTACCATTCCAGTTTTGAAAGATCTATTTTCTTCAGTGAGCTTTTGAATCTCCTTTTCCATTTGGTTAATTCTGCTTTTGAAAGCATTCTTCTCCTCATTGGCCCCTTGCACCTCCCTTGCCAGCTGAGTTAGGCTAGTTCTCAAGGTGCCAATTTCTTCAAGATTTTTTTGGTTCTCCTTTAGCAGGGAGCTGATCTGCTTTTCATGCTTCTCCCTCATCCCTCTCATTTCCCTTCCCAGTCTTTCCTCCACCTCTCTAACTTGATTTTCAAAATTCCTCTTGAGCTCTTCCATGGCCTGAGCCCATTGGGTGGGCTGGGACACAGAATCCTCGATTTCTGTGTCTTTGCCTGATGGCAAGCATTGTTCCTCCCCATCAGAAAGGAAGGGAGGAAGTGTCTTTTCTCTGGTAAAGTACCCTTCAATAGTTTTATTTCTTTTCCCTTTTCTTGGCATTTTCTCCAACCAGTGGCCTGACCTCTGAATGTTCTCCTCACATCCACCTTGCCTCCTGGTCCTCCCAGCCAGCGTTTGGGGACTGAGATTCAAATGCTGCTTCCTGCCTTAGGATTTTTGGCGGGGGCAGGGCTGCTATTCAGTGTGAGAATTAAGTTCAGGTGGTCAGGGGCAGGGCCGCCTCTCAGGCATAGTTCCCTCAGGGGGTTTATGCACAGACCTTCCACAATGGATCCAGGCTCCTGCCCATTTGGGGAGCCCCGTCCGCAGCCGCCTCTCAGCCCCCACTTCCCGGGGGGGCCCGAGCCTTGGGGGCACCCCACTCCCCTCTCAACCCGCCAAAGAGACTCTCTCACCCACCCCCGTCAGCCACCTGTTGGTGGGGGTTCCGTGCCGCCGCTGAAGATCCCGCCTCCAGAGCCCTCTCAGATCTGTGCCTCTCAGAGCCGTGGCCGCCACTGCCGCCGCCGCAGGTCCGGGCTGGGCTCCACGTCTGCAGCACGACGGACCTTTTGTGAGAGGTTTGCAGGTCCCTCTGTGGGTGGGGGGACCCGCGTGGCCGCTGGAGATCCCATCCCCGTAGCCCTCTCGGATCTCCTCCCCTCAGTGTCGCAGCCGCACCAGGGCCGCACTCCGCTCCCCGTCCCAGCGCCCAGTCAGCAGCGCAAAGGACCCCCCGCGAGAGGTCTGCTGGTCTCTCCGGAGCAGGAATCTCCTTCGCTCCAATACTCCGTGGTCTCTGGGTGCAGAATTCGCCCTGGCTTGGTCCCCTCTAGCCGTTCTGTGGTTTGTGTGTTCGGAGCTATGTGTATGTGCGTCTTTCTACTTCGCCATCTTGGCTCCACCCCCTGGTCCCTTGGTTCTTGAAAAGATGGAATAAAAAAATAGGAATAGATTGGAGATAGGAAATTGCCTTAAAATGAAAGGCAGGATGCTATGCGGAAAAGCACAACAAAATACCTATTTTGGAATTTGGTCTTGTTGGGGTTGGAAGCTCAATTCCGTGTGGACAGTCTCGGGCGGGTAAAGGTGGGAACTTCTAAATCTTAGAGCTCTCACGAGACCCCCCCAGGAAACGGCTGGGAATCGAGGTGAACCGAGCTATCTCGTGTATTTCCGCCTCTTCCCGTGAGAAACGTGATGGGAGAGAGATCTCCCCGCCCTCGAGATTGTCCCGGATCTGGGCACACTATTGTTATCTAACAGCACGGTATTTAGATGCAAACTATGCGACTGGAGAGTTAAGTAGGATCAGGGAAGCCTGAAAGCTCTCTTAGCACGTGAGGAGCCAAAGAGGACACAAGGCTCCGCTTTTCCTTTTCTCCTTCTCTCCCCTCCCCCTCTCTCCCCGCTTGTACTTCTACTTCCAATCTCTTATTGTAAGATTTTTGCCTCCTTGGGAGATTCTCTTTCCCTCCTAAGGAAGAATCCCCTGCACTTGTAACCGAGACCCTGAAATAAAGCTCAACCCTTGTTTGACTCTGGAACGTCCTTTCTCTCATACGAGCATCCGGTTTGGCCAACCGAAGACCTCGGGAGGTGAGGTAAGAAGACTCGGGTAGCCCACAGGCCCTAGGCCTGGCAGGTCCAATTCTGAACCTTTTGACAAAGTGCACTCTTATGAAATTAGTTGAAGTGCTTACTTAAGTAGTCTTTAATTTCTGAGTCTGTTCTTATGATAGCATTCCAGTGACTGTAGTGGTGTTAATAACTGACACTGTAAAACTTAGAAAAAAATAACATTTCATATATTATCTCACTTGAGCTTTCTAGCAAACCAGTGAAGTTGGTATTATTTTCTTCATTTTATAGATAAAACAAAGCAAAACAAAACAAAAAACAGGTCCCGAGAGGTTGCTACTTGCCCATGGTAACACCGCTTACCAAAAGGCAAGATATGAACATTGCTCTTCCTGATACCAAGTACAGCACTTGAGATGCTTTATCCTGCTGCCTGAGAGGTGCAGAGATTTCCGATGTCTTCAAGTTTTACTCTAACAAAGTACACACCCTTCACAACTACAGAAATTCATAAAATTGCCAGCTATTGGAATTTCCCATTTTCTAGTGAAAATAATTGCTGGCTTTTTCTGACAGGTGAAAATTATTTCCTGTTAGATACTGAATAAAGAAGCCCAGAGATATTGCTAACCTTGTCCCAGGGGGAAAAAAGAAAAGAAAAAAAAAGAGGCAAATAAAGCTTTCTACATACTGGTAATAATAATATATTTGTATTTTACTGAAATTATTAATCATTAACTAGTTAATATATACAACAATGCAGTTGTATCATGATGTTTACCAGTAGCTAGTCATAGTCTTATTGTGGATACTAAAGACTTTATTATTTCCCACATACTAGTATTTATGCAATTTGATTTATAGAATATACCATAGGCTATTTTCCAGCAATAATTTTGTGCTGTGCTATACTGTATGACCCTGGGAGAGTCATTTAAATTCCTTGGTCATCAGTTTCTTTATCTGTAGAATGTGGGGGAGAGGTAGATTAAATGACCTCTGAGGTACCTTCTAGATCTATACTTATGTATAATATTCTGTATTTTGAAGCAGAAAAGGAAATAGGAAAGATAAGAATGCCTGTGCCTGGCACTGAAGACCAGTCATAATTTGATGCCAGATTCTCTTCATGGACTTAACTAAAACTATACTCCTTCCCATCCCCTATTCTCTAAAGTAGATTATTTGCTGTTCAAAGAAGCCTCTTGAATGCTTCCAGTTCTATTCCTTTGCTTACACCATTTCCTCTGCCTGAAATGTCCTTCTCTCAGTTGTACTTCAGTGTTTGACCTTTACCCTGCATGTATCCCTCTGTTTCAAGTGTATTACCTGTAAAAAACATATTGTAGGATTATGGTTTTTAATCCATTCTGCTGTTTCTGTTCCATGGAAGAGTTCATCCCATCGCAGTTCTGGTTACTATCTGTGTCTTTCTCTCTACCCCCTCCCATTTATGTTTTTCTTTCTCCTTCCTGAAAGGTATTTCTATCTTGAGACACCTGACAAAAACAAATTAATATTATACAGATCTTAAATTGCATTATAAAGCAGTAATTATAAAAACAATTTGATACTGTCTGAGAGTGGCAGATCAGTGGAATAGATCAAGTATACAAGACACAGTAGTCAGTGACTATAGTAATCTACTGTTTCATAAACCTGAAGACTCCAGCTTCTGTGATAAGAACTCGTTATTTGACAAAACTGCTAGGGAAACCAGAAAATAATAGGGCAGAAACTGGGCGTAGACCAATGTCTTACACCATATACCAAAATAAAGTCAAAATAGGTACACTATTTAGATATAAAAGCTGATACTATCAGCAAACTGGAAGATCAAGGAATGGTTTATCTGTCAGATTTATGGAGAACGGAAGAATTTATGACCAAGCAAGAGAGAGAGAACATTATGAAATGCAAAATGGATAATTTTGATTACATTAAATTGAAAAATTTTATACAGCAATGCAACCAAGATTAAGAAGGAAGCAGAAAATTGGGAATTTTTTTTTACAAACAACGTCTCTGATAAAGGCCTCATTTCTAAAATATATGGAGAACCAAGTCAAACTTATACGAATACAAGTCATTCCCCAATTGATAAATGGTCAAATGATATGAACAAGCAGCTTTCAGATGATGAAATTAAAACTACCTATGTACATATGAAAAATGTCTAAATCACTATGGGTTAGAGAAATGCAAATCAAAATAACTCTAAGGTACCACATCACACCTATCAGGTTGTCTAACATGACAAAACAGGATAATGATAAAGGCTGAAGAAGATGTGAGAGAGTTGAAAGACTAGATGAAACACTAATTCACTCACCTTTGACTGAGTACTACCACTTCTAGGTCTGTATCCCAAAGAGATTATACAAATGGGAAAAGAACCCACATATACAAAAATATTTGTAGCAGTTCTTTTTATGGTGTTTAAGAATTGGAAATTGAGGGGATGCCTATCACTGGGGGAATGACTGAACAAGTCGTAATACATAAATATAAGGGAATCCTATTGTGCTATAAGAAATGAGGAGCAGAAAAACCTGGAAAGACTTACATGAACGGATGCTGAGTGAGGTGAGCAGAACCAGGAGAACATTACACGCAGTTACAAATGACTAGCTGGGATAGACTTATCTCTTTTTTAGCAATGCAAGAATTTTAGACAATTCTAAAAGACTCATGATGGAAAATGCTGTTCATATCCAGAAAGAGAAGTATGGAGTATGAATGTAAATCAAATCACATTATTTGCTCTCTCTCTTTTTTGTTTTTGTTTCTTCTTTCTTGTGCTTTCTCCCATTTGGTTCTAATTCTTCTTCATAACATGCGTAATTGAAAATGTTTAGTATTCATGTATATGTTGAGATTATATCAATCTACACATCATCTTGGGGTAGAGGAGGGGAACAATGGGAAGGAAATTTGGAATTCAAAATCTTATGGAAGTGAATGTTGAAAACTAAAACTAAATTAATTAATTTTAAAAGATAAAAGTACCTTCTCTCTCTTGGAACATTGTAGTGTATACCTCATTTTTTTTTTACATTTTTATAGTTGATTCAGGTATTCTGTAACTGTATCTATCTTATTTCCACTACTAAGTATTAAGCACCTTGAGGCCAGGAACTTTCTTCCTCTCTTCTTTAAAAGTTTAATGGATGAGGTTTTTGTTTCATTTGTTTTTACACTATATACATTTGCATTTAACCACCAAATCATGAGAGGACTCATAACAAAGTGAATCCAAAATAACAGTGAATCCCCTGGACCTCTGCTGCTTGGTAATCAGATGTGTTACAGGTCAGCACTCTCCCCTGATTCCCTGATATACTTAAGAAAGCATCTAGTCTTTGTTACTGGCTCAAACCCTTACCAATTGTGTTTACAAGATATTAGAAACCCTCATACTGCCCTTCCATTTAAATATTTAATATTCAGATTAGCTTTTGTAAAGGAATATTTATCTCAGTGGAGAGGAACAAGTATAAAACACACTCCACCTCCAACACACACACAACACATGGAGGATATAATCTCTTCTTACACCATCTTAATCTCTGGATAGAGGAGGGGATTCCTTTAATAGTTTGACTCAGTACCACACAGCATAGTCCCATCAAGTTCCTTGTGACCTGACATCCTGATTTTTCAAAGCTCCTCTTTTTGGCTGACAGTAATATCTGAACTGGTATTTAGTCTCCAAGGTCACTATAGCTCTCAGAGTTAGGGATGCCACCACCTGCACCTAGAACTGAAAAGGATAAACAGAAAAAATTCTAAACCTAGTTTTGGGGGTTATAGTGACTAAAAGGGAAATGAGGTAAGATTAGCTCTTCTCCCACAACCAGCTCAATTCACCACACCTGGGCTTCAGAGTGAACAAACTTCTACCCCAGATCTTTTAGGAGAGAGTAATCACTATCCCAGTCTGGTATTTTCAAAGACAAAGACTGTTCCAGTCAAGTAACCAATGGAAAGAGGCTGTCCCTACCCATGTGTACATAGGGGATGTAGAATATCTTCTCCTAAAAGTGAGAAATTGTTCTCTCCTATATAAATACTTCCATGTTACATGATCTCAACATGCATCAAAGTCCTGTTAAAAATATAAAATAATTACACAAAGCTGACAATATTTCTAAAAAAAAACATACATGCAACATTCCACAATGTAACACTTCACAATGAATTTTTTTCATTGAAAGAACTCTATTTTCTCTCCCTCCCACTCAAATGGGGAAGAAGAGACAGAAAAAGAAAACAAATATGGACAGTAGCACAAAATAAATACTCTATTGGATGAATATTTTTAAAAATATCTTATTTGGTAACAAATCTATCCCATCTATTTCAGGAGGTAGATAGCATTTTTCATCACTAGTCTTTTGAAATCATGAATGGTTAATGTATTATTCAAAGTACTTAGAGCTTTTAAAGTTCTCTTTACAGTACTGTTGTTATTGTCTAAATTGCTCTAGTTTTGCCCATTTCATTCTTCATCAGTTTATAAAAGGCTTCAACATTGTTTATTTTTGTAACATGAATGTGAAATTGTTCTTCTGATTCTACTCACCTCAGTCCTATATCAGTTCCTGTAATTCATTCCATATCTTTGAAATCATCTATTTCATTTATTTTTAATCATTATTAATTTATTTTTAACATTCTTTCTTTTCAACATTTGGGTTCCAAATGTTCACCCTTCCTCTTACCCCTCCCCCACCTACTGATAAGGCAAGCAAAATATCAGTAAAACATGTTTTCAAATCATATCACAAAAACACAAAAGGAAAAGAATAGAAATTGAGAAAATTACATTTTACTTTCCACTCATATTTTATTGTTCTCTCTTTGGAGGTAGATAAGTATTTTTTCATAATGCATCCTTTGCATTTCACTTAGATCATTGCATTGATGAGAACAGCCAGTTGGTGGCCAGTAGATTATTTCAATATTTATTTTGCCCTCCAGTTCTAGAATATCAGGGCAGTTTTCCTTGATAATTTCTTGGAAGATGATGTCTAGGCTCTTCTTTGATCATGGTTTTCAGGTAGACCAATAATTTTTAAGTTGTATCTCCTGGGGCAATTTTCCATATCAATTGCTTTTGGATGAGATATTTCACATTGTCTTCTATTTTTTTTTTCATTCTTTTGCTGGTTTTTTTTTTTTGTAATTTCTTGGTTTCTCATAAAGTTATTAGCTGCCATCAGCTCCATTTTAATTTTTAAAGAACTATTTTCTCCAGTGAGCTTTTGAACCTCCTTTTCCATTTGGCTAATTCTGCTTTTTAATGCATTCTTCTCCTCATTGGTTTTTTTGGACCTCTTTTGGCATTTGAGCTAGTCTTTTTTTAAAGGTGTTATTTTCTTCAGCATTTTTTGGGTCTCCTTTAGCAGGTTGCTGACTCACTTTTCATGAATTTCTTGCATTGCTCTCATTTCTCTTCCCAATTTTTCTTCCACCTCTCTTACTTGATTTTCAAAATCATTTTTGAGCTCTTCCATGGCCTGAGACCATTGCATATTTATTTTGAAGGTTTTGGATGCAGAGATCTTGACTTTTTATGTCTTCCTGTGATGGTTTGCATTGTTCTTCCTCATCAGAAAGGACAGAAGAAAATATCTGTTAACCAAGAAAGTAAGCATCTATAATCTTAATTTTTTTCCCTTTTTGGGACACTTTCCTAGCCAATTCCTTGACTTTTGAGTCCTTTGTCAAGAGGAGGGTATAGGGACGTGTAAATTCTCACTTCTTCCAAGGTGGCCTATGCTCTTGTCTTGGAGCAGCCACTAGCACTCTTTGCTGACCATGCTCTGTGAATAGGGTTCCCTCTCCAAAGTCACCACCAGCTTTACCACACCAGCAATCCTCCTCACCACAGGACTGCCACTCAGAACTCAGACCCATCAGCTGCTCAATTCCTCCAGGGTCTTTAGGCCAAGGGCTCCAAAAATGGAAGCTGCTGCTGCAGTGGCTGCAGTCACCCTGGAGCCAGGGCTAGACTGCATGTGCCTCTCACCCAGGTGAAAGAGCTTTCTTACTGACCTTTGAAGCCATCTTTGGCATTTGTGGGTTGAGAAATCTGGAAACTGCAGCTGCTACCCATGTTTCCATGCCCTGAAACCTGTTTCAGTCCTGTTCATGCTGTGCTGTAGGCCAAGGTTGGGTGGTACTCCACTTTGAGCCCAGTGCAATAGATCTTTCCAGGCTGTCTTGGGTTGGAAATCTCTTTAACTCTGTTATTTTGTGACTTCTGCTTCTCTAGAAGTTGTTTAGAGTCATTTTTACAGGTATTTTTATGGGCTATGGGGGGAGAGCTAGAGAAGGTCAATCTTTCTACTCTGCCATTTTGGCTCTGACCTCCCCCCCCCCCCATTTTGCCTAGTTCTGAAAAGTAATGCTTTGGTAGATTTATTGGTATAACTTTAAATAAGTAAATTGACAAGCTATATTGCCATTTTTATTACATTTACTTTTCCTACCAATAAACAGCTAATATTTTTCTCCAATTATGTAGATCTCTATTTCTTTAAACAAAAGTTTGTCAATTATAATTTTATAATATTTTTGTGTATCTTGGTATACTAATTATTTCATTTATTATTTTCTTCAGAGGATTTAATTTCCAGTTGACCAATTCTATTTCTTAAGAGTTGTTTTCTTCAATCAGTTTTTGTGCTTCCTTTTCCAAGCTCTGGACTCTTTTCTTTTTGTAATTCTCCTTCATAACTCTCATTTCTTTTCCCAATTTTTCTTCTACCTCTCTTAGTTGATTTTAGGATCCTTTTTGAGCTCTTCCAAGAGGACTTCTTGGGCTGGAGACCAGTTCACCTTCCCTTTTGAGGCTTCACATATAGGTATTTTTACATTGTTTTCCTTTTCTGAGTTTGTGTTTTGATCTTCCCTGTTACCATAGTAACTTTATATGATCAGGCCTCCCTTCTCTTCTGCCTCTTACTTATTTTCAGCCTACTTGGTGACTTTTAAAATTTAACTCTGCTTCTGGGATCCAGGGGGACTCTGTCCCAAGCTTCTTGTGCAGGGAGCCAGGGTCCTGGCCAAGGACTTTCTGCTCCTGGGCCTCAGGTGCTGGCAGCTTGCCCACTGCAGTGGGGTAGCCCAGTCTAATCTCACTGTTGTGCCCTAGGTTCCAGGACTGGCAGTTTGCCTTCTGCAGTGGGGTTGGAGGCCTCACTGCTGGTGTGCTGAGCCAGGACTGAAGAGATTGGTTGCTGATCTGTGCTGTGGCTAAGAGGGTCCTGTTGGCTTGCTCTGACCACCATCTGCGATGTACTGTGCTTCTCTTTTATCCAAGTGAAGCAGACTTTTTTTCTGAAGTAGTTCTAAGTTATAATAAGCTGGAAAATAATTGTTTTATTCCATTTTGTGTGGATTCTGTTTCTCTAGGATCCATTTAGAGTCTTGAGTGAGCATTGTGTCCAAGGGAACTGGGGAGAGCTGAGGAAACTTCCTTGTTTCTCTCTGACATCGTGGCTCCACCCTCAAGGGATTTACTCTTCATTAAGTTGAGCTGAATCACACCTTAAGTCCTCCCACCTTGGGATTTTACCTTGTAAGGAGACCTAGCTTGAGCTGCATTCAAGTTCCTAATATCCTGGATGCTTTCAATTGGAATTCAAGGCATAAAGGGAAAAGCAGCCAGATTAAAGTGGTTTTCCTTACTGGGATTACAAAGGATGACTGGGGTCTCATAACCAGGTTTTGCTACTTCATACGTTACCCCCCATTCCCTCTACCCTCTCACTACCCTCTACCCATTCACTCTACTCTCTCCCTGGCATTTCTCTGAACACTATAATAACCTGTTCCTGTAAGTCTGCTGGTGGGACATCCCCCAGAAAGATGTTTTATTCCTGAAATAAACAGTTGGGCAACAAAACTTTCTCTCTCTCTCTCTCTCTCTCTCTCTCTCTCTCTCTCTCTCTCTCTCTCTCTCTCTCTCTCTCTCCTTTTCTTTCCTCTTCCCTCTGTCCACATACGGTTTCACACCCTTACCTATGGATGTTATATCCCAAGAGAATGTAAATTTTCATCTCTGAAACCTTTTCTCCCCTTTCTTAAAGACAAGCCTCAACCCCAAATCACTCTGGCTCTTATTGATTGGTCAACAATAGGTCTCAGGCCAAATCCTACTTGGTCATTGTTTGAGTCTAGAATGAATTAAATAGCAATTGTTTTGTTTTGCCCAGACACCCTGGGGTCTTCCCCTCCAATCTATCTATCTACCTGCCTATCTCTCTCTCTCTCTCTCTCTCTCTCTCTCTCTCTCTCTCTCTCTCTCTCTCTCTCTCTCTCTCCTCTCTCTTTCTGTCTGTCTATATTTTAAGAGCTCTGCTCATTTCTTATTAAGCCTTAATCAATGACTGGGCATTGCCTCAGTCAAACTGAGACCTGTTGAAGACCTTTGCTTAAAAAGGTCAAGATCTTCACTGCATCCTGGGCCATCTCCAGTTGTCCTTATCTGTGTCTGACCAATGGACCCAGATGGCTGTGGAGGAGAAAGTGAGACTGATGACTTTGCACAGCCCTCCCTCACTTAAATCCAATTCATTTGCATATGATGGCATCACCTCCTTGATGTCATGGTCTTCTTTGAGAAAAAAGACAAATGGCAACAGCAGCAGCAACAGCAGATTCAGGATTTGATGCAACTAATTGTTTCCTTTTCTTGTGTTATTTTAGTTATTACATGGATGTGGTAAAGAAAGATTTGTTTGTATGATGATAACTATATCTTTTCCTAAGTGAAGAGGGGTACCCAAATAAGAATTATCCAAAACTGAAGGTGTGTGGGTGCTAAAAGACAAAGACGTTGAAAGTTCAGGAGGATAGCTTTCCACAGCACAATTAATATTTGCCCCTCTAAAAAGAGTTGAGAGCTTGATTACCTTTATTGTAGATGATGAAGTCAGCTAGACAAAAAAGTATCTCTAGGGCAAAGGCCAGTGGTATCAGACTCAAACAGAAATGGACCACTTAGTAGAAAATAATGATCCCTGAGGCATGTATTGTCTTAGAAAAAAGCATATGTTAACATTTTGCTTTATTTTATTTTGATTCATTTTGTTGAATGTGTCTCAATTATATTTTAATCTTATTCAGACTATGCTTCTGAGTGTTGTGGGACACCTGTGTCCAGGGGCCACATGTTTGATACTTCTTGCCACAAACTATAATCAGACAAAAAATGCATGGTCCCTAGTCACTCATCTACATAAGATTAACAAAGGACTGTGAAGTAAGAAATATTGAACACTTTGGGGAAACAAGGAGTTATTTACAGAAAAAAAAATGGGGCTTTTGAGCAAGAATAATCTGTCAGAAAGGAGAGGCAATGTCTTATGCTTTCTCCTGCCTTGAGTGAATTAACAACCCCTGAACTGAGGCTCAGAAAGATTAAAAGACAAGGTATTTCTTCTGATCTTAAAATAAGCCTTGAAATGGCAGTCCATCTGAACTGAGAAAGGTAACATTCAGACCCCTCTTCTCTGCTCCTCAGGGATGGTAGGTGCCTTATTCACTCACTATTCAGTGGCCTGCCCAGTACTATCCACTAATAGTTGTCTAGGAGTAGAGAAGTTTTGCCAACCCAGGCTAGTTGCCAGGGAGACTGATAAAGGACCCCTACAGCTACTGTGTAACCTGCATAGGAGCACCAAAGTAACACAGCGGGTAGAGTGCCATGTCTGGACTCAGGAAGACTTATCTGACTTCAGACACTTACCAGCTGTGTGACCTTGGGCAAGTCATTCAACCCTTTTTGCTTCAGCTTGCTTTTTTTGTTTCTCCAGCACTTAGCATAGAGCCTGGAAGGTGCGAAGAGTTTAATAAATGTTTATTGATTGATTGGTATTTCAGTGGGTGTTGTATTACATATACAAGTTAATCTGAAGAACATTATCATGTTTACTGTATTTATCAGATCCGTCTGCTGGGGTAATGGGACCTGGACCCATAAAAGGACAAGCAACCGAGTCCCTGAATTTTCCCATACATTTCAGCAGCCTAGATCATTGGCATCTCTGCTCAAGGTCCCAGCCCCATCCCAAGATCACTTAGTTAGCTTATTTGACATTCCTTTCACTGTCGCTCTTGTCCCACTCCAGACTACTTGCACTTAATGACCACTCCTTAATCCCATCCAGGTCCTTTCACTGTCCTTTTTGTATATAAACATCAGTCTCACTGTCATCAAATTGCGGATTTGCTAGGAGCCCTGCCTGCTTCTATTGGCTTTACTAAACCCTGTCATTTGACTAGAGAAAGTTTCAGTGTGTGAATTCATTCCATGTGGTCACCACCCTTTATCCTGACATTTTGGGATTCCCAGCAGCCCCAAACTGCGTCACATCTGTGAACAAAAGATTCCATGTAACAATCTCAACAGGCAAGTAAGGGCCTCCACCTAGTTACTTATGCATGTAGGCTGCAGTTGCTGTCATGTTCAGCCTATAATCATGAACTCTAAATTCACTGATATAAACACACATATGGCTGTGCAAATACATTCCAGATTTTCTGAGTGATTGCTAGGAATTTATATTTTTTTTAAAGCAAGCATTCTTTCTGTATTTCCCAGCTTTTGAGGCTGGCTTAAGTTTGAAATCAAACTCTGTGTGTTTGGGAGCCTTTGCAGGTAGAGATGCCCTTTGCAAATCCAGGTCAAGTTGCCCAGTTGTGCACAAGGTGACCAGACTGGGATTTTTGATGTCCTCATTAGAGTCTGCAACAATGGTAAATCTCATTATGTGTGATATATTTCATTCAGCTAATCACTTCAGTGGAGTCAGTATGAAATACTGTTCCTTTCTGGTATTATTTGAAAGCCCATCTGGTTTATAGGTATAATGGATTTCTTTAAAATTATTTGGATTTCTCCTGATGGAAAAAGTGGTGAGAGGAAAGAGAAAGGTACTACTTGACCAACAGATCAAAATCTCTTGTATTCTATGTTGGTATTTAGTGAAACTAAGAGGAGGATTAGCTCACAAAATGCAGTGCAGCCTATTTAATGGTTGTAAATACTTTCCAAATGTGAAGTTCCAGGTTAACAGAGACAATGAATTAAAGAGGATTTATTTTCTTTAATATATATTTGTCACACTAGTCTTCCCAGAGTAAGAGAGCTTTCAGCTTCGTAAGGCTTTGATTTTCTTGGTCCTCATGCTCTAAATGGAATTATGTCACTAGGGCCAGGTACATTTCATATCCTCCCTCTTCAAACATCCTTCTCAATGCCACTAAGATGAACTTCTTCCTTCCTTCCTTTTTTACTTCCTTCCCTCTTTCCTTCCTTCTTTCCTTTTTTTCTATTTTTATCAAGGCATTAGAGTTTCTTCTTGGTACATTCCCATTTTCTCTGGCCCTACCCCACTTCATGACTCTTTCTTCCTGTGAGCCCCTCAGAATGGGTACTCATTGCCCTAAATTTGGCTGTCAAACAACCTCTGTTAAGGTGTTAGCTGATATTTAAATTGTCAGAGGGATTTAAATTTTGATAGAATAATCTTGAATAAAAAATGTAATAATCTGAGACAGTTACAAAAGACTTATGATAAAAAAAATTCTGTCCATTTCCAGAAAAAAAAAATTGACGGAGCATGAATACAGACAGAAACATCCTTTTCCTTTATATTTCTTGGGTTTTGGGGTGTTTTGTTTTGTTTTGTTTGATCTGTGTTTTCTTTCAGAACATGACTAATGTAGAAATATGCTTTGTATGACTGCACATGTATAACGTATATTAAATTCCTTGCTCTCTCAATGAGGGGAGAGAGGAGAAAGAGAAGAAGAGAGAACTTGGAACTCAAAATTTATGAGAAATGTGAAAATTTGTTCTTACATATAATTGGCAAGGGGAATAAAACACGAATAATATTCAAAAAACAATCTTGAACAAGGTGGCCAGTAGCACTGGATCAAAGATACAACAAAGCCTTCAAGACTCAAAAATCATGAAAATCTAATGGCAAAAAGACAGGCATTGAATTTGATTTTGGGGAACAGGCAAAGCATGCAAATAGAGTGTACTGAAGCTTAGGAAGTGAGTACTTTCCAAAGTCAATAGTTAGCCATTTTAAAGTGCTGAGGAGAATGAGCAAAACAGCCAAGAGCTTATCCCAAGACAGTGCAGAAAGGAAACCTGCCATATTTTGCAAGTGGCAGTCTTGTTGAAGAATCTGGAGGGTTATTTTACTGTCATTCCCCAGAATTTTTGTTTATCAGGAGACACTGGAAGGGCATGAGAAAAGGAAAAGTTCTCCCTATGTGTTTATGGAAGATCCAAATGCCATCTGTTTGTGGAACAGCTTTCTGAAATGTTCTCCTAAAAGTACATCAACATGTTTGCTTTCTCTTATTTTCATTTTCAAATAACTTTGAGTGACTGTGAGAGGGAGTGCTTACTGGTTCAATAAATGCAAACACAAGAGAAGCTGTTTGGTAGACACGCACACAGAGAGTAAGAGCCATAACTGCAATTTTGCCCCTTTACTGGGGATATTATGTTGAGCAGAATTGGTGGAGTAACTAGACGTCAGAATACCAGGCTGCTGTTGGATGTATGCCTTAGCTATATTAGGCAGGTGGAGGGAATAGGAGTTTCCTATTTTAACTAATGGAAGGCAACTAGATGTTTATTGTGTACAATGTTGGTCCTGGAGTCAAAAAACCTGAATTCAATTTCAGACTCAGAGTCATAATAGGCATGTGATCTTGGGCAAGTCACTTAACTTCTATTTGGCTTGATTCATTGGAGAAAGAAATGGTAAATCACTCTAGAATCTTTTCCAAGAAAGCTCCAGAGTCACCAAGAATCAGATTCAAATGAACAAAATTTTAATTAATCCTTGGGACATGGAGAAGGTTTAAGGAATGGGGATGGGGAAAGATCTCTTCTATGCTGCCAAAAAATTACAAATGCTGGCAGCATCCTTTAAGTTTCAGGACCTTCCCTGGGTCAAAGACCCCATCATTACGCCCTAGTTATGGTTCTCCAAATATAGATGCAAAAACGAATACACACTTTATATCTATCTAGATTAAACCACGAAGTACTAATTTGAAATAGCTTTCCAAATAGCCCTGCATGAGTTATCAGCACTGGAGGTAACTTGTTGCTTGTTATGGGAAACCCTAGGCTATTTATGCAACTGTAGCCAGGCTAGATCCTGTGGCTAACCACAGAAGTTTATTTGATTTAAAGAGAGCTTTAAAGAATAAGGTTCTGTGCTCACTTCCCCATCCTTCCTTAGATACCTTGTTGGTCAATGACTAAAATCCTTTTGCCAAGGGTCAGTCTTTAATTCCTCAATTCGAGGTTCAGATTAAAATGGAGACCCTCCCTACAAAAGAGGTATAACTCAAAAGATCATAGTATGGAGAGCTATAAGGGAAACATCACAGAATTCTAGAATTGGAGGAGAATTCAATGGTCATTAAGTATAACTTTTTAATCCTCCCACCAATGAATCTCTTCTATATCATATCCTGTCAGTATGTATCATCAGCTTTTGATTAAATATTTTCAATGAAAGGAAATTCTCTAATACCTAAGGAAATCTATTTCACTTTTGGAGAGTCCCAATAGTTAAGAAGTTTTCCCTTAGTTTAACCTTACTTTTTGAAATTTCTGTTGTTTCTATTTCTGTTATCATGGAGCCAAAGAAACCCAGTCTAGTCTTATTTTTTAGAAATCTGCTTTTCAAGTTCTTGAAGAAAGCTATCATGTGCATCCTAAACAGTTTTCTCTTCCCTAGGCTACCAAATATCCCTATGATATGGTCACTGCTTCATACTGATTCACATTGGCTGGAAGCCCTCTCAATTATTGATGTCCTCCCTGAATGGGTTGCCCAGAATTAAATACCATACAGCCAATGTGGTCTCACCAAGATATGATAAAATAGGACTAATACCTCCACAATCCAGGATTTCCCTTAATATAGCCTAAGGTTGAATTTATTTCCTTGCCTGTTTTATAAGGTATTGATTTGTATTTTTAAAATTGCATTTTATTATATTATATTATTTATATTATTTTTATATTATTATAATATCAAGTGTATTGTATTATAACTTTAATCATCAATATACTTAAAATATCTCAGCAGTGAAAGAAAAACCAAGAGGATTCTACATGAAAATGTAAACTTCTTTTGCACTTCATCTTTAATATATTTTAGTATACTATTTTTTTAAAAATTGCCTTGAGTTTCATTCTCAACTTTTTTTGCTCCTTGTTATCTTTGTACTGTCTTCTTGGTTCATTTTTTTTTCAATTTATCACTGCCTGTTCACTGCCCATTTCCCATAGAAATTATTCCTTGTAAAAATAGGCATTGTGTTTGTCCTTCATTTTCAAAGAGGACTGTAACATCAAAAAAATGATAACATGACTTGCAGTGAACTTTCGATTTGAGTGAGGGAGGGCTGTGCAAGGTCACCAACCTCACCTTCTTCTCCCGAGCTATCTGGGTCTAGTGGCCTGATATTTATTTGGATGACTGGAGATGGCCCAGGATGCAATATGAGACCCTGGTCCTTTCAGGCTAAGGTCTTTTCATATTTTCATTTTGTGTGAGTTACCCCTATTCAATGAATAGGCTTCTTTAAATTACTCAAGGGATGACTCCTTTAATGAAAAAAGAATTAAACTGGGAAGGGAAGACCCTCAGGGTTTCTGGGTAGAAGAGAAACAATTACTAATTGGTTATTACATTCACTCTGTGCTAGGTGGGTGGAGACTTGTTGTCCAGTTAATGCACTCCAGAGTGAAATGGGTTTAAGGCTTGATCTTTGAGCAAGAAATGTAGCCAGCAAACTCAATGGAAAAAAAGACAGCTTTTGGCCATGGAGAGTCCCTTCCCATATAGAACACCAGAGGAGAGAAGAGGGGACGGGAGAGGAGGGAAAGGGAAGGGTGAGGAGGAAAGGGGAGAAGAAGAAAGGGGAAGAGAGAAGCTGCTACTCACTCACAGGTTGTGTTTGTCCTTCATTCTCAAAGAGGATCATGACATCAAGATAATGATCTGACTTGCAGATGACTTTGATTTGAGTGAAGGAGGGCTGTGCAAGGTCACTGACCTCACTTTCTCCTCCTGAGCCATCTGGGTGCAGTGACATGATATTCATCAGGATGACTAGAGATGGCCCAGGACATAATGTCCAAAATATAGCCATTAAATGGAACTTGGGCAGAGACCTATTGTGGTCCATTCTATGAGCTTCAGAGTGAAATGGGTTTAAGGTTTGGTCTAGGAGAAATAGAGAGGGGGGTAGGGGGAAGTCAGGAATCTAGCCAGTAAATCCCAAGTTAACTGGGAAGCATATGGCTGC
This sequence comes from Notamacropus eugenii, assembly GCF_028372415.1. Lineage (NCBI taxonomy): Eukaryota > Metazoa > Chordata > Mammalia > Diprotodontia > Macropodidae > Notamacropus > Notamacropus eugenii. The sequence continues at coordinate 184,630,009 of NC_092872.1, read as the reverse complement.
CAAAATTTCCCTTTCTTTGGAGAGGAGGTGAGGAAAAGGGAGAGGGAGAGGATAAAATGAGTTACCCAATTGTCTGGGTCCCCATTCAGGAAACTTAGTCTACTCACAGGTTGTGTTTGCCCTTCAAATAAGTTAGCCATTTGAACATGTCTGAACATGTAAGTCTCATTCTGCCCTTGAAGTTGTCTTTCTAAGTTGCCATATTTTCCACAAACACTGGACCAAGAGTATGCAAAAGACCCTGAATATGTCAAAGATCTCCCCACCTCACCTCAGTCCAACCAAGCTAATATAATGTGTTGTTTGCATCCCAAGCTGGATGCCCTGTGTGTCCTTGGGAGTGAGGACATGTTCCAGACAGACAGTACTAGGCTTATGCAGCTGGGACCTATGCAGATAAAGAGACTATTCTGTCTTCATAACCTAGCAGTTCCAAAGAGAAAAGAATGCAGCTTTTGTCATCACCTTGCTCCCTACCTTTGGGAGGAGATTTGTCCTTTTACCACAAGTACTGTGCCTTTCCTCCTCCCATGCCACACCCATTTAGGAGGAGATTTCTGCTATTACCTCCTTCCTTTGTCCTGTTGTTATAAAAATGCAAACTTCTGTATGGACTGTGAACTTTTTGGGTTTTACATGCATGTTCATTCCTCTTATAATAAACCTAGTTTTTATGTAAGTTTTGTGAATTTGTGATTGCTTGTTGCTGGTATGTCCCTACTTTGCCAGAAGGTAAGTGGCACACTTTATTGTATCATTATTATCAGTTATGTCTCATTGGGTATAGGGTCTTCAGGGAAGACTTCTCATGTGAGGTCTGCTGAGGGATTTTATTTTTAGAGTTTCTTTCATCTTTGCTGTCCACCTGATTAACTCAACTCTCATGAATGCCTCCGAGAAACTGTAGCATGCACAGTGGCCATACCCAAAACCATATTGGCAGACAAGCTAAATCAGGTTGAAGGTAAGACAGGGGCCACAAATCTATTGGTTAGTTAGGGGAATATCTACCTAAAACATGTGAAGACTTCCCCTGGTGAAATGGGGAGATGAAAACAATTTCTTCCAACAGTTATAAAGACTGTGAAAGCAGATGCTTAAGTGAAGCACTTAAGACATCAAAGATGCCAAGATCAATTACATCATTCTGAGCCATCATCAGTAATCACAACTTTTGCTTTGTCACTCAGCTTCAATGATTCTGCAACAGAGAGTGAAACCAATGACTTCACACAAACTCTGCCTCACTTAAATTCAGTTGATACATGAGTCAAAAGATATTTTGCCTTTTTTTTAAACCTACCTCAAAATCCTTAGGAAATCACCAAGAGATGAAGCAACAGGTACAGATACACAGGGAGTTGGAGTCACAACCCTAACACAGGTGGCCTAGGTCATAGGGTCATCTTACTTGATTGATGCAGCAGTGGGATTCAGCAGCTGCTTGGGTATTTAAGCAGCCTTTTAAAAGGACCATATTGCTCACCCCATGGCATGAGGAATGGGCTAGAAATAGTGATCTAAAGTTTGCCTCCTTCACCCAATCTAACCCTGGCCTGATTACCTTGGCAGGCAGGGATCCTACCCTGAGGTTAACACACACACACACACAGTATACAAGAACTTTTGCAAAGATGATTCCACTCACAATTGATACATGGATTGTGTGCTTGCTTATGGACAACACAAAATCCAGTAGATCTGAAATACAATCAGCACTTATGAAAGAAATCAAAAAGTATGACATCCAAATAGCAGCCCTGAATGAAACAGGCTGGCAAATGAAGGCCAGCTTACCAAAACTGAACATGTTAACACGTTTTCTGGACTGGCCACAGTAATGTGGAACACCATGAAGTTGGCATAAGTTAACAATCAAAACTAATTTAGTTAGGAAGCTTGTATGCTTCCCAAAAGGAGTGAATAACAGGCTCATGATCATGCAATTGCCACTTGCCACCATCATCAGTGTGTATGCTCTTACTATGATTAACTCTGCTGAGGTCAAAGAAAAATTTTATGAAGACCTGAAGACCTTCATCATTAATGTGCTGAAGGAGGACAGACTTGTAATTCTGGGTGACTTTAATGCCAGAGTTAGGCACAGACTATCAGAAATGACAGTAAATTCTTAGGAAAAGTGAAATGGAAAACAGCAATAACAATAGTCACCTACTACTGAAGACCTGCACGACTCAGGACCTTCTTATCTTCAATATTGTTTTTCATTTACCTAAACACAATAAAACTTTGTGTATGTACCTTTGCAGCAAACATTGTCATTTGACTATGTCATTATAAAGAGATAAAACAGACAGGATATGAAAGGGAAGAAGGCATGTGTGGTACAGAGTGCTGGACTGATCATTGACTCATTCTCTCCAAGGCAAGACAACTACCAGAGACTTAATTTCAACAGATCAGAGTGCTTCTCCATATGTGAACAGTTTGTTACTGACTTGAAGGGAAAGCTGAGTCAGTATACACTTGGCAACAGTGGAGCAACAACAGACTGGGCAGTTTTCAGAAACTTGATGTACTGCACCACATTTACTTATCTGTACTAGAACAGTCTCAAACATCAAGAAAGCTTGATGAAAATGGTGGGGAAATTCAGAAGTTACTAAACAAAAAACAAGAACTTCAAAGTTTTTACAAGCAGGATAATTTGTCTGTTTCTAAGAAGGCAACATTTAACTTCGTAAAAAAGTAAAGTGCAAGCAAAACTTAGAGAGATGCAGGATCCTTGGCTCATTAGGAATGCAGATCAAATTCAGTTTCATGCTGATATTAATAATCCAAAGCACTTTAATGATGCCCTGAAGGCTATTTTGAAAGCCAAAGACCTACAATGCATCTTAACTACACAGCAATGGTGGAGCCACATTGATTAGTTATAAGAACATGATACTGGAGAGATGAACTGAACTCTTTCAGAACATTGTCAACAGACTATCATTAACCAGTGCTGAAGTCATTGACCATATAGACCTTAGACTGATATTAACCCTTTCTAGCTAAAATGCCAACTGAAAAAGAAGTTTTGAGTGCCATTAGACTACTTGTGTCTGGGAAATCACCTGGTGTGGATTCTATTCCAGATTAGTTTTGTAAGGTGGGGATCTGCTGCTCATAGAAAAGGTGAAATCTTCTAGGTTATATGGCAATAGGAGGTTATCCCACCATCCACACCCTAGTTCAAGTACCATGGGTCCTTTAATACCATGAGGAATAAGAATAGATTAAAGAAGGAATGCATAAATAGTTAGACCATGAACCAAAGAACAAATATTCAGAAGCAACAAAAGGGAACTGAATTAATGAAGAGGAAAAAGGCAAATAAATCCTTCTTTGAAAAAAATGCAGAAAAAGAAGAAAAACTAGGAAAAGAGGTTGGAGCAGGGGTGGGGAACCTGTGGCCTCAAGGAATTCCTTTTATTAAGAGGATTTGTTCTGTGAAGTTTGGATTCAGTCAAAAGGACATAGTTGAGGACCTAGAGGACCACATGTGAACTCAAGGCAACAGGTTCCTCACCCTGGGGCTGGAGAATAGAAAAGAAAGGAAATTTTGAACCACTTAAGTGAGAATAGAAAATGAAAGAAAAAAATAAGGAAAGAATTATATGACTAAAGGACAGAAAAGAAATGAATAAAGAAAGTAATGGCTCCAAAACTAGGGAGTTTATCTACAAGTTGTAGATATTTAACAAAAATCTTGTATTATCTCAGTGTTGTATGTATTTTTGATTTGTTTTGGTTTGTGTGTGTGTGTGTGTGTGTGTATGCATATGACATTTTTGTGAAGTAAGCAAAAGTGCTACTATTAACTACATTGTATTGGTAAGGAAACCAGGATTCAGGGAGGTCAAGTGATTTATCCAGAGTCATATATCATATTCCATAGGTAGAGCTGGAACTATTGTTGAGTCTCCTTAACCCTGAGTTCAGGAAATCATCAGGGTGTTTTACTCACCATATAAGATGACGGAAACACTGAATAGTGCCTGCTATCATATGCAGATTTGAGCTCTCCAAATGTAGGGTTTATTTTTCCAGTCTATTATCCATAACAACAAAAGTACCATTCCCATAGTTGTAGAACCAGAGGCTGCCTTGTGTTTGCTGAGTCAACAAAATGATCACTGGGGAAAGTTTCTTTGACATTTGACATTTGTCTTGCATTTCATAGATTCATACTTTCAATCCTCTACTCCTCCACTCCCCTTTCTTCCAAATGAGCTTTGAGGAGATGCCTGGTTTGCTGCTCAAAAAGAAGACATTTGGATGGTTCATTTAATGTCTTCCAAATTCTTCTCCTAGCTTTTAGAAAGCCATTATCCCAGAAATTCTTTCTGTCATCTTAGAAGACTATAGATTTTTTTCTTATTCAGACAGACTTGGGATAGTCTTGTCTTCTCAACTGTGATGAGGAAAAGTCATTTCTCTTCCTGACTATTGCATGTCAACAGCTGTCTCCTTCCTTTCTTCCTCAAAGATGTCTGAAAAACATCCTTCCCACCTCTTTTATGATAAACTAGAAAGTGTAGGTGCCAAAATCACAACTCTTTGGGGGGGGGGGGGAGGGCAGTGATTTCATTTTGTGAGTATGCATATGATTTTAAAAGTGAACAAGCACACTGCAGTGAATCTTTGTGTTTCAGGCACAAAGATGGGGAGTGATACTTGATGTCAAGTTTTTGTTGTTCACTTGTTTTCAGTCATGTCCTGTTCTTCATGACTCCATTTGAGGTTTTCTCAGTGAAGATACTGGACTCATTTGCCATTTCCTTCTCCAGATCATTTTACAGATAAGGAAGCTGAGGTAAATAGGGTTAAGTGACTTGCCCAGGGTTGCATAGCTATTAAGTGTTTCAAGCTAGATTTGCACTCAGGAAGATATCTTCTTAACTCCACGTCCATCAACTCCACTATGCCACCTTTAGTCAAGGAAGTCTTCGTTGAAAAGGGGAGCTAAGTACTACAGTGGATAGAGTGCTGATCTGAGAGTCAGGAAGACATAAGTTCACATCTGCCCCCAGACACTATGTATGACCCTGGACAAGTCACTTAACCTCTGTTTGTTTTAGTGACCCTATCTATAAAATAGGCATAATAAAAATAGTACCTATCTCCATGGTTACTTGTGAGGATTAAATGAGATGATATTTGTAAAGTGCTTAGCACAATGACTGACACATAACTACTATATAAATGCTAGGTTGTTTTTTTTTTTTTTTTGATGTTTATAATATTGAGAAATCCCCTTGAGGAAAAAGGAAAGGGCTTAAATAATATGTATCATGCTAGAAGCAGTGAAGTGTTTGGAGTCAATCAGAGAACTGCTACATGTGGCTAGGATTCACTGGTCCTAGAGAAGCTCCATACCCTCAGGACAACCAATGGAAGATAACCTAGGGTCAAAAAAGTTATACAGAATTCAAGCTGGAGGAGATTGCTAGGTGGATAGGGAGTCTCCTAGTAAAAATAACATAAGAAAAAAGCCTGTTTTGGAAAATAACCCTTGATTGCCTAGACATTTTGGTCAGAGCCACAGGGAATAGGTCCAAACAGAAAAGTCACTGTAACCAACAAGAAGAAAGTCACCCACAATGATTTGACAGCTTTTCCACGAGTAGAACAAAATAGAATAAAGAAGATGGAATAAAGGCAAGGATCAATGGCAAGAGGAAAAGTAAAAGTTCATGACTCAGAGCATGGAAATGAGACAGAGAGATGAGCAGATGCTCTAGAGCAGAGTGAGAGGAAAGCAAGTACAGGTCTGAGACCCAAAGAAGTAATCATTGCCTGGGCAACAAGGGAAGAATATTTCTCAATTGGGAAAAGAGGTAGGGAAGATGGGGAAAGTCTTCTTTAGTTCACAAACAGGGAATTAGGGTGATGGAGATACATGGACTGAAGGAAAAAATGAATGTTGGGAATGAAGGAAAAGAAGAGACAAAAAACACATAGATGATTTCTGCAAGTTGTTTGACAGGATTTTCATGACATCTTTGGGGAATAGATAGTAAGTTCTTGAATTATTGATGAGATCCAGAGAATTTTTGTTAACTAACTTCAGCCAGAAAGGAGATTTCCAGTGCAGAACTGCTTGGCTCTAACCTCAGGCAGTCAGTCAGTCAATAAACATTTCTTAAGTGTTTCCTTCGTTCCAGGTACTATACTAAACATTGGAGATGAAAATAAAAGAGGTAGGGGGCGGAGCCAAGATGGCAGAGTAGAAAGACACATATACACATAGCTTTGAAACCACAACCCATAGAACATCGGTAAAAAGGAACTCACAGCAAACTCTGGAGTAGTAGAGGCGACAGCACAGTGGAGCAAAGGAGATTTCTGTTCCAGAGGGACCTGCAAACCTCTCGCAAAAGGTCTGTCACGCTGCAGACGGGGAGCCCAGCCCAGCCCTGCCCTGGCCCCAACACTGAGAGGAGAAGATCCGAGCAGACTTCAGGGACAGGATCTCCAGCGGCCATGCGGGTCCCTCCACTCACAGGTGAAGGGGGTTGGTGAGAGGGTCTCTTTGGTGGGTCGAGAGGGGAGTGGGGTGCCCCCATGACTCGGGCCCCCTCGGGAGGCAGTAGCTGACGCAGCGGCAGACCAGGGCTCCCCAAGCAGGCAGGAGCCTGGATCCATTGTTGAAGGTCTCTGCATAATCCCCTTGAGGGAACTGAGCCTGAGAGGCGGCCCTGCCCTGACCTGAGTACCTGAACTTAATCTCACACTTCATAGCAGCCCCGCCCCTGCAGAAGCCCTGAGACTGGGAAGCAGCATTAGAATCTCAGACCCCAAGCTCTGGCTGGGAGGATCAGGAGGCAAGGTGGGTGTGAGGAGAATATTCAGAGGTCAAGTCACTGGCTGAGAAAATGCCCAGAAAAGGGAAAAGAAATAAGACTATAGAAGGTTACTTTCTTGGTGAACAGGCATCTCCTCCCTTCCCTTCTGATGAGGAAGAACAATGCTTACCATCAGGCAAAGACATAGAAGTCAAGGCCTCTGTATCCCAAACACCCAGACTAAATATTCTGTGGGCTTAGGCCACAGAAGAGCTCAAAATGGATTTTGAAAACCAACTTAGAGAGGTGGAGGAAAAGCTGGGAAGAGAAATGAGAGATATGCAGTCAAATCATGAACAGCAGGTTAGCACCCTGCTAAAGGAGACCCAAAAAAATGCAGTAGAAAATAACAACTTGAAAAACAGGCTAACTCAATTGGCAAAAGAGGTTCAAAAAGTCAATGAGGAGAAGAATGCTTTCAAAAGCAGAATTAGCAAAATGGAAAAGGAGATTCAAAAGCTCACTGAAGAAAATAGTTCTTTCAAAATTAGAATGGCACAGATGGAGGCTAAGGACTTTATGAGAAACCAAGAAATCACAAAACAAAACCAAAAGAATGAAAAAATGGAAGATAATGTGAAATATCTCATTGGAAAAACAACTGACCTGGAAAATAGATCCAGAAGAGACAATTTAAAAATTATGGGACTACCTGAAAGCCATGATCAAAAAAAGAGCCTAGACATCATCTTTCATGAAATTATCAAGGAAAACTGCCCTGAGATTCTAGTACCAGAGGGCAAAATAAATATTCAAGGAATCCACAGAACACCGCCTGAAAGAGATCCAAAAAGAGAAACTCCTAGGAACATTGTGGCCAAATTCCAGAGTTCCCAGGTTAAGGAGAAAATATTGCAAGCAGCTAGAAAGAAACAATTCAAGTATTATGGAACTACAATCAGGATAATGCGAGATCTAGCAGCTTCTACATTAAGGGATCGAAGGGCATGGAATAGGATATTCCAGAAGTCAAAGGAACTAGGACTAAAACTGAGAATCATCTACCCAGCAAAACTGAGTATAGTACTTCAGGGGAAAAAAATGGTCTTTCAGTGAAATAGAGGACTTTCAAGCATTCTTGATGAAAAGACCAGAGCTGAAAAGAAAATTTGACTTTCAAACACAAGAATGAAGAGAAGCATGAAAAGGTGAATAGCAAAGAGAAGTCATAAAGGACTTACTAAAGTTGAACTGTTTACATTCCTACATGGAAAGACAATATTTGTAACTCTTGAAACTTTTCAGTATCTGGGTACTGGGTGGGATTACACACACACACATGCACACACGCACACATACATAGAGACAGAGTGCACAGAGTGAATTGAAGAGGATGGGATCATATCTTAAAAAAATGAAATCAGGCAGTGAGAGAGAAAGATATTGGGAAGAGAAAGGGAGAAATGGAATGGGGCAAATTATCTCTCATAAAAGAGGCAAGCAAAAGAATTATTAGTGGAGGGATAAAGAGGGGAGGGGAGAGAAAAACATGAAGTTTACTCTCATCACATTCCACTAAAGGAAGGAATAAAATGCACACTCATTTTGGTATGAAAACCTATCTTACAATACAGGAAAGTGGGGGATAAGGGGATAAGCAGTGTGGGGGGGATGATGGAAGGGAGGGCATGGGGAGGACGGAGCAATTTGAGGTCGACACTCATGGGGAGGGACAGGATCAAAAGAGAGAATAGAAGTAATGGGGGACAGGATAGGATGGAGGGAAATATAGTTAGTCCTATACAACACAACTATTATGGAAGTCATTTGCAATAACTACACAGATTTAGCCTATATTGAATTGCTTGCCTTCCAAAGGGAAGGGGTGGGGAGGGAGGGAAGTAAAGAAGTTGGAACTCAAAGTGTTAGGAACAACTGTTAAGTAATGTTCTTGCCACTAGGAAATAAGAAATACAGGTAAAGGGGTATAGATAGTTATCTGGCCCTACAGGACAAAAGAGAAGATGGAGACAAGGGCAGAGAGGGATGATAGAAGAGAGAGCAGATTGGTGATAGGGGTAATTAGAATACTCGGTGTTTGGGAGGGGGAGGGAACAAAAGGGGAGAAAATTTGGAACCCAAAATTTTGTTAAAATGAATGTCAAATAAATAAATTTTTTAAAAAATTAAAAAAAAAAAAGAAAAGAAAAGAGGCAGAAGACAGCCTGGCCCTCAGAGAAATTTATCATCTAATGGAGGAGACCAAAAAGCAAAAGGTTATGTACAGAAAGCTATATACAGGATAAACAGGAAATAAATAAGAGAGAGAAAGCACTAGAATTAGGAGAGATTATGAAAGCCTTCCTATATAAGATAGGATTTTAGTTAGGACTTGAAGGAAATCAGGGAAACCAGTAGGCAGAGATGAGGAAGGAGAATATTCTCAGCATGGAAAAAGCCAGAGAAAATGTCCAGAGCTAAGATAAGGAATGTCTTCTTCATGGAAAGGGAGGTCAGTGTCATTGAATCAAAGAAAGCATGTCAGTGAGTAAGATATAAGACTTGATCTACATGCAAAACAGAGCATTTTTTATTTGATTCTGGAATCAATAGGGAACCACTGGAGTTTATTGAGTTGAGGTGGAGGTGATATAGTCAGACCTGCCCTTTGGAAAAATCATTTTGGTGGGTGAAAATAGACTTGAAGCATGCAAACCTACTAATAGGTTTTCTTTTAATAGTCCAGGTGTGAGGTAATTAGGGACTATACTAGAGTGGTGGCATTATTAGAGGAGAGAAGGGGACAGATTTGAGATCTGTTGCAAAGGCCTTGGCAACAGATTGGATATGGAAGTGGAGGGAGATAGAGGAATCCGTGATGACACCTAGGTTAAAACCGGAGGGACCAGGAGAATTGTATTACCTCCTAAAATAATAAGGAAGATAGGAGGGGAGTTTAGGGGAAAAGATGATCAGTTCAGTTTTGGATATGCTGAGTTTCAGATGTCTACAAGATACCCAGTTTGAGATATATTCTTAGCCCAATTCTACTAAAAAATTCTATTAATGACTTAGTTAAAGAAATTGATGTCATTTTTATCTTTGTGGATAAGATGAAACTGAAAGGGACAGTTATCATATTGAATGGAAAATTGAGATTCAAAATTGTACAGACAGTCTGGTAAGTTAAAGGTAACAAAGATGAAATTCAGTGACTCCAAATGTAAATTCCTTAATTTAAAAAATTTGGCAACGTAAGTACAGACTACGAGAAACATTCTAAAAATTAGTTCATAAGAAAAAGACCTAAGGAGTTTAGTAGATTGAAAATTCAGAATGAATCAGCAACTACAAAACTAATTTGAACTTAACCTTAGAAATATAATGTCTAGAATGAAGGAAACAACAATCTGGCAATACTCTTCCCTAGTTACATCATACCTGGAGTATTAAATCTGCTTCTGGATGCCACAGTTTAAATGAGATATTGACAAGCTAGAGGATCTCTAGATGAGGGTACTATTAATGTCAAGTGGCTAGAACCAGGGACAGTTAGCCAGAGGAGAGAAATGGTGATATGATGAGTTTTCTTCAAATACTTGAAGATTTGGTATATAAAAGTGGTACTAAACTTGCTCTGCTTGACCAAGAGGTTAAAACTAAGACCCTTTGGGGGCTAAAGGATGCATATTTTTACTTAAAAAAAAGGAAAGTCTCCCAAACAAATTAGAACTGTCCCAAAGTGGAATGAAGAGTGAGATCTTTATTCAAAGTCTACAAACTGAAGCTAGATGAAGCTAGATGAAGCTAGGAATATTGAGAGATGTGACATGTTTTGGGTAATTGAACTTGAAGATCTTTGAGACTCCTTTAAATTATCCCTATGATTTCAGCATCAACCTCAGGCCCTGAGTTCCCACATACATACCTAATGTTTTTGAAGGTGGCAGATTCAAGAATTCTGAAATGAATCTACCCTGGGCAGACTAGCTCCAACACCTCAAGGGCCATGATCAACCTGTCTTCAAGGATTAAGACCCAGGGTCCTCATATCAGCCAGGAGGAAGAAAGCTAAGAACAGGAGGGTCAGGCATAGGTTGAAGTTCACTTTTACGTGATGAACAAGACACGATTCATTTTAAGACCCCTTTATGGTTGTAAACCATCCATTATCCTTCTAATTGTGGTCTAGCTCAAATACCTTGTTTTACTTTTCTCTGTACGTGTTTTATTCTTTAAAGAAAAGAAAGTTTTTTGAGACCAGAGATTGTTTCATTTTTGTCTTTACTTCTCCAGTACTTATAAGTCAAGAGTAAGTGCTTAATAATTATTTGTTTAACTGAATTCAATTACTGTAGCTACCTTATAAAAGAATCTTCTACCTATGCACAGTAGGAAACGCTATCTAATAAAGAAGGATCATGTATTGTCCTCAGAAAGCAGGGCAAGAGAGAAAAGGAAAAAAATAAAATAGTCCATCTTCTCCCACAGCCTCAATTGAGTAGTAGTAGACCTAAAAATACAGGAAATGTGGATATACTAAAGAAATAGAAAAAAAGCATTAGTGAATCAATCCTCATGTAAGTTCTCAGAAGAAAGAGTAGCGGCTATTCCATATGATCACAGAGAAGTGTGAACTAGATAGGAGTATATAAGCGGGAAGGGCATTTTATGGAGGAAAGAAGGCATGAGTAAGAGCACACAGTCAAAGATAGGCAAGACTCATGTGGCAACTGATGAATAAGACATTCTTGTCAAGAGGAAGGGTTAATTTGGAGGAGTAATGGGATAGCAGGCTATACATCTGGGTAGGGAATAATTTGTAAATGACCTTGAGTGCTAGGACAAGGACATCACTGAAAAAAATTATGTTTTAAAAAATTGTTCTATGCCACCCCCTCCTTTTTAGGTAGGGTTTGGAGGTCATTGCCTTTTAATAAGGAGCAGCAGCTGGGAAGTGAAGTATCATATCAGAGATCAACCTATATTCAAATCCCACCTAAGATTTTTTTTATAGGTGGAGGAGTGGAAAGGAGTGAATATTTATTTATTAAGTTTCTAAGCACTTTAAACATAATACTTCATCTTATACTAGATCATAAGATGAATTTCTTTCTAGGAGAAAATACTCCTACTGATGAAAATTCAGAAATATTCTGTTTCTATAACAATAATTTTTAATTTTTCAAGAATTCTGTCTATCTTATATCCAAGGTACTTCTCCTAGGTTAAGATACATTTCCTTCTGCATAACTCCAGGTTCTTCAAGTAGCTTCTTTGTTGGGGATCACCTCCAAAGCACATTTACATATATGCTTGCTTGTTCCCAATGACATGAAAAGACACAATCACCCAAGAGTACATTGATCATCAATCCTGCAAAATTCAAAAGATATAAAGGACATATCTGGAATTCACTAAGTTCACAAAAGATGAACATGCAGAGAAAGAAAGGGGGTATCAATACATAGTCAGCCAATAAGGACTTATTAAGCTTCTGCTATGCGTCAAGCACCGTGTTAACTGCTGGAGAGGCAAAGAAAAGTGAAAGATGGTCTCTGCCTTCCAGGAGCTTACAAGAAAAAGAGGAAGATAACAAGCAAATATGTAAAAGCAAGCTATGCATATGATAAATAGGATATATTTAACAGAGAGACCCAAAGACTCCAGCTTCTAGGATAATAACACAATTTGACAGAAACTGCTGGGGCAACTGGAAAATAGTATGGCAGAAACTAGGCATATACCAACATCTCATATCCTATATGAAGACAAGGTCAAAATGAGTGAAGAAGAGAGCTTTGTATTCTCAGTCATAATATTTGAATTTAAGTCCTGTGCTCCCAGGCTTATTGTGACCCCCAACAAGTCACTTACCTTTCAGAAACTCAGTTTTTTCACCTGTCAAATGATGACAATAATAACTGCACTGATAGAGAGAAATTTGGGAGTAATATGCTTTGAAAAATGTGTTTTAAATTTTAAAAAAGTTAAAACACTAATGTAAATGAGAATTATTGCAGTATAAATACACTTTCTACTCCCACTGTTGGAGGTTACCTCCATAACTTCACTATGGGAGAAGTTTTGGACTTGGCAAGCAACTTAGTGGAACTGTGACAGGGTGGCTATCTACATTGGTGGAGGTATTTACCGTGGTAGGAGCTCCCTCATACTGATGAAATTTGGATGCTCCATGATTGACTGTAGGATGTTTCCATTTCTTCTGTTCCAAAGGAAAAAAACGGTCTCCTTGACATGTTAGAGAATGTTGATCACTGCACAGGTCCTGTTCAATCTTATGAAAGGGAAATAGAGCTTGGGCCCTGATCACTTGTATTCATTAGGGACATCATGCTATACTGCTTGGATAGTTCCTCCCCTTCGTCTTTGTTCTGTCACTTCTTATTTTATCTTACATTATTCTTTCTAATTTCCCCTTCAATGTTCCCATTCTACCCTGAACCTCACTCTTTCCTCAAACAAAAGCCCCACCTGCTTTGTCATCTCCCCATTCAATGACTTATATGAGGACCCTGGGTCTTATTCTAGGTGTTTAAGGGGTATTTCAGGACAGAAAAACCGTATTTCTCTTCCTCAAGCACCTCAAAGACTCCTTCCAGAGCACTGTCACTGAGTCTTCTTTATCTGGGTTTGTAGAGAACAGAAATAAGAAAACTGTGACGAGTTCAATTCAATGCCTGCTTTTCTCTTATTGATGTCAAGGAAATAAAGATGGAAGTCTTTATCTGTGATTATCCATCAGAGAAATGCAATAGACCACTCAATTTTGGATAGAGGCAAACTTTAGCTGCTCTTTCCCTAGAAATGCCTGCACTGGGATTTTGATGATTTCCCTATCTGCCAGAGGAATAGAAGGGTCATCAAACTTGAATTCCTTGAGGGGAGGAACTATATTTTCCCCTGGACAAATAGTGGGTGCTTGATGAATAATTAGATCCCAGTTAGTGCAAATAATGAATCTCATATAGTGGTCCCATATATTTAAATTCACACCATTTGAAATTCTAATTATGTAAAATATAGTAATTATTTCCAGCTAAATGAACATATGAAGTACAAATTTTAATAGTACCATCACTTCCTGGGATTAATTATTCATGCTACTCAAGACTTAGCTTTATTTCAATCCATTTCAGCAAACATTCATTAAACCCTTATCCATATTCAATCTTTTGCTAGGCTTTAGGAGGGAATATAAGACAAGTATACAGCCTAATTCCTGCCTTCATGAAGCTTACCATTTATATTAGAAGACCACACACACACACATCATAGTACAAAGGAGCATAAAGGACAATCAAGGAAAATGACAGCAGAGATATAGCTAAGTCTTCAATCTAGCCTTCATTTGTCTTCATTTATGATTGACATGTTTCTCAGAGTACGCAAACTTCTGTCCTCACTAGCTAGAACCAGCCTCATTTCCCTGGTTTCCATATGAAATATAAAAGGATACTAAAAGAAATGAATAACAAAATAAATAATGGTTTTTTAAAATATTGCTGACATTCTGACTAGGGCAGCTTAGTGGCACAGTGTTGGGTGTTGGGCCCATCTTCCTGAGTTCATATATGACCTCAGATACTTACTAGCTGTGTGAAGCTGGACAAGTCATCTGTCCCTGTTTCCTTCAGTTTCCTTGTCTGTAAAATGAGCTGGAGAAGGAAATAACAAACCATTCCTGTATTTATGTCAAGAAACCCCCCAAAAAGGTCAGACATGACTGAAAATGACTAATGACAAAAATAGTTACTCAGATGCTCACCACACCCTAACAATGTTCATTTTAACAAGGACATGAAGACAAGCAAGCAGTTGGTAACGTGACCAGAATTGTTCTTTTAAAGAAGCATTCCATAGAGTCCTCCAAGGTGACAACTCAGCTAGCCAGTGTGGACACTAATGGTTAAAAGCAGATGCAAGGCTGGGAAGCCCCCATTGAACACCTCTTGGTAGGGCAATTTCAGCTCCATTTTCTCACCAGCTACAGAAAACCTTTCCCATTATCTCTTAATTCTAGTTGGACTTAGGTGCATCTGTCCAACTGAGCAAATTGGGGGTGCCCCCTCCCATCACTCATTTTAAAATAACTTTACTGTTTCATTCCTGTGGTGTGGTTATTGATAGTGTTCATAAAAGGCACAAGTAAAGACTTTGTGGAAACACACTACACTATAGGCTTTAATTATCCATGTTGATCACAGTCTTTCAAAAGAAGGGTCAGAAAGACCTGCTCCTCCAAGAGCAGAGGTGAATGATTGTCTGCCAGGACTGGAACAAAGGGAAAACAGAATCACAAGAACAGAAGGTGCCCTTGACAGTTAAATTCCACAGGATGCCCTGCATAGGCAGCCCTGCTCTTTGATTCCCCACTTGGCATGCCCACAAAGGCAGTGCAGGTGTTGGAGTTATTTATTATATACCTGGCCAAAGGAAAATAAAATACAATTTGTACTAGTATATAAAGGACAGTCAAGGAAGGAAGCTACCTAGGTTTGTCCCCAAAGTAGGTATAATGTATGCCGTGATCATTGTGAACACATATAAAAAGATCTTATTCCTAGTGGTTATAGACTATAGTGACTCATTAGAAGGAGTATATGGGGGAGGATGCTATGCCTGTCTCCTGGTTTAATCATCTCTTAGACGTTTTCCTGAGGAGGTAGGTGGTGCAGTGGATAAAGTGCACAGCTTGGAATCAGAAGACTCATCTTTCTGAGTTCAAATCTGGCCTCAGACTCTTACTAGCTATGTAACCCGGGGCAAGTCACTTCATCCTATTTCCTCAGTTTCTGCATCTGTAAAATGAACTGGAGAAGGAAATGGGAAAGGACCTTTGCCAAGAAAACCCCCAAATGGACTGTTTTTTTTATTGTTCTTTGACTATTTTTTATTTTATTTGTTTGAAACTTCAATTGATTTATTTATTTTTAGTTTTCAACATTCATTTCCACAAGATTTTGAGTTCCAAATTTTCTTCCCATCTTTGTGCTCCTCCCACCCCAAGGCACCTTGCATTCTGATTACCCTTTCCCCCAATCTTCTCTCCCTTCTATCACACCCCTCTTTTCCTTTATCCTCATCTTCTCTCTTTTCTTGCAGGGAAAGATAGATTTCTATATTCCATTAATTTTATTTCTTATTTCCCAATTGCATGCAAAAGCAATTCTCAACATTCATTCCTAAAATTTTAAGTTCTAACTTCTCTTTCCCTCCCTCCTATCCGCACTGACAAGACAAGCAATTCGATAGAGGTCATACATGTGTAATCATGAAAACAACTTCCATAATAGTCATGTTATGAAAGACTAACTATATTTGCCTCCATCCTATCCTGCCCCTCATTTACTCTATTATCTCTATTTCTTTGTCTCTCCCCAAAAATGTTTACTTCTAATTACTCCCTCCTTCCATTTGCCTTCTCTTCTACCATCCCCCATACACCTCACTTATCTCCTTTTCTCTTATTTTCCTGTAGTGTAAACATAACGAATTAAGTGTGCATGCTATGCCCTCCTTAAGTCAAATGTGATGAGAGCAAGTTTCATTTTTTCCCTCTCACCTCCACCCTTTTTCTGTCCATTGAAAAAGGTTTTCTTGTCTCTTTTATAAGAATTTGCCCCATTCCATTTCTCCATTTCTCTTCCCAATATATTGCTCTCTCACCCCTTAATTTTATTTTTTAGAAATCATCCCATCTATTCAACTCACCCTGTGCCTTCTGTCTATAAAGATATGTATATAATACAAACTAACCTAATATTGAGAAAAGTTTGAAGTGTTACAAATATTATGTTTCCATGCAGGAATGTAAACAGTTCAACTTTAATAAGTCCCTTATGATTTCTCTTTCCTTTTCATTTCTCTTTCTTTTTCTTACCTTTTCATGCTTCTCTTGATTCTTGTGTTTGAAAGTCAGATTTTCTATTCAGCTCTGGCCTTTTCATCAAGAATGTTTGAAAGTCCTCTATTTCATTGAATGACCATTTTCCCCTGAAATATTACATTCAGTTTTATGGGGTAGGTGATTCTTGGTTTTAATTCTAGTTCCTTTGATTTCTGGAATATCATATATTCTAAATCCTTCAGTCCCTTAAGGTAGAAGCTGCTAGATCTTCTGTTATCCTAATTGTATTTCCACAGTGCTCAAATTGTTTCTTTCTGGCTCCTTGCAATATTTTCTCCTTGATCTGGGAACTCTGGAATTTGACTACAATGTTCCCAGGAGTTTTACTTTTGGGATATCTTTCAGGGAGTGATTGGTAGGTCCTTTCAATATTTATTTTACCCTCTGGTTCTAGAATATCAGGGCAATTTTCCTTGAAAATTTCATGAAAGATGATGTCTAGGCTATTTTTTTGATCAGGGTTTTCAGGTAGTCTGATACTTTTTAAATTGTCTCTCCTGGATATGTTTTCCACTTCAATTGTTTTTCCAGTGAGATATTTCACATTGTCTTCTATTTATTCATTCCATGGTTTAGTTTTATAATTTCTTGGTTTCTCATAAAGTCATTAGCTTCCTTCTGTTCCAGTGTAATTTTTAAAGACCTATTTTATTCAATGAGCTTTTGAACCTCTTTTTCCATGTGGCTAATTCTGCTTTTCAAAGCAATCTTCACCGCATTGGCTTTTTGGACCTCTTTTACCATTTGGATTAGTCTATTTTTAAAGGTGTTATTTTCTTTGTCATTTTGTGGGTCTCCTTTAGCAAGCTATTGACTCACTTTTCATTATTTTCTTGCATCACTCTCATTTCTCTTCCCAGTTTATCCTCCACCTGTTACCTGATTTTCAGAATCCTTTTAGAGCTCTTCTATTGGCTAATACTATTGCATATTTATTTTGGAAGTTTTGGATGCAGAAGCCTTGACTTTTATGTCTTCCTCTGATGGTAAGCATTGTTCTTTCTAATCTGAAAGGATGGAAGAAAATACCTGTTCGCCAAGATAGGAGCCTTCTATAGTCTTATTTCTTCCCCTTTTTCAGGCATTTTCCCCTCCAGTTACTTGATTTTTGAGTACGTTGTCAAGTGGAGGTTATACTCTGGGGACATATAAATTATCAGTTCCTCCAAGGTGGCACAATCAAGGAAGAGGAACTTACTCCTCTCCTGGCATATGCTCTGGGAGCTACCACAAGCACACTTCTGCCCAGGATCTGCAAGTCAGATTCCCTGTCCAGAGCCTCCATCAACTCCACCAGTCAGTGCTCCTCCTCACCCCAGGACTACCACTCAGAACTGAGACCCAGATCAGGTACCTGGTTCCCCTAGGATCTTTAGGCTGAGAGTTCCAAAAATGGACACTGCCATCATCTGGGGCTGAGGCTAGGTTATGACTCTGCTCCCTTCTCACTCAGGTGAAAGATCTTTCTCACTGACCTTTGAAGCTGTCTTTGCCATTTGTGGGTTGAGAAATCTGGAAACTGCAGCTGCTGCCTGTGATTCCATGTCCTGAACCTGCTCCAGTCCTGTCTGAGCCTTGCTATATGGCCAAGGCTGGGCTGCACTCTGCTCTGAGCCTAGTGTGCTAGACCTTTCCTGTCAGCCTTCCAGTCTGCCTTGGGCTGGAAATCTCTTTCACTCTGTCATTCATTTTGTGGCTTCTGCTGTTGTAGAATTTGTTTAGAATAATTTTTACAGGTATTTTATGAGCTATGGGAGGAGTGCTACAGCATTTCCAGCTTTCTACTCTGCCATCTTGGCTCTGCCCCCAAATGAACTGTTTCTGGAACTCTAGGCCTATAGATTGTGGAGAATCAAGTGTCTAACAGTACTTCCCCTACCTGCACTGGGAGCAGAGATCTCCTTTGATCTCTTTGCACTCTTTTGAGAGTGCAAAAGTCAAATAAATGACTGCGGAAATGAGAAAAAAATTAGAAAAAGAATGAGACTATAGAATCTTACTTTGGTGACAAGGAAGAGCAAAACATGTACACAGAAGACAACAAAGTCAAAGCTCCTCCATCCATGGCCTCCAAGAAAAAATATGAATTGGTCTCAGGTCATGGAAGAGCTCAAAAAGGATTTTGAAAATCAAGTAAGAGAAGTAGAGTAAAAGTTGGGAAGAGAAATGAGAGTGATGCAAGAAAATTATGAAAAATGAGTCAATTGCTTGCTAAAGGAGACTCAAAAAATGCTGAAGAAAATAACACTGTAAAAATATAGACTAATCCAAATGAGAAAAGTGATCCAAAAAGCCAATGAAGAAAAGAATGTCCCAAAAAGCAGAATTGGCCAGATGGAAAAGATGCAAAAGCTCACTGAAGAAAATAATACTTTAAAGATTAGAATGGACCAGGTGGAAGCTTTTTGAAAAATCAAGAAATTATAAAACAAAACCAAAGGAATGAAAAATGGCAGACAATGTGAAATATCTCATTGGAAAAACAACTGAACTATAAAATAGATCCGCAGAGACAATTTTTAAATTATGGGACTACCTGAAAACCATGACAAAAATAATAATAGACATCATCTTGCAAGAAATAATCAAGGAAAATTGCCCTGATATTCTAAAACCAGAGGGCAAAATAATATTCAAAGAAACCACTGATAGCTTCTTGAAAGAGATCCAATAAAGGAAAACTCCTAGGACTATTGTAGCCAAGTTCAAGAGCTCCCAAGTCAAGGAAAAACTATTGCAAGCAGCCAGAAAGAAACAATTCAAGTATTGTGGAAACAGAATCAGGATAACACAAGATCTAGCAACTTCTACATTAAGGGAATGAAGGGCTTGTAATTTGATATTCTAGAAGTCAAAGGAACTAGGATTAAAACCAAGAGTCACCTACCCAGAAAAACTGAATGTGATACTTCAGGGTAAAAATGTTCCTTCAATGAAATAGAGGACTCTCAAAGATTCTGGATGAAGAGACTAGAACTGAATAGACAATTTTAATTTCAAACACAAGAATCAAGAGAAATATGAAAAGTTAAACAGGAAAGAAAAATCACAAGGGACTTACTAAACCTGAACTGTGCACATTCCTACACGGAAAGATAATATCTATAACTCTTATGTCTGTTCTCAGTATCTGGGTAGTTGGAGGGATTATATCCATATAGATAGAGTGCACAGGGTGAGTTGAATAGACAGTGAAAATATTAAAAAAATATTAAGGGGTTAGAGAAGAATATATTGGGAGAAGATAGGGAGAAGTAGAATGGAGCAAATTGTCTCTCACATAAAAGAGTCAAGAAAAAGCTTTTTCAATGGAAGGGAAGAGGGGGGAGGTAAGAGGGAAAAAAATGAACCTTACTCTCATCACATTTAGCTTAAGGAGGGAATAACATGCACACTCAGTTTGCTATGAAAATCTATCTTATATAACAGAAAAATAGGGAAGAAGGGGTTAAGCGGGTGGGGGGAGGGATGATAGAAAGGTGGGCAAATGGGAGTAGGGGGTAATTAGAAGTAAATACTTTTGACTAGGGATAGGGTCAAAAAAGAATAGAATAAATAGGGGGGTCAGGATAGGATGCAGGAAATATAGTTAGTCTTTCACAACATGACTTTTATGGAAGTCTTTTGCATACCTACATATTATAACATATATTGAATTGCTTGCCTTCCCAGTAGAGATGGATGGGGAGAGAGAAAGGGAGAGAAGTTGGAACTCAAAGTTTTAAAAAAGAATGTTAAAATTAGATTTTACAAGCACCTGTGAAATAAGATATACAGGCAATGGGGTATAGAAATTCATCTTGCCCTACAAGAAAATAGAGGGGATGGGGATGAGAAGGGAGGGGTATGATAAAAAGGAGGGCAGATTAGGGGAAGGGGTAAGCACAATGCACGGTGTTTGGGGGTGGGTGAAGGGGAGAGATCAGGAGAAAATATGGAACTCAAAATCTTGTGGAAATGAATGTTGAAAACTAAAAATAAATAAATAAATAAATTTAAAAGATAAAAAAGAAAACCCCAAATGGGGTCATGAAGAGTTGGAAACAAGTTCCTCCTCCTCAAGTGGTTGATTTCCCAATAACAGCAGTAACACCGAGGAGATTCCACTGCCCATATTTGATAATATGACTGACCTTTAGAATTAAACAGGATCTTCTAGGCCATAAAAGACTATCTCTCACCCCAAACAGGAATTCCTGAAGTTGGTTATCCAACCTTTGCTTAAAGTCCTCAGGTGACAGATTGTTATTTCCTGAAGTGAGCCAAAAGCATTCCTTTAGTCACGTCTACATGTCAGTACTATTTCTGCCCTTAGGTAGCATATGGACATGGATAGAATGACTTCTAGAGATTTATTTTGTCCATTGGTTTTGTTTACCAGTCTGCTAGGAGGACTTCCAGGAATAGAAAGTCTCTCTAAATTTCAAATACTTGGAAGCCAACTGACTGTAACCCTTAATTACTTGGGCATTTTTTTTTTGATTTGCCCACCATGGTGCATAGATATCACACATAGCTCCCCCTGAGTTACAGCAATGGAAAGACAAAAAGAAAGCAAGTAAACAAGTAGCTATTCAACACTGTATACAAGACTGTATGGTAAACAACCGAAGGTACAAAGAAAGGCAAATGTTGTCCCTGTACTAAAGAGACTAGTCTCCAACATTACAATCAAGGAACTATAGTATTAAAATCTAATGGGAAATTCCCACAAGAAAACAAAGGAACAATGAGAAGGTCAAAAGAAATGACTCCAATAAGGAAGGTTCTCAGGGATTCCAAAGAGGAATGTCTGAAGTATGAAATCTTCTCATAATCTATAAAGAAATCCAGTTCAAATTTGAATTTGAGTTGAACTCACTTCATGTTAGGTAAACTCCTTTGGTAAACTACTTTTCTTGGTTTAAGTCCCAGTTCCTTGGGTTAAGTCTCAGAGGGTCATTGAACAAGTTGTCTGGGTTATTATTTCTTTAAAAGTATCTTGCCTGGTTTTGACATGTGCATAAAATTTGTGTTTAATGTCTTGTAGAAATCACTGCCTTATGTGAACCTCATGTCCAAATGGTGGTTTGAGTGAAAAATTAATCTTTGAGTAATGACTAGGTTAGCAAAACTTCCTAAGTGAACTGGAGGAATATTGATTGACTTGTTTGGTTCATTCCCCATTGTGAGAGTGTATACAGGGCTGTTAAAGGAAGCATCTTTCTGTATTGTCACTGAGTATGTGACATTATTAAAATGTTCATGTTGTATCAAGTCAGAAAATTCTCTGGCCATATTTCTGAGTAAACTAGACTCCATTCTCCTTGTATTTTCCTATTCAGAGATGGAAATGAGGATTTTCTCTAAATGAAGATATGAAAGTAATGAGAGTTTTTAACCAGACAAAGATGATTTGGGGGGATTCCTTCTTCCATCATTATTCCCAAGTCACTCTTAAGTGTAATCTCTTATGTTATGGGTATCAAACCTTTTCCAGGACCTTTCCTCTAAGGAACCCCTCATCTTTTCTTTTGTTGCCTGAAATTCTACCATCAGAAGCTCATTTCACTGTATTTATGCCAAACATCCCAAATGAATTTCCAAGGAACCCTGATGTTCTTTGAAGTTACAAAAGAAAAATGTTGATGCATGTCTAAAGATACCATAGATAATGCAAAAATATACATTGATACATGTAAATTTATGTGCATAAACCTATACACACATATATGCCTCAAATGGTATAGCACCTAAATATTTATAGGAAAATTTAGTTATTTAGCAACATAATAGATGTTTTATTCTGGGAAATGCTTAACTAAGTCCAATGATTCAGGCTTCAGTGTTAAAATGTAATGAGGCATTCATGAACTATAAAATGTGACAAAAAAGGGTTCACTTATAATAAGATTTAAAAGGCTGTCATTCCTAATGAAATCCAAATAAATTGCTAGTCTCCTCCACCTCCATGTTCATAAACATAATTGGCCATATCATCAGGAAGGGGATCTTGCAGGGCAGTAGGAATGTACCTAAAAACTATGGAACACTAAATCCCCACGTGTTGGACCTTTAATATATTTCAGTGGACAAGGAAATCAAACCAATGATTCAAGTCCTCAAGCCAACAAAACTCCACGAGTGGCCTCAGTACCCCCTTCGAAGGAAACCAGCCCAATCTCCATATATCACATCAACTCAATTGACACTTCAATCTATCCCTTTCATAGCTAGACAAATCTAACAAAAAAGATAAAAAAACAAAAAAAAATATCTGGATAGAATTTTATTTTATTTTTAAAATTTGTTTGTTTTCCAATTTTGTACAATCATATCCATAAGTCTGAGATTTTCTCTCCCTCCTTCTCCCCTTTCTCCCTGAGTCAGCATGCAATTTTATACAGATTCTATGATACATTCTAGTTACACACATTTTCCTATTAGTCATATTGCACGGAAGAAATAAAATGAATAGGAGAAATCACAAGAAAAACCCAAACAATACAAAACATGACACAAGAGAAAAATATTGTGCTTCATTCAGGTTTCAAATTCCATAGTTCTTTCTATGAATGTGGATGGGATTTTGCTTCAAGATTGCTTTGGGAGTGTTTTAAGTCCTTGAATTGCTACGAAGGGTTAAGTCTACTAGAAAAATTCCTCACACATTGGGGTCATTATTGTGTACAATGATCTCCTGGTTCTTTATCTTGCACTCAGCATCAGTTCATGTAAGTCCTTCCAAGTGTCTTTGAAGTCTTCCTGTTCATCATTTCTTACATCACAATAGTATTCTATGTCACAACTTGTTCAAGTTGTGTTGTTTCCTGTTCAGCCATTCCCCAAATGATAGGCATCCCCTCAATTTCCAGTTCTTGGCCAATAAAAAGAGAGCTGCTATAAATATTTTTGTACATGTGGAACCCTTTCAATTGTTATGGTCTTGTTGGAGTACGGTCCTAAAACAGATATTGCTGGGTCAAAGAGTATGCACATTTTTGTAGCCCTTTGGGCATGATTCCAAACTGCTCTCCAAAATGGTTGGATCAGCTCAAAGCTCCACCAACAATGAATTAGTGTTCCAACTCTCCCACATCATCTCCACAATTTATCATCTTCCTGTTTTGTCACCCTAGCCAATCTGATAGGAGTGATGTGGTAGCTCAGAGTTGTTTTGATTTGTATCTCTCTAATCAATAGTGATTTAGAGCATTTTTTATATGTCTATAGAATAGCTTTAGTTTCTTCATCTGACTACTGCCTTTTCCTATCCTTTGACCATTTATCAATTGGGGAATGACTATATTTTTATGAACATGAGTCAGTTCTCCATACATAAGAAATGAGACATTATCATAGACACTAGTTGCAAAAATTTTCTCTCCTAATCTTAGTTGCATTGGATTTGTTTGTGCAAAACCTTTTCAATTTAATGTAATCAAAATTATCCATTTTGCACTTCATACTATTCTCTATCTATTGTTTGGTCAAAATTTTCTCCATTCTCCATAAATTTGCCAAATACACTGTTTCTTGCTCCTTCAATTTGTTTTTAGTATCTATTTTTATACATATATCTTGTTTCCATTTGGACTTTATTCTTGTGTACAGTGTCAGGCATTGGTCTATGCCATATTTCTGGCATACTGTTATCCAGTTTTTCTAGCAGTTTTTTCTCAAACAGTGAGTTATTGTCGCAGAAGCTGGAGTTTCTGGGTTTATCAGAGTAGATTACTACGTTCATTGACTACTGTGTCTTGAGTACCTCATGTATTCCACTAGTCTATCCTATTTCTTAGTCAATACCAATTGGTTTTGATGATTGTTGCTTCATAATACAATTTGAGATCTGGTAGGGCTAGGCTACTTTCCCTGGCTTTTCTTTTCATTACTTCTCTTGATATTCTGAACATTTTGTTCTTCCACAAGAATTCTGATATTATTTTTCTAGCCCTGGAAAATATTTTTCTGGTACTTTAATTGGTATAGCACTGTATAAGTAAATTAATTTAGGTAGAATTGTCATTTTTATTATATTGGCTCGACCTACCCACGAGTAACTGATGTTTTACCACTTACTTAGATCTGACTTTATTTGTGTGAAAAATGTTTTGTAATTATGTTCATATAGTCCCTGGATTTTTTTTTGGCAGGTAGACTCCCAGATATTTTATAGCATGTACTATAGCTTTAAATGCTCCTTCTATCTCTTGCTATTGGACTTTATTAGTAATATGTAGAAATGCAGATGATTTATTTGGGTTTATTTTGTAACCTGCAACTTTGCCAAAGTTGTTTATTATTTCAAGTAGTTTTTTTACTTGATTCTCTGGGATTCTCTAAGTATATCATCATATCATCTGCAAAGAGTGATAACTTAGTTTCTTCTTTGCCTATTCTAATTCTTTCAATTTCTTTTTCTTCTCTTATTATTTAAGCTAACATTTCTAGTACTATGCTGAACAACAGTGGTGATAATAGACATCCTTCTTTCACACTTGATCTTATTAAAAATGCATCTAGCTTATCTTCATTGCATAAAAAGCTTGCTGATGATTTTAGGTAGATACTGTTTATTATTCTATGGAATGTTCCGTTTATTCCTATGCTCTCCAGTGTTTTCAATAGGAATGGGTGTTGGATTTTGTCGAAAGCTTTTTCTGCATCTATTGAGATAATCATATGGTTTTGTTAGTTTTTTTGTTGATATAATTAATTATACTGATAGTTTTCCTAATACTGAACCTGATCTGCATTCCTGGTATAAACCTACCTGATCACAGTGTATTGTTCTTGTAATAAGTTGCTATATTCTTTTTGCTAATATATTATTTAAAATGTTTGCATCTATATTCATTTGAGAATTTGGTCTACAATTTTCTTTCTCTGTTTTTGGCTTTTCCTGGTTTAGGCATCAGAACCATATTTGTATCCTAAAAAGACTCCTTCTTTGGCAATTTTCCCAAATAATTTATATAGTATTGGAATTAACTGTTCTTTAAATTTTTGATAGAGTTCACTTGTGAACCACCTGTCCCTGGAGATTTTTTCCAAGGGAGTTAACTGATGGCTTGTTCAATTTATTTTTCTGAGATGGGGTTATAAGTTCAACTTCCTCTTCTACTAATCTGGACAATTAATTTTTTTTAAATATTCATCCATCTCACTGAGATTACAAATTTATGGTCATACAGATGGGCAAAGCAATTTCTAATTATTGTTTTGATTTCCTCCTCATAGGAGGTGAGTTCACCCTTTTCATTTTTTATATTGGTAATTTGGTTTTCTTCTTTCTTATTTAATCAAATTAACCAAAGGTTCAGTAATTTTATTGTTTTTTTTCATAAAACTAACACAGCTTTATTTATTAGTTAAATAGTTTTCTTAATTTTAGTTTTATTAATGTCTCCTTTGGTTTTCAGTACTTCTAATTTGGTAATTAACTTGAGGGTTTTCACTTTGTTGTTTTTCTAGCTTTATCAGCTTCATGCCCAATTCATTGATTTCCCCTTTCTTTATTATATTCATATAAGCATTCCATGATATAAAACTTCTCCTAAGAAGTGCTTTTGGAGCATTCCATAACTTTAATAGTGTGTGTCATATTTGTCATTCTCTTGAATCAAGTTATTGATTGTTTCTATGATTTGCTAATCCCCTGAACTACCCAAATACTGAGAAAAGTCTTAAGAGTTACAAATATTGTCTTTCCATGTAGGAATGTAAGCAGTTCAACTTTACAAAGTACTTTATGGTTTCTCTTTCCTGTTTACCTTTTCATGCTTCTCTTGATTCTTTTGTTTGAAAGTCAAATTTTCTTTTCAAGTCTAGTCTTTTGATCAAGAATGCTTGAAAGTCATATATATAATTGAATGACCATTTTTCCTGTGAACCATTATACTCAGTTTTGCTGGGTAAGTGATTATTGGTTTTAGTTCTTTTGACTTCTAGAATATCATGTTCCAAGCCATTTGATCACTTAATGTAGAAACTGCCAGATTCTGTGTTATCCTGATTATATTTCTACAGTACTAGAATTGTTTCTTTATAATTGCGTGCAGTAGTTTCTTCTTGATCTGGGAACTCTGAAATTTGGCTACAAAATTCGCAAGAGTTTCTCTTTTCAGAAATCTTTCAGGAGGTGATCAGTGGATTCTTTTAATGTTTACTTCACCTTCTGGTTCTAGAATATCAGGGCAGTTTTCCTTGATAATTTCATTAAAGACGATATCTAGGCTCTTTTTTTGATCATGGCTTTCAGGCAGTCCCATAACTTTTAAATTGCCTCTCCAGTATCTATTGTCCAGGTCAATTCTTTTGCCAATGAGATATTTCACATTGTTTTCTACTAGGAATATTGTAGCCAAATTTAAAAGTTCCCAGGTCAAAGTGAAAATATTGCAAGCAGCTAGAAAGAATCAATTTGACTATTGTTGAAATATAATCAGGATAACAAATGATCTAGTACCTTCTACATTAAGGGAATTGAAGGATGTGGAATATGATATTCCAGAAGTCAAAGGAGCTAGGATTAAAACCAAAAATCACTTACACAGTGAAACTGAGTATAATACTTCAGGGGGAAAAATGGTCATTCAGTGAAATAGAGGACTTTCAAGTCCTCTTGATGAAAAGATCAGAGCTGAAAAGAAAATTTGACTTTCAAACACAAGAATCAAAAGAAACATGAAAAGGTAAACAGGAAAGAAAAATCACAAAGGACTTATTAAATTTGAACTTTTCACATTCCTACATGGAAAGATAATATTTGTAGTTTTTGAAACATTTCTCAGTATCTGGGTAGTTGGAGGGATTATAGACACAGAGAGAGAGAAAGAGAGAGAGATAGAGACAGAGACAGAGACAGAGAGCACAGGGTAGGTTGAATAGGAAGAGATGGTATCTAAAAAAATAAATTAAATGGTGAGAGAGGAATATCTTGGAGGAGAATGACAGAAATGGAATGGGGCAAATTTTTCAATGGAGAAGAAAAGAGAGGAAGTAAGAGGAAAAAAGGGAAGCTTACTCTCATCACATTTGGCTCTAGGAATGAATAACATGCACACTCAACTTGGTATGAAAATCTATGTCACACTACAGGAAAGTAGGGGAGAAGGGGATAAACAGAGTGGTGGGGGATGATGGAAAGAAGGGTAAATGAGAGGAGGAAGCAAATAGAAGTAAACACTCTTGGGGAGGGACAAGGTCAAAAGAGAAAAATAGAAGAAATGGGGGCAGGATAGGATGGAGGGAAATATAATTAGTCTTACACAACATGACTATTATGGAAGTCATTTGCACAACAACACATATGTAGTCTATATTGAATTGCTTGCCTTCTGAGTAGGGATGGGGAGGGAGGGAGGAAGGAAGAGATGTTGGAACTCAAAGTTTTAGGAACAAATGTTGAGAACTGTTTTTGCCTACAAATGGGAAATAAGAAAAACAGTGGGGGGGCGGAGCCAAGATGGCAGAGTAGAAAGACGCACATACACATAGCTCCAAACCCACAACCCATAGAACATCTGTAAATAGCAACTCACTGTGAATTCTGCAGGACCAGAGGCCACAGAACATTGGAGCAAAGGAGATTTCTGTTCCAGAGGGACCTGCAAACCTTTCGCAAAAGGTCCTTTGCACCGCGGACTGGGAGCCAAGTACAGCCCTGCCGTGGCCACGGCACCGAGAGGAACAGATCCATGCAGCCTTCAGGGATGGAGTCTCCAGCAGCCGCGCGGGTCCCTCCACCCACAGGTGACGGGGGTCGGTGAGAGGGTCTCTTTGGGGGGTCGAGAGGGCAGTGGGGTGCCCCCATAACTCAGGCCCCCTTGGGAAGCAGAAGCAGAGGTGGGAGCAGACAGGGGCTCTCAAAGCAGGAAGGAGCCTGGATCCATTGTTGAAGGTCTCTGCAAAAACCCCCTGAGGGAACGGAGCCTGTGAGGTGGCCTAGCCCTGACCTCAGCACCTGAACTTAATCTCACACTGAATAGCAGCCCTGCCCCCACCAAAAGCCCTGAGGCTGGAAGCAGCATTTGAATCTCAGAACCCAAGCACTGGCTGGGAGGATCAGGAGGCGAGGTGGGTGTGAGGAGAATATTCAGAGGTCAAGTCACTGGCTGGGAAAATGCCCAGAAAAGGGAAAAGAAATAAGACTATAGAAGGTTACTTTCTTGGTGAACAGGCATTTCCTCCCTTGCTTTCTGATGAGGAAGAACAATGCTGACCATCAGGCAAAGACATAGAAGTCAAGGCTTCTATATCCCAGCCCACTCAATGGGCTCAGGCCATGGAAGAGCTCAAACAGGATTTTGAAAATCAAGTTAGAGAGGTGGAGGAAAAGCTGGGAAGAGAAATGAGAGACATGCAGGTAAAGCATGAACAAGAGGTCAGCACTCTGCTAAAGGAGACCCAAAAAAATGTTGAAGAAAATAACACCTTGAAAAATAGGCTAACTCAATTGGCAAAAGAGGGTCAAAAAGCCAATGAGGAGAAGAATGCTTTCAAAAGCAGAATTAGCCAAATGGAAAAGGAAATTCAAAAGCTCACTGAAGAAAATAGTTCTTTCAAAATTAGAATGGAACAGATGGAGGCTAATGACTTTATGAGAAACCAAGAAATCACAAAACAAAACCAAAAGAATGGAAAAATGGAAGATAATGTGAAATATCTCATTGGAAAAACAACTGACCTGGAAAATAGATCCAGGAGAGACAATTTAAAAATTATGGGACTACCTGAAAGCCATGATCAAAAAAAGAGCCTGGACATCATCTTTCATGAAATTATCAAGGAAAACTGCCCTGAGATTCTAGAACCAGAGGGCAAAATAAATATTTAAGGAATCCACAGAACACCACCTGAAAGATATCCAAAAAGAGAAACTCCTAGGAACATTGTGGCCAAATTCCAGAGTTCCCTGGTCAAGGAGAAAATATTGCAAGCAGCTAGAAAGAAACAATTCAAGTATTGTGGAAATACAATCAGGATAATACAAGATCTAGCAGCTTCTACATTAAGGGATCGAAGGGCATGGAATAGAATATTTCAGAAGTCAAAGGAACTAGGACTAAAACCAAGAATCACCTACCCAGCAAAACTGAGTATAATACTTCAGGGAAAAAATTGGTCTTTCAATGAAATAGAGGATTTTCAAGCATTCTTGATGAAAAGACCAGAACTGAAAAGAAAATTTGACTCTCAAACACAAGAATGAAGAGAAGCATGAAAAGGTGAACACCAAAGAGAAGTCATAAGGGACTTACTAAAGTTGAACTGTTTACATTCCTACATGGAAAGACAATATTTGTAACTCTTGAAACTTTTCAGTATCTGGGTACTGGGTGGGACTACACACACACACATGCACACACGCACACACACATAGAGACAGAGTACACAGAGAGAGCTGAAGAGGATGGGCTCATATCTTAAAAAAATGAAATCAAGCAGTGAGAGAGAAATATATTGGGAGGAGAAAGGGAGAAACGGAATGGGGCAAATTATCTCTCATAAAAGAGGCAAGCAAAGGACTTCTTAGTGGAGGGCTAAAGAGCAGAGGTGAGAGAAAAACATGAAGTTTACTCTCATCACATTGCACTAAAGGAAAGAATAAAATGCACACTCATTTTGGTATGAAAACCTGTCTGACAATACAGGAAAGTGGGGGATAAGGGGGTAAGCAGAGTGGGGGGGGATGATGGAAGGAAGGGCATGGGGAGGAGGGAGCAATGTGAGGTCGACACTCATGGGGAGATACAGGATCAAAAGAGAATAGAAGTAATGGGGGACAGGATAGGATGGAGGGAAATATAATTAGTTTTATACAACACAACTATTATGGAAGTCATTTGCAATAACTACACAGATTTGGCCTATATTGAATTGCTTGCCTTCCAAAGGGAAGGAGTGGGGAGGGAGGGAGGTAAAGAAGTTGGAACTCAAAGTGTTAAGAACAACTGTCGAGTACTGTTCTTGCCACTAGGAAATAAGAAATGCAGGTAAAGGGGTACAGAAAGTTATCTGGCCCTACAGGACAAAAGAGAAGATGGAGACAAGGGCAGAGAGGGATGATAGAAGAGAGAGCAGATTGGTCATACGGGCAATTAGAATGCTTGATGTTTGGGGGGGGGAGGGGACAAAAGGGGAGAAAATTTGGAACCCAAAATTTTGTTAAAATGAATGTTAAAAGTTAAATAAATTAATTAATTTAAAAAAAAAAAGAAAGAAAAAGGAAAAACAGTGATGGGTTATAGAAATTTATCTTGCCCTACAGGAGAAACCAGAAGATGGGCATAAGGGAAGGGAGGAGTGTTAGAAGGGAGAGCGCATTAGTGGAAGGGGCAATCAGAATGCAAGGCATTTTGTGGTGGGGGGAGGTGAGAGATGGGGAGAAAATTTGGAACTCCAAATTGTGTGGAAATGCATCTTGAAAACAAAATAAATAAGTAGAAGAAAAAGAATTTGGATTCTGTAATATTTGGTGCATACATGTTTAGTACTTACATTGCTTCATTGTCTATGATGCCTTTTAGTAGGATATAGCTACCTTCCTTATCTCTTTTGATTAGATCTGTCTCTGCTTTTGCTTTGCCTGAAATTAGGATTGCCACCCCTACTTATTTTACATCAGCTGATGCATAATATATTCTTCTCCAACCTTTTACCTTTGTCCTGTATGTATCCCCCTGTTTCAAATGCGTTTCTAGTAAACAACATATTGTTGGATTATGGTTTTTAATTCATTCTGGTATCCATCTCCATTTTATGGGAGAGTTCATCCCATTCACATTCACAGTTATGAATAGTATCTATGTCTTTCCCTCCATCCTATTTCCCCCTCTTTATGCTTTTTGTTCTCTCTTTTCCCTTCCCCTCCACAATATAGCTTTAGTTTTTGACCACAACCTCCCTCAGTCTTCCCTCCTTTCTTTAAGCCCCACTGCTTTTATTCCTCTTTTACCTTACTACTTCTTCCCTCCCTTTCAACCTCCCCTCATTTTTCTTTCCCCTTTCTCCCCCTACTGCCTATTAAGCTAGTTAAATTTCTATACTTAACTGAGTTTGTTGTTTCCTCCTTGAACCAAATCAGATGAGAGTAAATCTCTAACAACGCTCACTTCCCTCTCCTCTTTCCTTCTACTATAATATGTTTCGGTGCCTCTTCCTGTGATGCAATCTACTTGTTTGCCTCCTCCTTTTCACATCTCCTGTTACAATCCCTTCATACCCTTAAATCACATTTTTATCATCACTCCCTCTATCTATGTATATCCCTTTTAAATATCAAAATAAGTATGCAGTTCTTAATATTAACAAGTATCATCTTCCTTTATAGGGATTTAAACAAATTTTCCATATAGAATAACTAGTTGTTTTTTTTTTCCTCTGTTTACTTTTTTACGCTTCTCTTGAGACGTGTATTTGATGGTCAAATTTCCTATTGAGCTCTGACCTTTTCCTCAGGAAGGTATGGAAATCCCTTCTTTCACTGAATGTCCATCTCCTTGCCTGAAATATTATGATCCATTTTGCTGGTAATGGATCCTTGGTGGTAGTCCCACCTCCTTTGCCTTACGGAATATCATGTTCTAATCCCTCCAGTCTTTTAATGTAGAAACTGAAAGGTCCTGTGTGATCCTGAGGTTAGTGCCTCATTATTTGAATTGTTTGTTTCTGGCTGCCTGCAGTATATTCTCCTTCATTTGATAGTTCTGGAATTTGGCAATGATATTCCTTGGTGCTTTCAGTTTGAGATCCCTTTCAAGAGGTGATTGGTGGATATTTTTGATGACTATTTTGCCCTCTGTATCTAAGACCTTTGGGTAGTTTTCCTTGATGACTTTTTGGAAGACATTGTCTAGCTTCCTTTTTTTTTCATCATGGTTTTCTGGTAAACAAATAATTCTTAGATTTTTCTCTCCTGCATCTGTTTTCTAGGTCAGCTGTTTTTGCAAGAAGATATTTTACATTTTCTCCTATTTTTTCATTGTTTAGTTTCTGTTTGACTGATTCCTGATGTTTTAAAGAGTCATTAACTTCTACTTGCTGAATTCTAATTTTTGATAGATTATTTTCTTCAGTTAACTTTTGCATCTCCTTTTTCCTTTTGTCCAATTGTCCTAGTTAGGTTTTGTATCTCCTTATCCCTTTGTCCAATTTTCTTTTTAAATTCTTCCATGAATTCTTTTCTTCATATTTTTAAAATCGTTAGCCAGTTTTTCTTCAACCTCTCTAATTTGGCTTTTAAAATACTTCTTGAGTTCTTCCAGGAATGCTCTTGGGGCTTGAGACCAGTTCATCTTCCCTTCTGAGGTTTCAAATGGGAGTAGAGTCTCAGTGTTCATCTCTTTAGTATTTACGTTCTGGTCCTTGTCCCCATAGTAAGCTCCTATGTTCTTTTCTTTTCTGGTTTGCTGCTCACTCATGATGATCATCATTTTCCTAGCTTTTAGAGTAGATCTCTGCTTCTGAGGCACAGGGAACTCAGTCCCACTGTTCTTGTGCTTATAACTTGAGGCTTTTTATCTTGTAGCCTCTGATTCTTTCAGCTACAAGCTAGAATGCTCCAGCTTACCTGGTGTTGAGCTGGCTGCTGTGCCAAAACAGAGGCTAGGTGAAGTCTTTCTGAGTTTCCCAAGATTTATCCTACAACTTGCTGCACAAGGTATGGGGAAGGGTGATCTATCCACAGGAGGTCTTCTCTCCTGAGTTAGAGCACAGACAAGGTCAGTGCTTGGTGAACCCCATCTGCACTAGTGTCATCCCAATTCCTCTGGCTGTTGTATGGAATGCCTGGGTCCTGGTGTTGATGCTTATGGGCTTCACCCCCCCTGGGGCTCAGTATCTCCTCCCTCTTTGCTGAGGTTTGGCTGTCTGAGACAGCTTCCTTCCTGCACTAATCTCCTTAAAACAGCAACAGGGACCCCTTTTGTGATTTTTCTAGCCTCTCTGGCTAAGAGACTGTTTACCCCTTTTGATGATCCCACTGTTTCAGGATTTTTCCTGGGGAAATATTCTCTGGGTTTTTCAAGGTCAATGTGAGGAAGGGTAGAGCATTTACAGATCATTCTGCCATCTTGGCTCCTGGACATTCAAGGATGTAACTTACAGATATTTAATCTGTGGGCTGATAATCTCAGGAATGCTGCTGCTGTTACCTGGGATGCTGAATTTCTCTCTCTCAGTTGCACTGGATTCCCATACTGGTTGATATGTATGAGAATCACAGTGCTGCTGCTGCTGCTTCAAACTTCCTACCACTTCCTGCTCAGCTTTGCTATGGTAGGGTCCACACTGGGCTAGCCTGTGCACTTTGCACTATGCACTCCTCTAGCCCTGTGTAACAGATCCTTCCTGATGATCTTCCAGCCTGTCCTAGGCTGGAATTCTGCCACACTCTGTTTCCTATTGGATTCTGCCACTCTAAAATTTCTTCAGATTCTCTTTTTAGAGATATCTGAAGGAGTTGTCTTAGAGCTTAGGTGAATAGGAGCTCTCACTCCATCATCTTGGTGTAGCTCTGGATGACTTTTAGAAGAGGTACATATGATGTATCTCTGGCAATAACTGAATGAAAATAAAAAAGGCTTATATATTTTTCTCTGCTTTGCATGACTTTTTTAAAAAAATCATCAGTATTCTAGGGAATGAAATTTCATCACCCAATTAAGGAGAGTAGAAATTTTAAATGTTTATTGACCATAAAACAAGAATTATAATCAATAAAGGACATTTGAGGAAAAGCTTAAAAATTAAATTGATACTAAATTATCTCATCCTGTCATGAGTTGCATGATTCATATATGTTCTGAAAAGGAAAAAAAAAGCTATCCTAGTTTTAAGAAAGATCTGCTAAGTGTTCTTTAGTACTTTTGTTCTAATTCCAGTAGGGAGTAATAGTAAAAAAATAACTAACCATTCTCCATCCAAAAACAAAACAAACATTTTTAATCCTTAAACTTTAGTTGATCAAATATGATCAGGATAATTTTAAGATTAAAGAACAGTGTCTCTTTGTCTTCTTGTATGCCTACTTACCTGTGAATCTGTCTAACTGGATAGGCTATTCAAAAGTGACACTCTATCTCCTGTTTCCATGCTTCAGTACTCTCCATTACCTGTTGATGGGAATTTCCTTCTTCTACACCACTTCCTCCTATAATCTCTGGCTTACCTCAAGATTAAGAGCCACAGATGGCCTTTCCCAATCCTTATCTTCTAATTATTTTCCTCTAAGGCTATCTTGTAACTGTGTGTGACATCTATTTGTCTATTTATGTCCATGTTGTTTCCCCCGTTTAGAATGTAAACTCCTCAGGGATAAGAAATCTTTTTGTTCCTCTATATCTCAGCACCTAGATCAATGCCTGGTACTTAGCACATGTTTAATAGATGCTTGTAAATTGCTTGATCCATCTCTGTTCTTAATCTTTCCACCCCCCACCATCTCTCATTCCTCACTCATTTTCTTATACTTTCATCTATTCCCCTCCAAAGAAAAATTCCACTGAGAACATATTTTCCTTCTGATTTGACTTAAGACACAAGACTATGATGGTCATCCATAACTACTCTTTCTTTTATCATTGGAAATATTTAAAGTATATCACATTCCTTGGTCAATAATGGCATAGCTATTGAATTTTGGAGTAGTGGCTTTGAACTAGCCTATTGTATTAATGTTTATTATGCAGTGTCTGGAATGGATGAGTGATATTCTCATGGTGCTAGGTTAAAAGTAGACCATCTTATTTAGATATTATCAAAGACATCAATTATCTTTCAGTTCATTTGGAATGCAATTTTGGTTTTAGCACTCGAACCACAAACATATATTGGACACATACTATATGCAAGGTGCTGGGTCTAGCAGCACTGAAAATTGCAAGATCAAATCTTTTTTCAAAGAGCTTGCTATCTAGGTAGAGAGATGTGTCTGAATTAATGGATACTTTCTAGCTCTAAAAGTCTCTCACTCTCTCTCTGTATGTATGTGTGTGTGTGTACATGCATATATATTGTGTATATATATGTATATACATATATATACACAATATTGTGTATACACAATTTTGTATATTGTGTATATATATATATATACACATATGTGTATACACATGCATGCATACACGATTGATTAAATTGGTTATTGGAATCATTTCTTCTGTCAAAGTGGTCCATAGACTTTGAAGACTAAAGAAACCCTGGACTCTGAAAGTTCTAGTGGAACTAGAAGTCAGAAGAGAGCTCTTCAAAAATGTAAGGACCTAATAGAAATCTTGACCATATGCCCTGCCATTCTAAGTAACTGGGTAATTCAGATGCAGCTGGCATCTTGCCAACACTGCTGTACCGAATATCCTGAACTGGAACATTAAGCAATTCTATATGCTCCAGGACTCAATCTTATCCTCATTGCCTGTTCCATAGCAAATTGACAGGGGGGAAATGAGGGCAAATTAATGCTGATGACTGTTAGCAACTAATTGGAGGCTTAACTCTCAAAAAAAACAACATCACTGCTAAGTCAAGCTGGTAGTTAAGGACTTTAGCTCCTTAGTTCCTGGATCTTTTCACTTCATCTAGGGGTCATGTGCAGTGAGGTGGCAGAATATTTATACCATGGTATTTGGGCAATCCATCAAGAGTGATCCATCTTTCTGGTAGATATGGTACCATTAGAGCCATTAGAATGAATTTGGGGGATTGTGATGCATTTGAGGTACCAGTAAAGGGGAGACTTTCACTCACAGGGAAGTTTTCTCATTCAGATTTTCCAAAGGAAATTACTTCTGATTTGAAAGGTCAAGTCATGAACAGACCTCTTGAGGCATTTGAGGATCCACACCATTAGGGCTGACACAGAGACAATTCAATGGAGCATAATGAAGAGGAATTGCAGTGGTGTTGTTGAAATAGCTTTGAATTAGCATCAGGAGACTTGGGAACTTTTCCTAGCACATCCAACTAAACATTTGTGTGATCTTGGACAAGTCCTTCCTCCCATCTGAACTTCTGTGTTCTCTTTTGTAAAGTAACAGGATTAAGTTACAGAATATTTAAAATGGAAGAAATGGAAGATAGAATTGATAAGAAAGATGAATAGGCTTTTTCCTCTCACAGAAGAGATGATGTCTTCACAGCTAAAGTATATGAGCTGTGACTGCAGGGAAATGAAACTGATTTTTTACCAAACAGAGCAGAACTTATGCACCCAAATGAGTGGTGTACCCTGCAAATAAATGCAGTCACCTTGAGAACTGACACTTATCCTAATAAGGCTATCAGTGCTCAAAAAATGGTTGCAAGCTCTTCTAGAATGGCCTTCAGAACTTCCAGCCAAGTTCACTGAAGCTCCACAGCACTGGAAAATTGTAGGTGTTTAGAGCTTTGATTTTTTTTTAGAGAAGGATGGACAAAACTTATTTGTATTAACATGTGGCAAATAAACAAGTGGTGGATTTGAGTGTGTTGAATGATACCCTTTCTGGATTTTGTTGTTGTTGTTGTCTTATTTTCTTTTTAATTGAGATATAACTATGAAGTGGAGATAAATTTTCCCTTGTGGTTTTTCAACTAGCTTTATTGATAACACTAGAATAAATGTTCAGGCTCCTAAGTCAATAACTTTGAGGACAAAAATTCTCCTTAATGTTTGTAAGATCTGGCACTGCCACTCACTCAAAGCCTGTGTGACTCTGAGAAAGTCATTGCTCTTCTCTGAAGCTTTGTATCTTAGCCTATAAAAGAAAAAGTCCCTTTCTCAGAAAATTTGTTGTTCAGTCCTTTGGTTTCCAGGTAGAATAAGGAGATTGGATATATGAGTGAAGATCTGAATATGACCCATACTATGGTCCCTCAGGGCATTTGCAACTAATAGCCAGCAGCAGCAGCTGTATTAGTGCCATTGGGATAATTCTCACCTTCTCATGGCAACATCCTACACTCCCACTTCTCAGACTACATTGTAGTGGCCACAGACACCTCTTGAACTGGTAAATTTCTTGCTGCTACCCATTTTTGTTTGTTTGTTTTTCTGATAGAGGTGCACGATCAAAAACGATGAGAGAATATGAATTCATTGGTTCTTGTGTATGGTGGGATGTATATGTGTGTGTATGCTATGAATTATTGTTTAAAAATGTAGAGTGACTGAGTTTAGTAGTAGCTTAGTAGTTAAATGGAAGAAGTGAGTTGCTCATTCAGATTGACCCGCAAACTGTTTCTAGGAATGGATGAATAAATATCCTGTTAAATAAAACATCCACCACACACATGCTCACTCTCATTTGCTGTTTCAAAAAGTCCCTGGGTTTTAGAGCTGAAAGGGACCTTGAACCATGAATTTCAAAGAAATGCTCATTATAATGTTTCTATTGAGTAGCCCTCCAACTTTTTCTTGAATACTTCCAATGAGGAGAAACCCATTAGCTCCTGAATAAGTCTGTTTCACTTTGGTCTAACTCTCACACTTAGAAAGATTTTTCTTACCATAAGCTTATATTAGCCTCTTCAACTTCCACCATTCCTAATCCTGACCTCTTGGTTCTGGCTCTCAGGGCCATCATAGTGAAGTCAAATCCCTGTTCCACATAGCAACCTTGTAAGTACAGCTCTACCCCCTCACACACACATCCACACACACTTCACCACCACCACCACCACCATCCCCCAACACACACACACCAAACTCTGATTTCATGCCTGGATCCACCAGCTCTGATAGGTAACTTTTATCTTATCTCACCACAGACCAAATGTCTATCCAGTTTCCCCATTCTATCCTCATCATGGTCCTAGTCTTTTACCACTTCTAACACACCAGAAACTTAGATTCTAGCCTTGGGCCCCCCCTTATTCTAGTGGATTAGCTTTGACTTAATCACATTGAGGCATAGACCTCTACTACTTCTCAGACATATTTTCTCTATTGCCCCATAAAGAGTACCCTTCCCTCTCTAACCCTCTTTCAACACTCCTTCATGTGCCATCTTCCTCTATCAGAATTTCAGTTCCTTGAAAACAGTTTGTCTTGCTTGTTTATAACTGTTATCTTTAGCACTTAGCACAGTGTGGGGAAAATGGTAAATATTTAATAAATGCTTCTCTCTCCCCTCCTCTCTCTCTCTCTCTCTCTCTCTCTCTCTCTCTCTCTTTTTCTCTCTCTCCCTCTCTCTTTCATCTGAAGATAACCATCACATGTCCTCAGAGTATTTTCTTACCCAGGTTAAACATGCTCAGTTCCTCTAACCAATTCTTACAGACCTTTGAAGTCGAGGATCCACATCATCTCATCTGCTCTTTTCC
Source organism: Notamacropus eugenii (assembly GCF_028372415.1). Classification (NCBI taxonomy): domain Eukaryota; kingdom Metazoa; phylum Chordata; class Mammalia; order Diprotodontia; family Macropodidae; genus Notamacropus; species Notamacropus eugenii. The sequence continues at coordinate 184,590,997 of NC_092872.1, read as the reverse complement.
TAATGCTATCCAGCTAATCACTGTTCTTCCAAAAATATAGAAACTAGAGATCTGAATACAATGCTCAACACATCTGGCCATGGTAGTGTATGGTAGTATAAGACCACAACAGCTTTGTGGTGTACCATATCACACTGTTCATTCACATTAAGACTATAATCTTTTACCATTTTCAGGTTTCTGTTCAATGCACCATTTAACCCTCCCTATCTTCCATTTGTGAAATTGACTTCCTAAACTTAAGTATAAGACTTTATATTTATCCCTTTAAATTCTATCTTCTAGATTCAGTTCAGTGTTTGTCCGGATATTTTTGATTACTAATTCTCTCATGTAATGTGTTGGCTATCCCTCCCAGCTTTGGGCAAAGTTCAAATTTGATTCAAGTCATTTAAAATAGTATTAATCAGGAACAGCTAAATGACACAATGGACAGAGCATCATCTTGGAGTAAGGAAGACCTAAGCTCAAACTCATCTCAGACACTTACTACCTCTTTGACTCTGGGCAAATCACTTAACCTCAAATGCCTCAAAAAAGTTTAGAAAGTAAGGACAATATTAAATAACACAATCAAATATAGATTCCTGGGGGTACTCCTCTGGCTACCTTTTCCCTAAGTAACATGGAACCGTTAATAACCACTGTTGCAGTTCAGCCATTGAACTATTTCTTAATTCATTATGTGCACATTTCTCCAAATTATCCATAAGTACTTTATCAAATGCTCTTCTAAAATATCTATTAAATTCTCCTACTCTGCAAGTTTAGTAATTCAGTCCAAAAATAAAAAAAAAAATAATTAAGATTAGGCTGAAATAACCTGTACTTGATGTTTGTTTTGTTTTGTTGGTAATTTCTGTTTCTTTGTCTAGATGCTTACAAATCATCCCTTTAATAACATATTCTCGAAATCTCCTGGTATCGAAATCCAGTTCATTGGTCCATGGTTTATAGATTCCATTTGCTTCCCTTTTCTGATGATGATGATGATATCAATAAGTTCCATTTATTGTTATTCTAGACTTTCAAATACTTTCTCATCTGATCCTCACCACAACGTTGTAAGGTAGTGCAGGTGATATTATTATTCCTGTTTTTAAGATGAAGGAAGAAAGAGAAGACAATCGAATGAAGTGATTTATCAAAGTGGAGCTATGTTTTAGTCTCCACATTCTCATTTCAGTATCTTTTTCACTTCAGGAACTAGATGAAGAAAGGAAATTGTGTTTTTGACTCTATGGTCCAGATACTTTCTCTCTATGACAAAGTGGTAGGATGGAGTGCCAGGGTAGATATAGACTGAATGAGTATTTTAGAAAAAAAATTTAGAAAATATATTTTAAAGTTTTTTTAGAAAGTATATTTCATATTTTACATGCTACAGAAGAAAATAGAGTATCCAAAAGAGCTGTGCCAAGCTGCAGAAAAAAAGGGAAAAGGTCATCTGCTAATCAATGTTGACCTTCTATCTCTGAGTTTATTGAATTTTTAAAATTGCACCCTTCCCACATCTTGGCATAAGGCCCAAATCACATCAACCAACTTTCTTTTATCCAAATATATATGGCCACTCAAAGCAATGAGTGAACCAAAGATCACAAATAATGTAAAAATGGCAAGCAGTTTGCTCTAGTTTGAACTGAAACAGAATGTGGCATTGTGGGAGAACCCTGGAAGCTTTGATAGTAATGTTGAGAGAAGTTCAGAATTTTGATTCTACTAAAATGACAATCCTACATTTTCCTTTCCATCAACTATCAATTCATTCTTTCTGAAGACTTGAATATCTTTAAACATAGGGTCCATAAGCACTTTTATACACTATTATATATATGATCATAGCCAAAAGTAAGGTGGGATATTTAGGCTTTATCCCAGGGTGTCAGCATAAAGGGAAGAAAGGTATTTCCTCCATGAATATGTCCTCTGACCTAACATCACTGTTTATCATGATCCATCACCATCCAACTTCATTGAGTAAAGCTGCCTCTGTCCCTATATCTAGTCCTTAGGTATAAAACCATCAATTTCTCTTCCCATTTGCCCTTCTCCTGAATTACAGTTACCTTCTGCTCTTCCCTTTCTCCTAAATATTAGAAAAGACAAGCCATACAAATGGAGTGGGTACTATCACTCAATCAACTTTTATTAAGTGCCTACTATGTACCAGGCACTTTGTTAAGCATTGAGAAGAAAAAGAAAGTCCTTGACCTCAGAGAACTTACAAGCTAAGTGGGGAGACAATATATGTGTATGTGTGTGTCATACACATACACACATACAGGAAGCATAAGCTGTACACAGGAAAAATAAAAAAGAAATACTCAACAGAGGGAATGTACAATAATTAAGCAGGGTTAGAGAAGACTTTCAATAAAAGATGGGATTTTACTTGGGACTTAAAGGGAGTCATGGAGGTCAGCAAATAGAATAAAATAAAGAGAACATTCTAGGTACGTGGGATCAGCCATTGAAGATGCCCAGAACTAAGAAATGGGCTCTCTAGTTCATAGAACATCCAGGAAGTCAGTTTCACTGGATTGAAGACTATGTGTCAGGGAGTAAGGTTTAAAAAGATGAAAAGCTAATAGGGATAAGTTATCATGGGCTTTGAATTCCAAACAAGTTTTTGTATTTGATCTTCCCAATAGCGATTCTTGGGGATTATTAAGGAGGGTGATATGATTGAATCTGTGTTTTAGGAAAATCACTTTAGTGGCTGGATGAAGAATGGATTGGAATAAATGACGAGGAAGAAGGGGAGAAGAGGGAGCTTATGGCAAATGAAATCAATTTTTTTTCCTGTAAAACATAGGACAAGTTTCTCATCTGAGAGAGTAAAGGAGGGAAAGTCATGGGAGATTTGAGGATGGATAAAAAGGTTTGAAAAAACTGCTGCAGAGAGTGGGATAATAAGTTGATAAGGGAGGTATAGTAGGATTGACTTAGTAGTAATGAAGGCCCAGTTGAAGTTTATAACATAAATTTGTAGTGGGCCTCGTCAGAATAACTATGTGATTTCCTCCATCTTCATTCAGCATTATGTCTGTAGGCATGAAAATAATGTTTAATAGAAGTGATCTCAGACTGAATGTGATAAGGGTACTGAAGGATTCAAGAGAGGAGGACAGTACAGAGTTGAATTGGTTTACCAAAGGGTCTCTATTGGGGAAAGAGGAGGAAAAATAGTTAATGTAGGGAAGATGGCCTGAAAAAGATTTGAGGGGTTAAGGGATTTGAGTTGAAGAAAACAACTTATGTAAGAGAATACAGAGGGAGAGGTGAAGAGTTAGTAGATTGTGGTTTGATATTGGACATGATTGTAACACAGAATGTGAGTTTTAAAGGCAAACAATGAAAATAATCAAAGACTGCACAGGAACTTCTTTACAACAGAAGTGTGGACAATACCAGTAAAGTACTTAAACTGGGGTGGGGTACCTGCAGCCTTGAGGCCATATGTGGCTCTCTAGGGAATCCAGAATTCTTGAAGAAAGAGTTGATAAATTTGTGGATAGCCAGGTCAAGATATGACCATCTTTGTGTGTGGCTGAGGTGGAGAGAAGTAGCCCATGGAGAGTGAGTAGGTGGAGGAACTGAGTGTTTAGGAAAGAGATGACGTCCCCTAGTATGGACTTAGCAGGAGTTAGTGGGGGGAGAGTAATTATGAGCCTGGTACTGAACTCATTAAAGAAGGAAAGGTACTGACCTGGGAATCTGTAGACAACAGCTATCAGGAATTTTTTTGGATGGTAGATATGAACAGCATGAATCCCAAAGGAAGAGAGGTTACTGAGTGATGGAAGTGAGGGGGACAATAAGATCCTCGGGTCACACCATCCCAATACAAAAGCACATAGGGCAAACTCTTTTGCCCTGGCCATCTCTTCACTGACCTTTTCCTATATGGTCAATCCTCAACTTTTGTCAAGATAACATTCCAAGAAAATGTCTCAAAAGTCAAAAATGAAGATGTTAATACTTTGAACCTATGGAAAGTAGGGAGTTAGGACCCCATGACTACCAATAATTATAATCATTCCCTAGAGATTGCTGAAAATACACTTATCTGCAAACAATTCTTTATAAAAAAACATTAATGCCTTTTTCTTAACACAGTAACCATGAAATAACCCAAAGGTTCTAGAGAAAAAGAGAGATAATTCAGTACCAGACAGTGAGGGGCAGACAGAAGAACCAGTAAAAAAAAAGAGAAAGTAACAACCAGCCATCTCTAATCTCCCTTTAAGCTTCTTGGTTGAACTGCTCCCCAAAGAAAAGCACATGCCACAGGGTGAGTCCTTGATCCAAGTCCAGAGCTCCAAAGTCCAGCCCAAGGCATCTAGGCCTGACCCTACTGGCTATACTGTGCCTTTACTTCACACCTCACTGGCAGAATCAGGTGGCCTGTCAGGGGAGGTAGCAAGCTGGGGAAAGTACCAAAAAGAGGGCAGGGTTGGCCATCATTTCATTTATCAACAAATTTATCAGCTTTTCCCTTTTTTTTTTCAGTTGCCTCATCAAGCACTTAAGAGGTTACTTAACCACTTCCTAGAGCAGATTTATGAATATTTTTATGAATACTTTTCTCCTTTTTGTAGATATAACAAATGGTTAACACAGAATTCACAATCAACAGTGGCTGCACACATTCTGCCATAATGTTTATCTAACCTCTTTAGTTTCACACTGAGACTCATAGCCGAATTTACAGAGGGTTTAGAGCCCAAAGGACTCACAGTTTGCTTTGGGGGCATAATTGCAACACTGAACTTGAGTTTTAAAGGCAAAAATGAAAATATTTGAAGATTGCACAGGAAGCTCTTTCTAACAGTAGAGTGGACAATACCACTAAAGTACCTAAATAGGGGTGGAGTACCTGCAGCCTTGAGGCCATATGTGGTTCTCTAAGTCCTCAAGTGCAGCCCTTTCACTGAACCCAAACTTCTTGAACAGAAGGTATTTGATAGTACATACTTGTTTTAAAAAATTCTCCTCTTCCAGTATTCACCTGGAAGCAGATTATTCAGACAATGAAGGGAGTTTTTGAGAATGCATTTTTATTACCTATACCCTGTACTGAGTCAGAAAATAAATGATTTGAACTATATTTCCATAGGAAAATATCTCTATCTATCTCTCTATCTCTCTATCTTATTATCTATCTCCATTGGAGATAGCTACTATTTTATTCCAACTTTTCTCACTCGTGAATTCAAATGTCTATTTCCTTTGAAGATGTAGGCACACTAGTGTATAAGAAGGTGAGTCCAGCAATGTTGTTTCTTGAAGTGTGTTGAGCAGGGTCCTTGAGCAGGTTTTTCTTTTTTTTGAGTCCCAGGGACACCTTGCAGTTTGATCTAGCACCCTGTAGTGCTTGAGGTTGTATCCCTCTAGGATAATGGATTAGGATGCTGGGACATTCAGTTCCTTGTTTGTGATTTGTTTTCCCTTTCTGGCTGTTCCATTTGTTTAACACTACTTTGTTGTCTTGTTGGAAAAGAAGCTTCTCCCACCAGTATGCAAAACAGCCTTGATGAAGAACTCTTAACAGACAGTCCTCTGCCATTAATCAAGTTAATTCAGTTGAAAGAGGAGAGACTTAGTTCTGTCTTGTTTATTCTTCTCTGCTTGTATCTCTTGCCTTTTCAGAAGGTAAGGCTGGCTGAAATGGGAAAGGGTAGGATGAGGGATGATTACTTGCAGAGGTCTTCCTTGAACAAGAGGAATCTCAGCATATCTTTATGTCTGCCCTCCCCCAGATTTGTCTCTGGAGCACTCAAGGCACCTAGACACAATTTCAGTGTCTCAGTTAGAAATTCAGAGCTTGATATGTCTTGCCTTTCAGCCATCATATATAGGATCCTTTCTAGCCATTCCACACTGACCACTTTAGATCTAAAGCTGAGCAGCAAAGTAATGTCAGAAGCTAAGAAGATGGAGAGAGAGAGGAGGGAGAAAGGGAAGGAAAGGGTGTCTGGTTTACACCATGTCATGAAGATGAGCTGGAACATATCTTGCACTGATTTCTTTGTATCATGTAAATCTTGCCTTATGGGTATTGTAGCATGTCTTTTTACTGTATATTCCTCCATATCTTGGGACTCCTTAGCATGTCCCTTCAACCTCAGAGGACAGATGGCCACCCAGTAATTCACAACTCCCTCCACCACAGGCACACACATAGAGTATAGGATTCCCAATAGCCTCCAGTTTTTTCACTTCAGAGTTTTCCACTAATCCTCAGATGGTTTGGATTAATAGCTTTTCATTAAGAGTCAATAAACAAGCTCCTAGGTCCACACAAGCTTCTTCTAGCTGAAGCCCGGTGTTACCATTCATCATTGCCACTAGAGAACAAGAAACTCCATTTGTTTTCTCTGCTGCTGACAAATGTAATTTATAGGCTTTAAAGACCTAATTATTTTCTGCAAAACAGGATTAAATCTGAGCTCTTCTGACCAAAAGGGCAAAAAAAAAGCAAATGGTGGGAAAATGTGTGTGTCTGTGTTTGTGTTTGTGTTTGTGTGTGTGTGTGTGTGTGTGTGTGTGTGTGTGTGTGTGTGTGTGTGTCTGGGACCTCCTTCCTCTGGAGGTGCTGGGTTCATAGAGTACCAAAGAGAACTGGATAGGATTGTAAGGTTAGATAAAAGGCAGGGTTAGTCTGAAGACCTTGTCCAAAATGTTACCCATGATCCTCTGAAGTGGCCTGGCATTCAAGGCACACCACAATCTGTCCCCCATCACTAGTGTTAATCTCTATCCCTTCTTATACCTTGTGCTTCTGCCAAACTATTCCCTCACATTTTATAGCTTATGTCATCGATTGCTTCTGGAATGCCCTTCTCCCATCTCTACCTGCTTGAATTCTAGCAACAATAACAAAGTTAATGAAATTACAATTGCAATGACTCATATTTATGGAATGTTTTATGGGAATAAAGCACAGAACATGCATAATTTCATATGATCCTCTCAATAACCCTGAAAAGTAGGTATTAATAATAAATAGTATCTCTATTTTTACAGTTGAGGAAAGCAAAGTTCAAAGAAGTGACTTGTTCAAGGCCATACAATTCATAAGTATCAAAATCAGGGCTTGAACATAGGTGTTCTAACTCCATGTTCAATGTTTGTGCCCACCTCAAATGCCATGTCTTCTATGAAACACTATTTATTGCTCTAGCCAGAGGCAATCTCTCCCTCTTGTGAACTCTCATGATATTTGCAAAGAGCAAACAAGATAATATAAGTCAAGTCCTTTGCAAATTCTGTGGTGATATGTGTCATTTATTATTTTGGCTAGTATCTCTTTTTTTGTACAAAGTACATTCTGCCTTAATTTGTAGTAACTGACAAACTTGTCTTATCTCTTCTACTAAACTGTAATTCCCTGAGGACAGGACCTGTGTCTTGTTCATCTTCCATCTTCCGTAAAAACCAGCATATGACCTGACATACTTAATGGATCTTTGTTGATTGCATGAAGAATTGAAATTATTCTACTTTATCATATTCTCAGTAAATTTTACAGTAGGTAATAAGTAAAGGATTAAAGGAAAAAATGTGACAGATTAGGTATTAGTAGGGAATTCTCTTTTCTCTAGAACTTTGAAACCAGTGAAAAAAGGTACTTCATATTGGGCCATTCAACCTATCCTTTCTCAGTATTGCTTTCTGTTCCAGACATCCCTCTCTCAGGAAAAACAAAATAAGGCAGAAAGGAGAGAAAGCTAGAGGGTGCAGAGTGAGAGTAAGGAGAGGGAAAGGGATCAAGGCCAATCTTACATAAAGATGAAGGAAATAGTAACCTCCTCAAAGGACATTTGTATTCTCATTGTAGCCACCCTCTTCCAGACCAGATCTGTAACCATATTCAATCACTTAGAGACATTGCTACTTTGGTGAACACTCATACATCATGTAGAACTCTGTAGGTCCAATGCTTTTTCATTTTTATTTGCCATTCATCTGGGACCTCATTAAAACAGAAACTTCCATATGGCCCTGGCCCAAACTCTTAGCACTTTTTAATTTATTGCCCCTCCCACCTATTCTTCATCACCTAACGTATTCCTGACAGATTTCTTTCTTTCCATCTTGCTTTCTATTTCTAGATTAATCTTTAAACAATTCTCATCACAACATACTTCTACTCAGGAACCTTTGGTGACTGTTTTCTACCATATTCAATTCAAGCATCATTAGGTGTGTTATGCATTGAACATATAAAGACAAAACATGAAGTAGTCTTGGTTCTCAAATACTTTCCAATCTGCTGAAGGTGAACAACAAGTACAGAAATGAATACAAAAATTTACAAAGTATTTGAGGAATTGGTGGATGTCAAACTACATAGAAAACTGTTAAAGTACTTTAGCTGAGTCTTGAAGGGAAGATGGGATTTCAAAGGTGTAGGTGAGAAAGGAGATCATTCTGGGTATGATGGAAAGAGTACAAAGACAAGGAGAAGTTATTCAACAACAGGGAATCAAGAACATCTGAAATGGAATAATTTTAAATCATTCTGGAAAGATATGTAAGAACTAGGTTGTGAAAGTCTTTAAATGTTATACAGAAGGATCTATGTTTTATCCCAGAGGTGATAGGGAGCCACCAAAGTTTCTGGAGCAGGAAGGACTTTATAATGTTGAACATAATTTTACATTCTTGTCTTTCAGAGCATCCTTTGTTATTTAATCCAAATCTACTAACCAAATCTTATTTCTCATACACCATCTCTTTGAGTAAATCTGATCTCCTTCCTGCACTTCATACATTGACAGTTTCATCTGTCCCCACCTTTAAACCTTTGCTCAAGTTTATTCTCATTTAGAAAGGGATCTCTCTTTCCTTCATCTCTTCATATCTTTTTCCATCTGCCAAGTCAAGTTCAATACTAATTTCCCTAACCAATATACCAATCTCCCCTTCTTTAGGATTTCCTATTGCATCTATAGTCAAGACTTGCAACACATTGAGGTAATAATACTCCAATGTGAATTATTTAGTTTGATTTTCTATTCCATGTAATCAAATGAACACAAACTAATATAAGAAAAGTATGACTCTAGGATATTTGATGAGGATGATGGCAGGTCATAAAAGGAAGAAAGAAACTTCTCAGACTTCCCTAAAATGTGGCACAGAGGTCAAGTCATAAAGGTGCCAAAAACTTAAAATTGAGGGAGCATGAATTAGATGATATACACAAACTACCAATCTCACAGTCTTTGGAATACAAGAATGCTTCATGTGTGTGTGGGCACACATGCTCATATTTTTGTGTCCATACCAGAATGTGTATTCCCCATTCTCTTCTTCTACCCTATTACTCCTTGCCCCCAAGTACTTTTCCACATTCTCTGCCAGGCCAGTAGAAGCTCCATTTCCTGTTCAGTTTTAAGTTACCTCAGTACTACTGTGGTAATGGTCATGATGTGGAAGTGGGAGGAGTTAAAAAGAATTGAATGGAAACCTTAGGAAGTCTTCAGAGTTTGTCAATGACCACTTCTATCAATGTGAACTGAAAATTAATTGTCATTGCATTTTAAGTGAAGACATCTGAACTCTAGCCTCAGATCTTCCCTAATTCATTGTACACAATTTTGAACAAATTCCATCCCCTTTCTGGGTGTCAGTTCCTTAATATATAAAATGGAAGAGCAGGACTCTCTCTATATATCTCTTCTAACTTTAATCAGCTAAGATTCCAGATATTTCTAAAGCGTAGGCCTCGTGTTTTGTATTATGAGGTTTTCCTTTTCTGTTATACAACTTCTCAAGAAGTGTAAATAGGAAATGATTGTCCTCCTTTGGTTTCTCTATGATTCCATGTAGGGTAGTTTAAAAAAAAGGAAGATTACAAAGTGAGTTTGATAATTGTAGATGTCAGGTCACTGGGGGTTACGTTAGAAACCAAGAAATGTACTTAAACATTACAAAACACCTTTTCCCCTACCTGCAAAATTGCAGAAAATGAAAAGTTGATTTATTCCCTCTATAGGGTATTTAAAGTTAAACTGGTAATTTACTGAGGTCATTTGTCAGAAACTCTAATAAAAAGGATATGTGTATATAGACATGGATGGAATATGGCTGATGAGTGATGCACACTTGCCATTCTCCAGGGATGAATAGAGGAGTATGCTTTCCAGGAAAAAACATCACAATTCTTAAGAGAATATTCATTAAAATTAATTTTTATGTATTTAAATAAATAAATGGACTCCTGAGGCCAGGAAACTGACCTTAACATCTAAGAAGAATGTCTCATCAGAAAGGAGAACTTTTGTTTTTTGAAGGTTGCTACTTCTGCCTTTGTGGCTAAATTGTTTTAGATCAGAATATTATGATATATACCACAAGTTAAAAGTAGATATTGAACTTTAAAAACATGTCAAAAAATTAAAAATTGAAAAAAATATGTGGAAATATCTCCACAACTAAAACTAGGGAAAGAATTCACAACCAGAGTATGAAAGATATAATAGATTAAATGTGCTTCCATAAAACTGGAAAACATTCCCAAGAAAATATTAATGCAACTTAGATAAACAGGGAACCTGAAAATTGAAGTCATATTCCTGGATCTGTTATATTTGGTAATGAACTGATATACAAAATATATAAGGTAATAACAAACACATGAGAGCAAGGACAATATAAGGATAAGAACAAATAGATCTCAGGAGGATTACATATGAAATATGTTCCAAATCTTTAATAAGAATAGTTCAAATCAAGAAATCTGAGACTGCCTTTCATATACAAGTTAACAAAGATTATTTTAAAAAAAGAAAATTAGGGGGAGGAGCCAAGATGGTGGAGTAGAAAGATAGGCATATGCTAGCTCCAAACCCAAAGCCTATAAAATACCTGTAAAGAAATTCCAACAAATTCTGGAGCAGCAGAAGCCACAGAACAATGGAGTGGAGGAGATTTCTGTTCCAGAAAGACCTGAAAAACTGACATGAAAAGTCAGTCACACACAGACCCGGAGCAGAGCCCAGCCCTGCCTTGGCCACACGGCACCAAGAGGAGCAGATCCCAGCAGGCTTCAGGGACAGAATCTCCAGCAGCCACGCAGGTCCCTCCACCCACAGGCCCCAAAGGTCAATGAGAGAGACTTTTTGGCTCAGCGAGAGGGGAGCAGGGTGTCCCCATAACTCAGGCCCTGTAGGGAGGGAGCAGCTGAGGCAGCAGCAAAGGGCTCCCAAAGCAGGCAGGAGCTTGGATCCATTGTTGAAGGTCTCCACATAAACCCCCTGAGGGAACTGAGCCCTGTGTGGCCTCCCTGCTCCCACCCGAGCAGCTGAACTTAATCTCACACTGAATAGCAGCCCCTCCCGCCAAGAGCCCTGAAGCTGGGAAGCAACATTTGAATCTCAGACCCCAAGCACTAGCTGGGCAGATCTGGAAGCCAGGGAGTATGAAGAGGAAACTCAGAGGTCAAGTAACTGGCTGGGAAAATGCCCAGAAAAAGGAAAAAAAAATAAGACTACAGAAGGTTACTTTCTTGGTGAACAGCTATCCCCTCCCATCCTCTCAGATGAGGAAGAACAATACTTACCATCAGGGAAAGACATAGAAGTCAAGGCTTCTGTACCCCAAACATCCAAAATAAATGTTCAATGGGCTCAGGCCATGGAAGAGCTCAAAAAGAATTTTGAAAATCAAGTTAGAGAGGTAGAGGAAAAACTGGGAAGAGAAATGAGAGAGAGGCAAGAAAAGCATGAAAAGCAGGTCAACACCTTGCTAAAGGAGACCAAAAAACATGTTGAAGAAAATAACGCCTTCAAAAATAGGCTAACTCAATTGACAAAAGAAGGTCAAAAAGCCAATGAGGAGAAGAATGATTTCAGAAGCAGAATTAGACAAATGAAAAAGGAAGTTCAAAAGCTCACTGAAGAAAATAGTTCTTTCAAAATTAGAATGGAACTGATGGAGGCTAATGACTTTATGAGAAACCAAGAAATCACAAAACAAAACCAAAAGAATGAAAAAATGGAAGATAATGTGAAATATCTCATTGGAAAAATAACTGACCTGGAGAATAGATCCAGGAGAGACAATTTAAAAATTATGGGCCTACCTGAAAGCTATGATCAAAAAAAGAGCCTAGACATCATCTCTCATGAAATTATCAAGGAAAACTGCCCTGATATTCTAGAACCAGAGGGCAAAATAAGTCTTCAAGGAATCCACAGAACACCACCTGAAAGAGATCCAAAAAGAGAAACTCCTAGGAACATTGTGGCCAAATTCCAGAGTTACCTGGGCAAGGAGAAAATATTGCAAGCAGTTAGAAAGAAACAATTCAAGTACTGTGGAAGTACAATTAGGATAACACAAGATCTAGCAGCTTCTACAATAAGCGATCGAAGGGAATGGAATATCATATTCCAGAAGTCAAAGGAACTAGGACTAAAACCAAGAATCACCTACCCAGCAAAACTGAGTATAATACTTCAGGTGAAAAATGGTCTTTCAATGAAATAGAGGACTTTCAAGCATTCTTGATGAAAAGACCAGAGGTGAAAAGAAAATTTGACTTTCAAACACAAGAATGAAGAGAAGCATGAAAAGGTAAACAGCAAAGAGAAGTAATAAGGGACTTTACTAAAGTTGAACTGTTTACATTCCTACATGGAAAGATAATATTTGTAATTCTTGAAACTATTCAGTATCTGGGTACTGGGTGGGATTACACACACACACACACACATGCACACTCACATGCATACACACATAGAGACAGAGTGCACAGAGTGAATTGACGAGGATGGGATCATATCTTAAAAAATGAAATCAAGCAGTGAGAGAGAAATATATTGGGAGGAGAAAAGGAGAAATGGAATGGGGCAAATTATCTCTCATAAAAGAGGCAAGTAAAAGACTTTTTAGTGGAGGGGAAAAGAAGGGAGGTGAGAGAAAAATATGAAGTTTACTCTCATCACATTCGACTAAAGGAAGGAATAAAATGCACACTCATTTTAGTATGAAAACCTATCTTACAATACAGAAAAATGGGGGATAAGGGGATAAGCAGGGTTGGGGGGATGATGGAAGGGAGGGCAATGGGAGGAGGGAGCAATTTGAAGTCAACACTCTTGGGGAGGGACAGCATCAAAAGACAGAACAGAAGCAATGGGAGGCAGGATAGGATGGAGGGAAATATAGTTAGTCTTACACAACAGGACTATTATGGAAGTCATTTGTAAAACTACACAGATATGGCCTATATTGAATTGCTTGCCTTCCAAAGGAAATGGGTGGGGAGGGAGGGATGAAGAGAAGTTGGAACTCAAAGTTTTCGGAACAACTGTTGAGAATTGTTCTTGCATACAACTAGGAAATAAGAAATACTGGCAATGGGGTATAGAAAGTTACCTGGCCCTACAGGACAAAAGAAAAGATGAAGACAAGGGAAGGGAGGGATGAGAGAAGAGAGGGCAGATTGATGATAGGGGCAATTAGAATGCTCGGTGTTTTGTGGTGAGGGTAGGGAACAAATGGGGAGAAAATTTGGAACCCAAAATTTTGTGAAAATGAATGTTAAAAGTTAAATAAAATAAATAAATTAAAAAAAAAGAAAATTAGGTCAATATGGGAAAGGCTATGGAAGGGAGGCTAATAGATATACTGATACATTTTTGGTGGAGTTCTGATTCCCCAACTACTGTGCAAAATATTTTCAATCATGACAAAAAGTGGTTGAAATGTCTATAGACTTTGATCTTGGTGCAGCTAGGTGGTGCAGTGGATAGAGCACCAGTGCAAGAGTCAGTAGGATCTGAGTTCAAATCTCACCTCAGACACTTGACACTCACTAGCTATGTGACCTTGGGCAAGTCACTTAACCCCAATTGACTCATCCTAGGTCATCTCCAGTCATCCTGATGAATATCTGGCCATTCGGTTCAGATGTCTCTGGAGGAGAAATGAGGCTGGTAACCTGCACAACCCTCCCTCACTCAAAACAAGGTCAAGTGCAAGTCATGTCATATTTCTCTGATGGCGTGGTCTTCTTCAGCAACAAAGGATGAAGACACACAGGTGGTGCCATAGTGCAAAGAGCCCTGGTCCTGAAGTCAGAAAGACTTATCTTTATGAGTTCAAATGCAGCCTCAGACACTTACTAACTCTGTGACTGGGCAAGTCACATAACCATTGGAACACTTTGTATGGTAGCAGTGAAATGGAAATTTTCAACTGAGTGATGGCTAAACAAATTGCGACACATTAATATATTGAAATACTATTATATTCTAGAAAATATTTGAATATGAAGAATTCAGAGAAAAGCTAAAATGCATATCATCTTAAGCAGTATGATATAAACATAAGAAGGAAAACATCCACAATGACTACAACAATGTAAACACAACTACAAACTGAAAAAAAAAAATAATTGTAATGATCCAGTTTGGTGCCAGAAAAAAATATGAGAAAGTGAATCTCCCTCTCCTGTTTCAGAAATAGTGGACTATGAATGTGGCAAATTGCATATATTATCAGATACAGTTTATGTGTTAGTTGCTTTTACTCGACTGTGATTTTTTTCTTTGTTTGTTTACTTTTTGTACAAAGAATGGCTTGTTAGGTGGAAGAGGAATGCTCAGAAACGAATGTGCTATGAAAACAAAAGGTATCAATTTTTTTTGAGAGTAATGGAAATCTACTGCATTGATAAAAGGAAAAAGGTGTCTACAGGCTTATATAAGTACACAGGAAACGCAATAACAAACTTGAACTTTTTAAACTTTTAATAAATTATATTAGTGTTTTTTATCACAACATTCCATCTTGTGATCCTTGGTGACAAAGAAAAAAAATTAAACAAAAGTGTCTACATAGTGATTGTACCTGAAAACATAACCGCTATTCTCTCCTGATAGTACCCTACATCCCTGCTTTGAGGGAGGAGGCATATTTCATTAACTAACAATCCAATATTTTTTTTTGTATTTGTTCAGAGTTTAACTTCTTTGCACTGTTCTTTTCTTTTACATTGTTGGAGTCATTGTGCATATGAGCAATTATTTCTGCATATTTTACTCAGAATCTGTTTATACACTTCCTCCCACAATTCTCTCAATTCCATATAAAATCATATTTTATATTAAACAATAATATTCCACTAAACACAAAGATCAAGTTTTTTCAGCCATTCCTCAATTGACTGACACTTGATTGTTATCAATTATGTGTATGTGAAAGTGTTAACTTTTGTGGACCATTGCAAATTCTATCTATAATCTCACTTAGTTCACTCGCTGTTTCTCTGGGGTTTTCTAAGTGCTTGTTTCTGGTAAATAGAGGTGGATTTTTGTCTCTTCTTTGTCCATATTTATATATTTGATTTTGATTTTATCTCTTATTGCTATATCAAGTACAAGCTTAGAATTTAAAAGGACTTACTCAAAAGACAAGCATAGGATCAGGAAAGCTAAATCCCACAATACAGCCGAGGTCTGTGATAAATGTTCAGTAGAATTACAAAGGACTTCTTTAGCTTTGTTGGTGACAAGAGAGGAACAAGGGAAGAGTAAGACCCCTGCTATAGATAGATATGAATAAGGTAATGGGTAAAAGAGAAAAATCAGGATTACTTAACTCCCTTTTGTGCAACTCAGGAAATATCAGTTCAACTGCTTCTGAAACTGCCTGGTTATATGACCCTGGATAAGTCACAATCCCTCAAGACCTCAGACAATTCTCATAGTCTTAAAGTTGCAAAAAAGGTGCTGACTTGCTCTAATAGAGGGAATTTCCTTACCAGAAATTCTTTGTGATGGCAGAATCACAAATCTTGTCCAGTGTTGGGGGAGGGGGCGAATATTTCTATTTCCTGTACCAACAAGAACAATCTTCGGAATAAGATCATCAACCATAACCTTAGAGACAGAGGGAAACTTAGAGGTCATCTAGTCTGACCTTTTCATTTTCATAAGAGGAAATTGAGATCTAGAAAAGTTATGTCCTACAGCCAAAATTCATGTCACCATGACATGGATCCAAGTCCTCTGAGCCCAAATTCAGCATTTTTTCCACTTTCCCACACTGTATCTCAATATAAGGATAAAAGGAGAGTTAATAGGAAATTGACACCTAAGATAAATGAGGAGATACTAATAGAATTTCAACCCGATTTCAGCAACTTCACATTACTAGGACTAAAGAAAATTATCCCAGGGTACCAAAGAAACTGGTATAGCTGGTTATTGAATCACTTTGAGGGGACTGAGGAGAAGCAAAGAAATGCTGTGAACCTAGAATTAAGGAATTTTTGTAATAATATTCAACAAGGGTTGAAATCAGTAAGGGAAGTAAGTTTAACATCATTTCCTCAAAAGTTCTAAGACTAACTATGAAAGAAAGGGGTGATTAATGAACATATAGATCAGTGATTAGTATGAATCAATATAGTTTTTTTCCCCTTTTTAAAATTAATTTATTTGTTTTCAGTTTTCAACCATCACTTCCATATATTTTAAATTTCCTCCCCATCCCTCCTCAAGACAGCATGAAATCTTATATGGGTTCTACATATACATTCTTATTAAATAGATTTTCACATTAGTCATGTTTCATAGAAGAAATAAAACAAATGGAAGAAATCATGAGTAAAACCAAAACATAACAAAAGAGAAAACAGTCTGCTTCATTCTGTGTTCTTTCTCTGGATATGAATGTTATTTTGCATCAAAAGTCCTTTGGAAATGTTTTAGGTCCTTGCATTGCAGTGAAGGACTAAGTCTATCATAAACAGTCCTTGCATACTGTGGCTATTATAGTCTATAATGTTCTCCTAGTTCTGCTCATTTTACTCAGCATCAGTTCATAAAAGTCCTTACAGGTTTTTCTGAAGTCAACCTGTTCTTCATTTCTTATAGCACAATAGTATTCCATTATATTTATATACCACAACTTGTTCAGCAATTCCACATTTTATGGGCATTCCCTTGATTTCCAGTTCTTGACCACCACCAAAAGAGCTGCTATAGATATTTTTGTACATGTGGGTCCTTTTCCCACTTTTATGATCACTTTGGGATACAGCCCTAGAAATTATATTACTGGATCAAAGAGTATGCACACTTTTATAGCCTTTTGACCATATCAACATGTTACCTTTAAGAACATTTGCTATTTTGTGACAGTTACTCTGGTTTACATGAAAGAAATGCTATTTACACAGGATACCTGGATTTCAGTAAAGTATTTAAGAAAGTCTCTTAGGATAGGGTAGAGAGAGATATAAAATGGATGATTGTTCAGTCGAATGGATTAAAAAATCCAGTTGGTAAAAGAGTTAACAATGGAGAACAGTACCTAAAGGACCTGTGGTCAGCCTGGAATGATGCATATGGTAGAATGCCTTAGTAGATTTTTGCTGTCCAATACTTACCAGTGACTTGGACAAAGACATCCATTTCATAATTATAAATTTTACTCTTGACATGAAACTGAGAAGGAAAACTAAGATAATGAATGAGAGAAGATTCTGCAAAAGATCTTTGCAGAATAGAACAATGGGTTAAAATGTGATGTGTATAATTGTAAGATATAGATCCAACATTTAAACTAAATAAATACAGAGTTGGAAAAATAAGGGCCAGAAGTAAGACATTTGAAAATATCTTTGGGTTTTAGTACATCGTAAACTCAATATTAAAATGATAATGGAATTTGAGTATTCATAAATACATGAATAGTGTTTGCAACAAAGGAGAAGATAGTTACTCTCTACTCTGTTCTTACCAAAGCACATTAGTTACATTTTATATATTCGTGGGTGTATGAGGTACAAAAAATCTTTTCAAGAAGGATTTTGATAAACTGGAGAACAATACTTGATGGGAAAAACTCAAACTCGGGACTGTGGAAAGTATGAGGAATATTGGTTGAGGGAACTGTAGAAGTATAGCTTGAAGGAGAAAAAGCCAAAAGGAAGAGTATAATTCTAGACTTCAAATTCTTTTTTTAATTGATTTTTAGTTTTCAACATTCATTTCCACAAAATTATGTGTTCCACATTTTCTCCACACCTCTCCCCTATCCCCACTCCAAAACACCTTGCCTTCTGATTACCCCTTTCCCCAATCTGCCTTACCTTCTATCACACTCTTCCCTCCCCTTATTCCCATCTTCTTTCTTTTCTTGTCGGTCAAGATAGATTTCTATACCCCATTGCCTGTATTTCTTATTGCCAGGTTGCATGCAAAAACAATTCTTATCCTTCATTCCCAAAACTTTGAGTTACAACTTCTCTCCCTTCCTCCCTCCCCACCTATCCCTAATGAGAAGGCAAGCAATTCAATATAGAATCTACATGTGTAATTTTGCAAAAGACTTCCATAATAGTCATGTTGTGTAAGACTAATTATGCTTCCTTCCATCCTATCTTCCCCCTATTTATTCTATTCTCTCTTTTGACCTTGTCCCTCCCCAAAGTGTTTACTTCTAATTACTTCCTCTTCCCATTTGCCCTCCCTTCCATCATCCCCCACCCCACTTATCCCCTTCTCCCCTACTTGCCTGTATTGTAATATAGATTTTCATCCCAAATTGAGTGTTCATGTTATTCCCTCCTTAAGCCAAATGTGATGAGAGTAAGCTTCACTTTTTCCCTCTTATCTCTCCCCTTTTCCCCTCCATTGATAAAGCTTTTTCTTGCCTCTTTCATGAGAGATAACCTGCCCCATTGTATTTCTCCCTTTTACCTCCCAATATATTCCTCTCTTGTCCCTTGATTTTATTTTTTTAGATACCATCCTTTCCTATTCAACTCACCCTGTGTTCTGTGTGTGTGTGTGTGTGTGTGTGTGTGTGTGTGTGTGTGTAATCCCTCCAACTACCTAAATACTGAGAAAAGTTTCAAGAGTTACAAATATGATCTTTCCATAGAGGAATGTAAGCAGTTAAACTTTAGTAAGTCTCTTATGAGTTCTCTTTCCTGTTTGCCTTTTCATGCTTCTCTTGACTTATGTTTGAAAATGAAATTTTGTCTTTAGCTCTGGTCTTTTCATCAAGAATCCTTGAAAGTTCTCTATTTCATTGAATGACCATTTTTCCCCTGAAGTATTATGCTCAGTTTTACTGGGTAGGTGGTTCTTGGTTTTAATCCTAGTTCCTTTGACTTCTGGGTTATCATATTCCAAGTCCTTCAGTCCCTTAATGTAGAAGCTGCTAGATCTTGTGTTGTCCTGATTGTATTTCCACAGTACTCGAATTGTTGCTTTCTAGCTGTTTGCAATATTTTCTCCTTGATCTGTGAACTCTGGAATTATTCGATGTTAAGAATCCTTTTTGAGCTCTTCCATGGCCTGAGATCACTGCACATTTATTTTGGAGGTTTTGGGTGCAGAAGCCTTGACTTTTAAGTCTTCCTCTGATGATATGCATTGCTCTTTCTCATATGAAAGGATGGAAGAAAATACCTGTTCACCAAGGAAGGAGCCTTTAATATTCTTATTTTTTTTCCCTTTTGGGGGCATTTTCCCAGCCAATTATTTGACTTTTCAGTCCTTTGTCAAGAGGAGGGTATACTTTGGGGATCTGTAACTTCTCATTCCTCCAAGGTGGCACAATTGAAAGAGAGAAGTTTACTCCTCTCCTGGCCTGCACTCTTGTCTGTGAGCCACTACAAGCACTCTGTTCTGCCCAGGATCTGCGAGTACAATTCCCTCTCCACAACTGCCTGCAGCTCCATCACACCAGCACTCTTCCTCAACCCAGGGCCGACACTCAGGTCTGACATCCAAATCAGCCTCTCAATTCCCTCCGGGGCTTTAGGCCAAGTACTCTAAAAATGGATGCTGCTGGTGGTTGGGCCAGACCCCATTCCCTTCTCACGGAGGCGAATGAGCTTTCTCATTGACCTTTGAAACTGTCTTTTGCCTTTGTGGATTGAGCAATATGGGAACTGCAGCTGCTGCCAGGGATTCTGCCCCATGAAGCCTATTCAGGTACCATCCCTGCCACACGGTGGCCAAGGCTGGGCTGTGCTCCACTCTACACCCTGTGCAATAGACCTTTCCTGTTAGCCTTCCAGGCTGTCTTGGGCTGGAAATCTCTTTCACTCTGTCATTTTGTGGCTTCTAGTGCTCTAGAATTTGTTTGGAGTCATTTTTACAGGCATTTTATAGTCTATGACGGGGAACTTCTACAGGTCTGTCCTTCTGCTCCACCATCTTGGCTCTGCCCTTGTCTACACCTCAAATTCTTGAAGGGTTATTAAATAGAAGCATCATTAATTTTAAGCTGCTAAGCCCTATACATCAAAACTATGCTCAGTGTTTGGAAGCTATAGATAGGTAGCTTTGGATCAGTATAAGGAAATTTCTTAAGAATTGCATTTTACAAAAATAGAAAGGGCTGCATTGGGTAGTGTTCTATTCTTGATCAGTAGACATCTTTAAATAAAGACCATTTGTCAAAGATGTTGTAGAGGTAATTTATTTTTCAAGTATGGATTGGAGAAGATTACTTCTGTCCCTTTCAGTTCTAGTATTCTATGATTCATAAAACTCTCCTGTAGAACATTTGTCTACCTCAGGCTCTCCCTCAAAGTTAATGGACATCAACTTCTCTTTTCCTATTTCAAGATGGATAAGGTTTGATATTATTCAAAGACAAAAAGAAATGACTCGTATTTTTCTACAAATAATCACTTTAACACTAGAAAAATTCTCTTCCCAAAGTCTTGAGAATGGGGAAAAAGCACAGGAATGGTGCTTCCTGAGTATTTGAGGAACAGGTACTCTGGTTGAATGAATTATCTTTTTAAATGACAGTCAATTTAGAATTCCTCTTAGTTTCAACATTTATAGTTATTTGTTATGTTGTGAAACACTAACTATATTTCCCTCTATCCTATCTTCTACCCCAGTTATTCTATTTCCTCCTTTGACCCTTTCCCTTTTCCAAAGAGTTTGTTTCTGAAGAACAAAAGGTCCAGAATATCAAGGGAACTAATGAAAAGAAATTCAAGGGTACATGGTCTTGCCCTAGCAGATCTAAAATTATATTATAAAGCAGCAATCATCAAAACTACTTTGTACTGGATAAAAAATAGAGGGGTAGATCATTGGAATAGGTTAGGTACTCAAGACAGTACTCAGTGAAAATAGCAATATACTGTTTGATAAACCGAAGGATCCCAGCTTCTGGGATAAGAACTCACTGTTTGACAAAACATGCTAGAAAAACTGGATAATAGTGTGGCATAAATTGGGCATAGTCCAATGCCTGACACCATACACAAGAATGAAATCCAAATGGATATATGATCTAGGTATAAAGACTGATACTATAAACAAATTAAGGGAGCAAGGAATAGTTATTTGTCAGATTTATGGAGAATAGAGAAATTTATGACCAAACAAGGGATAGAGAACATATGAAGTACAAAATGGAGAACTTTGATTATATTAAATTGAAAAGTGTTTGCACAAATAAACCTGATGTAACCAAGATTAGGAAGGAAACAGAAAACTGGGAAAGAATTTTTGCAACTAATGTCTGTGATAAAGGCCTCATTTCTAAAATATATAGAGAACTGAGTCAAATTTACAAGAATAAAAGTCATTCCCCAATTGATGAATGGTCAAAGGATACAAACAGGTAGTTTTCAGAGGAACATGAAACAATGCTCTAAATCACTATTCATTAGAGAGATGCAAATCAAAACAACTCTGAGGTACCACATCACTCCTATCAGATTGGCTAACATGATACAGAAAGATGATATATGTTGTAGAAGACTAGCTCATTGTTGCTGGAGCTATGAGATGATCAAACCATTCTGGAGAACAATTTGTAATTACGTTCAAAGGGCTACAGAAATGTGTATACACTTTAACCCAGGAATATCACTTCTAGGACTGTATCCCAAAAAGGTCATAAAAATGGGAAAAGGTCCCAAATGTACAAAAAATATTTTTAGCAGCTCTCTTTTTGGTTGCCAGAAAATGGAAATTGAGGGGATGCCCATCAATTGGGGAATGGATGAAAAAATGGCGGTATATGAATGTAATGGAATATTATTGTGCTATAAGAAATGATGAACAGGAAGACTTCAGAGAGGCCTGAAAGGACTTTTATGAACTGATACTGAGTGAAATGAGTAGAACCAGAATATTTCACACAGTATCAACCACAGTGTGCAAGGACTGTTTCTGAAAGACTTAGCCCTCCACAGCAATGCAAGGACCTACAACATTCCCAAAGGACTTTTGAGGCAAAATACCATTCAAATCCAGAGAATGATGGAATCAGAACACAGAATGAAGGAGACTATTGTCTCCTGTGTTATATTGTGTTTTGGTTTGGTTTCTCCCATTCTTTTTACTTTTTCTATGCAACATGACTAAGGTGAAAGTATGTTAATAAGAATGTATTGTAGAACCCATATAAGATTGCATAACATCTCTGGGAGGCATGGGGAGAAAGTTTAAGATACATGGAAGTGATTGTTGAAGCTGAAAATAAATTATTTTTTAAAATAAAGAAAGAAAAGAGCAGGAACAATCCTCCCATCAAAAAATAAATAGAAAGATGAGATACAGATAAAATAATAAAAATAATAGTTTTCTTCTGACTTCCCCCTCCCCCAATCTGATCTCCCTTGTGTCATCCCCCTCTTATCTCCTTATCCCTTACTTTCCTGAAGGGTAAGATACCCAGTTGAGTGTGCATGTTATTCCCTTCTGAAGCCAAACCAATGAAAGCAAGATTCACTCATTCTTTCTCACCTCCCCCCTTCTTTCTTTCTATTGTAAAACCTTTTTCTTGTCCCTTTTAAGATAACTTACCCCACTTTATCTCTCCTTTTCTCCTTCTCCCAATATATTCCTCTTTCATTCCTTATTTTTATTTTTTAGATATTATTCCTTCATATTCAACTCACTCTGTGCCCTCTATCATCTATCTCTATCTGTCTGTCTGTCTGTCTATCTCTCTATCCATCTATCTATCTATCTCCTCCATCTACCCTGATATAAAGTAAGGTCTCATGACTTACAAATATCATCTTTACATTTAGGAATGTAAATAATTCAACTTTAATAAGTCTCTCATGATTTCTATCTCCTCTTTACCTTTTCATGCTCCTCATGATTCTTATATTTAAAAGTCAAATTTTCTATTCAGTTCTGGTCTTTTCATCAAGAATGCTTAAATGTCCTCTTTCCCATTAAATATCTGTTTTCCTCCCTGAAGGATTATACTCAGTTTTGCTGGGTATGACATTCTTGGTTTTAATTCTAGCTCTTCTGACCTCTGAAATATCATATTCCATGCCCTTTGATCTCTTAACTTAGAAGCTGCTAGATATTGTGTCATCCTGATTGCATTTCCATAATACTTGAATTATATCTCTCTGGCTGCTTGCAATATTTTCTCCTTGACCTGGGAACTCTGAAGATTGGCTACAACATTCCTATTTTCCCTTTTAAAGTGTCTTTCTAGAGATGATTGGTAGATTCTTTCAATTTCTATTCTACAGAATATCGGTGCAGTATTCTTTGACAATTTCTTGAAAGATGATGTCTAGGATCTTTTTGTTGATCATGGCTTTAAGGTGGTCCAATAATTTAAAAATTATCTCTCCTGGATCTATTTTCCATATCAATAAATTTTCCAATAAAATATTTCAGTGTCTTCTATTTTTTTCATCCTCTTGGATCTGTTTTTTAATTTCTTAATTTCTCATAAAGTCACTAGCTTCCATTTGCTCCATTCTAATTTTGAAGACATTATTTTCTTCAGTGAGTTTTTCCACAGTATTTTCCATTTGACCAATTCTTCTTTTTAAGCCATTCTTCTCTTCACTGACTTTTTCAACTTCTTTTGCCATTTGAGTTAATTTATTTTTTAAGGTGCTATTTTTTTCAGTATTTTTTGGAGTCTCCTTTAGCAAGCTGTTGACTCATTTTTCATGATTTTCTTTCATCACTCACATTTCTCTTCTCATTTTTTCCTCTACTTCTCTTACTTGGTTTTCAAAATCCTTTTTGAGTTCCTCCATGGCCTGCAAACAATTCAAATTTCTCTTGGAGGCTTTTGATGTAGGATCTTTGACTCTGTTGTCCAATTCTGGTTGTATGCCTTGATCATCCTTGTCACCAAACTAAGATTCTGTAGGCTGAGTTCTTTTATTTTGTTTACTTATCTTCCCAGACAAACACTTCACTTTCTAACTCTTCATCAAGGTAAGACTGTTTCCAGTGCCGGTGGGTGTAGGGGTGCATATGCTGTCCCAGGCTTCAGGGATTTCATATCATCTGCCTGATCCCCCACTGTCTGTGGGCTTAGGGATCCAGAAGTAATGTCTGCCACTGCTGCAAACCTCCACCACTACTACCCCCACCACCCTGGGTCTGAGGCTGGACCTGGCCAGATATTGTACTCTTCTTTCACACAGTCCCACAGAGTTTTTCCACTGACATTTTTGGTGTTCGTAAATTGAGATGTCTGGAAATAGCCACAGCTGCCAATGACTCAGTCCCCAAAGCCTGCTCTGGCCTGTCTGTGCTGGTGTGGCCCATGCCCTAATGTGCTCTGGTCCCTGCTCTGTGCAAAAGATCCTTCCTGTGGATTTTCCATGTTGTCTTGGCCTGGGGATTTGTTTCACTCTGTTATTTTGTGGGTTCTGTAGCTTTACAATTTGTTTAGAGTAATTTTTTATAGGTATTCAGAGGCCTTTGTGGGAGAACTCAGGGAAATCTCTGTTTTTACTCTATCATCTTGGCTCTGCTCCCCACCAACCCCCCCACAGGGGAAACAATTTTAAAATCATTGAAATATTCTAGAAGCAGAGGATAAAACAGACATCATAGGAATCCACTGATCACCTTCTGAATGAGATCCCCAAATGAAAAGCACTAGGAATATTACAGTCAAATTCCAGAGTTTCCAGGTCAAGAAGAAAATATTACAAGCAGCCGGAAACAATTCAAGAATGGTAGAGCCACAGTCAGGATACCAAGAGATTTAGCACCTTCTACATTAAAGGATTGGAGGCCTTGGAATATAATATTCTAGAATGGAAAGGAACTAAGATTACAATTAAGAATCACCCACCCAGCAAAACTGAGTATAATCCTTCAGGGGGAAAAAAATGAATATTCAATGGGATAGTGGACTTTCATGCATTCTTGATAAAAAGACCAGAGCTGAATGGAAAATTTGACTTTCAAACGTAAGCTTCAAGAGAAGCATAAAAATGTAAATAGAAAAAAAGAAATAAATCATAAGGGACTTAATAAGGTTAAATTGTTAAAATTCCTACATGGAAAGAAGATATCTGTAACTAATAAGACATTTCTTATTATTAGGATAGTTAGAAAAAGTATATATAGACACAGGACACAGTTGTGAGTTGAATATGAAAGGACTGTATCTAAAAATAAAATTTAGGTGTGAAAATAGAATTTCTGGGAGAAAGGGAAAGGAAGAGTTAGAATGGGATAAATTATATCATGTAGAAAAGGTAATAAAACCCTTTTACAGTGGAAGGGAAGTGGGGGAGGTAAGGGGCAGTGAGTGAAGCTTACTCTCATCAAAACTGACTCAATGAGCGAATAACATACACACTCAATTGGGTATAGAAATCTATCTTAACCTACAGGAAAATAGAAGTGGAAGGAGATAAGAGAAGTGGGGGTGTGGGGTGATAGATAAATGGGAGGTCAGATTGCAGGAGGTGTATTCAGATGCAAAAGTTTTTTCTTAAATTCTAAGTTAATTTACTTTTAGTTTTCAACATTCACTTTCATAAGTTTTAAATTTTCTCTTCCTCCTTAGCCTCCCTCCTTCCCAAGATGGCATGCAATTGGATATAGGTTCTATACATACATTTCTATTACACATATTTTCACATTAGTCATGTTATATAGAAGAATTAGAGTAAATGGGAGGAAACACAAGAAAGAAAAACAAAACAAAAAGAAAATAGTCTTCTTCACTCCATATTCAGACTCCATAGTTCTTTCTCTGGATGTGGATGGCATTTTCCAGGTCTGGAAGATTAAAGCAATTGCTTTTGCTTTCTTTATTTTTCTTGAGGGTTTTTTTTGGTCCATGTTTTTTTTCACAACATGAGTATTATGGATAAGTTTTGCATGACTACATATGTATAACCTATATTGAATTGGTGCCTTTTCAACGGGGGATTGGGGAGAGAGGAATTTGGAACTCAAAGTTTTAAAAATGAATGTTAACAATTGGTTTTACATGTAACTGGGGAAAATTAAGTATTAAATGAAACAGAAAAATAAAAAATGATAAAGAAAAGATATTATAGTAAGGGACACAGTGATTAAGATAGAAAACTATGAAAGAATATTGTAATGTTAATTTTAGTAGACTCAATGAGCACAGTTCCTGGATTTATCTGTAGTTGTGGTCCATGTCACACATACAAAAAAAGTTTAGAATCTATGTTTTAGAGAGATGCATACAAAGTAATGTATACTTCTGAGGAAGAATGTTACTAATAGCAATAATAGTTACTATTATTATAGTTAACATCTATATAGTGCTTACTATGTTCCAGGCATTGTGCTTAGCTCTTCACAGCAACCCTATGAGATAGGTGCTATTATTATCCCCTTTATACACACGAGAAAACTGAGGCAAACAGAGCTTAAGTAGTGACTTGTCCAAAATCAAACATGTAAGTAGTATATGCAGTAGGATTAGAGAGAAAGAGACAGACAGAGAGAAAGAGAGAGAGATCAGTGTGTACTTAATGAACTTGTCAAAAAATTTAAAAGATAGCAAAAACCAGATTCTACTGGCCCTTGCTGTAAAAAAAAAAAGTGTGAACACCAGTAAAATGAAAAAAAATTAACAGCCTTTGCTGAGTTGTCTTGTGATTTGTCCTCCATTGCTGAAGAGGACCAATGACATCATGGGTGACATAGTCATCAGTCTCACTTACTTTTCCAGAGTCATTGAAGTCCAGTGGCAAGACAAAAGTCAAGACTGGCTATAGCCTGGGATGCAATGAATGGCCTAAATGTTTTCAATGTCTGACCAATCTCTAAGGGTTCCACAGTGGCTTCCTCAGCTGCTTTTATGGCTACTAGAACAAATTGTTCTCATTCACCCATTCTGCTAGGGGAAGTCTTCACATTCTTGGGGTGGACATCCCCCTAACTTACTGATGGGTTTGAAAACTGTCAGTCATTTTCAACCTTATTTAACCCATCTGCCAAAAATAGTTTGTTGGGGTGTGACCACTGTGCATTCATCAGTTTCTTGGAGCCACAGATAAGAGTTGAGTACTAGGTAGACATCAAAGGTGGATGAGGAGCCCTGAGAAGGACTTTGCAAGTCCTAACATCAGAGGTGCTAGTGCTCTTTGAAGACCCCTACAGATTAATCACCTGGAGACACATATATATGTAATTTTGTTTTTTAAGCCTCTTGTTTTTAAGGTAGAGGAACACATAGTAGTATTAGTAACAATTGAGGTAAAAAAGATTTAGGGCATATTGGTGAGAATTACAAGACTTCTGATTCAGTGTCCTCAGTGTAATTAGCAATTGTTTCTGTTCTGTCCAGAAACTTCTCCCAGAATGATTTTTTTTTAGGTAGGTAAAAGAGATAATTCCTTCCCCTCATTTCTTATGTAGCCTTAATCACTGAATGGGTGCTACCTCAGACAGCCTGAGACCTGGGAAAATCCTTAACTTAAAAAGGCCAGGATCTCCCATTGCATCCTCAACCATCAATAGTTTGAGCATGGTGAAAATAAAATCAGGACAACACAAGATCTAGCAGCTTCTATGTTAAGATATTGAAGGGCTTGGAATATGATATTCCAGAAGTCAAAAGAACGAGTATTAAAACCAAGAATCAACCATCCAACAAAACTGAGTATAATACTTCAGGGGAAAAATGGTTATTCAATGAAATAGAGGACTTTCAAGCATTCTTGATGAAATGCATTTGGATCTAAGGATTGTAGTGAGATAAACCTCATATTTCTTTTCCAGTGGGGATAGTTACCAGTTCTCTGGAAAAGACCAGAACTGAAAAGAAAATTTGACTTTAAACACAAGAATCAAGAGAAGAATGAAAAGGTAAACAGGAAAGAGAAATCTTAAAGGACTTTCTGAAGTTGAACTCCTTACATTCCTACATGGAAAGATAATATTTGTAACTCTGGAGACTTTTCTTAGTATTTGGGTAGTTAGAGATATACATACATACATACATACATACATACATACATACATACATACATATATATATATATATATATATATATATATATATATATATATATAGAGAGAGAGAGAGAGAGAGAGAGAGAGAGAGAGAGAGAGAGACATATATATATATATATACAGACAGCACAGGGTGAGTTGAATAAGAAGGGATGATATCTAAAAACATAAAATTAGGTGGTGAGAGAGGAATATATTGGAAGAAGAAAGGAAGAAATGGAATAGGGCAAATTATCTCTTATAAAAGAGGCAAGAAAAAGCTTTTTTTAATGGAGGAGAAAAGGGAGGAGGTAAGAGGGAAAAAGTGAAGCTTACTCTCTTCACATTTGGCTCAAGGAGGAAATAACATACTCAATTTGGTATGAAAATCTGTCATACTGCAGGAAAGTAGGAAAGAAGGGGACAACTAGGATGAGGGGGATGATAGAAGGTAGAGCAAATGGGAGGAGGGAGTAATTAGAAGCAAACACTTTGGGGACAAGGTCAAAAGACAGAATAGAATAAATGAGGGGCAGGATAGGATGGAGGGAAATATAGTTAGTCATACACAATATGACTATTACGGAAGTCTTTTGCAAAAAATACTGATATAGAGTCTATTTTGATTTGCTTGCCTTCTCATTGGGGATAGGTGGGGAAGGAGGGAGGGACAGAAGTTGGAACTCAAAGTTTTGGGAATGAAGGTTAAAAATTGTTTTTGCATGCAACGTGGAAATAAGAAATACAGGCAATGGGGTATAGAAATCTATCTTGACCTACAAGAAAAGAAAGAAAATGGGAATAAGGGGAGGGAAGAGTGTGATAGAAGGTAAGGCAGATTGGGGGAAGAAGTAGTCAGAAGTCATTATGGAGGGGGAGAAATGGTGAGAAAATTTGGAACCCAAAATTTTGTGGAAATGAATGTTGAAAACTAAAAATAACTAAATAAACATTAAAATAAAAGTGAGGAGGGGAGCACCAAATATATAAAAGGTTGCTAGATACCACAAACTGGGATGCTATTATATTGGTAGAGCAAAAGTGAATGCATAAAGGATATTAGGAGGAAAATTACTAAGGGATAGAGAACACTTGATTAGGTGGAGGTGGTTACAAGACCCTCATCAGTGTCACAGTTGTGGTAGACCCATGAGTTTGAATGTACCGGTGTGGATATTATTCTTCAGAACAGATGAAGTGTCTAGACAGGAACATACAGCAGCTGGTCATGCTCTCTATGATGAGTAGAGTAAAACAGAAGCCCTCAGAGTAGCCTGAACTATGCTGTGTGATTAATATTCAAAAATATTACTCCTAGTGCTTCACCAATGCCTTTTTCTTCATCCCCATAGCTGATTCTATTTAGGAAAAGTTTCTTTCATTTAGGAAGGAATTTAGCAAGATTTCATAATCCTTCCTCAGGGTTAGTTTGATTCTCTTTTATACTGCCAGACTTTGGTGGAAAACATATGACTTGGTCCCCATTTCCTGAGAGTGATGGTGATGTAATGCTGACTCATCAGGATGACTCCATTTTGGAAGAGGCAATAGATCAGCTGGTGGCTCATATGAGAAACAAGGGATCATGATTAAAATTAAGGAAATTCAGAGTCCAGTTCACTCATTTTTTTTTTGATAAATACAATGGATTTAGAAATCTACTAACCATAATAATCAAACTTATGTGGATGGGCAATAATATATCTTAAAGGAGCTCTATTTTATGGGAGGCATCAGCAAAGAGTATGTCCATTGGAAAAAGAGAAAAACCTTTGGTTATCTTATCTTCTTCTTACCAGGACCTGACCACTTAGCCAGTGAAGGAACTAGCATAAATTTAAAAATCTGACCTGCCCCATGCTTCATGGTTCCCACTGTCTAAGCACCTCACAGTTCAGACCATGGGGGGAAATTACCTAGATCCTCATTCCTTAGGATATCCCTTTCTACTGGATTAATGATTGTTGAGGTCTAGTGGTGTATAACTCACCTGTGGGAAGCTTAGCCATCTGTGACCCAGACTAAATAGTTTTTTTCTCAAGAACTTAATCCTCATTGGTACTGGCAAATTGGACTCATGGGGAAGGCAAAAAAGTAGGGCTAGAACTGGCATCCAGCCAAGTCATAAATTCTTTATTAATTAACACTAACTCCTGACAGATTTATGCAAGCTTGGTCTTGACTATACTATTTTCACTTAATAACAGAATCCACTTGTATATTATCTGTTTGCTATTGGTATAGTTTTAAATCACTCAACTCATAATGAGTAATTCTGGATGAAAGGTGATGTTATGAGCCGTGTTATTCAATCAGTAGCTATTGGGGCACAAAAATGAGCCAACTACTGCTTTGCAAAAGTAGAATAATGAGTAGCTACTTCAGGGAGATTAAAGGTCCAGAAGCCTAATGATCATTTGAAGTTACCACCCCTCTGTGCCTACCAAAAACTGTATCTGGCTGATCTCTAACAACATATGTCTTGCATGATTTTAGAGACCAAAAAGAAGAGAATTCTGAAAAGCCACTCTTAGGTTTTCCAAGGCTGTAATCAATTCTGGTCTACATATTAAAGAGACAATCTTTGTATACTTGATAAGTAAAGATCATCAACATACTCCGAAGGGGAATATGGGTCCTCTTGAACCCTAAAGTCCAATAAGCCACTGAGTTTCCATTTTTTTTAAATTTTCTTTTTAGATTGGGGGAAGGGTGTATAGAATTATCATTTGCCCTGTGTGGAATTCAATATTAAGGTGGCTTTTTTTATGAAAATGGCAAAAATCTGAGCCCATCAGAAATATAGATGCAGGAGCCATGGTTCTGTGATGTGACCTGTATAGATCCATATGATCCCCTTACTTGAAGACAGTGTTCCTTATGCTAACTGGAATATCCACCTTTGAGAAAGCAGTATGATAGTTCATTGTCCATGACCTGCCTCTAGAATCAAATATAAAGTCATCTGCTTGATATTTAAAGTTCTTCATAAACTGTCCCTTTTCTCATTTTCCTGCATTCTTATACTTTATTCCCCTCTTCATATTCCATGGTCTAGCTACACTGGCCTGTTTGTAGTTTCTTAAACATGACACTATCTCCCATCTTCATGTCTTTCAAATGGTTCTTCCATTTCTTGGAACCTGTTGTTCCCTCATGTCATTTGGTTGCCTAGTTTTTTTCAAGAAGTGCTTCTGAAGTTCCCCCTCTTTCACATATATATATATATATATATACATATATATATGTATATATGTATATATATACACACACACACACATACATATACATATATATGCATGCACATGTATATATACACATATATGCACACATACATATATACATATATATGCACAATATGTGAGTGTATGCATACACACAAGATTATATGTGTGTATGTGTATTCTTCTATGCACCTTATGCTTTATATTCTGTTTCCCTGATTAAAATATATGCCTCAGGAGGGCAGAGTTATTTTGGTGCTTTGTTTTTCTGTTTTTGCCACTCTCTCTCTATATCTAGTACATAGTACAATAATTGGTTAATAAAGACTCATTTACTGACTGATAGATATTGAGCAACTTCCCCCACCTTATAAAAAGAGATCTGCCCTAACTACAGATTATACTTATTAAGGATATGGTATTTCAGTTCTAGTTCATCTGTCCTTATGGCAACCACAGTCAGATTTTTATATAACACTCCTTCTTTATCATCTTCACCCCGACATGATTTCTTCTGATCAAAATATTTATCTTATTTTTTTTTTTTTAGAAAACAGTCTACTTCATTCTGAGCTCCAACTCTATAGTTCTTTTTTTTTTTTTAATTTTTTTATTTTTTTAATGTTTAACAATCATTGCCATACAATTGCGATTTTATCCCTCCCCACCCATCCCCCACTACCTCCCTCCCTCCCCACGACTGCATACAATTCTGTATAGATTCTACATATACTTTCCTATTGAGTATATTTTCACTATAGTCATGCTATGTAGTCAGACTAAGATAAATGAAAGAATCCGTATAACAAATCAGAACATGATACACAAACAGATACACATACATAAACATGATCTGCTGCATTATGTGAGTGACTTCCATATTTCTCTCTCTGAGTGTGGAAGGCATTTTGCCTTGAGGTCCACCATTGGGATTTTTTTTTTTTTTCAGAAGTTCTTGTGTTATTACAAAAATCTAAGTCTACCAGAAAAAACTCTCACACACTGTGGTTGTTGCTGTGCATAAAGTTCTCCTGGTTCTGCTCCTTTCACTCAGCATCAGGTCATATAAGTCCTTCCAGGCCTCTCTGAAGTCTTCTTGTTCATCATTTCTTATGGCACAATAGTACTCCATTACATTCATATACCATAATTTATTCAGCCATTCCCCAATTGATGGACATCCCCTTGACTTCCAGTTTTTGGCAACTACATAGAGTGCTGCTATAAATATTTTTGTACATGTGGGACCCTTTCCCATTTTTATGATCTCTTGGGGATATAGTCCTAGTAGCGATATTGCTGGGTCAAAGGGTATGCACATTTTTGTAGCCCTTTGGGCATAGTTCCAAATTGCTCTCCAGAATGGTTGGATGCGCTCACAGCTCCACCAACAATGAATTAGTGTTCCAACTCTCCCACATCCTCTCCAGCATTTATCATTTTCTTGTTCTGTCATGTTTGCCAATCTTATAGGTGTGATGTGGTACCTCAGAGTTGTTTTGATTTGCATCTCTCTAACCAATAGTGATTTAGAGCATTTTTTCATATGATTATAGATAGCTTTAATTTCTTCCTCTGAAAATTGCCTGTTCATATCCTTTGACCATTTATCAATTGGGGAATGACTTGTATGATTATACATTTGGGTCAGTTCTCTATATATTCTAGAAATGAGGCCTTTATCCCCGAGCTTAGCTGTAAAAATTTTTTCCCAATTTACTACATCCCTCCGGATTTTGGTTGCATTGGGTTTGGTTGTGCAAAAACTTCTCAGTTTAATGTACTCAAACTTATCCATTTTGCATTTCATAATGCATTCTATCTCTCCTTTAGTAAAGAATTCTTCCCTTCTCCATAGATCTGATAAATACACTATTCCTTGCTTCTCCAGTTTATTCATGGTATCAATCTTTATACCTAAATCATGTACCCATTTGGACTTTATTCTTGTGTACGGTGTCAGGTATGGGTCTATGCCTAATTTCCGCCACACTGTTATCCAGTTTTCCCAGCAATTTTTGTCAAACAATGAGTTCTTATCCCAGAAGCTGGGGTCCTTGGGTTTATCAAACAGAAGGTTGCTATATTCCTTGCCTACTGCATCTTGAGTGCCAAGTCTATTCCACTTGTCTACCTCTCTGTTTCTTAGCCAACACCAAGTGGTTTTGATAATTGCTGCTTTATAGTACAGTTTAAGGTCTGGTAGCGCTAGGCCACCTTCCCAAGCATTTCTTTTCATAAGTCCCTTTGATATTCTGGACCTTTTGTTTTTCCAAATGAATTTTGATATTATTTTATCCAGCTCTAGAAAGTAATTGTCTGATAGTTTAATTGGTATGGCACTAAATAAGTATATTAATTTGGGTAGAATTGTCATTTTTATTATATTAGCACGGCCTACCCATGAGCAACTAATGTTTTTCCACTTACTTAAATCTGACTTTATTTGTGCAAAAAGTGTCTTGTAATTGTGTTCATATAGTCCCTGGGTTTGTTTTGGCAGGTAGACTCCTAAGTATTTTATACTGTCTACCCTAACTTTAAATGGGATTTCTCTTTCTATCTCTTGCTGTTGAACTTTGTTGCTAATATATAGGAATGCAGAGGATTTGTGTGGGTTTATTTTGTACCCTGCAACTTTGCCAAAGTTGTTTATTAATTCAAGTAATTTTTTACTTGAATCTCTGGGATTCTCTAGGTAAATCATCATATCATCTGCAAAGAGTGATAACTTAGTTTCTTCTTTGGCTATTCTAATTCCTTGAATATCTTTATCTTGTCTAATTGCTACAGCTAACATTTCTAGTACCATATTGAATAATAGTGGTGATAATGGACAACCTTGTTTCACCCCTGATCTTATTGGGAATGCATCTAGCTTATCCCCATTGCATATAATGCTTGCTGAAGGTTTTAGATAGATACTGCTTATTATTTTATGGAAAGTTCCCTTTATTCCTACGTTCTCCAATGTTTTTAGTAGGAATGGATGTTGTATTTTGTCAAAAGCTTTTTCTGCATCTATTGAGATAATCATGTGGTTTTTGTTAGCTTTGTTGTTGATGTGGTCAATAATGCTAATAGTTTTCCTAATATTGAACCAGCCCTGTAGTCCTGGTATGAATCCTACCTGATCATAATGTATTAATCTCGTGATTAGATGCTGTATTCGTTTTGCTAAAATCTTATTTAAAATTTTTGCATCTATATTCATTAGGGAAATTGGTCTATAATTTTCTTTCTCTGTTTTGTCTCTTCCTGGTTTGGGTATCAAAACCATATTTGTATCATAGAAAGAATTTGGGAGGACTCCTTCTTCCCCAATTTTCAAGAATAGTGTATGTAGTATTGGAATTAACTGTTCTTTAAATGTTTGATAGAATTCACTTGTGAATCCATCTGGCCCTGGAGATTTTTTCCTAGGGAGTTCATTGATGGCTTGTTCAATTTCTTTTTCTGAGATGGGGTTGTTTAAGTATTCAACTTCCTCTTCTGTTAATCTGGGCAATTTGTATTTTTTAAAATATTCATCCACCTCGTTTAGATTATCGAATTTGTGGGCATAAAGTTGGGCAAAGTAGTTTCTAATTATTGTTTTAATTTCCTCCTCATTGGAGGTGAGTTCACCCCTTTCATTTTTAATGTTAGTAATTTGGTTTTCTTCTTTCTTTTTTTTGATCAGATTAACCAAAGGTTTATCAATTTTATTAGTTTTTTCATAAAACCAACTATTGGTTTTATTTATTAATTCAATAGTTTTCCTAATTTCAATTTTATTAATCTCTCCTTTGGTTTTCAGTATTTCTAATTTGGTATTTACTTGGGGATTTTCAATTTGTTCTTTTTCTAGCTTTTTCAACTGCAAGCCTAAGTCATTGATCTCCTCTTTCTCTATTTTATTTATGTAAGCATTCAGAGATATAAAACTTCTCCTAATAACTGCTTTTGCAGTGTCCCATAAGTTTTGGTACGTTGTCTCACTATTGTCATTCTCTTGAATGAAGTTGTTGATTGTTTCTATGATTTCTTCTTTAACCCAATCCTTCTTTAGAATTAGATTATTTAGTTTCCAATTGATTTTTGGTTTCTCTTTCCATGGCCTTTTATTACATGTAATTTTTAATGCATTATGATCTGAAAAGGATGCATTGATTATCTCTACCTTTCTGCACTGGATTGTGAGATTTTTATGTCCTAGTACATGGTCAATTTTTGTAAATGTTCCATGTACCGCTGAGAAAAAGGTATATTCCTTTCTATTCCCATTTAATTTTCTCCAAAGATCTATCATATCTACCTTATCCAGAGTTTTATTTACCTCCTTAACCTCTTTCTTGTTTATTTTAAGGTTGGATTTATCTAGTTCAGAGAGGGGGAGGTTGAGGTCCCCCACTAGTATAGTTTTGCTATCAATTTCTTCCTTCAACTCCCCCAACCTCTCCTCTAAAAATCTGGATGCTATACCACTTGGAGCATACATGTTTAGTAATGATATTGCTTCATTGTCTATGGTGCCTTTTAGTAGGATATAGTTTCCATCCTTATCCCTTTTGATTAGATCTATTTCTGCTTTTGCTTTGTCTGAGATTAGGATTGCTACTCCTGCCTTTCTTACATGAGCTGAAGCACAATATATTCTGCTCCATCCTTTGACCTTTATCCTATGTGTATCCCCCCGTTTCAAATGTGTTTCTTGTAAACAGCATATTGTTGGATTATGGCTTTTAATCCATTCTGCTATCCGTCTCCGTTTTATGGGAGAGTTCATCCCATTCACATTCACAGTTATGATTACAATCTGTGTATTTCCCTCCACCCTCTTTCCCACCATTTGTGCTTTTAACTCTCCCGTCTCCCTTCCCCTCCTCAATAGTATTCACTTTTCTCCCCCTCCTCCTGCAGCCTTCCCCTCCTTCTTTTAGCCCCCCTCCCTTTTAGTCCCCTTTACTCTTATTGCTTCTTTCCTCCCTTTTAGCCACCCTCCCCTTTCTTCCCCCTTCCCCTCCTACTACATATAGAGCTAGTTAGGATTATCTGCTTAAGGTTATTGTTCCCTCCTTTGAACAAATCAGATGAGAGTACCTCTCAAACAATGCTCATCTCCCTCCCCTCCTTCCCTCTACTATGGTTTTGTACTTCTTCCTGTGATATAATTTGCCATTTTCTGCTTCCCCCTTTCCACACCTCCTATTACATTCCCTTCTCATACTTAAATCATATTTTTGCCATGACATCATTTACTTTATGCCCGTTCCCTCTACATATATCCCTTTTATCATAATAGCTGCACAGTTCTCAAGATTAACAGGTATCATCTTCCCTTACAGGGAGGTAAACAGATTGCCCTAATTGAGTTGCAAGTTTTTGTTTTTGTTTTTTCCCCTCTGTTTACCTTTTTATGATTCTCTGGAGACCTGCATTTGAAGATCAAATTGTCTATTGAGTTCTGGTGTTTTGGTCAGGAAGCTCTGGAAATCCCTTATTTCGTTGAATGACTTTCTCCTTGCCTGAAATGTTATGCTGAACTTTGCTGGGTAGTTGATCCTCGGTTGGAGTCCCAACTCCTTTGCCTTACGGAATATTGGGTTCCAATTCTTTCGATCTTTTAATGTAGAAGCTGCAAGGTCCTGTGTGATCCTGACTGTGTGACCTTGATATTTAAATTGTTTCTTTCTGGCTGCTTGTAGTATTTTCTCCTTCACTTGATAGCTCTGGAATTTGGCAACTATATTTCTTGGGGTTTTGAGTTTGGGATCCCTTTCCGGTGGGGAACGGTGGATTCTTTCGATGACTATTTTGCCCTCTGAGTCTAGTACTTCTGGGCAGTTTTCCTTGATGATTTCCTGGAAGATAATGTCCAGACTCTTTTCTTCATCATGGGTTTCTGGCAGGCCAATAATTCTTAGATTTTCTCTCCTGGATCTATTTTCCAGGTCAGTTGTTTTTCCAATTAAATATTTTAGATTTTCTTCTATCTTTTCATTCTTTAGATTTTGTTTGACTGATTCTTGTTGCCTCATTGAGTCATTAGTTTCTACTTGCCCAATTCTAATCTTGATCGTATTGTTTTCTTCAGTTAGCTTTCGCATCTCCTTTTCCATCTGGCCAATTTTTCCCTTTAAGGAGCTATTTTCTCCATTTAATTTTTGTACTTCTTTTTCCATTCGACCAATTTTCCCAGTTAGGTTTTGGGTTTCCTTTTCCATCTGATCAATTTTCCCTATTAGGTTTTGAGTTTCCTTTTCCGTTTGATTAACTCTTCCTTTTAGGGAATTATTCTCTCCAGTTAATTTTTGAACTTCCTTTTCCATTTCTTCAATTTTCTTTTTCAGATTGATGTTCTCATCAGTGAATTCTTTTTTTTATGGTTTTAAAATCATTGGCCAGTTTTTCTTTTATATCCTTCTTCAGACGTTCCAGGTAATCTAGTTGTGCTTGCGAGAAATTCATAGTCCCATCTGAGGTTTCAGATGGAAGTACAGTCTCAGCTCTGACCTCTTTGGTGTTTGTGTTTTGGTCCTTATCCCCATAGAAAGATTCTATGGTTTTTTCACTTTTCGTCTGCTTTTTCCGATTCATGATGTTGGCTGAGTGTTGTAGCTTTTGGTTCTTTCAGTCAGAAGGTACAGATCTTCAAGTTGAGTTGATGTTTGTCTAGGCTAGAAGCAGGCTTTTTTTTTTTTGTTGTTGTTGTTGTTGTTGTTGTTGTTTCCCAGATCAACCCTGGGTTTAGCTTGATAGGTGTGTGGGAGGTGTGGTCTGGTCTCAGGATATCTCCTCAGCTGGCCTGAGGCAAAGGCAAGGTCCGGGGGATGGTGATCCCAGCTTCCCTATTGTCTTCCCTTTTCCCCTGGAGGGCTGGGGCACGCCTAGAGGCTAATGCGTGTTCCCGCCCCCCCTGGGGCTCGTCTCCCGGGCTGAGGCTTGCTTGGGTCTCAGTGCGAATTTTTCTCTGCCCTGGGTCGTCTGTCCCTCCAGACAGCCTCCACCACGGTAGGAAGAATCCCCCT
Source organism: Notamacropus eugenii (assembly GCF_028372415.1). NCBI lineage: Eukaryota > Metazoa > Chordata > Mammalia > Diprotodontia > Macropodidae > Notamacropus > Notamacropus eugenii. Next base: position 184,552,537 of record NC_092872.1, on the reverse strand, counting down.
TTGCCACCTCTCCAGCCTCTGGTGTTATGAGACCACCCGCCCCCTTCTGCTGCTCCCACTGATCCAGGATCAATCTGGGGAAGAATTTTATGGTTCCCTCACGGTCATCGGGGGGGAGGGGAGAGCACTTACTGATCACTCCGGCATCCCAGCTTCTGGATGTTCAAGTAGTGACCCACTGAAGTCCCGTCTTTAGGCTGAAGATTTCAAAGGCTGTTGCGCTGATATCGTTGGCTCAGCCTGGCTTATCTCCTGCTCCGCTGGTCTCGCCCGCCACTCTCGGGCCCCTCGGGTCGCCTCCGCCCTGCCGCGCCGACTGCGCTGAGCTGTGCGCCGGGGTCTTACCCCTGCGGAACAGATCCCTCCCGTGGACCTTCCAGTCCAGCCTGGGCTCCGAATCTGTCAAAGTCCGTCTCCCACTGGATTCTACACCTCCAAAGTCTGGTCAGACTCTCCCCCCAGAGATATCCAAAGGAGTTTTTCCAGGAGCTTAGGTGAGTCGTTGCTTTCACTCCGCCATCTTGGCTCCGCCCCCAAAATATTTATCTTATTGCAAAGAGGCATAAAATTTGACCTTATATTGTTAAATTTGTTGGAGTTTTTCTTCTCCTAATTTATCATCATTGTTTGCATGATAGGTTCAAGAATGTATAGAAAAATAAAGTACTTTCACCATACTTCTGATTATCAAGATTGGCTATCCCTCCTCCCAGAAACTTTATCTGTGATAAGTCAACACTTCTATAAGATGCGGGATTAGGAAACTTGTTCTTGGTACCTGGTATCTAGAAAGACTCCTCTGATAGTGATTAATGTCTTTTGGTTACAGTCTTAGTCAATCCTCTCTATCTGACCATTATTCTATCACACTGTGTAGAGTCTTCTGGGCTTTGGAAGTTTCCGCCTCCTTGGAAAGTTTTATACTACTTGGGGAAAATGTTCATAGCTCCCTGAATTGGCAGTTCTTCTCTCCTACAGTATATATCAGGCAACTCCTTCCTAGGAAGTGTTTGGAAGATCTAGTGGGAAAATTATTGGGAGATGATTTCCTATTTAATCATTAGAGGGGTGTGTGAAACTGTATTTTGTAAGCATACCATAAAACCTAGAAGGCAAGAGATCTAATAGGCCACTTGATAGTAATCCTGAGTCCCTGGTTGAAGGAGAAGGGAAGTCTCCATCTAACTCCCAAAGCAAAGGGATTTGCCCCTCAATAGAGGACACTAACAGGACAAAAATTTAATATCAACTCCCTGGTATATCTCCAAATGTTAAAAAAAAATGACTGATGGACACTGCACAGGTAAGAGTGTGTGTGTTCATCCTTCGTTGGTGAAGAAGACCATGCCATCAGAGAAATAATGGCATGACTTTCCCTTGACTTTGTTTTGAGTGAGGGAGGGCTGTGCAGGTCACCAGCCTCACTTCTTCTCCAGAGCCATCTGAATCCAGGGACCAGATATTCATCAGGATTACTGGAGGTGACCCAGGATGAGGCAGTTGGGGTTAAGTGACGTGCCCAAGGTCACACAGCTAATGAGTGTCATGTGTCTGAGGTGAGATTTGAACTCAGGTCCTCCTGATTCCTGCACTCGTGCTCTATCCATTGCAACACCAAGTTGCCTTACATGTAAGAGTACAAATGAATCCAAGAACCAAATCAGGTCCTTGGATATGTTGCATACGAAAGTCTTATGACTACTTAACCACTATACTACTGATGACTCTGACCCATACTAGAGATCAGTGACAATATTGAAATTATTGCCTGTAGTGCTTTAGACTTAACCTTCTTTATACTTCTAGTCATCATTGGTGCTTTTTATAAGACACCTATTTTGAATTGCCCTTTGCATTATGAACTATGTCATATACAGTGTGATTTTCTTTTTTTTTTTCGTTTAACTTTTAACATTCATTTTCACAAAATTTTGGGTTACAAATTTTCTCCCCTTTTCTCCCCTCCCCCCCAAACACCAAGCATTCTAATTGCCCCTATGACCAATCTGCTCTCTCTTCTGTCATCCCTCTCTGCCCTTGTCTCCGTCTTCTCTTTTGTCCTGTAGGGCCACATAGCTTTCTATACCCCTTTACCTGTATTTCTTATTTCCTAGTGGCAAGAACATTACTCGACAGTTGATCCTAACACTTTGATTTCCAACTTCTTTACCTCCCTCCCTCTCCACCCCTTCCCTTTGGAAGGCAAGCAATTCAATATAGGCCAAATCTGTGTAGTTATTGCAAATGACTTCCATAATAGTTGTGTTGTATAGGACTAACTATATTTCCCTCCATCCTATCCTGTCCCCCATTACGTCTATTCTCTTTTGATCCTATCCCTCCCCATGAGTGTTGACCTCAAATTGCACTCTCCTCCCCATGCCCTCCCTTCTATCATCCCCCCCACCCTGCTTATTTCCTTATCCCCCACTTTTCTGTATTGTAAGGTAGGTTTTCATACCAAAATGAGTGTGCATTTTATTCTTTCCTTTAGTGGAATGTGATGAGAGTAGACTTCATGTTTTTCTCTCACCTCCCCTCTTTATCCCTCCACTAATGAGTCTTTTGCTTGCCTCTTTTATGAGAGATAATTTGCCCCATTCAATTTCTCCCTTTCTCCTCCCAATAGCTTTCTCTCTTCCTGCTTGATTTCATTTTTTTTAAGATATGATCCCATCCTCTTCAATTCCCTCTGTGCACTCTGTCTCTATGTATGTGTGCGTGTGTGCATGTGTGTGTGTGTAATCCCACCAAGTACCCAGATACTGAAATGTTTCAAGAGTTACAAATATTGTCTTTCCATGTAGGAATGTAAACAGTTCAACTTTGGTAAGTCCCTTATGACTTCTCCTTGCTGTTCACCTTTTCATGCTTCTCTTCATTCTTGTGTTTGGAAGTCAAATTTTCTTTTCAGCTCTGGTCTTTTCATCAAGAATGCTTGAAAATCCTCTATTTCATTGAAAGACCAATTTTTCCCCTGAAGTATTATACTCAGTTTTGCTGGGTAGGTGATTCTTGGTTTTAGTCCTAGTTCCTTTGACTTCTGGAATATCCTATTCCATGCCCTTCAATCCCTTAATGTAGAAGCTGCTAGATCTTGTGTTATCCTGATTGTATTTCCACAATACTTGAATTGTTTCTTTCTAGCTGCTTGCAATATTGTCTCCTTGACCTGGGAACTCTGGAATTTGGCCACAATGTTCCTAGGAGTTTCTCTTTTTGGATCTCTTTCAGGCAGTGTTCTGTGGATTCCTTGAATATTTATTTTGCCCTCTGGTTCTAGAATCTCAGGGCAGTTTTCCTTGATAATTTCATGAAAGATGATGTCTAGGCTCTTCTTTTGATCATGGCTTTCAGGTAGTCCCAAAATTTTTAAATTGTCTCTCCTGGATCTATTTTCCAGGTCAGTTGTTTTTCCAATGAGATATTTCACATTATCTTCCATTTTTCCATTCTTTTGGTTTTGTTCTGTGATTTCTTGCTTTCTCATAAAGTCCTTAGCCTCCATCTGTGCCATTCTAATTTTGAAAGAACTATTTTCTTCAGTAAGCTTTTGAATCTCCTTTTCCATTTGGCTAATTCTGCTTTTGAAAGCATTCTTCTCCTCATTGGCTTTTTGAACCTCTTTTGCCAATTGAGTTAGGCTAGTTTTCAAGGTGTGATTTTCTTCAACATTTTTTCGGGTCTCCTTTAGCAGGGAGCTGATTTGCTGTTCATGCTTTGACTTCATGTCTCTCATTTCTCTTCCCAGCTTTTCCTCTACCTCTCTAACTTGATTTTTAAAATTCTTTTTGAGCTCTTCCATGACCTGAGCCCATTGGGTGGGCTGGGACACAGAAGCCTTGATTTCTGTGTCTTTGCCTGATGGTAAGCATTGTTCTTCCTCATCAAAAAGGAAGGGAGGAAATGCCTGTTCACCAAGAAAGTAACCTTCTATAGTCTTATTTCTTTTCCCTTTTCTGGGCATTTTCCCAGCCAGTGACTTGACCTCTGAATATTCTCTTCACACCCACTTGGCCTCCTGATCCTCTCAGCCAGTGTTTGGGGTCTGAGATTCAAATGCTGCCTCTAGCCTCAGGGCTTTTGGCGGGGGCAGGGCTGCTATTCAGTGTGAGATTAAGTTCAGGTGGTCAGGTTGGGGCAGGGCTGCCTCTCAGGCTCAGTTCCCTCAGGGAGTTTATGCACAGACCTTCAACAATGGATCCAGGCTCCTACCTGCTTGGGGAGCCCTGGTCTGCCGCTGCCCCTCAGCTTCTGTCTCCTGAGGGGGCCCGAGCCATGGGGGCACCCCACTCCCCCCTCGACCCGCCAAAGAGACTCTCTCACCAACCCCCGTCACCTGTGGGTGGAGGGACTTGTGCGGCCGCTGGATATCCCGTCCCTGAAGCCCGCTCCGATCTGTTCCTCTTGGTGCCGCGGCGGCAGCAGGGCTGTACTCAGCTCCCAGTCTCAGCGCCCAGTCCGCAGTGTGAAGGACCTTTTGCGAGAGGTTTGCAGGTCTCTCCGGAACAGAAATCTCCCTCGCTCCAATGTTCTGTGGCCTCTAGGTGCAGAATTCGCCGTGAGTTACTTCTTTGTAGTTGTTCTATGGGTTGTGGGTTCGGAGCTATGTGTATGTGCGTCTTTCTACTCCGCCATCTTCTACAGTGTGATTTTCAAAAGACTTTTTATAGTTGTGAAGGTATTTGTATTAATCTTCTCCTCTTCCATTGTTTATATGAGTATTTTTCCTAAAGTCAAACTTTGTATGACCATTTTAATGGTGGAACATCTCCTGGAATAATTTTGGAAGCTAAGTGGGATGTGGTAGGAATAGCTTCTGTTTTACATAGACTAGACATTTCAGTTTGAAGGGTCAAGAAGGTCATTCATTGGATTTACTGAAACTGGTAGACCAGGATTTTTATTTATTTTGCTTCATTGCCCTCTAGCACTTTGGCAATTTAGCAGAATTCTTACTAACCTATTGAAAAATGTCTGATTTAGAATTGCCTTTCTAGTGGTGAATGCAAGATGTAGAGTAAAGTAATATTTCAGTTGTCAAGAGGAAATTTTATCCTTTTAAATTTTATTCTATAGATGTTTTTAACTTTATTTATACTCTGTCACTGTTACATTACATTCCAAACCAAAATCTGAGTGATTAGACTTATTTGAGTTAAACTTTGAGCCAAATAGTTGACATTTTCTTCATCTATGCAGATCACAACTCGTCAATTCCAGCCATACAAGTATGATCTTGCTGAAATCCTCCTGCAAATACTGTAAAAGCCAATATGCTTGGAGACTTCTATTTTTTTTAAACACTGAATAGACTCTGGATCACAAACTTGTATGTAAGTGCTGGGTGGTTTTCTTTGGTAGCTGTTGGATCAAGGGTCTTGTGTTATGTGTGTATTCTCAGGAGTATGGCCTTAAAAGCACCACTTATCTATCTGGTGCTCCAAAGAAAACATACAGGAAATATTTGGTCAGAAAAAGAAAGAGATAGGACAATGAAGAGATGGAATCTTTTAGGCTCACTTATCTGGCATTCCAGAAGGAAGGTCTTCTTCTACCAGCAAAAGCTTGACCTTTCCCGAGGTCTTGACCTATGACTACAGAGGCCTTTTGCTACCTTGGATAAATGTGGTTTTCACATTTCAATTTAAATGTAACCTGTTCAAAATACAGTTAGATATGTACTTTCCACAAAGCTGTTTAAAAGACTAAAATGTTTTCTTCCAGCTAAGAGTGATTATCCAAGTTGAGAACAACTGAGTTTTATACTTTATTTAACATTCACTTCATATTTCACAAGTTGTAAACCCCAGGGAATTAAAACATTAGCTAAAACAAATGATAACTAGAAAGTGTGAATGAAGAATGAAAACTGCATTCCTAAAAGCAACCTCAGGGAAATAGTGTCTGTGTGGCAAATAACTGAAAGAAGAAACATCCCCTGCCATGATTTCATGTCACTTTTCCAATAAAACATGTTCCTTGTCTCTTCTCTAAATGTTAATGTCAGGGAACAGGATTATCATCTGCCTTCTGGACCAGACATATTAAGTTAGGCTTTTGCTACATGTCAAAAACTATGACAGGATCCAACATACTTCAGAAAATGCTGACATTCCCAGAAACAAACACAGAATTTCAGAGTACTCCCTGATGCTTCATTCAGGGGTCACACCTAACACATGTGTGTATGTTGTTTCCCCAAATATAAGGCAGGCTTTGGAAGACACAAGACTGTTTCATTTTGGATTTATTGTTAGTGCCATAGTTGTTATTTAGTCATGTCTGACTTTTCATGACCTCATTTGGAGTTTTCCTGGTGAAGATACTAGACTCATTAGACATTTTCTTTTGCCATTTGCCACTTTCTTCTCCAGATGAGAAACTACAGATGAGAACTGAGGCAAACAGGGTTAAGTGACTCATCCAGGGTCATATAGCTAGTAAGTGTCTGAAGCTGGATTTGAACTCACAAATATCAGTCTTCCTAATATCAAGCCCATTGTTGTATCCATTACACCATCTAGATGCCCTCTTCAGTGCCATGGTAGGTACTTATTCAGCATCTTTTAATTCATTTATTCTTCCATGGGGAAGCTTCTTTTGCTCCCTCTAGCAATGGTGGCATAGAGATGTCAAAAAAAAAACAACCCAAAAAGCACAGAACATCTTTTGATGATGTTTATACAGAATCGGTACCCTCTGTACCAGGAAAAACATTAATTGAAAAATTGTGTTGGGGTGTTCTGGAGGTATCTCAAACTGTCATACAGATTAGGAAATTTTCAGTGTGAGCATTTGCATTTCATAAATAGGCAATTGTTACAAATCAAGACTTTATTTATTGTTCTGTTGCTTATCTACTTTAAAGAAAGTATTAGGAAGGCAGGTTAAATTTAGTAGTTGTCCAGAGAACCTGGTTTTCAAACTTTTACCACCCCACTGGATATTGGCCTCTAGTAATTATTTTAAGGTACCATTTCAATTCAATTCTTATTGCTAAACAAATGAAAATAATTAATTTTTGTTAGTACACAAACAAGTGTGCTAGTTTCACAGGAAATTATTAGCAGCATGGTACAGTAAAAAAAAAAAAAAAAGAATGATGGTTCCAAAATGGAAGGACTTGAATTCAGATTCCACCTGTCTGATCTTGCTCAAGATAATTTCCTTTTCTGAGGTTCAGTTTCCTCATGCAAAATGAGGTGATTGCATACAGAGACCCCCAAAGTCATATGACTTCACTACAAATATTTACTCAAAATGTTTGAGCCCTCAATAACTCTGTACAACCATACTAGATCATTTTTTTTTTTCACAAACTAATTGTGCCATGGAAGATTTCTGCTCTGGTCATGCCTTTATAAGGTCAAGCATTACGAGATTCACAATTTGTTCAGTTTACCACAGAATTACTATCTTTTAGAATCCAGTGACCATGACCTCTTTTTCTCTGTAGTAAAAATAAATATTTCTTTATGTTATTTATTTTATGTTTCCTTTTTCAATTAGCTAGCTTTATTTTCTCTCCCTCCCCATTGGGAAAATAGAAATAAAAACAAAGCTATCATAAAAAAGTGTTTTGATTTCTGATCTAGAAGATATGGGTCTGAATCCTGGAGGTCAGGGAAACAGAGCTCCTAATCTTGTCTCTATATAACTTCACATATCTATGAGGGAATGAGAGGATTTGGAGATAGGCATGCAAATAGATTAGGCTTTGATGGTCACTGTTGGAAGTTTGTATGATCTGTAGATCAATACATCTAAAAGTTTATTTTGTGACCTTCTGATATCTAGAATTAGAATATATTGAGTAAACAGAGAAGATGTAGTATTCTCATGTCATGGAATTATAGTTCAAGGGGCATGACTTTGCAAACAATATAGTTCTTTAAGTGGAACTCCCTAATAACATCCAAATGAAGTTTGTTTAGGATAAAATCTAGAGCAGATTCTCTTATCTTTCAAGTTGAGAAACTAAGGTCTAAGGAAATTAAGAGACTTGCCCAAAGTAGTGTACATAGTAAATGCAGAACCATGATTCAAACTTACCTTACTACTTAAAATCCAGTGTTCTTTCCACTTTGCTGTAAAATAAATCATGTCCCAAGCAAATCCTTCTCCTTGCCTTGCCTAAATTTTAAGCTAAACAGATAACACAAAATACCTAAAGAACTGGGAGCAGAAAAGGATTTAGGAGCAGAAAGTCCTGGGTTCAGTTTCTGCCTTTTTCACCCACTAGCTATGTAACCATGGGCAAATCATTTCACCACTCTGAGCTTCAGTTTTCTTCATCCACAAAATGAGGATAATAATTTCTGCAGGTTCTCTCTCACATGGTTAGTTTGAAGCATAAATAAAATAATATATGCAAAGTATTTTATAAACATTAAAATGTCATATACATCCCAGTTAATATAACTGTCTTATTCTTCCCATATTTTCTTACTAATTTTAATAGAAATGTCCCAAAACAAGTCAACATCCTATTGTTACTATTATATAATATATAGTGTTTTGAGAAATATTGTTATAGGTAGATAAAGTGATAATTTTTATAATTGAATGATAGTTGAATTAATAGTTCCATATCAGAATGGAAAGCTTATTTTCTTCAAATTCACTGAGAATATCCTTGGAACAAGTCCAGTAGCAGATAGGATGGCAAGAATGAAATGTACTTTGTCATGTTTCTGTTGGGGATGGAAGCTCAATTCCATGTGGACAGTCTCGGGTGGGTAAAGGTGGGAACTTCTAAATCTTAGAGTTCTCATGAGGCCCCCCATGAAATACCAGGGAATCGAGGAGTGAGACCGAGCTATCTCGTGTATTTCCGCCTCTTCCCGTGAGAAACGTGATGGGAGGAGCATCCCTGCCCTCGAGACTGACCCGGATCTGGGCACACCTATTGTTATCTAACAGGCACGGTATTCAGGTGCAAACTACGTGGCCGGAGAGCTTAATTAGGATCAGGAAAGCCTGAAGGCGCTCTTAGCTCGGAGGGGCCCTGACAGGACAGAAGGCTCCGTTTTTCCTCTCTTCGCTCTCCCCTCCCCCTCTCTCCCCACTTACACTTCTGCTTCCAATCTCTTACCGTAAGATCTTTGCCTCCTTGGGAGATTTCTCTCTCCCTCCTAAAGAAGAGCTCCCCCTGCACATGTAACCAGGACCCTGAATAAAGCCTAACCCTTGTTCAACTCCGGAAAGTCTCTTCTCTCATACGTTTATCCGGTTTGGCCAACCGAAGACCTGGGACAGGTAAGGTAAGACTCGGGTAACCCTCAGGCCTCTAGGCCTGGCATGTTTCTACATTATTTTAACTTATTCCACTACATGTCTATGTTTTGAAAGCTTTTCATTCAATGTAATTTGGGGGTTTTAAGTATTCAATATGGTAACATCAATTAAAGTGCTCTTAAATTTTACAGATCAATGTTTTTTTTTCATTGTGGGGTTGATGAAAATGAAGTTTGTCATGATATACTACTTCAAGTAAAGTTTTGTAGTTGAATTTTCAAAGATAGTTTGGGTTTTCTATCTCTCTATTTTTAAATAGGGATTTATTGTCTCTTCATTTGCAAAGGACAAGTATCTTCAGCAATATAAAACCAGCTGCAATTTCTACCATGCCATTGCATGATCTGCTCTCAGCCATGTAACAAGGCTCCTTAAGGATAAGCTTGCTACAATTTTTGCTGGTGATGATTAAATTACTTTCTATAAACAAATCTACACCGTTCAGTCATATGTTCAGTGTTCCATTATTGATATCTTGTTGATGGCGTTCAAATGAAAGTTGTCTGTGGATTGAGTGCTTTCGGATTTCACTATTTGATCTAAGATTTTTAAAGACCTTGTCAGAAGCTAAGTCACTTTAGGTTACATTCGACTAATCCAATGGCACATGCCTGTTGCCAGCCTATGCCTTAGCTATGTGAAAAATGGCCTGATGATCCAAAATCATTTCTAAAAGTCTTTAACACCATTTTATGGTTCTAGGAGCCAAGGTGGCAGCATGATTGGTAATTGCTATCTCCCTCCCCTTGCTGATCTTGATGAGCCCAGAGAATATCTCCCTGGGAAAAACCTTGGAACAGTGGGAGCAGTAGAAGGGTTAAACAGATTCTCAGCCTGTGAGGCTAGAAAGATCTCTAAGGAGGGTTGCGCTTGCTATGACCAAAGGTGACCAGTGCAGAATCAGAGCTGTCCCAGACAGTCCCACCTCCACAAACCAGGAGAAGATCCTGAACCCCAGGGGGTTGAAACCAGCAACTGCCAACACCAGGACCCCAGATGTGCCTAGGCACCCCAGTGGAATCAGGAAGACATTAGCTCAGACAGCTGAGCTTCCTCTACTCCAGGTCAGCAGAGGAGCCTCCAGTTGCCCCACACTTAACGATCTACCTCCAGGGTAACTGAAGGGAAAATCCAAAAAGACCTCAGCTGATCTTTGCTTTCAAACACCAGTCAGCTCAGCACCAGGTAAGCTGCAGCATTTTAGTTTCTAGCTGAAAGGCCACAAGACACAAAGCCTGAAGTTTTAGGCACAAGAACCGTGGGACAGAGCTCCCTGTGCCACAGACACAGAGATCTACTTTAAAAGCCAGGAAAAGGGTTATTATCATGAGTAAAGAGCAGAGCAGAAAAGAAAAAAATGGGGACAAGGACCAAAACACAAATACCAAAGAGGTCAGCACTGAGACTGTACTCCCATCTGAAACTTCAGAAGAGAATATGAATTGGTCTGAAGCACAAAGAGCCTTCTTGGAAGAGCTCAGGAAAGATTTTAAAACCCAAATTAGAGAAATAGAAGAAAAACTGTCCAATGATTTTAAAAATATGAAAAAGAATTCACTGAAGAGAACAGCTCCTTAAAAGGGAAAATTGGACAAATGGAAAGAAAGTACAAAACCTAACTGGTGAAAATAACTCCTTAAAAGGAACAATTAGACAGATGGAAAAGGTGATGCAAAAGTTAATTGGAGGAAACAGTTTGATAAAAAAATAGAATCAGGCAAGTAGTCTAATGAATCTATGAAACATCGAACATCAGTCAAACATAATCTAAAGAATGAAAAGATAGAAGAAAATGTAAAATATCTAATTGGAAAAGCAACGGACTTGGAAAACAGATACAGGAGAAAAAATTTAAGGATTATTGGTCTACCAGAGAGCCATGATGAAAAAAGAGCCTGGACAATATCATCCAAGAAATCAGGAAGGAAAATTGCCCAGAAGTCCTAGACCCAGAGGGAAAAATAGTCATCAAAAGAATCCACTGTTCACCTCCTGAAAGGGACCCCAAACTAAAAACACCAATGAATATTGTTGCCAAATTCCAGAATTATCAAGTGAAGGAGAAAATACTGCAGCCAGCCAGAAAGAAATCATCCAAATTTAGAGGAGCTACAGTCAGGATCACATAGAATCTTTTAGCTTCTACATTAAAAGTTAGAAGGAATTGGAATGTGATATTCCGGAGATCAGGAGCTGAGACTACAACCAAGGATTAATTACCCAGGAAAACTGAGCATAATATTTCAGGCAAGGAGATGGACATTCAATGAAATAAAGGATTTTCAGACCTTCCTGATGAAAAGGCCAGAATTCAGTAGTAAATCTGATCTTCAAACCCAGGTCTCAAGAGAGATATACAAAAGTAAACAGGCGGGAAAAAATAATAACTTCTTACACAATATGGGCAAACTGTTTACATCCCAATAAGGGAAGATCATACTTGTTAAACTTGAGAATTGTATATTTATTGTGAAATGTAAAAGGGATATACATAAATAGAGGAGGTGGGTATAAATTAAATGATGTGATGATAAGAAATGTGATTTAAGGGTATAAAGGGATTGTAATGGGGCATGTGAAAAGGAGGAGGCAGAAAAAAATAAATTTCATCACAGCAAGAGGCACAAAAATATATTATAGTATAGGGAAAGAGGGGAGGGAGATGAGCATTGTTGAGAGGTATTTTCATCTGATTGGGTTCAAGGAGGGTACAACAAACTCATTTAAGTATAGAAACACAATTAGCTCTATAGGCAGTAGGAGGGGAAGGGGGAAAGAAATGGGAGGGGAGGCTAAAAGGGAGGGAAGAAGTAGTAAGGAAAAAGGGGATTAAAAGGGAGGGGGTTGAAAGAAGGGAGGGAAGACTGAGGGAGGTGCTGATCAAAAACTAAACCTCTATTGTGAAAGGGAAGGGAGAAGGGAGAAACAAAAACATAAACAAGGGGAAATGCGATGGAGGGAAAGACACATAGTAATCATAACTGTGAATGTGAATGGGATGAAATCTCCCATAAAACAGAAGGAGATAGCAGAATGGAATAAAAATCTTAATCCAACAATATGCTGTTCACAAGGAACACATTTGAAATGGGGAGAAACACATAGGGTGAAGGTAAAAGGTTGGAGCAGAATATATTGTGCTTCAACTGACGTAAAAAAAAAAGAAAGAAACAGGGGTAGCGATCCTAATGTCAGACAAAGCAAAAGCAGAAATAGATCTAATGAAAAGAAATAAGAAAGGATACTATATCCTGCTGAAAGGTAACATAGACAATGAAGCAATTTCATTACTAAACATATATGCTTCAAGTGGTATAGCATTCCAATTCTTAGAGGAGAAGTTAAGGGAGTTACAGGAAGAAAAAGAGAGTAAAACTATACTAGGGGGGATCTCAACCTCCCCTTCTTTGAATTTGATAAATATAACCTCAAAATAAACACAAAAGGAGTTAAGGAGGTGAATACAACTCTGGATAAGGTAGATATGATAGATTTCTGGAAAAAACTGAATGGGAACAGAAAGGTATATTCCTTTTTCTCAGCAGTACTTGGCACATATACAAAAATTAAGCATGTACTAGGCCATAAAAACTTCACAGTCCAGTGCAGAGAGGCAGAGAGAGTCAATACATCCTCAGATCATAATGCAATAAAACTTATATGTAATCAAATGTCGTGGAAACATGAACCAAAAACTAATTGAAAATTAAACAATCTAATCCTAAAGAATGAGAGGGTTAAACAACAAATTATACAAATAATCAACAACTTTATTCAAGAGAATGACAATAATGAGACTATGAGATACCGTAAAAGCAATTCTCTTTTTTTTGTCATAACAACATTTGAAATTATTATTTTTTTAAATTAATTTATTTAACTTTTAACATTCATTTTCACAAAAGTTTGGGTTTCAAATTTTCTCCCCATTTGTCCCCTCCCTCATGCCAAAACACCAAGCATTCTAATTGCCCCTTTCACTGATCTGCCCTCTCTTCTAACATCCCTCCCTTCCCTTGTCCCCATCTTCTCTTTTGTCCTGTAGGGCCAGATAACTTTCTATATACCCCATTACCAGTATCTCTTATTTCCTTGTAAGCAGAACAGTACTTGACAGTTGTATCTAAAACTTTGAGTTCCAACTTCTCTTCATCCCTCCCTCCCCACCCATTCCCTTTGGAAGGCAAGCAATTCAATATAGGCCATATTTGTGTAGTTTTGCAAATGACTTCCATAATAGTCATGTTCTGTAACACTAACTGTATTTCCCTCCATCCTATCCTGCCCCCGCCCCTCATTGCTTCTATTCTCTCTTTGGATCCTGTCCCTCCCCAAGTATTGACTCAAATTGCTCCCTCCTCCCATTGCCCTCCCTTCCATCATCCTCCCCACCCTGCTTAACCCCTTCTCCCCCACTTTCCTGTATTGTAAGATAGGTCTTCATACCAAAATGAGTGTGCATTCCATTCCTTCCTTTAATGGAATGTGATGAGAATAAGCTTCATGTTTTTCTCTCACCTCCCCTCTTTTTCCCTCCACTAAAAAGTCTTATGCTTGCCTCTTTTATGAGAGATAATTTGCCCCATTCCATTTCTCCCTTTCTCCTCCCGATAAATTTGTCTCTCACCCCTTAATTTCATTTTTTTAAGATGTGATCCCATCCTATTCAATTCCCTCGGTGCTCTGTGTGTGTGTGTGTGTGTGTGTGTGTGTGTGTGTGTGTAATCCCACCCACCACCCAGATACTGAAAAGCTTCAAGAATTACAAATATTGTCTTTTCATGTAGGAACGTAAACAGTTCAACTTTAGTAAGACCCTTATGACTTCTCTTTTCTGTTTACCTTTTCATGCTTTTCTTCATTCTTGTGTTTGAAAGTCAAATTTTCTTTTCAGCTCTGGTCTTTTCATCAAGAATGCTTGAAAGTCCTCTATTTCATTGAAAGACCATTTTTTCCCCTGAAGTATTATACTCAGTTTTGCTGGGTAGGTGATTCTTGGTTTTAGTCCTAGTTCCTTTGACTTCTAGAATATCATATTCCATGCCCTTCGATCCCTTAATGTAGAAGCTGCTAGATCCTGTGTTATCTTGATTGTATTCCCACAGTACTTGAATTGTTTCTTTCTAGCTGCTTGCAATATTTTCTCCTTGACCAGGGAACTCTGGAATTTGGCCACAATGTTCCTAGGAGTTTCTCTTTTTGGATCTCTTTCAGGCGGTGTTCTGTGCATTCCTTGAATATTTTTTTTGCCCTTGTGGTTCTAGAATCTCAGGGCAGTTTTCCTTGATAATTTCATGAAAGATGATGTCTAGGCTCTTCTTTTGATCATGGCTTTCAGGTAGTCCCATAATTTTTAAATTTTCTCTCCTGGACCTATTTTCCAGGTCAGTTGTTTTTCCTATGAGATATTTCACATTATCTTCTATTTTTCCTTCTTTTGGTTTTGTTTTGTGATTTCTTGGTTTCTCATAAAGTCATTAGCCTCCATCAGTTCCATTCTAATTTTGAAAGAACTATTTTCTTCAGTGAGCTTTTGAACCTCCTTTTCCATTTGGCTAATTCTGCTTTTGAAAGCATTCTTCTCCTCATTGGGTTTTTCACCCTCTTTTGCCAGTTGAGTTAGCCTATTTTTCAAGGTGTTATTTTCTTCAGCATTTTTTGGGTCTCCTTTAGCAAGCTGTTGGCCTGTTTTTCATGCTTTTCTTTCATCTCTCTCATTTCTCTTCCCAGTTTTTCCTCCACCTCTCTAACTTGATTTTCAAAATCCTTTTTGAGCTCTTCCATGGCCTGAGCCCATGGAATATTTCTTTTGGATGCTTGGGATACAGAAGCTTTGATTTCTACATCTTTCCCTGATGGTAAGCATTGTTCTTCCTCATCAGAAAGGAAGGGAGGAGATTTCTATTCACCAAGAAAGTAACCTTCTATGTTCTTATTTTTTTCCCCTTTTCTAGGCATTTTCCCAGCCAGTGACTTGACTTCTGAGTTTTCTTTCCACCCCCACCTTGCCTCCAGATCAGGCAAGCCAGCTCTTGGGGTCTGAGATTCATATGCTGCTTCCCAGCCTTAGGGTTTTTGGTGGGCGGGGCTGCCATTCAGTGTGAGATTAAGTTCAGGTGCTCAGGTGGGGGCAGGACCACCACAAAGGGCTCAGTTCCCTCAGGGGGTTTATGTGGAGACCTTCAACAATGGATCCAAGCTCCTGCCTGCTTTGGGAGCCCCTGTCAACTGCTGCTTCTGCTGCTGCCTCCCTAGGTGGCCTGAGTTATGGGGACACCCCTCTCCCCTCTCAGCAAGCTAAAAAGACTCTCTCACCAACCTTTAGAGCCTGTGGGTGGAGGGACTTGTGTGGCTTCTGGAGATTCTGTCCCTGAAGCCTGCTGGGATCTGCTCCTCTTGGTGCTGTATGGCCAAGGCAGGGCTGGGCTCTGCTCCAGGTGTGGTGTGAGATGGACCCTTCAAGTCAGTTTTTCAGGGCTCTCTGAAACAGAAATCTCCTCCACTCTGTTGTTCTGTGGCTTCTGCTGCTCCAGAACTTGTTGGGAGTTCTTCTTTACAGGTAATTTATGGACTGTGGTTTTGGAGCTAGCATATGTGTGTCTTTCTACTCCACCATCTTGGCTCCTCCCCTGTCTGTAAAAGCAATTCTTAGGGGAAGTTTGATATCTTTGAGTGCCTACATGAATAAAATAGAGAAAGTGGAGATCAATGAATTGGGTATGCATCTGAAAAAGCTTGAAAAAAGAACAAATTCAAAGTCCCCAAGTAAATATCAAATTAGAAATACTGAAAATCAAAGGAGAGATTAATAAAATAGAAATAAAGAAAACTATTGAACTAATAAATAAAAAGAGGAGTTGGTTTTATGAAAAAACCAATATAATTGATAAACCATTGGTGAATTTGATTTAAAAAAAAAGAAAACCAAATTACCAATATCAAAAATGAAAAGAGTGAACTCATCTCCAATGAGGAGGAAACTAAAGCAATAATAAGAAATTACTTTGCCCAACTGTCTGCCCATAAATTCGACAATCTAAATGAGATGGATGATTATTTTAAAAGATATAAATTGCCCAGACTAGAAGAAGAACAAGTTGATTATTTAAATAACCTCATCTCAGAAAAAGAAATTGCACAAGCCATCAATAAATTCCCTGGGAAAAAAATCTTCGTGGCCAGATGGATTCACAAGTGAATTCTATCAAATATTTAAAGAAAAGTTAATTCCAATACTATATATACTATTGGAGAAAATTGGGGAAGAAGGAGTCCTCCCAAATTCTTTTTATGATACAAATATGGCTTTGATACCTAAACCAGAAAAAGCAAAAACAGATAAAGAAAATTATAGACCAATTTCTGTAATGAATATGGATGCAAAAATTTCAAATAAGATTTTAGTAAAAAGTATACAGCAGCTTATCATGAGAATAATACAGTATGATCAGGTAGGATTTATACCAGGAATGCAGGGCTGGTTCATTATTAGGAAAACTATTAACATTATTGATCATATCAACAACAAAACTAACAGAAACCAAATGATTATCTCAATAGATGCAGAAAATATTTTTGACAAACTATAACACCCATTCCAATTGAAAACACTGAAGAACATAGGAATAAATGGAAATTTCCGTAAAATAATAAGCAGTATCTAAATAAAACCTTCAACAAGCATTATATGCAAAGGAGATAAGCTAGATGCATTTTGAATAAGATCAGAGGTGAAACAAGGATGTCCAGTATCACCACTATTATACAATATGGTACTAGAAATGCTAGCTGTAGCAATCAGACAAGGTAAAGAAATTGACAGAATTAGAATAGGCAAAGAAGAAACTAAGTTTTCACTCTTTGCAGATGATGTGATGATATTCTTAGAGAGTCTCAGAGAATCAAGTAAAAAACTACTTGAAATAATAAACAACTTTGAGAAAGTTGCAGGTTACAAAATAAATCCACACAAATCTGCTGCATTTCTATACATTACTAACAAAGCCAAACAGCAAGAGATCGAAAGAGAAATTCCATTTAAAGCTAGAGTAGACACTATAAAATATCTGAGAGTCTACCTACCAAAACAAACCCAGGGATTATATGAACACAATTACAAAATATTTTTCACACAAATAAAGTCAGACCTAAGTAAGTAGAAAAATATCAGGTGCTTGTGGGTAGGCCAAGTCAATGCAATAAAAATGACAATTCTACCTAAATTAATTTACTTATTCAGTGCCATACCAATTGAACTATCATATAATTATTTTGTAGAGCAAGAAAAATAATATCAAAATTCTTCTGGAAGAAAAGGTCCAGAATATTAAGGGAACTAATGAAAAGAAATGCTAAGGAAGGTAGCCTAGCTATACCAGATGTCACATTGTATTATAAAGCAGTAGTTATCAAAACCACTTGGTACTGGCTAAGAAACAGAAAGGTAGACTACCAGAAAATGTTAGGTACCCAAGACACTGTAGTCATTGAATATAGCAATCTACTGTTTGATAAACTCAAGCACCCCACCTTCTGGGATAAGAACTCACTGTTCAACAAAAATTGCTGGGAAAACTGTTCAACTATGTGGCAGAAAGTGGGCATAGACCAATGCCTGATACCATACACAAGAATACAGTCCAAATGGGTACGTGATCTAGTTATAAAGATTGATACTATAAACAATTTAGTGGAGCAAGGAATAGCATATTTATCAGATTTATCAGAAGGGAAAAATTGTTGACTGAACAAAACATTATGAAGTACAAAATGTATAATTTTGATTATATTAAACTGAAAAGTTTTTGCACAAACAAACCCAATGCAACCAAGATTAGGAGGGATGCAGAAAATTGGGAAAGAATTTTTGCAACTAATGTCTGTGATAAAAGTCTTATTTCTAAAATACATAGAGAACAGAGGCAAATGTATAAGAATACAAGTCATTCTCCAAATGATAAACAGTCAAAGATATGAACAGGCAGTTTTCAGATGAAAAAATCAAAGCTATCTATAGTCATATGATAAAATGCTCTAAGTCACAATTGATTAGAGAGATGTAAATCAAAAGAACTCTGAGTTACTACATCATACCTATCTGATTGGCTAACATGACAAAACAGGATGGTGATAAATGTTGGAGAGTTGAAACACTAATTCATTGTTGGAACACTAATGCTGATCCGACCATTCTGGAGAGTAATTTGCAACTATGCCCAAAGGGTTACAAAAATGTGCATAACCTCTGACCCAGCAATACCACTTGTAGGACTGTATCCCCAAGAGATCATAAAAATGGGAAAGGGTCCCACATGTACAAAAATACTTATAACAGCAATCTTTGTGGTGGCCAAAAACTGGAAATCAAGGGGATGCCCATCAACTGGGGAATGGCTGAATAAACTGTGGTATATGAATGTAATGAAATACTATTGTGCTATAAGAAATGATGAACAGGAAGATTTCAGAAAGGCCTGGAAGGACCTATATGAACTGATGCTGAGCAAAAGGAGCAGAAACAGGAGAAATTTGTACACAGCAACAACAACAGTGTGTGAGGATTTTTTCTCATAGACTTAGAACTTCATTGCAATGCAAGGATTTAAAAAATTCTCTCAAGGCAAAATGCCTTCCACATCCAGAGAAAGAACTGTGGAATTCGATTGCAGAATGTAGCAGATCATGTTCTTTTGTATTACGTTTTATTTTTTTATGACTTCTCCCATTCATTTTAATTCTTCTATGCAAAATGACTAAGGTGAAAATGTATTTAATAGAAATGTATGTGTAGAACCTATGTAAAATTCTATGCCATCTTAGGGAGGGATGGGAGAGTGAGGGGAAATAATCTAAGTTATATGGAAGAGAGTGTAGAATACTGAAAACAAATAAAATAGTTAAAAAAATAAAAATATAAACAAATGTCTTTAACTTGTTGAACATGTACTCTAAGAGCTATCAATCTTCCTCCTTCTTTGGGGCAAGGAAGTGTTAAACATTCTATAACTTCCTTAGAGCAATGAGTTCTAGGGTTTTATGGACACTGTAGGTGTTTTTGTTTGTTTGCTTAACACTTTCTAGATCCATTGCCATCTGTCTAACTATCCCAAAATGCATGTGTTCATATTCTTCCTATTATTCTCTGACTTCAGAATACCAGCTTGTCTCTTTAACATAGACTCTTGGACAGCTTTTTGATAGTTTTAATACTCTTTTTTTCTTGTCTAGAAATAAATGAGATACTTTTAAATATTGCCTTCATCACTTGATTTAATTTGACATAAGGATTCAAACTCGATGCTTTTGGTTTCTACTTTTATCTTAAGAATTTTGTACTTACTGATTTTAAAAGACATTCTTTCATCATAGGAGAAAGTTTCCTCAAGATGAAAATAGCTTTTTAAGGCATTATTCAATGAAGTCCTTTAATTTGATGCTATCCATATAAAGGAAGTGGTTAATATCATGTTGATATAATTCTCTCTTTGACTTGATTTATAAGCTATATTCAGTTCTATCCAGGAGTGATGATAATGGATTCAAAACAAGGTGGAACCATTGTGGCCATAAATTTCTTTTTTCCTTTCTTCTCCTTCTTCTTCACATTAGTTTTGTTTTTTTTCCTTTCTCCTCCTTTTCTGCCTTCTCCTTCTCTGTTCACCTCTTTTGCTCTTTCTTCCTACTCCCTTCTCCATTTTTGTCATCTCATTCTTCACAATATAGTTCAGATACAAATAACCCCAGAACAAGTAACTACCCTACTACTATTCTTTTATATTTAATGTTTTAAAGATTGATTTGTAGGAGGACAAAATAACTTTTATATTTGAATAAAAGTATTAGAATACAAGCTCACTAGAACCATCCTCAGTTCCACTCAAGTTCTAGATCAGACAATGGAGACAGTATATATCTCCTTCTTCCTGTTCCCACAGGATCCCTGTTAGGTCTTGTTACTTTCAAATCTGCTTTTCTGATTAGGTTGAAGATTATAGGTATGTGGCACAATGACATCTATTAGAAAATTCTTAAATTGTTATATTATGCACACAACAGACTGTTCTGTCATAATGATACAGTTCCAGTATATATAGTTTATAGAGTTGGATGGGACTCTGGATTTCATTGAGTTCAACTTCCTCTTTTTAGAGGTGAGAAAACTGAGATTCTGAGAGGTTGTGACTTACCCATGGTCACACAATAAGTGTCTGAGCCTGGATTTGAATTCAGCTTTTCCTGATGCTATCTAACAACCTAGTTAAAAGGTTGAATCCTCTGGGATATTTTGGGGTCCGTATTTCTAATGAGGAGATTTGACCCTTGTTAGCTGATGAATAGCAAACTTCTGATGTATAATTCTAGTCACCAGATTATATTTTATTAAGTATTTGGGAAGAGCTAATGTCTTCTAGTTTTCAGAGAGTTATTACACTATCTCCATCATGTTTTTTCTCATACATTCTCCTCTCAGGCAACAATCCTTCTATTCTTTATGGTAACAATAACCCAGTTACAAATTGTCACCATAAACCCCTTCCTTTCCCAAATCTATTTTGTTCAGCTATTTGTTCAACGCTTCTTTTTGACATACTATTGTACAACTTCATTGGAATTTTGCCCATGATGGGAGCAGCATCAGGGGAAAGGGTGGGTCTTTTGATTCCACACCTGAATTTTCATCATTTCATAGACCTTATCCAAAGTTGAGTCATTTTCAATTTCATTAAATATATCCAATGCCACATGCCTGTTATGACTATTATGCTCTACAAAGTGATGCTTGCTTATTTTGAAATTATTTCTGTAAGTTTTTAACATCAATTTGTCATGTGCTTTAATATTAACTGCCAGTTCCAATTTTCTACTTTGGAACAGAAAAGCCAATTTTCTATAGCTGTGTTAGGATGAAGTGTGCTGTGTGTTAATGTAGTGCAAATTTTGTTAGAATATTTCCCATAGTTGTTACAATCCATTTTACAATTCTGAAAATATGTATTGACACATATTGTAGAGGCAGTAATTGTTTTAAAAGTGTTCTTATTCAGCTTTCATTTCAGAATGTGTCTTAAGATATTTCTTTGTAGCCTGTATACATTTGCATACTTCATATGTCTTGCCCAGATGAGGTTCAGTATTTGTTATTATAACCTATATTCATTAGGTCCGTGGGACTTCTAAATTCAGAGTCAAAACTTTTAATCTGTATTTTGTGTTGGCATATATTTGGAATTTTACATATATTGAGTCTAAATGGTATCATTTGGTATCATTCCAAAAGAAGAAGGATCCAATCTAATCTGTCTTTTGTCTTTTTGCTTGATGTTATCAATATGCATCAAACAGTTAATAAGATATTATGGTTTGACTCCCTTAATTTGGAAACCATACTGTATTCATGAAGAATGGATATCTTATATGAATTATTCAATGGTATTATTATGTTAGTGGCATGTTTTAAATAGAAAATTATTTTTATTGTGAATATCAAACACTGGCATTATCACTATACTTGGGTCTATTTTTACATATTTTCAGTATGTGAATAAATCATGAGTGCAAAACTGAGTCAAAATTTTTAGAATAATCAGTGGAAGTGGTATATATATATGTTGTAATATGGAGCAACTAGATGGTACAGTGCTGGGCCTAAAATCAGGAAGATTTATCTTTATGAGTTCAAGTCTGGCCTCAGAAACTTAGTAGCTGTGTGACTGCGGTCATGTCAATTAACCCCATTTGTCAAAATTCCTCATCTATAAAATGACCTGGAGAAGGAGATGGCAAACCACTGTAGTCATAAAAACCCAAATTAGTTTTAATAAACAGTCAGATATAACTCAGATGACTGAATGACAACACAAAAGATCATGATATATTGATTGCTTGATCAATCATTATTTAAAAATAAGTTTCCCTTTATACCCCTGCAACTTTTTACTGTTCTCTTCATGTTCTCCATCTAAAATTTTATTTGATATATAACTGGAAAGGCCTTAATGTTCTCTTTTGGTTTAATTATTTATGTATGCATACGTATAGTTTAACTTGCTAAAATAATTTCTTTTTATAGTTTAACAAAAGAATTGAAATATAATTCTATGCTCTAATACCTGTAGAGTATCTGTCTAAATACATCATGTTAATTTGTGTGACAAGGAGAAGAAGAAGAGGATGATAATGATGATAATGATGATGGAGATGATGATGATGGAGGGGAAGGTGAAGGAGAACGAGGAGGGGGATGAGGAATAAAAGAGATGGGACATTATTCTGTAGTAGATAGAGAGGGGGCCTCAGAGACTGGAAGACCTGCTGTCAAGTCCCATTTCTGACACAAACTAATTATGTGATTCTGAACAAATTAATCTCTCAGTGCCCCAGAAATATCTCTGAGACCATTCATTGCAGGGTACATGCCAATTGATTTTTATGAAGTTCTTCACCAAGAGCTGCCCTTCACTGATGAGATCACAGAGCCGATGATCATATGATCACATATACGCTATGATGAGATACGCTTTCAGAGACTCATAAGGGTATCTCCTTTAGAAGCAAAATTCAGGTGTGTGTGTGTGCGTATATATGTGTGTGTGTATACATACATACATACATATATACATATGTGTGTGTGTATATACATCCATACCACCAAATCTCTGTCAAGTGAAAGTTATAAACAGGAAAGTTACCAGTAATTCTCTTCTTCAAAGAATTCTATCCTGTAGCTTCTATGACTGTTGTTTTCCCTCCCTGGACTAAAAATTTTTGCCTTTCTTCTTGGTGTAATGTCTCACATTTTGATGTGAAGAAGACAGATTTAAATATTTGGCTTAATGAAGAAAAAGTCATTGGAGGCTTCCCATGTGGAAAAGGAAAGTACAATGACTCTGTTTGGCCCCAGAAGGTAGTCACCTAAAAACAATAAAAGGAAATTTAAAAAGAAGAAGACAAATGAAGGCATGTCATAAAGGGGGAAAGAAAAGTCTTTACAACAACTAGAACTGTCCAAGGTAGAATGGTTTCCCTTGGGGCTTCAAGTGAGGGGAAGATAAGTACCACCAATTAATTAATTAAGTTTTAGATAAATCTGATCTCTCCTGCATCCTGCCTTTAAGTCTTTCTTTGCTTCTCCTAAATTCACTCTGCTGACCTCCTTAAAACACTCTGTTCTTTTGTTCCATTTTGAACAAGATCACATTTTAACTACTGCTTCTATTGGCTTTCTTATATCACAAGTATCACGCAAGTGAGAGTTTCAATACTTTCCCCTTCTTTCTTGAGTCTCATACAATGTTTAGTGATGGAATTTGATTTTGCATCCACAGTTGGAGCAGAAAGGTAAAACCCAAGCAATAACTTGGAGTGATTAGAAAAATTTGGCTTGTAAAAGAGCAGTATGTTCTGGTCTAGGTAGCTTGGAAATGCACATGATTCCATTTCACTAATAATTAGGAGAGTTTTAAATGCTGAGCAACGGTTTTGCCTACAGAACTGTCTATGATGCAGTTCTTTGTTTTCTTTCAGTGTTTGAATTTGTTCTCCTCAAAAGGAGACCCTGGGGGCCTTTGAAACCGGTGCACCTGCAGTCTAAACAAAACCCCTCAGTCCTGATGGCTTCTTCAGAGAGATTATGCACACCCATCTGTTTGGATAAAAGTTTAATGTCATCCTGTAAAGCTGATTTTGTTTTCTTTTGTTTTCTTACTTAACTTATGTTTAGATTAAGTTTCAAAAATCAAACTTCCCCAAATTCAGGCAGGTGCCTATAAGCAATTGAACAATGTATTCAATCCATGTTCCCCTGAAGGGATATGTATGAACACACCCATTCTACACATTCAGTTAATTAGGTACTTGACTAGGCAACAGGCTCATTAATTCCTGCAGCTTCACATCTAGTTAAGCAGCCATCCAGTAGTGGGAATTGCTCCACTATTAGGTGATGTTGATCTCACCAATCAGCCAAGACCAGACACCACGGGCTTTTCCCTCCACAGTTTGAAGAAGTGGATGTTGTTTACATCACTTTCCCTGCCATTGGTAGGGGATAAGTCTGTCCAGTTCCTTCTGGGCCTGCAGATGTCATTAACTGCTTATTAAATCTGCTTCAGTGAGTTTTTGGTTTACATCAAGAGCTAACACCCTCTGGCATTATTTTAATAATCCCCCTCATTGGGCAGAGTTGGAGAACTTTGGGTTAAATGTCTATTTTTTTTGTTTTTCACATACTTCTCTCACTGCTTTTATTCCAGGCTGTGTTCCTATCTGTTCTTCAAGTAAATATTAAGAATCAGCCATGCAATGCAAACACTTCTGACTTTTAGTCAGAGATGGGCTACTGGACTCTACTCAAAGAATTAGGGTCCTATGGGAGATCCACATGAATAAATCTAATTAAAACATGTCACTAGCTGTATTTAATAAAAATTTCTACATATGATATGTTCCTAAGAACCTATTTGTCATTCATTTTTCCCTTCTATGATTTACATCCATTTATATCCAAATTTGTTTATACAGTTTTTTCGTAATGTATAGCCATAAGAATTTTCTGTATCTTTTTGTTTCTGCTTCCTTTCCTTGTGTTTATTTTGTATCTTTTCAAATTTCTGTATACTGCCCATATTTGTCATTCTAATGACACTGAAGTATTCTATTACATTGATATGCCATAGTTTATTCAGTCATTTACCAACTGTTAGGTATTTAGTTTGCTTCTAGTTCTTTGAAATTATAAACTACTCCACTATATGTATTTTTGAACAGAAGTTTCTTTTTTTCTAATAAGACTTCTTATAGTATACTCCTAATAATAACATTATTGTGTTAATTATACATTGATGTTTGTGACCTGTGTTGTATCATGCTATATTACCATTCAAAAAGAGTCTACCAATTCCACTAGCAATATATGGTTGTACCTATTCTTCCACCACTGAATTTTCTCACTATTTATTATTTTTGCCAACTTATTGTCTGTAAAGAGGTACCTCAATGTTGTTTCAAATTTATTTTTCCTAATTATTTACTTTAGTCACTTTCAAAGTAATTTTCTATTATATGTTATAAGGTACTATGTTAGAAATTGTGCTTTCTATAAAGTACATTTTCATATATTCTTGACTAAGTTTAGGGAGTAGGATTGAAGTTGTCTCCTGGATTAGTTGAGTATATTGGTTGAAAGCTACATGGGCTTCCACACATAGGGAAGATTCCAGAGTATAAATTCCTTTATGATTATTTAAGAATTAGTTATAATTTTTGTATCAGAAAAAGATGTCTACTGAGATAAAAATATTTAATATCAATCCTTGATGAAAAATTCCAGGCCCTATTCTCTCATTTATTCTTCCTTTCCTATTCTCCTCTCTCAATCAATCAACAAGAATTAATTAATTATTTGTCACATTCCAGACATGGTGATAGCCTTTTAATAAGTATATGTAGTCAGTCACTGAACATTTATTAAGTGCCAGGCACTGAGCTAAGTGCTAAGGATGCAAAGAAAAGCAAAAGGTAGTCTTTTCCCATAAAGAACTCATAATATAGACCAAATGAATCTAAAGTTAAAAAAAAAAATAATAGTAACAAGTGGAAGGGGAGGATACAAACACTTTCACATAAAAGGTGGCTCTTGAGCAGAATTTTGAAATAAAAGGGAGTGGTGATTCCAAAAGGCAGGAGCAAGAATGTATTAATTCCAGGCATGGGGGAGAACTAGTGCAAAGGTATAGAGATGGGAGATATAATGAGAAACAGAAAAGAAAAAAATGCCAGTTTAGTTGGACCATAGCTGGAAATCTGGGTTGAAGTCTATTTTACTTTAAAAGCCAATAGTAGAGGCACTAGGAAGCCACCGGAATTTATGGGGCAGGGAAGTGACACAATCTGACCTGTGCTTTGGTAAAAATCTCTTTGGCCTCCGTGTGGTGGATGGTTTGGGGGGAGGGGAAGACTGGGACAAGGATGGTCAATTAAGAGGCTATTGAAATATTCTAGACAAGAGATCATGTGGCTCAGTTTGTGGAAATAAGAAGATTGCTTTCTGTACTGTTGGCCTCTATTGGACATTCAATTAGAGAGGAGTTTGAACATGGTAATAAGGTTCCATTGTGTGCCGTGGGGCAGGTTTCCCTATGTAATATGTTTGTACTTTGCTCTGGCAGTGAATGACATAAACAATTTGTCTTACATTGGTAACATTCCATGAACAGGTAATGACCCTGAAATAAATGTCAATTCCATTATTTCTACCCAGAATAATAGGTTGATATCATCTTGTACCTCAGCTACAGAGATCACACAGTTTTTTCCTGATCTTCATTCTCACTACCTCTATATATCTCCCCTCCATACTCCAACTTGCTTTCATTTCACAGTTTTTCAGTGTCCAGGGTGCAACCTCAATAAAAGGAAGATGGGTCTGATTTTAGTTTGAAATAATCATTGAAACTTTTCCACTTGGGAAGAAAATACTCTAAGATTCTGTGACTCTGGGTTTGGGTGGTGGGAGGGGTTGGAAATCATGCACTGCTAACTAAATGAGTCAATACATCAAATGGCAGAAAGCAGCCAGGAGGAACTTAGCTTCCTGGAAGGACTTGAGAGCTTGGATTAGAGGCCAACCCTTCTTCTACATCTAGCTAACATTAAGGAATACTTTTTGTTAACACCTTCCCTCTCACAGACTCACTATTTTTGAGTTATCTCAGTCAAAATACATATTCCCTGTATTCATTCTTGATTCAGAAAGGATCCAAACTGCCCTTGTATTAGCACCATTCGAAGTATAAAAACAAAAACAAGCAACACCCCAACCCAAAAACAGGGCTGCTGTCTCTCTCCTTGGAAGGGTAGGAATAGTAAAAGAAGATGGCTTGCTTTGGAATCTTCTCTAAAACAGAAATTTGTGTCTTTTGCATCCTGTTGTATTTATATAACCCTTTAAGTGTTTTCTAAATGTTTTCATATCCATGTACTCACTAACTCACTAGATTTCCACAATAATCTTACCAAAAGTCATCTAGCCTGAGAACTAGGTTCCAAATCTCTTCATCCTCACCATATTATTCAGTATCCTCTCAACAATTATGGTTTTTTGAAAGTCCTTAAGTCCAGAGATAATAAATCATACATTTAAAGTTCATTTTGAAACATTTTCTAGAAGACCAAAGATCATAGATTAATCCTAACACTTTAGGAGTGGAGTTGTCCTTGGAAATCATCTAAGCCAAACCCCTCATTTTACATGAAAGGGATATCACTGATTCCTTGGGATATACTGAGTCCCAGTCCTGGGTAAGTACCTTTTGTGGGGTACTTTTTATGTGCACCAGAATTCTATTTGAGGATGTAGCAGATGATGAAATCTCCTAGTAAGGTGCATGGAAAGTTAAGAGGTAAAAAGCATGATGACTGAGAAGAAAGGAAGAAAAGAGAAAGTAAGCAAGAAAAAAAATGACTGGAGAAAAAACATACCCCCTCAAAAACAAAACAAAACAAGAAAACCTCCTTGCATTCATACTTCTGAGGTTTGTAGACATTAAGGCTTCTCTTCCCCTCACTCTTCCCCAGACTCAAGTTTTGATGTTGTTAAACCCTACCAACATTTTGAGACCTCACCCCTCCAATGTCAGGCTCGGTGCCACAGAACTCTGAAGATTCTGGTCCAGTGGTGATAAAAGACAGCAAGAGCATAGAAATGAAGGATCTTTCATACTCATCCAGTGGGAAAATTGCTAGTCAACCTTTTCTTGGCTCTTTCTTGGGCCAAAGATTGATAGAAAAGGCACAGGACAGGGTTGGGCTTCACTTGCATCATGGGAGTTGGGATTTAGACTGGTATGGATGTATTGAAAGTGTTTGCTGGTTAATTTAATTTCTTTTTACCTGCCATTTGTATTTTAAATAAAATTTCTTTTTTATTTTAAATTAATTAATTTATTTGTTTTCAGTTTTTTATAATCACTTCCATATATCTTAGATTATTCCCCTCCTTACCTCACTTTTCCCCCTATCTCCCCCTCTCCCTCCCTAAGACAGCTTGAAATCTTATATAGGTTCTATACATATATTCTGATTAAATACATTTTCCTCTTAGTCATGTCACATAGAAGAATTAAAATAAATGGGAGAAGTCATGAAAACAAAACATAAGAAAAAATGGTCTGCTTCATTCTGCAATCTAATTCCATAGTTCTTTCTCTGGATGTGGAAGGCATTTTGCCTCAAGAGTCCATTGGGAATTTTTTAGGTCCTTGAATTGCTATGAAGGGCTAAGTCTACTAGAAAATTTCCCTGCATACTGTGGTTGTTGCTGTGTATAAAGTTCTCCTGGTTCTGCTTCTTTCACTCAGGGTCAGTTCATATAGGTCCTTCCAGGTCTCTCTCTGAAGTCTTTCTCTTCCTCATTTCTTATAGCAAAATGACATTCCATTACATTCATATACCAGAACTTATTCAGCCATTCCCTAATTGATGAGTATCCCCTCAATTACCAGTTCTTGGCCACCACAAAGAGAGCTACTAAAAAATAATTTTGTACATGTGGAACTCTTTCCCATTTTTATGATCTCTTTGAGATACCATCCTAGAAGCAATATTGTTGGGTCAAAGGGTATGCACATTTTTGTAGCCCTTTGGGCATAGTTCCAAATTGCTCTCCAGAGTGGTTGGGTCAGCTCACAGCTCCACTAACAATGAATTAGTATTCCAACTCTCCCACTTCTTTTCCAACATCTGTCATCTTCCTGTTTTGTCATGTTATTCAGTCTGTTAGGTGTGATGTGGTACCTCAAAGTTGTTTTGATTTACATCTAATAAATAATGATTTAAAGCATTTTTTCATATGACTATAGATAGCTTTGATTTCTTCCTCTGAAAACTGCCTATTCATATCCTTTGACCATTTATCAATTGGGGAATGACTTGTATTCTTGTACATTTGACTCAGTTCTCCACATATTTTAGAAATGAGGCCTTTATCACAGACACTAGCTGCAAAAATTCTTTCCCATTTTTCTATTTCCTTCCTAATCTTGGTTGCATTGGCTTTGTTTGTACAAAACTTTTCAATTTAATGTATTCAACTGGGCATCTTTTGGCCATCCAAATTTACCTTCCTTTGAAGAAGAGAAAGAAGGGGAGGGGAAAGCAGACAGGAGAAGAGGAGCTGAGTTACTCAGCTATCTAGGTCCCCATTCAGCTAGCTGTGTCTAGTCACAGGATTGTGTTCATCCTTTGTTGCCAAAGAAGACCATGCCATCAGAGAACTGATGGCATGACTTACACTTGACTTTGTTTTGAATTTTGTTTTGAGGGATGGCTGTGCAAGGTCACCAGACTCACTTCTCCTCCAGAGTCATCTGAATCCAGTGACCAGGTATTCATCAGTTTGACTAGAGATGACCCAGGATACACAGGGAGACCTTGGGCCCTTTAGGCCAAGGTCTTTGCAGATACTCACTTAGGGTAAGGCAATGCCCATTCATTTTAAATCATTGACTAGTTTTTCTTCTACTTCCCTAATTTGACTTTTAAAATCTTTCTTGACCTCTTCCAAGAATGTTCTTTGGGCTTGAGACCGGTTCATAGTGCTTTCAGAAGTTTCAGATGGGAGTACAATCTGAATGCTGACCTCTTCGGTATTTGTGTTTTGGTCGTCCCCATAGAAAGATTCTATGGTCTTATCTTTTCTGGTTTGCTTCCTGCTCATGATGATTACCCTTCTCCTGGCTTTTAAAGTAGATCTCTGCTTCTGGAGCATAGGGGGCTCTGTCCCATGGTTCTTGTGCTTAGAACTTGAGGATTTGTGTATTATGGCCTCTGGTTCTTTCAGCTAAAAGCTAAAATGCTGTAGCTCACCTGGTTCTGAGATGACTGGCGTGCCAAAACAGAGGCTAGGTGAAGTCTTTCTTAGTTTCCCTGGAGTCACCCTGGGGCTAGCTGCTTGAAGTGTGGGGGAGGGGTGATCTGGCCACAGAAAGTCTCCTCTCCTGAGCACAGGCAAGCTCAGTGGGTGGTGAACCCCATTTGCACTAGTGTCTTCCAGATTCCCCTGGCTGTGCTAAGGCACTTCTAGTGTCCTGGTGTTGGCAATTATGGGTTCCACCCCCTCCTGGGGCTCAGGATCTCCTCCACATTTGCTGAAGTGGGGCTGATTGCAACAGCTCCTGTCGTGCAATGATCACCTTCAGCCACAGCAAGAGGGACCCCCCCTTTACGATTTTCCTAGCCTCATAGGCCAAGAGACTGTCTACTCCTTCAACTGATCCCACTGTTTCAGGATTTTTCCTGGAGAAATCTTGTCTGGGTTTTTCAAGGTCAGCAAGGGGAAGGAGAAAGCATTTACTGATCACTCCACCATTGTGGCTTCTCGAAGTTCAATTAGGTAAGTTACAGACATTTAATCTACAGGCTGATAGTCTCAGGAGTGGCTGCTGTAGTCACCTGGGTTTCTGAGGTTCTCTCTTGCTCAGTTCCACTGGACTCCCTTCCTGGGCTGATATGTCTAAGATCCTGCGGTGCTGCTGCTTCAGACCACCAGGGATTCCTGCTCAGCTTTGCTATGGCAGGGTCTGCTCTGGTACAGCCTGCGCACTGTGCACTGTTGCTCCTCTAGCCCTGCACAACAGATCCTTCCTGTCAGCCTTTCAGTCTGTCCTGGGTTGGAAATCTGCCACACTCTGTCTCCTATTAGACTCTGCAACTCTAAAATTTGTTCAGATTCTCTTTATAGAGGTATCTGAAGGATTTTGTCTTAGAGCTTAGATGAGTAGTTGCTCTCACTCCACCATCTTGTCTCCACCCCCCAATAAAATTTCTTTAAAAAATACCACTACCATTACATATGCCATAATTAAAGCTGGTAAGCTGGGGGAGATTTGAAAAGGAGTAAGGACTTGAGTAGGTATTAATCCATATTGGCTAAAAATTCCTGGGGTGAGGAGAAACCAAACAAAACTAACAAACAAATAAACATAACCAGAAAGGACTCTGCATTCTGATGAAGATATTTTAGCCTAAAAAATTATTTTTAAGGTTATACAAGTTAAAGAAAGAGCCATGTATCAAAGACCTAGAATGGTAGGAAAAGTAAAACAGATTCAATTATTGTCCCCCAGTCCTCTTAGCAATAGGAAAACTTGGGAAAAAAGGAACTTAGATGAGGGGTTATATTAGAAAGTCTTATGTAAAATGAAATGATTGGACTCATTCAACTCTCACATTTGTTCCAGCTAGAACAGCCTATGGTTCTATAGGATGGACCATAGAATCTGTTTCCTTACAGCTTGTATGCTATGCAAGTATGTGGAATTTCTGCATGTGTGTTTAAAGTAGGGATAGGAGAGAATTTTTACCAGCATAGAAAAAAAAATGCATTATGCCAACATTTGTGAAGGATTTCTTTTTTCATTTCCTTCTTATGAAAGATGCTTGTATTAGGTTCTTGTATTAGGTATCTAGGTCCTGAAAGGAAAATATTGCAACAGGGAGGCCCCACCAAATTATGAGTGACACATAGCATATCAATTATCCTACCAGGTGACTCTTGGAGAGAGGGTAGACCAAGGACAAGACAAAGTAAATTTGAATGCAAATGAAATGTACCCCAGCCAACAATGGAGTGTTTGAAAGGAAATTGAGACAGTAAGAAACCTCTACATTACTGAACAGTGTAGTAGAGAAGGAAGAAGGAAAACTTAAACCAAACATAAAAATAAGGACATTTCTCTCCATCCCAAAAGCAAAAATCAATAATGGGTAAGCCATGGGAAAAAGTAGAAAGCCAAGTCTTGATTTTTACTGTTCTTCGCACAGGGATGTGTCATCTCCAATGTAGAAAAGAAAAGACATTTCCTGACTTTTTAATACACACAAGATATGTTTTCTCATATGAAAAGATATGCTATGTAGAAGAGTAGACAGAATACTGATCCTGAAGTCAAGAAAACCTTAATTCAAATCCATCCCCAATCACTTAGTAGAGTTGTGTGACCCTGGGCAAGTCTCTTAACCTCTGTTTATCTCAGTTTCCTCACATGTAATAAGAACCAGCATTTATAAAGCACTTCAATGTTTGCAAAGCTCTCTACAAACATTATTGCTTTTTCCAACCTCACAACAACCATGGGATGTATATTATTATCATCTCTATTCTACAGATGAGGAAACTGAGGCAAAGAGGTGAAGTGACTTGATCACAGTCACAGAATTAGTGTTGAAGACTGAATTTGAGTTCAGATCTTCCTAATTCTAGTCCTAGGACTTTGTTTCTATGTTCTCTAGGTAACTGGAAGGGTAGGATTGCAAATCGACTGACAGAAATGGGAATAATAACACCTCTTAGCTCCCAGGATTAGGATTAGACATAAATAAAATATTTATAAAGTATTTTGCAAACCCTCAAGTTCCATATAAATCCTAGTTGTTATTATCATTATTAATTTTTATTATTATATTCCACCACCCTGAAGAATCATTCCTTGTCTCTTCATCAATCCATAAATTAATGATCAATTAATCACCAAATAGTTATTAAACACTTACTATGTGCCAGGAAACAAAAACAAATTGAAATAACCTCTACCCCAAAGGAGTTTAAATTTGATTGGTGAGGACAGTATGAATATACACTAATATATACAATATATACAGCATCTATACAAAAGAAATGCAAACCAAATGTTTGGAGAATAAGCCATGAGAATATGGGGGAACAGGCAAGATTTCATATAGAAGTGCTGCCTGAGCGCAGTTTTGAAGGGAGCAAGTAATTTGCTCCAAGACTTGGGTCAAGCTTCATTCCTTCTTTAAGATTTTCCATAGCTAAACAGTATGAATCCAAGTGAGATCTTTCTACCCAGAGTTTCAGTAACAGTGATGGTCTGTCCTGTTCAGCAGGTACTTAGAATCCAAAATATTTGACAAGATGCACACACAGTTATATATATATATATATATATATATATATATATATATATATATATATATATATATATATATATATATATATATATATATGTATATATACATATATATATATATATATATATACACACATACACATATATACACATACACATACACACATATATACATATATATGTGTATACACATATATACAGTTATAGATTTAGAGTAAGAAGAGATGACAGAAGTCATCAAGTTCAGTACCCTCAGTTTATAAAACAAAACTGGAACTCAGGAGGAGTAAATTTTCCAAAGTTACAGGACAAGTAAGTGTCTGAGACAGGATTAGAACTTGAGTTTTCCTCATTCTAAATTCAGCACACTATTTACTACGGGCCATGGATGACTCTGTCTTATCTCAACAGATAAAGTTTATGTTCTTAAGTGCAGAGACTATGTTATACATCATTTTACATCTCTTGTTTAGCAGTATCTTATATAATAATAGTAAAGATTATCATAATAGCAATCATAATAGCTAGCATTTATATAGCACCACACCCAAATCATGGGAGATAGGTGTTATTATTATCTTCATTTTACAGATGAAGAAACTGAGGCAGTCAGAGTTTGTAGCTGGCCCAGGATCACACCATTTAGAAACTATCAGGCTGGATCTGAACTGAAGTCTTCCTGACTTGATGTTCAGCACTTTACTTATTGTGGCAATTGAAAGCACTGAAGTACTTTACTGATTAATTATGATAAAGTCAATTTGGCAACATTTAAAAGCCACTGATTTGCAATTTCAAATTGTGTGTGTAACCCTATATTCGTGCAAAGATATCTCCCAAAACAGTGCTCTGTACCTTGGTCTGTTGGAGATAAGACTTTAGAGTCCATCTAATACAACTACTTGGTTTTATGGCTGAGGGACCCAAGTGAGACACAGAAAGAAGTGACTTGTGCAACATAACAGGCCTTCTGAGTGTATCCTGGATGCATGTTACTCCATGGAGCTGTCCTCCATGCTATTACCACCTATTTTAATGTGCTTCAACTTCTGGCCTATGAGACATCCTTAGACAAAGGTGACACAAATTCATGGATTTTAACATTATTTTCTGATTTCTACCATGTTTTCCCTCCTATAATTCCACATTCCTGTATGCGTATGCTTAAAGTAGAAACTGGACTCTAAATAGAAGCGTTGGTTGGAAAAAGACCATTCTTTAAGCTCATATGAGTTAGCTTTTAGGTTGAATACTTGGTCATGTCTTTTCCTCTGTCTAGGGACAAATGTTTCCTTGGCAGCAGCAACATCCTCATAATAACCAGCATTTATATAGTGGTTCAGGATTTGCAAAGCATTTTACAAATATTATCTCATTTGATCCTCACAACAATCCTGGGACATAAGTAGAAACAGCTGGGGAGACCTGAAAATTAATTTCCAGATAACTTACCTTCTTTCCTAAAAGGTGGTCTCTATTGAAGTGGTCTCTATTAAATCACTCTACGTTGATGGGATTAAAGTAGAAGAGTCACAGGAAAGAGATGCTGTTTAATTAAGGAGATGACCAAGAATTGGTGAAGACACTGTATTTGATGAGAGGGTCCATTTCTACTTCTAATCCTTCCAGCCACCTGTTCCAACATGTGTTGCAACCATCTGGATCACAAACTAGATTAAATAGTTTCTTTCCTCCTTCCTAAATAAAGGGGATTGGCTGCTCAGAAGAGTCACTTACCCTAAAAGGCAACATTTAACTTAATTTGTCCTACAATGGCTTCTTCAAATCATGCTTACTGGCTACTTCCTTGAAGATGCAAGATGGGAAGTAGTCACATGTCCCATCAATAGGAATCCATGAACAGACTTTTTCACTTGCAACCTCTCTTACTCTTGGTACTGGCTTCAAAGCTTCCTACAGCTTTGACTTAGTCCTTGTTTCTGACTTGTGTTCAACTTAATTATTCTCTAACATTCTATTTATGTGGACTGTTCTATCTTTCTCCTGCTACTTTTGAACATTCCTTTGATTTTATAATCCTGGCTTCCCCCTTCTCCTAAATCCATCAATTAAATATTCAACAAACATTTATTAAGCATCTACTAAATTTTGAGCATTGAGTATACCAAAAACAAAAACAAAAATAGCCTCTGTCTTCAGAGACCTTAAATTCAGCAAGCAAGTGAATGAACAAAATGTATATACTTCAGAGGCCATAATGGGAGTTCTTTACCAGGACTTCAAATGACCGCCATGACAAGTCAGGTGAGTTATTGTTCATATGAGTAAGATCCAGAATATAAGAATCCAAAGAGGCTTCAAGCCTTCATAGAGTTATGATAAACTGTGGAAGAAAGAAGATAAAAGTTAACAAATTGGAGATGACATGGAAATTTCTGAATAGAGCCATGTCAGTCTGTGGATTTCCAGGGTGCACCCTTGACATGATGGCTCACCTTACCTTGTACTATACAGCATTCATGTGTAACACTTCTTATCTTAATATTTTATTTTTTCCAATTACATGTAAAAGCTTTTAACATTCATTTTTAAAACTTGGAGTTCCAAGTTCTCTCCCATCCTTCCTCTCCTCTCCCTTCATTAAGAAGTCAAGAAATTTGATATAGATTATACTTATGTGGTTGTGTAAAATGCATTTCCATATTAGTCATGTTGTGAGAGAAAACACAGACCAAAAGAAAGAGAAAACTAAAAAAAAAGATGTTTTAATCTGTATTTAGACTCTGTTATTTCTCTGGAGGTAGAGAGCATTTTTCATCAAGACTCCTTAGGAACTGGGGAAGATCATTGTATTTCTGAGAAGAGCTGTCATTCACAAATGATCACTGTACAATGTTGCTATTACTGTGTATGATGTTCTCCTAGTTCTGCTCATTTTATTTTGCATCAGTTCATGTAAGTCTTTCCAGATTTTTCTGAAAGCATCCTACTTGTCATTTCTTATGGCACAATAGCATTCTATCACAATCATAAAACACGACTTCTTCAGTCATTCCCCAATTGATGGGCATCCTCTCAGTTTCCAATTCTGACACTTCTTGATTGGAAAATCATCTACCA
Organism: Notamacropus eugenii; assembly: GCF_028372415.1. Lineage (NCBI taxonomy): Eukaryota > Metazoa > Chordata > Mammalia > Diprotodontia > Macropodidae > Notamacropus > Notamacropus eugenii. Next base: position 184,516,232 of record NC_092872.1, on the reverse strand, counting down.
ACTGGCTTAAAAGCAAATCACATTTTAAAAAATCTTTTTAAGTTTTGAAATTTCTGTGTAATCTTTCCATAGGAAGTAGATTCTTTCTGTGGGGGAGGTGGTGGCAGTTGCACTTTTCAAGGACATGTGGCCTTTAGGGGAACCCCTCTGGGCTCACCTGGAGCTTTGTAGCAAGCATGAGTTCATTTCTCTGTGTTAACTAGAAATAAGAAATGAAGAAAATGCATGTTTTCTTTTTTCCTTTGGTACAATAGAACAACAGGGTTTTGATTTTGAGAAATGTCAAACTGTTCTACTCCCCAACTGCACATTTTAATTTGAAAACTATTTTTTTTTATTTATTTGCTATCCCCAATCCCATCCTTCTACTGTGTTCCTGCAGTGTCTTGGTTTCTATATCTGCCATGAAAACTATTGGAGGTAGGAGGCCTTATGTAGAGCTGATTATAAAGTATCCTTATAGGAAGGGAGGCTGTGAAGCTACATGATGTCAGCTTGGGTTAAGGCTTAATGTAGGGAATGACTGTGAGAATTGAAACAAGGTAATTGGAAGAGTAGGAAACACTGTGGGGAAGTGAGTTAGTGTTTTACATTGACAACAGCAACAACAAAAGAAAAGTTAGTTAACAAACATGATTGAGGACATGTACACAGAAGTCTGCATAGGCACTGCTGGAGGTGGGGAATAGAAAGGAAGTCAATAACTAAGGTATTCTAAAGCCTAACTGCAATATGGTTTACTTTAGAAACCTGGCCAAAATCAAAAGTTACCTGCTTTTTATTTCAAGAAGTATGAATCTTGCTCCTCTACCCCAGACATAGAAGCAAGGGTCTCCAGGAATATAGAAGTTGTATGTTAGTGATATCTGTGAGAAGTGAGGTTCAGGGTATGATTTTATAGTAAACAATATACATGAAGAATACAGGAAGGAATAGAATGTTTAGTAGAAATTCAATCAAAATCAATCAAAAATTTCTTTTTATATTTGAGATATGAGACCTTTGTCTGAGAAACTGTCTATTAAATTCCCCCCACCCAATTTTCTGCTTCCTGACCTTGGCTACATTTGATTTATTTGTACAAAACCTTATTAATTTAATATGATCATCAGTTTCATACCTCACTCTGTTCTCTATCTCTTGTTTATTCAAAAATTGTTTGCCTGTCCATAACCTTGATAAGTAACATGTTCCATGTTATTCAGATTTTCTTATAATCTCTCTTTTTATGGCTAGGTCATTTATCCATTTTGACCTTATCTTGGTAAACGGTATAAGATATTGGTTGATGCTCAATTTCTCCTATTCTGCTTTACAGTTTTCCCAACAATTTGAACCAAATAATGATTTTTTATAAGAAAAATTGAAGTCTTTACACTTGTCAAGTACTAGCTTACCATATTTGTTTCTTGCTATAAATTTTATGTCTACTCTGTTCAATGATCTACCTTAACCAGTACTTATGGTTTTGATAGTTACTGCATTATAATACAGTTTAAGATCTGTTACTGCTAGACCTCCATCCTTCACATTTTTTTATTATTTCCTTTGATATTCTTGATCCAAATGATTTTATTATTATCTTCTTATTCAGTAAAATGTGTTTTTGGCAATTTAATTAAGATGGCACTGAATATTTCAATACATTTAGGTAAAATTGTCGTTTTTATTATACTGGTCTTGCCTACACATGAACAACTAACATTTCTCCAATTTTTTAAGTCTGATTTTATTTGTATAAAACAATACAGATGTTGCCCAGGGTGGGCTTTTTTGTTTGCTATAACATTTTTTTTTTTAATTTTTAAATCCGCTCCCTCCCATCTTCCCTCACTCAACCCCTTGAAAAGGAAAACAATGTCATATTGGAATTATACATATTAGCCATGTTACAAAAGAAAAAAATACAGACAAAGACAAGAAAAACAAAGTTTAAAGAGTAAGTTTCAATCTATACTCAGAGATCATCACTCCTCTCTCTGGAAGTGGATATCATTTTTCATGACGGTCCATTTGAATTTTCTTGGATCACCGTCTTGATTAGAGTAACTAATTCGTTCACAGTTGATCCTCTTCACAATGTTGCCATTACTGTGCACAATGTTCTCCTGATTCTACACATTTTATTTTGAATCATTTCATAGAAGACTGCCCAGGTATTTTCTTTTTTCTTTAAGAAAATCACTTAATTTTTTTTAATGAATATGGATGCAAATATTTTAGTTCATTTTTTTTATTTTCAGCATTCTACAATCACTACCATATTACTTAGATTCCCCCCCTTTCCTCTCCCTCCCCAGGATAGATTCCTATTAAATACATTTTCACCATAGTCATGTTGCACATAAGACTTAAAATGAACAGGAGAAATCATATAACAAACCAAAACATAACACAAAAGAAGATGATCTGCTACACTCTGCAATTGAATTCTGTAATCTTTTCCCTGGATGTGGAAGGCATTTTGCCTTAAAAGACCACTGAGAATTTTTTTAGGTCCTTGTATTGCAATGAAGTTCTAAGTCTACCAGAAAAAATTCTTACACAATGTCTTTGTTTCTATGTACAAAGTTCTCCTGCTTCTGTTCCTTTCACTCAGCCTCAGATCATATAAGCATTTCCAAGCATCTCTGAAGTCTTCCTGTTTATTATTTCTTATAGCACAATAGTATTCCATTACATTCATATACCATTCCCCAATTGATGGGCATCCCCTTGATTTCCAGTATTTGGCCACCAAAAAGAGTGCTGCTATAAATATGTTTGTACATGTAGGATCTTTTTCCATTTTTATAATCTCTTGGGGATGTAGTCCCAGAAGTGCTATTGCTGGATCAAATGGTATGCACATTTTTGAGCCCTTTGGGCATAGTTTCAAATTACTCTCCAGTATGGTTGCATCAGCTAACGGCTCCACCAACAATGAATTAGTGTGCCAAATCTCCCACATCTTCTCCAATATTTTTCATCTTCCTGTTGTATCATGTCAGCCAATCTGATAAGTATGATGTGGTGTCTTAGAGTTGTTTTGATTTGCATCTCTCTAATAAGTAGTGATTTAGAGCATTTTTTCATATGACTATAGATATATTTAATTTCTTCCTCTGAAAACTTCCTGTTCATATAATTTGACCACTTATCAATTGGGGAATGACTTGTATTCTTGTGCATTTGAGTCAATTCTCTATATATTTTGGAAATGAGGCCTTTATCACAGGCACTAGTTGCAAAAATTCTTTCCCAGTTTTCTGCTTCTCTCTTAATCTTAGTTGCATTAAGTTTGGTTTTGCAAACCTTTTCAGTTTAATGTAATCAGAATTATCTATTTTGCACTTCATAATGCTTTCTGTCTCTTCTTTAGTCAAAAATTCTTCCCTTCTCCATAAATCTGATAAATACACTATTCCTTGCTCTATAAATTTGTTTATGGTATCAATCTTTATACCTAAATCATGTACCCATTTGGACTTTATTGTTGTATACAGCAGTGTCAGGCATTGGTCTATGCTCAGTTTCTGACACACTATAATCCAGTTTTCCCAGCAAGTTTTGTGCAACAATCAATTCTTATCACAGAAGCTGGGGCTGACCAGGTTTTTCTGAAAACATGCTGTTCATCATTTCTTTTTTTTAAATTTAGTATTTAATTTTTCCCAAATGCATGTTATAACAATTTTTGTTATTCTTTTTGTTAAAGTGAGTTCCATATTCTCTACCTCCCTTCCCACCCCCATAACTGAGAAGGCAAGCAATTTGATACAGAATACACATGTGTAGTTATGCAAAATATTTCCATATTAGGCAGTAAAAAACAACAGATTAAAACAAAAACTCAAGAAAATAAAAAAAAAAGAAAGAAAGGATGCTTAAATATGTATACTGACTCCATCAGTTCTTTCTCTGGGGATGGATAGAAGTTTTCAAACTTTTCCTTCCTAGTTGTCTTGGATCATTGTATTGCTGAGAATAGTTAAGTTATTCACAGTCTTAGAATATTGCTTTTTGATCAGGAGCCAAGATGGAGGCGTAGGAAGATATACACACACTTAGCTCTTACCCCATAGCCCATAAAATACCTGTAAAGAAGAACTCTCAACAAATTCTACAACAGCAGCTGCCACAGAATAATGGAGTGGAGGAGATTTCTGTTCCAGAAAGACCTGAAAAACTGATGGGAAAGGTCTGCAGCACACTAGACCCAAAGCAGAGCCCAACCTGCCTTGGCCACGCAGCACCAAGAGGAGCAGATCTAAGCAGGCTTCAGGGACAGAATCTCCAGCAGCAGCACAAATCCCTCAACCCACAAGCGCCAAAGGTCAGTGAGAGGGTCTTTTCGGCTGGCTGAGAGGGGAGCAGGATGTCCCCATAACTCAGGCCCCCTCAGGAGACAGCAGTGGAGGTGGTAGACAAGGACTCCCAAAGCAAGCAGTGGCCCACACCCATTGTTGAAGGTCTCATTGTAAACCACCTGAGGGAAGTGAATCCTGTGTGGTGGCCCTGCTGCCACCTGAACACCTGAACTTAATCTCACACTGAATAGCAGCCCCACCCCCACCCAAAACCTCTAAGGCTTGGGAGCAGCTCATTTGAATCTCAGCCCCCAAGCCCTGGCTGGGTAGAACTGGAGGTGAGGTGGGTGTGGAGAGGAAATTCAGAAGTCAAGTAACTGGCTGGGAAAATGCCCAAAAAAGGGAAAAAAAATAAGACCATAGAAGATTACTTTCTTGGGGAACAGGTGTCTTCCCCCATTCTTTCAGATGAGGAAGAACAAGGCATACTGTCAGAGGAAGTCAAGACCGCTGCCTCCAAAGGGAACTTAAAATGGGCTCAGGCAGTAGAAGACCTTAAAAAACAAGTTTGCAGCTTACTAAAGGAGAACCAACAAAATGCTGAGAAAAATAGCAGCTTTAAAAAGAGGCTAACTCAATTGGAAAAAGAGATGCAAAAAGTCAACGAGGAGAAGGAGGTTTTAAAAAGCAGAATTAGCCAACTGGAGGAGAGGGTTCAAAAGCTCACTGAACAAAATAATTCATTGAAAGAGAGAATTGAGTTCAGGGAAACGAATGATTATGAGTTAAACCAAGAAGTTAGTAAACAAAACCAAAAATTTGGGAAAAAATGAAACAACTCATTGGAAAAACAACTGACATGGAAAATAAATCCATGAGAAATAATTTAAAAATTATTGGACTACTTGAAAGCCAAGATCTAAAAAAGAGCCTAGACACTATCTTCCATGAAATTATCAAGGAAAACTGCCCTGATGTCATTGAATCAGAGGGAAAATGGATATTGAAAGAATTCATTGATCACCTCCTGAAAGAAACCCGAACAGAGAAACTCCTAGGAATATTGTGGCCAAATTTCAGAGTTCCCAGATCAAGGAGAAAATACTGCAAGCAGCTAGAAAGAAACAATTTGACTACTGTGGAAATACAATCAGGATAACACAGGATCTGACAGCTTCAACATTAAGGGATCAAAGGGCTTGGAGTGATATATTTCAGAAATCAAAGGAACTGGGATTGAAGCCAAGAATCACTTGCCCAGCAAATCTGAATATAATACTTCAAGGGAAAAAATAGTCATTCAATGATATAGTGGAATTTCAAGATTTCATGTTGAGGAAAAGACCAGATCAGTATTTAGAAATTTGACTTCCCAAGACAAGAATCAAGAGAAGCATGAAAAAGTAAACAGAAAAGAAAAATCATAAAAGACTCTCTAAAACTGAACTGTTTACATTACTACATGGAAAGAAAATATTTTTAACTCTTGAATCTTTTTCTCAGTATTTGGGTAGTTGGAGAGTTTGTACATATACACACACAGACACATACACACACATACACATAGATAGATAGAGAGTACAGGGTATGTTATATCAGAAGAGATGATATCCACACACACAAAAATAAAATAAAATAAAAATTAAGGGGTGAAGGAGGAAAATTCTGGGAAGAGAAAAGGAGTAATGTAATGGGGCAGGCTATAACTCATAAAAGAGATAAGAAAAATCTTATTCAATGGAGGAGATAAGGAAGAAGGGGAGAGGAGGAAAAATAAAGCTACTTTCCCCATGTGTGGCTGAAGGAGGGAAGAACATGCTCACTAAATTTGATATGAAAATTTATATACACCACAAGAAAGTAGGAGAGGAGGCGACAAGTGGAGTGAGGGAAATGTTAGAAGGGAGGGCAAATGTCAGAAGGGAGTCACTAGAAATAAACAATTTAGAGAAGGGACAAGGTTAATTGTAGGGGGGAAAATAAGGGGGGATAGGGTAGGTCAGAGGGCAATATAATTAGTATTACACAACATGATTACTATGAAAGTCTTTTGCAAAACAACACATATTTAGTCTGTATTGAATTGCTTGTTTTCTCAGTAGGGCTGGGGAGGGAGGGAGGAAGGGAGAGAAGTTGGAATTCAAAGTGTTAGAAACAAATGCTGAGAATTTTTATTGTATATAATCAGGAAATAAGAACTACAGGGATAGGAGTATGGAAATTTATCTTGCCCTGCAAGAAAAGAGAGAAGATGGGGATAGGAGAGGGGTGGGGTGTGATGGAGAGGAGGGTACATTGAGGGAAGGAGTAATCAGAATGCAAGGTATTAGGAAGCGGGGGTGGGAAGAGGAGTGATGGGGAGAAAAATTGGACAAGTTACAAAGTGAGGTAAAAGCAATTAGTATTAAAACAATAGACAATCAATTACTGAGAATAAATCAATGACATCTTTAGTTTGGAGAAAAAAATTTCAGTCTAAATTTCCTAGAGGAAGGTAACCTCGGGTAAAATTTGGCATTGATGGAAAAGTCAAGGTTTTAATGGTAAATTTGATTTTATGATTGCCATTTAAACAGGGACTAGAATATGTATAGAAAGGTATGTAAGCCACTTAAACCTTGCCTCAAAAAATGCTCCTTAGCCAAAGTGAAACTATAATTATATTTGAAACCTGGTTATTGGAACTTGCCATTTTTAGATGCTATGGGACTATTAAGTGACTGTTCTTCTGAGTCTAACTCCAGGTATGGGTAGCAAGAAAGGTGATCTGAGCCTCCAATACATGATACCCAGTAAGCTGATGAGATGCTAGTATGAACTGCATAGGTGATCTCAAGGGAAGGGTGGGAGAGAGGCTATTCAACATGGGCTGAGGTGGGATTCTCCTGACTCAGTATCCCCACTGACACCTGGCAGACTTTAAGCCTGGCTGAATACAAGTGGATAAGCTAATCCTGCCTGGAATTGACATGATGTTGGGGTGATATTTTATCCCTGCAATATCCTTATTATTGGTGGCAGTTTCCTATAGTCATGAGGTTTGTAAGCTTAATACCAGATCTATTCAATTATAGATTATGGGTAGAATAACATCCAAGGTTGTCTAAAATTAAGCTATTAGGCATAGGACTTTAGACCAGCAACATTAAATTAGGGTCCTTTAATTCTTAGTAATACTGTGGAGACAATTAGGTCAAGAGCTTGTGAAGTTAGCAACATAAATATTATTTGTGTCTCAGTTGGTTAATGTTTACAAAAAAAATTTCTTTTATGGTTACATTTCTTTTGTAAATGCTTTAAAAGGAAGTATCACCTGACCAAAAGTTGGAATTGCTTTATCTGTTATAAACTCTGTTAAAAATAAATAATAAAAAAAATATTGCTTTTTACTCTGTACGCAGTATATTTTGTTTACCATCAACATGCAAATCTTTCCAGGTATTTCTGAGAGCATCCTGCTCTTCATTTCTTTTGTTTTTAATTTATTTATTTAAGTTTTCAACATTCATTTTCACAAAATTTTGAGTTCCAAATTTTCTCCCCTCCCCCACCCCAAAACACCAAACATTCTAATTAACTCTATCACTAATCTGCCCTCCCTTCTAACATTCCTCCCTTCCCTTCTCCCCATCTTCTCTTTTGTCTTGTAGGACAGGATGAATTTCTATACCCCATTACCTGTATTTCTTATTTCTTAGTTGTATGTAAGAACAATACTCAACAGTTGTTCCTAAAACTTTGAGTTCCAACTTCTCTTCCTCCCTTCTTCCCCACACATCCCCATTGGGAAGGCAAGCAATTCAATATAGGCCATATCTGTGTAGTTTTGCTAATGACTTCAGTAATAGTATTGTGTAAGACTAACTATATTTCCCTCCATCCTATCCTGCCCCCCCATTTCTTCTGTTCTCTGTTTTGACCTTGACCCTCCCCAAGAGTGTTGACTTCTAATTGCTCCCTCCTCCCATTGCCCTCCCTTCCATCTTCTCCCCACCCTGCTTATCCCCTTCTCCCCCACTTTCCTGTATTGTAAGATAGGTTTTCATATCAAAGTGAGTGTGCATTTTATTCCTTCCTTGAGTCAAATGTGATGAGAGTAAGTTTCATGTTTTCTCTCTCACCTCTCCTCTTTTTCCATCCACTGAAAAGTCTTTTACTTGCCTCTTTTATGAGAGATAATTTGCCCTATTCCATTTCTCCCTTTCTCCTCCCAATATATTCCTTTCTCATCCCTTAATTTCATTTTTTAGATATGATCCCATCCTATTGAACTTACCCTGTGCTCTGTGTGTGTGTGTGTGTGTGTGTGTGTGTATATAATCCTACCAACTACCCAGATACTGAGAAAAGTTTCAAGAGTTACAAATATTGTCTTTTCATGTAGGAATGTAAACAATTTAACTTTAGTAAGTCCCCTATGATTTCTCTTTCCTGTTTAGCTTTTCATGCTTCTTTTGATTCTTGTGTTTGAAAGTCAAATTTTCTTTTTGGCTCTGGTCTTTTCATCAAGAATACTTGAAAGTCCTCTATTTCATTGAAAGACCATTTTTCCCCTGAAGTATTATACTCAGTTTTGCTGGGTAGGTGATTCTTGATTTTAGTCCTAGTTCCTTTGACCTCTGGAATCTCATATTCCACTCCCTTTTATCTCTTAATGTAGAAGCTGCTAGATCTTGTGTTATCCTGATTGTATTCCCACAATACTCAAATTGTTTCTTTCTAGCTGCTTGCAATATTTTCTCCTTGACCCAGGAACTCTGTAATTTGGCTACAATGTTCCTAGGAGTTTCTTTTTTTTGGATCTCTTTCAGGAGGTTATTGGTGGATTCTTTCAGTATTTATTTTGCCCTCTGGTTCTAGAATGTCAGGGCAGATTTCCTTGATAATTTCATGAAAGATGATGTCTAGGCTCGTTTTTTGATCATGGCTTTCAGGTAGTCCCATAATTTTTAAATTCTCTCTCCTGGATCTATTTTCCAGGTCAGTTGTTTCTCCAATGAGATATTTCACATTCTCTTCCATTTTTTCATTCTTTTGGTTTTGTTTTGTGATTTCTAGGTTCCTCATAAAGTCATCAACCTCTGTCTGTTCCATTCTAATTTTGAAAGAACTATTTTCTTCAGTGAGCTTTGGAAACTCCCTTTCCATTTGGCTAATTCTGCTTTTGAAAGCATTCTTCTCCTCATTGACTTTTTGAACCTCTTTTGCCAATTGAGCTAGCCTGTTTTTAAAGGTGTTATTTTCTTCAGCATATTTTTGGGTCACCTTTAGCAAGCTGTTGACTCACTTTTCATGTTTTTCTTGCATCTTTCTCATTTAGCTTCCCAATTTTCCTCCACCTCTCTTACTTGATTTTCAAAATCCTTTTTGAGCTCTTCCATGACCTGACACCATTGAGTATTTATTTTGAATGTTTGGGATACAGAAGCCTTGACCTTTATGTCTTTCCCTGATCATAAGCATTGTTCTTCCTCATCCAAAAGGATGAGAGAAGATATCTGTTCACCAATAAAGTAACCTTCTGAAAGTAACCTTCAAGAAAGTAACCCCCTTATTTGAACATTTTCCCAACTAGTTACTTGACTTTTGGGTCCTTTGTCAAGAGTAGGATATACTCTGGGGGTCTGTAAGATCTGAGTTCCTCCAAGGTGGTACAATCAAGTGTGTACAGTGGTCTGGGAGCAACACAGAAATTTTTGTGCCAAGAATCTGAGTAATAGAGCTTCCTCTTCACAACCACCTCGCCTCCAGTTCTGCCAAGCCAACACTGTTGGCTGAGATTCGGGTAAGCTTCAGGGGCAGGGCCACCATTCAATGTGAGATAAAGATCAGCTGCTCAAATCCCCCAGGGAGTATTAGGTCTCTACACAAGACTGAGGTAAGAATCAGCTGCTCATTGCCCCCAGGGGTTTTACGATCCAACAATGAATGCAGCCTACTGTAGGGGCTGCTGTGGAAGCTGCTACAGCCCACCCAGATGGGACCTCTGTGGCCGCTGCATGTTCTCATCTTCTTCCCACAGCAGGGGCTACGTGGCCAAGGCTGGGCTAGGCTCCAGTCCGCGTCTGGTGCGACAGATGTTTCCTGTCGGCCTTTCAGGACACCCTGGCCTGGAAATATCCTCCACTCTGTTGTTCTGTGGCTTCTGCTGCTCTAGAATTTGTTGAGAGTCTTTCTTTGCAGGTATTTTATAGGCTGTGGGGTAAGAGCTAGTATATGTGCATCTTTCTACTCCACCATCTTGGCTCTGCTGTTCATCATTTCTTACAGTATTATACAATTCCATCACAATTATGTACCCCTTAGTTTAGCTGTTCCACAATTGATAGTAATCCCTCCAATTTTCAATTCCTTGTCTCCACAAAAAGAGGTGCTCTAATATTTTTGTACAAATAGATCTTTTTTTCTGTTAAAAAAATCTCTTTCTAACATAGACCAAATAATAGTATTGGTGGATCAATGAATATGCATAGTTTGATAATCCTTTGAGAATGGTTCCACATTGTTCTCCAGAATAGAAGAACTAGTTCACAAGCCCATCAACAATGTATTAATCTCCTAATTGGTTCATATCCTCTAAAGCATTTGTCCTTTTCCTTTGCTGTCACCTTAACCAATCTGAAAGGTGTGAAGTGGCATATCAGAGTTTTTTAATTTACATTTCTCTAATCAACAGTGATTTAGAGCATTTTTTCATAAGACAATTGATCACTTTGATTTCTTTTTCTGAAAATTGCCTGCTCATATCCCTTAACCATTTATCAGTGGGGTGCAGCTCTTTGGAGGGACTTTTGATTCTGTTCTTGAATCTTAGCTGTCTTGAAATAAAGTAAATTCAATAGCATTAGACTAATCCAATGGCATTGACAGCTTTCACTATTGTTCAGTCATTCCTCGTTTTTTCAAAAGTATTTCTGTTGAGTTTTCACCCATTTACATTTACCCATTTTCATACTATAAGTGTGTGTGCATATATATATATGTGTGTGTGTGTGTGTGTGTGTGTGTGTGTGTATGTTTGTGTGTATCTGTGTGTGTGTGTATCATTCTTCTTTTTATGAGGAAGTTAACATCTATCTATAACTGCCTTGGGGTGATAGACCATGCGTTTAGTTAGTAACATGTTATTTTCCAATTTATAGCCCTAAAATTGTGTGATAAAACTGAAATCACAAAAATATATGCAAATTTCCATGCCAAAGCATAATTAATATTTCGATAAATTCAATTTCAAAATGTTCCTTAATGAAATAATAAACTTAAAACATTTGGAAGAATATTCAGTGCACATAGTAAGGTGGTGCTAGAATATTGCAAATGACAATGCTACCACAAGCAATTTAAGGATTTAGTGTTATATCATTCAATTGACAAATGGATACTTTGTAGACACTAGACAAAATAACTTAAAAAAATATTTGGAGAAACAAATGATCTAGCAATAATGAAAGGGGATGGCATTTCTAAAACTCAAACTACACTATAGAGAAGAAATTCTTGAAACCTGTTGGTACTGGTAAAAAACTGGGAAAGTAGGTCAATGAAAAAGACTAGACAAGGAACAATCAGGAAAAAAATGAAACTCCATTATCCAGAGTTTGGTAAACACCAAAACATAAATTACTTAGGAAAAAATGCTTTAATTGTCACAAAACTACCTGGGAAAACTATAAAGTGGTATGACAAAAATTAGGCTTAGATGACTATCTTATAGCATATTTGATAACAAATTCAAAATTAATAAATCAACTGAATATTAAGCTTCATACTAAAAAAAAATAGATGATAAACAGATCATGTACCTTCCAATTCTGGATGATGGTAAGTTCTTAACCAAAGATAATTAAAAATATTTTTAGATGGTAATTTTGATTAGATGAAATTCAAAAACTTTTCATGAACAAAATCAGTTAATGAGGGACGGAGGCAAGATGGCAGAGAAGAAAGACACATATACTATAGCACTTCCCACATGGCCCACAAAATACCTGTAAAAATGAGTCTCAACGAAGTCTAGGCCAGCAGAAGCCACAGCAGAACAGAGCAAAAGAGGTTTACAGCCAAAGGTAACCTGGAAAGGCTGACAGGAAAGGTCAATCTCACAGGAAGCTGAGCACAGTCTTGGCCATGCAGCACTGGGAGGAACAGTACCTGAACAGACCTCCGGGAAGAGTTCCTGGCAGGGAACGTGCTAGATACCTCAACCTACAAGAGACAAAGAAAGCTCCAAAAGTCAGTGGGAGAGAGCTTTCCCAGCTGAGTGGAGAGGGAACAGGGTTTCACCAGCAATAGCCCCAGGCCACTGCAGAGGCCTCAGCAGCAGAAAATAGGCAGGTATGCAGGACTGGAAGCAACCTGAATACATTACTCAGGCAGCTCAGCTTAAAGCCTCCAGTGGTAGGGAGCAGCTTATTGAAACCCCAGCCCTGAGTGATGGCCCCGCCCCCATGCAAAGCCCAGGGGAATCAAGCAGCTGAGTCTAATCTCTTGACAAAGTATTCAGAAGTCAAAGGACTGGCTGGGAAAATGCCCAAAAAGTGGAAAAAAGAATAAGACCATAGGAGGTTACTTTCTTGGTGAACTGGCATCTCCTCCCATCCTTTCAGATGAGGAAGAACAAGGCTTACTGCCACAAGAAGTTAAGACCTCTGCCTCTGGGGCCTCCAAAGTGAACTTAAACTGGTCTTAGACAATAGAAGAGCTTGAAAAGTGAATTAGCAGCTTGCTAAAGGAGAACCCAAAAAATGCTGAGGAAATAACTCCTTTAAAAATAGGCTAACTCAATTGGCAAAAGAAGTTCAAAAAGCCAATGAGGAGAAGAATGCTTTAAAAAGCAGAAGTAGCCAAAGGAAAAGGAGATTCAAAAACTCACTGAAAAAAATAGTTGTTTAAAAATTAGAATGGAACAGATGAAGGCTAATGACTTTATGAGGAACCTAGAAATCACAAAACAAAACCAAAAGAATGAAAAAATGGAAGATAATGTGAAATATCTCACTGGAAAAACAACTGATCTGGAAAATAGATCCAGGAGAGACAATTTAAAAATTATGGGATTACCTGAAAGCCATGATCAAAAAAAGAGCATCATCTTCCATAAAATTATTAGGGAAAACTACCTTGATATTTTACAACCAGAGGGCAAAATAAATATTGAAAGAATCCACCAATTACCTCCTGAAAGAGATGCTAAAAGAGAAACCCCTAGGAATACTGTAGCCAAATTCCAGAGTTCTCAGGTCAAGAAGAAAATATTGCAAGCAAATAGAAACAATTCAAGTATTGTGGAAATACAATCAGGATAGTACAAGATCTAGCAACTTCTATATCAAGGGATCAAAGAGCTTGGAATATGATATTCCAGAAGTCAAAGGAACTGGGATTAAAACCAAGAATCACCTACCCAGCAAAACTGAGTATAATACTTCAAGGGAATAAATGATCATTCAATGATACAGAGGACTTTCAAGCATTCTTGATGAAAATACCAGATCTGAATAGAAAATTTGACTTTCAAGCACAAGGATCAAGAGAAGTACGAAAAGGCAAATAGGAAAGAGAAATCATAGGGGACTTACTAAAGTTGAACTGTTTACATTCCAACATGAAAAGATCATATTTGTAACTCTTGAGACTTTTTTCAGTATTTGGGTAGGTAGAGGGATTCTACACACACACACACACACACACACACACACACACACACACACACAGAATACAGATTGAGTTGAATCAGAAGAGATGTTATCCATAAAAAAATAAAATAAAAATTAAGGGGTGAGGGAAGAAAATACTGGGAGGAGAAAGGGAGAAATGGAATGGGGCAGGCTATAACTCATAAATGGGATAAGAAAAATCTTGTTCAATGGAGGAGAAAAGGGAGAAGGTGAGAGGGGTAAAAGTGAAGCTTACCCTCTTCAAATATGGCTTAAGGAGGGAATAACACACTCACTAAATTTGGTATAAAAATCTATCTTACACTACAGGAAAGTAGGGGAGGAGGGGACAAATTGGGGTGAGGATAATAGAAGGGAGGGCAAATGGGAGAAGGGAGTAACTAGAAATAAACACTTTTGGGAAGGGACAAGGTCAAATGAGAGAATAGAAAAAAAGAGGGGACAGGGGAGGATAAAGGGTAATGTAATTAGTATTACACAATATGGTTATCATGGAAACCTTTTAAAAAATGACACATACATAGCCTGTATTGAATTGCTTGCCTTCTCAGTGGGGATGGGTAGGAAGGGAGGGAGGGAGGGTAGTTGGAATTCAAAGTATTAGAAACGAATGTTGAGAGTTATTATTGCATATAACTGGGAAATGAGAAACACAGGTAATGGGGTATAGAAACTTATCTTGCCCTACAAGAAAAGAGGGAAGATGGAGATAAAGGAAGGGTGGGGTGTGATAGAAGGGAGGGTACATTGAGTGAAGGGATAATCAGAATGCACGGTATTATGGGATGGGGGAGGGGAGAGATGGGGAGAATAATTGGAACTCAAAATTTTATGGAAATGAATGTAGAAATCTAAAGATAAATTAATTAATTAGAAAAAAAGAAATACAAGTAATGGGGTATAAAAATCTATCTTTCCCTACAAGAAAAGAGAGAAAATGGGGATAAGGGAAGGGAGGGGTGTGATAGAAGGGGGAACATATTGAGGGAAGGAGTAATTAGAATGCAAGGTGTTATGGGGTGGGGGAGGGGAGAGATGAGGAGAAAATCTGGAACTCAAAATTTTGTGCCAATGAATGTTGAAAATTAAAAATAAATAAACATTAAAAAAAGAAGAAAAAAGAAGTGGTAACAAAGGGAATTGGTCAAATAAGCATTAAAATCTTTGTATCCAATATCTTTGATAAATACTCTACATCCAAGATAAAGAGACAATTAGTAAATAAATGTGGTTGATAGCACAATGTGGTTTGATTGTCTTTAATTTAGGTTTAGTTCTTGGTTTGGTTTAGGAAACACAATGGAATTTTAATCCAGGTAGAACCACGATGGGATTAAACTGAAAAAAAAATGTCCAGTTAAGTTGTTTTTCACATTCTTGTATTGGTAGCATGTTTTAAATAAATGACAGTTTTTCATGTGGATATAAAATACTCTGGTACTTCCATTATTCTCAGGCCTATTTTATTCATTTCACACATATAAATATGCCACAAGTGCAGAACTACATCAAAGGCCTTGAAATACTACAAATTATTTTGTTCTTAAGCTGCTTATTTAGTAATTACTAGATAGACAATAAGATATTCTTTATATCCCTGTAATTTTTGGCATATTCTTTTTGCTCTTCAGTTAATTTACTGCTTTCTTGCAAGTGTCCATATAATTTTTTTTTATAATACAAGCTATAAATTCTTAATATGAATACTATAGAATCACAATTGTTTTATATTTAGGGGTGATTTTGGCTGTGCTCATCTGTTTCTAATAGATACATAATGGTTTCTGTTAAGAAAGATGTGAGTCAGATATAGCTGAGAGGAAGTTTGAAAGGCGATTTACTGCTAACTCATTCAACACTGTGGAGACTTTGAGCCAATACTTCTCAATTTCATCTGGCCCCTCCACTTCTTGTTTTGCAGGCATTTTTTTTTTGATGTAACTCTTCTGTCATTCATTACATTCATTGTGTAAAAGTTTTATTTTCTGTTTTGTCCAAACTGCATTTTTGTTGTTTAACTGCCTGTCATCATTTAGATAACCAGAAAATATTCACATCTTGCTACTTTTTTGATGATTTTATCTCTCCTTTGACTCTTTACTGCTCTAGACTCTGCAGTATTTTTGAATGAAGATGAATTTGCTTTTTGTGCTTCTTTGATACCTTCTCTTGCCTTAATCTGATGTTTTTCATCTTTTGACTTTTGCTTTCAATTGCTGATTAAGGAAATATAGAAGTTCTCATATATCAATTTTTTTTTTCTGGATTCCTTCCTGCATGTTTCTCATGTGTGCCTTCACCTGGGCAATATAGTATTAAAGTGTCCTACCTACATGATCTGGATATTGATGAAATTCTTCCTATTCTTTTTTGGGGAGGATTATTAATAGCTTTATCCAGTTACTTCTGCCATGGTGATGTTAAATAAGATAATAAATACACCTAAAATTTGTATATAAGTGCTAGATTGTGGTAGTCTTAGCAGTATTTCTGTATTTAGTGGTATTCCTTGATAGCTCCACCTGTCCTCCTGTGGTTCATACTATGATATTTGTTGTCAAATACACTGTTATATGCAGGAGAATGTGTTCATTCATGATGGTCTGGAGAGCACATTAAATTTTCAGTATAAACAGCTGGCAAGTACTAGAAATTATGGCTTGATTTAGTTTTGTGGGTTGTCTAGACCATGAATTCAACAAGTCAAATTGACCACCACCTTTTTGGGGTTTTGCCAGGCCTAGAGGCCTGAGGGCTACCCGAGTCTTACCTTACCTATCGCAGGTCTTCGGCTGGCCAAACCGGATAAACGTATGAGAGAAGAGACTTTCCGGAGTCGAACAAGGGTTAGGCTTCATTCAGGGTCCTGGTTACATGTGCAGGGGGAACTCTTCCTTAGGAGAGGGAGAGAAATCTCCCAAGGAAGCAAAGATCTTACAGTAAGAGAATGAAAGCAGAAGTGGAAGTGGGGAGAGAGGGGGGAGGGAAGAAAGAAGAGAGGAGAAAGAGGGGCCTTCTGTCCTGTAAGGGCCCCTCAGCTCTAAGAGCGCCTTCAGGCTTTCCTGACCCTACTTAAGCTCTCCAGCCGCATAGTTTGTACCTCAATACCGTGCCTGTTAGATAACAATAGGTGTGCCCAGACCCGGGCCAATCTCGAGGGCGGGGATGCTCTCTCCCATCCGTTTCCCACGGGAAGAGGCAGAAATGCACGAGATAGCTCGGTCTCACACCTCAATTCCCTGCTGTTCCTTGGGGGGCCTCATGAGAACTCTAAGGTTTAGAAGTTCTCACCTTTACCCGCCCAAGACTGTCCACATGGAACTGAGCTTACACCCCCAACATCTCCCCTTTTTTGTTTTGCGCAGAGCGTACATGGCCCTAGAGTAAATAGCGGCTGGAGGCTAAGTGGGTTAGGGAGGCCTTTAGCATATGAGTACCCCACAACAAGAACTTCATTTACACAGAAATCTGCAGCTAGCACAACAACTGACAAAGAGAGGCATCCAACAAAACAAAGATGAAACTAAATGGCTGAATTACAACAAGAGGAAGTGCAATCACTAATTCCAAAGCATATTCTAAGAGAAGTAGCTCAGTGCTGGCACCTTACACATCACCACCCCCTCAGTCATGCAAATGGACCTCAACGGCCAACCCTGTGGTGTTCAGGGGAAAAGTTGATCACCCCCCGCGTGTCCTGGGTTCGTGATATCAAAGTCCTCCTTCAGCCGCTGAAAGGAGATGCCTAGATGGAGTGAGCAGCAATGTCAGTGGTTGGGATGAGTGCTGCTTCCTCTCTGGGCAGCAGGGTCAAAGCCATCAGTAGCAGACTCAGGTGGTGCATGGTCCTTCTCCAGGGTCTCCGGGCTCGTCGCTTCCTGCGTCTCCGTCGTCTCCGACACCGGTTTCCACCTACGGATCCTTCTAATGGGAATCCACGCATCCCCTTTTCCTGTGGAGACACAAACATACCCTGGACCCCATATTAGTATCTTATACGGACCTTGCCATTTCCCTGAGGCCATATCCTTTACCATGGCCCATGTTTCCTTATTTCCAGCCTGGGTATTACTTTCCTTGCGGGGTTGTCGTGGAATAGTCACAAAATGTCTCATAGCTGGAGTAGTATGTGAGTTTTTTGAGATATGCAAAAAATTGTGTGTATACACAGCTGTATCAAGCTCTGATTGTGTTAGGCGACCTCTTCCCCTTTTTTGTTTAGCGAGGATCGCCTTTATGGTGAAGTTGATAAGGATGCATACTGGCTGTTTACTTTGGTATTGCTCCCTGGGGCTCTCTAATGCTTGATTAACATCCGTAAGGAACCTGAATTTTATGGTTTTTTCTTTATAACAAACACAGGAGCATTCCAGGGTGCTAATTGCTCCTTAACCAGTATTTGTAGTGCCTGGAGTTTTTCTGGAGTCAGGGGCCATTGCTCCACCCAAATCGGGGTGTCTGACTTCCAATTCAAGGGTGGGGACTCCAGTGCAACTGCAATGGCCCTTACTAAAAATTTGATAGCCTCATCCCCAGGCGGCTCATGATGTCTCTGCCCCAGATGTTAGAACTAAGTCCTGGAATCACCAACGGCCATACGGTCCCTTGGCGATCCTCTGCCTCCCATTTTACTGGGTGCATTGTCTCTAAGGTATTTTGGCACCCTCCTATTCCCCACACTGGTCTCTGGCTTTTTTTGAGCTTCCAGTGCCGGGGTACTGAGCGACCGCTAAGGCAGGTCCTATCCGCTCCAGTATGGAGCGTGCTATAAGGAGGCGCAGAGGGAAGACACGGTGTATTTTCCCCTGCCTCCCTTTCACATCTGTTAGATGGAGCTCCGAACCTATTTTTTCTCTACACTCCTTAACTCTCTGCTTGCCAGGGTTCTCCCCTCCCCTCTCTCCACTTCCACTCTCATTCCAATCCCGCCCTGGTCTCTCCGGGCCTTCCAAAAGACTTTTAATCACACCGAATATCAGGAAATCTAAATCCTCCAGCTCCCCGGGGCATTGTTGTTCATAAGCGGTCATTTGTTCTCCGACCGCTCCCCATCTTTCTCTTGATATTCCGGTCTGCTCCAGCCAGGGAGAGACCTTCCAAATCCTTTTACAAAATTCTCGGAGGTCGTTTAACTCTATAGTGACCCCCGCCTCCCTGCA
This sequence comes from Notamacropus eugenii, assembly GCF_028372415.1. Taxonomy (NCBI): domain Eukaryota; kingdom Metazoa; phylum Chordata; class Mammalia; order Diprotodontia; family Macropodidae; genus Notamacropus; species Notamacropus eugenii. The sequence goes on along the minus strand of NC_092872.1, from coordinate 184,497,107 downwards.
TTCCCTGTAAAGTATCTTAGCCCAGACTTCCTGTTCCTCTGGCTTTATTACTGGCAATTGATTCCCCATCCCTGCCCTTTTCCCATGGGTGTGGGAAGCTACTCACTCTTTCTCTCCTTCCGAATCTAGGATTCGGGACTCACGTCTTTCACAGCCCCTTCCGGGTGTCCCAACCACCCAGGATATCTGCGCCTGTCCCTGTTTGGAATGCGCCAACTGCCAGGCCTAGAGGCCTGAAGGCTACTCGAGTCTTACCTTACCTATCGCAGGTCTTCGGCTGGCCAAACCGGATAAATGTATGAGAGAAGAGACTTTCCGGAGTCGAACAAGGGTTAGGCTTCGTTCAGGGTCCTGGTTACGTGTGCAGGGGGAACTCTTCCTTAGGAGAGAGAGAGAAATCTCCCAAGGAGGCAAAGATCTTACAGTAAGAGAATGAAAGCAGAAGTGGAAGTGGGGAGAGAGGGGGGAGGGAAGAAAGAAGAGAGGAAAAGGGGCCTTCTGTCCTGTAAGGGCCCCTCAGCGCTAAGAGAGCCTTCGGGCTTTCCTGACCCTACTTAAGCTCTCCTGCCATATCGTTTGCACCTCAATACCGTGCCTGTTAGATAACAATAGGTGTGCCCAGATATGGGCCAGTCTCGAGGGCGGGGATCCTCTCTCCCATCACGTTCTCACGGGAAGAGGCGTAAATACACGAGATCTCACTCCTCAATTGCCTGCTGTTTCCTGGGGGGCCTCATGAGAACTCTAAGGTTTAGAAGCTCTCACCTTTACCCGCCTGAGACTGTCCACATGGAACTGAGCTTACACCCCCAACAGGGTTTTTTTTTGGATGACTGGGAGCTGAGAATGGTTTTTACATTTTAAAAAAATAATAAGACTTCATTTACAAATGTAAAAAGCATTCTTAACTTGAAGGGTGCAACAAACAGATAAGGCAGGATGCATTTGGCCCTTAGGCAATAAATTATTTCAACAGTCCCTCAAATTCATCTTTTATTTTCCCTAATCTAAACCTAGAAATGAAGTGTTCTCCCTCCTGTTTTGTTGTTGTTTGTTTCTTTCATTTTTCTGGGAAGGAAAGCAAAATACTCTGTGATTTGTTGCTTAAGATAAGTAATATATGAAAGTTTTCAGTTGTTCTATATGCAGTCATGATTTGCTCATTTTTGTGGTTTACTGCATCTGCAATGAAGCATTGTCAGTAGATTTTGCATTGACATTTCTGATATGCATATATGGATATATAGGTATATATTTCTGATTTGGGTTGTTGAACATGAAAAAAGTGTTTATACTCACTTCTCTGTCCTCTCAGTAAGGCATGCAACTCCAGTTAAGACTAGCCTATAACCCTATGCTGCTCTGTCTGTTTTTTAGATTTAGAGGAACAGTTTCTTCATTCTTCCTGAGGTGATAACCTAATGTATACTATTTTCATTCAAAGTGGTCAACATTTCAGTGATCTTGCCAGGTCTTTATAGCTATTGTAGTGAGTTCATGGCATCCAGAATCCCTGTGGTTTATCTGGCTAGCTACCATTACTATATTTGCTGTTTTCCTCACACACACACACACACACACACACACACACACACACACACACACCCGTGCCATGAACGATGGGATGGACTTTGAGAGAGGTTGTTATTATTTTATTCTCATTATTAATACTAAAAGTAATCATGAAAGTCATCTTACATCTTGATTCCCTATCATATAAAGGGAAATACATGTCATGGTCCTGCCCTTGAGAAGTTCATAGTCACAGTGGGGAAATCATATAGACACATACATGAAATTATCTGAAGGCAATAAAAAAAAAAAAACAGATTATCACATAAGCGCATAATAAAAACTATTTTCCTAGCACATAAAAATTTTAAATATAACCAAATACAACTGCAGCACTTCTAAACCCATTCCACCCCTCAAAATACAATCATGAACAATACAAAGGGTATGTTTTCAGAGAGAGGTCAATAACCGACTTTTTAAGTTGTTTTGTTTACCCCAGCCAAACAAGAAAATCTGAAGAGCTTAAGCTGTGTAGTGTACTATCTGGGAATTCTGAAATTCCAAAATGAAAAGGAAGTAGATTACTTCTCTTTAAGTAAAAAGAAGCAATATGAGGTCTGAATTGGAAGTCAGAGGACTTGGTTTTGAAGCATATCTTTCCTACTTATTATCTTTATTATTTAGAGCAAACAATCAATCAATCAATTAATTGATAAAGCACTTATTAGATGCCAGGGACTCTGCCAGGTGTAAGAGACAGAAATACAAAAAAATAAAAAACAAAAAACACTGCCTACTCTAAAAATAATTACTTGCTTTTTAAAAATATTTTTATTTCATTAAAAATTTTACAATTACATTAAAAAACCATTCTTTTTGAAAATTTTTGCATTCCAATTCTCTCCCTCCTTCTTAAGAAGACAAGCATACATGTGAAGTCCTCAAAAATAAATTTAAAAAATTATCCAGTTGCAAAAAGAAAGCACATACAGAAAAAGAAAAAAGAAAGAAAAAAATTTTTTAAGTATATTCCATTAGTTCTCCCTCTGAAGGCAGATAACATTTTTATCATGGAACCTGTGGAAATGTCTTGGATCATTGTCCTTGATTGTAGTAGCTACATCTTTCACAAATGATCATCATTACAACATTGCTGTTACTGTGTACAATGTTCTCTTGGTTCTGCTCACTTCACTTTCAATCAGTTCATAAAAGACTTCCCAGGTTTTTCTGAAACCATCCTGCTCATCATTTCTTATAACACCATGGGATTACATCACAATCATATTCAACAACTTGTTCAGTCATTCCCCAGTTGATTGGGATTTCCTGAATTTCAAATTCTTTGCCTCCACAAGAAGAACTGCTATAAAAATATTATAAAATATTTTTAAAATATAAAAAAAATTAAAAATCTCTTTGAGATGCAGACCTAATAATGGTATTGTTGGATCAAAGAATATACACAATTTTATAGTCCTTTGAGCATATTTCTAAATTGTTCTCCAGAATGATTGGACCAGTTACAAGTCTATTGACAGCACATTAGCATCCCCATTTTTCCACATCTCTTCCAGCATTTTTCATTTGATTTAGAGTGATTATTTCTAATAGGGGAGACAACACACACACACACACACATATCCCCTCTGGGGTCTAGTTTATTAATCAGTAAGTTTAGATCATTAACCTAGATGACCTCTAATTTCCCTTCCATCTGTAAATCTATGATCACATGATCCTAAAGACAGAATGTGAAATAGTATTATGACTAGTCCAAATACAGATTAAACTACATAACCATTGAGGTACCTTCTAATTCTATGATACTATGATCTGTGGTTAAAGGTTAAACTTAAATATTCAACCTCAAACTTTCTTAACAAACATTGCTCAGAATTCCATTCATTAAGTTGATCTAGCATCAGAACAAAGAGATTTTAAAATACGGAACTAAAGAGAGGCAGCATGATATAATTTTTAGGGAACTAGACTGTGGAATCAGGAAGACCTGGACTCAAATCTTTCTCCACTTATTAGCTCTGTGACTCCAAGCCAGTCATTTCACTTCTCTGGGCCTCAGTTTCCTCGTCTTTAAAATAAGCAGGTTGGACTAAATGACTTCTAAGTTTCTTTCTAGCTCTAGAAGAGGAAGGCAGGCAGGAAAGAAAGAAGGAAGGGAAAAAGGAAGGGGAAAAAGAAAGAAGGAAGGAAGGAAGCTAGCAGGAGAAAAGAATAAATTAAAAAGAAAGGAGATAAATTATAGAAAGAAAGTGATTATGTGGGGGGAGGGGATGAGAGGAAGGTCTTCTGAGAGGAGACACAGCTAGACCAGTGCAGCTAGAGCTGCAATACCTTGAATTGTTTTAGTTGAATCTCTATCTTCTAGTAGAACTCGTTTTAAAAATTCAGTCTCATATTTCCCTTCAGACATCCCAGAGCAAAATCTTATAGCCAGCACTGACCTGATCACTAGGATCTGACACAGGGTTTTTAATACGGCACCACTCATACAAGAGTATTTTTCAAACAGCATGGAAGGTTTGGCTCAGGGGAAAGCTCTTGTAGGAAACCTTTAGCCCCATAGGCCACCTCTTAAATTCTGTGCAGTAGAGGACAACAGGGCCTCTTATTATCAGTGTCCTTGGAAATGAATTCATGGGTTCTGGGCAACCCTAGTTAGTGATATTCAAGCTCACAACCACAAGCCAAATTGTACAAATCAGCACAAAGACCAAAGACTGAATAAGCCATGACATGTGATTTCTGTTCTCAGTTCTGCCTCAAGCTCACTTATGGAACCTTGGAAAAATTCTTACCTTCTCTCAGAGCTCAGATTCTTCACTTATAAAATTGATAGAATTGGGAGTCTACATAACTTTTAAGGTCGCATCTTAGGAACTAGCTACATGGCACAGCAGATAGTGCATTCTAGAAGACCTGAGATCAAATCCAGCCTGAGATACATACTAGTATCTACCTTGTTTTGAGGATCAAAGAGGTAATATTTGCACAGTACCTGGAACATAGTAATTATTATATAAGTGATTATTCTTTACCTTTCCCTCCTTTCCCCATGAAATACCAAGGTTTTCTGGGGTTTTTTTATTTTGTTTTGAAAGGAAAGCTAGTCTAAAGGAAACCTCAATAGGAGCACAAAAACTGTGATTTTACAGGGAATGTTTGTTAACTCTAATACAGTTCAGGAATCAATTAATGTAAGACAATTTTGTCATTAAGCATTAATGAATTGCCATGCCAAGTACTGTACAGTGTTGAGGATCAAAGACAAGGGTAAACCACTACCACCTATTCTCAAGGAGATTACAAACACACACATACACACATACACACACACATACACACACATATACATATACATATGTGTGAGTGTGAGTGAGTAGAGAGAGATATGCTAGTGACTGAGTGTCCAGCAAAGGCTTTAGGTAAAAGTGTTTAAGAGGCTGCTAGGTGAGGTAGGGGAAAAAATAGAATCAAAAATTTAACTTCAAATATTGCCTCAGACAGCTATATTACCTTGACCAAGTCACTTAATTTCTGGCTGCCTCAGTTTCCTCATCTCTGGAATAGAAATAGTAGCATCTACCACACAGGATTATAGTGACTACTGAATGGGATACCATATACAAAGCCCTTTGCAATGTACTATTTCAGTGCTCAACACTTTGAGCTCAGTATTCAAGTAAAAGTGTAATTCCAAGAGCTGGAGGTGAGGAAAAAGGGTATTCTAGCCATAGAAGATAGTCATTGTGATGCCACAGAGACAGGAGATAAAGGACTATGTGTAGAGTACTATTCTGGATCATAGAATATGTGGAGGGAAGTAATATTAAACAAGATTGGAAAAGGTAAGTAGATATCAAGTAGAAAGATTTATATTTAATCTTGTAAGGTAAAAGGGAGCTAATGAAGTTTATTGAGTAGGGAAAGACATTGTCAGAGCTGTATTTTAGGAGGAAGAAAACAACCTTTAATGGTTCTATAGAGATTGGATTTGAATGCAGAAAACCAAAGAGAAGACTATTCAAATAACTCTTGTGAGGATCTGAATTATAATTGTGCCTGTATGAGCGGAGAGGAGGGTATTTATATGAAAAAAGCATCAAGGGAATAGAAATTAATTAAGCTACATTTTGGGAGAGTGGTCAATTTTGTTGGAAAGGCAATGAAGTTAGTTTTGTACCTATTGAGTTTGAGATGTTGATGGGACATGTAATTCAAAATATCTAGTAAGCAGTTCATAGTATGGGGATAGAGTTCCACAGAAAGAATAGGGCTAGATAGATGGATTTGAGCATAGAAATAGTAACTGAACCCACAGGAGCTGATGTCACCAAGTTAGAGAGGATAGGGAGAAGACAAATAGACTCAGGACAGAATCTTGGTGGATACCCAGTAAGTGGATATCATGTGTCCCTGGAGGTCTGGGCCCTCATTGGCTAGTGCTCTCATTGTACTGTGCTATACATGGATGATAAATGAGCAAAGGAGACTGGGGAGTGGTGGTCAAACAAGTAAGATGAGAACTTGGAGGTATGCCTCTACTCTCTAGATGGATCAAGTGACAGAGAAGAAAAAAGGTTGAACCATAATCAGGCAAAGGTAGATAACAGTGGTACAGTGGAAAGAGTCCTAGGTATATTGTCAGAATTCCTGGGTCCTAATCCTGTCTCTGGTACTTGGCAGTTTTATACACTCAGGTAAGTCACATGACTTCACTGGTTCTCAATTTTCTCATCTTAAAATAAAATAAAGAATAAATTAAATAACTTAATATAAAATGTTTAAACTTGACAGTCTTCTAGGTCCCTCTGAGCTCTAAATCTAACTCCATTGACTTGATTAATAGACTTGTTGGGCTATAGTGACATAGGGCATGGATTGCTTCTTGCATATGGACTTCTGAAGGTACAGAGATTAGAGAAGTCATCTCACTTGTGGTGATTAACCTTTTTTTTTATTGAATGATTGCTCAAAGTCATGCAGATAATAGTAAATAATTTGATAATAACTAGTAAAGAAATGATTTAAAGCTAGGTCCTTTGGCTATAGTAAAAACTTAGTAGAGTGGAAGAAAAAAAATTAAAAGTCTGTTTGTGGTATTGAACTCTCCTCCCAATCTCAAGACTTGGAATTCAGGGATGAAGAACGCCAATTATACAGCCTGCAGGATGCCTACGTGGAAGTTAATAGAGTCAGGAGACCCACAACTGTTTTTTACTTTGTGAATGTGGTTAACAAGAGCAATTAATTCAGGGAATGGACAAGATCCCATCTTCACTGAAGTGATTGTCTTCTTGTCTCTACTACCACCTGTTAACACAAGCAAATCAAAAAGTGCTTAGTTGCTCTGTATGTGTTTGCCCATAAAAAGAATGTCTTTGTCACAGAATAGCCCACTTGTGCTCCAGTTGGAAGGAATGAAGGTGTTTTTCAGTAGTAACATTCTCTCTTCTTCCTTCCTAGTAATAACTACCAACTTCTAGAGTTCGTTTTCTGATGGGGACACTAACTGCTTCATAACGAACTGTCTTAATTAGATAGAAGGGTAGTAGCTTCTGTATTATTCTCCCTTGTCTGAGTTTTAAGAGAGAAATGAATTGGATACGGTAAGTATGTGTGGACAAATAAAACCAGCCTTATAGAAACAGGGGAATCTCATTGGGAACCATGGATTGCTAATGCTCATTAATCTTTTGGCTTATTAACTAGAAAAAAAATGGAAAAAAGGGACGAATTTTTAGCTTCTCCTGATTGGGTTTATAATTTACCTGGTGAAATGCAAACCACATGCTGCCCATGCAGTTGCTCTACAGTATCTGTGTTTTTACTATATATCATGAAAGATAGTATGGTATAGTGAGTAGGGTGCTGGATTGGTATCAATGTGACCTGCATTCAAAACGTGCCTTTCATACTTACTAGCTATGTGAGCATGGGTTATCAGGTCTCTCTGACCTTGTCTCTGTCTTGTGAGATTGTTAAGAAGCTGCAATTTTTAAAAATGTGGAGAATGCTTTGCAACCTGAATGTATCTCTTTAAACCTCAATTTCCATATCTATAAAATGGTGATGACAATACCTGCAGTTTTCCCAAGTCTCCAATAAGATATATGCCAAAGACTTTTTATGCTTTAGAACACTATAAAAATGTTAGGTTTATTGTCAAAAATTGACTATGGGTCAAATGCATTATTTGTAGTCATTTTGACTGATCTGCTTCTGGGAGAGATCCGTCTCTCTCCAACACTCTGAACCCATGGGATATGCATGATGGCTTTCAGTTTGAGGAATCCTACTATGTGCCCTATAGATGGACAAGCATCCCTGATTGATATCCCATTCTCCTATCTCAAACAGAGAGAAAAGTGGTTTCTCAATGTTAGCAACCATGACATTCTGCCTTTCAAGTCAGATCCTCTTGAAAGTTTCACAACTGTCAACTCAAATGGCAGAGTCTTAATTTTCCTTCCTTGGTATCTCATCACCGCTTCTCCTCTCTTTGCTGCTTATTTCTTCAAACCACCAGGGAAGTGTATTTGTATCACCACACATATCAGTAGCCCCCAGGTACAGGCAAAGAAGATCTGAGAATCTTCTTAGTGATGGTAGCATGACTTTGGACACTTAAGGACCAATGGTATATTTTGTTCATTGTATAGAACTTCTTTTATAAAGTATCTCCTTAAAGATGATTTAATTCTTTACATTTTGAGTAATTATTCCAAGGCTACTGAATAAGCATATCCTGGAATCATTTTCATTAGCTCCATCTCTGGAAATATATATGTATGTAAGAAGGTACTTATGCATATTTACATACATAAGCTTATATATATATATATATATATATATATATATATATACACATATATATATATATGTGTATATATATATATATATATATATATACACATATATATATATATTATACATGCATATATATGAATGCCTACCTAAGACTTCTCATTTGCATGGCTTTATATTATAGGCATATGTATAAGCATGTGCACATACAGTTATGTATAGTGGTACATTGGTACATATGTATATATAGCCTATGTAATTGGATGGCCTTTTATGAGTACATTGGTGTGTACATATTTATGCATGTATATTTGTATGTACTGTTCCTCCCTTGAATACAGGATAGTTAGATCTTAGGAATGAAGACTGACCTTTGCATTCTGGAGTTGTAACCTTTGTTGTTTCCAAATACATGTGTACGTGCACTGACACATTCCTGTAGAACCATACCCCTCTCAGTGTGTTAGGCCAAAGATGACTATATACATTAGTTCCTTTGTAAGGATGGGCAAGTAGATCAAAGTTACAAAGCCAAATCATTTACAATTCAGATATTGCTCTTATGCATAACCTCTCTATCCCTTTTGTTCATAGTTACTGTTGAACATTACCGCAGAAATTCTTCAAGTATTTAACTACAAAATACACTTGGTAAATAATGTCAGGAGATTAACTAAATGGCACGTAATTACTGCAGATTTAGAGTCTTGTAACAGAATATATTTTATCCATGATTAGAATGCTTACAGACTTCCCAAATCCATTTTCATACATTTGACAGTAAGCCATGGGAAAATTTAAACAGCCAACAAATGTTATTCAGAATTCATAATAACCCCAGTTTTGATTAACATATTTTTAAATGGCTCCAGTTCATGAAGCACCTAATTTGTTTCCTCTTTCCAGATACCCATCCCCACCCCTGAAGCACCCTATCCTGTTCTTCCTCATGAAGTTAAACACTACATAAGCCTGAACTTCAATTTGATTTCTAAGTTTGTCACAGGAAGGAGGTGCAGCGCATTCTGGCAAAGCCTCAAACAGGTCAATTAAGTAAAGCAATGAAGCAGAGAAAGGAATTTTAGAAGGAGCGGTTTTTTCTTTGTTCTTTCCTATATTTTATTTTTTTTAATTGGCACCAGGAAAAACTGTGACCACTTTTTGTTAGGAAGGGAAACAACCCAGTTAGTAATTACCTGTGTAGCTTTGAAATGTCACTGGGAAAATTCTCTCCATAACTGAGGTATAGTCATTGGTAGTCTCCGTGTCCATGATCAACCAAAAAAAGTCCTGTTAGGGGGGGCGGAGCCAAGATGGCGGAGTAGAAAGACGCACATACACATAGCTCTGAACCCACAACCCATAGAATGGCTACAGGGAAGTAACTCACGGCGAATTCCGCACCCAGAGGCCACGGAACATTGGAGCGAGGGAGATTTCTGTTCCAGAGAGACCTGCAAACCTCTCGCGGCCGGGTCCTTCGCTCTGCGGACTGGGCGCCGGGACTGGGAGCTGAGTGCAGCCCTGCCGCGGCCGCGGCACCGAGAGGAAAAGATCCGAGCAGGCTTCACAGACAGGATCTCCAGCGGCCACGCGGGTCCCTCCACCCACAGAGGGATCTGCAAACCTCTCGCAAAAGGTCCGTTGCGCTGCAGACACAAAGCCCAGCCCAGACCTGCTGCGGCCACGGCTGCGGCACCGAGAGAAACAGATCGGAGCAGGCTTCAGGGACGGGATCTCCAGCGGCCGCACAAGTCCCTCCACCCACAGGTGACAGGGGTGGGTGAGAGAGTCTCTTTGGCGGGTCGAGAGGGGAGTGGGGTGCTCCCATAATTCAGGCCCCCCCCCGGGAGGTAGAAGCTGAGAGGCGGCTGCAGACAGGGGCTCCCCAAGCGGGCGGGAGCCTGAATCCATTGCAGAAGGTCTGTGCATAAACCCCCTGAGGGAACTGAGCCTGAGAGGTGGCCCTGCCCCGACCTCAGCACCAGAACATAATCTCATACTGAATAGCAGCCCTGCACCCACCAAAAGCCCTGAGGCTGGAAGCAGCATTTGAATCTCAGACCACAAACACGGGCTGGGAGGATCAGGAGGTGAGGTGGGTGTGAGGAAAATATTCAGAGGTCAAGTCACTGGCTGGGAAAATGCCCAGAAAAGGGAAAAGAAATAAGACTATAGAAGGTTACTTTCTTGGCGAACAGGCATTTCCTCCCTTCCTTTCTGATGAGGAAGAACAATGCTTACCATCAGGCAAAGACACAGAAATCAAGGCTTCTGTGTCCCAGCCCACCCAATGGGCTCAGGCCATGGAAGAGCTCAAAAAGAATTTTGAAAATCAAGTTAGAGAGGTGGAGGAAAAGCTGGGAAGAGAAATGAGAGACATGAAGTCAAAGCATGAACAGCAGATCAGCTCCCTGCTAAGGGAGACCCAAAAAAATGTTGAAGAAATTAACACCTTGAAAACTAGCCTAACTCAAGTGGCAAAAGAGGTTCAAAAAGCCAATGAGGAGAAGAATGCTTTCAAAAGCAGAATTAGCCAAATGGAAAAGGAGATTCAAAAGCTCACTGAAGAAAATAGTTCTTTCAAAATTAGAATGGCACAGATGGAGGCTAATGACTTTATGCAAAACCAAGAAATCACAGAACAAAGAGAGAAGAATGGAAAAATGGAAGATAATGTGAAATATCTCATTGGAAAAACAACAGACCTGGAAAATAGATCCAGGAGAGACAATTTAAAAATTATGGGACTACCTGAAAGCCATGATCAAAAGAAGAGCCTAGACATCATCTTTCATGAAATTATCAAGGAAAACTGCCCTGAGATTCTAGAACCAGAGGGCAAAATAAATATTCAAGGAATCCACAGAACACCGCCTGAAAGAGATCCAAAAAGAGAAACTCCTAGGAACATTGTGGCCAAATTCCAGAGTTCCCAGGTCAAGGAGAAAATACTGCAGGCAGCTAGAAAGAAACAATTCAAGTATTGTGGAAATACAATCTGGATAACACAAGATCTAGCAGCCTCTACATTAAGGGATCGAAGGGCATGGAACAGTATATTCCAGAAGTCAAAGGAACTAGGACTAAAACCAGGAATCACCTACCCAGCAAAACTGACTATAATACTTCAGGGGAAAAAATGGTCTTTCAATGAAATAGAGGATTTTCAAGTATTCTTGATGAAAAGACCAGAGCTGAAAAAAAAATTTGACTTTCAAACACAAGAATGAAGAGAACCATGAAAAGGTGAACAGCAAAGTGAAGTCATAAGGGACTTACTAAAGCTGAACTGTTTACATTCCTACATGGAAAGACAATATTTGTAACTCTTGAAACATTTCAGTATCTGGGTACTGGGTGGGATTACACATGCACACACGCTCACATACATAGAGACAGAGTGCACAGAGTGAATTGAATAGGATGGGATCATATCTTTAAAACAAAATGAAATCAAGCAGTGAGAGAGAAATATATTGGGAAGAGAAAGGGAGAAATTGAATGGGGCAAATTATCTCTCATAAAAGAGGCAATCAAAAGACTCATTAGTGGAGGGATAAAGAGGGGAGGTGAGAGAAAAACATGAAGTCTACTCTCATCACATTCCACTAAAGAAAAGAATAAAGTGCACACTCATTTTGGTAGGAAAACCTATCTCACAATACAGGAAAGTGGGGGATAAGGGGACAAGCAGGGTGGGGGGGATGATAGAAGGGAGGGCATGAGGAGGAGAGTGCAATTCGAGGTCGACACTCATGGGGAGGGATAGGATCAAAAGAGAATAGAAGTAATGGGGGACAGGATAGGATGGAGGGAAATATAGTTAGTCCTATACAACACAACTATTATGGAAGTCATTTGCAAAACTACACAGATATGGCCTATATTGAATTGCTTGCCTTCCAAAGGCAAGGGGTGGGGAGGGAGGGAGGAAGAGAAGTTGGAACTCAAAGTGTTAGGATCAACTGTCGAGTAATGTTCTTGCCACTAGGAAATAAGAAAAACAGGTAAAGGGGTATAGAAAGCTATCTGCCCCTACAGGACAAAAGAGAAGATGGAGACAAGGGCAGTGAGGGATGATAGAAGAGAGAGCAAATTGGTCATAGGGGCAATTAGAATGCTTGGTGTTTGGGGGGGGAGGGGATAAAAGGGGAGAAAATTTGTAACCCAAAATTTTGTGAAAATGAATGTTAAAAGTTAAATAAATAAATTTAATAATAAAAAAAAATAAAGGAAAAAAAAATTAAAAAAATAAAAAAAAAAAAAGAAACATATTAAAAAAAAAAAAGTCCTGTTAGGTGCTTTCTGTGGATTTTTAAATCTAGCTGTCAAAAGGAGGAAAATGACAAAATAAAGATGGGAATATGTCTTTAGTGTATAAACCTCTATCCTTTGTTTTCCTTGGAAACAAACTTATATGTAGACTTTCTGTTACTAAAATGTACTTCATTTTAAAACAAAGAGGTTTCCTAGAAACTTGAGGCTCTAGGTGAAACACTAGATAGAAAGCTCTACTTGTAATAAGGAAGACCTGAGTTCAAATCCTGCCTCAGACCTACTAACTCTGTGACCATGAGAGCAACATAACCTCTGTCAACCTCAATTTTTATGTATCTATAAAAAGGAGGTAATAGTACCTACTTCATAGTTTTGTTGTAAAGATCAAATGAGGTTACATGTCAGGCATTTGAAAACCTTGAAGTGATCTACAAATGAGAGCTATTATGATTAAATCAAGAATTTTGTCTGTTTTGTAAACCAAATCATATTCCATATGTATTAGAAAAACTTCTAGCTAGAAAAGGATATAAATTGCTTCTGCTCAGGGACTGTTTCATACATGTCTTTATTTTTTTCATACTTTTGGTTGTTGATTTTAATGTAAAGGAAACTTGCAGTCATTTATTTTGTTAACAAGAATATCCTAATTTGTTTGTTGTATGTTAGACTTTCTAAAAGGTAGGATGCTCACACAGACACATGGATAGTTTCCCCACCATACAATCCCCATCACAAAAAGAAGCCTTTCCTTGCCTCCTTTCTACTTAAGCCAAGCCATGAGTGATTTGGAGGACAAAAATAACCTGGTTCACCTGCTAAACTAGTTTTCTTTTATGATAGCACTTTCTACTTTCCTCACTTATACCAAAATACTGAAATTGTCATTTCATTTTTTGATGTCTGTGAGCTTAAGGTCAGTAAGGAATGAGGTAGCTTTAAGCTGTTTTTCTTTTCTGTCACCTATACTAATCATATTATTTACAAAGGAGTAGCTAGGTGGTACAGTGGATAGAGCACCAGTGCAGGAGTCAGGAGGACCTGAGTTCAAATCTCACCTCAGACACTTGACATGCACTAGCTGTGTGACTTCGGGCAAGTCGCTTAACCCCAACTGCCTCATCCTGGGTCATCTCCAGTCATCCTGATGAATATCTGGTCACTGGATTCAGATGACTCTGGAGGAGAAGTAAGACTGGTGACCTGTACAGCCCTCACTCAAAACAAAGTCAAGCGCAAGTCATGTCATTATTTCTCTGATGGCATGGTCTCCTTCAGCAACAAAGGATGAATACACATTATTCACAAAACAATTAATGAAGAATATGCCTTCATTCTCCTCTTTGTCATTTAGAAAAAGGTACCACTGTAATAAAGGCCTAAATAAAGGGGTCACATGATCCAAGAATTCAGGGCGCAGTTGGCTCGATGCAAAACATATACTAGAATCTGGGACAAAGTTGAGTCTTAATCATCATTTGATAGATTCACTGTATTAAGAAGAAAAAAAAGAAAAAAATAACCTTATCTCTTTATTGGCCCAAATCCAGAAAAGAATGTGAACAGCTAACAGCAATACCAGCAGTGATAAAAGAAAATTATCATCAACCCCAGGACTACATTGTTCATGACAGCCTCCTCATCACCCACCCAGATTAAAAAAAAAAAAAGCAACCCCAAAGCAAAGGGGGTTGTGACTTTTTTGGCTTCATCAGCACCTTTTTATTGAGTGCTGAAAATATACAATGGACTGCCCAGGACCTGCCAACATTCAGGCCCTTTCTCTATAAGAGCTGACATTTCGAGAACATGTTTATAGAGATGACTGGATTTGGCACTGCTCACAGGTGTGACTAGCTCTATAGATGATCAGTCCCTTTAATCCCTTTGAAAATATCTGCATTTGAAGCTATTTTCCCTTTGAACATGGAACACTGATGAAAGAATTTCTGTTGTTGGTAACAGGAAAAACTGCCATTATATAACTTGAAAGCCCACCTGCACTTTAAAGTTGAAACCTGTGTCTGGCCTCTAAGAAAGAGAATTGCTCTGCTCTCCTTTGAGATAATCTCAAATTTCAAAAGTGAATAATTACAGAAAATCACAGTTCTGCCTTGCTGCATTTCCCATTTCTGTTTTCTCCTTGGCAAGACCTTGACATTATTGGAAAGGATGGGTATTCCTTCTTTGCACCCAAGTATGTGCATTCTTGGTATTCAGGATATGCCCATTCAAAGTGGCATTCTGCTTCTGGGGCTTTTAGAAAATTCATGGATCAAGTCTTCATCATTACAATATGGCAACCCAGCTATTGGTTAGTCCATGAATTAATCTTCTCCTCTGAAATCCCACAAATATTCATTATTGACTTTGAATTAATCATATACCATCTTGTTTGATATATTAATGTTTCAAGTGAATGTCTTGTATCCCCAGTATTATCAGAATCTTCTTGAGAAGAGACACTGGCCATAGTTAGCCTTTATGAAAATGTATTATGATACCCTTTGATAAAATGTAAGTTTCAGAAAGGCAAGAGCTTTTGTTATTTTTGTTTTTGTATCATCAACCAGGTGCAAAGCAGCCCTGATAAAAAAAAAGTCTCTAGGGACAGTGCCTGGAACCTAGTAGGCATTTGATGAATGCTCATTAGCTAATTAATTGGTTGATTATTTCCCATATAATATCCACCAAGCTGCTGAGTATAAAATATCATTCTCAGTACATAAGTAGATGCATCAACTTGAAATATTCACTGAGGGAGGACTAGATCAGACAAGTATCCTAAAGTGTCCATGGATGATCATTGAAGGTTATCTACTTTCCAGTAAGATGGCTTTTGTATGCATGGTCATTGATAACTATACAGTTAGGCTATAGGTTCATAACAACTTGGACTAAGAGGTGTAAGATAATTTCAATGCTGTCAAACACACTCCCTCCCTTTGTCTATAGCAAAACTGAGACTTATACGTTACACCTCAAAAGCATGTGGGTAGAACAGAGATTCAAACACAACTTCTGAAAATAATTCCAATGCAATTTGATAGGCAAAAAATAAAGTTCTTTTATTTTGAAGAAATGAGGAGAATTTTATGTCATGGTTATGAGGCCTTCTCTTTTCTGTTCTATGCCTTGTGCCAGGAACTTGACTTTGGAGAGATAGGGTACTAGAGAAAATAAATCACTCCCCTGAAGAGAAGAAAATGGTTAGGGAACCTGAATCTACTCAACTGAGAAGATCTCCCCATTAATTCAGAAGAAATGGATCTTACCTCCAATTCAGATAATGAAAACTATTGGGGGAAAGGAAAATGACTAATTAAATCCACATTTCCGGTGGATGTCTGGCTAACTTGGCTATCTGCAGAGGGAGGAAGGCATAGAGGTCCCATATGCCTGCTCCAACAAAACCCAGAATTCAGGGTTTTTGATTTTGCGCTCATTGCATGGTGCCATTAACTCCGCTCCTAAGAAGCCATCAAAGAGACTCTTTATCCTCTACCTAAAAATCCTTGTGATCGAGAACATCTTATATCATTTAACTCACTTCCTTACCTACTCCCTTCACCTACTGTGGACTTTGTCTCCTAATTGTAACTCCCATATTAACAGCCACCTATTGGTCAGTGTTCTGACTGACCTTATAACAGCCTGTAGGTCAGGCTAACAATATACCATCTTCCCTATTTGGGGTGCAAAAGGATAAGCTTTTAAAGGTATGAATACCAGGTGTGGAACTTGCAACACATCTCTAAATTGTAGTTACCATATATGCAAACCTTAAGCTAATATCAGATAGGAAAGGTGCCAATATGAAGAATAAGTGAGTCCTAAAGTAGTGGCACTTTATCAAGTAAAATAACTGTTGAACACCCAGGTGGCAAAGTGTATTGAGTGCTAGGCCTAAAATTAGGAACTCCTGAGTTCAAATCCAACCTCAGACACTTACTATCTTTGTAACCCTGGGCAACTCAACTCAGTTACCTTCTGTTGACCTCTGTTTCCTTAACTGTAAAATGGGGATAATAACAGCACCCACCTTGAAAGTTTGTTGTGAGGATTAGATAAGGTAAAATTTGTAAAATACTTATGACGATGTCTAGCTAGCTAACTAGTAGAAATGATCGTTCTCATAGTAACACACAGCCTTTCTCAATCAGTTTAAACTGAGGCAGATTGAAATTGGAGACAGGTGTGAAGAGGAAACTAATGGACTGGAAGAAAAAGAAGGTAGTAACAAAGCAAGTAGGCAAGCAAGTTCACATAAAGATTTCCAAGATAAAAAGGACCAATGGACTTCAAGCAAATTAAGAGGGATTAGCAAGCATGGTGCTTACATGAAACATAGGATAATATTGGGAGGCTAGAGGCAGACATTATCTGTGGGTGGGGAACCTGCAGCCTTGAGGTTACATGTGGCCTTCTAGGTTCTTGGGTGCATCCTTTTAACTGAGTTCAAGTTTTATGGAACAATTCTTTTGACTAAGGGGATTTGTTCTGTGAAATTTGGATTTGGTCAGAAGGTCACATTTGAGGACCGAGAGATCCTCAAGGTATGGCCTCAAGGCTACAAGTATCCCACCCCTGGTCTCTGTAAATAATAAGTGGGACTTTGACCTAGTCTTTCAGGACTTGGGTTCAAATCCTATTTGTGACATTTACTCTCTTTGTGACCATGGGCAAGTCATTTCAATTCTCTGAGACTAGGTTTCCTCATCTGTAAAATGGGTGTAATGATACCAGTAAGTTTGCTATGGGACTCGGATGATATAAGTATGTGAGATGCTTTATAAAGTTTTATGTATTACATAAATGTTAGTTATCATTGTATCAAGGCAGAAACAATTTAGGATTAGATACAGCACATCATCAGATTGCTGGGCAGTTGAGTTATAGCAACAGAGCTTTGGCTGTAGGATTTAAAGGATTGCTAATGCCAATGAAGAAAGCTGCCCTACATACAGGCTGCAAATTGTCTCAACTTTAAAGGAGAGTTCTCTGATTCAAAGTTAGAGGGAAACAAAATGTCACCTAGACTACTGTGTGGCTTCCCCAAAGTGGGTTCTACTTCAAGGTACAGGGATGGAGTATTTGTCTGTGGCCTCATATCTTCCTGACTAATGCTTGTATCAGCCACCTGCCCTGACCACTATATTTTCTTGACTTTGAATTCTGCCTATACTGGCCATCTGCCCTATTGAGTCCCAGCATGACAACCTGGTTATCTGGGATGATTTAAGAAATTGCACAAGTTTTCACTATCTGCTGTGAGCTGGAATTGTTTGCATGAGAACTAAAAGGATCCCTGCAGTATGTTAAATATAACCCCTAAATCGTCCTTCTGCATAGTGTCACACAATGAATGTGTCATTTCTGCTCTCTGCCCCCTTCACTTTCTAGTGAATCCCCTAATTTGTGTACATTTTCTATTGATGTTTCTAGGCACCTGCTGTTTTTCTCCAGGAGAATGTAAGCTTATTGAAGGCAGGATCTGATTTTGTTCTTTTCTTTGTGTTCTCCATAGCTGAATCCATTTCCTGCCACTTAGTGGTTACTTAACAGTTCTTATTCAATAAGTCATCAAACAATGAACAAGCAGTTGTTAAGTGCCTAGTACGTGCCCAGACCTCTGCTAGGCTCCATCCATACAAAGGAAAACAGCAAAATAACTAGGGCCTTCAACGACCTTATATTCTACTGCAGTGGAACTGTGTATAAACTTATGAGTCAATAAAAAGAGACAAAGGGCAAAAGATAGAATAACCCCTGCTCTCAAGGAATTTACATTCTTTTTTGGAAGACAGCATGTACATAAGTACTTACAGATTAAATATCCAGTATTTACAGAGACCAAGGACATTTGCAGCTGAGGGAGTTGGCAGAGTTGGGGCAGGAAAAGTTTCTTTTAGATAGTCATGCTTGGGAGGTCAAAAGAGCTATGATTAAAAACAAGAATCACCTACCCAGCAAAATTGAGTGTAATCCATAAGAGGGAACAATTAACATTCAGTGAGGTACAGGAATTTAATGTATTCTTGAGAAAAAAACAGAGCTAAATAGAAATTTGACTTTCAAATAGAAGACTCAAGAGAAGCATGAAAAGGCAAACAGGAAAGAGAAATCATAAGGAGTTGATTAAAGTTAAACTGTTTACATTTCTCCATGAAAAGATGATATTTATAACTCATAAGACCTTTTTCATTATTACCATGGTTAGAAGGAATATATATAGACAGAGAGCACAGTTGTGAGTTGAATAAGAATGGATAATATCTAAAAAATAAAATTAAGGGGTAAGAGAGAGAAATGCACTGGATGATGGAGAAAGAGAGAGGTAGAATGGAATAAATTATCTCAAATAAAGAGGCAAGATAAAGCTTTTACAATGGAGGGGAAGAGGGGGCAGGTGAAAGGGAATGAGTGAATCTTACTCTCATCAAATTGGGCTTAAGGAGGTGATAATATGAACAATCAACTGGGTATGGAAATCTATTTAACCTTACAGGAAATTAGCGGGGAAGGGAATAAGAGAGGGAGAAACAGGAAAGGAGGGCAGATTGGGAAGGGAATAATCAGAAGCAAATGCTTTTGAGGAGGGACAGGGTCAAAGTAGAGAATGGAATAAATGGGGCAGGATAGGATGGAGGGAAATATAGTTAGTCTTTCACAACATGGCCATTATTGGAAGTGTTTTGCATGACTATACATATATAACCAATATCAAATTGCTTGCCTTCTCAATGAGGGTGGATAAGGAAGGAGGAAGGGAGAGAATTTGGAACTCAAAGTTTTAAAAATTAAAGTTAAAAACTGTTTTTACATGCAACTGGGAAATGAGATACATAGGCAATGAGGTATAGAAATCTATCTTAGCCTACAGAAAAATAGAAAGGATGGGATTAAGAAGAAGGGGGGGGTGAAAAGGGATAAGAGATGGGAGGACAGATTGGGGGAAGGGATAGTTAAAAGCAAACCATTTTTGAAGAGGACCAGGGGTGAAAGGAGAGAAAGGATAGAATAAATAGGGAAGGGGAATTGGATGGAGGGAAATATAGTTAGCAATAGTAACTGTGAATAAAGAAAAATTGAAACAAGTTCCTCTGATAGAGGCCTCATTTCTCTAACATATAGAGAACTGTATCAAATTTATAAAAATAAGTGTCATTCCCCAATTGATAAATGTTCAAAAGATATAATCAGTTTTCAGATGAAGTAATTAAAGCTACCTATAGCCATATGAAAAAATATTCTAACTCACCATTGATTGGAGAAATGAAAGTTAAAACATTTTTGAGATACTGCTTCATATATATTGGATTAGATAATAGAATAGAAAAAGTAAATGACAAATTTTAGAGGGGATGTGGGAAAAATGAGACATTTATGTATTGTTGTTGGAATTGTGAATTGATTAAACCATACTATAAAGCAGGTTGGAACTATGCCTAAAGGGCTATAAAACTACGCATACCCTTTGATATAGTAATACATCTCCTAGGTTTGTATCCCAAAAAATATTAAAAAATAGGAAAAGTACCTATATGTACAAAAATATTTATACTGGTTCTATTCAGGGGGTAAGGAATTTAGAAATTTAGGGGATAAACATCAATTGGGGAATGGCTGAATAAGTTGTGGTGTGTAGTTATGATGGAATACTATTTTACTATAAGAAATGATGAGCAGGATGCTCTCAGAAAAAAAAGAAACATAGGAAGACTTATAGGGCTTGATGCAAAGTAAAAAAAAGATACTTGAAGTATCTTTAAAAGGAAGAAGATTCTGTAAGGGGGAGGTAAAAAGAGTGTATATACCAGGCATGAGACAGACAGTGAAAAGGGTCTGAGACAAGACATGTAGTATCATCATATGTGAAGAAAAGTTAGATGACCAATTTCAATGAACTGTACAATATAGGAATAAGGAGGCTGGGTTTGACTTGAGAAAGGCTTTAAAAGACAAAGAGGGGAGTACATGTTTTATTCTAGAGATATTAGGGGACCACAAAGGTGTATTGAGAAGGATGTTTCATTTGTGGGGTGAGGGAAGAATGAATGGAAATTTTAAGCAGTATAATACAAACGATGATACCCTCTAAAATTAGAATTTAGCATTATAATGGGCAAACACCAAAAGGATAGTTTGCATATCCAGACAAAATAACAACAAAATTCATTTGAATGAATCTGAAAAGAACCTCAAAAGAAATAATGGGGGAAATAGGAATGAGGGGTGAATACAATGTTAGACCTCAAATTAGACAATAAAGCCAAGGGAAAGCTATTGAACCCTGAGGCATCTCTTCCACTTTTGTAATTGTCAGGAAGTCTTCTCTGAACTTGAGTCTAAATTTCTTTCTACTGGGCAGTGCCAAGATGGCTGAGTAGAAAGACAGTCATATGCTGTAGCTCTACCCCCAAAGCACATAAAATACCTGTAAAAATGACTCTAAACAAATTCTAGAGCAGAAGAAGCCACAAAACAACAGAGTGAAAGTGATTTCCAGCCCAAGACAGCTTGGAAGGCCAACAGGAAAAGTCTACGACACTGAGTTCATAGTGGAGAGCAGACCAGCCTTGCCCATGCCCCTCAGCACAGACAGAACTGGAGGAGGATTAAGGACTCAGAATCATGAGTAGCATCTGTGATTCCCAGATTTCTAAACCCATGAACACCAAAGACAGCTTCAAAGGTCAGTGATAAAGCACTTTCACTTGGGAGAGAGGGGAGTAGGTTCCAGCACCAACCCCCACCCTGGACCCAGGGCAGCAGCAGCCACTGAAGGAGCAGCATCCATTTTGGAGACCTCCACCTAAGACTCTGGGGTAATCAAACTGTTGATCTGGGTCTCATTCCTAAGTGGCAGGCACGGGGTGAGAAGGAGTACTGGCATAATGGAACTGGTGGTGACTGGGGAGAGGGAACCCTACTCACAGTTCCAGGCAGAAAAGTTTGTGATTGCTCCCAGACCAGAGCATAGGCCAGGAGAGGAATAAAGTCCTCTCCCTTGAATGTGCCACCTTGGAGGAACTGAGAACTTAGAGGTCCCTAGAGTATACTCTCTACTTGAAAAAGGACTCAAAAGTCAAGGAATTGACTGGAAAAATGCCAGAAAGAAGGGAAAAAATAATACTATAGAAAGTTTCTTTCCTGGTGAAAAGTTATTTTCTTCTATCCTTTTGGATGAGAAAGAACAAAACATACTAACATAAGAAGACATAAAAGTCAAGGCTTCTGCATCCAAAACCTCCAAAAAATATACAATGGTCTCAGGCAATGGAAGAGCTCAAAAAGAATTTTTAAAATCAAGTAAGAGAGGTGGAGAAAAAATTGGGAAAGGAAATGAGAGTGATGTAAGAAAATCATGAAAAGTTAGTCAACAGCTTGCTAAAGGAGATGCTAAAAATTGCTGAAGAAAACAACACCTTTAAAAATAGACTAACCCAAATGACAAAAGAGGTCCAAAAAGCCAATGAGGAGAAGCATGCTTTCAAAAGCAGAATTAACCAAATGGAAAAGGAGGTTCAAAAGTTCACTGAAGAAAATAGTTCTTTAAAAAATTAGTATAGAGCAGATGGAAGCTAATGACTTTATGAGAAACCAAGAAATTACAGAAAAATAACAAAAGAATGAAAAAATAGAAGACAATGTGAAATATCTCATTGGAAAAACAAGTGACGTGGAAAACAGATCCAGGAGAAACAATTTAAAAATTATGGGACTACTGGAAAGTCATGATCAAAAGAAGATTCTAGATATCATCTTTCATGAAATTGTCAAGGAAAACTGCCCTGATATTCTAGAACCAGGGGGTAAAATAAATATTGAAAGAATCCACCAATCATCTCCTTAAAGAGATCAAAATAGAAAAACTCCTAACAATGCTGTAGCCAAATTCCAGAGTTCCCAGGTCAAGGAGAAAATATTGCAAGCAGTTAGAAAGAAACAATTTGAGTATTGTGGAAATATAATCAGGATAACACAAGATGTAGCAGCTTCTGCATTAAGGGATCAAAGGGCTTGGAATATGATATTCCACAAGTCAAAGGATCTGGGATTATAACCAAGAATTACCTGCCCAACAAAACTGAGTATAAAACTTCAGGAGAAAAAATCGTCATTCAATGAAATAGAGGACTTTGAAGCATTTTTTTTTCATCCTTTGGACACTTCTATTTTCTTTCTTCTTTAAAAACTTTTTATTTCTTTTTAATTTTCAACATTCAATTCCACAAGATTTTGAGTTCCAAATTTTCTCCCCATCTCTCCCCTTGCTCCACCCCAAGACACCGTGCATTCTTATTGTCTTTTCCTCCAGTCTGCCCTCTCTACTATCACATCCTTCCCTTCCCTTACACTCATCTCATCTCTTCTTTTGTAGGGAAAAATAGATTTCTATACTCCATTACCTGTATTTGTTATTTCCCAGTTGCATGAAAAACAATTCTCAGCATTCGTTTCTTAAATTTTGAATTCCAGCTTCTCTCCCTTCCTCCCTCCCAACACATCCCCACTGAGAAGTCAAGCAATTCAATACAGGCTACACATGTGTAGTTATGCTAAAGAATTCCATATTAGTCATGTTGTGAAAGACTAACTATATTTCACTCCATCCTGTCCTGTCCCCCATCTATTTTATTCTCTCTTTTGTCCTTGTCTCTCCCCAAAAGGGTTTACTTCTAATTATTCCTTCCTTCCATTTACCCTCCTTTCTATCATCCTCCTAAAACCCCATTTATCCTCTTCTCCCCCAATTTCCTGGAGTGTAAGAAAGATTTTATACCAAATTGAGTGTGCATGTTATTCCCTCCTTCAGCCAAATGTAATGAGAGTAAGCTTCACTTTTTCCCTCTCACTTCCTCCCATTTCCCCTCCATTGCAAAAACTTTTTCTTGTGTTTTTTTTTTATGAGATGATTTGCTCCATTTCTCCCTTTCTCCTTCCAATATATTTCTATCTCAACCATTAATTTAATTTTTTAGATATCCCTTCCTACTCAACTCACCCTGTGCCCTCTGTCTATATGTATAAAATCCCTCCAAGTACCCAAATACTGAAAAAATATCAAAAATTACAAATATGATCTTTCCATGTAGGAAAGTAAACACTTAAACTTTAGTAGGTTCCTTATGATACCTCTTCATACTACTCTAGATTCTTGTGTTTGAAAGTCAAATTTTCTATTCAACTCTGGTCTTTTCATCAAGAATGCTTGAAAGTTCTATTTTTCTTTGAATGACCATTTTTTCTCTGAAATATTATACTCAGTTTTGCTGAATAGGTGATTCTTGGTTTTAATCTTAGTTCCTTTGACTTCTGGAATATCACATTCCAAGCCCTTCGATCCCTTAATGTAGAAGCTACCAGATTCTGTGTTATCTTGATTGTATTTCTACACTACTTGAAATGTTTCTGGCTGCTTGCACCATTTTCTCCTTGACCTGGGAACTCTGGAATTTGGCTACAATATTCCTAGGAGTTTTTCTTTTCAGATCTCTTTCAGGAGGTGATCAGGAGATTCTTTAAATATTTATTTTACCCTCTGGTTCCAGAATATCATGGCAGTTTTTCTTGACAATTGCATGAAAGATGATGTCTAGGCTCTTCTTTTGATCATGACTTTCAGTTAGTCCCATAATTTTTAAATTGTCTCTCCTGGATATATTTTCCATGTCAGTTGTTTTTCCAATGAGATATTTCACTTGTCTTCTATTCTTTCATTCTTTAGGTTTTGTTTTGAAATTTCTTGGTTTCTCATAAAGTCATTAGCCTCCATCAGTTCCATTCTAATTTTTAAAGAACTATTTTCTTCAGTGAGATTTTGAACCTCCTTTTCCATTTAGCTAATTCTACTTTTGAAAGCATGCTTCTCCTCATTGACTTTTTGGACCTCTTTTGTCATTTGGGTTAGTCTATTTTTAAAGGTGCTGTTTTCTTCAGCATTTTTTGGCATCTCCTTTAGCAAGCTGTTGACTAGCTTTTCATAATTTTCTTACATCACTCTCATTTCCCTTCCCAATTTTTTTCTCCACTTTTCTTACTTGATTTTCAAAACCCTTTTTGAGCTTTGAGACCATGGCTCTGAACCTGGTGTGATATACCTTCCTGTCAGCCTTCCAGGCTGTCTTGGGCTGGAAATCTCTTTTACTCTGTCATTTTGTGACTTCTGCTGCTCTAGAATTTCTTAAAGTCATTTTTAGAGGTATTATATGGGCTTTGGGAAGAGAGGTACAGCAGGTCAGTCCTTCTACTCCACCATCTTGGCTCCACCCCACTTTCAAGCACTCTTAATATAAAGACCAGAGCCGAGTAGAAAATTTGACTTTCAAACACAAGAATCAAGAGAAGCATGGAAAGGTAAACAGGATAGAGAAATTATAAGGGACTTACTAAAGCTGAACTATTTACATTTCTACATGGAAAGATAATATTTGTAACTCTTGAGACTTTCTCAGTATTTGGGTAATTGGAGGGATTATATACGTATAGACAGAGGGCAGAGGGTGAATTGAATAGGAACGGATGATATCTAAAAAAGAAAATTAAGAAGTGAGAAAGGAACATGTTGGGAGGAGAAACAGAGAAATGAAATGGAGCAAAATATCTCTCATAAAAGAGGCAATAAAAAGCTTTTAATGGAAGAGAAAAAGGAGGAGGTGAGAAGGAAAAAGTGAAGCTTACTCATCACATTTGGCATAACTAGGGGATAATATGCACACTTAATTTGGTATGAAAATCTATCATACACTGTAGCGAAGTAGGGAAGAAGGGAATAAGTGGGGTGTGGGGGATAACAGAAAGGAAGGCAAATGGGATGAGATAGTAAATAGAAATAAACACTTTTGGGGAGAGACAAAGTCAAAATACAATAGAATAAATAGGGGGCAGGATAGGATGGAGGGAAATAGAGTCTTTCACAAAATAACTATTATGGAAATCTTTTGCAAAACTATACACACACACATACACATACACATACACACACGCGCACACGCACACACATATACACATGCACACACACACACACATGCGTGCGCACACACACACACACATATATATATATGTGTATATATATATATGCATATATATATACATATATATATATGTATATATATATATACACATATATATATATGTATATATATATATATATATATATATGTTTTGAATTGCTTGCCTTCTCAGTGAGGATGAGTGGGGAGGGAGGATGGGATAGAAGGTGAAGCTCAAAGTTTTAGGAACAAATGTTGAGAACTCTTTTTACATGCAACTGGGAAATAAGAAATACAGTTAATAGGGTATAGAAATCTATCTTGTCTTGCAAGAAAAGAGAAAAGATGGACATAAAGGAAGGGAGGGGTGTAATAGAAGGGAAGGCAGATTAGAGTAAGGGGTAATCAGAATGTACATTATCTTGGAGTCAGGGGAGGGGAGAGATGGGAAAAATTTTGGAACTCAAAATCTTATGGAAATGAATGTTGAAAACAAAAAATAATAAATAAATATATTTCTCTCTGCTTCCTCCCTCTTTTCTTTCTAGCTAAAGTGATCTGATCAAATAGCCATCATCAGTCTTTGGCCATTTTATAGGAATGGGTCTCCTTCAGCTGTCCATCAGTGTGTCATTCATGGCAGAGAGAATCCCTTTACAGGATCAAACAGATGTGCATAAGATTGGAATTGCTTTTAAATGCATGTCAATTTGCTGGTCTCTTGACACAGTATGCAATGGCTTCCTGCCTTTCATTTAATGCATGAAGCTCAGAGTGCTCTTGTGTAAGGATTGATGAGCTGTTGAATACTACTGAGTTAAAAGAATGCTGCCTCCATTTTACAGATGGATAGACACACAAATAGTCTGTGCAGAATCAACACCTGGCAAAGGTGTGCAGTTGGTAAGATTCCTTTTTAGTGAATGTCCATTAAATTCAGCAAAAATTTAGTAAATTGTTACTCTATGTGGACATTGTACTATACCATGGGAATAGGAACACAAAAATTAGATAGCTTGAGAGGAATATAGTAAGTACACAGGTTAGTAAATATATGAAATTTGAGAAAGGAAAGCGCAATAATGCCTTGAGGAGGATTAGAAGGGGGAGATCAGGACAGATTTTTGCAGGACAACATGCTCAAAATGAGCCTTGAAAGCCACTATGGATGCTAAGAGATAGAAAAAAGAAGCAAGTACATTCCAGACATCAGGCATGACCAGCACAAAGGCACAGAAAAGGGAGAGGGAATGTCAGTTTCAAGCAAGAGCTAAAATTCTAGTCTGCTGGGATAGTAAGCAAATGACATTAAACCATAAAAGTCAATGAGAAGCAGATTTTGGAGGGTTTTCAATACTAGGCTAAATAGTTTGTGTTTTCTTCTAGAGACAGAAGGGGTTTTGAGCAGGGGAAGGACATGATTATTCATATGTCTTCTAAATATAAATTTGGTGATAGACTTGAGATGTAAAGAACTAGGAAGCAGGAGAATTACAAAGAGGTTATTGAATAATTGATGAGGTTTCTAAGGGACATGCAAAGCGTGATGGCAAATTAACTTAAGCTGGTGGTCATGTGAGTTTTGTATATCTACCATATCTACCATCTTGTGTGAGAGAGAGAACATGGTGCATACTTCTCTAGCCAGGTGTTTCTCCCATATCTCATGCCTGCACAGCTTTATTCCTAGCTGGTAGGCAACCAATCCCAGCTAAACTACTATGTGATAGCAGTTTATGCTCTTTCCTCTAGCAAGGGTAGAATTACCATAGGAAAAGCAATTAAAGTCAAAAGAATGGCTCTCTAATGGAAGAATTTCAGAAAATTAAGATGACATTTTGGGAATATTGGTAGAGGCTAGAGACCCTCTCTAATACCTCTTACATCACACAATTCACAACAATTAAAAAGACTAGGTCTATTCAACATGACTAAGGTGAAAATGTATATAATAGGAATGTATGTGTAAAACCTATATAAGATGCATGCAGTCTTGGGGAGGGAGTAGGAAGAGAGGAGGAAAGGAGGGGGAGGGAGGGGGAAAAAATCTAAGATATATGGAAGTGATTGTAGAACACTGAAAACAAAATAATTTTCAAAAAGGCTAGGTCATGAGGATGGTGTTTGCAGTCAGCTATGACAAAAATGTTTGATCCTAGAAAATCTTCCCCTAAGACCTGGACTCTCACTTATCATTCACAAGTATAGCACTTCAACATATAGAAATCCTTCCAACCCCAGCTTATGAAGTATTTTACCTAACTGGCAAATATCCCCAATTACAAAGATGCTTTGCAGTCTCAAAACAGCACTGCAGGCCTGACATGAGGGGTTATGTAGTAAAGTTTTGGCTTCAGAGAATTAAATATTAACAAGTGAGCTGTCTCCATTAACAGTTGACAGTTCCCAGAACACTATTTGAAAAGTCTTCAAATTCAACTAAATCATCTTTTTCCCCACCTGGGTCAAACTCAGTCTAGTAATAATTGCCCATAAATATGGCTAGAAGCTGTTGAACAGAGTGTCAGCCTTCTACCCTGACAACCACAGGTGCACAAATAGAAAATTCAGGTTAATTGCTATGTGTGGTAGAAGAAAGGTTTGCATGGATCAAGCAAAGGACTGCTGTAAAAGTTTCTATGAGCCAAAATATAAGGCATGCCTGTAGAGGAAAGAAAGGAAGAACATTCATTTGACCTCTGATTGTTACATAGATGTTGCAAGGAGAATTAAAAAAAATATATTATGAATTAAACGATCAATAAATATGAACATTTTTGTATAGAACACATAAAGAGATGTATTTGAAATGAATAATCAGTTGAATGCAACTTATTTATTTGCAGTGTATGTGTGTGTGTGTGTGTGTGTGTGTGTGTGTGTGTGTGCACTCTAACTTGGTAATATCAACACCTAGATGGCAGAGTGGAAAAGTGCTGGAAATACACCCGAGTAGCTGTATGACCCTGAACTTACTTCTTTCAACCTCAATCTCCTTTTGAGACTGGTGACTTTGCCCAGCCCTCTGTCACTTAAATTCAATTCACTTGCATGTATTTGTCATGGCATCCCCTCCTTGATGTCATGGTCCTCTTTGAGAATGAGTAGCAACCTATGTGAGTAGTAGTAAGAGTTGTCCCACCGGGGACCCAACCAGAACTGGACAGCTGTACAACGCAGCTCCTCCTTCCCTCCCTTCCTTCCTCCCTTCATCCTTCCCTTTCTTCCTTCCTTCCTCCTTCCCTTCCTTGCTCCCTTCCTTCCTTTCCTTTTTTCTTTTCTTTCTTTCTCTTTCCCTTCCCTTCCCCTTCTTTCCTTCTGTCCACATGATGCGTGCTGTTTGGTCTCTGAAGCCTCTAAAGATATCTTGGGGTTTATGAACTAGATGGGCTAGGTTTCTTTCTTAAGGACTACATCTTAAACCCAAATCACTCTGGCTTTCATTGATTGTGCAAGAGTAGGTCCCAGGTCAATCCCCACTTGGTTACTGTTTGGGCCCTGTTTGGCTCAGAGCAAATTTAAATAGTAGTTGTTTCTGTTTTGGCCTGAAATCCTGAGAGTCTTTGTCTCCCAGATTGATTTTTTTTCCCCACAAGATAAAAGAGGCCATTCTCTGCCTCATTTCTTACTTAGCCTTAACCACTGATTGGGCACTGCCTCAGTCAAATTGAGACCTTTAAAAACCTTAGCTTAAAAAGACCAAGGTCTCCTCCTGAATCCAGGGCAATCTCCAGTTTTTCTGATCTATATCTGGTCACTGAACCCAGATGGCTCTGGAGGAGAAAATGAGGCTGGTGACTCTACATAGCCCTCCCCCACTTAAATCTAATTCACATGCAAGTCATGACTTCACCTCTCTGATGTCATAGTCCTCTTTGAGAATGAAAGAGAAACAACAACAACCAACTTATTAGTAAGATGATAGTAATAGAATCTGTATTAAAGGGTGGTTGCGATGACCAAATGAGACAACTTATGGAAAGTAGTCTGCAAATTTTAAAGCACTATAGAAATACTTTTTCTTTTTTTCTCCTCCTCCTCTTCTTCTTCTCCTCCTCCTCCTCTTCTGCCTCCTCTTCATCCTCCTCTTTTTCTTTCTCCTTCCCCTTCTCCTTTTCTTTCTCCTTCTCCTTCTCCTCTTTTTTCTCCCTTATTATTACCATGCTTGTCACAGTCCCCTTTTTAAACTTACTTCACTCTTTGCATTTTTAAATGTCTGTTTCAGTGATGCTCTTTTCTTTCTTTTCTTGTTTTAGTCATTTTTACTATACCCTTTTTCTTTCTCTACTCCCCTCCTCCCACATTAATAAAAACTACCCCCTTTAATAAATAAGTGTAGTCAAGCAAAATCAATCTGTGTTCTGCTGGTCATATCAGAATACACATCTCACTCTGTACCCGTAGTTCATTACCTCTCCACCAGGAGGTAGGAAGTGTGTTTCATCATCAGTTTTCTGGGGTCATGAGGTCATCACATTGATTAGAATTCCCAGGAGTTGCAAAGTTGTTTTCCTTTGCAATGCTGTGATTATTTTACACATAGTTCTCCTCATATTCTACACCTATTTGTACAAGTCTTTCCAGGTTCCTCGGAATTCATCAAAAGGGGACTTCTTAACTATAATTCATTGATGCATGATAGGGGCGAGAAGAGAAGAAAAAGTATATTGAACATGAAATAAAAAGACCTGAATTCAAATTCTAGATTTACAATATATTAACTATGTAACCTTGGATCAATTTGAAGACCTATTTTTTTCATCTGCACCGTAGGGGTAATAATACCTGTCTTGCCTGACTCACAGGGTTCTTAGAATGAATACATATCACAATTCATGTTTGCCACAAAATAAGAAGTCTCTACCCCACACCTACCTTTAAGGAATTTAGAGTCCGGATGAGGAGAAACAACTGACATGTAGAAAATAACTATGGAAAAAAAATTGGACTATTAAAGGATAGTGCTATTTATTCCAATAATGCTGCATAGAGTCTCAGCGTCCCATGCTTTGTTGGGCAGCAGAATGCTTCTTTCTTTACTGAAAGAGTAATGTTACACCCTAAATCTGAAAGGACTAGGGTCTCACATTGTATCCTGGGCCATCTCCAGGCATCCTGATGAATATCATGCCACTGGATCCAGATTGCTCAGAAGAAGAAGCTAAGGTTGGTGACCTTACCCAGCCCTCCCTCACTCAAATCAAAGTCAACTGCAAGTCATGTCATCATTTTGATGTCATGGTCTTCTTCAACAACGAAGGACAAACACAACAAAATGCTACATCCTTTTCATGACCCTCTAAAACAGGGTAATAACTCTTTAGGAGAAGTCTTCTATTGCTATTCCAAGATCTTGTTTTCATGTGAACTCCGCCTGCATTTTCTGTATAATTTTTCAATCAATCAACAAAATTCATAAAATGCTGGTATTGAGTTTAAAATGACCAAATAAAACATTACTGGTCCTCAAGAAGTTTACATTATATTGGGAAGCAGCGTGTACATACATAGGTGAAAAAGAAATATAAGAAAAAAAATGGAGGAAATACTGGCAGTTGGAGAAGTCAGGAAAGACCTTTATAAAAAGGCCTCATGTAGATAGAACACTGGGCTTGGAATTAGGAAGACTCCTCCTCACTAATTGTGCCTCAGACACTTACTAGTTATGTGACCCTTAGTAAGTCATGTAACCCTGTTTGCCCCAATTTCCTCAACCGTAAAATGAACTACAAAACGAAACAGCAAACCATTCCAGTATGTTTTCCAAGAAAACCTTAAGTGGGGTCATGAAGAGTAGGGAGCATTACCAAAAACAACCAAACAATAACAATTGCTTCATCTGAATTTTGAAGATGGATTCTAAGAGTAAAACATGAAAAAGATACTGCATTATAAGCATCAGAGATAGACGAAGCAAAAGTACTAATTCAGAAATGGAATGTCCTACATGAAGAACAGTAAGAAGGCCAGGTGAAATGATCAAGTATGTGGACGGAAGTAATGAGCAAAAACAATCTAGAAAGATAGGCTGGAGCTATGTTGTAAAGCATGTAAATGCTTAGAATAGAATAAGTTTTAGTTGATCCTAGAGATGAGGCAACTGTTGGAGTTTATTGAGGAGGGAAGTAAATAATTACATCTATGCTTTAGAAAGGTCATGAACAGTTGTTTGGAAGATGGATTGGAAAACAGGAGATAACTGAAGGAAAGAGAGTAATTAAGGAAGTTTTTTGCAACATTTCAGGCAAGAGGACAAAAGGGCCTGAGCTAGGTGGTGGTGAAATGAAAGGAATTGATAGGAAAAATGTTGTGGAGGTAGATATGACACAGTCTGTAGCTGATAGCATATGCTAGGTGAGAGTAAGGAGAAAAGAAAGTTTTGAGGCTGTTAACCTGGGTGACTGGAAAGATGGTAGTAGCTCAACCAAAGCAGGGAGGGTTTAGATGGACCAAAGGGAGATCAAATAAGTTATGTTTAAGAAATACTAAGTTTGAGATACTGATAGGATACCAGTTTGAAATGTGGCAGTTGGTTATACAAGCATGAAGCTCAGGAGAGATTAGGACAGAAGTGGGGAACCTGTGGCCTTGAGGCTACATGTGGCCTTCTAAGTCCTCAAATGGGGTCCTTTGACTGAATCTAATCTTCACAGAACAAATCCCCTTAATAAAAGAATTTGTTCTGTAAAATTTGGACTCAGTCCAAAGG
Organism: Notamacropus eugenii; assembly: GCF_028372415.1. Taxonomy (NCBI): domain Eukaryota; kingdom Metazoa; phylum Chordata; class Mammalia; order Diprotodontia; family Macropodidae; genus Notamacropus; species Notamacropus eugenii. The sequence goes on along the minus strand of NC_092872.1, from coordinate 184,464,779 downwards.
CTATACCCAAGGACCTAGAAGGCCACATGTGTCCTCAAGGTTGCAGGTTTCCCACTCCTGAAAGACTTAATATTAAGTCACTTGTGTAGAGATGATAATACACAGAAGTTGGTAAGGTTACACATATCATGCATTGCATTTCATGACTATTTCACTTTTTACATGCATATATTTTGTCTTCTGCTGGGGATGGAAGCTCAATTCCATGTGGACAGTCTCGGGCGGGTAAAGGTGGGAACTTCTAAATCTTAGTGTTCTCACGAGGCCCCCCAGGAAATGGCTGGAAATCGAGGTGAACCGAGCTATCTCGTGTATTTCCACCTCTTCCCATGAGAAACGTGATGGGAGAGAACTCTCCCCACCCTCGAGATTGTCCCGGATCTGGGCACACCTATTGTTATCTAACAGGCACGGTATTCAGGTGCAAACTATGCGGCTAGAGAGCTTAATTAGGATCAGGAAAGCCTGAAGGAGCTCTTAGGCAGGAGGGGCGCGGAGCGGACAGGACAGAAGGCTCCGTTTTTCCTCTCTTCGCTCTTCCCTCCCCCTCTCTCCCCACTTACACTTCTATTTCCAATCTCTTATTGTAAGATCTTTGCCTCCTTGGGAGATCCCTCGCTCCCTCCTAAGGAAGAATTCCCCTGCACTTGTAACCAGAACCCTGAATAAAAGCTTAACCCTTATTCAACTCTGGGAGGTCTCTTCTCTCATACGACTATCCGGTTTGGCCAGCCGAAGACCTGCGAGAGGTAAGGTAAGAAGACTAGGGTAGCCCTCAGGCCTATAGGCCTGGCAGTTGGCGCATTCCAAACAGGGACAGGAGCGCAGATATCCTGGGTGCTTGGGAACACCCGGAAGGGGCTGTGAAAGACACGAGTCCCGAATCCTAGATTCGGAAGGAGAGAAAGAGTGAGAGTAGCTTCCCACACCCATGGGAAAAGGGCAGGGATGGGGAATCAATTGCCAGTAATAAAGCCAGTGGAACAGGAGGTCTGGGCTGAGATACTTTACAGGGAATGCAGGGAGGCGGGGGTCACTATAGAGTTAAACGACCTCCGAGAATTTTGTAAAAGGATTTGGAAAGTTTCTCCTTAGCTCGAGCAGACAGCAATATCAAGAGAAAGATGGGGAGCGGTTGGAGAACAAATGACCGCTTATGAACAACAATGCCCCGGGGAGCTGGAGGATTTAGATTTCCTGATATTCGGTGTGATTAAAAGTCTTTTGGAAGGCCCAGAGAGACCAGGGAGGGATTGGAATGAGAGTGGAAGCGGAGAGAGGGGAGGGGAGAACCCTGGCAAGCAGAAAGTTAAGGAGTGTAGAGAAAAAATAGGTTCGGAGCTCCATCTAACAGATGTGAAAGGGAGGCAGGGGAAAATACACCGTGTCTTCCCTCTGCGCCTCCTTATAGCACGCTCCATACTGGAGCGGATAGGGCCTGCCTTAGCGGTCGCTCAGTACCCAGGCACTGGAAACTCAAAAAAAGCCAGAGACCAGTGTGGGGAATAGGAGGGTGCCAAAATACCTTACAGACAATGCACCCAGTAAAATGGGAGGCAGAGGATCGCCAAGGGACCGTATGGCCGTTGGTGATTCCAGGACTTAGTTCTAACATCTGGGGCAGAGACATCATGAGCCGCCTGGGGATGAGGCTATCAAATTTTTAGTAAGGGCCATTGCAGTTGCACTGGAGTCCCCACCCTTGAATTGGAAGTCAGACACCCCGATTTGGGTGGAGCAATGGCCCCTGACTCCAGAAAAACTCCAGGCACTACAAATACTGGTTAAGGAGCAATTAGCACCCTGGAATGCTCCTGTGTTTGTTATAAAGAAAATATCCGTAAAATTCAGGTTCCTTACAGATGTTAATCAAGCATTTGTAAGCACCTGGCAGCAGCTATACCAAAGTAACCAGCCAGTATGCATTCTTATCAACTTCACCTTAAAGGCGATCCTCGCTAAACAAAAAAGGGGAAGAGGTCACCTAACACAATCAGAGCTTGATACAGCTGTGTATACACACAATTTTTTGCATATCTCAAAAAACTCACATACTACTCCAGCTATGAGACATTTTGTGACTATTCCACGACAACCCCGCAAGGAAAGTAATACCCAGGCTAGAAATAAGGACACATGGGCCATGGTAAAGGATATGGCCTCAGGGAAATGGCAAGGTCCGTATAAGATACTAATATGGGGTCCAGGGTATGTTTGTGTCTCCACAGGAAAAGGTGATGCGTGGATTCCCATTAGAAAGATCCGTAGGTGGAAACTGGTGTCGGAAATGACGGAGATGCAGGAGGTGACGAGGCAGAGACCCCGGAGACCCCGGAGAAGGATCATGCACCACCTGAGTCTTCTGCTGACAGCTTTAACCTTGCTGCCCAGAGAGGAAGCAGCACTCATCCCAACCACTGACATTGCTGCCCACTCCATCTAGGCATCTCCTTTCAGCGGCTGAAGGAGGACTTTGATATCACAAACCCAGGACACTCGGAGGGGGGGGGGGGGTGACCAACTTTTCGGGAGATGACCAACTTTTCGCCTGAATACCACAGGCTTGGCCATTCAGGCTTGGCCGTTGAGATCCATTTGCATGACTGAGGGGGTGGTGATGTGTAAGGTGCCAGCACTAGCTACTTCTCTTAGAATATGCTTTGGAATTAGTGATTTCCCTTTCTCTTGCTGTAACTCAGCCATTTAACTTCATCTTTGTTTTATTGGATGCCTCTCTTTGTCAGTTGTGCTAGCTGCAGATTTCTGTGTAAATGAAGTTCTTGTTGTGGGGTACTCATATGCTAAAGGCCTTCCTAACCCACTCAGCCTCCAGCCGCTATTTGCTCTAGAGCCATGTGCACTCAGCACAAAACAAAAAAGGGGAGATGCTGGGGATGGAAGCTCAATTCCATGTGGACAGTCTCGGGCGGGTAAAGGTGGGAACTTCTAAATCTTAGAGTTCTCACGAGGCCCCCCAGGAAATGGCTGGGAATCGAGGTGAACCGAGCTATCTCATGTATTTCCGCCTCTTCCCGTGAGAAACGTGATGGGAGAGAGCTCTCCCCACCCTCGAGATTGTCCCGGATCTGGGCACACCTATTGTTATCTAACAGGCACGGTATTCAGGTGCAAACTATGTGGCTGGAGAGCTTAATTAGGATCAGGAAAGCCTGAAGGAGCTCTTAGGCAGGAGGGGCCCGGAGCGGACAGGACAGAAGGCTCCGTTTTTCCTCTCTTTGCTCTTCCCTCCCCCTCTCTCCCCACTTACACTTCTATTTCCAATCTCTTATTGTAAGATCTTTGCCTCCTTGGGAGATCCCTCGCTCCCTCCTAAGGAAGAATTCCCCTGCACTTGTAACCAGAACCCTGAATAAAAGCTTAACCCTTGTTCAACTCTGGGAGGTCTCTTCTCTCATACGACTATCCGGTTTGGCCAGCCGAAGACCTGCGAGAGGTAAGGTAAGAAGACTAGGGTAGCCCTCAGGCCTATAGGCCTGGCAGTCTTCACAACTAGACTGTGAGCTTCTCGAGGATAGAGGTAATGTCCTGTGTTTCTCAGTAGTCAGCACTAGGCACAGAGCTTTGTCCACAAAGAAGTTGCAAGGGTTTTTGCCCCAAATTTCAGTGGATGTTTCTAACACTCACTGTAGTTGTTTGGATCAATTCCAAGCACGTTAAAGAGGCAGATAAGAGGAGTAGTATGACTGGCTAAAGTGAAGATATTTCAACTAGTATAAAAGGCAGAAATGTTGGCATCACCACCAAATCTTAGGTTGTACAAGAGGCTCTAGGTTGAAAACAAAACCCTGGACAAATAAAAAAGAAGTTTGCCACTGTATCTGTTTAAGATTTCTACCTTGACTTGACTCTGATTCTTTGGGTTAATTTCTGCTTGGTTGGATGTACATCCATTAAATTCTCTAGATTTTGAAAAGACTTGGAGCTTTTATCAACCAATCAGTCGTTATTTATTAAGCAGCTACTATGCACCAGGAATTGTGCTAAGTGCTGGGAGTACAAAAAGAGGGAAAAAAAAAATCTGTTCCCCCAAGGAACTCATTACATAATGAGTGAGACAACATGTAAGCAAATATACACAAAACAAGCTATATACAGGATGATTAAGGGGGAAGAACTGAATTAAGAGGGATTAGGGAAGGTTTCTTGTAGAAGGGAGGATTTTAGTTGGTACTTAAAGGAAACTAGGAAGGTCAGCAGTTAAGTTGAGGAAGGAGAGCATTTCAGTCATGACATTCAGTCAGACAAAATGCCCATTCAAGAGATGGAGTATCTTGTTTATGGAACAGCCAGGAGGCCAGTGTCAATGCATTTAAGAGAATGTGTTGTGGAAGAAGCTGTAAAAATTGAAAGGTAGGAAGGGGCTAGATTATGAAGAGTTTTAAATGCCTAATACAGCACATTGCATTTACTCCTGGAGTCAATAGAAAATCATTAGAATTTATGGAATGGGGGTGTGAGGGACATGATTGAATTTGCATTTTAACAAAATGACTTCAGAGGCTGAACTGATAATGGATTAGAGTGGAGAGAGACTTTAGAGAGGCAGACCCATGAATAGGCTATTGTAATAATCAAAGTGTGCGGTGATGAGGACCTGTCCTAGTGTGTAAGCAGTATCAAAGGAAAGTAGGGGACGTATTTGACAGATGCTGCAAAGTTGAAATCAATAGGCGTTGACAACAGATCAGATATAGAGGGTGAAAGTGAGAAGTTGAGGATGACTCCTAGGTTGTGAAACTGAGGAACTGGGAGCATGGTGTTGCCCTCCACTATAATAGGGAATATAGAAACTGGGAAGAGGAGCTAAGGGTGACTAGGGGGAGAGATAATGAGTTCTATTTTGGACATATTGAGTTTAATATGTCTACTGCACATCCAGTTCCAGATGTCTGAAAAGCAGTTGGAGGTGCAAGTTTGAAGGTCAGCAGAGAGATTTGTGCAGGAAAGGTAGATTTTGGTTCATCAGCACAGACATAGCACTTAAATCAGTGGGAACTGATGAGATCACATGAAGTAGTACAGAGGGAGAAGAAATGAGGGTCCAGGGCAGAATTCTGAGGGACAATTATAGTTAGAGGGCATGATCTGGAGAACGATGCCATGAGAGAGAGAAGAAATAGGATAAGAGCCAGAAAACCTAGAAATAAGACAATATCAAGGAGGAGAGAGTGATCAACATTGGCAATGACTGTAGAAAGGTAGGGAAGAATGAGAATTGAGGAAAGGTCATTGGATTTGGTAACTAAGCAATCATTAGTAACTTTGGAGAGAGCAATTTCAGTGGAATGATAAGGTCAGAAACCAGATTATAAGGGGTTAAGAAAGAGTGAGAGGAAAATGGAAGCAACTATAGCATGAAACTTTTTTTGAGGAGTTTGATTGCAAAAAGCAGAAGAGATATATGATGAGAGCAGGGATGAAAGGATCAAGTATGGATTTTTTTCAGGATAGGGAAGACATGGGCACATTTGTCGGCACTAGGACATTAGCCACTGCACAGAGAGAAATTGAAAATAAGCATGAGTGGGGATAACAGAGGGAGAAATCCGTTGAAGGAGAAGGAATTGAACGTGATCACATGTACAAGAAGAGGCGTGAACCTTGGAAAGGAGTATGGGCACTTCACTATTTGGAACTAGGGAGAAAGAAGAGAAAGTGACAAAATATACCTGAGTGATATAAGAAAAGGAAAAGGAGAAAAAGAGAGTTCACAGTGAATGACTTCATTTTTTTCCCTAAAAAATATGAGGCAAATTTGTTGATTGAGAGAATGGAGCAGGGAGGACCATGGGAAGTTTGAAGAGGGATGAAAGGATTTGGAAGAGCTGCTGTGGAGAGTGGGATAGTGAAGTGATTAAGGGAGGTATAGTAGACTTGCCTAGCAGCAGTGAGGGCCCAGTTGAAGTTATATAACTTAAATTTGTACTGGATCTGGCCAAAATGGTTTTGTGATTTTCCCCACTTTTGCTCAGCAACACTTCTGTAGGCACGAAAGCACGTGTGTAGGTGCAAAGATGACAAATGGTGGGAACAATCCAAGACTGAGAGTTGGGCTGGACATAATTGTCAATATAAGGGTGCTAGGGATTCAAGAAAAGAGGGTGGTATAGAGTTGAATTGATTCATCAAGGAGTCGAGATGAGGAAAAGAAGAAATAGTATCTAGTTTAGAGGAGATGGCTTGGGAATGAATTAATTGAGGGATCAAAGGATTGTAGGTCATGGTGTGGATGAATAGTAGGGTTATGAATTTTAACCCCTTTTGAGGAAAGGACTCATTCATTGAATATGGAGAGGTATCTTCCATCCCTATAATTGTATTTGTCATTTTCATTTATCTAGGATTCTGTAGTTAGTAACCCTCTCACTCCATACACCCCAGATATACATATATGTCAAATAACAGTCTATTGACGTATATGTCTTATTTTTACTAATCTGTGAATGATCACTACTCTTTTTTGGTGGATTATAAGCTCTGAGAAATGAGAAAGTCTTTTACCTTAGTATTCGTATCTTTAGTGCCGAGCACATTGTCTTGTCATTGCTGTTGTTTGTCTTTTGTTCTCAAAGAGGACCATGACATTAGGAAGGTGATGCCATGACTTGCAAGTGAATTGGATTTAAGTGAGGGAAGGCTGTGCAAGGTCACCAACCTGACTTTTTCCTCCAGAAACATCTGGGTCCTGGGGCAAGAAAAAGATTAGGATGAGTGGAGATGGTCCCAAATTCAGTGAAAGACTGGCCATTTTTTGGATGTTTTATGATATATGGTTCAAATAATGCAAAGATGATTTCTGTCGTACCACTAGAAGGCAAATAGCTACCCCCCAGATACCTGAGAGTGGAAGACAGGACTGGGTGTGGGACAAGATACATACTAATACATAGTAGGCACTTAATAAATGTTTTGATTGATTTATAGATTGGTAATTATCCATGGGTATCCAGTGGTGACTGTCCATGTCAAGACACAGTGCTTGAACTCCAACTTTACTGAGAGGTTCTTATATAGCCAAGTGTCCCCTGAGACTTGAGTTGTTCTGAGAACTAGCATGAGGGGATATAGGTTAACCATAGTTATGATCACTGGCTTTCTCCTCTTTGCATTCAAAGTTTTCTTTCCTTTGGTTTCCCCTCTCTCCTAGGATAGGGACTGAAGCCTGAACAGCAGCTTGGGCCCTGCCATCCAGCAGACCTTAAATAATCCTTATGATTTCATTTCAGATTTCTGAGACAGAGAGATAATGCATTTTCCTTGCTTCTTTATTCTTCAGCTTTCCCATGGGACTCTTCTGGTAGAGGACATGTTTCTCTGCATTCTGGATATTTCCCTTACTCGCTGATAATGGAGAAACATTTGGACCAGTTGAAAGAGGAAAAGTTGTTGCGGATAGAAAGTTTGCCATTTGGTGAAGGCAGTAAGATCTCTTTTCTGATGGCTATTTGAAAGGAAGAGCTACGGTGATTTGTCTAAAATGGATTAGGTACTCAAGGCCAGTCCAGGAACAGGAGGACAATCTGATTTCTAAAGGATCCATTAGCTTTAAGGATTCTATGAATACCAGATTATGAGGGGTTTAAGATTCTGACACATTTGACTGATGGTATTTCTCTAAACTGAGTGGTAAAATATGAGGGAGCTCTGTGGAACACTGAAGATTAGGCTGAACCCCTGCTTAATTTCAGGTTCTCTGCCACCCTCTGCTTTACCAAGCTTTCTGGGTCCTCTGGGCCTTTGATATCAGCTCTGGAAAGCTTTGAGTGCTGGGATGTTGGCAAAAAGGGACACAAACGAAGTTTTATTGTTGTTGTGGTTGTTGCTTATGTGAATACTGTAGTTACTGAATGACAAGAATAAAGTTAAGAGTCTACAGCAATAGATAAATAATAATAAATTCTATTTATTATTAAAATAATAATTTAAAATTTAAATTTAAAATAATAATGATTATAATAAAGCAATAAAAATAAATTTAGAATGGTTTTTTTTTCAGTTCCCTTTCTAGGGTGGAGGTGGTGGTGGTAGTAATAGCTTATAAACTCTAGAGGTATAATAGCTATTTCATACGCAAGTGAGCTAATTGACTGCATTTTTGGCATAGCTGCCCTCTTCACAGACTATACTCCACTATTTTCCATCTGGAGTAAAGAGTTATATTTCCCTTTATTTAAGACAATAGGAAAGTAGAAGCCTGGCAAGTGGGACGATCTGATTTCAGGAGTCTAGTTGCATCAAATGCATTCTGGGTGTGAATAGTTTAGTTGAGAGAGCAGCTGCTCCTCTAGATTTCCTTAAGTAGTTCTTGAAATTGTATTCACTAGAGGTAGACAGGCACAAAGTCATTGCTATTAATCCTTAAACACTCTTTTCTGGCCCAAGGAGTCTCACCTCTACCCAGGAATCCTCTCAGACCCATCTACCATCTGTGCCTCAAAGCCAACTGCACCCGCTTTAACCACACAATGATTTCTCATTTTAGAATGTGAATCTATTACCTATAATAACCTTTAGAATCTTCATTTCTTTTGGCTCTGAGTGTAATTGTGCTTTTTTCTGGTTCTTTCTAATGCCACCTTTATTAGTGTCATTTCTGTGGGAATAGCCATTGGAAAAGAATAGGAGCATTTTATTTCTCATCCTTCACTCATTCTTCTCAGTATTGAATATGGTGCTCAATTAAAAAGCCATTACTATAGAATGTATGCCCTGGAGAAAACACAAAAGTATTTGATTCCCCTGTGTATAAAAGCTGTCTTTAGTTTTGTACTTAGATTCTGCCAATAACTTGTTATTCGCCCTTGTTTGCAATTCTCCCTGGTTGACATTCTGACTTGTTTCTGCCTTCATCCCTACTTTGCCTAGACTAGACCAGTTTTCACACTTGTTTTCCAAATATTTTATTTCTTTGGGGACATTTGAGGGAAAGGGAGAGAAGAAATACAAAAGACTTTAATCTACAGTCTCCCATTTATCCTTGTAAAATTTCATCTGCAAAATGAACTAGAATCAACCTAGTTTGGACTTTGGAGATCATTTAGTCAAACCCTCTCATTTAGCAGATGACAAGTTTGAAGTTATTTGTTCATGGTAACTCAACTAACTAATGAGTGTCAGAGTAAAAACTAGAATCCAGGATTTACAGAATCATACAATTTAGAAATTGTAAGAGAAATCCATCGTATCTAATTCCCCACTATAACACACCCAACAAGCGATCATTCTCATTCTACTTGATGACCTCCAAAGAAGGAGAGTCCACTGTGTCTTAAGGCAGGCCATTCCACATTCAGATAACTAATTGTTAGAATGTTTTATTTTGTTTGCCATAACACCAAACCTAAATTTTCTCCTTGCAACTACTATTTCTACCCTCTCATACCCCATGTTGTTGCTTTGCAGTAATATCTAACTTCTCACAACTTCATTTGAGATTTTCTTAACAAAGATCCTGGAGTGGTTTTCCATTTTTTTCTTTGTCTTATTTTACAGATGAGGAAACTGAGGAAAACAGGGTTAAGCATCTTGCCCACAGTCACATAGCTTATAAGTGACTGAGACCAGATTTGAACTCAGAAAGATGAGTCTTTCTGACTTCAGTCCCAGCACTCTACTGTACCATCTAGATGCCCTTTAGGACCACATAAAATAAGCCAAATTCCTTGTCCATGTGGCAGCTCTATAAATCCCTGAAAATGCCTATCATACTTCACTTGAGTTATTTCTTCTCTAGGCTAAGCATGACCAGCTCCTTCCCTCTATCATTATATGATATAGATTCAAATCTCTTCACTATCATTTGGATATTCATCTTTGGATACTCAATGTTCTTAAAATATTTGTTACCCCTAAAACCTGCAGCTCTTTTCCATAACTGCTTGTTTTACTTGATTCATTCAGAGATAGAAGTTTTAAGAAAGGCTTTTAACTAATAAAATACCCCTTTTGAGTCTTCTTCCCCAACTAACACTGGCAGAGTGGGTTCACAGAGGATGGCTAACTACTTCTCCCCTCATGATTCTAGGAGTAACTCGGAAGTTTGGGGTTTCTAGTACTGCTACTCAAACTCCTATCCAGGGTGTTTCCCCAAATCAATCAACCTGTTGAAGTTCGTTAACTTTTTGCAAAAGGAAAGTGGATAGTGACAATAATAGTTACAAAATAATCCCCCCAAACTGAAGGCACACTCTCTCCCTTTGCACACAAAAACAATTCTTGGGTAGAATAGGCTCACACTTAGGAATTACGTCTAGGAAAAAGGTACCTCACAATTTCTAGTGACTAAAAGTCCCTTTCTCTGTTTCTGGAGTCCTCATGAAGTTCCTCTTAGATGCAATTCTCTACTGGTCTCCACGAATCAGGGTTGCTTCTGTAAAATCTTGAAGTCGTTTTCCTTTCCTTGATCTGTCTACTTTGTCCTTGATGTCTCTCTCATCTGATGATCCAGGCTGTTGTCAGCCACTGATGTTCTATGGATACCTTGACTAACACTACATTTGTTGTTATTGTAATCTCCTGATGGGAAATGCTTGCTAGAATATTAAAAACCAGACTGGTTTATTTTGATGCAGGTTGGCTCAGAGACGTGCCTAATTCTTTCAGTCAGTCCCAATGCCTGTCCTATGTGGTGTCATCTGATTATATTCATTGAACATAATACTCTTTGATTTGTTCACACAATTGATAATTTCAATTGATTCGAGAGAATTGTCTAAGCCATCATTAATTATTGGGTTGGGGTATGAAATACATCCTAGCATAAATGTTTTGTAATTGCTCTTTTGTGTGCACATTGTTTCACTCCAACATAATATAAGATCATCAAGATAAAGATTGGTTAGTTGTTATCTTTGGATGCCCAACTCTTTGCACACAGTAGGTGCTTAATGAATACCTGCTGAATTACTTTGAAAACTGAACTGAATTTAAAAAAAAAAAATGAAGTAAGAGAGATGGAGCCAATTGAGGGGGACATAACACTGGTACTTAAAGTTAAAATAGAAATTTAGATTGGGAGTTAGATGGGTATGTGTGAGGGGGATAGGGGTGGAGGAGGAGTGGTTAGAAGAGAAGGGCCTGAAGGACATTGGTGAAATTCTGGAGGAAGCTACTTTTCTCTGCTGCACGTTGCCAATGCAAAAGAGAAGCTGCAAAAGACAGACACTAAACTAGATGTCTACACACTGCCTATTGGACTCACAGGAGAACGCACAAATGGAGGCCTGATGTTCTGGGGAGAGGGAGAAGATGTATGGCCAGAGTGAAGTTTGAAACTAATGAAGACTTCAGGGAGACTAGAGTTGAGAGACCAAAAAACAAGCCATACATGTACATATGTATGTGTGTGTGTATATGTGTATGTGTGTGTGTGTGTGTGTGTGTGTATAAAACTGAAAGTGATAGATGGGCTTTAATTCTGGAGAAAGAAAAATAATAAATGTTATTGCTCAGAGCTACCATTTCATCTCTCAAATTGCACAAGCTCTGAACGGTTTTAATTCAGATAGAAACTGACAGCAGAGCTCTGAGTGAGGCCATTTTAAAAGGAACGTCTTGGTGCTGTCTTGAAGAAAACCACGGATATAAATATTATAACTAATCAATACTTGGAATTGAACCTTCAAGTGGAAGACCAGTCAGTTGAGACTAAAGCTCTTTTGATAAAGTGTGTGTGTGCGCGTGTGCGTGTGCACATGTGCTTGTGTGTGTGTACGCACAAAGACATTTCTCAGGAAAAGAAGTTGAGAATATAATAAAAGGCTGATGCTAGGAAATAAACTCTATCTTTTGTATTTTAAGCTACTTGCTTTTATATGTGCTGAACAAGACCTTTTATTACCCATAATCTCTGCCACATTGACTAAGGTATCTGCTTGTCAAAGAAACCAGGCCACTGGATTTCAAGGAGAATGCATTCTCTTATATTATATTCTCTTACAAATCCTTTCTCTCTTCAATTTGATTTAAAATCTGTTTTGTTTCAAAAGTACCTTTAATTTGTATAGACTATTAGTTTCATTATGAATAAAAGTTAACATTTGAACTTTTCAAAATCACTTCACCTCTGAGAGCCTCAGTTTATGTATATATATATATATATATATATATATATATATATATATATATATATATATATATATATATATATATATATATATATATATATATATAGCCGGGGTGGGGGGTAATTTATCATTGTAGCCTCCAATTATTGTGAAGAATTTACTGCAAAAAATCTGGTGAGATTAAAAGATAATAGATCTTTGCCTGAAGAGTACCTTCCTTGAGGCAGATTTGCCCCAAGCAAATAGATAGACACCAACCTTATAGATGTTTAAGCACATAAAGAGCCCCCAGTGAAGGGGTGGGGGCATCTTTTGTTACAGCCAGCCCCAGGCAAATAGGTAGCCTTCAGTGGCCAGACAACCACATGCTTCAGCGTAGGCCCAAGGAAACACCCCAGCTACCCCTTCTCCTCCCCTTAGCACAGCAACAGACAAGGAGGTTCCCCCATGATCACTGCAGCACCAGCTAAACAGCCCCTGGCACAAGAAGCCTGAGACAGTGTCCCTTCCACCCAGACAGCAGAGCTCAAATTTAAGAGAAGGAAAAAAGTCAAAAAAAGCAGAGCAAGAAACAACAAAAGAAGAAAGCATGGTGAGTTATTATGATGACAGGAAACAAGAGATAGGGAATTCCTAAATCTGAGAATTCAGTTATCAGAAATCCTAAAGGATTTCCTCAGTATCAGACCTGGACAAGGAAGTTCATTAACACATACCTAGGACAGGACTAAGGAAGAGGAATCAGGGCCTCATCCCTGTTGCTGCCATGAGTTTTTTGGATTTTGTAGGGTCCAAATTAAAAGAGGGGTATTTGCTTGGCACTCTTCCAGAGCGTCTTTATTTAAGGGTGAGAGGAGGAGAAACATCCCATGGACAATTTGCATGGTTGAAATTTTGACATATTGTTCATGAGCTCTTGTTAGTCATTGATATCTTGTATAGCTGAGTGGCACAGTTGGCAGAGAATTGGACCTGGAGTCAGGCAGTCTTGAACTCAAATTTAATTTCAGACATTCATTAGCTGTGTGACCTTGGTCAAGTCACTTTATCTCTGCCCCAGTTTTCTAAATTATAAAATGAGTATAATAATAGCACCTTAAATAAGACAACGTTTTTAAAGTGTTTAGTACAGTGTTTGGCACATAATAGATATTATATAAATGCTAGATATTATTATTAATAATCATTATTAGTATTGTTGATGATGATACAGTAAATAACATTTTAAAGAGATTATGCAGGAAACCAATTCTATTGGAATACAATTAGCAAAATAATTTTTGAAAATTCATGAACTTCGAGTTAAGCAACCCTAACCTAGAGAATTGTCAAGCGCCAGAGGATATTAAATATATATTAAAGGGATATTAAACTTATGGAACCACATAGTATTAGAGCCTGTCTTAGATATTATCTGACCAAACCAGCCTTCCCCAGTTCCCTTCCCAACATATACACACTATTTTCACGGTATCCATGGCCCAAAGACCCTTTTCTGGACTCAAATAGACTGGGTCTGATACTGGTGACCTCAATGATTTCCTTCTTTGGGTTTTCCCTCTCCCATATAATTTCACTCTGAGAAATCTGTAAAGCTTAGGTATGGCTCATATCTCAGTTTTCCCCAAACTGGATGATAGAATCTCTGACTTTAGTCTAACTACAGTATGGTCTTCAGGAGATGATGATGATGATGGTGGTGGTGGTGGTGGTGGTGGTGGTGATGATAACTAGCATTTACATAATGTTTAGTTATATTCCAGGTATTATGCTAAGCACTTTACAAATATTATCTGATAAAGAATTTGAAGGGAATAGCTCTGGCACTTTCATGGTTTCCAAAGACCAGGCAGACTATATGGGCTAATTATGTAATTATGGGCTAAGCATGTCAACAAAACCAAGAAATACAATATGATGGTAGTGAGGCTCCATGAGAAGCATTTTACTGTATTTATCACTTCTACTGCTTATGATAAAGGAATAAAACCTTCTGATTTTATGATCAACATATATCCTCAAATAGAGCATCTATCAACAGGTACAGTAGCACCTGAGAAAGAGGACATGGTCAGCCTTTAGGCTTCTGCAATCATGTTTACATCTCATTTACCATGAGTCACAGCTACTGCTGCCCCAGTAAACCAGGGTGGAGCAAGTACTCACATGCATGAAGAACCACAGTACCTCTGAAAAGAAGAGCTCAACCTTAATGAAATTCTTGTGGGGAAGGTGCAGAATCAAAGTAAGGGAGCCACAGCGCAGATGAAGATTCAGAGACAGGAGCACGCAAATGGTAAGGTATGAGCTGGATCCATGAACAAAAACATTTTTCCTAGAAAGGAAAGTGCCAAGCCTAGAGGCCTGTATTGGGCTACCCGAGTCTTTCTTACCTGTCCAGGTCTTCGGCTGGCCACGCCGGATGCACATATGAGAGAAAGGACGTTCCAGAGTCAAACAGGGGTTGAGCTTTATTACAGGGTTTCAGTTACAAGTGCAGGGAGTCTTCTTTCTTAGGACGAAGAGGGGGAGATTTCCTAAGAAGGCTAAGCTTAAGGGAATGGAAGTAGAAGTACAAGCGGGGGAGAGAGGGGGAGGGGAGAGAGGAAAGAAAAGAAGCGGAGCCCTACTTTTCTCTTTGGCTCCACACGTGCTAAGAGCTTTTTTAGGCTTCCTCAATCCTACTTAATCTTCAGCCACACAGTTTGCATCTCAATACCGTGCTGTTAGGTAACTAGGTGTGCTCCAATCCGGGACGACCTCGAGGGCAGGGAGACTCCACCCATCAGGTATCTCCGGGGGAGAGGCGGAAATACCCGAGCTAGCCGAGCTAGCTCGGTCTGACCTTCTCGAACCCCCGCTGTTCATGGAGGGCCTCGTAAGACTCTAAGATTTAGAAGTCCCACTTTTACCTGCCCGAGACTGTCCACACGGAATTGAGCTTCCAGTCCCAACAGGAAAGGACCAAGAGAATGGAGGATATTTTGACTTTGATGCAAGAATAATATCATGAGGATTTACTTGAGAAGCAAATTCATCTTCTGTTAAAATTGTGGATTAAATAACCATATAAGTGGTAGATATGCTAGTGAACTTAATGTAGCTTTGCTTCTTTAGAAACCAAAGTCTACTGAACCAACAATGGGGGAAAAAATGGGGCCCAGAGAAGCAGTTGCTCCAGATCTAAACAAAATGTCTTCCCAATGACTTTATTGTCCATTTCCTATAGTTGTTTTAGATTCATAACTCTGTGTAGGCAAAATAGTGCATATTTACAATATAGAATGCAATGCTGTCCTAGATATCAAATTACCATAATATTTCAAGCATTCTATGAAGGACATTTGAGGGGAAAACCTTTATTCTTCTTTATATACCTTTTATATACACCTTTCTAACTCAAGAAGAGATTTGGATGGCTAAGTGACCAAGAGTACTCATATCTGGAAGATACCAAAATGATCTTGAAGTTTTCGAAGAAAATTGGTGTCAATTTTAATTGTTCAATCATTTCACTCTTCATAACCACATTTGGGGTTTTCTTGGAGTAATGGAATAATTTCCATTTCTTGCAGCTCATTTTGCAGATGAGCAGTGAGAGTATTTATGGTTAATGAAAGGCTTAAGGAAGTAATACAAGTCAAAAAAGAAAGAAAAATGAGAAGATTTAGGTTCCAATCATTTGAATGTATCTTATTGATGAGATAATCTAAAAGTAGGAGCTGAGTAAAGGAGTGTCATAGTGGTCTATACCTAATCCCATATATGGAATTGGGAAGCAGTTGGTGTGCTTCCCAGAGCCTATCGCCCAATGATTATGAAAGCACTATTTTTCATGATGTGTTTGGGCATACGAGTAAAGAGAGAACCTGGGAGCTAGTCAGGAACAGATTACATTGGCCTGACATGGCCACAGATGTCACTAAGGAGCATAAAATAGGTCCAGTGTGTGAAGGGAAAAGCCTTGTCAAATTGAGCAGTATTTTTGGAGGATATAAACACAAACAAAACTTTGGAACTTGTGTGCATTGCTTTTATATTTCTAGAAGGAGATTGTAAGAACCAGTCTTATCTTAGTTGTGACTGATCATTTAGCAGACGTGCACAAGTATACGTGCTCTGAAATGAGAAAGCATCCACGATTGAGTAAAAAAAAAAATGAAAGAAGTATTAGTGCAGGTACATATCCATTCTGACCAAGGAAGAGACTATGGAAACAAACTATTCGATGAAATGTTATTTTGAGAGGTGTCAAACAGTCTAGAAGTATATCTTATCATTCACAAGGAGACACATACCCTGAAGATTTCAACCACACATGAAGATACAAAGAATTCTGAAATGAGAACAAAAATTCCAGCAGAATCAACATATGCTACTTCCAATGATAATGATGCCTAAGGCATACTTACTTATGTTTGGATTGGAATTATGCCTACTTATTGACTTTTGCATCAGAAATTCCAAAAATGGAAATTATGCAAATAATTTTAACCAGTATGTCTCTCAGCTGAGAAGGAAACTTAAAGAAGCCTACCCACCAGACACAACTTTGACTCAGATGAGCCCTAAAAAAAAATGACAGCATTATGCCTATATTTGTAGTAAGGACCTCTAACAAGAAAGGTGTTTTGTTGAGAAATTTTAGTTTTTCACACACACGAGCCAACAGATGAGGGGAAACGATTCCACATGAAGTTCATGAGACTCTAAGCAATGTGTTTATTTGCAAACTAGGCCCAGAGAATGGAGCTGGCCCTGTAAACAATCTTCATTGCAGTCATTTCTTATAAATACGCAAACTTGCTAGACTGATAAGCAAATGGAGAGTGATGATGGATACTTGCCTCACACTCTGAGCAAAAGAGCCAGCTCACCAGTTACATAAGTCTGTATGAGTCAGATGTTGGTTCTGAAAGAGATGTTTCCATTAAAAGAGAAAATGAGTGATGTTGCCCAACAACCTTGCCTAGAACTCATGGAAACCTCATTTCAGACAGGGCTATAGGGGCTGAACAGAAAGGCAACCTCTTTGTGACCAAAAATTTCTAGAAACATCTGACAGAGCATTGAAATCTAGCCTGGCACCTTTACAGGTTCAGATGAGAGGAAGCATACCTCAAGCTGTGATGCCAATGATTTACCTACTCAGGCAGAGGGGTAGGCAGATCGGATCTCAAAAAAGCTAGACCCATTTGATCTGAGGCCAGACTAAATTATGATTATAGGTGAATAAAAAGAAATAAATTATAAATATGTCCAAGTCTCAATGCCAGAGTTGTCCATGAATAGTATACTTTGCATATGTGATCAATGATATGCTTTTTAGTTAAAGTATGTTAGAGTTATCTTTGTGTTATCATTTTGTTTTATTTTTTGTTAGTCTGCTTGCGTTATAATTGGAGAATAGCAACATCTGTTTGTTAGTGATGCACCGGTTTCTCATTTTTATTTGTGTGTATGAAGCATTATATTTACAATGGATTTTTATAGGACTATTGGTTTTATATATAGCTAGTTTTTGTGGGTTATTTTTTGCTGTCTATGAGTATTTTCTTGTGTACTATAGATGTACATGATGCTGTCCCACATGTAATTTAGTTATCTAGTTGCTGAAATGCCCTTTCCCGTGAAGCTTTGTATCATGCTGTGTTTATTGTGTGTGTTGTTGAGGACTGCTTACTTTAAATCATGCCATGGAATAATGCCTAAGGATAATGACCTTTGCTTACTTAAAACATTTGTGGGTACTTGAATGTTAGATTGCATTTCAAATGTAGCCTAGAAGATTTTCTAGGGGACTGAAAAATGTCTAACCCTACGGGATAATATAACCCTGGAATGTGCACCCATGCAATGTTGTTAGAAAGCTGGGAGACTCTAAAAACACATTTACAGAGTTCACCAACTTGGTGATATCTCTAAACTTAGCTTTGGAGGCTTCTAGGAAGAGGGAGCTAGGAGTGTGTCAATTGTGTCAAATGAAGTACTACTAGTAGGGTCAATTTGTACCTTCTTGATAGTGGTTCTACTTACCCTCTTTTCTGGGATGCTAGTGGGATGTAGCAAGAGGATGTCAGGATCGGGAATTCATGAAAGATTTACCACCAATTCCACCCTGAATCCTGCTCTGTTGCAAGAGGAAGTGACGGGAGAAGAGACAAAGATTGAACCCCCTTGGCTCTAGCCAAAGTTGCCAGTACTCTTGTATGCTGTTCATTTTTGTATTATGTTCTACTTTCCTTCCCCTGTGGCATTATTGTTGACTATCCTGCATCTGATTATAAGTGAAGAAATCTACCCACTGCCAGATCCTATTATGGTGTAATTGATGCTAATGTGAACAGAGATTAGGAAAAGGTTTTGATTCTTTTAGACAAACAGGTGATACATCTTTACTTTAGCACAGGCTGAGATGCAAAGGAGAACAGGTATAGATCCTATATTTAAATCCCGCATGCAGGAGAGATATATTAATATCATACTCCTGAGCATGTGCAAAATTTCCATAAACAGGAGAAATGTTTCTATAAGCAGGGTGCCATAATATTATGCATACCCTTGGACCCAATTGAAGCAAGCTTTTGACTCAATCATGAGCTGACCTAGGACAGGTGCATCCTCTTAAGGGATGTTTGTCCTCCACAAAACCAGAGCTTCTTATACCATCCTTCAAAATATTATAGTTAAAAAATCCTTACCCTCAAGGAGGTTAAATTCTATTGGAGAAAAATAATGTGCAAAGAAAGCTCAATAAAATATACACAAAATAATTTTTTAGGGCTGAGTACTAGTAACTGGGGTGGGTTTTAGTAGGAATAACCTAACCAGTAATTGGAGCTCTCTGACTCCAGATGTGAGGCTCTTGTTTTAAACCAAAGTATCTCCCACAGTGCTACAGGCATTCACATAATATGAAACCTGATGCTCTCCCTTGCTTGCACCCTAAATTTCTAGGAACCAAGGACAGGGATCGGTATGCTTATCAACTCTCTGTTGGTCCATTCATTCAAGTATTTGCATTAAGAGATACTGCTTTCTAATTGTGAATTTTATCTTCACCTAGTAGGGGGAAAGCTACCTGTGGGAAACAGGAGCTAAGATCACTAGCTCAGAGCTATTAAGTTGTTGAATGCCAGCACTATTAAGTTACAATAAAAGGGGTCGGCAGCAGAAGGTATTTGTATTTCTTCTCTTTAAGAATTTCATTTCAAAACAGTAGGGAATACTGAATCTTTCCATTAAATAAAAACCTAATAAAAACTCATGTTTGTCTCCTGTTCATTCTGAATCTTTTGAAATATCCTTAGCTAATGTGTAGCTTCCTCTTTTATTTCCTTCCTTAAACCTTCCTCTAAATCTTGCAGCTTGCCCTCCTCCATAAAAGGCGATATTCCTAGGTGTCTAAACTCAAGTGGTTCCCTTATTGCTTCTAGAATCAAATGCAGATGCCTCTGTTTTGTGTTTAGATCTTTTCCAAATGTGCACCCACCCCACTTTTCCATGATTTTTGCAAATAAAGTCCCCATTCAAGCTCCCTAATTCCATCCACTTTGGTCCATTTATGGTTCATCTTACATAGTAATCTAATTCCAGTCTCCATGCCTTTGCACAGGCTGCCAACAAAGTCCAGAATGTATACTTTTCTCATCTCCACCTTTTAGAATCTCTAACTTCCTTCAAAGTTTCACTTAAGTCCTACTTCCTATATAAGGTCTTTCCTGATTACCACAGATTCTACTGCCTCCTCCCCCCTCCCAAATTACTTTGTAGCTAATATGCTTGTATTTGTACTACTCATTTGCATATATGTGCTTTACACTGATAGAATGTAAGCCCCTTGAAGGTAGATTGTTTTATTTTTGACTTTGTCTCTTACATAGGAAAGAGAATCAAATAAGGATTGTTAGTCATCAGACTCTAAAGGATGGCCAAGATGAAGGGGAAACTCTAGAACTTATGTGTTGTTAACTAAAGGTGGGTCATCTTTTTAAAAAAATATGTATCCATATCGTATCAAATCTGTGTATCAGGAAAATGAGAGGAATCTTTCTATATAGCATTTGTAAGACTTATAGGATTTTTCTTCAGCTTCAAACACACATACATACATGCATACATACATACATACATATGTGCATACACACACCTCATCAGGTCTAACTGAGATGACTTCATTACTGGATTATCCCATTTCTAACCATCAACTTAGATTTCTGAGTTTGTATCAGCTTAGGAGTAGGAAGGATCTTTTGATGATTCCAAACTTCAACTATCAATGACTTTCAGACATAACTTAATTGTTTTTTTCCTTCCCTAGAAGTGAATTTTAGAATCCCTTTGACTCATACTTATTTCTACAAGTACCATTAAGTTATCGTGCTGATGTTTGGGGAATATGGATAATACCTATATGATTAGTTTTTATTAGGACTAGAAATGAGATGCAAGTGGACCTTACCATGGCCCCAGATGTCATGGCTTGGAGATATATCTGTTGATTGCCAAAGAATTGTATAGGGTATCCTCAAAATCTAAATGCAGTTTTGAACTATTAAATCTTAATAAGTTAAAAGCCTAAAACTGAATTTAGACTTTGGGGACACCTTGCATAATAAGATTTTTTCTAAGGCTTCTGGATTTCAACACAAACCTTTTTGCAAATGATAATATTTGGACTGGGACCATTAAAGATTCAACAAGCAATTCAATTCAACAAACATTTATTAAACATTTACTGTGTTCAAGTCACTCTGCAAGGTGCTGATGACAAATGAGTTAATGTTTGGATAAAACCTTTGCTCAGAAATCAAACAATTAGTATTTGCGAATTGTGCATCTATTTCAAATAAGATGTTGTGCTAAATGCTATGAAAAATACAAAAATATAAAAGACACAATCATTATCCCCATGAAACTCATAGTTCACTTACGAAGATATGCTTGTCTATTCAACTGTTGAATCCCTCAGAAAGATGTAAGCTTAATGAGGGCAGGGACTTGTGTTTGTTTAGATATTTTATCTCCAGTTCCTAGTGCCATAACTTGTAATTGGTAAGCACTTAATGGATGCTTTTTGGATAGACTGAATTGGGGATATATTTGCTAAAAAGATAAATAATGGTGTAAGACTATGAAAATTCAAGAAAAGAATCATGCAAGAAGCAGAAGCCACAGAACAACACAGTGGACGAGATTTCTGTTCCAGAGAGCCATGAAAACCTGAAGCGAAAGGTCTGTCCTGCGCCAGACCCAGAGTGGAGCCCAGCCCTGCCTTGGCTGCACAGCACTGAGGGGAGCAGATCTGAGCAGGCTTCAGGGACAGAATCTCCAGCGGTGGCACAGGTCCCTCCACCCACAGCCGGGGGTGAGTGAGTCTTTTGGGCTTTCTGAGAGGGGAGTGGGATGTCTCTATAACTTAGGTCCCCTCAGGAGGCAGCAGTGGGGGCGGCGGCGGACAGGGGCTCCCCAAGCAGGCAGGAGCTTGGATCCATTGTTGAAGGTCTCTGCACAAACCCCCTGAGAGAACTGAGCCCCAAATGGCGGCCCTGCCACCACCTGAGCACATGAACTTAATCTCACACTGAATAGTGTGGCTTCTGCTGTTCCAGAATTTGTTGGGAGTTCTTCTTTACAGATATTTTATGGGCTGTGGGTTCGGAGCTAGCATATGTGTGTCTTTCTACTCCACCATCTTGGCTCCTTCCCCAGGAAACTCTTTGTAGAGGAAAAGTTATATGAGCTAGGTTTAAAGGATGGAAGAGCCAGCAGAATACAATGGGAGGCCCAGGGTAGTGTAGGGGGAAAATAAATGTAGAAGCAGAGAATTTATGTTTCAGTCATGGTCTTGCATGACATTCTGTTAATTATTTTACTTCTCCAGCTTCAGTTTCCTCATATGTAAAATGAGATAACTGGATTAGATAGTTTCTAAGGTCTCTTCTAACTCTAACACCATGATTTTGATAGGCAAAGAGAAGAGGGTAGTATATTCTAAGGAGAAAGGGGGGGGAGAGAAAGCAGGTGGGGGTAGAATGAATAATCAGATGGTAAAATTGGGGTATAAAACCAGCTCTTTTAGGCTAGGGGCTATTTTAATTTTTAAAGAAATTTTATTTTATTTTATTTTTTAATCACTCTATTCTGTCTCTCCTTTCTTCCCTCCTCCCTCTTTCCTTTGCCCTCTTTGTCTCCCTTCTCTTTTATCTCCCCTCTATCTCCACTCTCCTTTCTCTCTTCCTGGTCCTCCATGCCCCTCCCTCTTCCTCATTCCTTTCTCCTCCCTTTCTCTTCCAGCCCCCTTCCCTCTTTCTCTTCTCTCACTCCTCCCTCTTCTTTCCAGGAATGTTTTATCTTTGCCTTTGTTTCTCCAGCACCCATCACAGTGCCTTGCTCATAGTAGGTACCTCATATATACTTAGTGAACTGGGTAACCAGATGTGTGTATATGTCAAGGTCTCTGCAGTCAATAGAGAATAGTTAGAAAGGGCATGTGGCATAGGGCTACACACAAGGCATGAAGGGGAACTGAATCCAGGACCTGGGAAAATGAATAAACCGTTACAGGATTTCCAGTGAGTTTGGTGGAAATGTTTCTCAAAGGAAGCACAGGGGATCTGACTATCTTTTTTACCCTGCCTTACCCAATGTTTTTACTCCTGTTGCTTTTATTTTCTTTCTGTTCTATTTTGTATCTGCAAAGATGTGACAAAAAAAGAGATTTAGATATAAATAAGAAGCCCTGCTTTGCATTGGGGAAGTACAGGATTTGACAATCATTACCCTGCAAACAGCTTCTGCTCACTGCAGATTTCCTCTCTTCTCTGCCCATTTCTAGCGACAGAGCCATCATGAAGAAGGATGTTCAAAGACATCACATCTATAACCTTTGCCAAAGGCACACACAATCTTTGGAAGGAAGACTTTTATTTTCCCTGTCACCTTTAATGCTGGGTATACCAGCTGAAAGCTGAATTCCAAGTAGAAGGTCACTGCACAGAAGCTTCCTAAAGACATAGAGCTTGAAAAGAAATCTTTTCTGAATGTCACTTTCATTTCTGCTCACATTTTAGTGATATGGCCCCTGGATGCACTAATTGGCCTTCCTCTTGGCCACAAAAAATAATAATAATAACATTATTTGCAAACATCCCCTTTGGGGCTTTCATGCTTGTAACTAGTCACAAATGACTTGAGAACAAATAATTGACAGAAAGAAGGGGAAAGCCCAGAACACAAATAATATGGTTACATACAGTACAAGTGGCCACTTTTCTGCCTGAACAAGCCTTGCCTTTTAGTTCAAGTAGAATTCTCCCAGCTCTACCCGATGTGATCAAAGGAATAGGGAACAAAGGAAAAGAGTTTTGACTTATCCTTCTGCATTAAGAGTTGGACAGTGACATCCATGGTCTCTTCTTTTGCAACTTTTAACATTGGCATCAGTAGTTGTGACCTAAATGTTTATTCATTTTTCCTTCAGGTTGAATGATCAGACTACAACACCATATTAGACTGAAAGAGCTCTCTGAGTGGAGGTAGTATTCTGTATCAGAATGATGGATATGGTGTGATAGTATCTGAGTTCAAATCCTAGTTCTGATACTTATTACTCATTATGTCTTTTGGATACCATTAAAATCCCTCTGGCTCAGTGTCTTCATCTGTCAAATGAGGGTTTTGGAAGATGACCTTTAAGGTCCTTTCTAGCTCTAAACTTCCTTTGCATCCTTTGGAAGCAGCTGTGATATAGTTGCCATGAAGAGCAAATTTAGAAAGGCTCAAAAACCATTAGCTTGAAATATGCATTAGCGTTATTATGTTGGTATTATTTTATTTAACACAGGGAAAGATAGGCAAGGAAGTGAAAGGTGTCTATTTTATTCTTATGCTAATTTCCTGCAATAAATTTCCAAATACATGTCTATGTACAATTTTCTTAATCCACAATAAATGCATTAATCAACTCTATGAAACCTAGCATTCAATCAATCAACAAGCATTTTCTAAGTATCTTCTATATATCTTCTATATTCCAGGTAGCTTGTCAAGTGGTGGAAATGCAAACAATCTAAAACAAAAACAACAGCAAAAACATAAATATAAATAAACCCTGATCTTATATTGTATTAAAGAAAATAATACACATAAAAGCCCAAACATTATTAGCATATCCATAATATTCAAAATAAATATCAGATAATTAGTAGGACAGTACTTTAATAATTGGGGAATCAGGGAAGGTTTCCTGTAGAACATGGTACTTGAGCTGTTTCTTAAAGGAAGAAAGTGATTATGTGAGATGATGATGAGGAAAAAGTACATTCTAGGCATGGAGGCTGTCCAGTGCAAAGGACAAAGATCCAAGTGCTAAGAGCAGAGAGAAGGGTGGAGTGGAGATTAGGGATGAGGGAGTAATGATAATAATGAGACCGGTCAGGTTCAAGTTCAGAATGACTTTAAAAGACAAACCAGAATTTATATTTCTTACGAGAGGCAATAGAGAGCCAATATTGAGTTTGGAAGTAACATGGTCAGATTTACATTTGTGTAGTCACTTTGATAACATATGGAGGATGAATTGGAATAAGGTGAGACTTGAGGCAGGGAAGTCAATTAAAAGGCCATTTAAAAGACATCACAACAGTCTAGATGAGGCATTATGAGGTCTGAACTAAGGTGGTAGCAGTATTAGTAGGGAGGAAGAGTCAGATGCAAGAGATTCTATCAGAGCTGGTTTGCCTTTCAGCTTGGGGTGGTATGTGTCTCAATGGTGTACTTGCTCATCTGTTAGAAAAGTTTTATACAAAAAAAATTCTTACTTACCTTTCTTAACAAACCCTTGATGTGTCTTGTCTCTTCTCTCTTAGAAGGTCAGTGAAAACACCTGAGGGCCCTGTAAGCACACCTAAGCTGAACTGATATACTCTTCCACTATCCCCTTGAAACTGAGTAGCTTTGGAAAGCTACTGGTTGTTTCTGAAAGACTTGATAACTTAGAGCTATCTCTCCCAAACAGAGAGACAGTGACTGTGCAGTCTCATAGTCCCGAGGAAAGCAATAATGAAGAATTATTTTACTCCCAGAGAAAATATCACAAACTACACTCATTGGTATCATTGATCATGAAGCATTTCATTTGGGGAAGGGGTCTGAGAGAATGTTGGGATATGAGAAACCATTCCATGGTGGTGAGACAGAAGTTGGAGAGGCCATCATGCCTGGGGAGATGGAGAAAATAACATCAGGGAAGGACAGAAACCTATCCATTTGACTTGTCAACTTCCTATCATTTTGATGTTTTATTTTACCAAAAAATATTAAAGCCAAAATCCTTCTTCTTGTCCCCACCCCAATATACCCCCAAAATGGAAACAAAAGGAAAATACATTAAAAACATTAAAAATGGGGGCAGAGCCAAGATGGCGGAGTAGAAACACACAAATATGCTAGCTCCGAACCCACAGCCCATGAAATATCTGTAGTAAAGAGCTGCCAATAAATTCGGGAGCAGGAGAAGCCACATAACAGAGCGGATAGGACTTCTGTTCCAGAGGGACCTGCAAACCTCTCACAAAAGGTCTGTCATGCTGTGGACGCAGAGCCCAGCCCAGCCCTGCACCGGCCCCGGCACCGAGAGGAGTGGATCCGAGCGGACTTCAGGGACAGGATCTCCAGCTGCCGTGCGGGTCCCTCCACCCACAGGTGACAGGGGTCAGTGAGAAGGTCTCTTTGGTGGGTTGAGAGGGGAGTGGGGTGCCCCCATACTCAGGCCCCCTCGGGAGGCAACAGCGGAGGTGGGAGCAGACCAGGGCTCCCCAAGCAGGTGGAGCCCTGATCGATTGATGAAGGTCTCTGCATAAACCCCCTGAGGGAACTGAGCCAGTGAGGCGGCCCTGCCCCCACCTGAGCACCTGAACATAATCTCACACTGAATAGCAGCCCTGCCCCCGCCCAAAGCCCTGAGGCTGGGAAGCAGCATTTGAGTCTCAGACCCCAAGCTGGCTGGGAGGATCCAGAGGCGAGATGGGTGTGAGAAGAATATTCAGAGCTCAAGTCACTGGCTGGGAAAATGCCCAGAAAAGGGAAAAAAACCAAGACTATGGAAGGTTACTTTCTTGGTGAGCAGGTTTCTCCTCCCCTCCCTTCTCATGGGGAAGAGTGGTGCTCGCCATCAGGGGAAGACATGGAAGTCAGTGCTTCTACATCCCAGCCCACTCAATGGGATCAGTTCTGGGAAAAGGTCATAAAGAGCTCAAAAATTTTTCAAAATTATGTTAGAGAGGTGAAGGAAAAACTGGGAAGAGCAATAAAAGACTTGCAAGCAAAGTATGAACAACAGATCAGCACCCTGCTAAAGGAGACCCAAAAAAATGCTGAAGAAAATAACACCCTGAAAAATAGGCCAACTCAATTGGCAAAGGAGGTTCAAGAAGCCAATGAGGAGAAGAATGCTTTCAAAAGCAGAATTAGCCAAATGGAAAAGAAGATTCAAAAGCTCACTGAAGAAAATAGTTCTTTCAAAATTAGAATGGAACAGATGGAGGCTAATGACTTTATGAGAAACCAAGAAATCACAAAACAAAACCAAAAGAATGAAAAAATGGAAGATAATATGAAATATCTCATTGGAAAAACAACTGACCTGGAGAATAGATCCAGGAGAGACAATTTAAAAATTATGGGACTACCTCAAAGCCATGATCAAAAAAAGAGCCTAGACATCATCTTTCATGAAATTATCAAGGAAAACTGCCCTGAGATTCTAGAACCAGAGGGCAAAATAAATATTGAAAGAATCCACCGATCACCACCTGAAAAAGATCCAAAAAGAGAAACTCCTAGGAATATTGTGGCCAAATTCCAGAATTCCCAGGTCAAGGAGAAAATATTGCAAGCAGCTAGAAAGAAACAATTCAAGTACTGTGGAAATACAATCAGGATAACACAAGATCTAGCAGCTTCTACATTAAGGGATCGAAGGGCATGGAATAGGATATTCCAGAAGTCAAAGGAACTAGGACTAAAACTAAGAATCACCTACCCAGCAAAACTGAGTATAATACTTCAGGGGAAAAACTGGTCTTTCAATGAAATAGAGGACTTTCAAGCATTCTTGATGAAAAGACCAGAGCTGAAAAGAAAATTTGACTTTCAAGCACAAGAATGAAGAGAAGCATGAAAAGGTAAACAGCAAAGAGAAGTCATAAGGGACTTATAAAAGTTGAACTGTTTACATCCCTACATGGAAAGACAATATTAGTAACTCTTGAAACTATTCAGTATCTGGGTACTGGGTGGGATTACACACGCACACATGCACACGCACACACTCATAGAGACAGAATGGGCAGAGTGAATTGAATAGGATGGGATCATATCTTAAAAAAAAATTAAATCAAGCAGTGAGAGAGAAATATATTGGGAGGAGAAAGGGAGAAATGGAATGGGGCAAATTATCTCTCATAAAAGAGGCAAGCAAAAGATTTTTTTAGTTTGGGGAAAAAGAGGGGAGGTGAGAGAAAAACATGAAGTTTACTCTCATCACATTCCACTAAAGGAAGGAATAAAATGCACACTCATTTTGGTATGAAAACCTATCTTACAATACAGGAAGGTGGGGGACAAGGGGATAAACAGGGTGGGGGGGATGATGGAAGGGAGGGCATGGGGAGGAGGGTACAATTTGAGGTCGACACTCTCAGGGAGGGACAGGATCAAAAGAGAGAATAGAAGTAATTGGAAGCAAGATAGGATGGAGGGAAATAAAGTTAGTCTTATACAACACGACTATTATGGAAGTCATTTGCAAAACTACACAGATTTGGCCTATATTGAATTGCTTGCCTTCCAAGGGGAGGGGGAGAGGAGGGAGGGAGGAGAAGAAGTTGGAACTCAAAATTTTAGGAATAACTGTCAAGTACTGTTCTTGCCGCTAGGAAATAAGAAATACAGGTAAAGGGGTATGGAAAGTTATTTGGCCCAACAGGACAGAGGAGAGGATGAAGACAAGGGCAGAGAGGAATGTTGGAGGAGAGAGCGGAGTGGTGATGGGGGCAATTGGAATGCTCGGTGTTTGGGGGTGGGGGGAGGGGACAAGGGGGGAGAAAATTTGGAGCCCAAAAGTTCTGTGAAAATGAATGCTAAAAGTGAAATAAATACATAAATTAATAAAAAAAACATAAAAAATGTATTTACAGATCTTTTTGAAATGGCAAAGAATGAAAATCTGCGGGTTCATAAATTGGAGAATGAATGAGCAAGTTACAGTATATAAAAATGATGGAATATTATTGTGTTGAATTCTTATCAGTTTAATGGCCAATCAGAACTCCAGGAGACTAATGGTCAAACATACTACCTAGGTCCTGATAAAGAGGTTAAGGACTCAGAATGCAGCATGAGAAAAATAGGCCTTTGTCAGGGCCAATGTAGAAATTTGCTTTAACTATATATGTTTGTAATGACTTTGGCAAATGTTCTTTCCATTTTCACTTCATACTCTGGTTCTAAGGGGTTTAGTAATTTTCCTTTTCAAATTTTTAAAAATATGGTGCCTGGGCTTTTGAAAATTTTTTAAATGATCATAGAATTTTGATAGTCCAATGATTTGTTTACATTTTTTCTCCCCAATCTGTTTTGCTTATTTTTGTTATATCTTATATTTAATTCTATTTTTATATTTAATTCATATTTTCATGTAAAGTTTTATATTTAATTCTCTGTTTTCAATATTTTTGCTTTATTTTAGTATTGTTACCATAGGGAGTTGCTACTATTTGGTCCATTCTGATAGTCAAGGAGTCTGTTATGTGGGCAAGGTTTTGAATCTCTTGTGCTATTAATGATTCCTTTTGAAATTCTTTCTTCCATAGTTCTCATTTTTTCCAAGTTTTTTCTTCAAGCACTCTCATTCTATTTACAAAAAAATTAACTCTTGAAAAAAAAACTCTTGCTTCATATATTCCAGGAATTCTAGCACACTGTGCCCAAGCTGTGGTTTTCTCTGAGTCAATGCTTGTAAATATTTTTAATTCATTCTCTTCTTCAACCATTGTTCTTGCTATCATAAAAGTTCATCATGGTGGGCTTTGTTTTTTACTCTCCCATTCCTACAGTATACTTCCTGACTTTTGGAATTTAGTAAGCACCTACTAGATGCCAGGCACTGTGCTAAGCACTGGAGATACAAAGAAAGGCAAAAAAAACCAAAAACAAAAACAAAAACAAATTCCCTACCCTCAAGGAACTCATAGTCTAATCTAATGAAACCATTCTGAGGAAAGTACTTTGTAAATAATTATATAGAAAGAGGAATTTTAATTTGATGACAGCTGAAGGTCCTTCTAGCTTTGAAACTAAAATTCTATGATCTGACTTCCTGGTATTTGTCCTTCATACTTGAAGAGGACTGAAATGACATCACTATGTTGGGGTCAAGGCATAACTGTGGGTGATCAGGCCAATACAAACTCAGAAGTCTCTACCACAGATTACACACAAGTAGTCCACATGGACATTTGGAGTGGAAGTGTATCTAAATTTCTGCATCTCACATTTCTTTAGGGATACTGAAATTTTACTTTGCTTATAGAGCACAAAACCTTCTTAGATGTAGGCATGCCAACCGGGAGGTCCTGAGCTAGTGTCTACCATGTCTCATAATTGATGCCATAGTTCTTTGAATAGACCTTGAGAATGTCCTTGAATGCTTCTTCTCACCTCCCTGTGAGAGCTTGCCTTTTGTGAGTTCTCCATATAATACTCTTTCAGTCATCTATACATTTGGCATGCAAACAGTGTGGCTAGTCCATCAGAGCCGTGTACTCTGTGGTAGTTTGAATGCTTAACAGTTCAGCTGAAGAAAGAACCTCAGTATCCAGTACCTTATCCTGCTAGATGATCTTCAGAATCTTCCTAAGACAATATAAATGGAAGCAGTTCAGCTTCTTGGTATAATGCTGGCATACTGTCCAGGTTTCCCAGGTATATAACAATGAGGTTAGCACAATAGCTCTATAGATCTTCAATTTGTTAGGCAGCCTAATACCTCTTCTTTCTCACACTTTCCTTCAGAGCCTCCCGAACACTGAGCTGGTTCTAGCAATGCATATATCAGCCTCATCATCTATGTATGCCTGGAAAGTATACTCCCAAGGTAAGTGAGCTTATCCAAAATTTCTCTGTTTGCTGTAACTAATGGTTTCATATATAGATGGTGTGGTGCTAGCTGATGCGAAATCTCTGTTTTCTTGGTGCTAATTGTTAGGCCAAATTTAACACAATCATCAGACAACTGATCCAAACTCTGTTGCATTTCAGCTTCAGAGGTTTCATCGAACGTACAATCATCTGTGGACAAAATGTCATGCACCAAATCTCCTTCCACTTGAGTCTTGACTTGTGGTTTTTTTAAGTTATATTATTTACCATCATTGCAATAGCTGACTGATGCCATTTTGTCCTTGTTGAAGGTGCAAGGCAACATCACTGAAAACATCATGCCAAAAAGCATGGGAGCAAGCATACAGTCCTGCTTCACTCCACTAATGACTGGGAAAGTGTGAGAGCAACATTTATCATCCACAGCCCATGCAAGCATGCTACAGTGAAACTCATCGATAATGCTGACAAACTTCTCAAGGCAACCAAATATTGCCATGATCTTCCACAAGCTTTCATGACTGACAGTACCAAAGGCCTTGGTCAGACTGACAACATTATATACAGACCTGTTCTGTTCCAGCATTTCACCTGGAATTGTCAGGAAGCAAACATCATATTGACCATTCTTTGGCCCTTTCTGCAGTCATGCTGACTCTCAGGTCGATGGCCATCTTCCAGGTTTAGGATAAGACAATTGAGGAGGACTCTGGCAAGAATCTTGTGGGCAATTACTAAAAGAGACACCCCCTTACGCCTTGTGATTGTCACCCCTTTCCTCTATACAGATGGGCAATAGAGGCATCCTTGAACTCTTTGGATATAACCTCCTCTTGCATATAGCCCACAAATATTCTATCAGCTTTTGTATGAACAGTAGACACTCTGCCTTTTAAATCTCAGCTGGAATAGAATCAGAACAAGATGTTTTACTACACAAGAAGAGCTTAATGGAATTCAAAACCTCTTCTTTAACTGGAAGATTAGCTAGAGAGGAATTGACTACAACCTGAAGTAAACAGTCAGTGGCTTCAACATTGATTGATAATAATTTGTTGAGAATAGTATGGAAGGGTCCAGTCTATCTCTCTAGGATCAAATCCTTATCTCTACTCAGCTTGGCTCCATCAGTGCTGAATAGTTGAGATGCACCATAGATCTTTGGCCCATAACTAACCTTTAGGACATCACAAAAGCACTTTAGATTATCACTACTATCCACCCATTCCACCAGGGCAAATCTTCACATGCTTAGGGTAGATACGCTACTAACTCACCAATGGGTTATTGGAGGGCCCTCAGTTACCCTCAACCTAGTTTAACCTGTCTGCCAAAATGTGAGGTGTGGCCTCTGTGCACACTGCAGCTGCTTGGAGACAGAGGTGAGAGTTGGGTGAACCAGGTGGACACCAAAGGGAGAAAGAATCCCTAAAAACAGCTTGGCAGCCCTTGCACCAGAGGTACTAGTCTTTCCTTAATACCTGTACACCCCAAGTGACTTCCTACCAATGTGACAAAGTACTTTGTAATATGACTTTCTAGAGAGACTAGGTCCATAGCACATTGACAGTGCAGATTTTTTTTTTAATAAGAAAAAGATTTGCAATAAACGAAGGAAGGTACTTCACATTGTGTCATTGGCTCAGCCTCATTCAAATACCCCTTGAATTCATGTCTGGACAAAAGGAATGAGATCTTACTGTCCTTCCTTTTGAATAACTATCAAAGCCTGATACATCCAGAGAAGCATGGCCTTCTAGAAAGAACATTTTAATGAAAAGACAATCGAATTATAGCCTTGGATGTATCATTAACTTCTAAGAATTTGGAGTCAGGTAACTTCAAAGATCCCCTTCTCAATCTAAATCTATGATCCTACAATCTAGTTGTGATCCCCACCTCTGTACTACATTTGGAGTTAGTGGACTCAAATTTAAATTCTGGATTTACTTCCTACTATTCTTGTGACATTAAGTGCATGACTTAACGTTTATGGGCCTCAGTGTCCTTCTTTGTAGGAGACTTGGGAAAGTTGTTTTACTTCTCTGAGCCTCAGTTCCCTCAATTGTAAAATGAGAAAGTGGCCTAGGTGGCGTCTTAGGTCCCTTCAAATCTAAATAGATGGTGTGATTATCAGTTCTCCTCATGTAAAATGAAGAGGTTGAGTGTTTTATAAGATCCTTGCCATTCTGTGATTCTGTGATGGTCATACCTCCATTTTGTTTGAAGAGGATCTCAACTAAGCCTTCCAGTGCTCTTTGAAAACACTAGGCATTTTAGAATTGCTTCAGTTTTTTTTGGAAATAATCCTGTCTTCCAGCACTGTGCCTGATTGTGCATGCCTCATGCCTCAGTAGTAAAAGCCAAAATTGCCACACCATGTAATACCATTTCACATCTCTCTTTAGCTCACCCAAAGCCCAAAAGGCTAATTGTTCATGCTCAATTTATTTGTGTTCCTCCAATGCATACATACACAAGGACAGCGTGGACAGTCAAAAGGGAAAGCAGAGTATAAAAATCATTCCAATTAGCAGCTGGCAGTTACAGTAATTGAGGAAATAGCTTTAAGGTTAAGGTATTGATTCATTTTGATCATATTATATTTGCTGTGAAATGCTCTGAAATTTAAACTACCACCAAGAAGTACAGAGGTAAAAATACATGCTTAATAGCATTTCACACAACACCAAGAATTTGAAAATGTATTTCAAATTATACATTTCTTAGCTTTGCTGTGAATTATTCAACACAATGGAATTCTGCTAAATTCTTGTATCAGCAACAGAATCACAGTTGGGGGCCACAGGATGTTTTCCTATCAATGGCAGCTGAAAGAATAAATCTGCCCCACTGTCCTTTGTCTCTTTCCTCCCTCTTCATCTAACAAAAGTAGGAGCACCTTACTGTCAGCTCTCATCTCCCCAAGTCCAGGAACCAGTTCCCCTCAGCCAATGTTCCAAATGGAAAAACACAAAGCTGGTCCTGGGCACCCAAAGGTGGGGGAGTGGAAAAGCTGAACTGGCACATAGAAAAGAGGCTCATGCTTCTGCAGCTGCCTGCTCTGTCCCCCAAACCACAGTCATCTGCTGATGACGGCCAGCTGTCCAGGCAACACACAATAGGAAGCTCCAGAGAGAATGAAAAGTCATTTCAGGGAGAATATTTTACTATAAATAGAAAAGACACCTCAGTCACCTATTCAACTAGGACACACACGCACCAGAGGCAAATAAACAAGTTAGCAAGCATTTATTAGGCTCCCAATGTATGCCAGTTACTATTCTAAATAGCAGGAACAGAAAGAAAGCCAACCCCCTCCCCCTAAAAATAACAGTCCCTACTTTTAAGGAACTCACAGTCAAATAGCAGAAACAGCATGGAAAAAGCGTGCAGATCTATGCAGCACAAATAGGAGATAAGCCTTGAAGGAAGGCCCCATCATGGAAGAGGACCAAGAAACTCTTCTTGCAGAAGGTGAGATTTTAGCTGAAGCTTGAAAGAAGCCAGAGAAACCAGGAATCAGAGGGGAGGAGAGAAAGCATTCCTGGCAAGGAGAACAGCCGGTGAGAATATACAGAGATGGGAAATAGTGTGCCATGTTTGAGGAGAGGCAAGGAGGCCATATGTGAAGGGGAGGAAGAGAAGAAGGACATATAAAAAGCCTGCAAAGGTTGGAAAGGAATGAAGTTTGGTCAGATGTGTCAATCTCGTGTTAGTTTTACTAGGGATTCATAGTCCTATGCCATCAGTGGTTTCCCCTTTTCTACAGTTTTGTGCTAGAGTGGAACGAGAGCTGGATTCTGAGTCTGACAGCATGTATTGGGACTTTGACTCTGTTCTCTTCCCTGTGTGACATTAGACAAATAGTTTAACCTCTATGGGCTGCAGTTCCCTCATTTACAAAATGAGGAGTTTGGACTAGATGGCCTCTAAGGTTCTTTCTGTAATCTATAATCTATAATATTCTCATCACACACACATGAACACATGCACATGCATACATGTGGTTAGTAAAACCTCCCTGGCTTGACACTTAAGCCCCATTTCTACCTTAATGGAAAGAA
This sequence comes from Notamacropus eugenii, assembly GCF_028372415.1. NCBI lineage: Eukaryota > Metazoa > Chordata > Mammalia > Diprotodontia > Macropodidae > Notamacropus > Notamacropus eugenii. The sequence goes on along the minus strand of NC_092872.1, from coordinate 184,430,464 downwards.
TTGTATTAGGAAAGAAGATAAAAAGCATAGCTTCTAACGTTCTCACAGAACAGCAACAGGCCTAGGAAAATCAATTATTTAAAAAAAGTAGGTTGGATGTAACGAGGTTGGCGTAATGGCAATACAATACCAATAAGTAAATGAAACCTAGGCATCATTCATACCAGCAGAAATTAAGGAAAAATCAGACTGGCATCTGTCTCCATCTTAATAACAATAGTTGGTATTTCTAGTGTTCTTCAAGACTGTATTATTTCTCCAAAACACCAGCACATACACACACACAGAGACACAGACACAGACACAGACACAGACACAGACACACACACACACACACACACACACACACACCTGCCTCTTTAGAAGCCTCACAATCCCCAAATGCTCAACAATAAATATTTTGGGGAAAATTCCAGAAGCTCTATATGGGAGTACATGATCATGGTTGGTTCATAGACATTTTTGGAGAGAAGCAGGAAGATGGAGGAGAGTAAGGAAAGGAATTCAAATGGTAGAAAGAAAGGGACATGGGAGCCGTGCCAGTACCATTGACGTGTGTCCCCAGCACATATAACTCCTGCTCCAGATGTATAGTTCTCTCATCTGATCTTCACCCGTTCTGTGACTTAGGTGCTTCTGGTATCTTTATCTTCATTTTATAGCAGAGAGTGACTTCCTCAGGGTCACAGCTAGCTCATGTTAGCTGAAGTAGAATTCACACTAAGATCTCTACTGATCTCAGTCCAGTCCATGATCCTCTTTCAGTGCCTTTGCTTCTCATGTTCTCCTTACTTAAAACTCCATCTAATCCCCTCCCCACTTGTCTGAGTCTTACCCATTTACCTGGGTTACTGGAAAGCAAGCATCATAATGACTACAAATAAAAATAACCTTAAAGGCAGTCAAATTCTGATTAATTGTAATTACTAATCTTATAGAGAAAAAACAAACAATAAAACCCAATTCCTTCTCTCTGTAGAGAGGTTAGGGACTAGGGGTCCAGAATATTGCATGCACTGTGAAATATGGCCACTGTATCCATTGATTTTCTTTAATTGTTTTTCTCTCATGTTTTGTACTTTATTTGTTCAATGTATGTGCTTGTGGCTGCATGTGTGTGCCTGTGAGTGCATGTGTGTGTGTGTGTGTGCGTGTGTGTGTGTTAGGATAAGGAGTAAGAGAGAGTGACTATGGTGCAAAACTAAGTCATGAATAAAGCTTTCTAATGAAAGGTTTCCTCAGTTATACAGAACAAAAATAAGTAAATAAAAATCTAAGTGTTATCCTTTCATCAAGACTCGACCTAAGTCTCATTTCTTTCATGAAGTCTTCCTGGTCAGGCCGAGCTCCCTCTGTATCCACTGAATTTCAGGAGTACTTATGGTCTTCACTACTTACATGGCATTTCACATATGACATCCTATATTATTATTTATTTTTATGGGCATATTTTGTCTTCTCCACTATATTAAATATGCCCTAAGGAGAGGAACCATGTCTTACACAGCTTTGTACTACCCAGCACCTAGTAGAGAACCTACACTACTTCTACTTCAAGGACATATATTCAAGTCATTGAGAGTCAGAGGATGAGGTTTTATCCTCTTACATTCCCAGGAAGTGATGCTGAAGATCTTAAGTATGAATCGTGCCAGTATTTTCCCTTCCCACCATCCATCCTACAATGAAAGCAGGGATCTTTTGTCACCACGAAGTTCACTTTAAAATGATAAAATAGAGATTTTATATGTCGTGTGACTCTCCTGAACCCCTATAATAGATCCACTTTGAGGGTTTAGCCATCCGAGTCACCACAACCTTAATAAATGAGTGAGAGCAAAACAACCCATATGTGTCTAATGTCAGTTCGGGGTTAACCAAGGAGGCCCAGGTTACATGTTGCTAGAAGTCAAGTCTTCCTCGAGAAGGTGGACGATCTAAGGCAAGATCCCCCCAAGAGTGAGAAACTCAGCCTTTTTGTCTAAGCATCTGTGTCTCCCGGTATCTTAAAGGGAATATTTATCATTATTTGGTCAATAAACTCAAAGTTTAAGTAGAAGATGATTTCACTTAGGTAAAAGATTTTAGTCTGGTTTGGAATCAAGGTACCTGGGGTTGAAATTTCAGATCTGTCATTTGATGCTTGTACGTCATCTTGGGCAAGTCCCTTCACTTCCAGGAATTAGTACTAATGCCTGAAACCTGCTGAGTGTTTAATAAATTTTTATTGATTGATTGACTTCTCTGGGCCTCAGTTTGCTGATATAAAGGGACTGAATTTGAAGATTTTAATTTATCCCCTCTAGCTTTGAATATATGACCCCATGTAATCTAGAGAAGAATATGTGTTTATATGTATGTATCTATATATACACACATATATATACACACACATATATGCATACTCACATATATGTGTGTATATGTGTATGCATGTATATAAATACATGTGTGTATGTATGTATGTGTCTGTATGTATATATTTGCGGAACTGAAATCTGCCTTACAGTGATCATTTCGTGTGTTCAGCCACAGAATGAATGGCCTTTTGTAGTTAGGTTGACAATACAACAGAAAAAAATACCGTATGCCTCTTTTATTTTCCTTGGTCTTGGCATTCTTTCATTCTTGCAGTTCAACAGCATTTTGTAAGCACCTATAATAGGAGAGATCACCTGCTAAGTGAAGGTAGGGATAGAAAGGAAGATGCAGTTCTGGCTCTCAAGAAGCTTGCCATCTAGAAAGACAAGATAGAAGTATCAGTGAGGAATTTCAATCAGAACAGAAAATTAGTAAAGAATGGGTACTAGCAATGCAATGATCTAAGCAATCTGGAATGACTCATGATGGAAAAAAAGTGATAAGGGTCCAAATGCAGATCAAATCTATTGTTACCCTAAATGCGCTCTGATTCTAACCCTAACCCTAACCCTAAATCCGATCTGAGTCTCCGATTCTGACTCTCCGATTCTAACCCTAACCCTAATTTTTTTCTTGTTTGTTTGTTTGATCTGCATTTCCTTTTACAGTATGATTAATATGGAAATATATTTTGCATTAACCTATATCAAATTGCTTGCCTTCTCAATAATGGGCAGGGGAGAGGAGAGAGGGAAGGAGAGAATTTGGAACTCATTTTTTTTTTAAAAAGGAGTGTTGAAAGTTTTTTGCATGTAACTGAAAAAAATTTAAGAATTTAGCAAAAAACAATGGCACTATAAGCCAGAGAAATGTTCTAAAATCATATGAATTAATAAGTATTTACTAAATACCTACTAGGTGCCAGGCAACACAGCTACATACTCAGAATACAAAAACAATAAATGAAACTGTCTGTTCTCACCACGAGCTTATCATCTAGTGAGAAAAAGAACAAACACACGTATAAGCATTTACAAAATAAATATGAATATAGAAAGAGTAAACTTCAATGACTATCCAGTATCAGAAAGGACACTGTGATCACACTGCTAGGATATTGAGACACCTTCTCTTCCTTCCTCTATCTTGCCTTAGGACTTTGTTCTTGGCTTCCTACATAATGAGTAGTCCAGTATAAGTTGTTGCCTAATGAACTAGTCACTGGCACTAATAATGCTTAGATGTCTCCCATCAACAGATGAGGACCATCTATCTATTTGCAACCACCTTACAGAGCAGAGCAGGCTCCCAATAGGAGAGACTGGATTGAGGAAGTGCTATCCACTGTTTCATCAACTACTATTTTATCTTTACATGTCACCATGAAATAGATAATTCTCATTAAATAAATGTACAGACTGGTTTTATAAGTGATTTACTGCTACAATGCCTTTGTTTATGGTGCTGACTTGGGGAAATATTTTAGTTTTTGATAAATGTTTGAGTTTTATTTGTCAACACTAAAACAGGGGCCTGGCAACTTATGCTTTGCTATCTCTTTAGCAGCTCAAGTTGATGTTACACAGATTCTAATGAAGGCTCTGAGGGTAGTTTTCCAGATTGTTGAATATAATTTCACATTCTAGGACTGATGTAATGGAGAAACACCCTGAAAATTCATTCTCTAATGGCTGTGTGTATGTAGTAAAGGTTCATTGAAAAGATAATGTGCCCAGAAAAACAAATATCCATGCACACATACATGCATTTGTTCATTCATTCCATAAGCATTTGTTAAGAACTTAATGTATTCAAGGTATAATGGGAAAAGACAAAAAAAAAAGCATATGATACACAGCATGCTCTCAAGTGTTTATAGTCCAATGAGGGGAGATAAACTGTATTCAGTGAAACAATTTGTAGACTTATACTGGGGTATGAGAATTTAATCCCCAACCATAACCATAGAATACCAAAGAAATACACAGTGGGTATGATCAGGATGACAGATCTGCATCAGTCATACAAATCTATTGCGTAGCAAGGATAGTGAACTAGGAAGGAGTCAAGGCTGCATCCTATCATGCTGGCCCCATCAGCAGGGGGCAGGGCTCACAATAAAGTGATCTCAGCTGTAGGTAGTTGGATTGAGTTAGCTCAACTATCAGCTCCCTGGCATCCTCTACATGTTGGCCACTTAAATTCTAATGGATTTCCTTGGCTCATAATTCCATGATCATCCCTGTTCACATATTCATCTGAGGCTCAAGCTTTTTAGGACTTCACAGAAACCTTGCTAACTGACCCAACTTGACTTTCAGGATTAAATATGTTCTTTCTCTCAACTCAGACAAGGCCTTCTTTTCCCCAGATAAGGATTAACTACCTACATCGTTGTTCTTTGTCAAATCAGTATCTGACATGGATTGGCAGGGGATATCAGCAAAAATTAATTTGATGGCTTCCATATATGTTCGTGGGCTTGGAGAGTGGAAATTTGGGTGATCCTACAAAGTCAGAGCATAGTATTTTGAAATCACTTCCCAAGTGTTTTATTGCTAGACTCAGGTAACATTTCTTCCTACTTCTTGAGTCTCACCACTTAACCCTAGGAGACCTAATTGGCTACTAAAGTCATCCCTCTGCATACAGAATGATGAACAGGCAGAAACTGCTACTGACCACATTCTTCTGCCCATCACAGAATGTATCCCTGGGTCAGGGTTCTGCATGGGGAAGTGGTATTGATGAACTCAGGATTTGAAATAAGGAAAAATATTCCAGTTGACTGGTTGCCTTACCTACCGCCTCTCCAACCAAATCCCTCTCCATAGACCCAGTCCCTTTTACCTGGCCACACTGGGAGTAACAAGGTTTGTTCAACAGACATTTCTAGTGTGCTTTAAGGTCATAAGATTTTTTCCTTGATGTTCCCTCATGCTAACCCTCTTCTTTAGCCAAACTGGTCTACCGAGTATGAGAACGTATTTTTATCTGCCTTCACCATCAATAGGCTTTGTCTTTGTCAAAATCATTGAAAAAAAACAACATAGTGAATAAAAATTCCTTACATCTAAGGTAGCTTCAATGTAATAATTTCTTTTAATTACCATAGAATGTTTATGCTAAATCCAATTCATTTTTAGATTTTTAGAGTTTGGACTCTGGGAATAACTCTTCTCAGATACTAGAGTTGTGATTTGAAGAATGGATCCTCAGTAAGGATGTGGCAATATCAGTACTTATTCTGAATGTAGGTGCATATTGCTTGTCTTATTAGAATATAAGTTCATTGGAGGCAGGGATTGTTAAACTTTTTTTTTTAATAATCAGTGTTTGGCACTCAGTAAGTGCTTAATAAATGCTTAATTGAGGGAAGGGATTTTGTAGTTTCAGGAAAGTCATCTTCTACTCTGAATTTCCCTGAGAATAAAACACAAGATAAATTACAGACCCTACCACCTGTCCCCTCTCCCCATCACTCCACACTTCCCCATCCCCATCCTCAAAGGGCAGGGGCATGTCCTCCCAACAATTCACCATACCCAAAAGCCTATTAGTTGAATAGCATATATTCAACAAACAGGCCCAAACTTGTACTCCTAGTAGAAAATATGGCATACATTATCTTTCCTTTCTCATATTGGAGATTAGAAAATACAAATTTAAGTGACTATATTATCTGTAATACAAATTATTGATAATTTCCCATCAATGTCTTTCCCTATACCATTTTATAATACCCAAGTAATGAAGTCATAGATGTGTGTCTTATCTCAGCAATCTATTGATCTGGGTGTTTAATGTGGGAGTGGGGAACAAAAGGGAAACTGAGACCACAAGTTTTCAAGAAAACAGACTGATTAGGTCAAGGGTAAAAAAGAAAATGTCAAATCATCTCTAACAAAGGTCAATGGAAAGCACAACCATGCAGTTACTTAGATCATCAGTTGTTTCAGAAGAAATACTTTTCCTCATCTCCAGCTGGGATTCTGGAAAGAAAGCCCATATCATCCCTGAACTGTGTTCCCACTAAAGCAGTACTAATTTTCTTCAATATCCATTCTCAATACATGCTGAGGATTGTCTGCAGTTCAATAAATATCCCTATAGATGATTCATGTATCTATAGATAAAGCCCTCCTCTCTCTTTCCTAACCACTAGTCCTATGTCTCCACTTGAATCTCCTATAATTGTACAAAATGTAACATTTCCAGAAGAGAATTCATTTTCTTTGTTCTCATACCCACTGCCCACCACCCCAAACATGCCTATCTTCTCAAATTTTCATATCTGTGGAACAGAGAGTAACCTCATCTTTTCTAGTACTGCAGGTACAAAACATTCAAGGTTATCAGTCACTCATTAATTTCTCTCACTCCTCTCCCTACACCTCAATATGCAAAATCCTGTTGAAGGACAAGGGCTTCTTGAACCACTTTCATGGAGGCTCTCACCACTTCTTAGCTAAACTTTTACAATACTCTCCTAATTATTACCCTTGTTCTAGTCTTTCTTTTCTCTAATCTATCCTTTACATAGCTTGCAGAGTAATTGTAGTAAAGGGCAAGTCTGACCACGTCACATCTATGTTTCAGAATTCTGAGGTGTTGCCTATGGCTCCTAAGATAGGAGACAAACAGCTCAGCTTGGCATTTATAGAGTTTTTCTTTTTTAATGTTTATTTATTTATTTTTATTTGATCCTAAGACTGTGAATTCCAACTTGTCTCTCTTCCTCGCTCCCCACCCATCCCCACTGAAAAGGCAATCAAGTCAATACAGGCTATATATATATGTAGTTTTGCAAAAGACTTTCATAATGGTCATATTGTATAAGATTAATTATATTTACCTCCATCCTATCCTGCCCCCCCATTTCTTCCATTCTCTCTTTTGACCTTGTCCCACCCCAATTACTCTCTCCTCCCATTTGCCTTCCCTTCTATCATCACCCCAACCCCACTTGTCTCCTTCTCCCCTACTTTCCTGTAGTGTAAGACAGATTTTCATAGCAAATTGAGTGAGGATGTTATTCGCTCCTTAAAGCCAAATGTGAAGAAAATAAACTCCACTTTTCCCCTCTCACCTCCTCTGTTTTCTCCTCCATTGAGAAAACTTTTTCTTGCCTGTTTTACAAGAGATAATTTGCCTCATTCCATTTCTCTCTTTCCCCTCCCAATATATAGCTCTCTTAACCTTTAATTTTATTTTTTAGGTATTATCCCTTCTTATTCAACTCACCATATGCTCTATGTGTGTGTGTGTGTGTGTGTGTGTGTGTGTGCACAATCTGTCCAACTACCTAAATATTGAGAAAAGTCTCAAAAGTTACAAATATTATCTTTCCATGTAGGAATATAAACAGTGCAACTTTAGTAAGTCTTTTATGATTTTTTTTCCTGTTTACCTTTTCATGTTTCTCTTGATTCTTATGTTTGAAAGTCAAATTTTCTATTCAGTTCTGGTCTTTTCATTAAGAATGTTTGAAAGTCCTCTATTTCACTGAATAACCATTTTCCCCCTGAATTATTATACTCAGTTTTGCTGGGTAGGTGATTCTTGGTTTTAATCCTAGTCCCCTTGACTTCTGGAATATTCTATTCCAAGCCCTTCAGTTCCTTAATGTGTTCTCCTGATTGCATTTCCACAATACTCCAATTGTTTCTTTCTAGCTGCTTGCAATATTTTCTCCTTGACCTGGGAACTCTGAAATTTGGCTACAATGTTTCTAGGAGTTTCTCTTTTTGGATCTCTTCAGGAGGTGATTGGTAGATTCTTTCAATATTTATTTTGCCCTCTGGTTCTAGAATATCAGGGCAGTTTTCCTTGATAATTTCATGAAAGATGATGTCTAGGCTCTTTCTTTGATCATGGCTTTCAGGGAGTCCCATAATTATTAAATTGTCTCTCCTGGATCTATTTTCCAGGTCAGTTATTTTTCCAATGAGATATTTCCCATTTTCTTCTATTTTTCTCATTCTTTTGGTTTTATTTTGTAATTTCTTGGTTTCTCCTAAAGTCATTAGCCTCCATCTGTTCCATTCTAATTTTTAAGGAACCACTTTCTTCAGTGAACATTTGAACCTCCTTTTCCATTTGGCTAATTCTGCTTTCTATAGCATTCTTCTCCTCATTGACTTTTTGGACCTCTTTTGTCAATTGAGTTAGTCTATTTTTAAAGGTGTTATTTTCCTCAGCATTTTTTGGTTCTCCTCTAGCAAGCTGTTGATCCACTTTTCATGATTTTCTTGCATTGCTCTCATTTCCCCTCCTAATTTTTCCTTCACCTCTCTTACTTGATTTTCAAAATCTTTTTGAGCTCTTCCATGGCCTGAGACCACTGTACATCCACTCTAGAGGTTTTGTATGCATAGAACCTTACCCCTAGGTCTTCCTCTGATGGCATGCATCACTCCTTCTCATCTGAAAGCATGGAAAAAATATCTGCTCATCAAGAAAGTAACCTTCTATTGTCTTATTCTTTTTCTCTTTTGGGAGCATTTTCCCTTTCTTGTCAGCTTTCCAGTCTACCTTGGGCTGGAAATCTCTTTCGCTCTAATACAGAGGATCATGACATTCTTAGTATCTCAGCAATTAATTTTTTTCTATGGTGACCCTAAGTCAAGAGAAATATCTAATAATAGCTTTTATTAAATGGGTCAAATATATAAATTATCCTGCAGTGTCCCTGTGCATTCACTGGACAAAGGACAATTAGAATCTAACACATAGAGGCTTGTGACCCTGGTCAAGTTATAGAACCCTTCAGGGCCCAAAGGCAATTCTCTAAGACTATAAAGTGCAAACAGTCTCTGTATGAATAGGTAGAGGGCATCTCCTTAGATGGGGGTTCCCTTCTACCAGGAAATAAAATCATTACTTGTGATTTGCATTGAACTAAAAGTTCAAACTAGAAAACTTAGAGATATAGAAAATGATGTTCTTTTCTATTTTGAGTGGAGTAAAACCTTTTACTCCTCTGAGAAAGGCATCTGAGGGCCTCTGTTTAGTTTTTATAGTAGTATTCACAGTCAAGGGCTCTACCATTCTGAAACTGACACTTGAAGTTACTCCCCAACATGGACATGCTTGACTGACAGATCTCCCCTGATTGTACCCCTTTTATTTTCCAGTTTGATTTTCCCCTTTCCCTTTATTCTCAACCCTTATGTTATGAGAAAGTGTAGGGCTGAGATTAAGCTTCTTCCTTACCTACCTTGGCAGCCAACATGAAAATGGGGCTAGGTGGCCTTGAGTATTATCCAAAACAGTATCTGAATATTTACCAGGTCAGGGAGATGGTAAGTGGATTGTAAAGAGGGTCTGAGCTGAGTATTTCAGGTTGTTGAATGTAATTTTATTTATGATCCTGAAGGGGAAAGAGGCCAGACCTATAAGCCAGTTCTAACAACAACAATTCTTAAGCTTTTCTGTGTCTGAGCCCCTTTGGTGATCTGGTGAAGCCTATAAAACCTTTCTCTAGAATGATCTTTTTAAATGTAGAAAATGACATACATAGAATTATAAAAGAAATGCATTCTGCTGAAATACAGTTATACAAATACTGAAAAAAAATCTTGGAACATAAGAAATATGGCTTGAAAGTATTATTCTCCTGAATACAGTGTTGTGAATTGGCTTTATGGGTAAGTGGATTAAGCATGGCTAAGAGCTATGATGTTGATTTACCAAGTGCCTTCTTTACCTGCTGATTGATACCAGAAATTTCATTCCTTTGATTTTATTCTTTTGTCTGAACTTGAAGCTCAAATGGAACTTTCCCTGATAGAAGCTCTTACTTAGGTTGTGCAGTGGATACAGTGCTGCTCCTGGAGTCAGGAAAACTCATCTTTCTGAGTTCAAATCTGACCTCAGACACTTACTCGCTGTGTGACCCTGGGTAAGTCACTTTAACCCTTTTAACCTCAGTTTCCTTACCTGTAAAATGAGCTGGAGAAGAAAATGGCATGTAAACAAAATGGCATATACTCCCCCTTCCAGAGGGGAAAAAAAACTGAGAAGGAGCTGAGCTGAGGTCAGTCAGACAGGCTGTGGTTATCAGGTGATAGAATGGCCTCTTTAGAAGTGACAAATTAATATTCTCCAATGCAGAATGCAGGGCATATCCCCCAGAATCTTTAACATTTACTGGCTCTTCTCAGAAATGGGCTAGTACGACTTTCCCAGGGACATCTGAAAGACTATCCATACCCAAGCAGCCAAGTATTTCTTTCCATGCATAATCTTTTATCTCTTAACCATTAACCTCCTCACCACCTTCTAATTCTGGACTTACTTACAAACACTCTCACTTCTATTAAAGTTCATCCTCTTTAGAAAAAATCTGAAATTGATTCACACTGAGGTTTAGATGAGTTTTTGTTGTTATTCAATTGTTTCAGTTTTGTCCAACTCTTCATCATCATATGGAGATATTCTTGGTAAAGAGACTTGAATGTTTTGCCATTTCCTTCTCTAGCTCATTTTACAGATAAGGAAACTGAGACAAAAAGGCTTAAGTGACTTACTCAGAGTCACAGAGCTAGAAAGTGTCTGAGGCCAGATTTGAACTCAGAAAAATGAGTCTTCCTGACTCTAGTCCTGGCTAATTAACAAGGGGCCCCTGAGCCTTTGAATAGCCTTCAGATATACAACAATTAGGAAAAAACAAATAGATCCACCCAATCAAGTCTAGAGGAAAACTCCCCTAGAACCCAAGACAATCCTTCAAGTGAAAGGTCCAGACTATTTTTGATGCCTAGGATCTAATCAGGGAGGGGGTCACAAAGAGTTGGACAGAACTGAAAAAGGAACTGAATCAGAACAAAAAATCAGGGAGAAAAAATAGAAAGCTATCTCTGAAAAGCTGCTTTTGTTCAGAAGATTGGCTTTTCTTTTGCTTGCTCTGGTGAAATTCAGAAAATTTTATCTTCTCATTCAGAATTGCTGTGTCAGGGTACTCTGTTCACTTTCAGTCACTATGGACACTTTTCTCAAAGTCCTGTTTTACTTCCAGAATAGTCAGTGTAGAAGAACTTTGTCCCTAACACTCCAAACTGTGATCCACTAGTAGAGAGAAAATATCATGATAAGTTGGAATGTCATGGATTTTAAGGGTTATAAGGGGCATGCATCAGTGGATGGGGGAATTGCTGCTCCAAAGTAGAAGGGGGTGCCTTATTAGGTAATGCATTACTTATTTCAGTTGGTCTCTGTCATACTCTCATTGTCTCCTGTCAAGAATATCTTTGATGTGAGATTTACAATTTGGATATAATTTGTACTAGGTGTTCTCTTAAGGTCCCTTTCACCTTTTGAGATTTTGTGAGACTGATGTAATTATTCATTTGTAGTATGTACTTGGTTGTTATAAAGTATATCTTGGGACTAATATGATTTTATCACATTTACCCCATTTTTCATGTATTTGCCTATGTCTACAAATGTTAAATATAGCCTATACTCTTCTGAAACCTTTTTGACTCAAAACATTGGAACTATCTTGAAAGTAGTCATGTAATTTTTAATTTCTTTTTAAGATTGTATTTCTCTACATTGCCCAGGCAGGAAGTTCAGGAGCTACCTGTAAACCAAGCATTCTCTGATCCTCAAGGGATCTTGACCTGCTCTGTTTCTAATTTGGTTGGTTTACCCCTCAGTAGTTTATATGGTAGCTTCCCCTCCACACCCAACCCCTACGATCCATAAAGTTAATGTAGACTCCTGTTTGATTTAGCCCACTGTGACTCACCACTCCCAAGCTCAAGAGATCTGCCAGCCTCATTCTTCTAGTCAGTAAGGTTTAGAACCATATGCCATTATGCTCATCATCACCTGCTTTTAATTCTCCTTGCTCTCCTCTAAACAGAATCTTTCTTAGGAAAAGAACTCTAGACTCCCAGAAAGTAAGGGCTTGGAGGACCTTTAGAGATCAATGAGTCTAAAATAGTTTATAGAAGAGGAAACTGAGGCATAGAGAAGTGAGCTGACCTGTCTGATGTAATAGTAGAAGTAGAATTTGAACCCCAATCTCTAGGCACCTAGTCCAACACACTTTTCACTATGCCACACAAAAGGGGAGAAAGAACTTCACCATCTCCCATTCCTTATATGACATACTCCTCCATGCATATACCATACCATACCCTACCCTACCTGCACTACCCTCAGGGGGAAGCCAGCTCTCTTAAATTATTCAGTTTAAGGGATGCTTCTCAGTGGTGGCTTGAGGATTTGTATGAGTATAAAAATGGACTTAATGGTTATATTTTCTTGACTCTTAGGTCTACTGGAAGAGGATTCCTTCTTTCTCCTTGTTAATTGCTCGTCCTTGTCAGAGCTTTCCATATGTCAGCTTAAGAAATAGTATTACATTATCCATTACCAAAGCAAAATCTCATTGAGTCCTTTCTAGGAAAGAGTGAAGGCTCTACTCAATTAAGCCTATTTTTAGAAATACATATGTACACTTTTAAGACAGAAAATTTAAGGAGATAACAAAGTCATTGTCCTTTACCCCTCCCTACCTTCTGTAATTTGAATGATCCCTGGGACTGAAAAGATGGTTCATCTTTATGGAATAAGATGGATTTTTGTCTCCATTGTAGCCTGCGAGATATACAGCTTTGGCTCTTAAAAGTCTTCCCCTAGGAGGCAATCTCTAACATAGACAAAAGGACCTCACTTTTAGTTATCAAGGTCAAAATAATATTCACTATAGTCCAAAGAGGGCTATGGTTGCAATGGAGACAGCTCTGGGATTCATTCTGGGGAAATCCACCCAGTAGAGGGGGCTGTAAGCCTAAAAGATCTAACTGCCAAGACTGGCAAAAAGTTGCTTCTCTTCAGTTAGTGTCCATTGGCTTCCCAGCATAGCTGAAACATTGGCTTCCCAGTGTATCCGAGAGACACTGGCAGGGGAGGCATCCAGAAAAGACAGCTGTTGCTTGTATTTATTTTGTTTTTACGAGCCAGCAGTGCCATCAAATATTAATTAGTCAATTTAAGCAGGGAAAGTATATATAGGGGGCATTGCTTTTTCTTTCTAAAACAAGGTGTAGGAGTTTCACCTTCATTTTTCAAAGAAAAGTAAAACTTGAGAAGTCCTAAAGTTTTTTAAGAATTCCAAAGTTCAGTAAAATGTGTCATCTTATTGTTTTAAAAACATCTTCTTTCACCATGAATGACTATTAGCCAGATGGCAATGTCACACACAGAGCATTTTTGAATCTGTGCCCACCTTTAATGGAAATTAAATTTATCATGATACATAAGGGATGCCTGTATCTGAGATGCTTCTGTGTGTCCAGGTATGTCTTTCTGGGCAAATAAAGAGTATTTTTATTACAGAAATATTGTTATTTTCCTGACATCTTTCATTAGTGCCTTCTCACAAAGTTAGTGGCTTTCAATAAATACAGGGAGAAGAGGGAACACTACTGTGGGATTGGCAGAGGTGTTTCCATTTTCTTCGAAGAGTTCTCTTGAATTGTTCAACTAATTAATTAAATTATATAATCTTACTGGATATTGCAATTGGTTCTTTCTCGGAATTTTTTATCATCACCTTCAAACCCCCAAACTATCCAGCTGATATTATAGGATTTCAGTCTTCTATCACCTCTCTTCTTCTCTCTGTCTTTGTATCTCTTACCCCCTTTTCCTTTTATCATCCCAATCCCTCATATGAAAAGTGATGATAAATTCAAACCTAACATCATAAAATACCAGAGCTGGAATGGATGTTCATTATCATATAGCTCTCTCATTTCATAGATTAAGAAACTAAAATTCAAAAAGCAAACCAACTGGACCAGGGTTCATTTACTAATAGGTGACATGACTAGGAGACAAATATTTTGGCTCAGTAGAAATTTCTTTCAGAATCAGAATGAATACAGAATTCAACTTGGCTTGCTAAAAGTATTTCTGAAGCACCTTGAAGGTAGATTTTTGTTTGTTTGTTTTTATAGCCTCAGCAACTAGTATGGAGTATTTCAAATAGTAGGCACTTAATGCTTTTTTAATTCAAATGGTACCATAATTTGGAGGAAATTATGAATCCTTCCTTTCTTTTTAAAATTAATTTATTTTAGCTTTCAGCATTACTTTTTTCTCTATTCAGTAGTGATTTAGAGTCAAACGTTGGTTTCTGTCAGTATTGAAAAGGGCCCAACTTTAGAATAAAATGTACTCTGCAAATAGATAAGTGGGATCTCAGGTATGATAACAAGATTACCTTGATGTTGATAATGACTAGATCCCTCAGAAGAAAATGTCCAACAGTGGTTACTATCCTAAGAAAGTTCTCTGAGGTTTCACTTCACTCCATATAATTTGGAAATGATGATAAAAGATGGGAACAATCAAAGTTGAAGATCTATGGGAAGACAGGCATTGTACTGGTGACTCAGCAATTAAGTGGTCCATGCATTTTGGAATTATTCACAGAAAGTGACTAAATTATTCATGTATACTCTTTTATCCCAAAATCAACCAATCATCACATACATCCAAGGAAATTAAAGATTGAAACAAGGGCCAATATGTACCAAATATTATTGGTAGACCTTTTTGTGTTGTCAAAGGACTGGGAACATATTATTGAGGAATGATTAAAAAAAATCTTAAATGCAATGGGATAGTATTAGGGGGAAGGAAGAAATGACAGATATGAGGAATCAAGAGAAACATAAGTTTATATGTACTGATGCAGAGGGAAATTAACAGAACCAAGATAGTGAAACAACATTACTGAAAAGATCAATAAAGGAGATTGAAGTCTAAGTAATTGGGCATGGGGGTGGGGAATGAAGATCTTGGAGAAGAAATAAAGAAGACTATATCCTTCCTTAAATCAATCAATCAGCAAATGCTTTTAACTGAAAAGAGTTAGAATAGAACATGATATCATATATATTGTCAGATAGAGTCTCTGTATTGGATGTTTTGAGTTAATGCCTTTCCTCTCCGGCATGAGAGGGTTCAGTCTGGAGGGTGGTAAGAAATGACTATGATGTAAAAGAAAAAAGGTATCAAGAAAATGAATTTTTAAAGGATGTTTTCCTTTTTGCTTTAAGAAAACTACATTTGAAGATGTAGGAGTTGCTACCTAGGCACTTTTTACTATTCTTAGCAGTGATATGGAAAAAAAAAATAACACTAGGTTTCTATAGTCCTACCATCATTTCCCAGCAGGCTTGATAGTAAGACAGGGAGGGTCATTATACCTGGCCCCTTATCGAACACAGGATAGAAATAAATTAGCCAGAATGTGGCTCTAGTGTGGTGAGCAAACCTTGCCTTTTCTGCTGCCCCTGGGCTGGCCCTGTGATGGAGTGGTGCTCCATGGGCAGTGAGACTATTCAGCTAGAAACCAGCTGCCCACAAGCTGCAGGAAGAAAAATGAAGTCCATTATAAGTTAGGGCAACAAAAAACAGTTATCTCATATCTCCAAGAGGCTCAGCAAAGAGTGCTACTAGAACAGTGCATTGTTTTAACAAATGTTACCCCAGGCAAACGTCGCCTGGGGGAGAGTGATAGAGAAGTCAGAGAACATATGGGATACTTCTCTTCTGTATAATTACAGTCAGGAACAGAAAGTTCTGCCACTCTCTGCTCTGGTGAATTTTATTTTTCCTCCATTTAATGCAGTTGAAAGAAAAGGGACCTCCAAAGATCTCTACAGAACGAAACCTTTGTTATCTGTATCCCAACCACAGTAAACTTAAATAAATTTACAAAGAAATATGAATGCATCTTACATGTTGCTTATACAAGTCTAACTCCTGTCAAAGGAAACAGCCAAGCCTTTACTCTGCTAGTATGTTGTGCCAGTTTAATTGCCAGTCTTATCTATTTTTTTTTTATTTTTCCCAGTTTCCTCATTGCCTCTTAGTATCCTATCCTTGCATATAGTGTGCGATTAATAAATGTTTTGTTTTGGTTTTTTTGGTTCATTCATTCATTTAATAAAGAAGGCTTTATGTTCAGTCTTGTCAATTCGACTGAGTACTTTTTCTTGTATTTTCTTGTCTAGCACACTGCTTGTCACATAGGTGCTCAATAAACGTTCCTTAATAAAAATGGCAAATCAAGCAGTCACAGAGTTCTGGACTGATTTCACATTATTCTTCCCCATTCTCTCCAAGTTGTAGCCAAATTGGCCTTTCTACCTTCCCTAGTTCATGACTCTCTATCTCCTACCGTTGTACCTTCCCACAATGTTCCCTATGTGACATGCTCTCATTCCATACTTCTGCCTTTCAGAATCCTGGTCCTCTTCAAGGGGGTAGGGTGACACTAGATCAAGTGTTGCTTCCTACATAGGGCCACTCCTAAAGTCCCCTATCCCTCAATCCCTAGTATTTCCTCCTAAAACATTATTTTGCCTTTATTTTATATTTACTTATCTGTGAGCATTTTGATCTATTGTAGTAAAAGGCAATCTCCTTGAGAGTACATTACATTACATTTTTATTATTTTATCACCAGGATCTAGTATGATCCTGAAACTCAGTGAGCAGTTTAATAAATGCCTATGTTAGGCATTTATTTATAAATGGAACTCTATGATCCTATGAACTGAATTGAAGGAATTTTTGAAATCATCTGGCCTGGTCATCTACATTCCAGCAAGATCATGTCTAAACCACCTCAGGATAGAGAGCCAATACTGTCCTTAAATATTTTCTTTTTAAAATACACTAGGCCTAGAAAGGACTTTAAGATCATCTACTCAAGTCCCTTTGTTTTACAGCAAGAAAACTGGGGACCCCTCACACTGAGTAGTACTAGTAGATTCAAATCCATGTTCATTGACTCTAAATGTCCCTTCTACTACTGGCCCTATTTTTAGTGAGTAATAAATATAATTTTAACCCTCTAGGGAATCAATCTCCTTGGAACCTGGGTCTACTGTACCCCCTTTTAATTGCTTTGAATTAACAATGGGCTCTTTTTTTTTTTTTCACTCCCACAACTAGCACTCTTTTTATTAATCTGAACAAACATTCTTGCTTCCAGACTGAATTTGCCTTTTTTGGGGATGGGGGAAGAGGGAGTGGGGAGACAGCGCTTCAAATCCCAATATGCCTGACTATTTTTGTTTATTTGTTTGAATAAATTTTAATGTGAGGGAAAATATCTGCCTCATATCCTCTTTTCACAATCCTGACAGAAAAGGAGAGCCTCAATGTGAGCATTTGCTTTGTTGGACTATATATTTTTTTTTTGTAAAAGTTTAGTTTTTTATTGTTCACTTGGAGGGGAGCAGTAGGAGAGAGATAATAAAAATAAATAAATTGGGTTTTTTGGAGGATAAAGAAAATTCTTCCTTCTCAGAGACATACCCTAAAAACCCTTGCTTTTATGTATACCTCATGTGTGTTTGAAAACGTAAAATAAAATGGGTCCTGAGGAGGAAGTCACAAATAACACTTTGTCCAGCTTCATGAGAAAAAACCCTAATTTGCATTGGTTTCAGATCCTGCCTTTCCTTGTTAACTTTCCTCTTGACCTTATCTCTTCATACTCTGTAATAGTTTGGGCAGGCTCTGGCTTTGATTCCAACTTAGACTCTTAACTAGCATCACTTGTCTCGTTGAACAGTAACAGACAATTGCTCTTCTGAAAGAAAAATAAATGCCTGAACAATAAAAAATATTCTCTATTTTGTGCAAAACCTTCACCAGGGTTTAACATCATTGAGATCTAATTGTCCCTAATCATCCATTTCTGGCACTAACCATCTGCAGGAAGAAATTGGGTCATCCAGTAGAGACATCTGGTGGTCTAGTGGATGGATAGCTAAGCCCAGAGTCAGGAGGACTTGAATTCAAATTGGTTTCAGACACTTGCTAGCAGTATGACTCTGGGCAAGTCATTTCAAAAAAAAAAAAAAATCTCAATTTGCCTCAGTTTCCTTACTTGTAAAATAAGGATAATAACAGCACCAACTCTGCCGGATTATAGGAAGAATCTAATGAGATAATATTTGTAGGAAGTACTTGGCATAGTACACATAGTAGGGACTATATAAATCTTTCCCCTTTCCCTTTCTTTATCTCAGTTGAATTACTGCTTTTGCTCATAGGACTTCTCTAAAGCCTCTTTACCAAAGTCTTTTTTTTTCTTTCTTCCTAATCTTTCCCTAGGCATGGAGATGCCCTTCTCCAAGACAGGCTGCTTTCACTTGAGAACTTGGTAAGCTAGTCACTTTGGGGTTTCCTAGAATCCTCTTTTATAGTGGTAATATTATATTGAGTGGAACAAGACTGGGAAGCCTGACTAGGAAACTCAATTTTACAAGATTTTTCCCTAATCAGTTTATTTGTTACTGGAGAGATTTCTTTAAGTGGAGTGGAAGGGGTCTGTTTTATCAGCATGGTCGGGGAACTCTGGAGGCCTATCAAAGAGTTTAATTTATTTGTATTTATTTTACATTTGTGCTCAGCAGGGAAAAACCTCTTGAGAGAAACATGCAGTGCATACTTACTGTCAGTTACGTAAAGCCTGAAGACCCACACCCCCTCATAAAACACTATTGGAGTACAATAAATATGGGAATATGAAATGCATTAAATTAAAATGTTATTAGTTAAAGCAGTTGCGGGGAACCACTTATAAATAATCATAAAGCTCTAGCTCCTGAGAGAATATCACAAATGTTTCAAGCAATTTCTTCCATGTAGCCTTGGGATACAGCAGGCCTTAGAAAGATCTCCTATCTCATTTAAAATAGATACATGTCTAGTTTTCTACCAATTGAAGCGCTATCTTTGATCTTCACCTCTAACATGTCTAACACTAAAGACATTAGTGGTGGAACAAACCTAGAGAAGTTAGGTTATAATCATGGTGAGTATTCTCTTAGACAAAAGCTGAGAAAATTTACTAGCTGTCTTTATATGAAAGAAAATTTCATGGGAGAAGGGAACAATTCTCCCATTCTCTCTCACTCAGCTTTAATGTATAGCAGGAGGAATTTAGGATTTCAAGTGCTCAAAGTGGTCAACATTCACTTTGAGATCATCTGTTAAGTCCTGCTAGGTACTCAAAGGGGTATATGCAAAGTATAAGGCACATCCCTGACCTCAAACAGGTCACCATCTATCTTGATAAGGTAGTAAGGCTCAACCATGAGGACAACTAAATGTTAACTCTTTGTGAGAGATCACCATGGAATGAAATAGACTTCACATGATTATAGATATGGAGATGTAAGATATTTAACCAGCTAGGCCTTAAAGGATGGTGAGTGCTTTGCTAGGCAGAGAGAAGGGAAGGGAAGGTCAGGAAGGGAGAAAAGCATAAGTGGAAGCATACAGAAAGGAACAAATTAAGCATATACGAAAGGCCGTGAGAAGAGTGCCTTGACTGGAACAGTAGGTCAATGAAGAAATGTAGTGGAAAGTAAATAAGTGAAAGGTTAGATGTAAGAGGGCCTGGATTTTCAGACTGTAGGAGTTTAGAGTCAATGCAATAGGAAATGTTGAGAGTGTGGTACAGTAGATAGCCAGACTCAAAGCCAAGAACACTTGGGCTCAAATCCCATCTTTGACACTTACAAGTCATATAACCACAGTCAAATAAATTTGCTTCTCAGTCTTCTAGGTAACTCTCTAACAATATAAGTTTCAGAGAAGTTCCCAACTTACTCTGGTAGAAAAAGGGTTTCCTTACCCAAGATTTCACTATGCAAATGACATTACAGATTTATTGCCCTATCTTTATTCCTATGCCACTGTCAGAAGTAAAAAAATATTTTAAGTCACTAGGACATAGCTGTGAAACTTATTTCCAGTTTTGTCAGATAGACCTGGGGTTTGTGTAAATCATTTCTTCAAAATACTTCATAAGGCTGAAGATACCAGAGCAGCATAGCCTTTAGTACTTCAGAAATATATACAAAAAGCTATGAAGATCCTTAAATAGGAAGGTTAAGGATAAATATCTTGTTTTGTTTCTTCCTTTCCCAACAGCCTATTTAATTCTCATGAAATCATCTCTCTCATTTTGGCATAATCATACTTTTTGGCCATATTGACTTTAAAAGGTAGTATGGGTCTCTAAGATTGGATGGAGTGCATTGAATTTCTCTTTTTCCTCTCAATCACTTTGAACTTTCAGTTCTTTTTAATATGAGTGAATCAGACTTATCCCCTACACTACATGATGTAGGAAAGGATATTCTTCAAAAACACAAAGTGTATGAGAGAAAGGAGGTTAGATGACTTTGGAGATGAATGGTTCATATTGTCCTGTTGGGGGTGTAAGCTCAGTTTTCACGTGGACAGTCTCGGGCAGGTAAAAGTGAGGACTTCTAAACCTCAGAGTTCTCAAGAGGACCCCCAGGGAACAGCTGGGGATTGAGGCGTGAAACACAGGCTATCTCGTGCATTTCCACCTCTTCTCAGTGGGAAACTTGCTAGGGAGAGCATCCCACCCTTGAGATTGGCCTGTGGTCTGAGCACACCTGTTGTGGACTAGCTAGGGGCTGAGAGCAGGCACGGTATTCACGTGCAAACTATGTGGCGGGAGAGCTTAAGTAGGGACAGGAAAGCCTGAAGGCGCTCTTCTGGCTGCGGGGCCCTTGGAGGGAAGAGGGTCCCTCCCCTCTTCCACTCCCATCCTCTTGCTGTATGATCCTTGCCCCTTGGGAGGAGGAGGATTCCTCTCTCCTGAGGAAGAATTCACCATGCATAGGGATACATAACTAAGACCCTGAATAAAGCCTAACCCTTGTTTGACTCTGGAAAGTCTCTTCTCTCAATACGTTTATCCAGCTGATCACTGAAGACCTGCGAAAGGTAAGAAGGCTTGGGTAGCTCATCGGCCTCTAGGCCGAACATTGTCCCATAGTTCAACACTCAACATTCCCTGGTACAAGAGTTACCGACATGACCAGAATGAAAGAGTCTTCAGTTGAAGAAGGGGAAAATGGAACATGGTAGAAGACTATCTTATGCAGAATATGGGAATTAGCTGAGTCTATTCAATGATCAAACCCTGATTTTCTCTTCAGAGTCCCTTGCATTTTGTCAGGAGCAATGAGGAGTGCATTATCTACATGGCAACATCTTTAGCTTCCTGCTCAAAACTCCATAATCCTTAAGGATGTTTTCTAGGTTTCTTCAGCTATCATTGGCAACCACATAAGTCACCAGAGGTGGGTAGTAGTTACCAGGTATAATATCTTAGTAAACTCTCTATCATATTCTGGATATATGTCCTTGAGAAGACCAAACGTCTCTGTTTTTAAAGTTAGATTAATAAATTTCTAAATCAGCATCTCTTTGCAGGTAGCAATTCCCACTTCTAGGCTTTTCTTTCTCTGACACTGTGTGATCCCTTACTTCATAACATCTGTGTTAACTTTACACTATTACCCCTTGGGGAACAAATAATTTAGTTTCCCTTAGAAAGTCTACATCCCCACTTATGGGGAAGAAAATTTTGCCAGAAGAACGGATCAAAGCAGAAACCTCCCAGTCCACTCAATTTAATCAATCAACAAAACTCTAATAAGGTAAAAACTCTGATAATTCTAATAATCTACCAGATATCCATCCCAAATTCCATGAAAATCTGACGATACACATTGTGAATTAAGCAACAGTTGTCATGGACTGGGAATGTAATAAAGAATATAGAAATTACTCAGTATAACACAGACAAAGAGACAACTGTTAGTCTCCCCAATTGTTTTTTTGGAATTGCCAAGAAAAGCCCTCACTGAATTACGGAGGTTTGAATTTACTTTAAGTTCTTGGTAGTAAAATGTGCAGCTAGTTGGCACAGAGTGCCAGGCTTGAAGTCAGAAAGACTCATTTTCATGAGTTCAAACCTGTCCTCACATATTTCCTAGCTGTGTGACCCTAGGCAAGTGACTTAACCCAGTTTGCCCCAGTTTCTTCATCTGTAAAATGAACTGGAGAAGGAAATGGCAAACCATTCCAGTATCTTTGTCAAGGGAACCCCAAATGGGTTCACAAAGGGTCAAACATGATTGAAAAATGACTGAAATACAACAATAACAAAAATGTGATGTGGCAATTAACTCCAAAGAGATATCTGGATTTCTGACCTTAATCTATTTAAATGAAGCAGTTACATTTATTCCTCCTTAATTTGTTAGTTTAGCAACCATTTAATAGGCACACACACACACATACACACACACACACACATAAGCAAAGTACTTCATCATTTTGGGTTCATGTACAATACAAGAGTAAAATAAGTCATTTTAAAGAATGAACAATTAGATATTTAGGACAAATTCAGTCATGAGTATATATGCGAAGAAAACTTGATCATTTATTGAGCATCAGGAATGTGAATTACAGAATGTTAGTAGCCTTATAGGTCACTGAAGTCAATTTCAATTTGTCATTATAATCTGAGGCCCAGAGAGGTCAAATTACTCCCATGGTTGGAGACAGGAATTAAACCTAGGTTGTAGTACACTGAAGATCAACGTTCATTCTGCTATACCAAAAAGCCTCTTTATGTTCAAAACTATGGTAGGCTTTGATGGATACAAAGTATGTTACCTGTGTGGCACCTGCCCTTCAAAAGACAAAACCTATAGATAAAAGAATTACTGAATCATAACATAGAAGACTCTATACAACTGAGTGCTGAGTAGTGAGGTGCAGATTGTAAGTGCTGCAAGGTTTCAAGTTTCTTTTCAAACATTTAGTTCCAATTTATGTATTTATTTGTAGAGGAGTGGTGTAGTGAGTGGTGGAAGGAATTGGGGAAGGTAGGCACCTCATCCTCTCTCTTTCTGCCTCCATTTTCTCTCTGCCAAATATTCTTCCTCCAAAACCACTGTTCTATCAAAAAGCCATTAGGTCTCTTGCCCCATTTCTCACCTGCTTCTGCTGAATGTCTTGATTTAAATCTCTTCCGCTTTTTGAAATTACATTACAGAAGTGAAAAGAGCATGTCTTGTAAAAAGAGTAAGGGGAAAGGTCAGACAAATGGTATATTCAGGTATTTCCTTATGAAACAATTGATACTATTATACAAAAAGGGAATGGAATGAGATGAGTTTTCCACTTGCCCCTGGGGAAATCACTCAATATGCACTCTTATCAAAGTCTAATAATGGCCCTGCTCCCTGCTTGTTTGCTTTGATGAAGATGATAATAACAGAAATCTGCATTTATTTGCATTTTCCTACCAGAAGTCACTGAAGCATCTCAGAGCATAATTTTAACCTGCCTGTGACTATAAGTGGCAAGAACATATGAAAAGCCATACAAATTCAGGGAGGGAGAATTCAGAATTAACTTTTATTTCTGAAATGTGTTGTGGTTATATTCACACTTCTTTATTTTCATGACTACTGAGGGATCTGAGGTTGTATGCTGCATGGGAATTTTCTCTCAATTGGAAACTTCTTTTTTAACAGTCCAAGCTACCCCTCCATTTTCTTTCATTACTGCTGTTCCCCTCCAAGAAAAACTGAATGATCAGAGTTGGTCTTTGCCTTTGCAAATAGAAATATCACAGGGTAATATAAAAGAAGGCCTTTAGGAAGGGATACCTTAGCACTCAGCCTACTGCCTTGCAAGTAATGGTTACTCAGTGGAAATTATGACAGTACAATTTTTTTCATCCATAAAGCAAAGAAAATAGAGATAATAGGATGCTTTTTAAAATTTCAAAATAAAATTATAATATCTGCCTGTAATTACTTTTATTTAATGTACATATGCACAGACAGGAGTAAATAAAATAAATGATGAAGGATTATTAAAAATTACAACAACTGGTGTTCCAGATCATCCTAGTGTTTAATGTCTTTTTTTCAATGAATGAAAGTTGATTTAGCTTATAGCACTTAATAATTCCCTTGTGAACTTATCATTTGATCATGGATTTTCTGAGTTGGAAGGGACTTCCCTGAATCTTTAGTCAAACTAACCCCCGGCAAAAATCGTCATTCTAATATAGCTGACAAGGGGTCATTCAGCCACTGTGTAAAAACGTCCAATGAGGAGGCCCCTTCTAACTCCACAAGTATCTTACTCCACCACTTTGGGATACTCGGGATCAGAGTTTTTCTGGCATCAATTCTAATTTTTCTTCTTTACAACTTCCACCCATTGCTCCTGTTCTAATCTCTGAGGCAAAGCAGAACAAGCAGAACAAGTCTAATATCTCTTCCCCATGACAGCCTTTTAAGGTTGTCATGCTCTTCCCGAGTCTGCTTTTCTCCAGGCTAAGCATTCCCAGTTCCCCAAATCACTCCTTATCTGTCGTGAACTCCTTCATCATTTTTGGTTGCCATTCTCTCAGTGCTGTCTGAATTACCATTGTCTTTGACTGAATTGTAAATCTTAGGAAGGTGAAATAACATGCAATCAGCCTGGGAGTAGTGGTGTAAGCTGGGAGGGGAGGGGAGGAGGGGATGGCTATTTTGTAAAAAGGGTCAAATTTCAAACAAAGTCCACATTTGAACCTAGAGGCAATAAGGAATCCCTAGATTTTCTTGTATAGACGCTTAAGATTTATGGTCCTATACTTTGAGAAAATCCCTTTAGTAGCCAAATGGAATATGGGTTAGAAAGCAGAGAGAATTAAATCAAAGAAGTTAATCAGATGACTATTGGAATAATCTATGAGGAAATGAGGTCTTGAACTGGAGTGATGGCAGGAATGTACTGGAGTCAAGATGGAAAGAGCCAATTGTTAAATTTAAATGTGAAAATTTAAACCCTGAGGCAAACACTACAAATTTGGCCTTGATTTATTGTTTCGTTGATTGCCTAGATCTAAAAAAGTTATGAAAAAAACATAAATAAGGTAGATTAAACTTAAAAGTGAGGGTGATTTTGGAGATCCAGGAGCTAAACATTTACCATTACATCTCTGGGCAATGTCATCATGTCTGGAGAAAAGTCAACAAATGGAAGACAGGGAAAAGTTGGTACGGAAACTACTGCAATATGGAACCATTCCACATATTGCACTTAATAGCCTAAGACAATGCTGAGATTCCATGAATATGGGAGACTGGAAGAATGGGTTTCTTATTGTTGTTTTGTTTTACAAATGCTCATTTTATTACAAATTTAATAATCAGACAAAAATGAACATTGCAATACAAAATGATGTATAAAACTTTGCATTTATGTTATACATAGTTTTAAAGTGTATATTAAATTTAATATAGTTGTGACTAAGCTGTCCTTATTTATGTCCCTTTTATGAACTTCCTTCTCTCTCTTATGTATTTAAAAAAAACATATATTTAATTGATTCCTTTTTCTTTCTCTTCCTCTCTGCCAAGAAGTCACAACTGGTCACTGCATTGATTTAAAATTCTGACATCTTCCCAGTTTGTTTTTCTTTGGGTTATTGTGGTGATTTTATTCATTGTTCTGGTTCAGTTCCCTTTATATCAGTTCCAGCAAGTCTTCCTAGTTTTTCTTTTGTTTTTTGTTTTTTTTTTTAAATCTGTGACATTCATCATTTCTCACACTGCAATAAAATTCAATTCTATTTTCATGTCATTATTTGTTTGTATTTCCCTATTGATGGACATCCATTTTCTTATGATACCTTTTTTGCCAACAAAAATGTTGTTCTAAAGATGTGCGTATACATATACTTCTATGTATGTATATATGCATATATATGTGTGTGTGTGTGTGTGTGTGTGTGTGTATGCTTTCTCCCCATCTTGTACCTCTTTGGGGAGTATGACTAGTAATGAAGTCACAGGTTTAAAGGGTATACATATAATTAGTGATTAATTGAGAATAGGCCTATATTTATCTAAATTGATTTCCATAATGATCAGACCAGTTCACAGTTCAACTCACAATGCCTTATTATGTCTTTTCTCCTACATTCTTGCCCTTATTTTACTGCACTTTGTATTACATTTGTCTTTACATCTAATCTTCACGTACTAGACTGACAGCTCTGAGGGTAGGGAACATACTATTTTTTGTTATTTGTTTATCTTTATAACTTGCCCAAAGCCTGGTGGGATGCACTGAACATGCTGACACAATGAACGCCCAGATGCTCATTAATTGGAAGAAGGAATGGCTGCATTAGGTTCCATAATTTCAGATTCTGGCAAAGCTCTAGAGTTGGAAAGAACCTCCAATGATATTCAATCCAACCTGTTCATTTTACAGATGAAGAAAGAAGCTTAGAGATGTTGAAAGACTGGCACAAGGACAGAGAAGTAGAAAACAGGTCAGGTATGGGATTGGAAGCCAAGCAGACCCTTTCCTATGATTCTAGATTCTAGTGTTCTTTCTTCTATGGTACCCATGGAATGTTCGAGTTGCAATGAGAAATCACATGATTAGAGACATGACTTAAGTCATACAGTAAATTAGTAGTTGAGTTAAGACAAGAACGCAAGCTGTCTGGCTTTTAATGCTCTTTTCATCGTACCATGTCAGGTGAAGTTTATATACACTGAGGTAAGATTTGAGGTCTAATTAGCATTTCCCTTACATTATTTTTAATACTTTTTTTTAGGATTACATCTTTATTACTGAGTATCTTCTCTATTTGATTGAATATATGTGAAAGGGCATTGGCTCAAACTAGCTCAAATTCCTATGTATGGTGAAGCAAGTTATTTAAATTCAGGCCAACCATAATCTAGTCAGTCAACAAACCTTCATTAAGTAATTTCTATGTGCCACACATGGTTCAAAGTATTAAAGATACAAATAAAGGCAAAAACACAGTCCCTGATCTCAAGGAGCTCATAGAGCACTGTAGATCAAATGCATTCGCATAAATATGGTGTATCAAATAGAGATGCTGTTAAATTCAGGATGATAAGGTTTCTTTACTTCTAGTCCTAATGGAAAACAAAAACTGTAGATAAAGACTTATGATACAAGGGTGTGTCATGAGAGACAACATGACATAGTAGGTGGAAAGTCAGGCCTGTGTTCATTTTGTGCCCCTACTATACACTGGATGTGTGAACCTGAGCAAATCACTTAACATGTCAATGCCAAAGGCTACTAAGACCATAAATTGCAGGGTAGTTGCAGGTTTGCAGAGGTAGAGGGAGTTTCCTTAACTGATAGTTTGTCACAACAATCAAATAACAGGTCAGAACCAACAAACAAAGAAAACGAATAAACACACAAAGCAAAGAAACATAAAAGTAATCATGAGATATGTGTTCATAAGAGACTCAGGAAAGATGACATGGAAAATTTTAGGAGGGAAAATCATTTTCACCTCAGGTGAGGGTAAGAGCTCAGGGGTTACATTAGAGAGGAGGTGACTGGTCATCTGAGTTAGATCTTGACGAAAAGAAGAAATTACAGCCAATTGATTTGGAGAGATAGCCATTCCAGGAGTGAGGGAGATCATGAAAAAAGGTTCACAGAAAGGACAGAACAAAACTTGGGCAAGAGAGTATTGAAGATACCCCAAGTTTGTATGGTCCAACTAAGTGACTTTGGCCATTAGATCCAGGTGAGTAATAGTGCCAACCCTCAAATTGTTTATTATTCTTTCCCCAAGATTATATAGTTCTTTTTAAAATTTGGATAGTCTTCATGAAAAAATATCCACAGACCAAAGTACTGTAGAAGAGATGCCAACTTGTTAGATTGTACACAGCAATATCAGAGCCATCTGTCTCCACAAGGAATAGCTTCCAAGGATCTGCACAGAAAGACTATTGCAGGGGTGAGCATCTGTTTTAATTATTGCTGCTTTAGCCCATGCTTTTAGATCCTGACCACAATATTCACAATCCTACTCATGCATGAAAATGTCTCTCCTTAGACTCTAGCTACAAATGAATAGGGCCATGAGACATGTGGTCAAGGTCTAAAATCAAAGGATAAAGCATCAATTTTAGAAGGGTAGAATAATCCTGATGACATTAACTGTCCAGCATGGCAACATTGCTCCAACTTTTGGGGAGCTATAAGCCTCCCCCAGTCTCAAAACTATCTCATATTCCATGGATTCCAGCTATTCTTCTTCACACTGGCATTTCCCTGACTTCATATCCTAGGGAATTGATTGATTGATTACTAAACCGAGGTTTTGTTTGGTTCCTATATGGAAGTCAAAATGCCAATTGAACTATTCTAACTGCCTGGCTTTCCTTTCTCCTATTTAGTCCTGAAAACCTAAGTTTATGAAGAAACACAAGAGCTTTGCACAGATCCCATGATCTGTTTGTATTTAGACAGTCTCCTACTTTACCATTCTCTTTAGCCTGAACAGTGTAAATAGTTTTATTATTCCCCCACCCCATTAACAAAGACTTATTCCTGCACTTCCACCAATAAACTGTATTATAATAATCTGTGTGATGCAACTAGTTCACCCAGCTGCAAGTAAAGAGGGGGCTAACTCCTCTTCAGGTCATAATGTAGTTGAAAGTTCAATAATAATAATAATAGTGCAATCTTTTTAGGGGTATGAAAGCAAACCTGAAATTTCACTGATTCAGGGAATCCCAAGAAGGAAAAAATTTCCTCAGAGAGGAGGGATGTCAGATTAACACTTCCTCTAAAACTTAAAGTCTAAGCATTTTGTTTTGGGACACTAAGAAGTCAAGTGACTTGCCCCTATCACACAACTAGTAAACAACAGCAGTAGCAATTATGCTAAAGGTTTGCAAAGTAATTTATAAATATCTCATTTTACATACTAGTATATATCAGAAGCCAGACTTGGCCTCAGGTCTCCTAAGTTTCCATATATATTTTTATGATTACACATAACTCCCCTTCAGAGAATCTGTTTTCTGGCCAAATTGACATCCTTGCTGCCCTTCAAACAGAACAGTCCATATCTTGCTTTTCTACTTTGCACAAGCTGTCATTTCAAGGCTATTTCACTTAAAGCTTAGTACAAGAACTAACATCTCCTTTAAGAGACCTTTAAGACAAAAAGTTCTGAATTTAACAGACACAAAATAACATAAGAGTTTCTACATACATAGTTGATCAGGAAAAGAGAATTGTGCATGAAACTACAAATTTTTAATAGTTGCAACTTGTTCTTTTAAAAATATATGATAAATTTGATGCATAACTTTCAAAGCTAAACTATTTGTGTTTCTCTCTGATTTACCTCTTGTTCTCTGCATTAAAAACGCCTCAGTGATCCTCTTTTTCTTTCTTTTTTGTTCCCTATCCTTTAGGGTTCCCTATTATAAACCTCCCTTCTACTAGAGACCTAAGTATCTGAAAAGCAAATAGGGTAAAAACCAGAAATCACAATCAAGTCAATAAAGTATTGTAAAAAATTAGGTCCCTGAGTTGAATTACAATAATTACAATCACATGAAAATAAATAAGGATTTATTATACTTTTTTTAAAAAATTGAAATATTTTATATTTTTCCAACTAAATGTAAAAATAATTTTAACATTCAATTTTTAAAATTTTCAGTCTGGGATATTAGATCATATTGATCTTCCCGGGATCCATGTGCTAGGTTCTGTTGACAAGCTGCCAGTGTACCAAAAGTAGAGACATTCTCTTTTAGGCAGGGATAAGATACCCTCAGTTAGTTTACTTCCTTGAGGGTTTCCTATTAGCATATGCATACACACATGTAGGAAAAGGCTCTGCACACTCAGACAATTTTATGCATGCTGTTACCACTACAAAGATTCTTCTTTGTGCTTGCTTACCCGCAGAAGATAGAATTAATACTCAAAATAATATATATTTTTTAAAAAAACTCTGGAAACATGTCTTGCCCTCCATGAGCAAAAAATATTGACTGTTGGCACATACCTCTGAAAGAAAAGCACCTTTATGTTTTCCTGTGCTACTGCTGCACTTGTTAATTCTGCCCCGTGGTTTGGCCTCATTGGATTGTTCAACAGTTCATGTAAGGTTGACCAATCATCATAAACTGAAATGATATTGAAAATACACCAACAGAAAACAGTACCATAAAATCATTAAACACTATTGTCAGATTGTTTTTGTTACCTGCCTTACCCATCTACTACATTATTTCTATGGCACAGGTGGACTGACCTATTGAGACTAGTCCTTGGACTATGTGCTGATATCTCCCGGCTGGCTTCAGGCCAAGAGGCATATTGAATTTGGGGATGACCGTACTTCTGGTCATGATGACTTGAGATATGTACAGCAATTTACCTAGATACTTCCTTTCCAAGAAATTCATTAACCTAAGATCAGGAAGCAATGAACATAAGACAAATGTAGTCATGTTCACAACTGTCAAAGCCAGATGAGAGATGTTCACCCTCCCTTTCCCAACCTGGTTCCCAGGGAGGCATTTCAAAGCTACCCTCTTGCTCCAAAGTTAAAGGACAAAGAGGGAGAGATTGTATGTATGCTGGAATTTCAGCTTGTCTATCCTTCAGTCATCAGGTGATCTAGCTTTAGCAGACAATTAGAGAACTCTGCCATCACACAGTACAAACTCTTGAGTTATCATATCTGGTAACCTATTTTCAAGCTTCATTGTCATCCTTTGGCCTGGAAACAGTGACTTACCAGTACTTATTGAGCCCTTACATTGTACAGGAAACAAGAAGGAAATACGTGACCATGCTCAATGGACTAGTCTTGGTAGGCTATCTCATCTGTTTTATTTCACATTAAATTAACATCCCTCTATAATGTTATTTCACTTGATTTCATGGTTTTATGCATTAATGATGGCAGGTGGTCTGCCTGTAAAAATGAAAAATCATAGGCTAATCATTTCCTCAAGAAACAAGGCAAATATTCCAAATCCAATTAAATCCTTCCACTACTGAATCTCAGAGGGTGAAGGGACCTTGGAGACCATTTATCCCAACTTCCTCATTTTATATAGAACTCTGAGGTCTGGATTAGAGGAGGGACTTTCTGAAAGGTCACTATACTCTAGTAATAGAGCTAAGACTAGGAATCTGGGGTCTTAATTCCCAATATCATGTTGAAAGAGAGAAGGATAAATCCTTAGTGTTCTAAACTTGCAGTCAGCAAGTCCTGAGTTTAGAGGAAAACTGTGACACATACTAGCTGAGGGACTAGGGGAGCCTCCCTAAATTTTTTTTCAGTTTTCATTCTTCTGTAAAATGGAGATTGTAATAGTGGCCATCTCACTGGGTCATTGTGAGAAGCAAGTGAAATAATTTAAAGACTTTCAGAAATTTAAAATCCTGAGTATTTAATTTATTATTACTTTGTCATTGTTATTATCATCTTGCTCACAACTTTGTGCTCTCATCCTTTTTTAATGGGTCTCAGGAAACGTCATAGGACAATTCTCCACCCTGTCCTATCATAGAAGGTTATGTATTTGATGTTCTATAGATTATTATACTGGTAGATAGAATGAGTGCTTTTTGAAGTTGAAGAAAAGTACTAGGACGTAAGTTCATCATTCATTGTTCACTCCTTGAAAGCAACATCAGTAGGACTCCAGAGACAAATAAAACAACAGAGATGATATGTTCCACCTTGTTCTATTTCCACATGATTTTGATGTCTGACAAGCCTCTGTGTGGGAAGCTTTTTGTTCCACGTAGCTTTTAGATTATGAGTATTTGGCATGGTATTAGCACAGTGCCCAGCACATAGGAGGTGCTTAATAAATGTTTATTTGCTGACTCTTGACTAACTGGTACCATGCCAATTAACACTCTTCTTAAATTGTTAATGGTTTAATCCTATATCTGGGAGATTATGAGCAGGAGGTGAGCTTATGATGATGACTGGATCCCAGTATAGGCGATTTATTGAGTTCTCTAAGACATTTTGAAATCTAGATTCGCATTATAGGAATTTGTCCTATGACAGGTCATGAAAGATGTAGGGATTCTAAAATGTCATTCTAGCTACCAAACATTCCTAAGCATTTGGTAGTGGTAAATTTTTAGAACTTGTTATGTGTCATGTTGTATAGTTGTGACCTTGCCCGTACATAGTTGACCCTGGTCACAAAGTCCATGCTATTTAAAAATCAATTAAAAAAATAAATTTCTAGTGACAGTGGATTGTTCCTGAAATGCCATCATAAACCCATCTGTTTCCATTGACAAATCCATATAACATTTGCTTAACATTTATTTGTCAACAGATAGTTGGCTGAGTTCACATAGATGTAACCCACGGATGATCTCTTGACCCTATCCTTGAATCTAAGTTGTTTCACAGACTCCATTTGGAAGTAAACCACTTATTTATATTCAGTAAGTCCAATGGCTTGTTACCTGCCTTTACTATTGTTTGGTGAAGTGAAGTCTGTTTGTTCTGGATATGTTTGACTTCTGGAGGCAGCTAAGTTGCACAGCAGGTAGAATGCTGAACCCACATCAGAAAGGCAGGAGTATAAATCCTGCCTCACAGACTTCCTAGCTCTGTAACCATGGGCATATCACCTAACTTTTGTCTCCTTCAGTTTCCTCATCTCTAAAATGGGGATAATACTCTCTACCTTATAAGTTATTTTGAATATCAAATAAGATAATATTTGTAAGATGTATTGCAAACCTTAGAGTATTACATTAATGTTAGCTATTATTAATAATAAAGCAATTTTTTCAGTTTCTTTTTTTACTTATCCTTTGCTCTATAGATGTTTATCAATGCTTATTTTCCTTTTTAGCAAGAAAGTGCTATTATTTCTCCATAGCTGGCTTAGGATAACAGTCCTTGTGATTTGCTAATACTGAATTGCTTTTTGTGTATTACAAATCAATTATGATCCATTTTACAATATTAAAGATATATATTAAGAATGACACTGAGTAGAGACTGATATATATGAATTGTTCCCAGAAAAAATCCATTATAAGATGTCAGATTTATTTTTAATATATTTAGGGACAGCTGTCCCTTTGACAACTGTGACCTCTTGATGGAAAATCAAAACCTTTGTTTCTATATTTCCTTGATACACATTAAGAATTTTATACTTACTGAATCCTGATAACTGTTGTATAAAGATTTAAGAAAGATTCCAAGGAATAAAGGAGTTATTTAATATGTTTTTCAGTTTAGCCATTATAGATTGATGTCATCCATATACAAACTATGAAGAAGTTATTTTGGTTTGATTCTCTCCTCATTTTGAAAGCCATGCTTTCAAAAGTTATATTTAGGAGAAGATAATAGGTTTAATGATAGGCAAAACTATAAAGAGCTTAAATAGTCTACAAAAATGGCACATTTTATATGAATTGTTCTTTATATAATGTGTTAGAACATTTTAAATAAGAATTTTTCACAAGAAAATTATCTAGTATTCTGAGTAAATTAGGATTTCACATATCTGCACTATAAAATAAGCCGTGAGTGCAGAATTTAGTCAAAGGCTCATTAATGATCAAAGACGGCATAAATGTTGCAGTCCTTTTAAGCAAGCTCATTCAATAATTATTGAAATAATAGTACAATTGTTTTTCACGCCAGGGAATATGTGTGTGTGTCTGTGTGTGTATCTATCTACATATATATATGTATATATATATATATATATATATATATATATATATACATATATATATGTATATATACATAGAGAGAGAGAGAGACAAACACATAATTTATTTAATTAAATACTTCCCTTATATATTAAAACTTGATCTAATGATCATGTTTCTTTTTTTTTTTTTTTTTTTGAGTTTGAAATTCTCTTTTCCTATCCTACCCCTTTCCCCTTCCTGGAGAAGGCAAGCAATTTGGTATTGAATTTTGCATGTGAAGTCATACAAAATATTTTTCTATATCAACCATATTGCAAAAAAGTGCAGATTAAAAGAAATTAAATAGAAAAACAAAGTTAAAAAATGTATAATTCAATCTGCATTCAAAGTTCATCATTCTCTTTCTGGAGGTAGGCTGCATTTTTCCATCATAGGTCTTTTCAAATTTTCTTGATCAGGATAGATATTGCTGTTTTTATGTATAATGTTCTCCTGGTTTTGATCACTTCATTTTGCAAGAGTTCATGTAAGTGTTCCCAGGTTCTTCTGAAACCATCCTGCTCATTAGCTCATCATTTCTTATGCCACAATAATATTCCATCACAGTCATATACCACAGCTCATTCAGTCATTCCCCAATTGATGGGCGTCATTTCATTTTCCAGTTCTTTGCCACCATGAAAAGAGTCACTATAAATATTTTTGTTCAAATAGATAATTTTCCCTTTTCTTTAATCTCTTTGGGATATAGACCTAGTAGTGATATCATTGGGTCAAAGGTTTGCATAGTTTTATAGTTCTTGAGTCATAGTTCCAAATTGTTCTCCAAAATGTTTAAACTAATTCACATCTCTATCAACAGTGAGTGAATTAGTGGTCTAATTTCTCCACATACCCTCAAGCATTTGTCATTTTCCTTTTCTATCATATTAGCCAATTTGATGGATATGAGGTGGTATTTCAGTTATTTTAACTTGCCTTTCTCTAATTAGTAATGATTTAGAACATTTTATATGACTATGGATAACTTTGAGTTGTGAAAATTTTCTGTTCATATCTTTTGGCAATTTGCCAACTAAGAAATGGCTCTTGTATTTATGAATGCTGCTCAGTTCCCTCTGTGTGTGTGTGTGTGTGTGTGTGTGTGTGTGTATACACACACATGCATATACACATGCATATGTGTGTAGGAAAGTTGAGGCTTTTATCAGAAAAACTTGCTGTAAATTATCCCCCACATTTTTTTCCTTATAATTTTGGTTACATTAGGTTTTCTTTGTGGAAAAGCTTTTTAATTCCATGTAATTAAAATTATCTATTTTACTTCCCATGGTCTTCTTTGTATCTTGTTTGTTCATAAAATCTTTCCTTATCCATACATTCTATGCTTACCTGATTTACTTATTGCCAGGCTTAGAGGCCTGTATTGGGCTACCCGAGTCTTTCTTACCTCACCTCCGAGGTCTTCGGCTGGCCACGCCAGATGCACATATGAGAGAAAGGACGTTCCAGAGTCGAACAAGGGTTGAGCTTTATTTCAGGGTCTGGGTTACAAGTGCAGGGGGGTCTTCCTTAGGAGGAAGAGGGGGAGATTTCCTAAGGAGGCTAGGATCTTAAGGGCTTGGAAGTACAAGTACAAGCAGGGAGAGAGGGGGAGGGGAGAGAGAAGAGAAGAGAAACGGAGCCTACTGTCCTCTTGGCTCCTCACGTGCTAAGAGAGAGCTTTCAGGCTTCCTCAATCCTACTTAACCTTCAGCCGCACAGTTTGCATCTCAGTACCGTGCTGTTAGGTAACTAGGTGTGCTCCAATCCGGGACAATCTCGAGGGCAGGGAGACTCCACCCATCACGTATCTCCCGGGGAGAGGCGGAAATACCCGAGCTAGCCGAGCTAGCTCAGTCTGACCTTCTCGAACCCCCGCTGTTCATGGAGGGCCTCGTAAGACTCTAAGATTTAGAAGTCCCACTGTTACCCGCCCGAGACCATCCACACGGATTTGAGCTTCCAATCCCAACAACTTATGATATCACCATTTATGTGTAAATTTTTCATCCATTTTGACCTTGTCCTGGTATACAGTGTGAGATTTTGGTCCAGTTTTTCAGCATTTTTTGTAAAATGGTGAATTCATATCCCCCAAAGCTAACATTTTGAGATTTATCAAACACTGGCTTACTATGGTCATTTACTAGTATGCAATGTGCACCCAACCTATTCCACTGATCCACTACTCAATTTCTCAGCCATTACCAGTTTGTTTTCATAATTACCACTTAGTAGTATAGTTTGATATTTGTACTATTAGGCTACCTTCTCTAAGGTATGTGTTTTTTTAATTGATTCCCTTTATATTCTTGATGTTTTACTCTTTCAGATGAATTTTGTTATTTTTTCCTAACTCTATAAAATAATTCTTTGATTCTTTGATTGGCATGGTACTGAATCAGAAAATTAACTCAGGTAGAATTTTCTTTTCGAATATATTGGCTCAGTCTACCAATGAACAATTAGTATTTCTCTAGTTCTTTAAATTTATCTTTATTTGTGTTAAAAATAATTTCTTTATTTTGTTCATATAGTCATTGAGTTTATGTTGCAATTACATTCCTAAGTGTTTTTATATTATCAGCAGTTATTTTTAAATGGGATATCTCTTTCTATTTCATCTTCTGAGCTTTGTTAATATTATATAGAAATGTTGATAACTTGTGTAGTTTTATTTTTTATCCTTCAACTTAAAGTTATTGATTGTTTTGATTATTAGATAAGTTTATTGTTTCAGTCAGATTTTTAGTTGACTCTCCGTGTTCTCTAGTTATGTCATCATATCATCTGCAAAAATGAAATATTAAATAAAGCATTTTTGTTTCCTCATTACCCATTTTTATTCCTTCAATTTCTTTTTCTTGTCTTATTGCCGTAGCTAGCATTTCTAGTACAATACTGAATAATAATGGTCACAATGTACATCTCTGTTTCACCCCGATCACATTGGAAAGGCTCTGAGTTTACCCCACATCACAGATAATGCTTGTTCTTGGTTATTTTTATAGATGCTACTTATGATTTTGAGAAATTCTCTATTTATTCCTATGCTTTCTAGTGTTTTTACTAGGAATAGGTGTTGTACTTTATTAAAAAAATTTCTTCCTCAATAAATTTATATGATTGCTGTTTTGTGATTGATGTAGTCAGTTATGCTTATAGTTTTCTCAATATTAAATCAGCCAAGTGTTTCTGGTATAAATCCAGTATGGTAATAGTGAATGATCATTGTGATGAATTACTGTAATCTCACTAGTACTGTATTTAAAATGTTTGCATTAATATTCATTAAAGAAATTGTTCTATAGTTTTCTTTCTCTGTTTTTTCTCTCCCTGGTTTAGGTATCAAAACCATATTTGTCTCAGAAGAAATGTGATAGCATTTCTTATTTACCTATTTTAATAGGTTTATATAATCTTGGAATTATTTTTTCTTTAAATATTTGAAAGAATTATATCTACAATTCCATCTGTTCCTGTCCCCTCCACCCCCAACAAATGTGGACTTTTTCAATATATTTTTTAAAAATACTATTTAAGTATTTTATTCCTTCTATTAATCTGGATAATTTATGTTTTAACAAATATTCATGCATTTAATTTAGATTGTCAAGTTCATTGAACAAAACAGCTTCTAATAATTGCTTTATTTTCATCCTCATTCATTGTGTATTCACACTTTTCATCTTTGTTATTGGTAATTTTGTGTCTTTTTTTTTAAACCAAATTAGGTGATAGTTTATTTTATTTTTCCCATTGAACCATTGCTTAGTTTTATTTATTATTGTAAGTTTTTATGTTTAATTTTATTAATCACCCCCTTTAATTTTCAGAATTTCTATTTCAGTGTTTAATTGAGGATTTTAATTTGTTCTTTTTCTAGTTTTTCTTTTACTTATATGCCTAATTCATTCTGCTTTCTCTCTTTGGTGAGGTAATTAGTGAGAAATATAAACTGTCCCCCAGGTCCTGCATTTGCCTCATGCCACAAATTTTGATATGTTTTCTCATTATTATCATCTTTATTGAAATTATTGTTTTAATGATTTATTTTTTAGCCTACTCATTCTTTAGGATTAAATTACTTAGATTCCAGTTTATTTTAATCTATGCCTCCAAACTCCCTTATTCAATCTAATTTTCATTACATTATCATATAAAAACTGTACATTTAATATTTCTGCTTTTATGCATTTGTTGTGAGTTTTTCATCCCCTAATACAGAGTCAATTTTTTTGTGTGTGAAGTTCTCATAAGATATATTACTTTCTATTCCCATTCAGTATTCTCCAGAGGTCTGTGGCATCAAACATTTCTAAAATTATATTCATCTGCTCAGCGTTCTTCTTTACTTCATGGTTAGATTTGTCTAGGATGAAAAGGACAGATTGCATTTTCCCTACTAGTTTAGTTTTACTATTAGTTTAGTTTTATTAATTCCTCAGGTTTAAGTATTCCTTCAAGAATTTGGATGTTGTGCTATTTGGTTCATATTTCTTTAGAACATAATATTAATTCGTTGTCTATCATACCTTTTATCAAATGTTGTTTCCTTGATTACTTTAAACTAGGTCTATTTTTGCTTTAGCTTTATCTGAGATCATGATTATTATCCCTGTCTTTTTTTAATTTCACCTGCAACATAATAGATTTTGCTCCAGCCCCTTACTTTTACTCTGTGTGCATCTTTCTGTTTCAAGTACATCTCTTTTAAACAACATATTGTTGGATTCTGGTTTCAAATCTGTTCTGCTACTAATTTCTGTTATGTGGATGAGTTCATTCCATTTAGATTCACAGTTATGATTGTTAAATATCCTATACTCTTCTATTTATCTTTTTTTGTGTGTTTTTGTCCTGTTCCCCCTCAAAAGTCTGTTTTAATTCTGCCTTCCTTAATCTATCCTAACTTTTATTTGCCCCCTTCTTTCTCTTATCCCCTTTTTCTTCCCCTCCTGCTTCCCCTTAGGTAAGGTGAATTTCTCTACCCACCTTTGTGTGTGTGTGTGTGTGTGTGTGTGTGTATGTGTGTGCGCATGTGTGTTTGTGTGTGTCCATGTCCTTCCTTCCCTTCTTGAACCAGCTCATATGAAAGCGAGATTTAAGTATTACCTTCCCCCTTCCATTTTCCCCTCCACTATAAAAACCCTTACTTCTTCACCTCTATTATGTGAGATAAAAGTCCCCCTTTTCTTACTTCCCCCTTCTCCTAGTGCCTCTCCATTGTTCACACTTCCATTTATCTTTTGATATCACCTCAACATAATGGACTAACACTTATACCTAAGTTGATTCCTTCTATTTGCTCTAATACTAATATCATTTTTAGGGGTTACATGTATTACCTTCCCATATAGGAATGCAAACTATTTAGCCTTATTAAGTCCCTTATGATTTCTCCCTCATGTTTATAGATTTTCTCATCAACTCTGACCTTTTCATCAGGAATGCCTGAAAGTCTTCTATTTCATTAAATAACTCCCCATAGGATTGCATTCAGTTTTGTTGGGTAGATTAAACTTGTTTTCAATTTTGTTATTATTTTAATTATTATCCTTGAAGTGGCCTAACTGAAGGAAAAGTACACTTGAGTACAATCTTGGTAAAATGATCTTCTCACAAAGACAACAAAGAAATCAGTTCTAATGAAGTTTCTTTGCCTTCCTCTGAATCAAGGAGGTTCAGAATTAATGAAAAATTATACTTAATGAGGTTTCCATGCATCCCCTTTCAGTATATTCCCTTTATGAAGGGAATATAGCTAATATATGCTGTTATTGAGAATGTGGCCCTTTGAAGAATATTTGCAAGTATAAATATGTTTTCTATAAGAGGTTTCCTATTAGACAATTCATTCTATTTCCTTGTAGTGGTTATCAGAGGGTGATGATGAATTCATCCCTCCCAAAAGGCTTTTCTAAAGGTGCCCAATATTTTGAAAGCTGGTCCTCAGTCCCTCACTTTCATACCCCTATGAGGGAAAAGTTTCCATTACATAGAAAGCTAAAGTGAATGAGACAAAGGTGATTGATGATAGTGGGCAGGGGTGGCATTTACAAGGGGTGGGAGTATTGCCTCTGTTAGAAGATGAAGGTGACTACAAAAGTCAGGATAGAATCATTATTTCCCTACCCTCCTGTGTCATCTCAGGTTGTAAGAGAGTCCATTGCACCTCTTAATGTAATTTGGAATGCCTTCAAACAGACAGAAATAGAACAATAGGCTTAAAAATAAATAAATAAAAGAAAGTACCTATTTGTGGTCATAATGAAGTCTCCTCCTGTCATCAACAATCTCTCTTTGTTGTCTTGAAGAGAACTTCCCTTGTGAATAACACTATAGAACATAGCATAATCTTTAGCCATGTTCTTCCTCCTTTGCTTCTGTCTCGCTACTTCACTTAGACTGCAAATGACTGAGTGTGATGTCTGTCATTAGTTGCTGGAGTAGATAAGTGTTTG
Organism: Notamacropus eugenii; assembly: GCF_028372415.1. Taxonomy (NCBI): domain Eukaryota; kingdom Metazoa; phylum Chordata; class Mammalia; order Diprotodontia; family Macropodidae; genus Notamacropus; species Notamacropus eugenii. The sequence continues at coordinate 184,390,163 of NC_092872.1, read as the reverse complement.
ATTACAGATATAGGTTTTTAAATTTGCGACTTAACACTCCATATACTCACTTCCATACTTTTTTTCCTAAAGAAAAATAAAATAAAATGGATAGATATCTGGAAATTAAAGTGACTATTTGCAATGCTTATTGATCCAAATGTTTAAGAAACAGTGAATGTCTTGTTCCAACTAAATCACAGGCTAGAGAAGATAAGATATTGAATTTTTAATTGTGACCTATTATGATTCTAGTCATTTTGTATCAGCTAACATAGAAGTAGTATTTAGCTACTCTTTAAAAAAAGAGGATATCTCAAATTTAATTTGTAGTAAAAGGCCTGCCAAGAACCTAGTAATAAATAATCATGGTGAGAGAACTAAAATTCAGACACACTGGACAGCAATAGACAAACTTTAGTTTTAATAGTGGACTCTGGCCACAGAGTGTATAAGTATGCACATAGAATAAACTCTTACATCCAATTTTTAGATCAGAGAAGCAGCAAACTGTGCTACTTCATTTGTGTCTTGTGGCTTGCTATCTAAAATTAACATCAGTGTGATGGGTCAGAAATTAAATGGTTGATCTAGACTAAAAGATGGCAAGCTATCTTGAGAATTAGTCTTGGGTCAGCTCCTCAATAATTTTAGTCGTCTCAAAATCATAGAAGCCATATGTAACCCAGATTTCCCAACTGGTAGAGTATTGACTTACTAATTAGGAAGTAAAACTGTCCAAGTTGATTAAGGATGGAACTCTACTCTGAGATAAGATGGATGGTTGGTCAAAAATCCCATAAAATATCTAAGAATAGAACCTACTTCAGGAAAATACTTTTCAGCCAAAACTATTTCAGGCAATAAGGGGAGGTAAAGGCTTTACATAATTTCTTGTCACCGTGGTTATTTTTGTAACGATTCATCATGATCAGTGACTTTGGGGATATCTTCCCCATGCTTCTCAAAATCATTTAAATAAATTAATTCTGATGAGTTAAATGAAGTTTAGTCTAGAGTCAGCTGTAGAGCTGTTTGGTTAAGGCATTCTGCATACAATATTCCAATTCAAACAACAGTTGTGCTCAAGGTGCTATGCCAAACTCTAGGGATACAAAGACAAAGCTAAAGGATGGTCCCTGTCCTCTAAGAATTCACATACCAGGGGTAGGACTGAAGTGCTGTAACATTTGTGAAGCAAAATAAGTATGAGACCGGAAGGTGTAATGGATAGAGAGCCTCAGAATTAGCAAGACCTTTATTCAAATTCTTACAGACATATGCAGGCTGTATGACCAGGATAAAATCCAAATAACCTCTTAATGTCAAGGCAAGTATGAAAGGCTAAATTGAAGAATAATTAATTATCTGAATTGATAAAGAGAGTTTCTTGATCAGGAAGACCTATAAAAATGTATTACAGGTGTGTACGGAAAGTTCATAATCACCATTAAATTCAATATTGTACTGTACTGAAAATGCTAGTTACTGAAATAAAATAAGATAAAGAAATTGGAAATATTAGAATAGGCGATAAATCAAAACTATAACTCTTCCCAGGTGATATGTTATTTTACTTCTAGGACGCTAGAGAATCAACTCAAAAACTAGTTGAAGTCATTAACAACTTTAGAAAAGTTGCAGGATATACAATAAAATCATATAAATAATCAGTATTTCTATATGTTACTAACAAAGCTCAGCAGGAAGAGATAGTAAGAGAAATTCCATTTAAAAAAAATGAAGATGAAGATGGCAGAGTGAGAGCAACAACTCACCTAGGCTCTTAGACAAACTCCTTCAGATGTCTCTAAAAAGAAAATCTGACCAAATTTTGGAGGAGCAGAATCCAATAGGAGACAGACTGTGGCAGATTCACAGTTCAGGACAGACTGGAAGGTGGATGGGAAGGATCTGTTCCATGGGGGTGAACCCACAGTACACAATGTAGCACATATGGTGCAGCAGAGCAGGAAAGCCCCAGGGAGGCCTGAGGCAGCAGCAGGCAAATCCATAGAGGGGCAGCCCAGGGAGAGAGACCAGTGGAGCCCAGAGAGAGACAGCCTCTGTGCACCAGATATCAGCCACAGCAGTTCCTGACACTTTCAGCCTGCAGATTAAATGTCTCTAAGTCACCTACTTGAACTTCCCAGAGTCAAAGGGGCAGACTGATCAGCAAATGCTCCCTCCTTCCTCCTTGTTGACCTCAAAAGAACCATAAAATATTTCCTCAGAAAAATCCTGGATCAGTGGGAACAGTGAAGGGGCAAACAGACTCATAACACCGGAAGCTAGGAAAATAGCTAAAGGGGATTCCTCTTACTGTGACAGAGGCAAACCAGAAGGATAGGGGACCCAGGGTGGTAGAAACTCACACTAGGTAACAGGCATGCCTCAGCACTCCAGGGGAAATGGGAAGACAATAGGGCAGCAAGAATCACCAAACCCTGAGCTTGCTTTGCCTCAGCTCAGGTGAGGAGATCTCACATGACCAGACCACCCCTTCCCCACACTCAACAAGCTAGCCCCAGGACAGATCTGGGAAACACAAAACAAAAAGATAAAAAGGCACCTTCCCTTAACTTTTATACACCTGTCAGCTCAACAGCAAGTTCTACAGCTTCTAACTGAAAAAATCAGAAGCCACAACACAAATCACCATCATGAGCAAGAAAAAGCAAAGCAAGCAGGAAAAGAATCTTTCTGTGGGGACCAAAACATGAATACAAACAATGTCAATAGTGAGACTGAAACTTCAGAAGGGAACATGAACTGCTCCCATGCACAAACAGTTCTACTGGAACAGCTGAAGAAGGAAACAGAAGAAAACTGGCCAATGATTTTAAAAGTATGAAAACAGAATTCCATGAAGGGAACATCTCTTTAAAAAGGAAAATTGAACAAAAGGAAAAGGAAGTATGCAAACTAACTTGGAAAATTGGACAAATAGAAAAGGAAATACAAAAACTAACTGGAGAAAATAATTCCTTAAAATGTATAATTGGACAGTTGGAAAGGGGGATGCAAAAGTTAATTAAAGAAAACAATTTAATAAAATTAGAATTGGGCAAGTAGAAACTAATGACTATCAGACATCAAGAATCAGTCAAAATCTAAAGAATGAAAACATAGAAGAAAATGTAAAATATCTAATTGGAAAAAGAACTGACCTGGAAAATAGATCCAGGAGAGAAAATTTAAGAATTATAGGCTTACGAGAAAGCCAAGATGAATGAAAGAGTCTGGACAATATCTTCCAAGAAATCATCAGGGAAAACTGCCCAGAATTGCTATACCCAGAGGGCAAAATAGTCATTGAAAGAATCCTCTGTTCACCTCCTGAAAGGGATCCCAAATTAAAACCTCAAGAAATGTTGTTGTCAAATTCCAGAACTATCAAGTGAAGGAGAATATACTGCAGTCACCCAGAAAGAAACCATCCAAATATCGAGGAACTACAGTCAGGATCACACAGGACCTTGCAACTTCTACATTAAAAAATCAAAGGAATTGGAATGTAATATTCCATAAGGCAAAGGAGCTGTGACTATAACAAAGGAACAATTACCCAGCAAAGTTCAGCTTAACATTTCAAGCAAGGAGATGGGCATTCAATGAAATAAGGGATTTCCAGATCTTCCTGACAAAAAGGTCAGAACTCAATAGAAAATGTGATCTTCAAATGCAGTTCTCAAGAGAGGCATAAAAAGGTAAATAGGGGAAAAGAAAAACTTGTTACTCAATTTGGGCAAACTGTCTACATCCCTATAAGAGAAGATGATATGTATTAATCTTGAGAATTGTACATCTATTATGAAATGTAAAAGGGATATACATACAAGGAATGGGTATAAAGTAAATGATGTGATGATAAAAATGTGATTTAAGCATGTGGAGAGCTTGTAACAGGAGATGTGAAAAGGAGGGAGCAGAAAATAGTAAATTACCTCACAGGAAGAAATACAAAATTGTAATAGAGGGAAAGAGGGAAGGGAAATGTGCATTGTTTGAGAGGTACTCTAATCTGATTTGGTTCAAGGAGGGAAAAATCAACTTAATTAAGTATATAAATCTAACTAACTCTATAGACAGCAGGAGGGGAAGGGGGAAGAAAGGGGAAGAGGAAGCTAAAAGGAAGGGAAGAAGTAGTAAGGTAAAGGGAAGTAAAAGGGAGGGGGGCTGAAATAAGGAAGGGAAGACTACATGAGATGGTGGTGAAAAGTAAAAACTCAATTGAGGAGTAGAAGGGAGACAGGGGAACTAAAAGCACAAATGGTGGGAAAGAGGATGCAGGGAAAGACACAGATTATAATCATAACTGTGAATGTGAATGGAATGAACTTTCCCATAAAATAGAGATGGATAGCAGCATGGGTTAAAAGCTGTAATCCAACAATTTGTTGTTTACAAGAAACACATTTGAAATGGGGGCATACACACAGGATAAAGGTCAAAGGTTGGAGCAGAATATATTGTGCCTTACCTAATGTAAGAAAAGCATGGGTAGGAAATCTTATCTCAGACAAAGCAAAAGCAGAAATACATCTAATCAAAAGAGATAAGGAAGGAAACTATATCCTGCTAAAAAGCACAATAGACAATGAAGCAATATCATTATTAAACATGTATGCTCCAAGTGCTATAGCATCTAAATTCTTGGAGGAGAGGTTAGGGGAGTTGAAGGAAGAAATAGACAGGAAAACTATACTAGTGAGGGACCTCAACCTTCCTTTCTCTGAACTTGATAATCCTAACCTTTAAAATAAACAAGAAAGAGGTTAGGTGGTAAAGAAGACTCTGGATAAGGTAGATATTATTGATCTCTGGAGAAAATTGAATGGGAATAGAAAGGAATATATCCTTTTCTCAGCAGTACATGGCACATATACAAAAATTGACTGTGTTCTAGGGCATAAAACCCTCACAATCCAGTGCAGAAAGGCAGAGATAGTCAGTGCATCCATCTCAGATTATAATACAATAAAAAGTTATATGTAATAAAAGGCCATGGAAAGATAAATCAAAAATCAATTGGAAACTAAATAATCTGATCCTAATGAGTGAGTTAGAAAACAAATCATAGAAACAATCAACAACTTCATTCAAGAGAATGACAATAATGAGACAACCTACCAAATCTTATGGGATACTGCAAAAGCTGTTCTTAAGGAAAGTTTTATATCTTTGAATGGCTACATGAATAATATAGAGAAAGTGGAGATCAGTGACTTGGGCATGCAGCTGAAAAAGCTAGAAAAAGAACAAATTGAAAATCCCCAAGTTAATACTAAATTAGAAATACTGAAAATCAAGGGAGAGATTAATAAAAATGAAATTCAGAAAACTATTGAATTAATAAATAAAACTAATAGTTGGTTTTATGAAAAAAACTAATAAAATTGATAAACTTTTGGTCAATATGATTTAAAAAAAGAAAGAAGAAAACCAAATTATTAATATCAATAATGAAAGGGGTGAACTCACCTCCAATGAAGAAGAAATTAAAACAATAATTAGAAATTACTTTGCCCAACTTTATGCCCATAAATTCGATAATCTAAATGAGAGGGTTGAGTATTTAAAAAAATACAAATTGCCCAAGTTAACAGAAGAAGAAGCTGAATACTTAAATAACCCCATCTCAGAAAAAAAAATTGAACAAGCCATCAATGAACTCCCTAGGAAAAAATCTCCAGGGCCAGATGGATTCACAAGTGAATTCTAACAAACTTTTAAAGAACAGTTAATTCCAATATTATATAGATTATTTGTGAAAATTGGGGAAGAAGGAATCCTCTCAATTTCTTTCTATAATACAAATATGGTTTTGATGCCTAAAGCAGAAAGAGTCAAAACAGAGAAAGAAAATTATAGACCAATTTCTCTAATGAACATAGATACAAAAATTTTAAATGAGATTTTAGCAAAAAGAATACAGCAACTTATCATGAGAATAATGCATTATGATCAGGTAGCATTCATACTACGAATGCAGGGCTGGTTCAATATTAGGAAAACCATTACCATTATCGATCAAATCAAAAGGAAAACTAACATAAATCACACGATTATCTCAATAGGTACAGAAAAAGCTTTTGACAAAATACAACACCCATTCCTATTAAAAACATTGGAGAGCATAAGAATAAAGGGAACTTTCCACAAAATAATAAGGAGTATTTACCTAAAATCTCCTGCAAGCATTATATGCAATGGTAATAAGCTAGATTCATTTCCAACAAGATCAAGGGTAAAACAAGGATGTCCATTATCACCACTATTATTCAATATGGTACTAGAAATGTTAGCTGTAGCAATTAGACAAGATAAAGAAACTGAATGAATTAGAATAGGCAAAGAAGAGACTAAGTGATCACTCTTTGCAGATGATATGATGATATACTTAGAAAATCCCAGAGATTCAAGTAAAAAACTACTTGAAATAATAAACAACTTTGGCAAAGTTGCAGGTTACAAAATAAACCCACACAAATCTTCTGCATTTCTATATATTAGTAAAAAAGCCGAACAGCAAGAGAGAGAAAGAGAAATCTCATGTAAAGCTAAGCTAGACACTATAAAATATTTGGGAGTTTACCTATGTTAACAGAACTACAAGACACTTTTCACACAAACGAAGTCAGATCTAAGTAAGTGGAAAAACATCGGTTGCTCATGGGTAGTCTGAGCCAATATAATACAAATGACAATTCTACCTAAATTAATTTACTTATTTAGTGCCATACCTATTAAACTATCAGATGATTATTTTCTAGTGCTGGAAAAAATAGTATCAAAATTCATCTGGAAGAACAAAAGGTCCAGAATATCAAGGGGACCAAGGAAAATAAATGCCAGGGTAGGTGGTCTAGTGCTACCAGATCTCAAACTGTATTATAAAGCAGCAAGTACTAAAACCACTTGGTACTGGCTAAGAAACAGAAGGGTAGACAAGTGAAATAGGCTAGGTACTCAAGACAGAGTAGACAATGAATACACTAATCTCTTGTTTGATAAACCCAGGGACCCCAGCTTCTGATGTAAGAACTTACTGTTTGATAAAAATTGTTGGGAAAACTGGATAACAGTGTGGAAGAAACTAGGCATAGACAAATGTCTGACCCCGTACACAAGAATAAAATCCAAATGAGTACATGATCTAGGTATAATGATTGATATTATGAACAAATTGATGGATCAAGGAATAGTGTATTTATCAGATTTATGGAGAAGGGAAGAATTTTGACTAAAGAAGAGATAGAAAGCATTATGAAGTAAAAGATAGATAATTTTGATTACATTGAACTGAAAAGTTTTTGCACAACTACACCCAATGCAACCAAAATTTGGAGGGATGTAGAAACCGGGAAAGAATAATTACAGCTAATGTTGGTGGTAAAGACCTCATTTCTAGAATATATAAAGCACTGAGTCAAATGTACAAAAATATAAGTAACTCTCCAATTGATAAATGGTCAAAGGATATGAACAGGCAATTTTCAGAGGAAGAAATTAAAGATATCTATAGTCATATGAAAAAATTCTCTAAATCATTTTTGATTAGAGAGATGCAAATCAAAACAACTCTGAGGTTCCACATCACACCTATCAGATTGGCAAACATGACAGAACAGGAAGATGACAAATGTTGGAGAAGATGTGGGAGAGTTGGAACACTAATTCACTGTTGGTGTAGCTGTGAGCTGATCCACCCATTCTAGAGAACAATTTGGAACTATTCCCAAAGGGCTACAAAAATGTGCATACCCTTTGACCCAGCAACAGCGTTTCTAGGACTGTATCCCCAAGAGATCATAAAAATGGAAAAAGGTCCCACATGTACAAAAATATTTATAGCAGCATTCCTTGTGGTGGCCAAAAACTGGAAATCAAGGGGATGCCCATCAGTTGGGGAATGGCTGAATAAATTATGGTATATGAATGTAATGGAATACTATTGTGCTATAAGAAATGATGAACAGGAAGACTTCAGAAAGGCCTGGAAAGACTTATATGATCTGATGGTATGTGAAAGGAACAGAACCAGGAGAATTTTGTGCACAGGAGTGACCACAGTGTGCAAGAGGTTTTTCTGGTAGATTTGGAACTTCATTGCAATGCAAGGACTTAAAAAAATTTCTTCTAAGGCAAAATGCTTTCCACATCCAGAGAAAGAATCATGGAATTCAATCGCAGAATGTAGGAGATCATTTTTTCTTTCTTGTATATGTGTATTGCGTTTTGATTTCTTAGGTGATTTCTCCCATTCATTTTAATTCTTCAACACAGCATGACTATAGTGAAAACGTATTTAATAGGAATGCATTTGTAGAACCTATACAAAATTGTGTGCCATCTTGGGGAGGGAGGGGGTAGGAAGGGAAAATAATAATCTAAATTATATGGTGGTGATTGTAGAACACTGAAAATAAATAAAATTAATTAATTTAAAAATAACTGAAGACAATATAAAATACTTGGGTGCCTACTCGCCAATGTATACTCAGGAATTACAAAACATTTTTTTCACAGAAATAAACAAGTGTATCTAAACAACTGGAGAAATATTAATTGCTCATGGGTGGGCAGAGCCAAAATAATAAAAGTGGCAATTCCATAGAAATTAATTTACTTTGTCAGTACCATACCAACCAGACTATCAAAAAATTATTTTAGTAAGTTAAAAAATTAATAATAGAATTCATCTGGAAGGGAAAAAATGGTCAAGAATGTCTAAGAAATTAATGAAAAAACAAAATTAAGGAAGATGGTCTAACAATTTCAGAAATCAAATTATATTACAAAGTAATACCATCTGCTACTGGGTAAGAAAAATAGCGTGGAAGATCAGTGAAATACATTAGGTATATAATACACAGTAATAAATGAACACAGGAATGTACTATTTTATAAATCCAAAGATCTAAGTTTGGGGTTAAGAACTGACCATTTTACAAAAATTGTTAGGAGAACCAGAAAGCAGTTTGGAAGAAACTAGGCATAGACCAACATCTCATACCCTATACCAAGATAAGGCTGAAATGCATATATAATTTAAATATAAAAGGCAATATCACGAGTGTACTAGGGGAGCATGCATAAATATACCTGTCAACTCAATAAATAAGGAAAGAGAGAAATGATGAACTCTAATTCCAGATTGAAGTATACTTTTTTACTTCATTTATTATTATTGTATGTTTTCTTTTGTAACATGGCTAATATGGAAATATGTTTTGCATGAATACTTCATCAAAATCAAATAGCTTGCCTACCTAAAAAGGGAATAGGAGTAGGAAGGGGAGAGATAATTTAGAACTCAATTTTTTAAAAAAATCATTTTTTTTCGGATTTGTAATTAGGAAATATTTAACAAAATAAAACAAATTTTTTTTAAAAAAGAATTAAGTGAAAAATCATTTGCAAAGGGAGAGATTCCTGATAACTATGAGCATGAGGAAACATTTCCCAAAGAAAAAAGCTCACCTGAGTTGAGCCTTAAAAGAATATTAAGCATTCTAAGAAACAAAAGTAAGGAGAGAAGGAATATATTTCAGAAATACATGGCAGCCTCAGCAAAGGCATGGAGAGAATAGAATGCCTAGTTGAAGGAACAGCAAGTTGGTTAGTTGTGTCACAGTATACAGTGCATGAAACAGAGTAATGTGAATTAATTCTGGGAATGTTGACTGAAACCAAATTAGGAAGAACATGATACGTTAAGACAAGGCTGCTTCTGTCTCTCTCCCTAGGACAAAGAGGTGGGTAAAAAACTGAGATCCTTCCTTGCCTAGTCCTAGTCACAAGAGAAATTGAAAGTCATGCTTAACTAGAAGAGATATCTGCTCAAATTCCCCTTGTAAGGCACCTCTCTATATCTGGCCTTTCATTTTAGAAATTCTTCTTATACTTACTCCCCACTGCTTTGCAGAGGTATTGGGGAAGGGGATTCATGGATGAATAACATTAAATATGTCAGTTTTCACTATATTGATAAATTTTGCTGATTTTTTTCTCTTCATTTTTTTTCTTTAGAAAAGTTCTTTGTTTTAAGGGATGAATCTCAGAAAGCGAAGAGAAATACAGGGAGAAATCTAGATAATTGGAAATAAAATCTTTCAGTAAAATTTATTTTTAAAAGGGGTGGGAGTACTTTTTTATCTTATACTATAAGTACTTGAAGTTTTTCCTTCCCAACAGTGAATATCAGCTCACTATTCTACTTTCCACAGCCACTTTTTCAAAATTTTTCTTGCTCTGCAAACCTTCCATTACTCCCCCAATCTCACTCTCTCATCTGAGAATCTTGTTTCATAATTCACAGAAAAAAAATGAAACCATTTGCTATGAACTTCTTTTACTTTTTACCTTGTCTAAACACTCAGATGTATGATCGCCTACTTCATTCTTGTCTCAGGGGATGAAGAGGCCTTTCTCCTTACCAACACTAACCCCTCCACTTGTTGAAGTCCTGTCCCCTCCAACTGATTGCCCTCTCTGTCATCATCATTCTTTTCCTTTCTTTTTTTAAGTTACTTCTATTTCTTTATTTAAAATTCTTTTTTTAATTTATATATTTTTAGTTTTCAACATTCATTTCCACAACATTTTGAGTTCCAAATTTTCTCCCCATCTCTCCCCTCCCCCCACCTCAAAACACCATGCATTTTGATTGCCCCTTCCCTCAATTTGCCCTACCTTCTATTACATCCCTCCCTTCCTTTATCCTCATCTTCTCTCTTTTCTTCTAGGGCAAGATAGATTTCTATACCCCATTACATATATTTCTTATTTCCCAGTTGCATGCACAAACAATTATCAACATTAGTTCCTAAAACTTTGAGTTCCAACTTGTCTCCCTTCCTCCCTCCCCACCCGTCTCCACTGAGAAGGCAAGCAATTCAATACAGGCTATATATGTGTAGTTTTGCAAAAGACTTTCATAATAGTCATGTTGTGTAAGACTAACTGTATTTCCCTCCATTCTGTCCTGCCCCCCGGATTTATTCTATTCTCTCTTTTGACCTTGTCCCTCTGCTAAAGTGTTTACTTCTAATTACTCCATTCTCCCATTTGCCCACCCTTCTATCATCCCCCCCATAACCCACTTATCACTTTCTTCCCTACTTTCCTGTAGTGTAAGATAGATTTTCATACCAAATTGAGTGTGCATGTTATTCTATCTTTAAGCCAAATGTGACAGGAGTAACCTTCACCTTTTCCTTCTCACCTCTCCACTTTTCCCCTCCAGTGACAAAGCTTTTTCTTGTCTCTTTCATGAGACATAGTTTGCCCCATTTCATGTCTCCCTTTCTGCTCCCAATATGTTCCTCTCACCCCCTTAATTTTATTGTTTTAGATACCATCCCTTCCTATTCTACTCACCCTGTGCCCTCTGTCTATATATATATATATATATATATATATATATATATATATATATATATATATATATATATATATATATATATGCATATATATATATATATACACATATATATATATAAAATGTGCCTATATATATGTGTCTATATATATGTCTACATATATATATGTGTGCATGTGTGTGTGTGTGTGTGTGTGTGTGTGTATAATCCCTCCAACTACCCAAATACTGAGAAAAGTTTCAAGTTACAAATATTACAAATATTTCCATGTAGGAATGTAAACAGTTCAACTTTAGTAAGTTCCTTATGATTTCTCCTTCTTGTTTACCTTTTCATGCTTCTCTTGATTCTTGTGTTTGAAAGTCAAATTTTCTTTTCGCCTGTGATCTTTTCATCAAGAATGCTTGAAAGTGCTCTATTTCATTGAATAACCGTTCTTCCCCTGAAATATTATACTCAGTTTGGCTGGGCTGGTGATTCTTGGTTTCAGTCCTAGTTCCTTTGACTTCCGCAAGATCCTATTCTAAGCCCTTTGATTTCTTAATGTAGAAGCTTCTAGATCTTGTGTTATCCTAATTGTATTTTCACAATAATCAAATTGTTTCTTTCTGGCTGCTTACAGTATTTTCTCCTTGGTCAGGGAACTCTAAATTTTGGCTACAATATTTCTAGGAGTTTTTCTTTTTGGATCCCTCTCAGGAGGTGATTGGTGGATTTTTTTCAATATTTATTTTACCTCTAGTTCTAGAATGTCAGGGCAGTTTTTCTAAATAATTTCATGAAGATGATGTCTAGGCTCTTTTTTTGATCATGGCTTTCAGATAGTCCCACAATTTTTATATTGTCTCTCTTTGATCTATTTTCCAGGTCAGTTGTCTTCTATTTTCTTCTATTTTTTCATCCTTTTGGTTTTGTTTTGTAATTTCTTGGTTTCTCATTAAGTCATTAGGTTCCATCTGCTCCATTATAATTTTTAAAGTACTATTTTCTTCAGTGAGCTTTTGAACCTCCTTTTCCATTTGGCTAATTCTGCTAATTAAAGCATTCTTCTCCTCATTGGTTTTGTGCACTGCTTTTGCCATTTGAGTTAGTCTATTTTTAAAAGTATTATTTTCTTCAGCATTTTTTGGGTCTCCTTTAGCAAGCTGTTGACTCATTTTCATGATTTTCTTCATCACTCTCATTTCTCTTCCCAATTTTTCCTCCGCCTCTCTTACTCGATTTTCAAAATTATTTTTGAGCTCTTCCATGTCCTGAGACTATTGCATATTTGTTTTGCAGGTTTTGGATGCAGAAGCCTTGAACTTTATGTCTTTCTCTGATGGTATGTTTTGTTCTTCCTCATCTGAAAGGATAGAAGAAAATACCTGTTCACCAGGAAAATAGTCTTCTATGGTCTTATTTTTTTTTTTCCTTTTTGGGGCATTTTCCCAGTCAGTTATTTGACTTTTGAGTCCTTTGTCAAGAGAAGGTTATATTCTAGGGACCTGTAAGTTCTCAGTTCCTCCAAAGTGGCATAATCAAAGGAGAGCAGTTACACCTCTCCTACTCTGCACTTTGGTCTGGGAGTAACCATAAACAATCTTCTGCCCAGAATCTATGAGTAGAATTCTCCATCCAGAACCTCCACCAACTCTACCAACCAGAGCTGCTCCTCACCCTAGGACTGCCATTCAGGGCTGACACTCAGATCAGGGGCTCACTTCCCTCAGGGTCTTTAGACTGAGGACTACAAAAATGAATGCTGCAACCACCTGGGACTGTGGCTAGACCCCATTCCCTTCTCACTCAGGTGAAAGAACTTTCTCACTGACTTTTGAAGATGTCTTTGGCCTTTGTTGGTTGAGTAATCTGGGAACCATAGCTGCTCCCTGTGATTCCTTCCCCTGAGGCCTGCTCAGGTCCTGTCCCTGACACACTACCAAGACTGGGCTAGGTTCCATGGGTTGTGCTCTGTTCTGAGTCTGGTGTGATAGACCTTTCCTGTAGGCCTTCCAGGATGCCTTGGATTGGATATCTCTTTCATTCTATCACTTTGTGGCTTCTGCTGCTCTAGAATTTGTTTAGGGTCATTTTCACAGACATTTTATGGGCTGTGGGGGGCAAACTTTTACAGATCTGTCCTTCTGCTCCACCATCTTGGCTCTACCCCCTCTTTTCCTTCCTTTCAATCTCTGCCTATTTGTTTAACCTTCTCTATCTGTAAACATGCCCTTGACTCCGAAGTCCTGAAAGAACCCTCACTTGATCTTTCCATCTTTGTTATGAAGCTGTATCTCTTCTGCCTTTTGTCATTAACTCTTCAAAAAAGCTTTCTAGATTAGGTGCCTCCACTTTCTCTGCTCCCTCTCTTCTTTATCCCTTATAGTCTGGTTTTCAACCTTATATCCCATGGAAATTATTCTTTTCAATAGTATTAATGATCACTTATTTGCCAAATCTAATGGCCTTTTCTCTGTTCTTATTCTCTTTGACCTCTCTGGAACCTGACACTGTTGCTCACTCTCTTCTCCTTGATACTCTCTTCTCTCTAGGTTATCAGGATACTACTCTCTCCTTGTTTTCATTGTACCTCTCTGACTGCTCCTTCTCTGGCTCCTTTGCTGGATCCTCTTCTAGAATCATTCCCTCTAAATGTAAGTGTCCCTAAGGGGTTGTCCTAGGTCCTCTTCCCTCTCTTTATTATTTCATTTGGAGATCTCATCAGCTCCCATTGAATTAATTACCATCTCTTTCCTGATGATTCTCAAGTTGATTTATCCTGCTCAAAATTCTCAGCTGACTTCCACTTCTACAATTCCAACTGCCTTTCAAATATCTAAACCTGGATATCCAGGAGACATTTTAAAATTGCTACATTCGAAAACAGAACTAATTAACTTTCCCCCTAAACTCTGCCCTACTCCTACCTTCTCTGTTACTATAAAAGGTAACATCATCCTCCCAGCACCTTACTCTTGCAATTTAGGAGTCATCATTATCTTTTACTATCCTGTTGCCAAAGCCTTTTGATTTCACCTTTGCAACATTTGTCCAATATGCACCCTTCTCTGCTCTGACCTTCCCACCACTCTAGTGTAGTGTTTCATCACCTTGCATCTAGATTATTGTAATAGTCTACTGGTGGATCTGCCTGCTTCAAGTCTCTACCACTCCAGTCCATTTGCTATTCAGCCACTAAAGTGATTCTGCTGTGGTAACAAGACATACCATCTCAACTCTGGGCATTTTCTCTGGGTGTCCCTTCCATGCCTAGAACACTTTCTCTTTGCTACTCTGCTTGCTGACCACCTTCCTAGCTTTTTAAAGTCCTAAGTAAAATCCTTTCTTTTTCCCCTTAATTCTTCTTTATCCTGTATATAGCTGGCTTTGTACATATTAGTTTACGTGTTGCCTCCCCCATTATCTTGTAAGCTCCTTTAACACAGGACCTGTCTTTTGTCTCTTTTGTATCTTCAGTACTTAGTGCCTGGCATATAATCGTCACTTAATAAATGATAATTTATTGGTATACCTACAAATCAAAATCTTATGTTCCGTGTTTAGAAAAATCACAGAATCTAACATTTTATGTTGGGAAGGACATTTGAGGCTGATTTAAAATAAAAGAGGAAATGGAGACTCAAAAGGAATAGTAATTTAGGAACACAGTTAGCAACTGATAGAGCTCAAATTTGAATCCATTTCTTCTGATTCCAGATCTAGAACTCTGCACTCTACCACACTGCTGTCCTCTTGGAACTTCATACATTCTTCATTCCATACGTGTGTGTGCATATATATGTGTGTGTGTGTATGTATATATGTATATAAGCATGTACATATACATACATATATACACATACACACAGATATATACACACAGATTTACCCAAATGTGTATATATGTATTATTTATATATACACATATATGTATGTGTTTAATATGTATGTGGGTATGTATGAGTGTACATGTCCCACCCTTTCATCCTTCCCTTTATCCATGGTTCTCATTTATAAGGGGAGGAAAGAGGAATAATGAGGAAAGAAAGATTGATGAAAGAGAGGAAATGAGGAGAGGATGAAAGGGGAAGAGAGCATGAGAGGAGAGGGATTGAGAGAGAGAAAGAAAATCAGAAGAGAGAGGAGAGAATTTTTAAAATACGTCTGCTTTCCTTGACTTTAGATAATGAGTGACCCTTTTTAGAGCCAAGGAAACTGCTAAGGGGAGAGCTAGGCCTTCTCCAAGTTCTAGAGAGATCATTCCTCATCTTTGTGCCTTCCCAGCTGTGCCGGGAATACAGTGTCTGTGTGTGACCTTTTGAAGGTCAAGTACTGGGTGCCTAGTGCAGGAGAGTTGGAAACAACAAATAGGTCCAGTGTGAGCTGAAATGCACAGAGGTGTTCAATCAGACATTAGGACAATGAAAGGACTGATAGGTACTTGAAATTGTCAAGCTAGTGAGGCGCTTGCTTAGGAAATCAGATTCTTTCTTAAAATATCTGAGAGTTTCATTCTAACACCTCTTTCCCCTGATGTCACTCCAGATTGCAGCATTCACACCAAGCTCCAGGCACCCTCAATACCTGACATTTGGACAGTAATTTATACTTTTCAAAGAATGACAAGAATTTTTTTTTAATCCATGGATCCATAATTGAATTTGAACTTTATAACAAATAACCTTCTGAGGAAATTAAGGAAAATGACATTATCATCATTAACAATATTTTTATAGTAGGATAATGTAGTCTTCTTCCTCTGCCATAGTGACACTGAAAGTTTGGAGTTTGGACTCAGGGGACCTGAGTTAATAGAATCATAGACCAAGAGCTGGGAGCCCAGTTCTTTCATTTGAGGAAATTATGGCCTTTGAAAGGTTCAGTGACTTGCCCAGAGCCACACGAGCATTAAGTGTCAAAGGTGAGATTTGAACCCAGATTCTCTGACTCTAGGACCAATGTTCTTTCTACTATACTCCTGGCTCTGCCTCTCACTTTTTATGTGACCTTGTTAAAGTCACTTTCCTTCTCTAACCCTTAGGCTGAACAAATGATCTCTAAATGAGAGAATTGAACTGAAATAGATCTTAATACTTTCATTAAGTTATAAATATGTGATTCTGAGACCATGGAGGTAAAAGAGCTCTCCACAAGTCATTGAGGTGGGCTTCCACCTATGATTTTCACCCCATAGATTTGACTGTTTACAGGCTAGCTGTTTTCCATCATCTCTGATCTAGGGCTGCTAGGATGTCTCTTATTCACCAGTGAGTCCTGAGCTGGTTCTTGCCCCTTGTTCCCTCTTACTGTCAAGGCTTATGAATAGATTTTGATAATTAGAGTCTGAGAGAGCATGGGTTCGGGCAGTATTTATTATAGGCCAAATCTGGAGGGGGCCTTTGTGATAACTTCGAGGACTGAAAACGGAGCTTGCCTCAGGAAAGGGGCAGGTGCAGAAAGGGAGACATGCCAAGGGATCTTATTTCCAAACACATAAATCTCTTGTAAAACTAGGCCCAGTAAAATAATTGCAAGCTTGGTAACAGTCTAGTAACTCCAGAATTCTCATTTAAGATGATATAGAAGTGTAGACTTTTTAGTTAATACTTACAAGGGATGACTTGGCTCTAAAAACTGGAAGACAGAGTCATTTAAATTGAGATATGTGCAATTTCTCAGATTATCACTTCAAGATCATCATCGCATCACCTTAGGGTTTTAAGTTTCTTCTGTTCTCTTTCCCCTCTACATCCTCCTTCGCTAGTATAGCTCCACTTCTATCATTAAATGAATCTGCAGTCTAGTTTAAAAACATAGCCAATCCCCCAACATGGAAAGCAGAAGCATTGAAGTTTGGTTTCTGGAGTGATGCCCTCTGGGCAGCTGTACAGCTGTCAGAGCTGATGCATCTTAATGGCTTGCTTGCTAGAAACTGCTTCTTCTGAATTAGTTGGGGCTCGAACCATTCAAATACCTACCACCAGTTTCCCCCACTGTTTTCATGGGGTGGAACTTGACAAGCAAAGCAGAGGTTTTATATGAACAGGAACTTTAAATGTATATTCATGCATACATTCATACATCCAGTCATATGTATGTATATGTAGAATAATATAGTATATTGTAATATATATATATGTGTGTGTGTGTGTGTGTCTGTGTGTGTGTCTGTGTGTGTGTAAAGTTACTATTATTGTTCTTCTTAATACCACTACCATTTATTGCATCTTTCCATTCCAAGGCACCATGTTACAAGTGATCACAGGTAATCAGTTCCCATGACATGCTCTATCCTGTAATGAACTCTGTCAAATTCAATGAGAATGCATAACTCTGTAAAGCAAGGAAGACTACTCAGGCTGTAGGTCGGCATAGTTACTAGCGAGCATTGTTTATTTCTGACTGTTGAAATGGCAGGAACGATGCTATTGCCACAGAACCCCAGAAGAATGATTGGTGCAGAGTTGAAACCCCTAGAGTTAATCAGACTTTACATGAGGATAAAGATGATTTATTAGGACTTCTTTTCAGAGGGACAATAATGCCTGGAATAGGCTGGTCCTCATTTTGGGGGGGAGTTTCTTGTCTATTTTTTGAAAAATGAATTTATATACAAATCTCACAAAAGGAGATATCCTTGCAGCTTCTTTTCATAATGGATTCCAAAATACAGCAACACAGAGCACTGAAATAGACAAGGAACAGGAGGTTGAAAATGATGGGATGAAGCAGGGAGCAATTTGACAATTATGTTGAATTGATTCTTTGTGGAAGAAACCATTCTTAAGGAAAAATACATGATAATTGTATTGGAACATCTGAAACTAGAACTTGCCCTCCACCATCAGCTCCTAAGAGGGTTTGGGGGATAGGTTTCAGCTTAAAAAAAATTTTCCTAGAATTTTATCAAGTGGTTATGACAGGTTTAAGAGCCATTTATTCAATGACTGGGTCAAGTTGCACAGAGAGAGGTACTGAAATCTTCAAGTATTTGGTGGTGTCAACCTTCAAGAAAGGTTAGGAAAGAACATGGAGAGTTAATACAGCTGGGCAGGCTCATTTAAAACTTTTCAAACCCCACTTAAAATGTTCTAACTAACTTGTTTTATGTAACACAGATTCAATTAAAAACAGGATTATTTGGTGCTAATAACAACGAACTAAGAAAGAATACAAGGTCATATAACTTTTAATTAGTGAAATATGCGATACCTCTCTTAAACTCAAAGGTTCAATCAGCAGAAACTTTTAAAAGGTATAAATAAAATAGCTATGCATATTGGATCATTTTGAATTCTTCTGTGCCACAACGAATTAATTTTAGGGATGCTTCAAATATATACTGAAGATAATTTCTTCTTTCCCCCAAGGAGCATGGGTGAAGTGTGTGCATGTATATGCATATGTGTTCATGCATATATATACATGGGTAGATATTAGGTTATACTTATCAATGTTATAGATGTGTCACATTTAGACTGTTAGGCTTTTAAATGGGGGGATAAGGTCAATTTTTTATCTCCTTCTCAATGGACTTAGACTGAGATTTTTCAGCCAAAAACAGACTAGCCCTATTCAATCGTAGAAGCATCAATTTTTGTTTTACAGCTTTAGTTACTGATGATGGAGAAGCATGTTGCCTGATCAAGAATTGCAAAGTGATTCTCATAGCAAAACAATGAGAAGTATTGGGGGTTTTGTAGAAGTGGATTTGGAAAGGATATCAAAGTTTAAATGAGGGTCAGTAACCTAGTCCCACCTTTAAGTAATACTGAACATTAAGTATTGCTATTCCCCAGCTTTTCAGCAGTCTTGGTTGGGTTTATTGCTAAATACTTCATGTCATACAGCTGTCTACTTTATATGTCTAGCTTAGTATCCTTTACACCATTTGGTGACCACACTTTGAAGAAAGGAGAATCAATCTACTCCATGTTAGAAAGTAAAAGCCTTGTGATTAAAATTTCTAGTGCAAGATACAGCTGAACTTTCTGTTGTAAAATTGATGAACTTGTGCTGCAGTTAGAATTAATCAGTCTAATTTAAATAAAAACATATTTTGACAAAAAATAAGGAGCATAATAGTCTTGGGGTATGGTTAGGAGGAAGAGTATGAATCTCCACGGTGTTTTCCATACTGCTTCTGAGTTACCATGGAGTTATGTATAACAAACAACTTATTGTATTATGTGAAGAAATAGTGTCAGGAAAACAATATAAGAAAGGATGGTTGTAATATCTATGTCTGTGTGGGATTTTACATGCAAGTGCACACATAAAATTCATTATGGTTCTGAGGGAGGTAGAGAATGTTAGTTCACCAACTTTTTAGTCATAACAAGCTTTTATGCTTAAACTTAGAGGGATCTTGGCAATACTTTGCATACTTTAAGATGTTTTACTAGATAATTTCAGAGATATATATCATAGCATATTGATGGCAGAAGGGGCCCTAGAGATATAGTCCTAGGAAATTAGTAACAAGAGGAAGAGAAGTGATTTATCCAAGGTCACACAGCTAAGTCAGTTGATATTAAAGGACTAGGACATTGACCTTCTCCCTAATGTTTCAGTACAAAATCTACCCTTCCCAGAATCTATCTTCACTGGGCCTTGTGCTATGCTTTCCAAGGTAATTAATAGCTAACATGGTAACAGATTCATTAAAAATGCTGATGCATCATATTGTATTGAGGGACAAAAGTAATTTCCTTCCATTCTTGCTACAGACAAAATCACGTACATTTTAATCTTAATGTTCTGGCGACATTCCCTTGGCCTTTACTACTTAACACCATAATGTGAAGTACTTTGTAAACCATGAAACATTATATAAAAGGTAATTATTATGATCAATAAAGTATAATATAGTCTTGGAAAATTCATAGAGCCATTTAATCAAACTCTGAAGGATATATCCCAGTCAAACTTCTATAAAATCCTTGATATTTGGTTGTCTCACCTCCTGTTGAAAAACTCCAGTGAAAAGGAAGTCACAAGCACAAGAGGCAGCCCATTTCACTGCTGAACAACTCTTATAATTAACAAATTAATTCTTACACTCAGATGCATTCTTCCTTTCTTCGGTTTTCTCCCATTTATCTAATTCTGTCTTCTGAAGACAAAGACAACAAAACAAATCCTTCTTTCATATGACAATTCCTTGTATTTTTGAAGACTAGCATCATGCCTCCTTTGAATCTTCTCCTTACAATAAATACCCCTGATTGCTCAAATGTTCTTTGTATGGCATGGTGTTTAGTCCTCTCATCTTCCTAATCTAATTCGTCTAGATAGGCTCTTGGTTGAAATCAGTATCTTCCAGTCAGGTATGGCAAGCAGGTAGGAATGAGATCTCATTGGGGCAGATAAGGTTTCAATGACCCCTTTTCTACCTAAAAGTTCTAAATTGTACTCTTTCAGCTAGAGTTGGATAATTCTTACCTATTTCAAGGTTGAAGCCACTGGCACTTTCACTGGCATAGGGGCAGTTCTAGTGGCAATTCAAAATATTTACTGAAAGCAAGTAAAAACATTTAACTAGCTGTCAGATGAAGTCCCTGAAGGTTTTTCATTGTTTTTCTCACTGACTGCCTTGCTAGAACCTTCCTCTGGGAAAGTTTCTGACAAGACAAAAGCAAGGGATATTTGATGAGGAACAGTTTCACTACAGATGATGTTCCCCTTGGTTATTCCAAAATTTGACTTTCCTGAACTGATTTGCAAAAAGAAAAGTGAGCAGATTTGTTTTCTGTTCTCAGGAAAAGACAGAAAGAGAGCAAATTCTGGGATATATACCAATTTAGAAGAGAGTGATGTCATGCAGGGAAATATTGGATGATCTAAGGATGTTTATAAGTGGGAGAAGATAAAATTGTCTTCAGACATCTGAAGGACTTTCCTATTGAAGAGACGTTGGGATTTAGAGTAAGCTACAAATTAACTGGAGCAAAGGAAAATTTTTTTTGTTGACTTATATAATGACTCTCACAACTGTTTTTGCTTCTTAAAACATATTTAATATATTTCATTAAATTCTTTGCTTTCTTTGATTTAGCATTGGGTCTACAAGATTTTTGACATGGTCTTTAATTATTCATCATGAAACTACACTTTTATTTCCTTGGATATTAAGCATACCTTTGATGAATAGACTATTTTCCTAAATCTAACTTTGATTAAAAAGTATTCTACTGCATTCCAGAAGGCAAAACATGAACCAATGAATAGGAGTGAAGTCTTGGATCAATTTAAGGAAGACTTTTTAAACAATTGAAAAAATCTGAAATTGGCTTGGGAGACCTTTGGTATCAAAGAAATGATGACTGACTAAGTGTTAGTGGTATGGCAGAGGGAATTCCTGGCCTATATAGATGGTTTAGCTATATGACTTCTATAGTGTCTTCTAAAATTAAGCTGTTGAACTGTCAATCCAGTAAACTCTCTGAATCTTATTTTATTAATTCATATAAAGGAAACATTGGACTAGCTAATCTTTAAATCTCCTTCAGTTCCAAAGTTTTGTTTCTATTAAGTAGAGCCCCCTTTTCCTGAGCTCTGAAAGGAACTAGACTTGGACTATCATTAATACATTCCCTAAGCTACTAATGAATTTCCCTTGGCCATGCTAAACGGTGGGATTTATGAGTTCTATACTTTGTATCCTTGAATAATCAAGTATTGACAAAACACCAGTTACGTACAAAGCACTCTCAATATTAGAAGCTCTCCCAATCCTGAACTTAGACATAAAGGAATTTATCTCACAGTAGGCATTTGTGGCTCTCAGACAACAAATATTGTCTGAGATTTTTTTTTTGCTTTTAATGTAACTATACTAGTTAGTGACTTTGTCCTTTTTTTAAACAAAATAATGGAAAAGCAGTAAAACTTACTCTCTTTGGGTCTTTAACTCAGTGAAGTAGGAAAAAAGATTTGTTTTGGAAGGAGGATTCTTGCATTTCACCTTGGGATTGGCTAACCATAAAAGCAACCAGATCATTCAGGAAAGTTAAATTTCTGTTATCCAGTATCTATAACTAGTAAAGTCATCTAGTTTTATAGCCCACACCCATCTCTCTGGTTTTTTCTTCAAGCCCATTTATAGTGGCATGTACCACCCATTAATAGTTTTTGTTGTTTTGGTCCAGACCAATACTTCTTTTTGAGTGAATAATTTCTGATAGCTTAATTCTGTTCAGTAATGAAGCCTGGAAATTATCTTTAACTGATATTCTTATCTGGGATATCAAATTTAAATTATTTGTACATGGTCACACAACTAACATGATGCAACAGAAGTGGAATTCTAACTCAGTTCTTCTTGACTCCAAAACCAGTTCTCTGCTTGTATGTCATGTCATACTAATACTTATAGATTCTTTCTTTTATAACATTTTAATTAAATGCCTACTATATGCCAGATATTGTGCTAGGTACTGGGAATACAAAGATAAAAATGAGTCCCCCCCCCCCGCCCTAAAGGACAGAGTTTTTACTTAATAGATTTCAGGTGACAAAACGTACACAAATAACAGATATGAAGTGTGTGTGTGTTTGTCCTTCGTTGCCGAAGAAGATCATGCCATCAGAGAAGTGATGACATGACTTGCATTTGACTTTGTTTTGAGTGAGAGAGGGCTGTGAAGGTACCAGTCTCACTTCTCCTCCAGAGCCATCTGAATCCAGTGACCAGATATTCATCAGGATGACTGCAGATGACCCAGGATGAGGCAATTGGGGTTAAGTGACTTGCCCAAGGTCACACAGCTAGTGAGTGCCAAGTGTCTGAGGTGAGATTTGAACTCAGGTCCTCCTAATTCCTTCACTGGTGCTCTACCCCCTGCACCACCTAGCTGCCCCATAGATATGAAGTAGAAGTATTTGGATAGAAGAAGTTCACTAACAACTGGATATATCCAAAAATACCTTATATAGGTATTCATGTTGTCCTTAGCTATATCAGTATCTGTACTTGAAGGACACCAAGGCTTCTACAAAACAGAGAGGTAGGGAGGGAAGGCAGTTCAGGTATAGGAAGGGAAAGCAGCCTATGAAAAGATGTGGAGATGGGAAATGGGATATTGTATATGAGAAACAAGTAGACCTTCTGGAATGGAACAGAATATACAAAAAAAAGATAAAAAGCAATAATTGCAGAAAGGTAGTAACAAATTCCAACAGAGGAAATACTATTTTTTCTTAGAGTGTTAGGAAGCCATTGAAGTTTCTTGAGTAAGATTTCAGAGAGCAATTATAAAAATAAATGAGATAATGGATATAATGTTTTCTAAACCATAAACATTATTAGTATCAACTATTTTAAGATTATATCAATTTTAATAATGATTAGAGAGTTTTCTATGCTTCATTCTGTGCCTTCTCAACTAGACTGGAAATACGAGAATGAGAAACATTTGCCTATTTATCTGGTGGCTATAACACCAATCATAGTGTTCTAGATTGATTTTTGGATCACAAAACCTCTTGGTTTAGATTTCCTTCTAAGAGCAGACCAAGTCTTAAGGAAACTTTGTCGAATTCAAATCTAAAATACCATTCCTAGTGATAACGGAACCAAACCTAAATCTGCTTTCACATTTAATAGATTTCACCAGCAAGTCAAAGTGTCAGCTATGAGAGGACAGTTAAGGAAAAGTAGAGGATGAAAGTTACTGAGAGGAGTCATCAGAGAGCATATAATAGAATGATGGGAAAATACACCATCTCATAGTAGGCCCATGACTAAGCATGTGTCATTAATATCCTGAAATTGAGCCTCCCTATTCTTCACTTGGTAAATTTAAGCCAGTAACCTAGGGGAAAGTCTATTGGAATTAGTAATAAATCTGAATTTTTAAGTTTTTTTCCGAAATTAATTTTAAGGACATGAAATACTTCTACATTAAGGACACTCTAAATGGTCTTAAGTAAAATTTCTGCCCAACCCTTTCAAATAGATAGTTCATCATAATCAACATCTATTTATATTCAACAAAGTAATGTGCCTAAGTCCTTAAAAAGTACATTTAACATATCCCCTTTTAATCTCATATACATTAATTTGCTTAGCCAACCCCATCTTCCAGGATAGTACAGAGGTAAACGGGAGCCCAGTCTAGGTCAAATGATAACAAATTCCCAATTAGTAGAGACAGAATTAATGAGATTAGTCTCCTCCTTCTAAATCGGAGTTACAATGATTCTACAATTGAAGTGGCTTCCATTCTTGGATATTTAAGCATATCCACAATTACTGGATCCAGAAGCTTGATTGCCTTCCTATGCTCTAAACGTAAGGCCACTAATCCGTGAATACTCTGTGTTAGGTGACTGAGTTATAACTTAAAAAAAAAAAAAAAAACAGGATTCATTACATCATCTCTCATTTTAATAATCTGCCCCTAAATATGCATAAATATCTCCTATCAATGTCAACAAAATTGCAAATAAGTACTAGGAGGAAAACAGAATGACTAACTCAGGGGAAATAATAATAGCTTACACTTATAAAGTATTTTACAACTTGTCAGCTGCTGTACTTGGATTTTCTCATATTTGATTCTGAAAACAACTTTGTGGAGGAGGGGGGAGTAGTACTCTCTAAGTATTATCGTACCCATTTTACAGATAAGGAAACATGCAGAGAAAGTATGTGATTCATCTCATGTTACAGCTAGCAAGTTACAGAGCTTGGAATAGAACCTAAGCCTTAGGACTGTCAAACTCCACCATACTGTTGTTAGGAATCTGGATAGTTCTAAATCTAGCAAAGGCCTTCCCTCCCTCCCCAACCCATATAAGTCCAATGCTATCATATTGCTTTGATTTCATGATTCTATTAACATTTGTTAACTTTTCCCTGTTGAGGGAGCATGAGCTTAGATATTGTGGCAATTTATGAATCACCTAGGTAATACAGTGCATAGAATGCTAAACTTGGAGTCCAGGAGAACTGAGTTCAAATTCTGCCTCAGACATCTAACTAGTCCTATGACTCTGAAGTAATCCCTTAACCTCTTTCAACCTCACTTTCCCCATACATAAAATTGAGATAATAATACCACTTGCCCTGCAAGGATATTGTGGAGATCAAAACAAAGAACAAATGTGAAACATTTTGCAAAGCTGAAAGCTATATACAAATGCTAACCATAATTATTCTTAGCTATTGCTACTATTTGGTTTTTATTGGAATTTCAAGCTCAAGTTCATCTGGTCCATCTGATCTTATGACCAGTCGGAAAGTAACTCATAAACCAGGGAACACCCCCCCCCTCAAAGAAAATTTTTCAGAAATATTCCTTTTAATGTTCCAGTTCCCCCAAAAATCTTTACCATCCATCCTTGGAGATCTCCTCTGGTCCATCCAGAGCCTGAGATAATCTCAGGTCTGTGACCTAGTAATGTAGATCCTGTTGGCTTAGTTGTCTCATTTGTTGACATATCATGGGATGATACTTCATTTACAGGAAAATCTTTGATATGGAACTCTGATGGAACAATACTGTGCTCAATTGTACTCTAAGAGCAAGCATTTATATAACACTTTAAGGTTTACAAAGAGTATTACAAATATTATCTCATTTGACTTCATCACATGGCACCACCATTCTTTTGGTCATTCATATTTACAACCTGAGTCATGCTGGACCCATTCCTCTCCTTCCTCCCTCATTGCTATTCAGCTGTCAAGTCTATTCTTCACCTATGTTGTCTGTCTCCTCTCCATCCATATGATTATCTCCATAGTTCAGCATTTAACTTCTCTGGTCCATCTTCCGCAGAGCTACTGAATGATATTCCTTAAGCATAGACCCAACTATGTCACAATTCTGCTCAAAAAGTCACAGAGGTTCCCTTATGGCCATTATCAGATACAATCTCCTCTGTCTGGCATTTAAAACTCTTCACAATCCATTCTAGGATTATTATATATTACTTGGCTTTTCACACTTCCCAGTGTAGCCAAAGTGGTCTACTTTTTGTTCCCCTTACTTCATACTCCTAAATTCCTTGGTGCATATTATCCCCCATGCCTAGAAATTGCTTCCTCTTCATCTCAACCTTGCAGTATCCCTAGTTTCCTTTAAGGCTGAGTCCAAATGTTATTGGAGGTCTATCTTCAGTCCTTTATCCTGAATTTACTTTGAAGAAAATTTATATCAATTTATCTATATCTGTTGTTTCCTTCCCATGGAATATAAGGCTCTAAATGATAGGGACTCTTTCTTATTTATATGTTTCTATTTCTAAAACCTAGTTAGTATTGTACCTAACACATAGGAGAGACTTAATAAATGCTTGCTAAATAAGTGAAAGAAGGGAGAGGAAAGACGTTTGTATTAATATGACAAAGTCTGAAGACTTCAGGATTAAAATATATCTATCAGCAGCTAGGTGGCAAAACTGAAGGCAGGAAGACTCATCTTCCTGGGTTCAAATCTGACCTCCAACACTTAACTAGCTGTGTGACACTGGATAAGTCATTTAGCCCTGTGTGCCTCAGTTTTCTATTCTGCAACATTAACTGGAGAAAGAAATGAGAAATCACTCCAGGATCTTGGCCAGGAAAACTCTAAATGGGGTCATTAAGAGTTGAATATGATTGAAAATTACAGAATATAACAAAATTAACTAAACAACAACAATAAATCAGTTTACTCTCTTTTCCCTTTTTCCATTAGAGTTTTATTTTAATTCATGGGACCCAAAATATTGTATTTCTTTGAACAAGTCACAGCTTCTGTCCAGCTAACTCTCTTCATCTGAAAAATGAAGGTATTTGAGTACAAAGCTTTAGAGGACCATTTTTGCTTTAGATCTATAATCCTAAACAAACAGTTGTTATCCACAGCTCCTTAACTAATGTTGATCAGGCAGATCTATGTTTTAGGAAGTCAGCATCTTGGGAGGAGGTACTTTTGCCCTGAAAGGATACCCCTCCACATAGTCAAAGCTGTCTTTGTAGCATTCCTTTCAATCTTCATGTGATATGTTGTATTCCAGACTGACTTCCCTGGGTCATGCCACTATGGAGTCTCTGATTCAGAGTTCTACTTCCATAACCTCTGTGGTAGCAAAGCCTCCAGATCTCTTGAGTATAAACCATATCCTCTCTCCCAAACATTATTGCTCCTGTGGTTGGACTGTACTTGGTACCCATGTCCATAATCTCTGTCCCTAATCACCCTTGGCTTGAGTTAAGTTTTTCCCAAAGAGAAGTCACAGTTAGCACTTGCTCTCATCATTATATATATATATACATATATATATATATATGTATATATATATATATATACACACACACATACATACATACACACATATACACACACATATCTATACATATATACACATACGTATATGTATATATACACACATATATATATATACACACATCACAGATATATATACATATACATGTGTATATATGCATATATATAGAGAGAGAGTAGAATGGGTAACTCATTTCCAGACCCAGTTTGCTAACATTTAGCATGTCTGTATAAAGTTGTTTCCAGTCCTAGAACTCTAGTTTGGAGGGGTCCCCATATCACTTGTTGTGATAAGAAGCAAAGGCTAGTTAGTACTATCAACCAACTGAGAGATTAAATCCATTTCAATTAAAAGATAATTTCTTAAGTCTCTACTATGTGTTCTAAGTGCTGTGCCAGGAGCTGAGAGAAATTTGAAACTCATTGAGGACATGACCTCAGCCCTCCTCGATTTTCCAATCTACTAGCTCTCATTCGAACTAAATATAAGGCTAGTTGCCTGAGTTAAGGAATATTTTTTTCTTACTAACTTTCAAGCATCTTCTGTGACATAGAAGAGCAGTCCTTTCGAAAAGTTGGACCCTGGAAAATAACTTTCTCCAAATGTGATTAAGTTCTTTCAGGTCCATCCTTTGGTTCTCAGTAGATATACAGCAGATGTTTCTGTGTCTCTGAAGTATGGATGTTGGAGGGTTTTTTCTTGATTAAGCTGTCACTCAGAATTGTTGTTTATACCATCGATCCAACATCAAAAAGCCACTATGCCATGGATCTGATGTCAGAAAGTTTCTGAGTGACAGCAAGAACAGATGGAGAAGTACATCTCAAATGCACATCCATAAACCCCTCCCAGGCTCCTGTTTCTTGAAGTGAGTGGTGACGGATGGTGGAGAACTCAGATGCTTCCATTAGCTTAGGACCTAGTTTGCCATTCTGGAATCAATTCTCCTTGAGGCTGGAGAATCTCAGGGTGGTTTTAGTTGAAGTCATACCTTTCAAAGGGTTTCCATCAAAGAAACTGAATCAGAAGCTTTGTGCTCCTTAGGAGAGTTTTGTGGGTGCATCCAGATAAAGATATGAAATGATACTCTTCATTCATCCTTATTAAGTAATAGACACGATGTTGCACTTAGGGAGACCAAGGCAGGAATACCACCACACTAGCTGTATGACTCTGGGAAAATCATAGTCCTGAATCTTTAAGCCTGCTTCCTTCCCAGCAAAATGAAGATTAAGAAGTAACATTTTTATAGTATCATTTTCTTGTTTTATTATATCTATGATACGCCAGTGTTGGAAGCTTCTAGTAAAAAGAAACTCCTTCTTCATAGATTTAGAGTTGAATTGGACCTCAAAGTCTTTTATCCTACTATCACCCTATTACAGATGAGAAAACTGAGACCCAACAAGATTAAATGACTTGACCAAGAACACTCTAATAGTAAGCAGTAGGGAAAGGATTTGAACCTCAGACTTCTG
Source organism: Notamacropus eugenii (assembly GCF_028372415.1). NCBI lineage: Eukaryota > Metazoa > Chordata > Mammalia > Diprotodontia > Macropodidae > Notamacropus > Notamacropus eugenii. The sequence goes on along the minus strand of NC_092872.1, from coordinate 184,361,059 downwards.
ACTACTAATACATTTCTTCTTCCACTCTACCATGCTGACTCCCCCTCAGCCAGTGTAGACAACTACCAATGAGAAAATTCCTTCACCCACTGCAGAGAAATAACCAACTCTTCTGCAACTTCTACAATTAGAAGGCTGCCTGGGAGCACTGAGGGGATGACTGAGTCAGTCACACAGCCAGCATTCCATGTCAGAGACAGGACCTTCTTCTTGACTCTAAGGCAGTTAGCTAGGACCTATTAACATACATGAATTCATCCTGGATTTAGGAACACTTGAGATCAAATTCAGCCTCAGATACTTACAGTGACTCTTGGCAAGTCATTCAACTTCTGTCTGCCTTGATTTCTTCAATAGTAAAAAGGGGATAATAGTAGCACCTACTTCTTAAGGTTGTGAGAATCAGGCATTTTTAAAGGATTAGCGCAGCACTAGTCATATAGCAGACATTTAATCAATGTATGTTCCTTCCCTACCTCATCTTCCACTGACTTTCTCTCCTCTATAACATACTACCTCTTTTTCAAGTTGACAAAATGCTCCACACAGGTGGTTAACCTTTAGTACGCACCTCTCAAAGTTGTTATGAGACATAATATATTCTACTAAACTGTGGAATTAACAATTATTATTATTTTTCTTTTGCCCATTCTGATATGCACCACAAATGAATCCTCACTTCCCATTTTCCAAATACCATCTATCCCTCATAGCCCAGAAAACTCTCCTAATTACTTCAATGTTTATAGTCTCTTCTATTCTCTGATATTAAATTGAATATATGATGGGTCCCACAAAAACTTCACTTAACTACATATTCCTGTTCTGACTTCTAATTGTTTTAATGTGTATGTATATACCGTTTTCCCCCTTTGGACTTTAACCTCCAGGAGGAGAAGAATGAAGTTTTCTCTTTCTTGTCTGTCTACCATATTGCCTGGTAGTTTTAAAATACACCGCCACTCTCATTTGTCAAAGTTGAGGCAATGGGACTACACCATAAGAAGTATTAATTCCCTTTATTCCTCAGCAACTAACACCTACCATCAAGGTAATATTGTGCCAGTGGGTAGAGAACAAATTCTGGGGTCAGGAAGGTCAGAGTTCAAGTCCTAACTTTGATACACATTACCTATGTTACTATGGGCAAATCACTTCAAATCTCAGGACTCCTTGCAAATTTCTAAGACTGTGATTTAAAGAAGAGTTTGCGTCTGTGTTGGGGGACAGAAAAGGGAGTTTTCATATTAGAATTTCCCTATAATGATGATACCCAGATATTAGCATAGTGTTTCACACGTAGTAGACACTTAATTAATGTTTATCAGCTAACTGACTGATGAAATCTCAGATCAGGTCCCAAAATATTAAATCCTCTTGAACAGGGTTCAAGAAGGTCTCACACCAAATTCCATTTTTTGGTGCATAACATTAAAACTCAGGTCCTGTGTACACAGAGACCACCTAAATTAAATATATTCAAGATAATCAGACAGAATACCTTATAATTCCTAGGAAATTGTTTCAACCTAACAGATATTTACTGAATAGCTATTATGCAGAGAGTGCTATGCTAGATGCTGAAGAAGATGCAAAGACAGAAAGGACATAGTGTCTACCTTCAAGGAAATTTCAGTCTAGTTGGAGAGGTATTATATGCACAAATAGCAATAGCAATTGACATTTATAACTTCTCTAATGTTTATGAGCACTTTACATAAATATGAGTTGTATAACTGTAGCACCAATGCACTATTCACAGACTCTAAAGCAGCTATGAATATGCCAGCATAATTTTGAATCGCAAAATAAAACAGACTCTCCACATGGAAGACAGAATCAAAACATTTATTTAAACATAAAAAAACTGAATTCCCAACACCAGAAGGCCAAATTCGTCATCACAACAAAGAAATCTATACACAATAATAATGCAGAGGACACCACCCTCCCCAAGCTTTCCCCCGATAGTCTTCCCACAAACGAACACTCATAGCTTGCTGCCTGCTTCCTCTCTGTCCCTCAGCTCTAACTGCTGTGTCCAACTTCCTCTCAGCATTGCTCCATCCTTCCTGCTTCACTCATTCAGCAAGCTCCTCCAACTACAGACTCATGTGACTCAGGCTTCCTTGTGACTCAAGCAGGTCACATGGGCCTATTAATGGATGGGAAAGGTCTTCCCATTATGCAAAAATACATTAATAGTACATAACCCCATTCCCCACTTTTACTAAAAGCTTTATTATTCCTCCCTTCAAAATGAGGGAAATGAGATTCAGTCTCTCAAAACTAGGAAATGCCAGAGATGAAATCTGAAGTCAGATCTTCTTGACTCAAAGTCAATCTTATACTGATCATGTCACAAGCTACAACATAAGTATACAAAAATAAAGGCAATCAAAGTATATGTGAAAACTAAAGGAATGGAGTCCTTTCTAACCAGAAGGGTGCAAGAAAGGCTTCATGAATGAGCTAGTATTTTAAAAAGGTAGACTGGAATGATATTGGCAAAGGATAGAGGGAGGCAGCTAATAGTTGCTCAATAAATATATATTATTTGATTCTGTCAAGTGTCTAAGTAGGATTTCTGTGGCATAAAAAGCTCAGATTGAGAAGTAGAAAATAGTTATGGGAGTGTTGTGGTAGTTGTTTTCCCCTGAAGGTGTATATCTCCATTTTGAATTCTGATCCTTGAATTCTTGTACAGTTCATGCTCTTGTGACAACCCTGACAAGCAATACCAGAATAATGGATTGGTCCATGTGGATGGATGCAGTTGAATTTCATACAAAGCCTGGAGTGTTCAGACAGCTAAAGCATCAGGGAAGGCAACCATGGTGTAGATGCATAGATCAAACATTACAGCTGTCTTGCCTGACTAGTTGTATTTTGATTCATTTTTGGTAGCTGCTAAGTTGCTGTATACCTGAGTTGACTCGTTCAGTGTCATACTCCTAGTCACCGTCACCATTGTGACTGTAGTCATTTACCTGGTGCTTTAAGATTGAGCGAGAGACATCTACATACATTATCTCATTTGGACTTCAAAACAACCCTACAATTTAGTGGCCTGTTATATAGCTGAACGGACCATCATTTGGAAAGATATTAGAAAGTCGATTAAGTTTGTATGGTGTCCTTTCTCTTCAAAACCTAGGCTAACAATATTCCAGTATACAAAGTACCCTTATACTGCCCCTTAGTTGATTAGATAGTCTTCTCTCGGTACTCCATGTCATATATCCCTCCCCCATTCTCCCTTAATATTTATTTGACCTTTGTTCCATCTCTTCACATGGCTCAGGCACCAATCCACTGTCTGTTTTCGATAAAATCAATAGATATTCATTGAGAATCTGTTGTATTTAAGCCACTGTACTGGGCATGGTAGAAGACTGAGAAGTATAAGACAAGGTCTCTTGCCCTCCATCCATTTTGGGGGGATATAAAAGAATGGTGCTTAGTAGTTGAAACGTTGGATTTGTAGTGAGGGAAACAGTTTGAATGCTGACCATGTTGCTTGTTATATACCTTTTCTTAAAATCATATCATATCTTTGGACCTCAATTTCAGTTGTAAAATGAGAGAATTGGACCAGAATATTTCTAAGGTCAAATATTCTTGAGTATATATTGTAACTGTAACACAAGATGTTAAATAACCCCTCACTATATGTCATAAGACAGCCTATCACAGTGGGTAGAACTTGGGTCTAAGATTCAGAAGTCCTGAGGCAAAATCTTAGATACTTTCAGTTATGTTACCTTAAGAAAATACCCTAGCCTTTCTTTGAAAAGACAGAGGTCTCTTCATCTATGCAATTGTGATGATAACTTGACCTACTCACCTTATTCTGGTGAGGAGAATGGTATAGGAATAGAAGCCATTTCATAGTTAATTGCCAAGACATCAAGGTAAACAATAAATGCTATGAGATTAGATGATCATGGGATCATGAAGATAAAGCTAGGAGTGATAATCTACTTCAATTCAATCCTTTTACAGATGGGGAAACTGAGGTCTGGACTAGAGGAAAAATTTACTGTCCTCTAGGGCAGCTTTGTAGCTAAGGTGGGAAAAGATCATTTAAACTTGATCTTGAAGGGTGGATTTGGCAATGTGGAAAAGTAGAAGTCAAAAGGGTATGTTTTATAGGGTGATGATTTGTTAATCCTATTATCCCTAAGACAGATTAATTTATTACTAGTAACATGCTGATCGTAGGTCTAACACATCTGTTTTGTTTTGTTTTGTTTCTTCTCCTCTCAAGTCTCATAAAAAATACCTTGGACTTAGCTTTGATCTTTAGAATCCTATTTTGCTTCAAGTTTCAGCTTAAATACAGCCTTCTATATGAAGCCTTTTCTAATCCTAAAGTGGTGTAGTAGATAAAGTATGGTTGATAAAGACTGGGTTTCCTTCAGGGAGACTCATCTTCCTTAGTTCAAATCTGGACCCAGACACCTACTAGCTGTGTGATCCTGGGCAAGTCACTTAACCCTGATTACAACCCCACCCCATATGCATAATCTAGTCTCTGTGAATACATATTTATCCATAGATTCTCCCTAGAGGGTATTCCTTATACTTCTTTTACTTACCTTTATAATCCTATAAAGTATAAGTTCCATAAGCACAGAAACTTTTGCACTTTTGCCTTTATATATCCAGTGCCTACCATAGTAGGCACTGCTGCATAGTAAGCACTTAATAATTATTGGTTGATTAATTGATTGATTAACCAAATGTAGATTTTCTGTTGCTTGTAATTGCAAGTCTCATAGAAAGGAAGCCCAGACCTAAAACAGGTCAAGATGGAGGGATTGAGGGCAGGGAGTGCTTTGCAATCATTCCTCAAATCACAGTGCACAGGCAATCACATAGTCTGCCTAGGGGAAGATCAAATCCCCAACAGGATGGTGCATGATACATCAGAGAGGTGTTTAGAGAACAGCTCATGAAGCTTCAGAGCTTTTGAGGAACAAATCAAAATGAGGCAGGATTTCTACCATCAATCTTAGGCCACCTATACTATCAACCCAGCTTTTCATCTAAGTCCAAACAATCAAACAGATTCAATAAGGAGTTAATTAGTGAAAAGAAAGAACACAGGTATAAAAATGAAATACATTTTTTCTGTTCCTATGGGTGCTTTGCTGTGATACAGAAATGTTCAGGGTTATAGATAAGAGTTTTCATTTGGAGGAGGGGTGATTCTCAAATAACCATAAATCACTCACTATGCAGGTTGTAGAAAAGAATATGTATATTACGACTTGAATTCTAAATAATTAAGCAGCCTGTCCACAACAGGGGGGGCGAAAATTGTTTCTTATCCCTTACCAGTACAGACATGCTGTGCAAATCATGGTCTGTTGCCAGCTTTGAGCAATGTAAAATGTATTACAAAATACTGGTCATACATCGTGGATTCTGTATTCTTTTAGCAGAATTAAATTTCAGATTTGCTTTGATCTCCACAGTGAGTTTACATCTTGCTCCTTTGTTTAAACTGTCTTCTCTTATTTACAGTTTGCAGAGAGAGAGGCAAGTTTAAGTCCAATTACCATAATTTCTGCTTGACTTATGTGCACTTAAGCAGCTTAAATCTTACTTTGGTGACAGGTGGAGAAGGGAAGTTTTTTTCAGGATTCTTAATAAATCACTTTATACCTGATGAGTGATTGGAGTCACAATTCAGCTCCTGAGCACACTCTGAGGCTCTGGAACTCTGGCAGTCTCCAAGGTTTGGAACTAAAGGCCTAGAGTCTAGAATTCAAGTCTACTTTTAGAAGCAGTACACAAGGAAATAAGTTGTGCCTACAGGTACCCACTGGAAATACCTTTCATCACGTCACTGCTTCACTCAAAAGCTTTCAATTGCTTCCTCTTGCCTATGGAATGAAGTGAACATTTCTGGGCTAGGCATCAAATGTCTTTTAGGGTCTGACTGCAATTTAATTTTCTGGATTTATCTTCCACTATTCTGAAGTTAACTTGATTTTGAAACTCATAATAAAAAGACAGAGAGTAGGGCAATCCCAGATGTTCCCAGAAGCAATAGGGAAGGAAACACCTAGCTAGAGTTATCTATATGTTGGAAACATTTTATATAAAAATCTGCAGGGATACTTTGCCATTAAATACCGGAGAACAAGAGTTACCAGTCCCTCAAAGTATGATGAATTCCCACTTGTTTAGTTTTGATGCCATTGAGAGGATGCATTTTTTTAAAAGCCTATAAACTGCAAGAAGTGAATACATTTACCTGGAGAATCAGAGTAAGAGAATTGGTGGATTTTAGTCTTGGATTCTAGTTTAAATTTTGACATCTTATGGACAAATCCTTTAACCTCTTTGAACCTCAGAACCTCTTCTGTTAAAGGCAGTAATTCTCACACTAAGGAGCTTATGAAGTTATAAAAAGGAAAGTACTTTTTTCTACTTTAGAATACTATACAAATGTGATATATTTTTGTTATTATTGTATTGTTATGCCTTGCTTATCCTCTTTGCTCTTTGATTAATGATGTTGTTAAGATGAATCATGGCATAGTTGAAAGTTACTAAATTTGGAGTCAAGAAGACCTGAATTTGAATCCTTTCCACATTTCTTACTAGCTTTGTGACAATGGATGAGTCAATAAATTAATAATTATGTATTAAATTTCTTATGTCCTCCAGATGCTGTGCATTTATTCATTCTCTGTCATATTTAGCTAATGAGTGGGTTGTAAATGATCAAACCATATGTATATTTATGTATATATGTATATAGATAAAATCACATATGTTTATATGTGACTTTACAAATCTTCTTATTGACTTCTAGGTCATTTTCTAAACTCATTGTCACACTCCCTTTTCTGTTTCTCTATTAAGTCACCCATACCAGTGAATTTCACATTGTTAGGACCCAATATAGACTCTAGTAATTACCTCATACACAATATGAAACATGAGCTGCAATTTAGAGATCAGAATCATGTTTCTGAATGCAGATTTGAACTCAGATTCCAATGCTTGGGAGTGAAAAGCCTTTAGCAGTTATACCATCAAGCTTTTGACCCAAATGATATTGAATTGTCTTAATACCCAGAAAAGAGCTATTTTGGAACCAAAGCCTGCTGGATGTTCCCTTGATACAGCACTTTACTACTCTTCTGGCCAAGATCTCCATTGTAGAAGATGGATCACAAAATGCATTAGCAGAGAGTGTGCCATGCACTCCAATTAGCATTGGTGATCTCCTTTTCTTGCTAGCTGACTGCCCCCAAAATTAATTTTATGGCTTTCAGAACTTTGTACAAACTCATAGAATCTTTCCAGCAGATGTATGAGGCATTAAGAACCGCAATTACATTACTTCAAAGCCATAATTACAAAGGTTGGTTGCTGTTCCAAGCCTTGCATTGATTTCTAAGAGAAACATACTTCAGATCTGATATAAGGCACAATAAATTAGTAGCTATGAGCAAAAATAAGCTTAGCTCCCCATAAAGAATATACGGGGGTTTTATTGTGGGAAAGGGGGATGACTAAATGATTGTAAATTTGTATTGCATTTTTATAACCACTTGGGTTTGAAGTCAAATATAATTTGACATTATATTGATATTTCTGGTGTTTAAAGCTGACAAGCAGTGCATTAAATTTTACCATGTAAATCTGATATGACAATAAAAAGCCTTTTGCCCTCCACATTGGGATGGTTGCAGTAAAATGGAATAAGAAGCATCATCAAAGAAATGGAACTTTTCCCCCTAGTTTTCCGCATCCTCTTTCAGTCATTCTAAGCTGCCAGGTGATCAGAGATGTTTCGATGCTACTGCCTACTTCTTCTTTTCAACTCTCTTATACTTGCAACATTTGTGAAAAGAGAGGTGTGTTCCATGCGTTTGTTGAGGGACCATGATGGAATTTGGTAACTTTCTGCTCATTTATCAAAGAGTTGAAGACATACCACACATTTGGTCCTCGATTTTAGAAACATCTTCTTCAGGTGAGATGCTTTAGAGGGAAAAAATAATGATGTTTGAGCTTTGGGGATCTTCAGGGTGTCTTTTCTAATTATCAGAACCCTCTTCTTAATGTAGTATCGCAGAAAATTAGCCCAGGAATTGGACCTGTTATAACTAGTCTGAGACGAACAGCCACAGTATAAAAATAAAGCTTGTCTTCATGTTAGATTTGTTTCTTGCTCATGCATTCACATATATAACATAATGATATTGTTATAACATTCAGCATTAAAAAAGAGTGCACAAAGAAAAAATCACATATATTTATCTTAATTTTTTCAATTATTTGTAAAAATATATTTTAACATTCTTTTTAAAAAGCTTTTACATACCAAATTCTATCTATCTCTCCCTCTCATTGACCCTCATTGAGAAGACAAGGAATTTGATGCAGATTATACTTGTGCAGTCAGGAAAAATATTTTTCCATATTAGTCATGTTGTGAAAGAAAACAGATAAAAATAAAGAAAAATAAAAGTTTAAAAAATGCATGCTTCAATCTGCATTCAAATTCCATCAGTTCTTTCTCTGGAGGTGCATGATATTTTTCCTCATAAGTCCTTCAGAATTTTCTCTGATCATTGTGGAGCTCAGGATAGTTAAGTCATTCACAGTTGATCATTGTACAATATTACTTTTACTGTGTACATTATTTTCCTGGATCTATTCAGTTTGCATGAGTTCATATAAGTTTTCCCAGATTTTTCTGAAATCATACTGTTCACCATTTCTTATAGTACATTAGTATTCCATCATAATCATGTACCACAAATTGTTCAGCTATTCCAACTGATGTGCATCCCCTCAATTTCTATTTCTTTGTCATCACAAAAAAGTTGTCATGTTTTTATACATAAAGATCTTCCCCTCTTTTTATTTTTAATTTCTTTGGTATACAGACCTAGTAGAACTATTGCTAAGTCAGAGGGTATGTACATTTTTATAACCCTTTAGGTATAGCTACAAATTGCTCTCCAGAATGGTTAGATCAGTTCCCATTTCCACTAACAATGCTTAAAGTCTCAGTTTTCCCAAATCCCCTCCAACATTTGTCATTTTCCTTTGTCATATTAGCCAATCTGTTAGGTGCAAGATGGTACCTCAGAGTTGTTTTATTTTATTATTTTTTTTGTTTTAAATAGTATTTTATTTTTTTTACCACAATTACAAATCAATTTAAAAAAATAACATTCGTTTTCACAAGATTTTGAGTTCCTTTTTTTACCCTCCATTCCTTCCCTTCCCTCTTCTGGAAATGGTTGGCAGTTTCATATAGTTTATGCATGCGCCATTATGTAAAACATATTTCCATATTCATCACAGTTGTGGAAGAAGAAACAGATCAAATTTTTAAAAAATGGGAAAGAATAAAGTAATTAAAATATATGCTTTCATATGCATTCAGAGTCCATCAGTTCTTTATCTGGACATGGATAGCATTTTCCTTCCTAAGTCCTTTTTACTTGTCTTGGATCATTGTATTGCTGAGAAAAGTTGAGTCATTCATAGTTGATCGTTACATGATGTTGTTCTTACTGTGTATAGTGTTTTCCTGGTTCTGCTCATTTTACTTTGCATCAGTTCATACACATCTTTTCCAGTTTTCCTTTACTCTGTATGTACCTTTCTGCTTTGTGGGTTTCTTGTAAGCAACATATTGTGTAGTATATTGTTTTTCATCCACTTTACTCTCAATCTTCCATTTTATGGGACAGTTCATTCCATTCACATTCATTGTTATGATTACTACCTGTGTATTTCCCTCCATCCTATTCTTCTTCCTATTTGGCCTCTCTCTCCTTTCACCTTTTCCCATATCACCAATGTTTTGCATTTGTCTACCACCTTCCCTGGTATGCCCTCCCTTATGTCCATCCTGAATCCTCCTTTAATTTAATCTCTTCCCCTTATGCTTCCTTGCCAGCTAAGATAGATTTCTATATTCATTTGTGTATATTATTCTTTCTCTGAGTCAATACTAATGAGAATAAGATTCAAGCAACAGCCATCGCCCCTCTCACTTCTTCCCCTCCACTGTAATAGGTCTTTTTGCCTCTTCATGAGAGATAATTTACCCCCTTCTACCTCTCCCTTCCTTCGGAATCCATTTTACTCCTCTTTCTCATGCCTTATTTTTCTAATGTCATTCCCTCAAAAACACCTTATACCCATACCCTATGTCTATGTTTATTCCTTCTATACTGCTAGTGATACAGTTTTTAAGTTATCACTATCGTCTTCCCATGTAGGTTTGTAAATAGTTTAGCTCCACTGAATCCCTTCAGTTTGTTTGTTTCTTTTTTTACCTTTTTAGGCTTCTCTTGGGTCTTGATATTGGAGCCCAAATTTTTATTTAGTTCTCATGTTGTTTCTATCTGGCTACTTGCAGCATTTTTTCCTTGACCTGATAGTTCCGAAATTTGACTCTGATTTTCCTTGGAGTTTCATTTTAGGATTCTGAGGTGATCCATGGATTCTTTCAATACCTATTTTGACTCTGATGCCAAGACATCAGGGCAGTTTTCCTTGATAATTTCTTGAAAGATGCTGCCGAGGTCCTCCTTTTGATTATGGCTTTCAGGTAGTCCAATGATTTTTATATTGTCTCTCCTGGGTCTACTTTTCAGGTCAGTTGTTTTGGCTATGAGATACTTTACACTCTCTTACATTTTTTTTCATCCTCTTGAATTTGTTTGATTCATTCATGGTGTCTCGCAAAAATCATCACTTCCACTTGCCCAATTCTGATTTTTAAGGTATTGTTTTCCTCAATTAGCGTTTTTACTTTCTTTTCCATTTGGCCAACTACACTCTTTAAGGAATTATTTTCCTCTGCAGATTTTTACACCTTTTTGAACTCTTCCATGAGTTCTTTCTGGACTTGAGCTGAGTTCCCATTTTTCTTTGGGTTTATCTACTGGTGTTAGGACATTGTTGTCCTCTTCTGAGTTTGTATTTTGGTCTTTCCTGTCACAATAATAACTTTCTGTGGTCATATTCTTTTTTTGCTGTTTTCTACTCATTCCTCCCTCACAGGTTTTCTGGGGGAGACTTTTTCCTTTCTCTTAAATTTGAGCTCTGCCCCTAGGGTGGAAGCGGCACTATCTCTGACTAGTTGTGCTGGTGGCTGCAGGCCCTGGCTATTTATCTGATGTTGTATTGATATTGTTCTGAGGCCCAAGGGTGTCCTTCATGTCTGGTGCTGCACTGCAGGTTTAGGGTGGCGCTTGTCAGGTGCTGCTGGAGGCTGTAGGAGTTTGGCTGCTTTCCTGATGTTGAGCTGGGGCCCTAGAGATGGTGTCTAGTGTGTGCTAAGCCCCTGTGGGTTTTTTGTTTGCATTTCTCTTGGGCTACTGAAGCTCATGGATGTCTGGTCTCTGGAGGATGACTGTTAGCCCTACACTGTGGTGAAGTACATGGAGTTTCTGCCTCTGGAGGATGCCTACCTACCTGGAGCTGCTCTGAAGCACATGGAGGTCCAGTTGCCATATAATGCCCTCCCAAGGCAAAACTGAAGCACCTAGAGGTGCATCCACCAGAGGAAGCCTGCTCTCCCAGGACTCCAACAAAGTATGTTGTGATTCTCAGAGATGTAGTCTGCCAATGTCCCTGGCCATGATAAGGCAATGGGGTCCTGATGTTGACATTTGCCTGCTCCACCACACTGGGGCTGAAGTTCTCCCACTGGCTTGCTGGGGTGGGGCTTGCTGCTGGTTTTCTGGGATGCTTCCTGTCCTGGACTATGCTCCCCTTCCACCTGAATGAGATAGACCTTTTTTGCCAATTCTTTAATTTTGCTGGGCTAAAAGACCACCCCATCCCATCTTTCTACTCGTTCTCATATTTCAGGAATTGTTTTTTTTTTTTGGTTTTTTTTTTTTTATTTTTTTAATGTTTAACAATCACTGCCATACAATTGCGATTTTATCCCTCCCCACCCACCCCCCACTACCTCCCTCCCTCCCCACGACTGCATACAATTCTGTATAGATTCTACAAATACTTTCCTATTGAGTATATTTTCACTATAGTCATGCTGTGTAGTCAGACTAAGATAAATGAAAGAATCCGTATAACAAATCAGAACATGATACACAAACAGATACACATACACAAACATGATCTGCTACATTATGTGAGTGACTTCCATATTTCTCTCTCTGAGTGTGGAAGGTATTTTGCCTTGAGGTCCACCATTGGGATTTTTTTTTTTTTCAGAAGTTCTTGTGTTATTACAAAAATCTAAGTCTACCAGAAAAAACTCTCACACACTGTGGTTGTTGCTGTGCATAAAGTTCTCCTGGTTCTGCTCCTTTCACTCAGCATCAGGTCATATAAGTTCTTCCAGGCCTCTCTGAAGTCTTCTTGTTCATCATTTCTTATGGCACAATAGTACTCCATTACATTCATATACCATAATTTATTCAGCCATTCCCCAATTGATGGACATCCCCCTGACTTCCAGTTTTTGGCAACTACATAGAGTGCTGCTATAAATATTTTTGTACATGTGGGACCCTTTCCCATTTTTATGATCTCTTGGGGATATAGTCCTAGTAGCGATATTGCTGGGTCAAAGGGTATGCACATTTTTGTAGCCCTTTGGGCATAGTTCCAAATTGCTCTCCAGAATGGTTGGATGCGCTCACAGCTCCACCAACAATGAATTAGTGTTCCAACTCTCCCACATCCTCTCCAGCATTTATCATTTTCTTGTTCTGTCATGTTTGCCAATCTTATAGGTGTGATGTGGTACCTCAGAGTTGTTTTGATTTGCATCTCTCTAACCAATAGTGATTTAGAGCATTTTTTCATATGATTATAGATAGCTTTAATTTCTTCCTCTGAAAATTGCCTGTTCATATCCTTTGACGATTTATCAATTGGGGAATGACTTGTATGATTATACATTTGGGTCAGTTCTCTATATATTCTAGAAATGAGGCCTTTATCCCCGAGCTTAGCTGTAAAAATTTTTTCCCAATTTACTACATCCCTCCGGATTTTGGTTGCATTGGGTTTGGTTGTGCAAAAACTTCTCAGTTTAATGTAATCAAAGTTATCCATTTTGCATTTCATAATGCATTCTATCTCTCCTTTAGTAAAGAATTCTTCCCTTCTCCATAGATCTGATAAATACACTATTCCTTGCTTCTCCAGTTTATTCATGGTATCAATCTTTATGCCTAAATCATGTACCCATTTGGACTTTATTCTTGTGTACGGTGTCAGGTATGGGTCTATGCCTAATTTCCGCCACACTGTTATCCAGTTTTCCCAGCAATTTTTATCAAACAATGAGTTCTTATCCCAGAAGCTGGGGTCCTTGGGTTTATCAAACAGAAGGTTGCTATATTCCTTGCCTACTGCATCTTGAGTGCCAAGTCTATTCCACTTGTCTACCTCTCTGTTTCTTAGCCAATACCAAGTGGTTTTGATAATTGCTGCTTTATAGTACAGTTTAAGGTCTGGTAGCGCTAGGCCACCTTCCCAGGCATTTCTTTTCATTAGTCCCTTTGATATTCTGGACCTTTTGTTTTTCCAAATGAATTTTGATATTATTTTATCCAGCTCTAGAAAGTAATTGTCTGATAGTTTAATTGGTATGGCACTAAATAAGTATATGAATTTGGGTAGAATTGTCATTTTTATTATATTAGCACGGCCTACCCATGAGCAACTAATGTTTTTCCACTTACTTAAATCTGACTTTATTTGTGCAAAAAGTGTCTTGTAATTGTGTTCATATAGTCCCTGGGTTTGTTTTGGCAGGTAGACTCCTAAGTATTTTATACTGTCTACCCTAACTTTAAATGGGATTTCTCTTTCTATCTCTTGCTGTTGAACTTTGTTGCTAATATATAGGAATGCAGAGGATTTGTGTGGGTTTATTTTGTACCCTGCAACTTTGCCAAAGTTGTTTATTAATTCAAGTAATTTTTTACTTGAATCTCTGGGATTCTCTAGGTAAATCATCATATCATCTGCAAAGAGTGATAACTTAGTTTCTTCTTTGGCTATTCTAATTCCTTGAATATCTTTATCTTGTCTAATTGCTACAGCTAACATTTCTAGTACCATATTGAATAATAGTGGTGATAATGGACAACCTTGTTTCACCCCTGATCTTATTGGGAATGCATCTAGCTTATCCCCATTGCATATAATGCTTGCTGAAGGTTTTAGATAGATACTGCTTATTATTTTATGGAAAGTTCCCTTTATTCCTACGTTCTCCAATGTTTTTAGTAGGAATGGATGTTGTATTTTGTCAAAAGCTTTTTCTGCATCTATTGAGATAATCATGTGGTTTTTGTTAGCTTTGTTGTTGATGTGATCGATAATGCTAATAGTTTTCCTAATATTGAACCAGCCCTGTAGTCCTGGTATGAATCCTACCTGATCATAATGTATTAATCTCGTGATAAGATGCTGTATTCGTTTTGCTAAAATCTTATTTAAAATTTTTGCATCTATATTCATTAGGGAAATTGGTCTATAATTTTCTTTCTCTGTTTTGTCTCTTCCTAGTTTGGGTATCAAAACCATATTTGTATCATAGAAAGAATTTGGGAGGACTCCTTCTTCCCCAATTTTCAAGAATAGTGTATGTAGTATTGGAATTAACTGTTCTTTAAATGTTTGATAGAATTCACTTGTGAATCCATCTGGCCCTGGAGATTTTTTCCTAGGGAGTTCATTGATGGCTTGTTCAATTTCTTTTTCTGAGATGGGGTTGTTTAAGTATTCAGCTTCCTCTTCTGTTAATCTGGGCAATTTGTATTTTTTAAAATATTCATCCATCTCATTTAGATTGTCGAATTTGTGGGCATAAAGTTGGGCAAAGTAGTTTCTAATTATTGTTTTAATTTCCTCCTCACTGGAGGTGAGTTCACCCCTTTCATTTTTAATGTTAGTAATTTGGTTTTCTTCTTTCTTTTTTTTGATAAGATTAACCAAAGGTTTATCAATTTTATTAGTTTTTTCATAAAACCAACTATTGGTTTTATTTATTAATTCAATAGTTTTCTTTATTTCAATTTTATTAATCTCTCCTTTGGTTTTCAGTATTTCTAATTTGGTATTTACTTGGGGATTTTCAATTTGTTCTTTTTCTAGCTTTTTCAACTGCAAGCCTAAGTCATTGATCTCCTCTTTCTCTATTTTATTTATGTAAACATTCAGAGATATAAAACTTCCCCTAATAACTGCTTTTGCAGTGTCCCATAAGTTTTGGTATGTTGTCTCACTATTGTCATTCTCTTGAATGAAGTTGTTGATTGTTTCTATGATTTCTTCTTTAACCCAACCCTTCTTTAGAATTAGATTATTTAGTTTCCAATTGATTTTTGGTTTCTCTTTCCATGGCCTTTTATTACATGTAATTTTTAATGCATTATGATCTGAAAAGGATGCATTGATTATCTCTACCTTTCTGCACTGGATTGTGAGATTTTTATGTCCTAGTACATGGTCAATTTTTGTAAATGTTCCATGTACCGCTGAGAAAAAGGTATATTCCTTTCTATTCCCATTTAATTTTCTCCAAAGATCTATCATATCTACCTTATCCAGAGTTTTATTTACCTCCTTAACCTCTTTCTTGTTTATTTTGAGGTTGGATTTATCTAGTTCAGAGAGGGGGAGGTTGAGGTCCCCCACTAGTATAGTTTTGCTATCAATTTCTTCCTTCAACTCCCCCAACCTCTCCTCTAAGAATCTGGATGCTATACCACTTGGAGCATACATGTTTAGTAATGATATTGCTTCATTGTCTATGGTGCCTTTTAGTAGGATATAGTTTCCATCCTTATCCCTTTTGATTAGATCTATTTCTGCTTTTGCTTTGTCTGAGATTAGGATTGCTACTCCTGCCTTTCTTACATGAGCTGAGGCACAATATATTCTGCTCCATCCTTTGACCTTTATCCTATGTGTATCCCCCCGTTTCAAATGTGTTTCTTGTAAGCAGCATATTGTTGGATTATGGCTTTTAATCCATTCTGCTATCCGTCTCCGTTTTATGGGAGAGTTCATCCCATTCACATTCACAGTTATGATTACAATCTGTGTATTTCCCTCCACCTTCTTTCCCACCATTTGTGCTTTTAACTCTCCCGTCTCCCTTCCCCTCCTCAATAGTATTCACTTTTCTCCCCCTCCTCCTGCAGCCTTCCCCTCCTTCTTTTAGCCCCCCTCCCTTTTAGTCCCCTTTACTCTTATTGCTTCTTTCCTCCCTTTTAGCCACCCTCCCCTTTCTTCCCCCTTCCCCTCCTACTACCTATAGAGCTAGTTAGGATTATCTACTTAAGATTATTGTTCCCTCCTTTGAACAAATCAGATGAGAGTACCTCTCAAACAATGCTCATCTCCCTCCCTTCCTTCCCTCTACTATAGTTTTGTACTTCTTCCTGTGATATAATTTGCCATTTTCTGCTTCCCCCTTTCCACACCTCCTATTACATTCCCTTCTCATACTTAAATCATATTTTTGACATGACATCATTTACTTTATGCCCGTTCCCTCTACATATATCCCTTTTATCATAATAGCTGCACAATTCTCAAGATTAACAGGTATCATCTTCCCTTATAGGGAGGTAAACAGATTGCCCTAATTGAGTTGCAAGTTTTTGTTTTTGTTTTTTCCCCTCTGTTTACCTTTTTATGATTCTCTGGAGACCTGCATTTGAAGATCAAATTGTCTATTGAGTTCTGGTGTTTTGGTCAGGAAGCTCTGGAAATCCCTTATTTCGTTGAATGACTTTCTCCTTGCCTGAAATGTTATGCTGAACTTTGCTGGGTAGTTGATCCTCGGTTGGAGTCCCAACTCCTTTGCCTTACGGAATATTGGGTTCCAATTCTTTCGATCTTTTAATGTAGAAGCTGCAAGGTCCTGTGTGATCCTGACTGTGTGACCTTGATATTTAAATTGTTTCTTTCTGGCTGCTTGTAGTATTTTCTCCTTCACTTGATAGCTCTGGAATTTGGCAACTATATTTCTTGGGGTTTTGAGTTTGGGATCCCTTTCCGGTGGGGAACGGTGGATTCTTTCGATGACTATTTTGCCCTCTGAGTCTAGTACTTCTGGGCAGTTTTCCTTGATGATTTCCTGGAAGATAATGTCCAGACTCTTTTCTTCATCATGGGTTTCTGGCAGGCCAATAATTCTTAGATTTTCTCTCCTGGATCTATTTTCCAGGTCAGTTGTTTTTCCAATTAAATATTTTAGATTTTCTTCTATCTTTTCATTCTTTAGATTTTGTTTGACTGATTCTTGTTGCCTCATTGAGTCATTAGTTTCTACTTGCCCAATTCTAATCTTGATCATATTGTTTTCTTCAGTTAGCTTTCGCATCTCCTTTTCCATCTGGCCAATTTTTCCCTTTAAGGAGCTATTTTCTCCATTTAATTTTTGTACTTCTTTTTCCATTCGACCAATTTTCCCAGTTAGGTTTTGGGTTTCCTTTTCCATCTGATCAATTTTCCCTATTAGGTTTTGAGTTTCCTTTTCCATTTGATTAACTCTTCCTTTTAGGGAATTATTCTCTCCAGTTAATTTTTGAACTTCCTTTTCCATTTCTTCAATTTTCTTTTTCAGATTGATGTTCTCATCAGTGAATTCTTTTTTTATAGTTTTAAAATCATTGGCCAGTTTTTCTTTTATATCCTTCTTCAGACGTTCCAGGTAATCTAGTTGTGCTTGCGAGAAATTCATAGTCCCATCTGAGGTTTCAGATGGAAGTACAGTCTCAGCTCTGACCTCTTTGGTGTTTGTGTTTTGGTCCTTATCCCCATAGAAAGATTCTATGGTTTTTTCACTTTTCGTCTGCTTTTTCCGATTCATGATGTTGGCTGAGTGTTGTAGCTTTTGGTTCTTTCAGTCAGAAGATACAGATCTTTTAAGTTGAGTTGATGTTTGTCTAGGCTAAAAGCAGGCTTTTGTTGTTGTTGTTGTTGTTGTTGTTGTTGTTGTTGTTGTTTCCCAGATCAACCCTGGGGTTAGCTTGATAGGTGTGTGGGAGGTGTGGTCTGGTCTCAGGCTATTTCCTCAGTTGGCCTGAGGCAAAGGCAAGGTCCGGGGATGGTGATCCCAGCTTCCCTATTGTCTTCCCTTTCCCCTGGAGGGCTGGGGCATGCCTAGAGGCTAATGCGTGTTCCTGCCCCTCCTGGGGCTCGTCTCCTGGGCTGAGGCTTGCTTGGGTCTCAGTGCGAATTTTCTCTGCCCTGGGTCCTCTGTCCCTCCAGATAGCCTCCACCATGGTGGGAAGAATCCCCCTTTGCCACTTTTCCAGCCTGTGGTGTTATGAGACCACCCGCCCCCTTCTGCTGTTCCCACTGATCCAGGATTAATCTGGGGAAGAATTTTATGGTTCCCTCACGGTCATCGGGGGGGAGGGGAGAGCACTTACTGATCACTCCGGCATCCCAGCTCCTGGATGTTCAAGTAGTGACCCACTGAAGTCCCGTCTTTAGGCTTAAGATTTCAAAGGCTGTTGTGCTGATATCGTTGCCTCAGCCTGGCTTATCTCCTGCTCCGCTGGTCTTGCCCGCCACTCTCAGGCCCCTCGGGTCGCCTCCGCCCTGCCGCGCCGACCGCGCTGCGCTGTGCACCGGGGTCTTACCCCCACGGAACAGATCCCTCCCGTGGACCTTCCAGTCCAGCCTGGGCTCCGAATCTGTCAAAGTCCGTCTCCCACTGGATTCTACACCTCCAAAGTCTGGTCAGACTCTCCCCCCAGAGATATCCAAAGGAGTTTTTCCAGGAGCTTAGGTGAGTCGTTGATTTCACTCCGCCATCTTGGCTCCGCCTCCTCAGGAATTGTTTTGGGTGCTCTCTTATTCGGTTCGTTTGTTTGGAAGTGAATATGGGAGAGTGATAGCAATTTACTGCTTGGCTCCCAGAAATCTTCTCAGAGTTGTTTTAATTTGCTTTTCTCTAATCAATAGTTAGAGCATTTTTTCATATGACTATAGATAGCTTTGATTTATTTCTCTAAAAACTGCCTCTTTATATCCTTTGACTATTTGTCAATTGGGGAATGATTTGTAATCTTATAAATTTGACTCTGCTCTCTATATATTTCAGAAACAAGGACTTTATTAGAGAAACTGGCTATTTTTCCCCACAATTATGATTACTAGCTGTATATTTCCTTCCCTCCTATATTTCTTCTGTTTACACTTCTCTCTTTCTATTTCATCCTGTTCCTTTCCAAGGGCTTTGCTTCTGACTATTGCCTGCCTCAATCTCCTCTTTCTTCTATCATCCCCCTATTCCTTTCTCTTAAACCCTTCCTCTCCTACTTCCCTTTAGGGTAAGATATATTTCCATAAATAATTGAGTGTGTTATTCCCTCTTTCAGCCAGTTCTGATGTAAGTTTTAAGTCTTGTCCCCCCACCACCACCCTCATCTTCCCTTCCACTATAAAAGAACTTTCATGCCTCTTTTATATAAGATGTGCTACCACTCCCTATGCTCTCTTCACAGTACATGCTTCTTCCTCATTACTTAATTTTATTTTTAGATATCATCCCATTGTGGCTATTATCGTTCTTCCTCATGCTTTAATTTAATTTTTTTATATAGTCAACTCACACCTGTGTCTTCTATGCATAGTTCTTCTAATGGACATAATAATGAGAAATTTCTTAGGAGTCACAAGTATCATATTCCCATGCAGGAATGCAAACAGTTTAATGTTATTGAATCCCTTAAGACTTCTCTTTCCTGTTTATCTTTTTATTTCTCTTAGTCTTCTATTTGAAAATCAAGTTTTCTATTTAGCTCTGATGATTTCATCAAAAAGACTTGGAAGTCACCTATTTCATTGAATTTCCATTTCCTCCATCTGAAAAAGCATGCTCAATTTTGCTGGGAACTAGAACTGTTATTCCAGTTCCTTTGCCCTCCAGAACATCACTTTCCAAGTCCTCTGACCCTTTAATGTAGAAACTGCTAAATGTGGTGTCATCATAACTATGGTTCTATGATACTTGAATTGTTTCTTTCTGTCTGATTGCAATATGTTCTTCTTGATTTGGGAGTTTTGGAATTGGCTATAATATTCCTGGGAGTTCTCATTTGGGCATCTCTTTCAGGAGTTGATTAGTGCATTTTTTGATGTCTATTTTAACCTTTCATTCTAGGATATCAAAGCTGTTTTCCTTGATAATTTCTTAAAACATGATGTCTAGGCTCATTATTTTATCATGTCTTTTAGGTACTGCAATAATTCTTAAATTATGTCTCCTGGATCTATTTTCCAGCTTTGTTGTTTTTTTTTCTAATAAGATATTTCACATTTAATTCATTTTTCATGCTCTTGATTTTGTTTTATTGTTTCTTGATGTATCCTGGAATCATTAGCTCCTACTTGACCAATTCTAATTTTTAAGAAATTATTTTCTTCACTGAGCTTTTGTACCTCCTTTTCCATTTGGTCAATTCTGTTTTTTAAGAAGTTCTTATCATTGAATTTTTATACCTCTTTTTCTTTACTCCTGATTTTATTATTCAATTTATTTTTCTATTTAAAGTAGTCTGCAATGGCCAGGAGCCCTAGCCTCCCAAGGCCAGAGTGAGTTGGAAATGATATTCATTGGAAGGAGGGTTGGTTGCAGGCATTGCGATGAAGGGAAAGGTTCCCCTCTCTACCAGAAATCCTAGGTGGAAAAGATGAACTGTTCTTTTTGGAGCCCAGAGTGTAGTAGGAGTGGCAATAGGGATGAGTACTGGGCTAGGGAAATGGAAACCATCTAAGTCCCCTGCTTCATTCTCGTCCATCATTTCTTCAGGGTGGCATTCTCTGCAATCTTGGAAGCCTACTTTTTTTTTTCTTTTTCTGGGTATACCAACTGGCTGAGCTATGAAGGAGTGTCTTTTGCTCTGCATCCTGGACCTGTAGCTCAGACGTGTATAGCTCAGGTTAGAAGGGACCACTAGTTATCCCCATCAGACCACTGGGCATGAGGAATACTGTGAATTTGAACTGAGTAACAAATTCACTTTTTTTCTCATACTGAACTTTGAACAGTTGAGGTAGCTCACGTTTAGTGCATTCTACCATATCCATCCAGGCTTTTTTTTTGTCTTCAAATGCCCTGAGAATAAATGACATGGAATCGAATCATTCTAGAAAATAACTTGGAAGGATGTGAGAAAAGGTGCTAAGCTGGTTGTGTCCTTTTACTCCACCATCTAGTAGGATAAATACTCTAAGGAGGTCCAAAACAGAATGATGCTATATGTAATTAATAGAAATGCTTATGCTACTTAAAAGAGGAAAAATAAAATTAAAACAAAGTGAGTATTCAGTATTTGGAAAACAACTAAATAAAACTATGATGAATTCATGTAATTGAGTATTATTTTACCACAAGAAATGGTAACTATGAGGAATTCAGAGAAATGTAACAAAACTTAAATGAACTGATACTGTATAAGAAGGGTAAGGGGAATACTATATTCAATGACTACAGTGGTACAAATGAAAAAGAAAATATCAAAACGTATCCAGATTCTGAGTAATTTTGATGATCACAATTGGTCTTGGAGAACAGACAATGAAAACACATAGACAAAGGCAATGCTACTGCAGAGCAACTGGGATTTTGCCTCAATGAGATTAAGTCAAAGGTTGATGCCAGTGCACTCAATTTTTCAGAAAAAGAATTTATCAGGTGGCTATATGGAATAATAAATTTTAAAAAAAGGATCTTCTAACTTGTGATCAGGAATGAGCACCTCACTTATCCCTCACCCTCTCTATCTCTTATCTCCAATAATTGAGAATCCATTTTGTCATGATTGCCCTTGAGTACAGTCTATGCTACTAGCACAGAAATGTCTAGTATAGCTCTTAGTGTGTCTCTATATCAGTAGAGAGAGAGGGAACAAATAGTGTGGAATATTGACTATACTATAGCAGATATACTCATTAGCATTTTATTTTGCTTAACTCTTCTGTGTTACAAGAAGTTAAAGGGAGGAGACCAGTATGCAGAGTGCAGAACAGCAGAACAAGATTCAGGCCTCCACCAGCAGCAGTTCCAAGATTCCTCAACCCACAAACACCACAGACAGCTTCAAAGGTCAGTGGGAGGTCTCCTTCACCTGGGAGAGAGGAGTGGGGTTTGGACCTCTCACAGCTGGCACTGCAGCAGTTGCTGCTATTTTCAGAGCCTCCCACTTAGAGCCCCTGGGGAACTGAAGGGCTGATAAAATCTAAGCCCTGAGTGGCAGCCCAGGGAGACTTCTGCCTAAAGCCTCTGGGGAAATTGAGCCACTGATCTGATTCTTAGCCCTGAGCTACACCCAGGAGTGAAGATGAGCACTGGTAGTGGAACTTGAGGAGATTGTAGTAATGGAATTCAATTGAAGATTCTGGGCAGAAGTTTTTGGTTGCTCTCAGATCAGTGTGCAGGTTGGGGAAGGAATAAACACCTCTCCCTGGATTGTGCCACCTTGGGGGAATGAAAAACTTACAGGGCCCCAGAGTATACCCTGCTCTCAACAAAGGTCTTAAAAGTCAAGTAAATGGCTGGTAAAATGCCCCAAAGAGGGAGAAAAAAATAAGACTATAGAAGGTTACTTTCTTGGTGAACAGATATTTTCTTCCATCCTTTCAGATGAGGAGGAACAAAGCATAAAATCAGAGAAAGTCAAGGCTTCTGTGTCTAAAACCTCCTAAATAAATATACAATAGTCTCAGGTTGTGGAAGAGCTCAAAAAGGATTTTGAAAATCAAGAAAGAGAGGTGGAGGAAAAATTGGGCAGAGAAATGAGATTGATGCCAGAAAATCATGAAAAGTGAGTCAACAGCTTGATAAGGGAGACCCAAAAAACTGCTGAAGAAAGTAACACCTTTAAAAATAGACTAACTCAACTGGCAAAAGAGAACCAAAAAGCCAAGGAGGAGAAGAGTGCTTTAAAAAGCAGAATTAGCCAAATAGAGAAGTAGGTTCAAAAGCTCACTAAAGAAAATAGTTCTTTAAAAATTAGAATGGAACAGATGGAAGCTAATGACTTTATGAGAAACCAAGAAATTCCAAAACAAGACCAAAGAGTGAAAAAATAGATGATAATGTTGAATATCTCATTGGAAAAACAACTGACCTGGGAAATAGATCCAGGAGAAACAGTTTAAAAATTGAGGAACTATCTGAAAGCCATGATCAAAAAAGGAGACTATACATCATGTTCATGAAATTATCAAGGAAAACCTACTTGATATTCTAGAACCAGAGCGCAAAATAAATATTGGAAGAATCCACCAATCACCTCCTGAAAGAGATCCAAAAGAGAAACTCCTAAGATTATTGTAGCCAAATTCCAGAGTTCCCAGTTCAAGGAGAAAATATTGCAAGCAGCTAGAAAGAAAGAGTTTGTGTATTATGGAAATACAATCAGGATAACATGGGATCTGGCAATTTCTATATTAAAGAATTGGAGGGCTTGGAATATGATATTCTAGAAGTCAAAGGAACTGAGATTAAAACCAAGAATCACCTACTCAGCAAAACTAAGTATAATACTTCAGGGGGAAAAAAAACCATCATTCAATGCAATAGAGAACTTTCAAGAATTCTTGATGAAAAAACCAGAACTGTATAGAAAAAATGACTTTCAAACATAAGAAGCAAGAGAAGCATGAAAAGTTAAAAAGGAAAGAGAAAACATAAAGGACTTTCTAAAGTTGAACTGTTTACATTCCTACATGGAAAGATAATATTTGTAACTCTTGAGACTTTTCTCAGTATTTGGGTAGTTTGTGGGATTGTACACACACACACACACACACACACACACACACACACACACACACACACATAGACAGAGAACACAGAATGAGTTGAATAAGAAGGGATGATACCTTAAAAAATAAAATAAAATTGAGGAATGAGAGAGGAATATATTGTGAGGAGAAAAAGAAAAATGGAATGGGATAAATTGTCACTCATTAAGGAGGCAAGAAAAAGCTTCTTCAGTGAAGGAAAAAAGGGAGGATGTGAAAGAGAAAAAGGAAAACTTACTCTCTTCACATTTGGCTTGAGGGAATGACATGCTCACTCAGTTTGGTATGAAAATATATCTTGCACTACAGAAGTGTAAGGAGTAAGGGAACAAGTGGGGTGAGGGGGATGATAGAAAGGAGGGCAAATGGGAAAAGGGAGTAATCAGAAGTAAGCACTTTTGGGGAGGGACAAGGTCAAAAGAAAGAATAGAATATATGGGGGCAGGATAGTTTGGAGGGAAATATAGTTAGTCTTACACAACATGACTGTTATGGAAGTCTTTTGCAAAACTACACATATACAACCCATATTGAATTGCCTGCCTTCTCAGTGGGGATGGGTGGGGAGGGAGGGAGAGAAGCTGGAATTCAAAGTATTAAGAATGAATGTTGAGAATTGTTTTTACATACAACTGGGAAATAAGAAACACAGATAATGAGGTATAGAAACATATCTTGCCTGACAAGAAAAGAGTAGAAGATAAGGGAAGGATGGGGCGTGATAGAAGGTAGGGCATATTGAGGGAAGGGATAATCAGAATGAAAGGCATTATGGGGTAGGGGGAGAAAATTTGTAACTCAAACTTTTGTGCAAATGAATGCTGAAAACTAAAAATAAATAAATAAACATTAAAAGAAGAAGTTAAAGAGGGGGTTTCAGTGGGGTAGGGTAGGGTAGGAGTTGAGAGGAAACTATTTCCAAAAATACTTGCAACATTTAACCAAGAGGCAATAAAGAAATTTATCTTTTAAAAGAGCCCTATGTGATACCCTCCTATGATGGCAGCAAAGTGTTTGAAAAAGGGCAGAGAGCACAGATTTTGTCTGTGAAATCTCAAATTGACTATTGGCAGTTTCAATTGTAAGTGTAGGTACACTTATGTGAACTGAATTTGAAAATTGTTGATGTTCTCATTATAAATGAAACTAGAATAAAAAATGACAGCTAAATGGAATGATGTTTTGCAAGTGCACCTTGATTGGGCAAAGAAAGCAGATAGTTAGATTCATTGTTATTCAAAGACAGCAGAAACCATTATTTCATGGAATGTATAATCATCATGCATTGCAGAGTGTGTGATAAGTATTTACAAAATGAACTCCATGAAAATAATTGTAGCTTGTGTACCAATATCAGTTGCAGGGTATAAGGAGGAAAAGGGATGTTATAAAGAACTTGATAAGGTCCTCCAAATTAAATCAACATGTACTCTGATATTCAGTGACTTCAGTAAAAATGTAAAAATAGGTAACAATGGGTAGAAATATACTGGAAAACACTGGGGAAAAGGAATGAAAGATGGCAAAGACATGTAGAGCATAATAGTACATTATGTCTTTATATTGTGAATACTCTGAGTAAAATAAGTCAATAAATAGTGGGCATGGCAAGCACTGAATAATATCACAATAAAATAATATTTATTATAATCAATTATCAGGAAACTATTGTGTATCAATGTGGGATTCCTCCCTGAATCCGTTCATTGTGTATAATCAGATCACTAACTTTTTAGATCAAAGATCAAAACTGGTAAAAAGTTAGAAGAAAGAATAACAATTTTTAAAAGAGCCATAGCATGGAACTAAAACAACTCACATTGGAAAATATTTAAACAAGTAACTGATAATGAAAATAGACAGCAGAAATGAGGCCAATACCAATTATAATAATTTTGCAGAAGTTTAACTGACAGAAATCAATTGCTATATCAAGGAGACAAAACAAAATATTTAATGAGCAGATTTACTTAGTTGGTGACTTAGTTGCCAGGTAGAGAGAGATGGCAGTCAAAGATTTAGAATATAAGAAATTTAGAATACAAGCAACTTCATAAAATCTCATGAAGAAACATAGGTGACTATGATAGGTAGGTAGAGGTTTGGGTTAGATGAATTTATTACAGAGGAAATAAAGTGGTTTTCAGAGAATGGTCATTTGAGTGCTTGGTAAATGTAGCTTAAAATTACTGAATTTTGGGGGCACAGCCAAGATGGCCGAGTAGAAAGACACACATACGCTAGCTCCAAACCCACAGCCCATAAAATATCTGTAAAAAAAGAACTCCCAACAAATTCTGGAGCAGCAGAAGCCACAGAACAAAGGAGCAGATGAGATTTCTGTTCCAAAGAGCCTGAAAACCTCTCACAAAAGGTCCTTCACGCTGTGGACCCAGAGACAAGCCCAACCCTGCCTTGGCCACGTGACGCAAAGAGGAGCAGATCCGAGCAGGCTTCAGGGATGGAATCTCCAGCAGCCACGTGGGTCCCTCCACCCACAGGTGACAAGGGTTGGTGAGAGGGTCTCTTTGGTGGGTCGAGAGCGGAGTGGGGTGCCCCCATAACTCAGGCCCCCTCGGGAGGCAGCAGCTGAGGAGGGAGCAGACCAGGGCTCCCCAAGCAGGCAGGAGCCCTGATCCATGGTGCAAGGTCTCTGCATAAACCCCCTGAGGGAACTGAGCCCATGAGGAGGCCCTGTCCCCACCTGAGCACCTGAACTTAATCTCACACTGAATAGCAGTCCCACCCCTGCCGAAGCCCTGAGGCTGGGAAGCAGCATTTGAATTCTAGACCCCAAGCACTGGCTGGGTGGATCTGGAGGCCAAGTGGGTGTGAAGAGAATATTCAGAAGTCAAGTCACTGCCAGAGAAAATGCCCAGAAAAGGGAAAAAAAATAAGACTATAGAAGGTTACTTTCTTGGTGAACAGGTATTTCCTCCCTTCCTTTCTGATGAGGAAGAACAATGCTTACCATCAGGGAAAGACACAGAAGTCAAGGCTTCTGTAACCCAGCCCACTCAATGGGCTCAGGCCATGGAAGAGCTCAAAAAGAATTTTGAAAATCAAGTTAGAGAGGTGGAGGAAAAACTGGGAAGACAAATGAGAGACATGCAAGCAAAGCATGAAAAACAAGTAACCACCCTGCTAAAGGAGACCCAAAAAAATGCTGAAGAAAATAACACCTTGAAAAATAGGCTAACTCAATTGGCAAAAGAGGTTCAAAAAGCCAATGAGGAGAAGAATGCTTTCAAAAGCAGAATTAGCCAAATGGAAAAGGAGGTTCAAAAGCTCACTGAAGAAAATAGTTCTTTCAAAATTAGAATGGAACAGATGGAGGCTAATGACTTTAGGAGAAACCAAGAAATCACAAAACAAAACCAAAAGAATGAAAAAATGGAAGAGAAAGTGAAATATATCATTGGAAAAACAACTGACCTGCAGAATAGATCCCGGAGAGACAATTTAAAAATTATGGGACTACCTGAAAGCCATGATCAAAAAAAGAGCCTAGACATCATCTTTCACGAAATTATCAAGGAAAACTGCCCTGAGATTCTAGAACCAGAGGGCAAAATAAGTATTCAAGGAATCCACAGATCACCGCCTGAAAGCAATCCGAAAAGAGAAACTCCTAGGAACATTGTGGCCAAATTCCAGAGTTCCCAGGTCAAGGAGAAAATATTGCAAGCAGCTAGAAAGAAACAATTCAAGTATTGTGGAAATACAATCAGGATAACACAAGATCTAACAGCTGCTACATTAAGGGATCAAAGGGCATGGAATATCATATTCCAGAAGTTAAAGGAACTAGGACTAAAACCAAGAATCACCTACCCAGCAAAACTGAGTATAATACTTCAGGGGAAAAAATTGGTCTTTCAATGAAATAGAGGACTTTCAAGCATTCTTGATGAAAAGACCAGAGCTGAAAAGAAAATTTGATTTTCAAACACAAGAATGAAGAGAAGCATGAAAAGGTAAACAGCAAAGAGAAGTCATAAGGGACATACTAAAGTTGAACTGTTTACATTCCTACATGGAAAGAAAATATTTGTAACTCTTGAAACTATTCAGTATCTGGGTACTGGGTGGGATTACACACACACACACACATGCATATGCACACACACACACACACACACATAGAGACAGAGTGCACAGAGTGAATTGAAGAGGATGGGATCATATCTTAAAAAAATGAAATCAAGCAGTGAGAGAGAAATATATTGGGAGGAGAAAGGGAGAAATGGAATGGGGCAAATTATCTCTCATGAAAGAGGCAAGCAAAAGACTTATTAGTAGAGGGATAAAGAGGGGAGGTGAGAGAAAAACATGAAGTTTACTCTCATCACATTCCACTAAAGGAAGGAATAAAATGCACACTCATTTTGGTATGAAAACCTATCTTACAATACAGGAAAGTGGGGGATAAGGGGATAAACAAGGTGGGGGGGATGATGGAAGGGAGGGCATGGGGAGGAGGGAGCAATTTGAGGTCGACACTCATGGGGAGGGACAGGATCAAAAGAGAGAATAGAAGTAATGGGGGGCAGGATAGGATGGAGGGACATATAGTTAGTCTTATACAACACGACTATTATGGAAGTCATTTGCAAAACCACACAGATTTGGCCTATATTGAATTGCTTGCCTTCCAAAGGGAAGGGGTGGGGAGGGAGGGAGGAATAGAAGTTGGAACTCAAAGTTTTAGGAACAACTGTAGAGTACTGTTCTTGCCACTAGGAAATAAGAAATACAGGTAAAGGGGTATAGAAAGTTATTTGGCCCTAGAGGACAAAAGAGAAGATGGAGACAAGGGCAGAGAGGGATGATAGAAGACAGAGCAGATTGGTGATAGGGGCAATTAGAATGCTCGGTGTTCTGGGGTGGCGGGAGGGGACAAAAGAGGAGAAAATTTAGAACCCAAAATTTTATGAAAATGAATGTTAAAGTTACATAAATAAATTAATTTTAAAAAAATTACTGAGTTTCCATCATTAGAGAGGCTTTTCTGTGGAGATATGTATAATAATAACAAGGCGTTAGGAGAATAAGCTGAACATGTGAGAGAGAGAAATTCCAAGAATAGTAGTCCAATTCACTTAGGGCACTGAAGCTGATATGGTATCCCCAATGGTACAGGAAAACAAGGTTGAAAGGAGAGTGTCTGAGTGAAGAATGTAGATGGAGTTGGTGGGGTGAGAGCAAAGAGATGATAAAATGGATGATGGAGGGAAAGAGTACAAAAGGGAAGCTGGTCATGGCTGATGTTGAGCACAATCAGGCTTCCCTGTAGAACCCTTTATCCCCTGAGTCAGACTGGACAGCTGAGGCATGAAGCATGGAGCATTTCTGATCAATGATGAACTTTCCCCTAAATGAGACTTCATAATAATGGTAAAGAGCCTCTGTCTCCTTCATCACTTCCTTTCCGTCTGAGAGGACAGACACATAATCTCGAGTTTTCTGTCTTTTAAAGTTATTTGCTTTCTGTTTTACTTAGTGTCAAAAGTCAGCCAAATTTAAGATAAAATATTCAATCTTCTTGGTTGTGGATATCATTACCTATGATAAGGAAGACAGAGAAAAAATGGGCAGTAACAAATATGTTAGAGAGAGAGACAGGTAGATAGACAGACAGACCGACAGAGATTAAAGGGACAGATGTTTGAACTCCCTGATCATCTTAATTTCTCATTTACTATAAAGGTACAAATGAACAGGTTGGGCCCAGAATTAACCAGGAGGAGAAAAACCAGCTGTGTTGTCTTCAAGAAATTTCAAAACCTCTTAAATGAGCCAAAGTTCATTAAAACGGAGATCCTGCAACAGAGATCCATGTTATTTTTATCAATTCTACCAGTGTTGAAGTATGACTATGAGACATGCAAAATAAGTCTCT
The DNA here is from genome assembly GCF_028372415.1 of Notamacropus eugenii. Taxonomy (NCBI): domain Eukaryota; kingdom Metazoa; phylum Chordata; class Mammalia; order Diprotodontia; family Macropodidae; genus Notamacropus; species Notamacropus eugenii. The sequence continues at coordinate 184,331,337 of NC_092872.1, read as the reverse complement.
GAAGAATTAAAAATGAATATCACACATAGGGCAATGGAGAGACACATGGTGGATATGAGCAACCTGCAAATATAGTAATTGGGGATTTTGAAGAAGAACAGGGGCAAAAGATGTCATTAAAATCTGGGGTCATAGGGATGACAGAGAGAGAAAATGGACTGGGCATGTTATGAGAGTAAAAGACAATAGATTAAAAAGTCTGAATGCTCCACTGGAATCCTTGAGATATTAGGAGAAATCAAAGAAGTCCTCCAGTATGTTGTGTGGACCTTCCCTGGTGGATTTGTATGATGATTTGGACAAGAATTACAAAGAATGAGCAGGCATGAATCAGTTGTGATCTGCCTCATTGGATGGATCAATGAAATTACAAATTCAGTTGTGTCCTTGAGTTTTAAAAAGATTTAAATATCTCATCTGAAATGAGTTTATTCTTTTAAAGATCTTGATGATGAGATATTACATTTAATCACTATGTGGTCCATTTACATTCATTTTTGTCTATGGCAACAGGCTGTGCACAATTACTGGCCATATGCATTACAAATGTCTGTCACTCTTTTGGAAGTAGATTAGAATGAGAAAATATGACTGGATCATTGCAATTCTAGATTAGCATAATATGCCCACTACTGAAAAGACAGCTGAAACACATTGAGCTATTTGTAGGATATCAGAAGCAGATTGTTCATGTGTGTATAAAGCACAACATTATAGTTTGAAATACGAATACCTTGTGAAGTTATTTACACCAGGGATGTCAAACTCACAAAGTAATGAAGCCCCTCAACCATAATAAGGATCCCTGTGGGGATTAAATTAAAAATATAATAGAACATAAATAATGTTGTCATTATTTATGTTCTATTATATTTTAATTTATTTTGTTAATTATTTCCCAATTACATTTAATCCAGTTTTGGTCACCCTCTACCAATTCATTTGGTTGTGTTTGAAGCTTCTGCTTTACACTCAGCAAAATGTATACATTTGCAAAGTTGACCAAAAATGTAGTTAGACTTGATCTCCGAGTTGAGTGGGAAGCCAATTGATTCAGCTAGCTCCTTCTAAATGAAAAAGATAGAAGATCAGAAAAGAAGATTGCCATCAAGGCTATTAATAAAAGCATGACAGCTGGAATAAAGAACAACTTTGCCATGAATCAGCCACTACATTTGGTAGGTTTCACAGAAATAGCAGTTATAAAGCAGAAAGCAGGCCTTCCTAACTCAGAGTTATCTGACTATATAACACATTTTCCATGTCCTTCTCTGACTTCTGTTCCAAATATCAAAAAAAAAAAAAATTCAGAAGTCTAACTTTGGGACTTGTAAAAAAAAGTCAGGTATGGTATATTACAGCTCTAATAGGCAATTAAAGGAGAATTATGAGGAAACTGAGGAGAGAAAGAGAGGAGAGGAGCAAGGGGGTTCCTTTTGATTTATCTGCCTTCTCTTTTTTTGATCCCTGAGACCAAGGGATTACCTGTTGACACTCATCCATGAAAAGGCTTAGTGGAGTTCCAGTCTCCAATGGGAGTGTGTGGAGAGAATCAAAAGAAGGCAGAGAATAGAAATTTATACCCTACTCCAATCAGTCATGGCTTACTAAAGTTGGTTTGGCTTGTAATTCTATTACTTTTTATCCTCAATTCCTTTTCAGTAAATTCAATTTAATCTGCTAAGTGAGATAATTTTGGGAGGCTATCCTGAAGAGAAAAAGACAAAATTAGTAACCTCAACTGAGAAGGGAGTGGGGGAGGAGACTTTTGAGAAGTTATGGTTTTTGAAAGAACTAATTCACTCCTAAATTTCGCTTGTAACCCATATGGATAGAGAGGCAAAAGGTTTTGAGTTTGGAGCATCTGGGCATGCTCAGTCTGCAGCAAGTTGGCACAGCTCAAACCTTTATTGCCACCTGGCAGGTGCTCCTAGCCCCACCCCTTAATGGGGAAGTACTGAGCATATATGGTTCATGGGTAGTCCCACATGACAAGCATGTCACATAAAATAACATATTTAGGCTAGATGATCTTGAAGGTCCTTTCTAACTCTTAGTCTAAGCTATCATACTGTTCCTTACCATGAATTCACTCTCTCAACAAGCATTTCGCAGTCTTGGTTTTTACTAGCATCAAGGATGGCCAGATGAATTTGGCTGCTTTCCCAGCACTGCAAATCAAGAAGGCTGAAGTGCTGAGGATATTTTCTAACTTGTGTTAAAACCCCTTCCATAAGCTTAGCCCTTCTCCAAGGTTGTTATAAGCCATATTTACTTCTAGAATAAGGTTCCAATCTTATCTTTAAAAGCTCTCAGAAGTCAAAGAGAAGTTGAGATGACGTTAGGAGTAGTTTATTGCTCTTTCTGACAAATTTAATCCTAGGACTTAGGTCTCACTGATCCCTATTAACTTCCTCAGGGCACTTTCTCCTTCTTGAAACTTTTGCTGATCACTGAATCCCCAAGTAGAGATATCAAGTTCCCTGATTTTTTTTGATCCATGAAACCATTTGGCTTCAAGGGTCCATAGAGCCACCACGGCATATCCCTATCCCAAAAAAGGGCACACCCTTTTTTGATGCTACCATCATGACTGTGCACCCTGGTACATGCTCCTCTCCATTCTTATCCTAGTTTTTACATGTATTATTTTCATATTGATTTTAAAAGAACAACGTAGGGAAATTAGAAATGTGAATGAAAGGCTAGGGAATCCTAGGCTGTCTAATCTAACTTTTAGCTTATGTTCATCAGGAATACCATGGTTTATAACCCATAAACCACATGCCATCGTCTTCTCTTTTCACATCTCCAGAAGAGAATGCCTTCTTTTGATTCTGAACACCCACCATTGATCTCAGACTGGTTCATCTGGGATTTTTAAGAAAAAAAATTTTTGGTATGTTTCACAATCTTAGGTTTACTCCCAATCAGACAGGAAGCCTTCTGTTTACATAGTAGGATTCTGGTGATGTATCTATATGGGAACATAGGAAAGGTCTGTATCAGGAAAGGAAAGTCAGTTACAGCCTTTCTATGATTTAATAAATAAGCCTTAGAAAGCTTACTGAGTGATTTAATTGACTTTCCCAGGATCACACAGCTAGCAAATATCACTGGTAGATTCAAAGCCATGTCTTTCTAATTAAAAGTCTAATGTTTGATCTACTAAGCAAACTGCCTCTACAAATATTAAAACATTATCATTTAACTCTTTTTTTCCAATTAATGGGAATTTACTTTTTCTCCCTTTTATCCTCCCCAGAAAACAAAACAAAATTCTTGCAACTCATATACATAAACAAACTAAGCAAATCATCCAAGGCCCATATTAATCATGTCTAAAAATGAATACTTCATTCTATATCTTGAATCCATCACCTCTCTGTCAAAAGTAGGTACCATTCTTCATTATCAACACTTTGGAATTGTAGTTAGACATATTGTCTTGAAGATGTATTTGGCTTTATAATAATGTTACTATATAAGTTGTCCTCCTGGTCATACTCACTTTACTCTCTTGTGAGTTCATACAAGTCTTATATTATTCCTCTGAAACAGTTCTTGGTTGCATTACATTCATATACCATAATATGTCCAGTCAACATGCCAACTCTAGTGTAACCACCTCATTGTTGAAATTATTGTACTTGACACAGTGTCTGGTATATAGCGGGAACTTAATAAATGTTTGTTGACTGAGATCTCTCCATTTTTTCTTCTCTACTATCACTCATAAAGTTAAAAAAAAATGCTGTCAATGCATCTCTTAGTCTCTCCTACCTCCAGTTCACCCACTTTATCTCACTATCTTTAGAAATGGGTGTATGTGGAGGGGGGGAGGCAGATTCCCTTTCCCAAACCCCTTCTACTGAAATGCAACAAACACAAACTATTCAGAGCATAACTACCTCTCAGAATAAAAGGACATAAGAGGATACAAAGGCCGTACAATTGATATAATCTTACCAGTCAAAATGTCCTATTTAGATAGCACAACTCTGTTGTGTCAGTAACACACTGACATTAATTACTGGTCCCTCCAGCATTTAAAACTTGGGAATGTGTCCTTGTCATGTTGCAAAGGCCTCCAAATAATTGTGCTCTATCTTGAGCTCCTCTATATACTGTCTTCACACTTGTATTCTAGTCTTTTCTCATTTTTTCCCCTTCACTTTACATGCATGATCTTTTGGGGAAAGGCAAAGGAATAGAAATTGTTTTCTGAGTCACATTGCTGAGAAACATCTGAGGTGCAGGATGGGGTGGGGGGGGCAGCAGTTTTAACAAGATTTACAACACATACAGAGATGCAGCCCTAATGTGCTGGAGAATTCCTAGCCATGCATGGCAATGTCTGCCTAGAGCCTTAACTTCTGGGGAAGATAAGGCTGGTGGATCTCTTTGGTTCAGTGTAGTTCTAGGCTGTAGTAGAGCTAAAGCCTACCTGGGGTATGTACTAAGTCCAGCATCAATACAGTAAAACCTTGAGAGGAGAAAGCTACCAAAAAAATTGAGGAAGCCTAGCCCTGGCAGGGAAAAACAGCAGGTTAAATTTCTATGATGATCAGGGGAGGAAGAAGAGAGGAAAAGGAAGGAGAGGAGAGAAGAAGAGGACAAAAGAGAAGAGGAGAGGAGGAGAGAAGGGAGTGAAGGAGAGAGAGAAAGAGGGAAGGGAATAGAGCAGAGGGGAAGGAAACCAAATATCCAGAGTAAAGTTATAACATGATTTAAAGGGCAGAATCCTGAAGTCTTAACTGTTCAAGAGAAACAGTCACTTTCCTTTGGTATATTAATGAAATTCATCTTACAAGAATCATCCAATTGCTTACAAACACAGAACTGTTAAAGGCAATACAAAAATAGAACGGGAACTGGTTGCTGAGAGAAAAGACCATATGATTCTGTTTCGATGTTTGGCATGTCCTAGCTGTTCCTGCCGAGCAAGGCTCATCTTTTCATCACAGGCACTGGAGTTGAGTTCGCCAGTATGCTCGTATAATAGATTTATTAGAAGAAAACATTGGAAGGGGAGGGAGGGTTAACTTTTTAGCATCATCTATCAAAAATTTTTGTAGTGTGATAAGATGAAATCAATGCTGTCATGTTTTCCCCTGAATAATTCACATCTGATGAAAAGAAACATTTGCTAGAGGGTTTGTTTCTGTTTGTTTTCTGATTTGTCACTCTGAGAATAATAAATGTTGCTCCTACCCAAGACTGGGAGTTTGCCATTATTATTAAGAAATAAATACAGAAGTGGCTATTGGGGACTGCTTAGCCAAATTTTCTTTAATCTGCCAAAGATCTAGCCCATTATTAAAGCATTTCCAAATTGGCTCTGAAACAGTTATTTATTCGAAAATTGACCCTGTAAAGTAAGCATTCTCTCCTGTTCTTATTCCCCCTCAAAAATATAATGTATAGCCCCTAGAAATTTTTTTCCTGAATGCAAAAGGATCAACTCATTCTTAAATTTTATCTTGCAAAATAATGCTAAATAGGAATTTTCTCTAAATGATTTCCCATAAAATTTAACATTAATAAAGTCATAGGATATCAGAGCTGGAAAGAACCTTAGAGAACATCTCATTCAAATGCTTCAATCTGAAAAAAAAAAAAAAAGAGACCCAGACCCATCTACCAGCAGGTAGATTTAGGAAAAGAAGGGAGCATGATGTTTAGTTTCTAAATGCAAGGAAATGCCAGTAACTTAAAAGTTCTGAATCCAGATCCAAAAGCATTTTCTATTCTAACACATTGTATGCAACAAATATATAAAAGGTTTTGCCCAAACTGATTTAGAAACTTATTGTCGTTTAGGGAGAATATTCTTTCCTGGATGTATAATGTTTCCAAATGCAATTTGATAACTCCTTTGCTGAATATCATTAGACTATATCATTGTTCAAGGTAATCTCATCAGAGTGCTTTTGTTTATTTATTTTATTGTTTATTTTATTGTATTTATTTTCAGGTAGAGTAGAAAAGAGAACAGAGAGAGCTAGGCAAGTCTGGGAGCCTAATTAGTCATGTCATAGCCTGGGGCTCTTGCCTGTGTTGGTTCTTTATCCCATGGGAAATTGAGGGGAGGGAACTGGTATCCTGCCATTTGGGATTATGCTGTGAAATAAGCATTCATATAAATTTGGTTGTGCCACTCGAGTTATAAAGTACAGAGTCTGAGCTTGGCCTAGCCTCTACTTAATCACAACAGAAGCCTTTGGCTTCACTGCTAATAAAGTTATATGGAAAAGCCAAATTCATTGAGGCTGACAGAAGCACGGTCCCCAAGATACTCTAGAAAAGGAATTCAGACCTATCGTGCTTTACGTGCATGTTGTCTACTTGGCTTATATTCAACAAATCAGAGAGAGTCCCACTGAGGCAGGCATGATGTTCTCCACAACAGATGTAGACAAATACATTAATAAATCATGACCATCATTAAAATTCTTAAACCAATCTTTTGTAGTCAGCTAGGCTGTTTACAGTCAAGCCTGTATATATATTTTTGCATGGGAAATTAATCTGATGGCTCTGGATGACTAGTTGACAAAGGCTGCTAACAACACAATTAGGATTTAGCATAAACAGCCAACAATTTAACTTACATGTGTTTGGACTTAGAGCTATTAATAAATGCAGCTGTTGGGTATGTTATCAGGTCCAATCCTTCTGGGTTGGTTTGAATACATAAGGTCTTTTGCGGTTCTTACTCATAGGTAGTTCATGCTCAGAGCTACAACTGAGAATTATGGTGTCCTGGGCAATAAGTGCAAAAAGGTCCCAGTAAATGAACTATTTAAGGTGAATTCAGTTGAGCAGGGAGACTTTGGACCTTGGGACAGAAGTCCAAATGAGTCAAATTGCTTACTCCACTACAGTCAATCCCAAGGCCAGGGAGAAAACAAAGGTCTTACAACCCTGTAAGACTTCTTGGGGGTCAGGAGGAAATGAAAGGGGGTGGTATCAGGCTAAGAAAGATCTCATCTAAGACACCACTCCCACAAATGAAGCAATGCCCAAATGGTGTGGAGAGACAAAGGCAAATTTTGCAAGATCAAATAAACCTTGCCACCATGAAGAGATGTATGGCTTACAATAGTCACTATATGCTAAAAAAAAAAAAGCCTCTACCCATTTTACATGGCAGCATACTTACTCTCCACAAGTGATAACAGTTGCATCTGGATGTTTTGAACTTCTAGACTTGTTTTATCTTGAAGATTTGGAAGGCATAGATAAATTCATGCACAGATACCACCTAAATCCTTCCCATTACCTTTCCCACCTTGATTGGTGTGTGTTCATTCATTTTCCATCCCCGTTCTTTCTGCATGGTGAACGGTCTTTTTAAAAAATAATGAAAGTTAGAGAAAAATCTGATCAATATTTGAAAGAAGGAAAACAAGATATTGGAGAAAATGAAATGAATTGCATCTCTGAGCCAAAGTCTCCTTCTGTTCCCCTGACAAAATATTCTAAAGCCATTTGGGAAATTATTAAATTTCAAGTGGCTGTTTTGAAAATGTCCTGATAACTGAAAAAGAAATCTTTATGATAAGCACTTTAAAATGTGAAGTGGTGATTTATCGGAAATACATTTCTGCCTCTGAGGAAAGCAGACTTGCGGTTCTTTAATAAGGAGTTGTTATTCACTCACCTGACACCTCCACCCATTTGTCAAGCCAGCTCAAGCATATTTAGAACAACGGCAAAGTGTACATTGCTTACTTCACAGACCTTACCAGCCTTATTGGAGCAGCTTTGGCAGTTCTATGGAGAGTACAGGTGGAGCTGTTCTGGGAGTGCTGACCTGCTCTGCTTGGCCACAGAGAAAAGAACTAGGAGCAATAGGTAGAAAGTACAATGTAAAGGAGAAATCAACAGAGCTGGGTTCAGTTCCTAGTTCTACCACTTACCACCTCTATGACCTGGGAGATAGTGAGAACCTATCAAGGCCTCAGTTTCTTTAACTATAAAATAATGGGTTTGTATGGAATGACTTCAAAGAGCCATTCTGGGTCCAAATGTATAATCTTACAAGCCTAAATTGCAAATACAAATTGAGATTTCACATTTAGGGAAAAACAAAAACTTCCCAGCATTAGAGTTAACTGTAATGGGAATAAACTACCTTTGATACATTAATAAATCATGACCATCATTAAAATTCTTAAACCGATCTTTTATCTTTTCATCTTTTCATCAGTATCAGGATGACAACTTTTTAAGGTATATTGTTGAAGATATCTATATACAGATGTGGGTTAGCGGATCACTGTATTTCTTTCTGACTTTGACATCCTGAGATTCTGTATTACTTGCATAGTGATGGAGGCCACACCAAATGGGATCTTCATTATATAGCCTGGCGCTATCTCAGTGTTAATTTTACTGAATACCTGAACCAAGAAATCCTAACCTATGTGTGACATACACCATTTCAGCAGTAAGTCCATGTACCCCTTCTTAAAGTAATATATTTTAAAGAATTAAATGTAATACATAGAATGACAAAGAAAATCAATAGCATTGAAAGAACACTATTACCAAAACACACATTTGTTTTTTAAAAGTTCCTAGATCCTAGATTAAAAAGAAGGCTGGAGCTAATCAGACCAAATTAGAGGAGGAAAGAAAGCAAGGTGCGTAACTTGGCCAAGATCATAGTACAACTCTTTGTGAAAGGCAGAACTTGAACCCCTGTCTTCTTGACTCAAAAACTAGCTCTCTGTCCTCTATATCATTCTGCCTCATGAATTCTATTATAATGGTATACATACATATTAGGATATATTTATATTATATTTTATATCATTATGTAAATAACAAGTATCTATTACATGTAATAAAATAACATTTACTATATAAGCATGTATGTCATAACAAATTAACAATTGTATATAATATAAATTTAAAATGATATAATTAATGCATATTATTACTAATAAATTACTGTGTAGCTCACAATAGAACTGAAGTACTTTTTTTATTTATAAAGTATGTTCTGAATCACAACTTGGTGAGACATCTAGGGCAAATATAATTGCCACAATTACACAGATAAAAAGAATTAAAGTTCATAGAGTTTAAGTGAGATGACCTCAGTCACATAGTAAAAGAGCCAGTTCCCAAACTTAGGTTCATTAATTCCTAGTTGTGTGTTCCGTTCTATGCAGTACTTTGATTTTCCCTACTAAGCCATTCATGGTATAGCAAAAAATGCTCATTTTTATTAGAGTTATTTATGAAGATATATATTTTGCCTTGCTAGATTGTAAACTCCTTGGAGATAAAAACCACAATTTTTGCAAATATTTCACATTTATCTCAGCACCTAGCAAAGGAGTCTACAACTCCTAATTGACTAAAACCTTCTGTTGGATTACTGAATCAACGAAGTCCAAGTTAATAGTTTTCTAAATAAATTCTAATGTTTTCCCTTTTATATCCAACATTGATATGATCTCCTGATGCATAATGAGTTGTTCATATAGAGAATTGTGGCCCATCACCTTTAGGCAAGAGGAGACATCAGTAAACAGCACACTACTCTTAAAGTAGAAAAAAAGATGACCTGGCTTCAAATTCTTTACTTTCTAACTGTAGCCATCTATGAGTTACTTCAGCTTACTCATCCTCATTAATTACTCATCTATAAAATGGAGATAATAATGATAATAATAATAATGGAAAGTATAATGTGTAAAGTATAATAAAACTTTGAAAAATGTAAAGCAATATGTATGTACGCATGTATTGCATTTATGTCATAGCTGACTCATTCCAATGGCTGTACTCTTTGAATCCAAACATGAGTAAATTGACTGACTAGGTAAAAACTGGGTATCTTCCATTGCACTAGCTGAGTTTCTGGGTGTACGTATGTGGACTAAGATACCATCAAAGGGCATAAAATATTATAAGTGAAACAGGTAGGAAGAAATTGGTTATTAGACTTTCCAATACTGAGTCAGGGAAACAGTAAATTGGCAAGATCTGAGGGAGAATTCAAAATCAATAGTTTAACATCTGAAGAGAGTCCAAAAACAAAGTTAGGTATTAGACATGTGAAGAAAAAAAAATCCAAGTTTGAACAAATGCTTTTTCACAATATCTTATTGGGTGAGATGGTTGTTGTTTTTAATAGAAATAGAGGGCTTACTCTATTGTTCTTCTGATTGAGGTAGAGCCATGGACAGTTCCCATTCAATCATCCCCCCACCTAAATGAATGGAGGAAGCTATGTCTTAGTGGTAAGTGACTGTAGCCTCAATTGGAAATAGTGTAGCTTGGAACTATCCCCTTGGTCTGTGTTTTGCATTTAATTCCTAACTGTTCCATGGAGTGAAGAAAAGGTTCTGGTGCTGAGTGTTAGTACATTCTGAAGGGAAAAACAATAAATAATTTACCTTAAAGAAAGATGTGCTAATACATCTTTCAATTTATTCATATTATATAGGATTCTTGCACTTTGCAGGGTAAGATTGGGAGGGTTCTTTGAATGTCATTGAATGGAAAAATAAAGAGAAGAGATAACAATAATACTTACAACAATAATAAACTAATATTTACGTGGCACCTACTATGTGCCAAACTGTTAAATGCTTTACCAACACTATCTCCAGAGATTCTCAAAATAAACCTAGAAAGTAGGAGCCACTAGTATCCCTCTTATATAGACGAAGAAACTGAGGCAAACCGAAGTTAAGCACCTTTCCGAGGTTTGTACAGGTAAGTGTTGGAGGCCAATTTGAACTCAAATCTTTCTGACTCTGGACCTAGCACTCTATCCACTGTGCTCCCAAGCTGCCCCACAAATAAGAGAACATAAAGATGAATTATTCTCTCATATTCAGGCATTACACTTCATCAAATCTATGTCCTAATTGCTTTTCTTCATTAGGTCTGTCTTTCCACAGCCCCTCTATTACTGAGCTGTTTGGTTTTTTTTTTTTTTTCAGTCATCTACTATTTTCATAGAATCTTTACATTAGGAGTTGGGAGTGATCTCAGTAGCCATCTTGCCTAATCCATGCTCAAAAGGGAACCCTACTATAACAGAACTAATAAATGGTTGATCTGGCTCTGCTTGAATGCCTCAGAGGAAGGCTAAATATAACCTCTCAAGGCAGTCCATTCCACTTTCAGACAGCTCAGATTATTAGGTTTTTTTTTTGTCCTGGCATCAGACCTCAATTGCCACCCAACTAAATCTGCATCCTTGTATTAATAATTGCTGAATCCATGTCTCTCCATCTTTCCCACAAGAAGAGTATGAGATACTTTACCAGAAGCTTTGCTAAAATTTATGTTACATCCACAGTATTTTCTTCATCTAACAGTTTAGTAATCCTTTCAGAAAAATGAAAACAAACCGACTTTGTCATCAGTGCTTATCTTGCCAACTAATGTTTTAGTGATCTATTCCAAAACCTTCCCAACAATCAAAATCAAGCTCACTCGTATGTTTAAAAGACTCTCATCACTGTCCTTTCCTAAAGGGAACTACTCTATGAAATAAGCCTTCCATATTCCTGTGCTCTTCATTTTCTAACTTCGTGGGCATGAGGTGATACCTCAGGATATTTTGAAAATTGCATTTCCCTGATTGTAAAGAAAATTGTCAGTTTGTACATTTCCCCTCATCAAGTGGTTACTGATACTTTGTACTTCTGGTAAGAACTGCTAATATCCTTTGTCCCCTTTTCCCTCTGGGGAATAGCTATTATCTAGATTTGTATCCGTCTATTTTTTTCTAAAGGGAAAAATAAAGGATATTTCTATTATCTTCACCTAGTAGCTTTTGCTACTGTTGCTGAAGTTGTGATAAACTCCTCAGTGGTGTGCACTCTGCCAGTACTTTCCTTAAGTGATATTGACTGTTGCTGTATGTATAGGCTGTTGCATATAATTCCTTCCTTTTACCATTCCCTCTTTCTCCTTCACCTCAATTGACTGGTTTTGAGTTTCTTTCTCTATCGCCTGTTCTTCCTTAGCTATTCTCTTATCCTCTCCTGCTTTCTCACCATAAGTTAGAGACAACATAGATCCTCTTATGTAAAGGTTTATTAAAAAATCTTTGTGCCTAAGCTCTTATCCCAGAGATGTCAGTCAGTAGAAGGCTGGGTATCTACCTTTCTTTGACTTCTCACTAATAATAATAGCTCACATTTATAGCACATTATGATTTGGAAACAACTTTACAATATTATTTCACTGATCCTCATAACAATCCAGGAGACAGGAGGTATTTTTTATCTCCTTTTTACAGACTGAGAAATAGGCAGAGAGAGTTTAAGTGGAGTTATTTAATGTTAATGTCTGAGGCTGTATTTGAACTTGGGTCTTCCTGACTCCAGGTATACAAATTCAATTCAGTAAATATTTTTGAGTATTAAATATAATACTCAAGAAGTGATATTTTCCTCTGCAGTATTCTCATGGTACTTTCTTAATACCTCCCTTGATATATTGATCATAGGCTATTCTGTATTAAAATTATTTGTGTACCTTTCTTGTCACTTGTTACTAGATTTTATCACCTTGTGTCTCACAAGTAACTTACATATACAGTATAATACTTACATTGCAATGTTTGCTGAGTGAATAAAAATGTTGTGTCAAGAACTGAGACGTTATGGAAGATGCGACAGCGAATATCATATGGGCTCTCACCCTGATGAACTTGTATTTTAGGAGAGTATCATGTGCCAGAGGAATTTGTCTATGAAATTAATAAATTAAGGCAAAAAAAGGAAAGACATTGATTAAGGATATGTCCGTATTAAATTAAGATCATATTGAAATGCAAGATGATAGAATTGGAGATCTGGGATGGATCTAACAGATTGATAGTTATTACACACATGCAATTCTTTCCTCTTATTTATGGGCTTTATGAGCTGAAATAATTCCTTGAAATAGCAAGATAATGGCAAAGCTAGAACCATAGGCCAGGGCTCCTAACATTCCATTCAAAGCTCTGTCTAGGATACTATACTGAATGGAAATAAAGCATAGAGTCAGTTTTAGACTTCCTTTTCCCCAGTGTACTCTAAATTTCATATGATCCTTGACATCTGACAACAGAAAATATTTATTGGAAGGGATTTTAGTGATAAACTGTAGGGGCAGGGGATAGGGTGCTAGGCCTGGAGTCAGGGAAATGTGAGTTCAAATCCAGCCTCACACACTTATTAGCAATATAGCAAGTCACTTAATCTCTGTTTCCCTCAGTTTCTTCATCTATAAAATATGGATAATAACATTGTTGTGAGGACCAAAAGAGATAATAATTTTAAGTGCTTATGATAGTGCATGGGACACAGTAAGCACTACACACTTATTAGTTTTTAGTATTATTATTATTAAACTGAGGTTCATAAAATGAAAATATTAACCCAAAGTTACACAGATATTAAGTGGCAGAGCCAGGACTCAAACTTGCATCTTCCAGTCCTAAATCAAATGTTCTTTTCATTATTCCAGAGCAACCTCTGTGCTGGTTGTGTTCTCCGAGATTTTATAGTGTATGTAAGTTTGTATTTATTTTTTATTCTAAACTTAACAAACACTAGATAAAATGGACATTTCCATTCTAATATTGGAATAGAAAAATACTGTCCATGAGGCCTCAAATCTCTGTTTCATATACCTTTCTTTTCTTTCTAACCATACAAGGATTTCCAGAAGCTATTATAGTTTAAAGTTGCAGTGAGAGTTTTGAGATACCCTTTATAAGACAGTCAGCTTGTAGTTTTTAAAATTGTTCTGTTTGTCTGCATTATTTCTGGCTTTCTTTCTGTTATCTTCTTTGAGTTTTTTTTCCCTTAACAACCTCTTTTATTTATTTTCTTCTCTGTCTCTCTCTGTCTCCCCATTTTTGTGTATATGTCAATGAAGTTAGACAGAAAAATATAGTGGATAAAAAGTCTAAACTCCTTAAGGAAGATGTAGGTTCATGTCTAACCCCAATATGACACTAAATGAGTCATGTCAGATCCAAATATCCTAAGCTGCAGATCAATGATTTGCCTTAATGAGAGGAATTTCCTGATCAGGTATTCCTTATACCCATGAAATCAGTTAGAGTAAAAAAATATTAAAGAAATCCCTAATAGGGTGGAGCTAAGATGGTGGATTGAGAGCAACTACTCACCTAAGTTCTTAGATAAACTTCTTCAGATACCTCTACAGAGAGAATCTGACCAAATTTTGGAGGTGAAGAATCCAATAGGAGACAGACTGTGACAGATTCACAGACCAGGACAGATTGGACGATGAACAGGAAGGATATGTCCCATGGGAGTGGGCCCATAGCACACAGCACAGCAGATACTGCAATGATACCAAGCACAAAACCCCTGGGGTGGCCTCAGGCAGGCAGCAGGGCAGAATGGCACAGTGGCAGCACAGGGTGGGAGGCCCACAGCAGCCCAGGGAGCGACAGCAGCTGAGCTCCAGGTATCAGCCATAGCTGCTTCTGAGACTTTCAGCTCACAGATTAAGCATCTGTAAGTCACCTACTTGAACTGCCTGAAGCCAAAACAGCAGAGTGATTGGTAAATACTCTTTCCCCCTCCCCTCATTGATCTCAAAAGAACCATAACATATTTCCCCAGAAAAATCCAGGAGCACTGGGTTCAGTAGAAGAGGCAAACAGTCTCATAGCACATGAGGCAAGGAAAAAAAACAAAAAGGAATATTCCTCTTACTGTGGCAGAGGTGAACCAGAAAAAGAGGAGTGGGGGGGAGATGGAAACTCTCATTAGGACCCAGGTGTGCCTAAGTGTTCCAGGTAAAATGGTAAGAAAATAGAGCACCAGGATCACCAACCCTTGAGCTTGCCTTTGCTCCAGCTCAGCTGAGGAGATCTCCTGTGCTCAGACCACCCCTCCACCACACCTAACAAGCTAGCCCCAGGGCTGATCCCAGGAAACACAAAACAAAAAAACAAAGGACTTACCCTTAGGTTTATCACACAAGTCAACTCAACACCAGGTTCTCTAGCTTCTAACTGAAAGAGTCAGAGGCTACAACACACAAACACTCACCATCATGAGCAAGAAGAAGCAAAGAAAGCAGGAAAAGACCATAGAATCTTTCTATGGGGACAAGGACTAAAACAAGAATATCAAAGAGGTCAGTATTGAGACTGTACTCCCACCTGAAACTTCAGAAGAGAACATGAACTGCTTACATCCACAAACAGCTCTCCTGGAACAGCTGAAGAAGAAAACAGAAGAAAAATTGGCCAATGATTTTAAAAGTATTAAAAAATAATTCACTGAAGAGACCAGTTCTTTAAAATGGAAAATTGAACAAATGGAAAAGGAAGAACAAAACCTAACTGGAAAAATTGGACAGATGGGAAAGGAAGCAAAAACTTGAACTGGGAAAATTGGACAGATGGAAAAGGAAGTACAAAAATTAACTGGAGAAAATAATTCCTTAAAAGGAATAATTGAACAGATGGAAAAGAAGATGCAAAAGTTAGCTGAAGAAAACAATTTAACAAAAATTAGAATTGGGCAGATAGAATCTAATGACTCTATGAGACATCAAGAATCAGTCAAACAAAATCTAAAGAACAAAAGGATAGAAGAAAATGTAAAACATCCAATTGGAAAAACAACTGAACTAGAAAACAGATCCAGGAGAGAAAACTTAAGAATTATTGGCCTACTAGAAATACATGATGAAAAAAAGACTCTGGATAATATCTTCCAAGAAATTATCAAGGGGCACTGCCCAGAACTGCTAGATGCAGAGGGCAAAATAGTCATTGAAAGGATCCACCATTCACCTCCTGAAAGGGATCCCAAACTAAAAACACCAAGAAATACTGTTGCCAAATTCCAGAACTATCAAATGAAGGAGAAAATACTATAGGCTGCCAGAAAGAAACCATTCAAATATCGAGGAGTTACAGTTAGGATCACACAGTACCTTGCAGTTTCTACATTAAAAGATCGAAGGAATTGGAATATAATATTTCATAAGGCAAAAGATTTGGGACTACAACCAAGGATCAATTACCCAGCAAAGTGATACCTATTAATATTGAGAATTGTACATCTATTATGAAATATAGAAGGGATATATGCAGATAGAACAGGTATAAAGTAAATGATGTGATGATAAAAATGTGATTTAAGCATATGAAGGCATTGTTAACAGGAGATGTGAAAAGAAGGAAACAGAAAATGGAAAATTACAAGACGAAGAAATACAAAATTATATTATAGTAAAGGGAAAGAGGGGAGGGAGATGAGCATTGTTTGAGAGGCATTCTCATCTGATTTGGTTCAGGGAGGGAACAATAAACTTAATTAAGCTTATAAATCTAACTAGCTCTATAGGCAGCAGGAGGGTAAGGGGGAAGAAAGGGGAGGGGATGCTAAAAGAGAAGGAAGAAGTAGTAAAGGTAAAAGGGGATAAAAGGGAAGGAGGCTGAAAGAAGAAAGGGAAGACTGTGTGAAGTGGTGGTCAGAAATGAAAACTCTGTTGAGGAGGGGAAAGGAGATAGGAGAACTAAAAGCACAAATGGTGGGAAAGAGGATGGAGGGAAAGACACAGATTGTAATCTTAACTGTGAATGTGAATGGAATGTACTCTTCCATAAAACAGACACAGATAGCAGCATGGATTAAAAGCTGTAATCCAATAATATGTTGGTTATAAGAAACACATTTGAAACAGCGAGATACACACATGGTAAAGGCAAAAGGTTGGAGCAGAATATATTGTGCTTCAGCTGATGTATGAAAAGCAGAGGTAGAAGTTCTAATCTCAGACAAAGCAAATGCAGAAATAGATCTAATAAAAAGAGATAAGGAAGGAGACTATATCCTGCTAAAAGACACTATAGACAATGAAGCAATAACATTACTAAACATTTATGCTCCAAGTGGTATAGCATCCAAATTCTTAGAGGAGAGGTTGGGGGAGTTGAAGGAAGAAATAGACAGGAAAACTATAATAGTGGGGGACCACAAGCTCCCACTCACTGCACTTCATAAATATAACCTCAAAATAAACAAGAAAGAAGTCAACAAGGTAAATAAAACTCTGGATAAGGTAGATATGATAGATCTCTGAAGAAAAATGAATGGAAATGGAAAGGAATAAAACCTTTTCTCAGCGGTACTTGGCACATATACAAAAATTGACCATATCCTAGGGTATAAAACCCAGTGCAGAAAGGCAGAGATAGTCAATGCATCCTTCTTTGATCATAATGCAATAAAAATTATATTTAATAAAAGACCATGGAAAGATAAACCAAAACTTAATTGGAAACTAAATAATCTAATCTTAAAGAAGGAGTGGGTTAAAGAAGAAATCATAGAAACATCCCACACCTTCATCCAAGAGAATGACAATTATGAGACAACCTACCAAATCTCATGGGGTATTGCAAAAGCAGTTCTTAAGGAAAGTTTTATATCTTTGAATACCTACTTGAATAAAATAGAGAAAGAGGAGATCAATGACTTGGGCATGCAGCTGAAAAAGCTTGAAAAAGAACAAACTGAAAATCCCCAAGAAATACCAAATTAGAAATACTAAAAAGCAAAGGACAGATGAATAAAATTGAAATTAAGAAAACTATTGAACTAATAAATAAAACAAATATTTGGTTTTATGAAAAAACTGATAAGATTGATAAACCCTTGGTCAATTTCATTTAAAAAAAAAGAAAAACAAATTATCAGTATCAAAAATGAAAGGGGTGAACTCACTTCCAATGACGAGAAAATTAAAATGATAATTAGAAATTATTTTACCCAACTTTATACCCATAAATCTAAAAATCTAAATGAGATTGAAGAATATTTTAAAACATATAAATTGCCCAGATTACAGAAGAGGAAGTTGAATACTTAAACAACCCTATCTCAGAAAAAAAGAAATTGAATAAGCCATCAATGAACTCCCTAGGAAAAAAATCTCCAGGGCCAGGTGGATTTAGAAGTGAATTCTATCAAAACATTTAAAGAAGAGGAAATTCCAATACTATATAGACTATTTGGTAAAATTGGGGAAGAAGGAGTTCTCCTAAATTCTTTTTATGATACAAACATGATTTTGATACCTAAACCAGGAATAGAGAAAACAGACAAAGCAAATTATAGACCAATTTCTCTAATGAATATAGATGCAAAAACTTTAAACAGATTTTAAGAAAAAGAATACAGCAACTTATTGCAAGAATAATACATTATGATCAAGTAGGATTCATACCAGGAATGCAGGGCTGCTTCAATATTAGGAATACTATTACCATTATCAATCATATCAACAATAAAACTAACAGAAATCACATGATTATATCAATAGATACAGAAAAAGCTTTTGACAAAATACAACACCCATTCCTATTAAAAACACTGGAGAACATAGGAATAAAGGGCACTTTCCATAAAATAATAAGCAGTATATACCTTAAACCTTCAGCAAGCATTATATGCAATGGAGATAAACTGGATGCATTTCCAATAAGATCAGAGGTGAAACAAGGATATCCATTATTATCACTTTTATTCAATATGGTATTAGAAATGTTAGCTGTAGCAATTAGACAAGATAAAGAAAATGAAGGAATTAGAACAGGCAAAGGAGAAACTAAGTTACCACTCTTTGCAGATGATATGATAATATACTTAGAGAATTTCAGAGATTCAAATAAAAAACTGCTTGAAATAATAATCAACTTTGGCAAAGTTGCAAGTTACAAAATAAACTCACCGAAATCTTCTGCATTTCTCTTCATTAGTAACAAAGCCCAATAGCAAGAGATAGAAAGAGAAATCCCATTTAAAGTTAGGCTAGACACTATAAAATACTTGGGAATTTATCTGCCAAAACAAACTCATGGACTGTATGAACACAATTACAAGACATTTTTGCAGAAATAAAGTCAGATCCAAGTAAGTGAAAAAACATCAGATGCTCATAGGTAGGCTAAGCCAATATAATAAAAATGACAATTCTGCCTAAATTAATTTACTTATTTAGTGTCATACCAATCAAACTATCAAATAATGATTTTCTAGAGCTTGAAAAAAATATCAAAATTCATCTGGAAGAACAAAAGTTTGAGAATATCAAGGGAACTAATGAAAAGAAGTGCTCGGGAAGGTGGCCTAGCCCTACCAGATCTCAAATTGTATTATAAAGTAGAAATCATCAAAACCACTTGGTACTAGCTAAGATAAAGAAGGGTAGACCAGTGGAATATTTTAAGTACTCAAGACACAACATGCAATGAATGTAGGAATCTACTGTTAGATAAACACAAGGACCCCAGCTTCTGGGATAAGAACTCACTGTTCAACAAAAATTGCTGGGAATACTGGATTACAGGGTGGCAGAAACTAGGCATAGACCAATCCTGATACCGTACACAAGAATAAAGTCCAAATAGGTACACGATCAAGGTATAAAGATTGATACTATGGATAAATTGGTGGAGAAAGGAATAGTGTATTTGTCAGATTTACGGAGAAGGAAAGAATTTTTGACCAAAGAAGAGATAGAAAGCATTATGAAGTGCAAGATGGATAATTTCGATTACATTAAACTGAAAAGTTTTTGCACAACCAAACCCCATGCAACCATGATCCCTAGGGAAGCAGAAAACTGGGAAAGAATTTTTGCAGCTAGTGTCTTTGATAAAGATCTCATTTCTAGAACATACAGAGAACTGAGTCAAATGTACAAAAATACAAATCATTTCCCAATTGATAAGTGGTCAAAGGATATGAACAGGCAGTTTTCAGAGGAAAAAATTAAAGTTATCTATAGTCACATGAAAAAATGCTCTAAATCACTATTGACTAGAGAGATGCAAATAAAAACAGCTCTGAGGTACCCCATCACACCTATCAGATTGGCAAACATGGCAAATAGGCAGATGATAAATGTTGGCGAGGATGTGGAAGAGTTGGAACACTAATTCATTTTTGGTGGAGTTGTAAACTGATCCCACCATTCTGGAGAGCAATTTGGAACTATGCCCAACAGGCTACAAAAATATGCACACCCTTTGACCCAGCAATATCGCTTCTAGGACTCTATCCCCAAGAAATCATAATAATGGGAAAGGGTCCCGCATGTACAAAAATATTTGTAGCAGCACTCTTTGTTATGGCCCCAAACTGGAAATCAGTGGGATGCCCATCAATTGAGGAATGGCTGAATAAATTAAGGTACATGAATGTAACAGAATACTATTGTCCTATAAGAAATGATGAATATGAAGACTTTAGAGAGTCCTGCAAATATTTATATGATCTGATGCTGTGAGAAAGGAGCAGAACCAGGAAAACTTTGTGCCCAGCAACGACTACGGTATGCAAGAGCTTTTTCTGGTAGACTTGGAACTTCATTGCAATGCAAGCACTTAAAAAATTTCCAATGGTCTTTTAAGCAAAATGCCTTTCACATCCAGAGAAAGAACTATGGAATTCAATTGCAGAATGTAGCAGATCATTTTTTGTGTGTATTACATTTTGGTTTGTTATATGATTTCTCCCATTCATTTTAATTTTTCTACACAACATGACTATAGTGAAAATGTATTTAATAAGAATGTATGTGTAGAACCCATATAAAATTGTATGCTGTTTCAGGAAGGGAGAGGGGATGGAGGGGGAAGGGAGTAGAAAAAAAAATCTATGTTATATGGTAGTGATTGTAGAACACTTAAAATAAATAAAATTAATTTAAAAAAAAAGAAATTCCTAAATTTTTCACTGTCATACAGCTGTGGAAGCACAGACCACATTTGTCTTAAGACCTAACCTGAAAGATGAATTTTTTAGACTTCATTAAGGGGATGTTTTAGAACTCCAGGTCATAATTCCACCAGAATTAGACCTGGATTTGTAAAATCTAGGAAGGTGACATGGTTTGACTTTGTCATGTTCCAGCTTTCTTTTCTATAACCCTCTCCTGATTCTTAAAATCCCCTCTCCTCAATAGCTTGGTGCTCACTGTCCTCAAATTAAACTTGGGGTGCCCAGAACTGCCAGTACAAGACCTCCTTCAGGTTTCCCATTCCCCAAACAAAATTGCAGTCTCCAAAAGAGAGACCTCTCTCCTAGTCTACCATACCTTACTTCTACTCAATACAATTGCTTTGATATTGGTAGAAATGGGGTCTGATTTTACTGATGAATGAATGAATGAATGACTTAACATAATCCTATTAATTAAGCCTTTCAGGAGTGAAGACATTTTGGTAGCCCCTAGAACTGAGTCTCCACTCACGGGATTTTACTTGAATCTCTGGGATTCTCTAAGTATATCATCATATCATCTGCAAATAGTGATAACTT
Source organism: Notamacropus eugenii (assembly GCF_028372415.1). NCBI lineage: Eukaryota > Metazoa > Chordata > Mammalia > Diprotodontia > Macropodidae > Notamacropus > Notamacropus eugenii. Next base: position 184,309,984 of record NC_092872.1, on the reverse strand, counting down.
AGTTTCTTCTTTGCCTATTCTAATTCATTCAACTTCTTTATGTTCTCTAATTGCTACAGCTAATACTTCTAGTATAATATTGAATAATAATGGTTATAATGGACATCCTTGTTTCATCTCTGATCTTACTGGAAATGCGCCTAGCTTTTCTCCACTGCATATAGTGCTTGCTGAAGGTTTGATGTAGATACTGCTTATTATTTTATGGAAAGTTCCATTTATTCCTAAACTCTCCAGTATTTTTAACAGGAAGGGGTGTTGTATTTTGTCAAAAGCTTTTTCTGCATCTATTGAGATAATCATGTGGTTCCTGTTAGGTTTGTTGTTGATATGATCAATGATGCTAATAGTTTTCCTAATATTGAACCAGCCATGCATTCCTGGTATAAATCCTAACTGATCATAACATATTGTCATGAACTGTGGCTTTTAATCCATTCTGCTATCCATCTCCATTTTATGGGAGAGTTCATCCCATTCATATTCACAGTTATGATAACTATCTGTGTCTTTCCCTCCATCCTCTTTCCCACCATTTATGCTTTTAATTCTCCCTTCCCCTCCACAATATTGTTTTAAGTTTTGACCACAACCTCCTGCAGTCTTTCCTTCCTCCTTTCAGCCTCCCTTCCTTTTACTTCCCTTTACCCTTACTACTTCTTCCCTCCCTTTTAGCCTCCCCTCCCCTTTCTTCCCCCTTACCCTCCTACTGCCTATAGAGCTAGTTAGATTTATATACTTAATTACATTTATTGTTCCCTCCTTGAACCAACTCAGATGAGAGTACCTCTCAAACAATGCTCATCTCCCTCCCCCCTTTCCTTCTACTGTAATATAATTTTGTACTTCTACCTGTGATGTAATTTGATATTTTCTGTTTTCTCCTTTTCACATCTCCTGTTACAATCTCTTCACATTCTTAAATCACATTTTTATCATCACATCATTTACTTTATAGATGTTCCCTCTATCTCTGTGTATCCCTTTTATATTTTATAATAGATATACAATTCTCATGATTAACAAGTATTGTCTTCCCTCATAGAGAGGTAAATAGTTTGCCCAAATTGAGTAACAAGTTTTCCTTTTCCTATTTATGTTTTTATGCCTCTCTTGAGATCTGTGTTTGAAGATCAAATTTTCTATTGAGTTCTGGTCTTTTCATCAAGAAAGTCTGGAAATTCCTTATTTCACTGAATGTCCATCTCCTTGCCTGAAATGTTATGCTGAACTTTGTTGGATAATTGATCCTTGGTTGTAGTCCCAGCTCCTTTGCTTTATGAAATATTATATTCCAATTCCTTCTGCCTTTTAATGTAGAAGCTGAAAGGTACTGTGTGGTCCTGACTGTAACTCCTCAATATGTGAATGGTTTCTTTCTGGCAGCCTGTAGTATTTTCTCCTTCACTGGATAGTTCTGGAATTCAGCAACATTATTTCTTAGTGTTTTTAGTTTGTGATCCCTTTCAGGAGGTGAGCGGTGGATTCTTTCAATGACTATTTTGCCCTCTGGATCTAGAACTTCTGGGCAGTTTTCCTTGATAATTTCTTGGAAGATATTGTCCAGAGTCTTTTTATCATCACGTCTTTCTAGTAGGCCAATAATTCTTAAATTTTCTGTCTTGGATCTATTTTCAGGTCAGTTGTTTTTCCAATTAGATATCTCACATTTTCTTCTATCTTTTTATTCTTTAGATTTTGTTTGACTGATTTTTGATGTCTCATAGCATCATTAGCTTCATCTTGACCAATTCTAATTTTTATCAAATTGTTTCTTCAGTTAACTTTTGCAGCTCCTTTTTCATCTGTCCAATTATTTCTTTTAAGGAATTATTTTCTCCAGTTAGTTTTTTTTTTTAACTTCCTTTTCCATTTCTTCAATTTTCCTTTCTAAAGAGGAATTCTAAATTTTCTCTTCAGAAAATTCTTTTTTTCATATTCTTAAAATAATTGGCCAGTTTTTCTTGTATTTCCTTCTTCAACTCTTCCTAGAGTGCTCTTTGTGCATGTGAGCAGTTCATAGTCCCTTCTGAAGTTTCAGATGGGAGTACTTTCTCAGTTTTGACTTCTTTGGTATTTGTGTTTTGGTCCTTGGGCCCATAGAAAAATTCTATGGTCTTTTTCTTCTTGCTTTCCTTCCTCATTCTCATGAGGGTTAGGCTTTGTGTATTGTGGCCTCTGGTTCTTTCAGCTAGAAGCTAAAGAACCTGGTGCTGAGTTGACTGGTGTGAGAAAGCAAAGGCTGGGTGAATTCTGTTTGTGTTTCCCTGGATTAGCCCTGGAGCTAGCTTGCTAAGTGTGGGGGAGGGGTGGTCTGCTCAAGGGAGATCTCCTCAGGTGAGCTAGAGCAGAAGCAAGCTCAGAGCTTAATGATCCCAGCTGCCCTATTTTCTTCTCGTTTCCCGTGGAGCATTAAGGCACGCCTGGGCTCCTGGTATTGATGATTGTGGGCTCCACCCCCCAAGGGCTCCAGATTGCTTCCAGGTTCAGTTTTCTGAGGTAGATCTGTCTGGGGCAACTCTGGTCCTCCACCACAGTAATAGGAATACTCCTTACCAATTTTCCTAGCCTCATATGCTACAAAACTGTTTGCCCCTTCTGCTTATCCCACTATTCCAGAATTTTTCTGGGGAAATATTTTATGGTTCTTTCAAGGTCAACAAGGGAAGGGGGAGAGAGCATTTACCGATCACTTCACCATTTTGGCTCCTGGAAATTCAAGTAGGTGACTTATAGACATTTAATCTGAGGGCTGATAGTCTCAGGAGCAGCTGCTGTTGACACCGGGGGCTCAGTGGCTCTCACTCACTCAGCTCTGCTGGATTCCCACCCTGTGCTGCTGTTTCACCATGCTGCCCTGCCTCAGGATGCCCTGGGGCTTTCCTGCTCTGTCCTGCTGTGGCAGGGACACACTGTAATGTATGCTCCTCCACCCCTGCATAACAGATCCTTCCTGTTGACCTTCCAGTCGTCCTGGTCTGTGAATCTGCCACAGTCTGTCTCCTATTGGATTCTTCACCTCCAAAATTTGGTCATATTCTCTTTTTAGAGGTATCTGAAGGAGTTTGTCTGAGAGCTTAGGTGAGTAGTTGCTCTCATTCTGCCATCTTGGCTCCACCCAGATTTTCCCAGATGTAATTGTGTATAGAAACTAGACCCTTCAAATTATATGTGTATATGTGTATGTATATATATGCATGTGTATGTATATATATGTATGTGTATGTATGTGTGTATACATTTATATGTGTGTGTGTGTATGTATACATATATGTATGTATACATGTATATGCATATATATATATATACATATATATGTAAGACTGATAAATTTGTATCTTTCAAGACCAAGAAATAAGAAATTGCTGTATCACTTATATGACTTCCATATGGCAGTGATACTAGTAGAGTCACATAAATGTATGCAAGTTGGGACACAGAAAGATAATTCAAAAGAGCTGATATTTCAAACAGTCATATCTATGTGATTGTCTAGTATATTTTATGATTATAGAGATACATCATTTTGAGTGTACTCAGTATTCAGAATTTGAGGCTTATTTGAATGATAAAGCAGAGAACACATTTGTTTTATAAACCTGAAACCTCCAACATAAGGCATATTCAGATTTAAAATGAAAAAAAAGAAGAGAGAGACAGAGACAGAGAGACAGGGGTTGGGGTGGGGGGGAGGCTACCTTATAGTTAATGTGACTATGTAGCACAATAACCCCCAGGAATGACAAAAACTGGGGTGATCTACAGAGCAGCTGGAGTGGAAAGTCAGAAGAAAAGGCAGATAACAAATTTAGAGAACTACTGGAAGGTGCTGACTTTGCAAGAGCTTGCTAATACAAAGCTCTTAATTCTATTCTAAGGAGTCTCATCCTAGAAACAGGACCATTGAACTTAGTGCTGAAAGTAACTTTCAACATTTTTGGAAGGAACTTGGATTTGGAATCAATCAGAAGACTTATGTTAAAATCTTAACTCTGCCAATTATTGCTTCTGTGACCTAAGCTATCTGGACTTCAGTTTCCTCATGTAAAAGGATGATGCTAAATTAGGTATGTTATAAGACCCTGTGCAATTTTAAATCTATGATATTATCTGTTATAGATTTATCTTTGAACAAGCGACTAATTTTTTTAATGAAGTCAGTAGGAAAATATTATTCACGTTATCATAAATTTTCTTGGAATATTGCTATTCTATAAAATATAAGTATCTATTTTTTTTCTTGACAGCAGTTAGATTTTTCAAATTGTAGTTTGCCTTGGCTACTGTTAAAATTAAAAGTTATTGTTCATTCAATAAACATTAAGTTTGTTGTGTTCAAGTATCTCTGCTAGATAGTGAGAGGGACCAAAAAAAAATGTGACATGGACTTTTAATCCAAATACCTGCAGCATAAAGAATATATGACATATATATCTATATCATATGAAAGGAAAAGTCAAAAGGCTATCAGAGCTCAAAGGTTGGAGAGAATATTTCTGTCTGAAATGATCAACAAAGGTCAATGAAAAGTATGGCATTTGAACTAAATGTGGAAGGAAGGTTGGGATTTCAATACATAAAAAAAAAAAAAAAACAGAGAAGTGCTTCCTTGGGGATATGGAATGACATGAGTCAGAGTCCAGTAGCAGGAAAGTGCAATGTACATTCCAAAACCCATGAATAGTTCACTTGACTATTATATTGGGCTTGCAGTGGTGAGTTTAAGTCTGTAAAATTAGGTCTTCTATCAAATAGTCAAAAAACATTTGTCAAGCACTTATTATGTGTAAGGCACTAGACAAAGGGATGGGCATAAAAAGATAAAAAGGAAAAATTCCCTGCCCTCAAGAAATTCACATTATGTCTAGTACCCAACCTGAACACATGTAAGTACAAAATTCATGCAAAATAAACATTATAAAACTTGGGGAAGCAGCTGAGGACATTAGGAAAATCCTAGCGTAGAAATGATTCTTGGTTAGAGCTTTGAAGGGAACTAGTGATTCTGGCCATATTGTGGAAGACTTTGCCAGGTGATGGAGGCTGAGTTTTTATACTGTAGTGGGTAATCATTGGATGATTGTGAGTTGCAGTAGAGATGCAAAGCAGGGTTTTCATAAAAGAGATTATTTAGAACATATGCAGGACCATCATTGCCATCAACTTCATCATCATTGTCTACATGTATTTAGGATCTAAAATTATGAACAGGGAAATGATGGATACCAGGAGAAATGGCAGGTTAGGAGTCAATTGCAATTATCCAAGTGAAAAGTAACTAGGTCTGAATCAGGGTGATGGCCATGGAGAGTGAAAAGAAAAGCAAATCATATACAAATGTAAAGAGGTAAGTTGACTATCTGAAAAATATTTTGTGAAGCTTTATTCATGCACCAAGCAGATATCTAATTCTTACAAGATAAAAGGAAATTTATTAACTCATCTTGACCCCTTCCCAAGTACATGCAAATATAGAAAATACCGTCAATCTTCAAAGCTTAAAGAAATTGAAGCTTACTCAGAAATTGGATATCTAAAAGGTAATTATCTTCCTGTGTTTTGTGAAGTATCTCAAGAAAGGCTTTAAAGGCATCGTGCTGAGAAACATATTAATTTTAGAAAAAGAATGCAACAAAGAGATGAAGACACATTGACTACTGATTTATTGGAAATTTTAATTCCTTCCCTTTCAGTGGTTATTAGTCACATAGCAAAAAGAGTCTTGGCTGTGGGGTCATAGGATCTGGGTTCAGACTCCACTTCAACTACTTACCATGTGAGTGGTTGAGGCCAAGTCATTTCATCTCCATGGCCTTTATTTCCTCATTCATACATTGAAAAAGCTGGATTAGATAACCTCTGAGGTCTAGCTCTAGATCCAATGGTCTTTTGGTTATTTTTGTTAGATTCAGTCAGATTACTCACATTTTTGCGTATTGGGAATGATTGGATAATCTGATCAAAGGTTTGCCAAGACTGTTAAGCAGTAACCTAACAGATGACTTAGTAAGTCTTCCTTTCTACTTTAACACTAACAAGAAAATGAGTTTTCTTCTGTGATGGATTGAGTATTAATGCTGTCAAGTCCCTGTCTTCCCCGATAATGGGCACCAGGTGCTTTCATAGGTAGATAGCACATATCCAACTCTCTCCTCCACCATCCGCAACACACATATGCTCACTTATTTCCTCCAGAACCTTCTTTATCATAACTTTGAGACAATATAATGTTGCAGAATAATGATAATAATAACTTACACTTAACTAATGCTTTAAGATTTGCTAAATACTTTCTATATTTTATCTCCCTTGACTCTGGAAGTTAAAATGAGAGCCATAATTAGAGCAAGGAAATTGAGCTTTTGGCCCAAGGTGACAACATTTTGAGGGCACTAGCAGCACTGATATCCCTCCAATAGAGTTGAAGAAACTGAGTTTTTCACATGGTTAGTGAGAATAACTTATTAAAATTAGAAGTTACCAGATGACACACATCCTCCCACCCACTACTGCTATATCCCAAGTGAACTCTTACCTCACTCTGCCCTCTTCCCTCCTCAAGTTATGGCCTCTCCAGCAAAAACCTGATAGTTGTCTGAGCCAGAGGCCTAATTTCTCAGTTTCTCCCCAGTATTGCATTGTTCTAGAATCTCTCTGTCTGTGAAGCCTTGGCTCTTGAGGTATAACAGCTCCCCTCAAACTCATCTCCCAACTGTATTTGCCTAGAACAATCATCAATCATAGGGCTGTAGGTTTAGAACTAGAATGCTGGCCAATTAGTCCAACATTTTAATCTTATACATGAAGAAATGGAGACCTAGAAACATTAAGTAAATTGTCCAGGGTCACATAGCTAGTAAGTACCAGATCTGGGATTCAGAGTCAGGTCTTCTGACTGTGAATCCAACACTCTTTATACTATGTCACTCTGCCTGTAATAAAGTAGATTTCTGTGTTATCGTTGTTTTTCAATCACTTCAGTCATGTCAGAATCTTTGTAACTTAATTTGGGATTTTCTTGGCAAAGATATTGGAGTGACTTGTATTTCCTTCTCTAGTTTACTTTGCAGATGAGGAAACTGAGACAAACAGAGTTAAATAAATTGTCCAGATACTATGTGACTGAAGCCAGATTTAAATCCAGGTGTTCCTGACTATAGACCCGACATTCTATCTACTGTACCATGTAACTGCCCAGAGCTTGCCAAAGGATATATTTTGTGTTGTTTTGCCAACATCTCTTGAATTCTTAGATTGGGCTATGGCTAATAAACCTAGGTTCTATTTCTTGCTCTTCTATCAACTAGCTATTTGACCTCAAATACCTTGTCCTCTATGAATTTAAATTTACACTTCTGAAAATGAAGGAATTGGACTAGATAATTTGTGAGGTTGTTTTTTAGCTCTAATATTCTGCAACCTCTCTTCTGTCCTTACGAATGAAACTACCTAGTCCTTTAAAAAACAAAACCCTAAACAATACATTTCTATCCTACTAAGGGACACAATTTATTCCCTACCCTCTTAAGAATTCTGGATGTCTTCATTCAGACATCAATGTCTTAATTGCTTTTGCAGGCTAACTGAGTAGATATGACTGCCCAGGATTCATTATGGGCCATGAAGTTTGAAGTTTCATTTCATTTGTTTTAAATTTGTTGCTTCTTGGTTTCCAGGAGTGAATGAGTGTCCTGTTGTTGTTGGGTTTTTATGGTGAAGGGTAAATAAAAATGCCAACTGGCCTTCTCTGGGCCATTTATCATGTTTTAGTGCCTGTGTCATAACTCTCTCTGATTTCCAAAAGACTTCAGTGTTACTGAATGGTGCTCAATTGGCTGCCCAGGGGTACCACATTTCTCTCCACACCTTGGAGATAACATAGCTTGATGTAGTTGAAGCTCAGGCAAGATGTTCACTCAACCATGGGTGATAATGACACAATAGTGTGTCACATCAGATAGTCAACCAATACAATGCTGTATCATAGAATATAAATTACCCTATTGAGGATAATAAAATGTTTCCTGCCCACTGAAGTCAACATATACCCCAGATATAGCAGTAGCTGAATCTCCCCACTCCAGTGGTCAGCTATTACAGTCAGTGAAGAGTAAAACAGCTTCAGACTGATAATTTAGATTTATAATTTACCAGACCAGACCCTTGAGTGATCATTGGAAATAACATCAAGGAAATATCCTATTTGTGGGGAAAACCTTTCTCTACAAAACCAAACAAACAACAACAAAACAAATAAACAAAAAAACCTCTCAATTTTTCCTGTGCAATGAGATCCCAAGAATATATGATGACAGATTCAATTCAATATAACTAATCCCTGCTAACTGTCTACTAGAAGAGGCAGCTTAGTGGCACAGTAGTTAGAGAGCGCTGGACCTTGAATCAGGAAGATCTAAGTTCAAATCTGGCCTCATTTAGTAATTGTATGACCCTAGCCAAGTCACTTCATCTCTGTGTGCCTCAGTTTTCCAAATGAAAACTGGGAATCATTGGAGTACTTACCTTGCAGAGTTGTTGTGAGGATCAAATGAAATACAGTGTAAAAACTGCTTAGCACATTGCCTGGCACACAGGATGTTCTATAGACATGTCTTTTTTCCTCTTGGTGTATGCAAAATTGTATATATTAGGTACTAGAGGAACAAAGATGAAATGAAAACAAAAGGATGCATTTATATTGTGGCTTATTGATTCAGAGGCATAAGGGCTCTTAGACAAGTGGTCTAATCCTTTTTTTTTTTTTTTATAGACGAGAAAATTGACGCTCAAAATTTATATGATGTGCAGATGTCAGAAGAGGACTAGTGCCAAAAACAAAATTTTTAATTTTTTAAAAATATTTTGGGTTTTTTATGTTATGGGCATTTACAAGAATGATATTTGAACCCAAACTGTCTTGTTTTGAACCTACTGAAATGCTACTAACGTAACAGTTTACCCTATTCAATAAAATAGGGTAAAATAAAAAACAATCTGGCAGAAATTTGGTTTAGGCCAATATTACATATGACATACTATAACAGGTATCATATGGATTCATGACCTAATTGATCCCCTCAAATGAGAGGATCAGAGAAAGGGAAATATTTCACAGCTATTGTTAGAAGAAGAGTTCTTGACTAAGTGGGAGATAGGATCAGAGGCAATAATAAAAGCAATGTTGAACACATATAATTGAAAAATTATTGCAAAAACAAAATCAATGGAGGGTGGAGCCAAAATGGCAGAGTGAGAGCAACTACTCACCTAAGCTCTTAGACAAACTGCTTCAAATGCCTCTAAAAAAGAGAATCTAATCAAATTTTGGAGGTGCAGAATCCGATAGAAGACAGACTATGGCAGATTCACAGACCAGGACAGACTAGAAGGTCACTGGGAAGGATCCATTCCATGAGGAATGAGGAGCATACAATGCCACCAGGGCAGGGCTGAGCAGGAAAGCCCAGGGGTGGTCTGAAGCAGCAGCAGCACTGCCAATAGAAGCCGGGGCAGGAGTCCAGGGGAGCCCAGCAAGTGAGAGCTGTGGTGCCCCAGGTATTGGCAGCAACTGCTCCTGAGACTATCTACCTCCTGATTAAAAGTCTGTAAGTCACCTACTTGGAATTCTGGGAGCTAAAATGGCAGAGTGATCAGTACATGCTCTCTCCCTCTCCCCCTGCTGACCTTGAAAGAACCATAAAATATTTCCCCAGAAAAATCCTGGCTCAGTGGGATCAGCAGAAGGGCCAAACAGTGCCATAGCAAATGAAGTTAGGAAAATTGCTAAGGAATATTCCTCTTACTGTGGCAGAGGAACGGAACTTTCCCAGACAGCTTCACCTCAGCAAAGCAGGAGATCTAGAGCTCCAAGGGGATGGAACCTCGCAACCACCAAAATCAGGACCCCAGTGGTACCTAAGCACTCCAGGGAAACTAGAAGACAATAGGGCAGCCAGGATCATCAACCCTTGAGCTTGCCTTTGCTCCACCTCAGCTGAGGAGATTTCCTGTGACCAGACCACCCCTCCCTCACACTTAATAAACTAGCTCCAGGGCTAATCTGGGGAAACACAAAAAGAAAGAATTCATCTGACTCTAAATCACTCTTGATTAGAGAGATGCAAATCAAAACAACTCTGAGATACCACAAAACACCTATCAGATTGGCTAACATGACAAAACAGGAAGATGATAAATGTTGGAGAAGATGTGGGAAGAGTTGGAACACTAATTCACTGCTGGTGGAGCTGTGAGCTGATCCAACCATTCTGGAAAGCAATCTGGAACTGTGCCCAAAGGGCACTCTTTGTGGTGGCCAAAAACTGGAAATCAAGGGGATGCCCATCAATTGGGGAATGCCTGAATAACTTACGGTATATTAATGTAATGTAATACTACTGCACTATAAGAAATGATGAATAGGAAGACTTCAGAGAGGCCTGGAAAGACTTATATGATCTGATGCTGAGTGAAAGGAGCAGAACCAGGAGAACTTTGTACGCAGCAACAACCATGGTGTGTGAGGATTTTTTCTGGTAGACTTAGAACTTCATTGCAATGCAAGGAATTAAAAAATTCCCAGTGGTCTTTTAAGGCAAAATGCCTTCCACATCCAGAGAAAGGACTATGGAATTCAATCACAAAATGTAGCAGATCATTTTCTTTTGTATTGCATTTTGGTTTGTTATATGATTTCTCCTATTCATTTAAATTCTTCTATACAATATGATTATGGTGAAAATGTATTTAATAGGAATGTATGTGTAGAACCTATGTAAAAGTGTATGCCATCTCTGAGAGGGAAGGGGGAAGTCAGGAGGGAAAAAAAATCTAAGTTACATGGTAGTGATTGTAGAACGCTGAAAATAAATAAAAGAAAAAACGTACTCCAAATCACTAACTAAAAAGAGAACTAACAGCTCTGGAGTTCCATTTCATGTCTATCATATTGGAAAAGATGACAAAAGAAAAAAAGCAGTCACACTTGTTGGAGGGATTATGGCAGGTGGGGAGCCACATTAATTTGTAGTTTGTGGCACTGTATAACAAGTATCCATAAAGCAACTTCTATTTATGATCAAAAAGGCATTATACTCTATTTATCCTTCATCCCAGCTATATTGTTACTTGGCATATAGACCCTATGAAACCAAAGAAAGAAGGAAAAGACCAATAGGTTGTTAATGCCAATGCAATACTCATGGCAGCTGCTATGGATATGCATGTGTATTTCCAGGGTAAATTTGCAAAATATAAACGCTTTTCCTCAAAGATGAAACCAAAATATTTATTCAGGTACCAGAAATCCAATTCCACCATGATAATGATGAAGATTGTATGCATGGTAACAATAAAAGGAGCACCACCATCCCCAAGCCTTCCCTCCGTTAGGCCTCCCCACAAACAAGCTTCCCTAGGCAAAATTACACCCTCTCTCACTCCTGCTAGCTGTCTCAACTCTGCCTCACTCTCTCCCAGCTCTGCCTTTCTCTCTTTTTGCTCCACCTCTTCAGCAAGCTCTTCCCACCATGGGCTTCATGTGACTCAAGCTGTATAATGGGCCACAACTCAGAGCAGGTCACATGGGCCTGTTAAGGGGAAGGAAAGATCTTCAAATTCCCTTGTCAATACATAGGTACAAATATATTTATAGCAACACCTAATGTACCAAAGAACAAGAAATAGTCTGTGTTTATCAATTCAGAAATGGCTGAACAAATTGGGATAGATGAGTGACATAGAATATTATAAAGCCATAAGAGATAATGAAAATAGTGGATTCAGAGGAACCTAAGAGAACTCTTGTAAATGTATACAAAGCACAGTGAGCAGAGCCAGTAAAATAATTTATTCAATGATTACAACATTGTAGGAAAACACAACTGTGAAAGAATGAAGAACTATGATCAACTATTCACAGCTCCAGAGTAAAGATGAATTATGCTTCCTATCTCTTGATAGAAAGGTGATGGTAGAAGTACAGAATGAGACATATTTGCAGATACAACTAATATGTGGATTTCTTTTGCCTGATAATTTTTTGTTACAAAAAAAGACCAGGGCTTTTTGGTGGGGTGTGAAGGAACAGTTACCATATGAGGGAGGATGTACTGATAGATTGAAAAAGAAAGAAAATAAAAGTGTCAATGAAGAATATGATCAATACAGAGAAGCATGTAAAGACTACATGAATTTATGCAAAATATGGTAAGTAGCACTAAAAAAAAAATATGCACAATGACTACTACACTGTATAACAGAAAGGAAAGCAACCATAAACAATTAAAAGTGAATATTGCAAAATTGTGAAGACTAAGTTTGGTCCTAAAGAAGAGAGATGAGAAAACACCTCCTCTCCTTTTCAAAAGTGGGGAGTCCACAATGTGAAACATTAAAAATGTATCATGACATTTTTGGAGGACCTGGGTGTTAAATATTCCCCAGCATACCCTGGTGCAGGGATTGTTTTGCTTTTATCTTTGTGTTGATGCTAGCAATTCAAAGATAAAAGCAAAACTGCTTATGCTAGATTCTAGCATAAGGCCAAGCATAAAATAGGGGCTTAATAAATGTTTGTTGAATAGATTAATAAATAGATAAATAAAATTAAAAAATGAATGTTTCCAAATCATCACTTATTTTTTTATTTTCTATCCAGCCTGCCTGAGCTATCCATCTAACAAGGCAAAGACAGGGATGTGCTGACAAATGTTGAACACCTGGTTCTTTGGGGAGGACATGCATGCCTAACATGCTTTTCCACTTAAGCTGCACTATTTTCTCCATCACTTTCTTAAGTACAGATAATCAACAACAACAACAAAAATGAAGCAAGCCAGCACACCTTGGTTTGTAGCATTTGCTGATCTATGAGCTGTAAAGGCTCACGCTAAAAATTTAACAATCGGCTCTCCTGACCATAAGATGTCTTCAATACAGTACTGACAGAAGGGAAGACTATGTCCATGGTTGTGTAACTCAGAGAATTGGCCTAATGACAAATTGAGCAGTGAGATCTGAGAGAAGGGAAAGGACCTGCTTATTAAGAAAGACTGTCTTCTTCCTATGTCCCCCGCCCATGGCCCTATGCATTTGCACAGATTTCCATAAACTCTCAGCTCTAAATATAACTGAGACTTTGCTCCTCTAAGTATTACAGAAGAAAACAGTTTGGTTAAGGCTTGTTAGCAGGAAACTGGAGCAGCTGAGCCCTCAGTGGAATAAAGCTCAGACATTAAGTAGAGGCACAGATCAATTGAATTTGTTTGCCTACTTGTTGGGTGGCTCTTATGATTAAGGCACACAGTTCATTCACAAAACTGTCAGGTAATTATAATGCCCAGAAACAAAGCAGATATAATCCTCCCTAGGCCACACATGACTTGACACGAGTTTTCTGTAGGGAGCAACTTGATATATCAACCTTGCAAAAAAATTGTTGCTCGATGTTTGTTTGTTTTATGATGCATAGTCCAGTGGCCCTCACCCATACAAAGGGCTTGCATTCTGGAATGATATGGAAATGGTCTCTTCTGAGGTAGACAAGACCAAAGGAGAGAGATCAAATTTTCTGCTTCTCTTGATCATTACCCTCACCCTAGAGTTATTCTGGGGCCATCATTAAAACAAAATTTCAGTATGACTCATAACTAGGGTCTCTCCCAAAAATAGATACTTTCAACATAATCACCATCACCATCACCATCATCACCATCACCATCATCACCATCACCATCACCATCATCATCATCATCATCATCATCATCATCATCATCATCATCATCATCATCATCATCACCATAGACACTTGTGCAGCACTTTAAGATTTTCAAAGCACTTTACATATGTTATGTCTTTTGGCTCTTAAAACAATCCTGGGAGGTAAAAGCTATCATTTTCCTATTTTGCAAGGGAGGAACCTGAGAAAATTTAAAATATCTGCTGAGAGTTACACCACTCATCAGTACATGGGACAGGGGTTAAAATACAGGTCTTCCTGATTCCAAGTTGAGTACTCTAACCACTGTACCACCAAGCTGTCTTCAGGCACAGTATGGAGATTGCCTATTGGACAGCTGTTTATTTCTTCCATGCCAGAAAAAGCTTATAGCACAAAATATTCATAAATATATTAACAAACCCAGAAACATGAAAACTAAAACGCATCCATCATGCTTATACTCTCTGAAGGATAAAATTCCATTGCAGCATTGCAGAAGACATTAAGAGCATTTCTCATTCACCTCAGGCTAGCACTTTTCAAGCCACTATCACAGTCTGCATCTCCAGACTGTCAGCCAGGACATGGAATGGTTTGGGTTTTATTTAGTTAACTAATCAATTAATGATGAATTATGCAGGGGGCACAAAAAGGAGAGAGTTGTTCCTGAAGAGTGACACTGCTACACAGGGGTGGCCAGTAGGGAAGGAGAAAAGATGCCAAAGGGGAATAGAAAACGCAAGATGGGTTATACTTATTTTGCACTTTTGCAGTATGTTTGGGTGTAAATATATGCGTCCACAAATGCATGTGTATGCTTATGTATGTATACACACAAACACATGTATACATGTCGCTTTCCTTGCAAGAATATGAGCTCCTTGAGAATATGGATTACTTCGATTTTTAAATATTTGTATCCCCAGCACCTCACATAGTATGTGGCCAATCACAGATACTGAGTCATACTTGTTGATTGATTTAGTAGGAGCAGAATTAGAAGCATACCGTCAGGAAAAAAAAAATAAGAATGCTTAAACAGGAGGAGGGAGTACTAGAATTGTGCATCTTTTATTTTCTATGAAGACCAGTGACATATTCGGTGATATCTTAATTTGTGAGTGAATTGGATTTAAGTGACGCAGAATCACAATAAAGGCATCACTCTTACTCTTTTCTTCTAGTCATCGAAATCCTGAGCAAGGCAAAAGTCAGAATGACTGGCAATGGCCTTGGATGCAATGGATGACCTTGGCATCTTCAACGTCTGACTGAACTCTATTCCATTCCACAGTACCTGCTTCAGCTGCCTTCATGGACTTGGGAACAAATTGTTTTCATTCACCCAAAGAACAACAATAAGGAATGCAATGAATGTCATTAGGATGAAGCTTGTTAGGAGAAAGGAAAAAAATACACAGGGTAAGAAGACCAGGAGCAGAGACGATGGACCTTGGTGGCAGGTAGGACAAGTACCTGTGCAGATAAAATAATGGCTCTACTAACATGTTGTGATGCCATATTTTCGTCTTTTGAGGTTGTGGTCAATCAAAACAAAACAAACCCCAAAACACTATAATCTTTTTCCACATGAAGTAGTATTTTTCTGTTATCTTTTCATGTCAGTGTGATTTGTTTCCTCAACTCAACTGCAAACTCCTTGAGAAACCCATAGGATCATATATTTGAACTAGAAGCTGCCTTAGAAATCATTGAGTTCAACTGTCTTGTTATATAAATGAAGAAACATATTCAGAGATGTTGAGTGATTGACTCAGGTTCCATAAGTAGTAAAAAAGAAGGGCCAAAACCTCTCACTCCAAATCATTCCTCTCTCGTTAATATGCACTGCCTTTCCCCACAGGCAAGGGCTGTATTTTCTACTTTTGTTAATTCATATGGCACCCAGCTTGGTGGTATACACATGGCAAATGCTTGGTAGGTATGGTTACATAAAACAGTCAGCAGAGTAGTTGATCACCTCAAACTACTAAGTCCTGGGGAAATCAGTGAACAATGGGCAGAATGCTGGGCCTGAAGTCAGAAATCCCCAAGTTCCAATGTGGCTTCAGACAGTTACTAGCTGTGTACCCCTGGGTAAGTGACTTAGCTGCTGTTTGCCTCAATTTCTTCAGCTGTAAAATGGAGATAATACCAATACCTTCTTCTCAGGGCTATTGATACCATCAAATAAGACAATATTTGCAAAATATTCAAAGTCCCAAGGACTTGTAAACTAAACTCCTTTGCAAGAGGAGGCCAAATCACCATGTTCCATTAACCATGATAGCTAATATGACATCTACTTTCCTAGAGGTATGGTCTAATGTAGCCATGTGTTTCAGTCTCAGCACATGTTTATAAATACCAAAAGGGGAAATATCTTTTGAAAGCATAGCTGTGAAAGTCATCCACATATCTGAAAGGAGATTCCAAAGGAGTCCATCACTGTGCCTTGTGTGCTGAGTTGCCTTGTTAATGCAAACAAATGTTTAATGGAAACAGAAAGCTGTTTTGTTACCACTGAACATGGGTGATAATGACTTTGAGATCAATAGCTGGTGAATCTGTCTTCTCTTTTCTGCCTGTATACACAGACACTACTCAATCAGAAGCTAGATCCTTCCAGAGGGATTGATTTCCATCTCCCCACAAGTGTGGATTAATTTGCAATTTCTTGTGGTTTTATGTAAATGAACCTCTGCTTCTCCCCTCACCCCCCTCCATTCCATATTAATTGATGTAGCATACTCTGCTACCAGACCCATGCTGTAAATAACATGTTATT
Source organism: Notamacropus eugenii (assembly GCF_028372415.1). Taxonomy (NCBI): domain Eukaryota; kingdom Metazoa; phylum Chordata; class Mammalia; order Diprotodontia; family Macropodidae; genus Notamacropus; species Notamacropus eugenii. The sequence goes on along the minus strand of NC_092872.1, from coordinate 184,293,476 downwards.
TTTGGCATCCTTTTAAAATATTCTGTAAAATAAATCTGATTGGGCCCAACAAAAAATAAATAAGTTTGGAAGTTGGTCCCTGCCATGGCTCTGCTCTGCATTGCCAAAAGATTATGAGGGTAGGGGGCAGCGGTTTCTCATTAGATCATAAAAATAGAAATGCCCATTTGCAAATTGTGGCAGTGTGATTTTCCTTTTTTCTATTGCCTTCTCATGCATTGCTTTCCAGGGGATCCTGATGGAGTGGGTTAGCAAAATAAAGACAGATGGCAACAGGATCATTCGAACGTTTTTTATGGCATTGTAGCTATTATCGACTTCTTGACTGTGTTTGTTGTTAACTAGAGATTCACCAGCTTAACTAACTTCCCCACCATTGTCAGCTGGCAAGGGGCGCAATACCCTAAGAAACTGCACTGTCATTTAAAGCTAACTGAAATACAGAATTTTGATGCCAAGAAAGCAAACAACTTCAGGGAAGGAATGTAAGACTGTTGCTGGAGAGGCTGCCACCAGAGCAAAGAGCAGAGTAAAGCCACCTGGAGCATGGAACATGGAAAGGTCTTGGTATCCTGCTTCTGGGCAGGCCTTCACCTGCATGGCATCACTGATGCCTTTCATGCAAAACACTCACAACATGTGTGTGCATATGTGTGTATACATATATATGTATGTGTGTATAAAAACATATATATAAATAAATATACACATATATAAATATATACATGCATATGTGTGTGTGTGTATGTATGTATGTATGTATGTATGTATGTATGTATGTATTTTTCCCCCATTCACCATCAGGTTTTAAAGCTTGTTTCAAAACTATGCTGCCTTTGTCAAAAAGGAAAGACCATGCTTTGTATTTCTCTGTATGCATATAGCACCGAATATGGTGGTATATAGAGAGTTTTCTATAGGGAAGCAGCCTACTCTCCAGAGTCCATCCTGTATCTCCACAGTGCAGCTCACTACTCCTAGCTACCCAATCCCTGGGAGAAGGGAAGAACTAGTAAGTTAGGTGAAGGTGACCCATTTAGGTGGTTTAGTGATAGAACAAGGAACTTGCAAACAGGAAGTATGGATTTCAAACTCTAACTCAGATTCTAAGTCTCAGTTTCCTCATCTTTAAATGTCATAATAATAGCATGCACCTCACGGAGTTTGGGGGAGGATTAAATGAGACAGTGTATGTTAAGCAGTTTGCAAACCCTTATAAATGTTAACTGTCATTATTTCTATGATGGCCATTGGGACAATTTGAGGGAATTAAGAAAGAGTTCATGTACAGGATGATACTTGAGCTGTGTCTTGAAGACAAAAAATGTTTTTAGCATGTAGAAGTGAGAAAGGAGTGCATAGGGGATGGATGGCCAATGCAAAAATATGGGGATGGGGCATAGGGTGTACTGTGTGAGGAACAGAAAGGAGAGTTTGACTGAAGAGTAAAGTGTGAAATGGAGAGTAATGTATACTGAGGCTAGAAAGAGAGGTTGGGACCAGATCTTTGAAAGCTGAAAAGAGAAGTTTATATTTTGTTATAGAATCAATAGAATTAATGAGGAGGGGAGTAATATGATCAGATCTGCATTTTAAAAAAAATTCCTTTGAAAATGGATAGACTCTAGTATGGAAGACTGGGATCCAAAGACCAATAAGGAGGTCATTTTGATAACCTAAGCAAAAGGTGATGATGACCAGAAGTAAAGTAAAAGCTATGTAAACAGAGAGAAGGGATAAGGTTCAAGAGAAGTGGAATTCAACATTGCAGAATTTAATTAGATGTATGGGCTAAAGGAGAGTGAAAGACTAAAAGATAATGCCAAGTTTCTAAACTGAAATCAGTCAACTATCAGTCAACAAGTATTTGTTAAGCACTTATTCTGAGCTAGACACTCAATTAAAATTGTGGATGTAAAGATAAGTGAAAACCCAGTCCCTTCTCTCATTAGCTTACAGCATAACAGGAATACAACACATATAGACATAGAAAGATAGAAAATAAGAACAAACATAGAGAGGGCATTAGCACCTTGGACTACTGGGAAAAGTCTGCTGTAATAAATGGGATTCAACCTAAATCTTGAAGGAAGTGAGAGAAACTCAGAACTAGAGATGAAAAGGGAGAGCATTCTAGGCATGGAAAAGAGAAAGGTGTCAAAATACTGGAAAAGTAGGAAGTAACCAGGTTATAAAGTCTTTGAATGCCAGAAGGGCTTTATATTTAATCCAGAGGAAATCAGTGGAGTTTACGTAAGGTCAGAGAAAGATATACTCAGACCTTGTCTTTAGAATGATCACTTTGTCATCTGAATAAAGGATAGAGTGGGGAGAGATTTGGAGCAAGGAAACCAGTTAGAAGGCTATTGTAATATTCCAGGAGAGAGGTGATCATAACCTGAACTAGTAATTTAGTTATGTGAGTAGAGAATGAGGGACATAGACAAGAGATATTGCAATGTTAGAAATTACAAGATTTGACAACAGATTGAGTATATAGAATGAGATAAGAGTGAAAAGTTCAGGATGACACCATGACTTTGAACATAGATGACTGGGATGATGGTGGTGTACACCACAATAATAAAGATGTTAGGAAGAAGGAATAGTTTTGGAGAAAAGAGAACAAGTTCTATTTTGAGGCGTTGAGTTTCCTAGGGTATTTATTGGACCCCTTGGGATTCTGTGCAAGTCAAACTAAAAATCAATTGAACTCTAATCATTTCATGTCTACTAGTAAAGGCTATCTTGACTGTTAAATACATGAATGCAAGGATCTCATATTATGGATCCAAGAATTCAATCCTAAGATCATAGGATTTAGAATTGGAAGGATCTTTACATATCATCTAGTCCAATCCCTTTTTTTGAGAGATGAGTAAAATGAGGCTCAGAAATGGATGGGAATTCCCCCTCATTAATGGAGTAGTTATTAATGTAATAACCATCTCTTCACTCTTAGTGCCCTGTTTGTTTCTTTGGTTTGGGAGTCCCAAGTGTCATTAAAATTACAGGTTCAATCTGAAAAAGGAGAAGCAAGGTGGGAGGTTGTTCATGAATAAATTAAGCATTTGGAAGTCAACAGCTGGGCTTTCGAGTAGCCACACTGTACATTCTATCATAATGGCCTAAGTCTGAACTACACCACAATGATAAAAATGTTTTAATTTTTGCTTTTTATCGGACAAATCTTTGAGTAAGCAGTAGGTGAGATTTTTGTCAGAAAAAAATTATTTACATCAAGGAACCTGGGGTGTTGGTTGTCCAACTGTAGCCATTTTGTTTCCTCCATTTTTCCTAAATTTAGGGAAGAAATGAGTTTCAATGAAAATTTAGTGAACTACAGATCTGTATGGCTTGTGTATCAAAGCTGTTCAACCCAAAGACTTTCAAGTATCTTTTTCTTAGCACTTTGGATGCTGTTGACCATTCCAGTCCTCTCTGTTACTCTCTGCTCCTTGAATTTCTTATGACATCATGTTCTCATATTTATCCTATTCATTCTTTAAAGATCAACTTAAATTTTACCTCTTCTATGAAGACTTCCCCGATTGTCCCAGTTGGAAATGATTGTTTCCCCTCCTTTGACCTCATATAGCACTTTGTAACTCTCTTACAGTCTTCCTAGGAGTGATTGTGTAGTTATCAGACAGGAATAGGAACCACAACTTGGATTTCATTGGCACAGGGAATTCCCAGATGAATAAATTTTCACAGGCAGATAGGTGGCTCAGTAGACAGAGTTCTGGGTATGAAGTCAGAAAGACAAGTTCAAATCTGTCCTGAGATACTTGCTAGCTTAGTGACCTTCAAGTCACTTTAACCTCTACTTGCCTCAGTTTCCTCCACTGTAAAATGAAATGATAATAATACCTACCTCCTACCTACCTCCTGTAATACCTACAGAAATGTTTTGAAGATTAACTAATATATTTGTAAAACACTTAGCCCAGTGCTTTAAACATAGTAGGTGCTATATAAATGCTAGCTATGTAGTAGACAAGTAGTAGTAGTAGTAGCAGTAGCAGTAGCAGTAGTAGTAGTAATAGCAGCAGCAATGGTGGCGGCAGCAGCAGCAGCAGGAGTAGTAGCAGGAGGAGTAGTGGTAGTAGTAGCAGTAGTAGTAGTTGTAGTAGTAGATTTCTACCAGTGCAGATCAGTACTTTCATCAAGATTTAAAATCCTACAGAGTTGTTTAAAGCAGTAAGAAGCTAAAGACTTTCTAAGTTCACACAGCCAATATGTATTCTTGGCAGGACTCTTGATCCCATATCTTTGAGACCAGTTCCTTATCCACTGACTATACAATGTTGCTTCTAGTTGTTATTAATATTGTATGTGTGTGTTTTATATCCCTATCCTCCCCCACACACCTCTTATACCCTCCTCACACTCAGATGCCAAAGGTTAAACATTTGCAAGGCACAAAAAACACAGATTTTAAAAAATAACTCAATTGCACTGGTTTGTAATCTCAGAGTATTACTTTGCTAATCTAGCATTTGTAAGTATCAATCATATTACTTTCAAATGGCTTGTGATTTGGAATTACAATAAAGATGCTATAGTTCTCTGCAGCCAAAAAGAGCCTGGTGTTCTGTGAAGTTCCCAGTGACCCTCTCTAGAGTTAGATGTACTTAGAAAATTATGTTCTTGGGCTCTTATGCATCTATCCTAATGTCACCCTGTCTGAAGGAACTCCTGAATACAGCAGGGTCTGAATGGACAGTGAGGCCATTATACAATCAATTGTAACAGAATGAAATGAAAAGAAGTGGATGTTCCACATTTTTCAGAACTCAGAATCCAAAAAGGAAAGCTTCCTGGAGGTTTGAATTGTTCTCCTTTATCATCTTACACCAGGTCTTCCTGAAACCAAAAAAACTCTTCCATGTTCAAAGCACACACACTAGTAAATATATTCTTTTGTTTTCTAGAGAGACAGGGATGCTATATTCTTTTTGCATATGAATTATTTATTTGGAACTTAACTTTACCACAGGCCAAGGAAAGCTTCACAATCTCTGCGTGTACGCATGTATTTTGAAAGGTCATTTCCTTCCATTTAACTTGCGTTCTTGCTAGATGTTCAACATCACCAAACCAAGAATCCCAATGGAGTTCTTTAGCTTTTCCCAAACATATAATAGAATGGAAAAGAATATAGAGTAAATTCTATCCTTTCCTTTTCTCATGAGTATGAGAAGTGACTTAATTTTGAGGGAACTTACACATGATCTTCAAACCAATTCAAAAGGTTGCTTTATTCTGCAGATCATTTCACCTCTGTGGTTACATTATGTTCCCATTATAGCTACCCTTCTCAAAATTTTGATAATCTTCCCATTGATCCAAAGGTCCATTGATCTTTAGTACGCAACATGTTAAAAGAAAAATGGTAGTTCATTGATGCTATACAAGAAACATCCAAGTAGAGCACATAGGCAATATTTTTTTCAGCAAGGAGCAGATGGATACTGCTTCCAACTACCATAAAAATGGATTACTATTAAGATATTTTAAGGCAGTAGGGGGTGAGGAGATGGAGAGAAGGAAAGGAGAAACATGTTTAAAAGTATATGCCACTGTATCTCTGGAAAATATATTTGTGATGACTTCCCTAGAGAGAAAGTTCATGGGTATCATTTCTTGGAAATGCAAGGATGCCAGCATTATGTAAAATAAAGAGGGAAGAAAAGTCTTTCATGATCTTAGTTATAATGGGAGTTTAAGGAAAAGATACATTTTGAGGACTTTTGAGAGATGAAGACCACACACCACAAACTCTCAAGAAAGAATATGGATGTTTTGCTATTATTTGATTTTTCTAAGTATTTTAAATTACCCAACAAGGAATTGGAAAACAAAGGGATTGAAATCAAATTTGAAAGATGTGATTTTTCCATTGATCAATTCATTTTGAGGCTATAGTTTTTGGAGGAATGTTTGTAAAGGCAGACTAGGTGGTGGAGGGGTGCATTATATCTAAAACAAAATAAAACAAAAAGCCACATGCTTACAAGACTCATTCATAGGATCATGGATTAAGAGCTAGAAGAGACATCAGAAGCCATCTTGTCCAGCCTCTTCTTTTTGCAGGGATATATGAGGAAATAGAGGCCCAGAGAAGATTGAATGACTTGCCCAAGGTCACACTGGTAATGAGCTTCAGAGGCAAGTTTAAAGTCAAGTTATTAAAGGTTGGCAGAGTTTCCTGGGATAATAGATATCCTGGGGGCAAAGCCAAGATGGCAGAGTAGAAGCACCGATCTGCCAAAGCTTTCCACTTCAACCTCTCAAAATATCTATAAAAAGTGACTCTGAACAAATTCTAGAAAAGCAGAAACCACAAAAATGACAGAGTGAAACAGATTTCCATCCCAAGACAATCTGGAAGACTGACAGGAGAGGTCTATTGCATCTGGCTCTGAGCCTAGCACAGTCTAGCAGGGGCCATGCTGGCACAGACCAAACTGGAGCAGGCTTCAGGGTGCTGAATCACTGTGCTATTATTTCCAGACTTTTCAGCTCACAAACACCAAAGACAGCTTCAAAGGTCAGTGGGGAAGCTCTCTCACCTGGGTGAGAGAGGAACATGGTCTGTCCTTAGTTGCAGCCCCAGTCCCAGGGAGACATCATCCACTGCTGCAGCTACTGACTGCTTCTGGAGCCCTTACTCTACAGAAAGTGAGGAAATTGAGCTCTGATCTGAGTTGAGTCCTAGATGGTGGTCTTGGAGTGAGGAGGAACACTAGCATAGCAGAGCTGGTGGCAACTGTGAAGAAGGAATCCTACTCACAGATATGGGGCAGAAAAGAGTGCTTGTGGTTGTTCACAGACCAGAGTGCAGGCCAAAAGAGAAGTAAAAACCTTTCCTTTCATCATACCACTTTGAAAAAACCAAGAATTTGCAGGTCCCTGGAGAGTTCTCTGAAAGCAGCTGCACAAAGCACCTGCAACTTGGGGCAGTGCACCTTCCACTTAACAAGGAGGTCAGAGGTCAAGTAATTGGCTAGGAAAATGACCAAATGGGGGAAAAAATAAGACTATAGAAGGTTACTTTCCTGGTGAAAAGGTATTTTCTTTTAACAAGGAAGATCAAAGCATACAACCAGAGGAAGATAGAAAGGTCAAGGCTCCTGCATCCAAAGCCTCCAAGAAAAATATGAAATGGTCCCAGGTTATGAAAGAGCCTTAAAAAGATTTTGAAAATCAAATAAGTGAAGTAGAGGAAAAATTGCGAAGCGATGCAAGAAAATCATGAAAAATGAGCCAATAGTGCCCCCAAAATACTGAAGAAAATAACACATTTAAAAATAGAGTAAACCAAATGGCAAAAAAGGTTCAAAAAGTCAATGAGGAGAATACCTTAAAAAATAGAATTGTTCAAATGGAAAAGGAGGTCCAAAAGCCCACTGAAGAAAATAATTCCTTCAAAATTAGAATGGAGAAAAATGGAAGCTAATGATTTTATAAGAAATAAAGATATTGTAAAACAAAACCAAAAGAATGAAGAAATAGAAGGCAATGTAAAATATCTCATTGGAAAAATATCTGACCTAGAAAATAGATCCAGGAGCGATAATTTAAAGCTATGATGAAAAAAAAAGAGCCTAGACATCTTCTTTCAAGAAATTGTCAAGGAAAACTATCTTTATATTCCACAGGAAGGGGGTAAAATAGAAATTGAAAGAATCCACTGATCACCTGCTGAAAGAGATCCCCAAAGAAAAACTCCTAGGAATATCACAGCCAAATTCCAGAGATCCCAGGTCAAATATTACAAACAGCCAGAAAGAAATAATTCAAGTGTTGTGGAGACACAATGAGGATAGCACAAGATTTAGCAGCTTCTACACTAAGGGATCAGAAAGCTTTGAATATAATATTCCAGAGGTCAAAGGAGAGAGGATTAAAACAAGAACAACCTATCCAGGAAAACTGGTTAAAATACTTCAGGGAAAAATGGAATTTCAATGAAATAGAGGACCCCCAAGCATTCTTGTTGAAAAGACTAGAGCTGAGTAGAAAATCTGACTTTCAAATGCAAGAAACAAGAGAAGCATGAAAAGGTAAACCAGAAAGACAAGCCATAAGGTACTCATTAAATTTGAACTGTTTACATTTTGACATGGAAAGATGATATTTGTAACTCATGAGATCTTTCTCTCTCTCCATATATATACATACATATTTGCATGAGTGTATGTATGTATATGAACACATATATGCACACATATGTATACATATATGTATGTATATCTGGATGTGGATGTGGATATATATTTTATATGTATGTAGGTATGTTTATATGTAATATATACACATAGGTATGTATGTGTGTATATGTGTATGTATGTATATGGATAGATATAGATATAGATATAGATAGATATAGACAGAAGGCACAGGGGAGCTGAATACAAAGGGAAGATACCTAAGGAATAAAATTAAGTGTTGAGAGGAATGTAATGGGAGAAAGAGAAAGGGAAAGGTACAACGTAGTAAAGCATCTCACATAAAAGAGGCAAGAAAGAGCTTTTATAATAGAATGGAAGAGCAGGGAGGTGAGAGGGAAAGAATGAATCTTACTCTCATTGGATTTCTTTTTAGGAGGGAATAACACATTCAGTTGTTTATGGAAATCTATCTTACCCTGCAGGAAGACAGGGGGGAAAAGGGACAGGGGAGGGAAGATAATAGAAAAGACAACAGATTGGAGGAAGGGATAACCAGAAGCAAACATTATTGGGGGGGATAGGTCAGAGGAGAGAATGGAATAAATGGAGGGCAGGACAAGATAGAGAGAAACTTGGTTAGTCTTTTGCAACATGACTATTATGGAAGTGTTTCCCATGAGTACACATGTATGACCCATATTGAGTCGCTTGCTTTCTCAGTGAGGGTGGGTAGGGAGGGTGGAAGGGAGAAAATGTGGAATTCAAAGCTTTAAAAATGAATGTTGAAAATTGTTTTTGTATGCAGCTGGGAAATAAGTTGTATAGGCAACGGGGAATAAAAATCTATCTTGCCCTACAGGAAAATAGAGAGGAGAGGGATGGGAGAAGGGAGGGGTGAAAGAAGGGAGGGCAGATTGGGGAATGGGGTGGTTGGGGTGAATACTGTCCTGGGGTGGGGGAAGGGAAGAGATGGGGAGAAAATCTGAAATTCAAAATCTTATGGAAGTGAATGTTGATAACTGAAAATAAATAAATTATACTTTTTTAAAAAAGAAAACAGATATCCTCTGAAACTCAACTTTTATGAAATGATCAAGCAGAGGTTTCATCTAAGGCTTCATGGAGATATGAGGAATGATTAGATTAGAGGGCCAGAAAATTTTGACAAACCTTTCCATCTTGGCAAGAAGAGGATAAGAAAGAGGTGACTTAGTCTGTAAAAAAAAAAAAAAAAATCCTTAAGTGCTCTCCTCCTACTCCTTCTACTACAATACTGGTAATCTCATTTTCTAATTTTTAGTTAAGAGTCTTGAAATTATATTATAGGGGTAATGGTTGGGTTGAATGAATTTTAGTCTGAAGAAGAAAAGTATTAAAGACTACATGGATAGTTATCTTCTTTTTTGGTAGCTATACTGATCTTTTGTTTGTTTAATTTTTTGCTGATGCATTTCTTGTTACCCTTCTCTTCCCTTGTTCCCCTTCTCTTCCCTTTCCCCTCCTAATCAGTCATCCCATATAACAAATGGCACATTTTAAGATGAAAAAAACAAGAAAGAAGAGGGTGATGAAAAGGGTATACCTGTTCAATAGGTCCAAAAATGTGAAAATATGCAACATGTGAGCCTCCTATATCTGCAAAAATGTAGTGTGGAAATATCTTCCCATATCTTTCCTCTTTTGAGCCATACTGAAAAAATATATTCAGTTATGTAACACACTGTCCTATAGGGAAGGGAATATAATTTGTATGGCTTCACTGGGCAAAAGTAAAACTAGTAAGTGGAGGTTATGGTGAAGCAAATTTAGACTCAATATTATTAAGAGCTTTCTAATAATTAGAATTTCCCAACAATAGGCTAAGCTGATTTATGAATCAGTAAACTCCTGATCAACAAAAGTCATCAATTAGAGAAGATTCAAATCAGCACACTTCATTAAGCGCCTACTACGTGCTTGACTTTGTGCTAGGAATGCAATGGGAATGCAAAGACAAAAAAAAAAATATTAAGCAGTCCTCAATGCCCTTCCTTATCTTCTACAAGATGGGGTAGAGAGAAGAAAGACATGTAGAGAGAGAAAGAGAGAGAGGGAAAGAGAAAGAGAGAGACAGGGACAGAGAGAGAGAGAGAGAGAGAGAGAGAGAGAGAGAGAGAGAGACAGGGACAGAGAGAGAGAAAGAGAGAGACAGAGAGAGAGGGGGAGAGAGAACACATCTATATTTATATATGTATGTGTGTATATGTATATGCAAACACACACATATATACTCACATATACCAACATTGCATACTATGTGATTTCAAGGGAAGCACTAATGTAGGAGATTCAGTAAATGTCTGTGGTAGCAGTAGGCATCTAAGCTGAACTCCAAAAGGAATTGAAAGTTCCAAGATTAGGGGTGATGAAAGAGCATTCCAGGCATAGGGCACAGCCTCTGTCTGCAAAGGTATGGGAGAAGGAAATGGAACGTTGGATAGCCCACCCTTATACAGGGAGCAACAAGAAAGTCAGTTTGGCTAGAACATGAAATTGGGGGGGGGGGGCAGGGACGTCATGTAATCATCTTAGAATGACACATAAATAAAGATGTATCATTTGTTCTAAAAAAAGGTATAATTTGGAGTCAGATTTTGAAGAATATTAAATGCCAAACTGAGGAATTAAATGTCAAACTTACCTGGGGGCAAGTGAGAGTCACTTACTTCTTGAGCAGGGCTATGATGTGATCAGACCCATGTTTTAGGAAAGTTACTTTGTCTTCTGTGTGAGAGACAAATTTGAGAGAGTAAAAATTGGATGCAGAGAGACCAATTAGGAGTTTTTTACAATGGTACAGGCAAGAGATGCTGAAGGCCTCAATTGGAGTAGTTGTATTGTGGGTAGAGAGGTTACAACTATGAGAGATTTTGTGACAAGATGGAATGTGAATGAATCTTCAGGGTAAGATATCAGAGTAAAGAGTTAAGGATAACTAACTCCTTAGTTCCTAGTGTAATTAGGATGGTTGGATCCTCTAAAGAAATAGGCAAGATAAGAAGAAGGATGAATTCATGATGCTTATAGATCTTCCCAGTAGAGATGTTTATCAGACAATTAGAGATGCATGACTGGAATACAGGAGAAAGTTTAGAGCTAAGTATATAGATTTTGGAGTTAAGTGCTTAGAAAGGGCATATGAACCCATTGAAGAGGGAAAGGGAGAGGGAAGAAAAATGGGAGGGGAAGGGAAGTAAGGATGAGGAGAGGGAGGGAAGAAGAGAAACAGTGTTGAAAATGGGACTCTGGGTTCTGTCAACACACAGGGGTGGAAATATGAATAATCACTTTACAATAGACTACTGTAGAGGTGATTTCAACACCGAGAAAGAAGTTGAAATGTATGATCTTTTAGGTTTCTTTTAATTCATATGACTCAACTCTGAGATGTTCTAATTTTTCAAAGATGCTTAGAGGGATTTCCAACAAGAAAGCAGATTGAGATGTTGTAGACAAGCTTATCATCTTAAAAGAGCAAACACATACCAAATCAAATAAAAGCAAGTACAACAAGATGGAAGGGAAGGGCATTGGTGAAAAAGAAGCAGCAGAGATACTGAAGAAACAAGTACCCCCAAATGATGTAATTATAATGAAGACAGAATATGAGATAAAAATACCAGGAAAGAAAATCTCCAGAAGAAAATAATTCCATAATGCTTATAACCAAAAACCCAGAAAATGGGATAGAATGACCACAAGAATGCTCAGTTCTTTGGGGGGGGGGGGGGGGGGTAGGGGGGGGGAAGAAACCAATGGAAACACTAAAGAGGCAGGATCAAAATTAAAGCTACTATTGTAAAACTCAAAAGGAGAACTGATAGTTTACCACAGAAGCTGGAAGAATTTAAAGCAATTGACATCATGGGGGAATAAAAGAAAATAGAAATACAGAACTCAAAAAGTGAATTGTACAATAAAAAAGAGAAAATCACAAGCACAAAAGTAATATTTTAAAAATTAATAAAATTGCTGGAGATGACAATGTGTCCATAGGATCATAAATTTCATATTGGATGATACTTCAAATAAAACGGTATTTGTAAAGTGCTTAGCACAGCTGACACATAGTAAACATTTAATAAATACTTATTCCCTTTCTCTGTCTTCCTTCTCAGAAGTCATCTAGTTCATCCTTCTCATTTTAAAGATGAAGTTAAAGTCCAATGAGTTGTAGCTGGTGCAAGGTGATATAGATAGTACATTGTAGATCTCAGATCTCAAGTAAATGTCACGATTGCCAAAAGGTAGAGAAAATTCATTGGACAACAAGCAGCACTCATTTTTGTTTAAAAAACACTAAAAAATCAGAAAAATGAAAGAAATTTTATTTCATACGATAAGCATCTTTTTGAAAGCAAGAGATAGGCTTTTAGATACCAGAGACATCCTGAAGTGTTCCCCAATAAGATCAAGGATAAAACAAGAATGTTTATTGTTTACTCTATTTTCTTAACCTAGTGCTAGAAATGGAAGTTATAATGATCAGGTGAGAAAAAATAAATTAGAGAATTAAGCACAGATAATAAGGACACAACTTATCTCTATTTACAAGTGATATAATGATCTGCTTTTAAAACCTTGGAAGGCCTATAGGGGAAAAAATAATTGAGACAATCAATTGGTTTAGTAAATAGCAGTATATAAAATAAATCCATAAAATTAATCAACTTCTCTGTATGTTACTACCTAAATCCCGGAGAAAATGGCTGGAAGAGAATTTCCATTTAAGATAACAACAAAATACATTAAAAATCTGGGAATTTCCATACCAAGACACACACAAGGCTTAGGTAAATGTAATCGTATGTCTTGGTAAGCTAATATGTATTCAGTGATATAAATTTACTATAAAACAATTTTTATGGAAATAAAAAAAGTTACAAATAATTTGAGAGATAGTCTAGGTTCATGAGTAGGAGGTATTAATACAGTACACATTGGAAAACTACTTAAACTTTTCTACAGATTTAGTATTGAACCTATCAAAATGTCAAAGGAATATTTTTAAAAATTAGACAGAGTAACAAAATTAATTTGGAAAAATAAAAAGTCAAGAATGTCCAGAAATATAATGCAAAAAGTAGCAAGGTAAAGAGCTTGGCATTACCAGATCTCAAATTATATTACAAAATAGTAATTATAGAAACTGATATTGGATTTAAAAAATAGGTAAGTTAGTGAAAGAGATGAAATAAAAAGGCCTAGAAATAAATATATATAGAAGACAGATATTTGAAAAATCCAAGTATACAAGGTACCAGGAAAGGGACATGTTATTCAGCAAGAACTACTGAAAAAAAAATCTAGAAAGCAGTCTGGTTTGAAAATAGGGTTAGACCAGTACCTTATAAAATATTGTACGAAGAATCCCAAATGGAACCAGTGCCATGTAATAGAAAGAGAATTGAATTTGGAGTCATAGAATTTGACTTTAAATCCTGTATCTTCCATTTACTGCCAACATAATCTTGGACAAGTCACTTGGTCAACATGGGTCACAGTTCCCGGACTGTAAAATAAAGAAATTGAACTAGTTGAATCTGGTGTACTTTTGAGCTAAAGAGATATGACCCTGTTACTTCATCCTTTTGGGCCCTGTTTTCCTTAGCAATAACATGAAATGGATGGACAAAATAGACTCAGAGAAGCCCCCATCTTTTAATCAGACAGTAAAATAAACGTTAGAAGTTTCTTTGTAAAAATAGAGGATAATTGAAAATTTTATCATTTATACTATTGATGGTAGGAAATTATATAGGGAAATATATTGTAAATTAAAATATCAATTATAGAAAATGTTAAAACTTGTACACAAATAAAAATTATTTATAACCCAAAGAAATTAAGCGGACTAGAGAAAAGAAGAAAACTTTGTATTAAATATTGCTAGTAATCTTATGATACTCAAAATCTAAAAGAGAAAAGAAGAAAACTTTGTATTAAATATTGCTAGTAATCTTATGATACTCAAAATCTAAAAGATACTTAAAATCTATAGCCAGTCTTCAAAAGACAAGTAGTCAAAAGAAACTAACAAGCAGCATTCAAAGGAAGAAATGCAAACGATGAATGACCACCTTAAAATGTGCACAATACAGTAAATCAGAGAAAAATTTCCATTAAAGCAATCCACTAAGTTATCAAAGGTGAGTAAAGATGAATGACAAAGGAAAAACTCCTCATTGGAAGACCTATGGGAAGACAAGAACACTATTGAGTATTTGTAGCACTTTAAATTGGTTTCACCATTTTAGAATACTATTTGAATTATTGTAACAGTAAGCACCCTGGCATACACGGGGTTCTGCTATCACAGGTTCTTTGATCTGCTTTTCTAAAAGAAAAGCAACTTGAGGGATCAACTATCACTTTCATCAAGCACAGGTGTCATTCACTTAGTTCAGGGGAAAATATCAGCACCTTGAACTTCAGGGAAAATAGAGAAATCTAAATCAACAGACAGTGCTGACAGGAAGCAATGCATACATCACAAATCAACAGACAGATGAAATTTCCTGATCATAGATACACAGTTACCAGAGAGGGAAGCACCAACATCTGAATTTTCAAAGCTGGGGGCTGCTTAGCAGCTTCCCAGAGTCTCATCTCGCACACAAACCTTCTTCCAAGAACTAAGCCCCAAAGTAAAACCTTATCCTCAGAGCATTTATACACTTATTAGAGTCAGAGAGCATCACAACCCTTGAGAATCAGTGTCTCATTATGAAAAGGTGTAGGCTTTCCTATAGATCTTCCCAGGTCCATTAATTTTTTAATCACATTATCCAACCAGAGGTACTTGATTATACTAAAACAAAAAATGCATTATCAATACACTTATACAAAAAAAAATGTTACTAATTGGTTCATATGCTTTTGACCTGGAGATTTCACTAATAGGACTGTATCCAAAAGAGTTTATTAAAGTAAGAAAAGGTCCAATACTTCAATCAATCTCTGATTTCATTAATGTGGATACTACTTCCAACAATTCAGATCAAAACACAGTCATATCAGTCCATTATGTGCAATTATTGTCCGTGTAATAATCATATTTGTAACATTTGTAGTGCTTTGACATTTGTAAATCACTTTATAAATGTTATCTCTTGTTGTCTCAATAACTCTTTGAGTTAGGTACTATTGTTATCCCATTTTGCATATAAGGCAGTTGAGGCTGAGTGGTCAAATTATTTTTTCCCAGGATTGTATCATATTTGAGACAGAATTGAAACCCAGGTCCTCCTAACTTCAAGTCTAGCATTCTAATCACTGTTCTACTTAGCTGCTGATGTATCATTCCATAAATCTACCATGACAATGTGAGGGGAGGGAGCACTATTCAATATTCTGGAAGGTTTTTTTTTCATTCTATTACCATATCCATTGTATGGGTAGCAGTTTAATATATAGGCTCTCCTCTGATTTTCCCTTGTTTCAGATAGATAATAGAATGAAAGATAGACAGATATAGATATTCAGTTACACACATACAAATATATGTGTGTATGTGTATATATGTATATGTGACTGACCCATATAGATGACTGACACCCAAGGGGGTTTACTTCCTCCTTGCAGTCTTGCAAGAATGAGAGACCTGAAGTTACATATGAACCTACATGGCAAAAACTACAATCATGTATGGATTCCTCAGGACAAGCAATCATTTCAATATCACATTATTTTGTAGCATTGATTGTCATGTATGTGTGAGTCTGCTGATGGTAGGTTGACTAAGAATGTCTGACCTTTACCAGATAAATCTAGATTAAGTTGCTTTTCCCACATTTAGTTAGATCTCTGTCATTTGAGTGCCACATTTGGTGACACGTGTTTCATTGCTATCTTTTGTGTGTGTTTTAAGGATGAATATTATGCCAAGGAAATGTGAAAAAAATTGTAATTCTTAAGGGGTACACTTCAGTGACATTTAAAGATATTGCACTTCGGAAAACCTAGCATTTCTTTTATAAAATAATATTTTATTATGTTTCCCTATTAAATCTAGCATTTCAAGAATCATTCTACTCCACAATGAAAGAGGATCAGCAGCAAAGAAATGCTAAGCCAAGTACAATTGAAAATTAAAAAAATAGCCCCCCAAAAAAGATATTGCCACAAAACAGCCTAATTAATCCTCCAAGACAGGAAGGAAGGAAGGAAGGAAGGAAGGAAGGAAGGAAGGAAGGAAGGAAGGAAGGAAGGAAGGAAGGAAGGAAGGAAGGAAGGAAGGAAGGAAGGAAGGAAGGAAGGAAAGGAGGGAGGGAGGGAGAGAAAGAGAGAGAGAGAAAGAAAAAGAGAGATAAAGAGGAAGGAAGGAAGGAAAGAAAGAAAGAAAGAAGGAAAGAAAGAAAGAAAGAGAAAGAAAGATAGAAAGAAAGATGGAAAGCAAAAATGTTCAAAGAGATCTGAAGAGCTTAGTTACATAGATGATGATTACTATAAGCATAGTCAGGATGTCCCAAAAATCTTTATGGAGTCTTTAATCACTTTACGTTGCACTAAGACTTTGGAGGCATCCTTTATCTGCTGTATGCACAGTTCTACTAACTACTTTTCAAATTAAAATTATGATCCATAACTATAGTCGATTCATGTACATCTATCCATCTATCTATTTATTTGCCTATCTGTGATTTATTCCTTAGAAAGTTTGATGCATAGGCTTCTTTCTCACTACCTGAGGATTTTAGATACAGTCCTATGATTACCTATTGTTCTTTTTCCAACATTTGATTTAAAGAGTATATGGTTTAGATTCCTGCTGTGACCACACTTGCTGGAGATTTGAACTGTCAGTGCCTTCCCCTTCCCAACTGAATTTGCACTGGACAACAATGTGGTTATAATTGTGGAAAGAGCCGTGGTGAAATGACATTTATTAACTGATGACTATGTTAACCCACACAACCTGTTTTTATTTGTCTGACTTTGAAAATAAACAAACTCAAACCTCTCAGTTTATTTATATTACCCAGTCAAGTTAGGGGAGGGGGAGGATGGAGAGTAGGGGGAGAGAGGGAGGGAGAGAGAGTAGTTAGCCTCTGAGTCATTTTATTTGTGCATGATCTTGGGCAGGCCATTCAAAGTCTCTAGAATTTAGTCTCCTGTTCTATAAAATAAGAAGATTAAATCATGGGATTCCATTAGATTGTCAGCTCCTTGTTACCAAGGGCTGTCTTTTGCCTTTCTTCATATCTGTAAGGCTTAGCATATTGCTAGACACTTACTAGGCAGTTTATAAATACTTATTGAATGACTAACTGCTTCCCTACCTATCCACTTGCAAATTTTCTTGTTCAATGATTCTATACATAGAAGGCTATTGGTGAGGTCTGGGTAAAAAGAAACCATTTGTAGATATTGGGGGTTAATTCAAAATAAACATTTCTAAGAGTGAATGAAAGTGAAATGAATTTTCTTTAATTTTTGATGGCATTTAAGGTCTGCTCAGCGCATGGTACAAGTAAACAACCATACAGTAAAGAGAACTTTATTCACACATATAAATTCACAAGGACAGTTTAATAACATTTGCAATTAAAATTATCCCCCAGTACTGGAAGGACGGCTCTCAATTACATGTAGATCAGTGGATTCATTTAATTCATATGACTTGTAAATTTGAATGTGTGTGCTTCTAAAAATAAAGTCATGAAATCCTTCCTGAATATACACAACTCCATTAACAACTTCCTTAATTAAAATTATCAGCAGTAAATACATTTGATTACAGTTGCTATATATTATGCCCTTACTTAATGCTATCTATTTTATATACTATAAGAATTTCCAACTATTACTTTTATCTTGATATGTTCATATATTTTTCATCCTCACATATTCGTTAATGAAACTTGATTTGACGCAAAGATATTTGTTTAAAAAAAGGAAAAACAATAACCAAAAAAAATTTTATTCATAGACTTTGGATTAGACAAAGAAAGATTCAGTCTATTCTTAGGTCTACCCGGCTATGATCAATACAGTTTTCATTCAGTAAAATATAGTCTGTGAAGTCACCTTATTTTGATAGTCTAATAATGAATGAATAAAGCATTTATTCAGTGTTTACTGTGTACAAATCTCTACCCTAAGCACTAGGTTTACCAATATAAAAGAAAGACAGCCCCTGATCTCAAGGAGTTCACATTCTAAAGAGGAGATGACACACAGGGGAAAATTTCAGCTGCAGATCAGCTGGAAAAAGCTCCTGATGTTTAGTGTACAGTATCAAAAGAGATATCCATACCTCTTCCTTAGTCAATCAGTCAACAAACATTTATTTAGTACCTACTATGTACCAGGCGCTGTCCTAAGTACTGGATGCCACATGCTAAGCTTTAATTTCATTTCCACTGACAAAAGGAAATTAGTTTCTACAATAGAAGCAATCGATAGTGTCAAAGACTTTAGTGATAACTTTCTTCTCTGGGTCTTCAGTAGCTTTAACTGTAGCATCTAAAGAAGTAGGTTCTAGGCTGCATCTCTCCACAGGGATTGCTTCCCATGATGATCTCCAAGGGTACTCAGGTGGAAGTTGCTATTCTCAAGTCTTTTGGTTCAGGGTCCAGAGAAGTCTCCTTCAGAATCTGAGGGAAAGAGGTGTTGCCTGATTTAACTGGCATATGCTGACCCCTGTCTCTCCCTCAGGGTGTTTCCTGACTGTACCTAGGCTGGTTTGTCTGCGATATGTGTGGAAGTTGATTGGCAATTGTTGGTGATGGGTTCTCCACACTAGTTGTTTCCCCTGATGACAGTTGTGAGGGCAGGAGTAGAAGAAGGAACAGTAATCTAAGAGATGCCTCCATTTCCAGGGCTCCTGTGCCTATCTGACTTTTAGTGGCAGTTGATTAGCCATTATTACTTTAATAATTACATTTAATAGTAATATTAATAACTAATATTTATTCATGCAACTTTACGGTCTGCAAAATTCTTTACATGGATTATCTTATTTAATCTTTACAAAAACCTTGTGAGATAGGCACTATTATCATCCAAACATAATAGGCAAAACCTGAAAGAAGAAAATAACTTTCACACTAGTGTATGAGTGACAAAAAGGCAAGGGTGACCAGGGTGGCCTAGATCCAGAATTTGACTAGCCAGAAAGATTTTGACAGTTTTACAGGATCAGATAAGTAATTTTTAAAAAGTCTCCACAAGACTGGGTGGACCAGAAATTTGTTAAAGTTCAAGCAGTTGTTAAGCTAAGACTAGGGAGTCAGCTAAAGCAGAAAAGTTTGGACAGGGCTCAGAGGTCTACTCAAGTGTGACCCTTAACCTCAGAAGGTGAAAACCAGAGATAGGTGTCCTTGTTAGCAGGTGATGCTCAAGTAAACTTTGATACTGGTGTAAACATTTTCATGCTGCCTCCCATGATCCTCATTCCTGAGTGTGAGTAGGTCAGTAATGACAAGGATGCATTGACAAGCTCTGTGTACTTCTGACTGGGGGCAGCAGAGGCGGGGACAAGTGGAGAAGTGCTGGTCTTCTGGGAGACCCTTCCAATCATTTAGTTAGTTACAGAAGACAGAACTGAGGGGTGTTGCTGTAACACTGGTTTAATTCTTTACCTCCACCATTACTTGAATTCCATTCATTTGGAAATGACATTACAATGTCTTAATAATTCAGTCCTAATAAACAACAACTTCAGTTCTACTTCAATTTTGGCATATAGCAAAGGATATTGAAGTTAACAAATAGGCTAGGCATTGAACAAAGAAGGTTTGAAAAAGGCCTTATAGGAATAAAAAAGAAATTACAAAACACAAATTAGCAAAAACCTGAGAAAAAACACTGAGTACTTGGGTATGGAAGAAATTATTTACTCTAATCCTATCTGACCAGGGAATGAGCTCAATTTTAATTTATCTTGTAAATTGGCAGGTAGGTCCTACCTACATGAAAGTCTATTTTTTAAAGTGATATTGAAGAATATAATTACAAAACACTTCATAAAAATGAAATCAAATATGAAGAATTGGAGAAATATGAATTGCTCATATATCAGCTGAACCAATATAATAAAAAGGAAAATTCTATGTATATTAATGTACTTTTTCAGTGTCATACCAAATAAATTATCAAAAAAATTAACAGAGCTAGAAAAAGAAATAAGAAATTCATCTGAAAAACAAAAATATCAAGAATATCAAGGAAATCATTTTTTTAACGTGAAAGAAGGTGGCTTAGCAGTACCAGATCTCAAACTGAATTACAAAGTAGTAATCATCAAAACAATCCGGTACTGCCTAGGAAACAGAGTGGTGGATCAACGGAATAGATTAAGTACACAATACACAGAAGTAAATGACAACAGTATCTAGTGTTTGATAAGTCCAGAGATCTAAAATTTTGAGACAAGGAATCACTATTTGACAAAAATTGCTGGGAAAACTGGAAAGCAGTTTGGCAGAAACTAGGTACAAACCAATATCTCACACTGTATTCCAAAATAAGAACAAAATAATTCTCTCATAAAGGGTTCGTTTTCTCAAATATATACAGAACTGTGTCAAATCTATAAGAATATGAGTCATTCCACCAATTGATAAATGGTCAAAGGATATGAACAAGCAGTTTTCAGAAGAAGAAACCAAAGCTATTTATAGTCATATGTAAAAAAATGCTCTAAAGTCTTATTGATTAGAGAAATGCAAATTATAACAATTTTAGGGTACCACCTCATACCTATCAAATCAGCTAATATGACAGAAAAGGAAAACAACAAATTTTTTTCTTCAGCATTTTTTTGGGTCTCCTTTAGCAGGGTGCTGACCTGCTGTTCATGCTTTACCTGCATGTCTCTCATTTCTCTTCCCAGCTTTTCCTCCACCTCCCTAACTTGATTTTCAAAATCCTATTTGAGCTCTTCCATGGCCTGAGACCATTGAGTGGGCTGGGATACAGAAGCCTTGACTTCTGTGTCTTTCCCTGATGGTAAGCATTGTTCTTCTTCATCAGAAAGGAAGGGAGGAAATGCCTGTTCACCAAGAAAGTAACCTTCTATAGTCTTATTTCTTTTCCCTTTTCTGGGCATTTTCCCTGCCAGTGACTTGACTTCTGAATATTCTCTTCACACCCACTTTGCCTCCAGATCCTCCCAGCCAGTGCTTGGGGTCTGAGATTCAAATGCTGCTTCCCAGCCTCAGGGCTTTGGGCGGGGGCGGGGCTGCTATTCAGTGTGAGATTACATTCAAGTGCTCAGGTGGGGGCAGGGCCACCTCTTGGGCTCAGTTCCCTCAGGGGGTTTATGCAGAGACCTTCAACAATGGATCAGGGCTCCTGCCTGCTTGGGGAGCCCTGGTCTGCTCCTGCCTCTGCTGTTGCCTCCTGAGGGGACCTGAGTTATGAGGGCACCCCACTCCCCTCTCTACCTGCCAAAGAGACCCTCTCACAGACCCTTGTCACCTGTGGGTGGAGGGACCCACGTGGCTGCTGGAGATTCCGTCCCCGAAGCCCACTCGGATCTGATCCTCTCGGTGCCCGTGGCCACGGCAGGGCTGAGCTTGGCTAGGTGTCTGCAGCCCGATGGACCTTCTGTGAGAGGTTTTCAGGGCTCTCTGGAACAGAAATCTCCTCTGCTCCACTGTTCTGTGGCCTCTGCTGCTCCAGAATTTGCTGGGAGTTCTTTTTTACAGATGTTCTATGGGCTGTGGGTTCATAGCTATGTGTATGTGTGTCTTTCTACTCCGCCATCTTGGCTCCACACTGAAAACAACAAATTTTTGAGGGAATGTGGAAAAGTTGGGATACTCATACATTGTTGTTAGAGTTTTGAACTGATCTAACCATTCTCAAGAACATTTTGCAACTGTGTCCAAAAGGCTATAAAACTATACATACCTTTTGACTCAATAATACCATTATTAGAGCTGTGCACCAAAGAGATAAAAGACAAAGGAAAGAGGCCCATATGTACAAAAATATTTATAGCAGCTCTTTTTGCAGTAGCAAAGAATTAGACATGAGCAGATACTCATCAATTGAGAAATGATTGAACAATTTGTGGTATGTGATTGTGATGAAATACTATTGTGCTATAAGAAATAACAAGCAGGATACTTTCTGAAAAATGTGTTAAGACTTATATGAACTAATACAAAATGAAATTAACAAAACCAGTAGAATATTGTACACAGTAACATCAATACTGTGTGATGATCAACTACAAACGACTTAGCCATTCTTGGAAATGCGATGATCCAAGAAAACTTTAAAGCATTTCAGATGAAAATTCTACTCACTTTCAGAGAAAGACCAATTGGAGTCTGGGTGTAGATAGGAGCAGCCTTTTTTTTAAGCTTTCTTTATTACTCTTAGGTTTTTTGTTCATTTGTTTTTTTGGAGGAGTTTGTGTTTTATTTTTCAACATGGCTAATATGGACATGTTTTGCATAATTGTACATGTGTAATCCATATCACATTGTTTGCCTTCTCAAGGAGAGGAGAAGGGAAAGAGGGCAGTAAAGAATATATGGAACTATTAAAAAATCTTTAAAAATTTTGTTTTGCATGAGTTGAGGACAAAATAAAATAAAAATGAGTGCAAAAGTTGTATTCATTTTAACAACAGTGGCTATTAATCAAATAATTTTGACTTGATTAGTCAAGATTGAATCTTGAATAATTTTTGACTCAGTGAAAGTAAAATTTCTAACTTTTATTTTTTTTTAAGTTTCAAGTCTAGGTATTTCTGAGTTTGGATAAGTTTAGTTCCCTTATTTTCAAAGACCTAATTTCTAGGATAATATCACATGTTTTATACATACATATATATATATATATATATATATTCAATTTCTCTTTTTAGTTAACTGCATCATCTGTTTTCTGTAAGTTTATCTAAAATGTTTTGGAAATGTTTTTTCTTACTCAATAGGACCTTTTCATACAGTTTGATTTTGAGGAGGGTAGCACACTTCTTGGAAAATTCTAAATATTTCTCATCTCAGTAACTAAATCACTAGCAAAGAGTGAGTAGACACATTCACCCAAATGAAGTGGGGCTGTCACCTCTGCCACCTACCATCTTACTGAGTTGCCTAGATATCTACTGATGAATTGACTTGCTCAGAGGTATCAGGGATTAGACTTGAATTCAGGTCTTCCTGACTTCATAGTCAGTTCTCTAACCATGGTAGCACACGCTCTCTGTAATGCATGGAATAGAGAGCAGAGATAACCAAGTTACTCCTTCTGCAAAGCTGCCTCAAATTAGAGAAATTTATTTTGAAGTAGATATGATATTTTACATTTTTAGGAGAGACGCAAAAACAAAATCAGCTTTTAGAGATGGTTAAAGGAATATTTGCATTCATATTATCTCATCTTAAAATATATCCTTTTTCTTTTTCTTTGTCTCTGCTTTATGGCCGTGTGATCCAAATGCCTTAGCAAATTCACTAGCTAGTACCCTGTAATACTAAGCATAATCCATTGTCTGTGGTTATTTAATTCCTCAAAGTTGTCAGGAGTATTTCTATCCTCTGGTAATACTAAAACAAATCAAGTTGTATTAGGATTGTAATTTGGGAGTAAACGTGGCATCTGCTTAGGGCCTACAGCTTATATAAAAAATCTCTTGAGCTTAGAGAAAAACATTCTTTCTCTTGTCTGACACATGTCGAATTATGGTCAGAGTTTCTTGGAAATGTACCAAGAATGTTTTCCTTGTGGAAATCCCCCAAATGAAAAAAAAGCATTGAGTCATATAAGCATAAAGTGTTTAAGTGAAAAAGTGAATCTTACTCATCATTAAGATGTATGCAGTGCTGGAGGACCTACCATGTTCAAATACTGGGCATGTAAAGGGGAATAAAAGATCAGTCTCTGATCTCTAGAAGCTTGAAATCTGGATGGTGAGACAGGATATGTATGCAATATTTTTAAATATATGAAGGCTATGTGATAAGCAATATTAGTAAGTTCTAAAAGAGTTCAAAGGACAGGACAGTTATTAAGGGATAAGCTGCACAGAAGAGGAATTCAATTCAATTATCATTTATTAAACTTCTCTTATATGCAAGGCAATGTGGTACAGGTGAAGGAGCATTGTCTTTGAAATTAGAGGACCTAAGGGGCAGCTAGGTGTCCCAGTTCCACCCTCAGACACTGGTTGTATGACCCTGGACAAGTTACTTAACCCCAATGAAAGGAAGGAAGGAAGGAAGGTAGGAAGGAAGGAAGGAAGGAAGGAAGGAAGGAAGGAAGGAAGGAAGGAAGGAAGGAAGGAAGGGAGGGAGGGAGGGAGGGAGGGAGGGAGGGAGGGAGGAAGGAAGGAAGGAAGGAAGGAAGGAAGGAAGGAAGGAAGGAAGGAAGGAAGGAAGGAAGGAAGGAAGGAAGGAAGGAAGGAAGGAAGGAAGGAAAGGAAGGAAGGAAAGGAAGGAAGGAAGGAAGGAAGGAAGGAAGGAAGGAAGGAAGGAAGGAAGGAAGGAAGGAAGGAAGGAAGGAAGGAAGGAAGGAAAGGAAGGAAGGAAAGGAAGGAAGGAAGGAAGGAAGGAAGGAAGGAAGGAAGGAAGGAAGGAAGGAAGGAAGGAAGGAAGGAAGGAAGGAAGGAAGAAACTAGAAAGTAGAACTAGGATCAAATTCTATCACTGTAATTTACAACCTGTGTGACACTGGGCTTAACTTCTCTGGGTTTCAGTTTCCTCATCTGGACAAATGAAAAATTGAATGGCCTATGAGGTCCATTCTATCTCCACATCTATGATCCCATATGCTTGGTGCTAAGAATGCAATGGTAAAATTAAAAAGAAATCCCTGCTTTTAAAGAGTTGCCATCCCACTGAAACTGAGCTAAAAAGTTGGGTAGTACATAAGGAGAGTAGGAGGAAATAAAACCATATGTATGATACATACATAAGCAATGACTTAATGTGTATGAATGAATGAATAAGCGTTTGAGTGTTTGCTATGTAAATGCCATGTTATATTCTGAGAATACAATTAAAAAAGTAAAGACAGTTCTACCTTCAAGTAGCTTACTTCTAATAGGAAGAGACATCACATATAAAAGAGTAGTGGCTAGCAAGGGGTACTTTGATTTATCAAATTATAAGGATAATGAGTGATGAATTGAAGGACTTTTGTAGGTGCATAAGAGCTAGGACTGGAGAGATATCTAGAGGGCAGATTTGTGGGAGGAAGATGTTGAGTGTCATAGGAGAGAATTTCAAGTCCACCTTAGAGGAAATAGCCAACTAAGAGCTATGGATGAGGATGTGCTAGAATTAGTTCAAACAGGAATAGTTAATTGTTAAATTTTTATTTTGATCATTTATACCTCAGAAATTGACAAGAACTACAACAAATCAGGGCTAAATTTATTGTTTTGTTGATCAGACTTAAGAAAATGGGAAATACCACTGATGTAGATTAAACTTGAAATTGTGAAAGTATGTGATATATGCATGTTTTGTGGGGTTTTGTGGTTTCATTTTTCTTCGTTAATGTTAAATGTTAAATATTTACCAGAACATGGGAGGCAAGAGAGAAGGTTTACATGGCTCCAAATCTTTACACTACAGTCAGGTTTAGTTGAGAGATCTTCTTCAGTAGGATTTACTTCCACAAAATCATCTCAGTCCATAATCATTTGGATTGCTGAAAGGAAAAGGGGGATAGTTAAACCAAGAGCCAAGAAGCCTTCATAATTTTGGATGTGTCAGGTTTTAAGTATCCATTGTCCTGTTCTAGAGTAAAATGACCTATCATTATTCTGTAGTTATAACAGAACTAAGGAAAAGAAGTTTTTCTTCATAGGGAATATTAGTAAAACTCATTGAAAGATAAACATTTTTCTGGGCAATGACTTTAGTGTGTTATTCTTTGTTGTTGTTTTTTTAATTGTGATCTTTTATTTTTGTATCACTGCCATTTCCAAATATATTTTTCCTGATACTTACAAAGAGAGCTATTCTCTATAACATCTTTTAAAAACTAAAGTGAAAAAGGTCAGAAAAATTAACTGACCCATCAACTGAATCTGAGAACTTGTACAAAGTTCAACAATCACAAAACTTACAACTCTGCCAAAAAGAAAGGGAGGTGCATTTCTTCATCTCATTTTCAGGGATAAGTTTAGTCATTAAAATGACAGTTCAGTTTTTGTTGTTTTTCTGTCCATTCATAGTGATGTAGTGTGTGTGTGTGTGTGTGTGTGTGTGTGTGTGTATGTATACACATACATACATATATATGATTTGGCTGGTTATAGAATAGAAGGATCTTCACAAAAATACACAGATTAACAGAATGTGCAATAGAGATCTCAAAAACAGCAAAGTGAGAAAATATTTTTTTCAGTTCTGTACTTTTCAGCTCTTACTCTCCCCAGGATTATTCAGTTCTATATCTTCTTTTTTTGTATTTTCCTCTTTCTTTTAGATTTGATTAGCACAGAAAGAACATTAACGTTTCTTATAATTATTGTGTTAATAATATTGTGTTAATAACTTTGTAATTCAATTAACTTTTATTAATTTAGACATTAAGCCGGTTCATATGTGTGTATGTAGTATTTATATTGCTTCTTTGTGACTTGTTTAAGCATAATATAGTTTCTCTTTTTGTCTATTTGATATTATGATTTTTAAAGCTTTGCTTTATTTAATAGCATGATTAAAAATCTTACTTTTTTGTATCAACCTTGTCCACTGTTAAAAAAAATTCTAAGCTCTCACTTTTAGTTTGCCACTTTTGTTTTTATTTTTACTTTTTAGATGTTTCAAATCTATATTTATCTTCATCTACGTATAAAATAATTTTACAAAGGATTATTGAGTTTTGTTTTCTTAATCACTCATACTCTCTTTTGTTTTATTGTTTAATCCAATGCCAAAATTATGATTAGTAAGCTTATGTTTTTGTCCATTTAATTCCTCCATTGCTTTTTTATTGTTCATTTTCTCTTTTAAGTCAGTACATTGTCTCTTCACTAATTTTACTTAGACTGCTTTAATGTTCTGTTCCTATACTCTTGCCTTAAGCATCATCCTCAAAATAGTCATGTTTATCTCAAGTTCTTTGAATTTATTTGAGCCATTAATTTCTTTCCTTTGAAACATGTTTTCTAAATTTTATTGCATTGAAGAAACCATATTTCTGCTCCAAAAAAAATCATGTCTCTCCCCCTCCTGTTTTGCCCTTTTTCTTTTCCTAACCGATTAGGTTAGCCACCCAATCCCCTGCTACTTCTTATTTTTAACATTTTTTTTACTGTGCCCTTTTCCAGAGGTTTCCCTTTTCTATATCCTCATAATTTCTCTTCCCTTCCAGTCAATTTTGAACTGTATTATCTGGTTATATCCTATATATTATATGGATTATATCCCTACTTTATATTCTCTTGGTCCTTCATAGAGTTAAATTTTCTGCATTGCAAAGTTCTTGTTCTCTCTCCTCTCTATATGTTTATGTACCAAACCATTTTGTGGGCTGCTTTCCACCTTTAGTGTCCACCTGATCCACCTAATTCTCACCTGAGTCACCAAAAACCAATAGCATGCATGGTGGTTATACCCTGGTAAGCAATTTTGACAAAAGGACTAAGGCTGAGGGTAACTGAGGAGTCTCAAATCCATCTGTAAATTAGAGAAGTGTATACTCCAAGCATGGTAAAGACTTCCACTGGTGGAAAGGATGGTTGAGGACAAATTGTTCCAACCATAATGAAGACCAATTAATCAGGTGCTATGGAGGGGTTAGAGCTTAGTTAGACATTGAAGATGTCAAGATCATCTACTGGATCTCCAGCCATCACCAGTCATCTTGACTTTGTCCTGCCACTAGACTGTGATAATTCTGGAAGAATTAGGCTGATGACTTCATATAACTTTGCCTCACTTAAGTCCAACTTACACATGAATCAAAAAACATCACCCATACCGTTTTACCATTTTTACCTATCTCAAAGTCTTGTGGTGACAGGCAAGTGAAGAAGCAGCAGGTATGGATACACTGGGAGCTGTAGTTGCAACCCTGAACACAGGTGACCCAGGCCATAGGGTTGTCTTCTCATTGGAAGTAGCAGGGGGATTTGGCAGCCCCCTTGGGTGTCTGAGCAGCCTTTTGAGGATTGTACTGCTAAGCTACTGGTATGAGGAAGGTTCCTAAAAATTGTCTTCTTACCCAACCTTGACCCAATTACTGCTGCAGGCAGAGATCCCATCCTGTGGTTGAAACACACACAAAAAAAGACAAAAATTTCTGTAAAGATGATTCCACTCACTATCAGTACATCACCACACAACTTCAGTACAAATTTATAGAAAACACAAAATCCAGTAGAACTGAAAGATGAACAGCGCTTGTTGCAAGAGAACTCAGCACACATTGATAATGAAGTTGACCCACCCATTGCCAAAACTAGCTCAGTGTTTGGGAAGTTCTGAATGAAAATATTGGAGAGAAGAGGTATTAAACTGACTACCAAATTGAAGGTCTACAGAGCCGTTGTGCTGACCTCATTCTTGTATGACTGTGAAACCTGGACAGTGTATCAGCATTATGCCAGAAAACTGAATCACTTACATTTGAACTGTCTTAGGAAGATTTTGAATATCACATGACAGCATAAGACACTAGATACTGAAATCCTTTCTCGAACTAAACTGTCAAACTTTCAAACTCTGCTTCAGAGTGCAACTCTGATGGGCTGGACACTTTGTTCCAATGTAAATCATACACTTGCCAAAAAGACTATTTTATGGAGAACTCACAGAGGGCAAGCATTCATATGGTGGTCAGAAGAAGTGATACAAGGACATTCTCAAGGTCTCTCTTAAGAATTTTGAAATGGGGGCGGGGGGCAGAGACAAGATGGCAGAATAGAAAGACAGACCTGCTCTACCTCTGCCCCCATATCCCATAAAATACATATTAAAAAATGATTCTAAACAAATTCTAGAGTAGCAGAAGCCACGAAACAACAGAGTGAGAGAGATTAACAGCCTAAGACAGACTGGAAAGCTGACAAGAAAGTTCTATCTCACCAGGCTCAAAGGTGAGCACAGCCTAGCTTAGGCCATGTGGCAAGGACAGGAATGGAGCAGGCTTCAATGTGTGGAATCATGGGTAGCAGTTGTGGTTCCCAGATTCTTCTACCTATAAACTCCAAAGACAGATTCAAAGGTCAGAGAAAAAGCTCTTTCACCTGGGTGACAAGGGAGTGAGGTCTCATTCCAGCCCTGGCCCCAGGGCAGCAGCAGTCAAGGCTGCAACATCTGTTTTTGGAGCCTTTGGACTAAAGACCCTAGAGGAATATAGTAGCTGATCTGGGTCTCAGACATGAGTGAAGAGGAGCACTAGCATGGTAGAGCTGCTAGAATCTCTAGAGATGGAATCCTGCTCACAGATCCTGGGCAGAAGAGTGCTTGTGGTTGCTCCCAGACCAGATCGCAAGCCAGGAGAGGAGTAAACTCTGCTCCCTTGATTGTGCCACCTTGGAGGAAATGAGAACTTACAGGTCCCTAAAGCATACTGTCCACTTGACAAAGAACTCAAAAGTTAAGTAATTAGCTGGGAAAATGCCCAAAAAAGGGAGAAAAAATGAAACTATATAAGGTTATCTTCTTAGTGAAAAGGTATTTTCTTCCAACCTTTCAAATGAGGAAGAACAAAGCATACCATCACAGGAAGACATAAAAGTGAAAGCTTCTACAACTAAAACCTCTAAAAAAAATATGCAATGGTCTCAGGCCATGGAAGAGCTCAAAAAGGATTTTGAAAATCAAGTAAGAGAGGTGAAGGAAAAATTGGGAAGAGCAAGGAGAACAATACAAGAAAATCATGAAAAACAAGTCAACAGCTTGCTAAAGGAAACCCAAAAAAATGATGAAGAAAATAACACCTTTAAAAATAGACTAACTCAAATGGCAAAAGAGGTTCAAAAAGTCAATGAGGAGAACAATGCTTTAAAAAGCAAAATTAGTTGAAAGGAAAAGAAGGTTCAAAAATTCACTGAAGAAAATAGTTCTTTAAAAATTAAAATGGAGCAGATGGAAGCTAACGACTTTATGAGAAACCAAGAAATTATAAAACAAAACAAAAACAGTGAAAAAACAGAAGACAATCTCATTGGAAAAGCAACTGACCTGGAAAATAGATCCAGGAGAGATAATCTAAAAATTATCAGTCTACCTGAAAACCATGATCAAAAAAAGAGCCTAGACATCATCTTCCAAAAAATTATTAAGGAAAACTGTCCTCATATTCTAGCACCAGAAGGTAAAATAGAAATGGAACAAATTCATCAATCACCTCCTGAAAGAGGTCCAAAAAGGAAAACTCCCAGGAATATTGTAGCCAAATTCCAGAGGTCCCAGGTCAAGAAGAAAATATTACAAGCAGCCAAAAAGAAACAATTGAAGCATTGTGGAAATACAACCAGGATAGCACAGGATTTAACAGCTTCTACACTAAGGGATCAAAGGGCTTGGAATATGATATCCCAGAAGTCAAAAGAACTAGGTTGAAAACAAAGAATCATCTACCCAGCAAAACTGAGTATAATACTTTAGGGGAAAAATGGAACTTCAATGAATTAGAGGACTTCCAAGCATTCTTGCTGAAAAGACCAGAGCTGAATAGAAAATTTGACTTTCAAACACCAGAATCAAGAGAAACATAATATGGTAAACAGGAAATAGAAGCCTTAAGAAACTCACTAATGTTGAACTGTTTACATTCCAACACAGAAAGGTGTTATTTATAACTCATGAGCCCTTTGTCAGTTTTGGGATAGTTAGTGGGAATATCTATCTATCTATCTATCTATCTATCTATCTATCTATCCATCTATCCATCTATCTATCTATCTATCTAGATATAGATAGAGATATATAGGTGTGTATGGGTATGTATATATGTGTTTACTATATTTGTGTAAGTATGTATATGTACATGTGTGTATATATGTGTATGTATATATATATATACATGTATATGTATATGTGTGTGTGTATACACATAGACAGAGGGCACAGAGTGAGGTGAATATGAAGGGAGAATTCCTAAAAACTTAATCAATAAAATTTACTGTTGAATGGAATGTACTAAGAGTAAGAGAGAGGGAGATGTAGAATATAGCAAACCATCTCACATACAAGAGGGAAGAAAGAACTTCTACAATGGAGGGGAAGAGGGGGAAGATGAAAGGAAATAAGTGAACCTTATTCTCATGGAATTTGGCTTAAGGGGAGAATAACACATACACAATTGGATACAGAAATCTATTTTTACCCTGCAGGATGGAAAGGGGAAAAGGGATAGAAAAGGGAAGATAATAGAAAGGACAGCAAATTGGGGAAAGGGATAATCAGAAGCAAATACTGTTGTGGGAGGACAGGTCAAGGGAGAGAATGGAATAAATGAAGGGCAGGGAAATGTAGTTAGTCTTTTAAGACATAACTATTATGGAAGTGCTTTGTATTGTTACACATGTATGACCTATATTGAATTGCTTGTTTTATAATGAGGGAGGGAGGGAGAGAATGTGGAACTCAAAGCTGTAAGAGTAATGTTAAAAATTGTTTTAGCATGCAACTGGAAATTAAACTATACAGACAATGGAGTATAGAAATCTATTTTGCCTTACAAGAAAATAGTGGAGAAGGGGGTTGGAAGAAGGATGGATAATAGAAGGGAGGACAAATTGGAGGAAGGAATGGATGGGGTGTATGTTGTCCTGGAGTGGGGGGTGGGGAGAGATGGGGAAAAAATTTTGAATTCAAATTCTTGAGGAAGTGAATGTTAAGAACTGAAAAATAAATAAATTATATTTTTAAAAAAAAAGAATTTTGGAATTGATTGTGTGACATGGGAGACATTGGCATAGGATACCCAGCATGGTGTGCCTTTATCAGAGATGGTGCTGTGCTCTGTGAGCAAAGAAAAAATGAAGTAGATCGAAAGAAAAATGAGATGCAAAAATTTTGAGCATCCAACCAAAATGTTCACATGGACCATTTGTGCCCAACCTGTGGTAGAACATTCCAAGTTTATATTGCTCTGATCAGCCACAGTTATACACATTATAACTTGACTCTAACACAGTGATGTCACTTTGGTCCTCTTTGAGAACAAAGTTCAACAACCAAACCAACATTTATAGATGTTACTTTGTAGATCTAATTTCATCTTTTTTTTCTGTTTAACCTCATTTTAAAAATTATGTTTACATATTTTTTCAACATTAATTATTTTTTATTGTAGTTCCAAATTCTCTCCCTCCCTTTGCCACCCAGATAAAATATCTCCATATATCATCAAACCTAATGAAAGAAAAGCCATCAGCTAGTATGAAATTGACAGTCAACTTTGCTTTCCGTATTTAGAAGGACTGTCAAATAACCATAATATTGTCCTTTTGGTGCATGCTTTTCTTCATCTTTCTTTCTGTTCATGTCATCATAATTATAGTTACAGAGATTCAGTCATATAGCTGGAATTGATATCATAGATTATCTAGACCAACCCTCTTATTTGACCAACCGAGGCTGAGGCATGTGAAGAGACTTGATCAAGGTCTCACAAATAATTAATATCAGAGGCAGAATTTGAGTCCAGGGGTTTTGATTGCAGAGCTAGTGTTCTTTCAGTTCTTCAGCTTACGAACCTTCACAGAAGACTTAACTAGATGAAGAAAAGACTTGCAGTTGAAGTCTTAACTTACTTAATTAGGAAGCAGGTTCAAAAGGGAAATGTCATATCTTACCTATCAACAGATTATTTACTCTCTCTATTCCTGTGTAAGCTTTAAGGCTTTAAATCTCTCTCTCTCTCTCTCTCTCTCTCTCTCTCTCTCTCTCTCTCTCTCTCTCTCTCTCTCTCTCTCACACACACACACACACACACACACACACACACACACACACACACACACAAACATGTATATGTCACTCCTTTTTATGTTTGACCTATATCCCTTTCATGATATAATTTATTAGGAGTCAACTGTAACTACAAGTTTTAGGCTTTTGCCTGTGTTTGCCTTCTCTGCATTGCCATCCAATGTTAAACGAATGCCAAAGACTCCTAGTGGTTCTGACCATCACTTCTCAGGAAGCCACTTGGGCCAATTTTTAAAAAATGAATTGAATGGTATAAACAGTAAGGCCAGTAGAAATGACTCTTACTGTGGTCCAATAGTGAATCAGAATGTTTACGAAAGAAAAAAAAGTTCCTTCCCCCTGAAGGGTTGAAATGCTTAGAATTATATACAGGAGTTTTAGAGGTAGTGGGAGAGAAACCAGTGTTCCTATTATGTTTTAGAACTGCTCTCTTCACCAACTGATAGAATCTCTCATGTGTGTATGCTATCAGTGAGACATTTTAATACTGACCTCCCTCTGGACAACTCTAAAATAAACTGTTGGCAGCCAATAATGGCACCACACTCTCAAATGGTTGGAGTCCCCAGGCATTTCTACAGGTGAATAAGGAGCTTCTGAAAGTTATTGTATTCCTCCCCATGTCTTCAGAGGTCTCAGTGACCTGGTATTGTAGCTGTACACTAACTGTTCAGAATGACAAATTTGTTCATACAAGTGATTGGACTTAGACATAAGCTATAATCTTAATCAATTCAAGGGTTGACTTGTGTGAAAATTCACTGTGTTTATATTTGTGTGCATTGAGAGGGAGGGGGCTGGGATGTTGGCAACATAAGCCACTAATATACAAAGCTGTTCAGAAACCTACTGGGGAATTTGGATTAGTCAGAAAGACTGCAGATTCCATGAAGCTTTCAAGTAGCCAAAGAATTACTGAAGAGTGAAGTTTAGGAACTAGCTCATAATTCAACAATTCTGTTTTCATCTGATAGCTAGTCTTCATCTCATAACATATTAGTTATTCCATGCTGAACATATCAGTCTTCATTCCTGGGCCCCACTTTCTTCAGCAGAGGATAAAAACTCAGCCCCAACTCACTCATTTTTGGGAGCAATTGTGAGACTCGTAAGACTATGTATTGAAAAACTCTTTCTAAGTTATAAGGTCAGAGGTTCAGAGATAAATGAGACCTAAAGGATCACCAAGTCCAACCCTCACATTTTACATATGCAGAAGGTGAAACACAAAGAGAAAATTTAAATGATTTAAAGTTAAAGAGATAAGTCACACAGGTAAGTAGCAGGAGTTAGTATCTGAGCCCCAAACCTTTAATTCCAAACCCAACACTGCTTCTACTGAACCACAAAAGTTATGGGCACTTATCTTAGATCAATGATGCTATAGCAATGAGGGCAAACAAGGGTGCAAGGAATAAAGCTAAAACTTTCAACCAGAAAATCTAATGTTTGTATATCTATGGTATTTACTTTACGTAAGGTCTCTGAGACTTGGCCATTCCAAAGAATTGTAGAGTAAACAAAAAGGCAGGTAAAACATGATAATAATTATAATCATTGAATCAAAAATTTTTTCTGCAAACATATTTTTAGAAATTTATCATCTTGAATCTTCAGTTTTAGCTTTTAAGTAACTAAAGAAGCAACATCTATTGACCATAGGATGACTACACTTCCATTTTCAAATTTATTAATATATTTGTTTTCAGTTTTCAACTTATGTCCATAAGTTTAAAATTTTCCCTCCCTCCCCTCTCCCTCACCAAGATAGTATGCAGTCTTATATAGGCTCTACACATACATTCTTATTAAACAAATTTTCACATTAGTCATGTTGCATAGAAGAATTCAAACGAATGGGAGAAACCATGAGAAAAACAAAACAAAACATAACAAAGAGAAAATAGTCTGCTTCACTCTGTATTCCAACTCTATGTTTCTTTTTCTGGATGTGGATGGAATTTTGCATCATGAGTCCTTTGCAAATGTTTTCAATCCTTGCATTGCTGAGGACAGCTAAGATACAGTCCTCATATGCTGTGGCTATTACTGTGTATAATGCTCACTTCACTCAGCATCAGTTCATATAAGTCTGTCTAGGCTTTTCTGAAGTCTGCCTGTTTGTCATTTCTGATAGCACAATACTATACAATTACATTCATATGCGACAACTTGTTCAGCCATTCCCCAATTGATGGACATCCCAGGATAACTATTCTTAGCCACAGTTGAACCACCTCAAGTGGAACTATAAAAAAGTAATGTCTTAGATGAGACTTTGGGTGAAACTGAAATAGATTTGGGCTTATCCATATTGGCCATCCTCTCTCTGACTTAGACTATTACAACTGTGTTACAATATTATTTTATGTTAAATTAAAAACGTTTTGTACAAAAAATATTTGTAGTTAGGAGGGAAACAGAAATCTGGGAAAGAATTTTTGCAACTAATATCTGTGATAAAGGCCTCATTTCTAAAATACATAGAGAACTGAGTCAAATGTACAAGAATACAAGTCATTCTTCAACTGATAAATGGTCAAAAGATAGGAACAGGCAGTTTTCAGAAGAAGAAATTAAAGTTATCTATAGTCGTGTAAAAATACTCTAGATCACTATTGATTAGAGAGATGCAAATCAAAACAATTCTGAGATACCACATCACACCTACCAGATTTGCTAACATGACAAAACAGAAAGATGATAAATGTTGAAGAAGATTGGGAGAGTTGGAATACTAATTCATTGTTGGTAGAGCTGTGAGCTGATCCAACCATTCTGGAGAACAATTTGGAACTATTCCCAAAGGGCTGCAAGAATGTGCATACCCTTTGACCCAGCAATGCTGCTTCTAGGACTGTACCCCAAGAGATCATAAAAATGGGAAAGAGTCCCACATGTACAAAATTATTTTTTATCATCTCTCTTTGTGGTGGCCAAGAACTGGAAATTGAGGGGATGTCCATCAATTGGGGAATGGCTGAATAAATTGTGGTATATGAATGTAATAGAATACTATTTTTCTATAAGAAATGATGAACAGGAAGACTTCAGAGAGGCCTGGAAAGATTTATATGAACTGATGTTGAGTGAAAGGAGCAGAACAAGGAGAACTTTGTACACAGCAACAACCGCAGTGTATGTGGAATTTTTTCTGGTAGATTTAGTGCTTCATTGCAATGCAAGGACTTAAAAAATTCTCAATGATCTCTTAAGGCAAAATGCCTTCCACACCAGAGAAAGAATGGAATTTGCTCCCAGAATGAAGTAGATCATTTTCTTTTGTATTATGTTTTTTGGTTTTATGATTTCTCCCATTCATTTAATTCTTCTATGAAAAATGACTAAGATGAAAATGTATTTAATAGGAATGTATGTGTAGAACCTATAAAAAATTGCATGCCATCTCAGGAAGTGAGTAGGGAGGGAGGGAGGAAAGAGGGGGAGAGAGGGGAAAAGATCTAAGATATATGGAAGTGATTATAGAACACTGAAAACAAATAAAAATAAATAAAATAAAATAATGGTATCCAAGATTATGATTAGATAGATTGTTAGATAAAGGTCTCATCTCTCAAATATATAAAGAACTTAGTCAAATCTATAAGAATACAATTCATTCTCCAATATCAATTGGTCAAATATCAACTGGTCAAATGATATGAAAAAGCAATGGAGAAATCAAAACAATTTATAATCATATAAAAATGCTCTAAATCATCATTGATTAGAGAAATACAAATTAAAATAAACTTGAGATATCATTTTATAGTGATTCACTAAATGATTGAAGGGGAAAGTGACAAATGTTAGAGGGGATATGGAAAAACAGGAACACTGATTCATTGTTGGTAGAACTATAAAACCGATTCAACCATTTGGAGAACAATTTGGAATTATTCCCAAAGAGTTACTATTAAACTACCTATACCCTTTGACCCAACAATACCACTGCTATCTGTTTCCCAAGATGATTAGGGGAAAAGGAAAAGAACTTATATGTTCTAAAATATTTATAGCAACTCTCTTTGGTGGCAAAGAACTGGAAATTGCAGGCATACCCATCAATTGGGAAATGGCTGAACAAGTTATGATATGTGATTGTGCTGAAATACTATTGTACTATAAGACATGATGAACTTGATGATCTTATAAAAACATGGATAGACGCTTGAAATAATGAAGAACACAATGAGCAGAATCAAGAAAAGGTATACAGTTACAACAATATTGTTTTAAGAATAACTTTGAGTGACTAAGTCATTTTGACTATTATAAATACCCACATTAACTACAAAAGTACATATCAAGGAAGATGTTATCTACATCCAGAGAAAGAATTGGTGAATAGAAATACATATGGAATGGTTTTACACACCTCTCTCTCTCTCTCTCTCTCTCTCTCTCTCTCTCTCTCTCTCTCTCTCTCTCTCTCTCTCTCTCTCACTATATATATGTGTGTGCGTGCGTGTGTGTATATATATATATATATATATATCCATATCTTTATCTATACCTACACATATTTGGGTCTAATGGTAGTCATCTCTGAGATGGAGGATGAGAGAAGAAAAAAAGAGGGAAAAGAAACCTACATGATAATTTTGTTATATATTTAAAAGGAATAGCAATTTCTCCATAATAGATTTGCAGTGTCATGTACAAACATCTTTTTTTGTATTCTACTATGATGTGGAAATGCTTCTTTTATTTATTAAGTTCAGAATAAGAAATAAAATTTAAAAAAGATGTTAAGATCTTTATGCTACTTTATCCTACTAAGATTACTCTGTTAGAGCATTTCTAAAAGTGCTCTTACATCCATTTCATCTGAGTTTCACAGTGCCTCTGAGAAATTGATAGGCTAGAAAACAGCACCGTAACTTTACAGATGGAGAAAATGAGAGACAAAGAGGAAAAATAATTTCTTCAAAGTAATAAAGCTAAGTTAGTGGCACAGTTGGTACCAGAACCCAGGTTTCCTGATTCTCATACATGCTTTTTGTCCACCATACCATAATGGCTCCCTTGAATCAATCAAGGCCTAATTCTCTCTGAAGAAAGCTCTCTACAAGACTGAAGTGGAAACCCCTTGAGCCTTTGGAAGTAAAAGACCTTTTATCTTTCATATCTGTTCATCTTCCATGAACCTTGACAAAGAAAGAAGAACATCTATTCACTAACCCAGTCCCTCCCTCCCTCCCCCTCTCTCTCTCTCTCTCCCTCTCTCTCCTTCTCTCTCTCTCTCTCTCTCTCTCTCTCTCTCTCTCTCTCTCTCTCTCTCTCTCTCTCTCTCTCTCTCTCTCCTTCTCTCTCTCTCTCCACCCTTTCCCCACCCTCTCCCCAACAGAAGTTTTGAAAGACATACTTATTTAATGGAACATAAGTGCCCCCCATCTCATTCAAGACCCTTCATGCTAATGATTTATGTGGACAACTGGTGAGGGATGCCACATTTTCATGGGCAAGTAGATGACACTGGATTTATTGCAGCACTTTCTTTCCAAAGTAATCAGAGACTCATAAAAATAAAGGCTAAAAGGACATCATGAAAACTGACTCCTGGCAGTACATGCAGGCTTGCTCCTATTCAACTCTCCAATGTGCCTCTGCTAATCTCTTTTTTAATATTTCCAGAGATGCTGCCTCAATAACCTCCCTTGGCAGATGTTTCATCATCGAAATGCTCTCCGAAGGAATTGCATT
Source organism: Notamacropus eugenii (assembly GCF_028372415.1). Taxonomy (NCBI): domain Eukaryota; kingdom Metazoa; phylum Chordata; class Mammalia; order Diprotodontia; family Macropodidae; genus Notamacropus; species Notamacropus eugenii. Next base: position 184,254,685 of record NC_092872.1, on the reverse strand, counting down.
CCCTTAAATCTCTTTTCAGTATGCCCTTCTCTAACTTAAGGCCATGCTTTTCTGAGCTGAGAGGCCTTTGCAATACAATTGTATCTAAATGGGAAGCCATCTTCGAGTGTTTCTGGCAAACTTCACCTTGGATGGTCTTGTCTTTATGTTCAATGATTTTATTATAGAGAAAACCTGAAATTAATAGTGTATAGCACTCTAGATCTGGAGTCATGTAACCCTAGTTTCTGTGGACAAGTCAATTAAGTCCTCCAATCCCCCATTCCCTAATCCATAAAATAAGGTTGCTGAAATTAGAACTTAATTCATAGGGTAGTTATGAGGGAAACACTCTAAATTTTTAAATGTGATTACAATTTGAAGAAAAATTAAAACTAATCAATTTAGAACCAAGCAAGCCGACATGGTTGGTGGGTCCTTGGAACAAAATAAGGAAAAATGTGTAGATGTCTTTCTGAATGGATAGGAGTCTCTGAGCACATGGAATGGGTTTCAGAACAGGAGACCATATCAAGTCATGATTCATTGTTTAGGAAGTCTAAGAAATATAAAATCCTAACATTTTAGAATTTGTTTTAATAAATATCCATTGATTCAACTCGACTCAAGAAACATTTAATTCAATACTACTTGCTTAATTGTTTCTCACTTAATATACATGAAGCAATAAATATAGATGTTCTTAGTCCTTACAAGGAACATAGGAACATTCATTGGAATTGGAAGTGATTAGAGAACATCTAGTCCAATGGGTTTAAGTCCAATGGGTTTCCCCTTATTTTACATATTTACAAGCAAAAGGCAAAAATGAAAATAACTCATTCAAGGTCACCCAATAAATTAATGGCCCATTCATGACTAAAATTCACAATTGCGATACATTTCATTACTTTCTGCTGTACTACAACTTCTCACTTGGGTAATTTAATTCAGATTGGACCACTATCTGTTACTCAGCCTTTCTAAGTAAATTTAATCATGTTTTTAGATCTGGAAAAGATCTTAGATTTCATTAAGTCCAACCTACTCATTTTAAAGATGATGAAACTAAGATTATGAAATATTCAATGATTTGCCTGGGGTCACATAACTAGTAAGCATCTGTAGCAGAATCTGAACTCTAATCTTCCTGACTCTAAGTAGAGTCATCCATCTAATGACCCAAGAAAGTGTTTGAAATTTTCGCACTTAGTACACTTGGGGTATCAAATGTAGATTTTTGAAAGTGAATTTAGAAAAATAAGGAGTCTAAAGACTTTATCTGTGTTTCTAGTCCCCCAGGTCCACAGCCTTGGAGTTGTCCTCTGTACTTTATTTTCCTTCATTTACAAAGAGTTTTGTGAATTCTGCCACCACATTTCTTACCTTAGTCCCCTTCTCTCCATTTAGGCAACCATTATACCAGTTCATGCTCTCATCGCCTCTCACCTGAATTAATACAATAACCACTTAATTGTTCTTCTTACTTTTAGTCTCTCTTTTACCCAACTCATTTTCCACATAGTTGGCAAAATAATCTTTCTGAAGTACAGTTCTGACAAGGCCATCCCTTTGCTTAATGAACTTAGGTAATTATCTTGCTTCTAGCAGAAAATGCAAACTTCCCATTTTGATATTTTGGAATATTGCTGTAGCAAACTATTACTGATTTAGTTCATATTACTCCCTTTCACACACTCTGTGCTTCTGCCAAAAACTCACCTACTTGCTATACCTTGTACGTGACATTCTGTTTCCTGCCTCTATCCTTTTACATAGGCTTTGCCCACTTATTTCTATCTCTTTTGATGCCTTGTTTCCTTCCAAGCTCAGTTCATGTACTATGTCCTATACAAACACTTCCTTGATTGCTGTAGTTTCTCCACCCTTCTCACTGTAAAATTGCTTCCTGTCTTATTTACCTTTATCTCTGTACAAGATATATCACTCAAGTGAAATGTTGTTACAAGTGAAATTTAAGAAAGGGGTAAATTGGAAGAATATTCCATACCAGATACCATTTATTAACAGGAACATATGACATGATAATAAAAAATAAGTGTCTCAACTGAACTTCTGAGAGATTAAGCTTAGAACATGATCAATTTATCATGCTAGAAGTGACCAACAGATCAATCTTGATGACCAAAAATCCTGAGCAAGGTCTGACAGGGTCTTTTAATTAGCAAGATGCCAAATCAAAATCTTGAGCAGCATAGACATGTGTTTTTCTGATTGACTATTGATGATATAGTCAGGATTGAAATTACATCATTTGAACATCCCCTGGCAAAGGCAAGGTAGTTTCAATTGGTAGACATTTTAATGAGGTGGCTTAAAAATTCTCAGATTCTCCCTTCATCATGCCCCACCCCAGAATTGATCCTAACTTGAAAGGACTAATCTGAAGCTAGGGAAAGTAGGTTGGCCTTCAGATGTAGCTAATTATACCCTCTCTGACACTTCAAGCAATGCTATTTGCTTTATGAGACCTCTAGCTGCCTTCAGCAATCTTGGTTAGGAAAAACATAAGCCATATCAATCAAGTTCTTTATGATTTGGTCTCCCCCTTATAAATCAGGTCACCCCTAACTTTAATTAGAAAGCAAGGAAAGGACACATTCCCTAAGGAGGGCCTAGCTCAAGCTGGCTTCTATGCTTATGGGGTAAGAAGAAACAGGGGTCTCACCTGGGAGGGGTTCAAACCAAGTTGGTTAATAAGCAAATACCTTGGGGTCTGGGAGTGATCCCCTTATTGAATCATGCCCTTCAGAAGCTGGATCTGACAAAAGTGAGAAAAAGGATTGATTAATGAGAAATATTGTTTATTAAATAATACAGCACAATATTAATTTTCCTAAATGTAATCTCATCATGAGTAGGGACTGTACCATTTATTCCTTTATGTCCACAGCATTTAGCACAATAAATAAACTTCAGGTGTGAAATAAATGGGTTTTTTTTGAATTATTTAATTGAATTAAAAAGATGAAAATCAAAAAATAATAATAGGTATAGAAAAATATAACAAAGATCATGAGAATAGGGGTGAGGTCTAGCCTGGGTTCTGTCTGCCCTCCCTTGCTACTACCAGAGAATTATCATTATATTGGCATGAACCAACCATAAACAACATTGCCTATTCACTTGTTTGTTTTCATTTATTTTTACTACTGTTTTATAGTAGTACTTATATAAATCATATATATATATCTTAGTAAATTAAAACCCAAATGTTTTATGTATTTTATAATTACTATAAATAGTATAGTTTTAAGTTCTTCTTTGACTTTTTTGGCAGGTGACTATTTGATGCTACTCTTTGTAGTGAAAGAGGCTTTTTTTTTTTTTGCTTCAATATCCTCCTCTGAAGATGAACACCAATCTTTTCTATTCCCACAGTAACTTTCTATGGTTGGGCTTTTATCCTTTCCTCCTGGAAGTACCCACAGCCAGTAGTAGCATCCCTGCCCCTTTACTTTTGCATTCACTGGGTATGTGTTGCTTCCTTTCCACCCAAGGCTGAGTCTTAACAGCACTGCTAAGTCTGGCCTCCCTTATGAGCAGAAGTTCCTTCATTCTTCCTCGCTCATTCACCCAACTCCTCACATATACCAAGGACTAAAAATTTTGTCGCCGGAGCCAAGGCTACCTCCCAACCCAGCTAGCCCCAGAGCTCCTTGCTTACTGTTTCAGCAGAACTAGCCTGGAGGTGTTTAGACTTCACAGGAACCAAATCTCCTGGATTTATCTTTGGATCTTCTCTGGTTTTCCCAGGAGGACCATTCTTCTGCCTCAATTCTTGCTTATTTTTACCATTCTATGTTTGCCCCAAAGTGCTATTTTGTCTTATTTGTGGAGGAAATCTGGAGAGCTTGGAATTTTCTGACTAACCCACCATCTTCCCAGAGTCCTCTCTTTTCTTTAAGTTAAAATGTGCTTTAAAATGAAATTGATGCTGGAAGAAAAACAATAGAAATGAGAAGAGACCTAGGGAAGAGAGAATTGAAAAAGGAATTAAAAATTTGACACAAAAGATACAAAACTTTGTCCAAGCAAGAGAAACTCCATGCAAATTATAATGAAACAAATAGAAATTAATGTTTCCATAAGGCAACAAGATATACTAAAATGTTGTTCAAAGACTAGAAAAATGAAAGAAAATGAATAGCAAAAGTAGAACAAGATCATTTAAAAATCATTAAACTACCTGAAAGATGCAACCAAAAAATATCTGGCCAACATATCTCAATAAATTATAAAAGAAAAATTCCCAGATCTCTTAGAACTAGAAGACAAAATAGAAATAGAAAGAACCCCCAGGTTACATCCCAAAACACCAAAATAAAAACTTCCAGGAACATTATGGAACTAAAATCCAGTATTCAGGACAAAGAAAGCAAGCAACCAAAAGGAAAAGAAAAATTCAAATGCTGAGAAGTCAGAATTAGAACTACATATGATTCAACAGCCACCACAGTAAAGGTGTGGAGAGCTAGGAATATAGTGTTCCAGTTGGCAAAAGATATAGACATAAAAATGGATATTTAATGAAGTAGGAAACTTCTAAACATTCTTCATGAAAAGGACAAAATAATGTGGAAACTTTCAATTACAAATGTAGGAGTCAAGAGAAACACAAAAAGGTAAACATAAATCAGCAGTTGCTAGTCTAAATAAGGACAAACTTTTTAGATTCTAATATGGGAAGATAATAATGTGTCTATTCTGATGTTTAACATCATAAAGTTCATAAAAGTAGTCTAATTAGATAGAATCCTTAAAGAGGTTATATTATGTCAAAATGATTTAAATGAAGAATTGAAAAAGGAAGGAAGAAAAAATACACTGAGAGCTAAAAGAGAGAGGAAGGTAAGAGGAAATTATGCCATATAATGGAAGTGTACAAAAAGTCTACACAAACAAGAAGGAAAAGATAAAGGGAATAGCTGATGCTTGAACTTCAGTCTCATTTAAATTGATCAGAGGTGGAGCGACTTCACACACACACACAGAGCAGATAGAAAAATAATTAACAACAACAGCTAAAATTTATTATAGCACTTACTATGTGACAGGCATTGTGCTAAATGATTTAAAATATTATTTCATTTGACCCTCACAAGCCTTAGGATGTAGATGCTACTATTATCCTCATATTACAGAAAGGGTAACTGAGGCAAGCAGTAGTTAAATTACTTGCTCAGTGTCATACAACTAGGATTTATCTGAAACCAGATTTAAGGTCAGGTCTTCCTGACTCCGGTCAGGAAGTACTCTATCTGTGGTGCCACTTACCTCAACAGGGAAATAGGAAGAAATGTGTATGATTTATGTGGCTTTATTTTGTATCCTGAAACTTTGCTAAAGTTGTTTATTACTTCAAGTGGTTTTGTTACTTGATTCTCTTGGATTTTCTAAGTATATCATCATGTAGTCTACAAAGAGTGATAACTTATTTACTTCTTTGCCTATTCTAGTTCTTTCAGTTTCTTTTTCTTCTCTTATCCCTAAAGCAAGCTTTTCTAGTACTATATTGAATAACAATGGTGATAATAGACATCCTTGTTTCATCCCCTGTCTTACTGAAAATGCATCTAGCTTATCTCCATTACACATAATGCTTGCTGATGGTTTTAGGCAGATGCTACTTATTATTTTAAGGAAGGTTCCATTTACTCCTATGCTCTCCAGTGTTTTCGGTAGGAATGGGTATTGTATTTTTTCAAAAGCTTTTCTCTGCATGTATTGAGATAGTCATATGGTTTCTGTTAGCTTTTGTTGTTGATATGATCAATTATGCTGATAGTTTTCCTAATATTGAACCAGCCCTACATAACCATTGTAAATCCTATTAGATCAAAATGTATTATTCTTCAGATAATTTGCTGTAGTCTTTTTGCTAATATCTTATTTTAAATGTTTGCATGTGTATTAATTAGGGAAATTAGTCTACAATTTTCTTTCTCTGTTTTTGGCTCTTCCTGGTTTAGGTGTCAACATCATAGTTGTATCACAAAAAGAATTTGGTAGGACTACTTCTTGGCAAATTTTCCCAAATGGTCTCTATAATATTAGAATTAACTTTTCTTTAAATGTGTGATAGAATTGGCTTGTAAATCCATCTGACTCTGGAGATTTTTTTCCTAAAGAGTTCATTGATGGCTTGTTCTATTCCTTTTTCTGAGATGGGGTTAAGCATTTTACTTGCTCTTCTATCAATCTAGGCAATTTATATTTTTGTAAATAATCATCCATTTCATTAAGATTGTCAAATTTATTGGTATACAGTTGGGCAAAATAATTTCTAATTATTGTTTTAATTTCCTCTTCATTGAAGGTGAATTCATCCTTTTCATTTTTGATAATGGTAATTTGCTTTTCTTCCTTTTTAAAATCAAATTGACCAAAGTTTATCAATTTTATTGTTTTTTTCATAAAATCAGCTCTTAGTTTTATTTATTAGTTCAATAGTTTTCTTAATTTCAATTTTATTGTTTTTCAGTATTTCTAATTTGCTATTTAATTGGGGATTTCAATTTGTTCTTTTTCTAGCTTTTTCAGTTGCATGCCCAATTCATCAATCTCATATTTCTTTGTTTTATTCATGTCAGCATTCAGAAATATAAAACTTCCACAAACAACTGCTTGTGCTGTGTCTCATAAGTTTTGGTAGGCTTTTCTCATTATTGTCATTATCTTGAATGAAGTTTTTGATTATTTCTATGATTTGTTGTTTGACCAACTCATTTTTTAGGATTAGATTATTTAGTTTCCAATTGATTTTTGGTCTATCTTTCTATGGCCCTTTTTTACATACAATTTTTATTGCATCATAATCTGACGAGGAGGCATTGACTATTTCTGCCTTCCTGTACTGTATTGTGAGGTTTTGTGCCCTAGTGCATGGTCAATTTTTATGTATATCCTATGTGCAACTGAGAAAAAAAGTATATTCCTTTCTATCCCCTTTCAGTTTTCTCCAGAGATCTATCATATCTATCTTTTCCAAAATCCTATTCATCTCCTTAAAATCTTTCTCATTTATTTTGAGGTTAGATTATTAAATTCAGAAAGGGGGAGATTAAGGTCCCCCACTAGTATAGTTTTGCTCTCTATTTCTTCCTGTAATTTGCTTATCTTCTCCTCTAAGAATTTGGCTGGTTTACCACTTGGTGCATATATGTTAAGTAATGATATTACTTCATTGTCTATGGTGCCTTTTAGCAGGATATAGTTTCCTTCCTTATCTCTTTTGATTAGGTCTATTTTTGCTTTTACTTTGTTTGAGATTAGGCTTGCTACCTCTGTTTTGTTTGGTTTTTTTTTTTATACTTCAGCTGAAGCATAATATATTCTGCTCCAGTCTTTTATCCTTATACTGTGCATATCCCCCTCTTTCAAATGTGTTTCTTGTAAGCAACATATTGTAAGATTATGGTTTTTATTCCATTCTGTTATCCACCTCCATTTTATGGGAAAGTTCATCCCATTCACACTGCAAGTTATAATTAATATTTGTGTCTTTCTCTCTATCCTACTTTCCCCCATTTATGCTTTTATTTCTCCCTTCTCCTTTTCCCTTCACAATAGAGTTTTATTTTTGACCACTGCCTCCCTTCCATCAGCCCCCTTACCTTTTATTCCCCTTTACCCTTTCTACTTCTTCCTTCTCTTTTAACTTCCCCTCTCTTTTCTTTTCCCTTTCCCTTCCTACAGTCTATAGGGCAAGTTAGATTTCTATACTTAACTGAATATGTTGTTCCCTCCTTGAACTGAATTCGATGAGAATAAATCTCAAACAATGCTCATCTCCCTCCCTTCTTTCCTTCTACTGCAATATGATTTTGTGCCTCTTCATGTGATGTAATTTATCCTTTTCTGCCTCCTCATGTCCCTTAATTAGGTCTTTTTTATTATCACATCAGTTAATTTATACCCACACCCTCTTCTATGTATATCCTTTTTAAATGTTGTAATAAGTATATGATTCTCAAGATTAACAGCTATCATCCTTCCATGTAGGGATATAAACAGTTTGCCTTATTGAATAATAAGGTTTTTTCCTGTTTTTCCTCCTGTTTACCTTTTTATGCCACTGTTGCATCTTATATTTGAAGACCAAAATTTCTACTGAGCTCTGGCCTTTTCATCAGGAAGATCTGAAAATCCCTTTTTTCACTGAATGTCCATTTCCTTGCCTGAAAGGTTATACTCAATTTTGCTGTGTAATTGACCCTTGATTGTAGTCCAAGATCCTTTGTCTTATGGAATGTCATATCCCAATCCTTGTGATCTTTTATTGTGGAAGCTACAAGGTCCTACGTGATCCTGACTATAGTTCCTCAATATTTGAGTTGTTTCTTTCTAGCTGCTTGCAATATTTTCTCCTTGACCTGATAATTCTGGAATTTGACAACAATATTCCTTGGTGTTTTCAATTTGGCATCCCTCTCAGGAGATGATCAGTGCATTCTTTCGATGACTATTTTGCCCTTTGGACCTAGGATCTCAGGGAAGATTTCCTTGATGATTTCTTAGAATATACTCTCAAGGCTCTTTTTTTATCATGCTTTTCCAGTAGACCAATAATTCTTAGATTTTCTCTCCTGTATCCATTTTACAGGTCAGTTGCTTTTCCAGTGTAACGTTTTATGTTTTCTTCTATTTTTCAATTTTTAGATTTTGTTTGACTGATTCTTGATGCTTCTTAGAGTCATTAAGTTCTATTTGCCCAATTCTAGTTTTTAATGAATTGTTTCCTTCAATTTGCTTTTGCACCTCCTTTTTTAAAGAGCTATTTTCTCCAGTTAGGTTTTATATCTCCTTTTCCATTTGACCAATTTTATTTTTTTAAGGAGTTGATTGTATTTTTAAAATCATTGGTCAATTTTTCTTCTACCTCTCTAATGTGGCTTTTAAAATTCTTTCTCGAGCTCTTGCAAAAAGGCTCTTTGGGCTTGAGACCCATTCATATTCCATTTTAAGATTTCAGATGTGGGTACAGAGTCAATGCTGTCCTCTTCTGAATTCACATTTTGTTCTTCCCTGTTCATGTAATAAGATTCTATGGTCTTTGCTTTTCTAATTTGTTTCTTGCTCATGGTGAATGCTTTTTCCCTGGCTTTTAAAGTGGATCTCTGCTTCTGGGGCATAGTGGGTCTGTCACACATTTCTTGTTCTGGGAGCTAGGGTCCTGTTCACTGGCTTTGAGTACTATGGTCTATGGTTTTTTCAACTTGAAGATATATAATTCTGCACCTTACCAGGTGCTGAGCTGACTGGTTCACACCAAGGTTGAGGTCAGGGGAAGTCTGAGTTTCCCTGGGATTACACTTAAACTCAAGGCATGAGGTCTGGGAGAGGGCTATTCTAGCCACAGGAGGTCTCCTCCTCTCCTACCCAATTCCTGTGAATGTGGCAAGGCATACCTGGGGTCTTGGTGTTGGTACTTACTGGCTCCACCCCACATAAGTTCAGGATCTTCTGCTGATCCAATCAAGTGGGGTTTGCTTCCTGGTGGTCTCTCGAGCCTCCTGAGCTAAAAGACTGCTATACCCCTTTTGCTGGCTCCCCTATTCCAGGATTTTTCCTGGGGTAATATTCTCTGGGTTTTTCAAGGTTAACAAGGGAAGGTGAGAACACTTAAAGTTTATTCCACCATCTTGGCTCCCAGAAGTTCAAGTAGGTGACTTTCAAACATTTAGTTTACTCTCTGATAGCCCCAGGAATAGCTACTACAACTGCTGCGGCCCCTGCAATTCTCTCTCACCAAGTTCTGCTGGACAAATTGTGGTCTCTTTTAAATATTATGCTTCCTAATATTCATATCAATTTTAATCCTATTTTTAATATTAATAAGATTTCTTAAGGTTTAACCATCTCCTCCCAATCCTCACACTAACTGAATTTTTTCCTAATAAATAATATTATTTTATTATTATGGGTCATACTTTCTAATCTATTCTGACACTCACCTGTCTTTTATGGATCAGTTGATCTCATTCATATTTATTGTTATGATTATTAATTTTATACCATCTAATGTTATTAAAATAAATATCATCTTCCCCTTCTACTTAAGGATATCCTATCCCTAACTCTGCCTACCCTTTTAAATATTTTCCTACCCATCCCTTTCCCATTCCAACCACTTTTGTAAATTGCTATATTTTTTGCTAAAATAAGACAGAATACAAATACAATAAATGTATACAAATTCTATTTTAAAATAAACTTTTCCTTGGTCACTACAGATAAGAGAAAATTTCCTAAATCTTTGCACAACATTCTCCCACATTTTGCAATAGTAATAATGGTCTCATCTGATGAGATTTCTATCTAATATACATAAGTATTAAATACCCTATTTTTCATGAGATTTTGACTTGATCCTTCAGCCTTATTTTATATTAGAAAATCTAAATTCCCAGAGACAGAACATCACTATACAATCATCTTCCAACTCTCTTGGTGCCATAGGTATAGCCCTATTTAGGAGAGATACACATCCTCTACTTATCACTCTGGTTATTGAGCCTCCATTCAATGTGTTTCTTATCTATACATTTAATTCTTCACAATAATAACACTTTTAGATCTTAAACATGACTGTTATAAAGATAAAAATAATAATAATATACTTACAATATATTAAATGAAACATCCAAATAATAAAATATATGCATATGACTTCAAGTCATTCTCTTCCCACCAAGGCACTCAGTAGCTGTGATGAAAAGAGGGCACATGAGGAATTCATTGTGGAAAAAGACAAGGGAGAAAAACTCATGTGCTTAGGGAAATATGACTATAGAATGCAGTCTTCAATGTTTCTGGTTCATTCAGAAATATCTACACAACAAGAAACTGATTCTCTGCTCACTACTTGACTTTACTTCCTTCTCTACATCTGAGGAAATCATCTTCTCTGTATTTGCACATAGCCTTTGTAAGTTCTTTCAATTAATCATCACTTTTAAAGGGAATTTAGAAATTGTTAGTTCTTGAGGTGAATAGCAATACTCTTCAAACCAGACAAATTCCAAGTTCATCAAACTGGTTCTCTGCAGACTATACAGATCTGACCAGTCAGATTTATTGAGATTGTGATTTGTCCAATAAGAATGAGGTTCACAACAAAACAGTTCTGGTTAATTAGCAAACCATATTAGCTGTAAATCCCTTCTTTTTTATCCTTCTCAAATGAGAGAAACAAGCAAAGAGCCATGGAAAACTTTATCTTTCTCAAACTGTAGGGTATTAGCTCTCACTAGAGTTCTAGGTCAACCCACTTAATTTTCTCCAACCAATCAGGAATCACTCAGCTGAAACTTTCTTTAGCAAGATGCCTCTAACTACATTAGTTACAAAGGAACATTTTCTACCCAACTAGGTGTATCTTCCACAATTCTCAGATTCCTCTTTCCTGGTTTCTATTTTACGTGATGCTTCCTTTTCTTCTTCTGTGCTTCTCTTACTGTGTCCAGTTGCTTAAATGAGAATCTTCTGATTCAGTGACTCACCTTTTGTTTAGTAAGTAGCAGTTCCCCAAATTTCTCCTCACAAATTAATAATCATTTTCAGATCACATCTCTGTCTCCAAATGTTCACATAATTTTAAGGTTTTTCTTCTTTTCATTCTATACATAAAATGTTTATATGAAAATTAGCAAAAATGCCCATATACTATATGAATGTAATGGAGTACTATTGTGCCATAAGAAATGATGAACAAGAAGACTTCAGAGAGGCCTGGAAGGACTTATATGGCCTGATGCTGAGTGAAAGGAGCAGAACCAGGAGAACTTTGTGCACAGCAACGACCACAGTGTGCGAGAGTTTTTTCTGGTAGACTTGGAATTTCATAATAACGCAAGAACTTCTTTAAAAAAAAAAAAATCCCAATGGTGGTTCTCTAAGGCAAAATGCCTTCCACACTCAGAGAAAGAAATATGGAAGTCATTTGCAGAATGTAGCAGATCATGTTTGTGTATGTGTATGTTTTTGTGTATCATGTTTTGATTTGTTATATGATTTCTTCCATTTATTTTAGTCCGACTACATAACATGACTATACTGAAAATGTACTCAGTAGGAAAGTATATATAGAACCTATACAGAATTGTATGCAGTTGTGGGGAGGGAGGGGGGTAGCGGGGGGGTAGGTGTGGGGGGAATAAAATCTCAATTGTATGGCAGTGATTGTTAAACATTAAAAAATAATAAAAAAATAAAAAATAAAATGCCCATATACCTGGGGCAGCTTGGTGATACAGTAGATAGAACACCAGGCCTGGAATTAGGAAGACTAACTTTTGTGAGTTCAAATCCAGTTTTAGACACTTACCAACTTGTGACCCAGAGCAAGTCACTTTATGCTGTTTGCCTCAATTTCCTTATCTGTAAAAATGAGCTGGAGAAGGAAATGGCAAACCACTCCAGTATCTTTGACAAGAAAACCCCAGATGAGATCATAATGGAGCATGGAACATAATGGAAAAATGATTAAACAACCACTATAATACCGCCTCTTAAGTTTCCAAGAAGACATACTGTGCCCCTGAAATAATGTTTCTTCAGCCCAACAGCAACAGACAGAAAGAGAAATCCCATTTAAAGCTAGGGTAGATGCTATAAAATATTTTGGAGTCTACCTGCCAAAACAAATCCAGAGACTATATGAACACAATTACAAGACACTTTTCACACAAATAAAGTCAGATCTAAGTAAGTGGAAAAACATCAGTTGCTCATGGGTAGGCCATGCTAATATAATAAAAATGACAATTCTACCTAAATTAATTTATTTATTTAGTGCCATACCTATTGAACTATCAGATAAGTATTTTCTAGAGCTGGAAAAAATAATATCAAAATTCATCTGGAAGAACAAAAGGTCCAGAATATCAAGGGGACTAATGAAAAGAAATGCTAGGGAAGGTGGCCTAGCTCTACCAGATCTCAAATTGTATTATAAAGAAGCAATTATCAAAACCACATGTTATTGGCTAAGAAACAGAAGGGTAGACAAGTGGAATATGCTAGGTACTCAAAAGCTAGGTACTCAAGATACAGTAGGCAATGAGTATAGCAATCTACTGTTTGATAAACCCAAGGACCCCAGCTTCTGGGATAACAACTCACTATTGAACAAAATTGCTGGGAAAACTGAATAATAGTGTGGCAGAAACTAGGCATAGACCAATGCCTGACACTGTACACAAGAATGAAGTCCAAATGGGTACATGATCTAGGTATAAAGATGGATTCTATAAACAAATTAGTGGAGCAAGGAATAGTGTATTTATCACATTTCTGGAAAAGGGAAGAATTTTTTACTAAAGAAGAGATAGGAAGCATTATGAAGTGCAAAATGGATAATTTTGATTACATTAAAGTGAAAAGTTTTTGCACAACTAAATCCAATGCAACCAAGATTAGGAGGGAAATGGAAAACTGGGAAAGAATTTTTGCAGCTAGTGTCTGTGATAAAGATTTCATTTCTAAAATATATAGAGAACTGAGTCAAATGTACAAAAATACAAGTCATTTCACAACTGATAATTGGTCAAAGAATATAAACAGGCAGTTTTCAGAGGAAGGAATTAAAGATATTTATAGTCATATGAAAAAATGCTCTAAATCACTATTGATTAGAGAGATGCAAACAACTCTGAGATACCACATCACACCTATCAGATTGGCTAACATGACAAAACAGAAAGATGATAAACGTTGGAGAAGATGTGGGAGAGTTGGAACACTAATTCATTTTTGGTGGAACTGTGAGCTGATCCAACCATTCTCTAGAGCAATTTGGAACTATACCCAAAGGGATACAAAAACGTGCATACCCTTTGACCCAACAATACTGCTTTCAGGACTGTATCCCCAAGAGATCATAAAAATGGGAAAGGGTCCACATGCACAAAATATTTATGGTGACCAAAAAGTGGAAATCAAGGGGATGCCCATCAATTGGAGAATGGCTGAATAAGTTATGGCATATGAATGTAATGAAATACTATTGTGCTATAAGAAATGATGGACAGGAAGACTTCAGAGAGGCCTGGAAAGATTTATATGGTCTGATGCTGAGTGAAAGGAGCAGAACCAGGAGAATTTTGGACACAGCAGCAACTACAGTGTGCTGGGAATATTTTTGGTAGACTTAGAACTTCATTGCAATGCAAGGACTTAAAAAATTTCCAGTGGTCTTTTAAGGCAAAGTCCCTTCCACATCCAGAGAAAGAACTGTGAAATTTAGTCACAGTATGTAGCAGATCATTTTCTTTTGTTTTACATTTTGGTTTGTTACATGATTTCTTCCATTCATTTTAATTCTTTTATGCAGCATGAGTATGGTGAAAATGTATTTAATAGGAATGTATGTGTAGAATCTATATAAAATTTTATGTTGTCTCGGGAAGGGAGGGAGGAGGTAGCAGGAAGGACAGGGAGGGAGGGAAAAGGAAAATCTAGGTTATATATATGGTAGTAATTGTAGAACACTGAAAATAAATAAAATAAATTAAAAAAGAAAAGAAAAAATTTCTGGGAACAAAAGTGAAAAAAAAGAATAATGTTTCTTCACACTCGCATCTCTCTACTTTTTAACTAAACAAAAGATCTTTTCCTACCTCTATTGCATTAAACTGTTGTAATGCAAGTATGGTATCCCTCCACAACTAACAAAGTATTCCGAGTCCTCAAATTGTCAACACAGATAATTTTTTCTTCACAACTGTCCAAAATTCTATTTGAAAGCTATTTCTTTATACACATATTTCAGCAGTCTATGTTGAAATAAAGTTCTTTCCCCACTCATATTAAAAATCAAAATGTCCTTTATAACCACAGCAATACTCCACATCATTTGACAATCAATACAAATCCCTTCCTTTACAAGAAAATGTTTTTTTTCTTTTCTTTTCATTATCAACCACTTTAAGGATCTTAAAGAGACAGTGCAACTTATAGTTTGAATAACACTTTCCTGTAGTGACCTACTTAGAAGAAATGATAAGTTTCTTCTTTTTTTCCTTCCTTTCCCTTTAGGGTATTTCTTCCCTCATCCCAATTTTGAGTATTCAGTTCATAAGCTTAACTCTCTGAATTTCCTCATTCATTTCTAGAGATGTCTTTTTCTCCCCCTTTCAGTATGTTGACACTGTCACCATTTAACCCTCTCAAGTTTTTCAACTTTGCTTAATTTTCTTAAGTTTCTTATACCAGTTGTGATTACTTTTCATATTCTTTGGCTAACTCTGAATTCTGAACAGTAACTATGTTAAAAGTACGTTCCTTTTTTACTTTAATTTAATTTTAATTTAATGTCCAACTTTGCAGTGTGTTAGTCTTAGTTGACAACCCATTTTTTTGACCTTTCAAAATATCATATTCCAATTTTTCTTTCTTTTCTCACAGTTAATGATGGGAATGACATGATATGTGACCTGAATCTTCCTATCCTCTTGATAATAAAATATTTTTTGAATAGGAAACAGAGCTCTTGATTTCTATCACTTTTTAGGGGGGCTTTATTTGAAGCTTTTCTGTCAAAATGACCTGTGGATTGGTCCATTGTCTTCAGGTTGAAATACTTCTGAACAACATTTTTTGGTTTTATTTCCTTGCAATGCTTTTCTGGAGCCAGTGACCCTTAGACTATTTCTCAGTGCCCTGTTTTTCAGAACAATTGTTTAAAGTGAGAGACAGTTATTGTTGTTTTAACTTTGTGTCAGTGTTTCCTTTTATCTCCCTGAATTTCTGAACTTTTTTCATACCATTTTTTTCAAGATGCTCATTGTTATTCTAGACTCTCCCAGCCTCTAATCAGTGTTGTCTATTAATTACCTTTTTAAAAGTCTTTTGTTAAATCTTTCTATCACTTTTAGTATCCTCATGATCATGCTGAATTCCCCCCACCCTACTCCACCATTATTACAGCATAAGGCAGCTGGATAGTGCAGACTCATTTTCCTGAATTCAAATTCAGCCTGAGATACTAACTGTGTGACCCTGGACAAGTCATTTAACTCTGTTTGCTTCACTTTCCTCATCGATAAAATGAAATGGAAAAGGAAATAGCAAATCACTCCAGTATCTTTGCCAAGAAAACCCTATATGATGTTGCAAAGAGCCAGACATGACTTAAAAATAACTGAGCAATAAAATCAAAAAATATATAGCAATAACTCTCTTCTGAAGTTTTATCTGGGGAATCTTATAATGACACTCAGTAGGTCAATAAGCATTTATTAACTACATTCTATATGCCAGACACTGTGCTAAACACTGACCATAGAAAGAAAGGTAAGAATCCCTGTTGTCAAAGAACTCATAGTCTAATAGGGGAAACAACATGTAAAGGAAATATACAAAAGATAAATTAACAATAATCAACAAAAACATAAACAACTAGAATGATGGGAGATTAGGAAAATCTGTTTATAAAAAGTGGGGTTTTACTTGGGATTTGAAAGAAGTCATGAAGAATGAGAGGCAGAAATGGGGAGTGTGAGCATCTCAGAAATAGGGGAAAGTCAGTAATAACCCCCAGAGTTTGGATATAGAAGGTCAAGTGTGAGGACCAACAAGGAGGTTAGTAGTACTATATTAGATAGTAAATAATGGGGGTCGAGGATGGGTGATGAAAGGAGCAAGTAAGATATAAGAAAATGAAAAAGATTGGGTTACAGGTCCAAAAGAGCTTTGAACACTGAATAAAGAGATTCATATTTGATTCTGTAGGTTATTAGGAGCCTCAGGTATCCTTGTATCATTGAGTATAGTGATGATGTGATTAGAAGTCCACGTAAAGAAGATAGCTGGGAGGATGGACAGTATAGAGTGCTGATAGGCTTGTCAGGGACACCAATCAGAAGGCCATTGCAGTATTCCAGGTTTGAAATGAAGGTCTTCAACTGGATGGTAATGTGAGAAGAGGGGCAGCTAGGTGGTGCAATGGATAGAGCACCAGGGTAGGAGTCAGGAGGACCTGAGTTCAAATTTCACCTCAGACACTTGACACTCACTAACTACATGACCTTGGGCAAGTCACTTAACCCCAATTGCCTCATCCTGGATCATCTACAGTCATCCTCATGAATATCTGGTCACTGGATTCAGATGGCTCTGGAGGAGAAGTGAGGCTGGTGACCTGCATAGCCCTCCCTCACTCAAAACAAAGTCAAGTGCAAGTCATGTCATTATTTCTCTGATGGCATGGTCTTCTTTGGCAAAGAAGGATGAACACACACACTATCCTAATGTGAGAGGAGAAATATCACTAAGGTAGAATTAACAGGACTTGGTAACAGATTGAATATGAGGACTGAAAAAGAATGAGGAGGCAAAGTTGACACTTAGATTGTGAGCCTGAGTTACTGGGAGCACAAAGGAATCCTTTGCCAAAAACATGAAAAAAAAGAAGGGAACGTTTCAAGGAAAGAAAGTAAGTGAAGTTTTGGACATTTTTGTCTATAGGATATACAGAAGTCCAAAAGGCTATTAATGGGGGAGACTGAAAGGGAGGAGGGAGGTTTAGGGATCATCTGAAAAGAAAGAATAGTTGAATCCATGAAAGTTGATGGAAACACCAAGCAAACTATTATAGTAGGTAAAGAGATAGGACCCACAACAGAGACTTGAAGAACAACCACTCTGAGTGAGGGTTAACCAGATGAAGAGTCAGCAAAAAAGATTGGGAAGGCATTGGGGATAGCAAGAGAAAATGGCAGGAGCTGAGAGATGGAATGTCTTGTTTGTGGAACCATCACGAAGCCAGTGTCACTAGATCAAAGCATACATGTTGGAAAGTAAGATGTAAAAAGATTGTATAGGTGGACCATGCTAAGTATGAAGAGATTCAAATTCATTAGAGTTTGATAAGAAGGAAAAAAAAGAGTCATGTCACAAAAATCTAGAGAAAAGAAAATATTAAGAAGAAGATAATTTAGAATGCTGAATCAAGGTCAAAATGTTAGGAACCAAATAAAGGCCATTATATTTTTCAAATGGAAGAAGCAATTTCAGTTGAATGATTAGGTCAGAAACTATTCTGCAGGATGTTAAGAAGAGAGTGAGGAAAGAAGTGGAGGCATTGACTATAGAAAGTCCCCTCAAGTAGTTTGTCCATGAAAGGGGAGGAAATTTATGAGACATTAGCTAGTGGATATAGATTGATCAAGTGAGGGGATTTTGAAGATAGTGGAGACATGGACACATTTGTAGGAAATCAATAACTGAACAAAGAGAGATTGAAGAATAATGAGAGAGTAAGGATGACAGAAGCAGTAATCTGCTATATATTAAGTATCATTTTATTACAAAGCATTATGTTGTTCATTAACACTTCTAGCTACTGACCTAAGCCAGGGGCATAAAATAGAATGAGGATGGGTGGAATACAGGCTTCATAGTGCAGTATTTTGCTGTTGCTTACCTTAGCTGAAAATGATTTTCATTTTTCCCTTTTGATTGTTGCTGTTTTTTATTTCCTTTGGAACATTTTTCACTCTTTTTCAGACAATATAATAAGCTTACTATTGTCCTAATTTTTAATTGGTCATCTTGAAACAAGAATTTCCCTTCCATAATTCTTTAATAAAGCATCCACAAGAACTCCTTCTGGTTCTTTTAAGATCTCAAAGCCACCACTATGACAGCATTTAGTTAGTGTCTGCTGCTTCTCATCCTAGACCCTGTACAGGTCAAGGCTCTTTTCCAGTCATATTTGCCCTTAATGATATCAGCCTTTCACATCACTTTTTGCAAAAGAATTTCCTTTGGTAATATATGCCTTACTCTGTGTTATTCCAATACCCTTTTGGTCACCTGCAATTTTGATTTTTCTGAGATGAGTCAATGATTCTCAGTCATGTAAAATCAATGGCACTAGTGCTAAAGATTAAGGGAAAGGGGAAGCACAGAGGTTTTCAGCAAGCAGCAAGCATTTTAGAATCACAGAAAATACTTCTGAAATTACCATGAAAATCCACTCTGATCTTTAAACTCAGCTTATTTCCCATGTTTTGTGCCAGTTTTCTCTCTTATTCTGGTTTTCTGCTTGTCTTCCACTTATCTATCCTATCCCTCCATATCTATATTATACAAATGTGTATGCATATGTATACATATATATCTATCTATAAATACATATATGTGTATATGTGTGTGTATGGACTCAATCTAACAGCAAAATGTCATACTTTAATCTTCAAAATGTAATTGTGATTCTAAGTCCTTTAGCTTTTCTTTTCTTCATCTCTTTGAAATATGTCTAACCTGTTTTCAACCTGAATAAGTGGCTAAAATAGTACATGTTCCAAGTACTGACATTTTAGGAATGAATTCAGAAGCCAAGAGAATTTTATCAGATTCAAAACTCTGGAGTCTTGAGTAAAATGTGTAAAATGAAAATAGAATCATGGAATAAGTAGAAAAATATATAATTTCATATTCTAAATGCCCTAAAGAAAAACAGTTTTTATTTGCTTCAAACTTATTTTGAGGTGAATTTAGATTAAAATAAAAACCTCAGCCCTGGAAGAGAAACAAAGTCATCCAAAATATCCAAAATGGGCAGGACCAGAGTGATCTTGTTCATTTTGCTAATGTAATAATGAGGGGTAAAGGTGATTAATAAGCTACTTACATGTATGTGATCATCAGGATTTTGGTTTTGGTTTTTTCCTTGGTTGATTGCTTGCTTTTTGTTTGTTTCATTTTGTTTTGGGGGAGAAAGCCTTATTTTATGGTTTATATCTCTTTTTGTTTTGCTTGTTTAGCACCTGTAGGAAGTGATCTCTTCCTCCCCTATGAATTGACTCCAGGAGTCAATGACCATACCTGTAAGGCAGTCCTTCAGACATGAATACAGAGTGATTATAATGATTCATTGTATCCTAGGGATGGCTCACTTATAGGTTCTGTGACTAACTCGCTTATAGGTTCTGTGACAAGACTTTATTATGAACAGATTCACATACATGTACCCATGTGAGGATATACATGCATACACACAGAGTGACTTTTTGGTTGAAGGGAAATTGTCCCCTTGTTCTTTTCTCCATCTCTTGGAACCTGAAGGGACTATGACCATGAGGCTAAGTGTAACAGTGGGGAAACTGACCCTAGAATGATTTTTCAAGTGTCTGTGGAAGAATAGGCAGAAGTCAGGAAAGGGAAATAATGAATAACCTTTTGCCAATCTTCAGATATCTTTAATGAGCCCCTCACATGTCAGCCAAATATAAGCTATGACCTTTGTTCATCAGAGCTTGATGTAGTGTTGGATCCATAGCAACAATAAGAAACAATAAGAAATTCAGGTCTAAAAATAAAATTGGTTATGATACTCCCTTCAGAATACAGCTAAGGGAATAGGATATCTCCTTCCTAGGATGCCTGCTATGTGAAGAATGACTACAGCTAATGATCAGTTTGTCATGTATATTTCTTAGCCATCAAAACTTCCTCCTGAGGGAGTCACTGCTGGAGCTGAGAAAACAGGAATTAAATAGATCATGCCAGCTTTGTAGTACTAACATATGAGTGTGTAACAGGAAACACTTCTAATCTTAGCAAGCAACTGATTTTCCTTTCATGACCCTACCTCTCTCTTCATAGACATCTCTCACAACAGTTCGTCTAGGCATCCTTCTCACTCATAATCTTGTAGTTCTCCATTTAGAATAGTCCATCAAGGTTTTTATTTAAAACAGATCAGTGAAGCATCTGCTGAAAAATTCCATTCTTAGTCCACTGAAACTTTTTCCCTGCTCAGTAGCATGCCATTTTTACTGCAGAAATCAGCATTTTCCCCAACATAGAATGGGACACTTCCAATAGAAAGTGAGTTTTGCAGTACTAAAGGTCTGCAATCAGAGAATGGATCCCAAGTTATCAAAGATATTGGAGAGAGAAGTCTAGCTCTAACGTGGTTTGGACTAAAGGATCTCTGATGTCCCTTCCAAATATGAAATTATGTCATTGTCATCATCATCATTGTCATCAAATATTTTTTAATTAAGGTAGAAAATGTCAGCAAGAGCCTATTTCTGACAGTGACCTTAAGAGATATCTTATGGAAGGGAATGATTTTCCCCTATTATGTTAACAACTAACTTAAAGATATATCCTAAACATCTTCACTTCCCTTTATGCTCATCATAAAGGATGATGGATCCCTTGGATCCTTTGATTTATTTATCTATTTTGTGAATGGCTTCTTTTTTCATTGTGTTCCCCCTATTGGATTAATCAATCCATAAATTTACTTCTTATTGTGTAAAGAATAATTTCCATTTATTTGTCCAAAACTTGACTTATAAGCTTCAAAGCAGTGCAATTTAATTCAACAAATATTTGTTGAGATCCTGATATGAACAAGTTTTATCATATACTAAATCTCTGGGACCAGAATGCCCTAGAAACAGGCATTCAGACTTATTCATCAAGTTTGTGTCAACTTGTATGATTTCATATTTATCAATAATATCTGAAATAATATCATCTCAATCTCATCTGTCTTTTTTGTAAGCATTTATTTATCCCCTCCTAAATTTCACCCGTACCCCATTGACCAGTAACAAAAATACCTACAATAATAACAACTACAACAAAAAAAGGAATAGAAAACAACAAAAAAAGGAATAGTCAAGGAAAGCAAATTCCTATATTGGCCATATCTGAAAATTAATGTCTTATCCTGCATTTCAAAACTCCCATCAGTCTGGAGGGGAATAGTGTGCTTCATCTTCAATGGTATGGAATCAGATTGCATTCATCAAAGTTCTAAAGCTTTTTAAGGTTATTTTCCCTTAAATGTTGTTGTCATATGAATTTTTCTCCTACTTCTCACTTTCCTCTGAATCCAGTCATATAAGTATTCCCAGTATGCTCTGAAACTGTCTGTTTTGTCTTTTCTTATAGGACAATCATATTCCATTGCATCCCCAATAGGTGGGCATGCCCTTGGTTTCAAGATTTGAGTTAATTAGAAAAAAAAATTATATAAACATTTTTGTATATTTGAGTCCTTTCTCCTATTTCTTTGATTTTTTTGTTTTTGGTATAGGCCTTGTAATGTCATTGCTGGGCAAAAATGTATGGACAGTTTAGTGATTTGGGAGGCATAGCTCCAAAGTATTTTCTAGACTAACTAGACAAATTTACAGCTCTACCAAGAGTGCATTAAAAAGCCTATTTTCCTGAATTCACTCCAACATTTGTCATTTTTTTTCCAATCTGATAAGTAAGAAGTGGAACCTTCCTTTGATTCCTATTTCTCTAATTATTACTGCTTGGGAGCATTTTTTCACATGGCTATTGTTAATTTGGATTTCTTTCCTTGAAAATGGCCTGTTCTTATCCTTTGACCACTGCTCCACTGGGGAATGTTCTAAGCCTTATAAATTTGAATCGGTTATCAATCTTGGGAATGAAACTTCATCACAGATATTTGCTATAAAGATTTTTTTTATTTGCCCATATCCCTTACAATTTTTAACTACTTTTGGATGGGCAAAAAAAACCTTCGAATTGTTTATATTCATAATTGTGCATTTTATCTTTCATCCTTTCTATCTTTTCCTTGGTCGTGAACTATTCTCCTATCCATAAATATGAAAGGAAATTTCTTTCTTGCTTTTCTGATATGTTTGTGATGTCAACTTTATATCTAAATCATGTACGCCCTTGGAACTCATTTCAGTATTCAGTGTAAGATGTTGGTCTACAGCTAATTTCTGTGAGGCTGCTTTTTTCCCAGAAGAGATTTTTTTTCTGTTGTTTTGTTTTGTTTTACTAGTGAGTACTTGATTTCTTAATATAAATAGGATGTCTGGGAGAAGAGAAATTATAATTTTATTTTTTACATGTTGAAATTGAGTTAATTACTTCCTAAAGAAGACCATACAAGATGGTGAGGTAAGACACAGCAGTGCAGCCCAGATATACCATACAATCATTCTAAAAAGACCTAGAAAATTAAGTAAAGTGAATCCTGACTAGGAAAATTCAAGGAAAAATAATCACAGTCATTTTTTTAGCCTAAATGAGCATAGAGAAAAATAGGTCTGTAGACATGAAATAAATTGTAACCAGAAGTCCTCCACATGGAGAAGACCAGCACAAGGAATAAAATAAAACCTTTAACAGTGTACTAGGTCAAGAACACGGTTTGAATTCACAGGTCTAAATTCAGAAACTAGGGAGCAGGAACAGATACTGACTGATAGCTCTTACTCAAACATCAAAATTGAGTCATGGATACAATGTGGAATGAGAAAGTAGACTGAGTTTTGGAGTAGCATACAAGAGTAAGGAGTTGGTATGAACCTGAAGCTATATACTGGACAAAGAGTAAGAATATAAACAAGTAACAGTTATGCATGTCTAATCCCAGGAGCAGAATCTATTTCAGATCTAGCCCTCAATCCAATCTGAAGCCTGAAACAGAATAGTCAGGGTAAGGAGTACAGATAAAAGGAAATCCTCCATTGCTGTCATACAGCTTTCTACAAAGCCTTCTAGCTGCCTAATAGCTATCTGGTCCAGCAGCAGCCTACTAGAGATTCAACCAGGGGCAAGTCCATAGTCATCTTTCTCAGACTCAAACCCATATCAAAAACTTGCAAAACTCAAACTAGGACAGTAATGAGACTTTGCTGTAAATCAAACAGCCTTAGAAATACTGAAAGCTTAAAGGTCAAATAAAGTAGCAACAGAAACAAAGAAAATACCAAAAAGGACAAACATAGACCAGACATTCTTTTCAGAGGTGCACAGAGTACCCAAAGTAAGGTATGCAGTCAAGACAAATACTTGGAAAAAGAGAATGACATCAAATCATCCACAAGTTAAGTCTTTAAAAAAAATATCACCAAGGGACAAGTTCATCTATAATTCCTGGGTGGGAAAAGGGGGATGAAGCAAAAAAAATTGTTGTTGTTTCAAAAGAGTTTAAAATTACTTAACACATGAAATTAGGGTTAAATTAAGGGTTCCATAAGATAATAAGAAAGATTAAAACAAAGTCAAAAGATTGAAAAAATAAAGGAAAATCTAAGGGATCACATAGCCAATACAACTGACCTGAAAAATAAATCATAGAGAGATAATGTAAGAATCATTATATTACATGAAAATCATGACCATGAATTTTCAGAAGATCATGACAGAAAATTGTCCAGATTTCTTAGAACCAGAGAACAAAGTGAAAACAGAAAGATTCCCCTGTTCACATCCTGAAAGAAATCTCAAAACTAAGACTTTCATGAACATCATAGCCTAGGGCAGTTGGGTGGCACAGTGGAGAGAGTACTGGTCCTGGATTCAGGATGACTTGAGTTCAAACCCAGACACAGATACTCAGTAGCTGTGTGACCCTGAGCAAGTCACTTAACCCCAATTGCCAAAAAAAAAAAATCATAGCCCAAATTCAGAACTTCTAGGCCAAATAAATAATCCTTTAAACATCCAAGAAAGACAGAGAGGATCAAGTACCAAGGACCCATAGTTAGCATCATACAACATTTAGCAGCCACTTCTCTAAAGGGGCTGAGTCCTTAAAATATTGTATTAAAAAATAGACTTACAACCGAGAATAATTTGGCCAGGCAAACTAAATATAATTCTTTAGGAGAAACATTCCCCTTTAATGACAGAGAGGACTTCCAAGAATTTCTGGTGAAAAGGCTAGCAATGATTAGAAAATGTGGAATATAATACCAAGAGCAAGGAAAAAATAAATAAATACAAGCAAAAAATCATGAACGACTAAATAAAAATGAAGTATTTACATTCTAATAAGGACGTGATTTATGTTGACTCAGAACCATAATATCATCTGGGATCATTGTGAGAGTCAAATAAGACAGAAAACATCTGGGAGCAATTTTATTGTATTTTGATGATTCCAAAATAAGAAAGAAAATAGAAGGGGAAAAGAATATATTGGTGGCAGGAGAAAAGGCAGAGAGGAAGAGTGGGGGGAAATTATCTCACATAACAATAGAAAGATAGAAAGAAAAAAAAAGACCATTACAATCATGAAGGTGGCAGGCAGTGAGTATGCAGCACTTGAATCTCACTTATGTCTGAATTAGTTCAAAGGAAGAAAGACTACACACAATGAAAAAATACATTTTGGTGAAGAAATCTATTTCCCTCAATAGGGAAATTGGAGAGGAGGGGGAATAAAAGAGGGGTAATGCACAAAACCTAAACCAAAGCAAACTCTGATCATAAAGAGGTTTTAAAGGGAAAGAAAGAAAATGAAAGCTCTTTTTGGGTGATATAAGAGAAGAGGGTAATGGAAGTAAAAACAGATTGCATTAGTTCCAGAACACTGGGGTAGGCTTACTTTTACCTCATTACCCTCTTTTGCTTTGTAAAGAATGGGCAGAAAACAAAAAGAAGAAGAAGTTTAAGAGAATAGGAGGGAGGAAAACATGTAAAAAAATATCAGAATTGTGTATGTGAATGAAATTAAGGCTCCTATAAAGTGGAAGAGGAAACCAGAATTGATGAAAAAGCAGAGTCCAACAACTCATTGCCTACAAGAAACCAACTTGAAACAAAGATTAACACACAGTTAAAATAAAGATTTGGAGGAGTCTATTATGCTTCAACTAAAGTAGAAAAGGCAAAAGTAGAAATCATGAACTCAGATAAGACAATAATGAAAACAGAATTGATTAAAAATAAACAGTGAAATTACCGTATGCAGAAAGGTACAATAGACAATGAGTTAATATCAGTATTAAGCATAATGGTATCTAGATTCTTAAAGGAAAAGTTAGTGAGTTACAGAAAGAGACAACAAAACTACAATTGTGAGTGATGTCAATGTATCCCTTTCAAATCTAGACAAATCTAACCCACTCACCCCCAATAAGAAAGAACTTAATGATTTGAATATAATTTAATTTTAAAATTAGACATGATGCATCTCTAGAGATTATCAAATGGAAATACAAAAGAATATTCATATTCTCAGCTGTGAATGATACCTTTCTAAAATGACTAGATATTAGGGTATAAAAATTTCTAAAAAAATTCAGGGGCCAGTGTGGAAAAACATGCCTATAATTTCTGTCATGCGAATGCCAAAATGATAAATTACTTGGGCTAAAGTTTTCTCAGTGGTCAACAGGGGATCTATGCTAAGCCCAGTATCCATATAGTGAACTCCTCAGAGAAAAGATCCACCAAACTGCCTATCTAGAACAAATGGGCCCAGATTGGAAAAACAGAGCAGATCAAACATTCTATAATGATCAGAATTGGAAAGGGACCTACCCATAACTGCTACGCATCAAGTCCAGGTGAGATAGAGAGATCCAATCTCAAAAAAAGGCAGAAAAGCACAAATGTTAAACATATATATTTACTAACAACAGGGTAATAAAAGTAACATTCAATAAAGAGCCTATGAGGAAATAATTAAAAATTAATTGAATAGGGTAATTAAAATTAAAATATCCAATTAATATTAATGGGTAAAATAAATTCACTCAACAAATCAGTATGAAATAAACAAATTCATTAGAAATTATTTTGTCAAAGTATATGCCAGCCAAGGTGCCATTCAAAATGAAATAACTTGATATTTGCAAAACTACAAAATGCTCATGTTAACAATAAGAAATAGAGATTTTAGGAAACAATCTCAGAAAAACAAACTTAACAAGGCACAAATTAACTTCCAAAGGAAAAAAAATTAAAAGACCAAATAGATTTGCAAGTGAATTTTACCAAACATTGCAAGAAATTAATTCTAGTATTACATAAGCTATATGGTAAAAAGATAGGAAAAGAAGAGGCCCTCATTATTATGTTCTTCATTGCTAAACCAGAAAGAGTCAAAACAGAGAAAGAAAACTATAGACAAATATTCTTGATGAATATTAATGCAAACAATATCTTTAAGTAAAATACTATGAAGGACACTACTACAACATATCACAAAGATTATGAACTGTTATTAGGTTGAATTTATACCAAGAATTCAAGGTTTGTTTAATGTTATAGAAACCATGGAAATAATAGATTTCATTATTGTGTAAAAATAAGAAAAACAAAATCATGTGATTATACAATTAGATGAAGAAAAAACTTCTGACAAGATGTGACATCCATTCTTGTTTTAAAAAAACTCGAATAATCATAGCAATAAATGGTTCTGTCTTTAATACAATTAATATCTATCTAAAAGCAATAGCCAGTATTACATATAATGGGAATAAACCAGAGACCTTTCCAATAACACAGAGCGAGATCAAATATATTCATTATCACCATTTAATATAGTGTTAGAAAACTAAATTACTGCAATAAGAGTTGGTTATGTCATCTAGTGAAAGAATAAAAATCAAACAGGAGAGAGCTCGGGAAAGGGCCTTACAGTTTCCTCATAGTAGAGTATTGATAGTCGGTGAGAAAAGAGAGAAACTGAAAATGAGAGAAGGTGAATGATAAATGGGATAAATTCCTGGAGGAGACAGGAGAGGAACAGGATTAATGATATAAGAGCGGTTGGCTTTGGTAAAGATAGTGTCAGCTCTTCCTCACAGACAGGAACAAAGTTGAAG
Source organism: Notamacropus eugenii (assembly GCF_028372415.1). Lineage (NCBI taxonomy): Eukaryota > Metazoa > Chordata > Mammalia > Diprotodontia > Macropodidae > Notamacropus > Notamacropus eugenii. The sequence continues at coordinate 184,227,104 of NC_092872.1, read as the reverse complement.
ATGTCTAAATGTAGAGGGGAGTTTTGATTTGAAAAGAATGGGCTCAAGTTGCATATTCTCCATTTTCTAAATAAAGTAGTTCAGGACATTTTCTGATAGCAGGGTACTAAGGAAGGAATTGGGAGCAAGGAGAGAGAGAGAAGGTTGAAAATATTGCTGAGGGGAATGAGGTTAAAAGTCATTTGAGGAAGAATAGAAACTATTATATGCAGCAATGAAGGCTAGGTTGAGATTAGATAGCACTGATTTTTGTTGGATTTAGGCAATAAAGTAATGTGAATTTCCTACAACCCCAGATGGCAGCCCAAATAAAAGCAGAAAAGGTAGATAAAGGACATATTTTGGGATAAGTATCTGAATTGGGGTGGAATGATGGGAGCAAGAGATACAAGGATGTAAACTAATAAATTTTTAAATTTGTTAATTATGGTGTCAATTCAGTCAAGCAAGGAAAATTAGATCAGAGCAGGAAGAATGGAATACAAAAATCACATTAGAAATATGTGGTAAAGATGAACAAATAAGTTTAAGTAACGTGAAGGAGTGTAAAAGATGGAAAGATAAGGGATTTTAATATGACAAAAGGAATGTAGAGTAGATGATCAGGGAAGTGGCACTGTTGTGGGTAATGATGAAATCTAAAAAATATCTTTGTCAATGTATCACTGAAGTCACAAAGATGAAGTTCATGAGAATCAAAGAGGTAACAAACTAGAAAACTAGACTCTGGGGTGATAATAACATGAATATTTAAGTTACCAAATATGAGAGTAGAACTGGAGAGGAAATTATGAGACAAGAAACAAACTATTTGAGTACTAAAAGAGATGGACTTAGGGGCTGATAGACCAATATGACAAAGAATGGAATTGGATGCTTTGTTGTTATTACTCAGTTGAAGTGCTGTTCTTAAAGAATGTGTCTGATCATCTTACACCCCTGCTCAATAATCTCCAGTGGCTCTCTATTACCTCTCCAGTCAAATAGAATTTCTTCTATTTACATTTTAAACCCTTCACAACCTACTTCCAGCCTGTTTTTGCAGCCATATAATACATTTCTTTTCCCACTCATTCTATGATCTGGCTAAACTGGCTTTCGTTTCGTTCCTCATGTGGCACACTCTATCTCTTACCCTCAAGCCTTTGTGCCCCCCATGCCTGGAATGTACTCCCTTCTTATTCTGCCTCTTCAAATCTCTACTTTCCTTCAAAGCTCAGATCAAGTACCATCTTCTACCTAAAGCCTTTTCTGATCTCACATCTGCTAATGCCTTATCACCAAATTCCTTTATATTTATTTTGTGCATGCATTTATATATGTAATACACACACACACACACACACACACACACACACATTGTCTTTATCTTGTCCAATAGACAGTGAAGTCTTTCAATGAAGCGACTAGTTCATTTTTGTTTAAGTATTCCTGATGTCTTAAAGGCTGTGTGGCACATGATCTATATATATATATATATATAATATTTATAGATTGATTGATAGTGAAGTAGTTCTTGGTTGAAGCCTTTATCTGCCAGGTTCCTATGATTATATAGGCTTATGTGAACATTCTATCTCCAAATACCCAAATTTTTGTAAGGGTTTGGGGGTGCAGGGAGAATGTGAATCAGTGATTTGGAACTAGAGATCTATCTCTAGCTCAGAAAGTCCTCAAGTTCTAAGATGGTAGAGAACAAAACATACCCTAGGATGCTTCATATGAATGATACTCTAGGTCAGACCTAGTGTCTGAGATTCCACATGATACCATGTTTCTTTTGCAGTTTCTTTAAAGCTTGGGACTATATGTCTTATACAGGACTAGGGGAGTGGGAGCAGGAAGGTATTCTGTAAACCCTTGCTCAGTTGGTTGATTGAATTTTCCCAGGGAACTAATTTCTAGTTTAGTTCATAATCATGTAAATGGCTACACTGCTGAGCTCTGAGTCATGACCTTTACCTCACAAAGCATCCATCTTCAGTAACTCAGTTAATGAGCATTTATTAAAGGCTTACTACATGACAGCCCGTGTGCCAAGTGTTAGGGTTATAAATAAAGGCCTTCAAGGAACTTACCTTTTAAGGGGGAAAACAGCATATAAACAATTTTAAACAAGCAAGATATGTACAAGGTAGGATTTATGTTGAATCTTGAAGCCAGATAAACTAGGAAGTAAAAGTAAGGAGGAAGGGGATGGCATGGAGAGGAGGCAATCAAGGAAAAGAACTAGAATCCAGCAGATAAAGTGTGGGGTGTGAAGTACCTCAAGGTCATTGCAGCTGGATCAGAGAGTATGTGAAAGGGAGTAAAAAGACTAAAGGGATGAGAATGTGCTAGGTTGTGAAGGGCTTTAAAGGCCAAAGAGAAGATTTTATATATGGTCCTGAAATTAATAGGGTAATAGGGAATGAAGGTTATCTTCTTAAACTGAGGATAAAAATTAGAGGCCATTGTATGAATTCTGATAGGAAATTTATTTCTCTGGGTATGACCATCTAGCTCAGCTGCAGCTATTTCATCTTTCCATTCTGCTTTGTTGAAAATTCCATGAAGGGAGGTTGGCAGCTTCCAAGGGATTTTGGTAGGTTTTCTTGGATGACAATTTCCACCAACAATGACCAGGCTGAATATCACAGGCTCAGACAGAAGAGAAACTGTCACCATGCAAATGCGGGTGTTAATGTGTTATGCACATGTACACAGGCACATAATTCCATTAAAGTCCTATTGAAAAAACTAGTCATGGTAAAGAGGTAATCATGGGACATTAAAGGCTATGCCAGCTGGAGCACATGCTCTGGCTGAGTCTTACAAGTTGAAGAGAATCTACATGCAAGCCCAGTGACAGATCATATAGCCATTTTATGAAAACTAGCCTACTTAATCGAGGAGACACTAAGTATTGGTCACCAGGTGATGATTATTTTTGGCCACAGAAACTCGTGGATACTGTCTGCTAAAGTATGGAAGAGTTGTGTTCTGTTTCAGTGGCAAAAGTACCTATGAAATTATAGTTCTTTGAATTATTGAAGTTTTAATATCTATATTTGCATGGAAGGAAGGAAGGATGGAAGGGAGGAAGAGGGGAAAGAGGACTGGAGGAGGAGAGAAGGAAGGAGAGAGAAACATTGTACAATAACGGGGTAACCTCTGGCCACTTTCAGGAGACACATGACTCAGAGCTGAAGGATTTTATGATAACCCAGCAACGTTTTGGTCTCTATGATCATTGAAGGTGACTACATCAAAGAAGATTGGCCACTGATACAAGAAGTTGACCACTTGTAGATTTAAAAGGAAAAACATGAGCCATTCCTTCATTATCTTCCATTTTCGTTATTCCTGACAAGAGTAATGCCTACTTGAGTATAGCCCTTCCACCTTGCCAATTATTTACATCATGCTGATAGACCTAAGTGAAAATATACAAGACTATTTTATTTCTTCCCCCACCCCCAACATATGCACCAGAGTGTAATCAACTGCTTTTCTAGGAAAGCTTAGGGTGGACCCATTTTTCTGAAAATGTTCTGAAATGGCCCCAATAAAAGCCAAATTAGAGCTTCCATGACTTTCCTGGAAAGTCAGCTAACCATACTCCAATGTGGGCGAGGATGTATTGGATAGTACTACATATGTAAATGTGTTATATTAATTAACTTTGTTCAAAGTGATTTAAAACCTAGGCACAACCCTCAGAAAGAGCTCCTTTCCCCCCTTGCCACCCATCCTCAATAACAAAACAAGAAATTCGGTAAAGGTTATACATATAGGGTTATGTAAAACACCTCCATAGCAACAATGTTGTGAAAGACTAACTGTATTTCCTTCTATCCTGTTCTACCCTCCATTTATTCAATTTTCTCCCGTGACCTGTCCCTCTACCAAAGTTTTTGTTCCCAATTACTACTTCCTCCAATCTCCCATCCCTTCTATTATCCCCCCCTCTTTTATCCCCTTCCTCCCTGATTTCCTGTAGAGTAAGATAAATTTCCATATCCAATAGAATGTGTGTATTACTGCCTCCTGAAGCCAAATCTGATGAAAGGAAGGGTCACTTATTCCCTTTCACCTTCCCTTTCTTCTCCTCCATTGTAAATGTTCTCTCTTGCCTCTTTTATGTAAGATAATTTACTCCATTCTACCTCTCTTTTACTCTTTCTCCTAGTACATTCTTTTCAACTCTTAATTTTCTTTTTTAGAATCATTCCTGCATATTCTGCTCACTCTGTGCCCTGTCTCTCTCTCTCTATGTATGTATATATATATATATATATATATATATATATATATATATATATATATATATGTGTGTGTGTGTGTGTGTGTGTGTGTGTGTGTATACATACATATATATACATACATACATATAGGTGTATATATTCCCTCCAGTGATGCTAATACTGAGAAAGGTCTCATGAGCAACAAATATCATCTTTCCATGTAGGAATGTAAACACTTCAACTTTAATAAGTTCCTTACAGTTTCTTTTTCTTGTTTGCCTTTTCATGCTTCTCTTGATTTTTGTATTTGAAAGTGAATTTTCTATTCAGCTCTGGTCTTTTCATCAAGAATGCTTGGAAGTCCTCCATTTCATTAAAGTCCCATTTTTCCCCTGAAGTATTATACTCAGTTTTGCTGTATAGGTGATTCTTGGTTTAAATCCTACCTTCTTTGACCTCTGGAATCTCATATTCTAAGTCATCTGATCCCTTAATGTAGAAACTACTAAGTCCTGTGTTATCCTGATTGTGTTTTCACAATACTTGAATTGTTTCTTTCTGGCTGCTTGTAATGACCTGGGAACTCTGGAATCTGGCTACAATATTCCTAGGAGTTTTCCTTTTGGGATCTCTTTCAGGAGGTGATTGATGGATTCTTTCCATTTCTATTTTACCCTCTAGTTCTACAATATCAAGGCAGTTTTCTTTGATAATTTCTTGAAAGATGATGTCTAGGCTCTTTTTTTTTTATCGTGGCTTTCAGGTAGTCCAATAATTTTTAAATTATCTCTCCTGGATTCATTTTCTAGGTCAGTTGTTTTTCTAATGAGATACTTCACATTGTCTTCTGTTTTTTCATTCTGTTGGTTTTCTTTTATAATTTCTTGATTTCTCATAAAGTCATTAGCTTCTTTCTAATTTTTTAAGAATTATTTTCTTCAGTGAGCTTTTGGACCTCATTTTCCATTTGACTCATTCTGCTTTTTAAGACATTCTTCTCCTCACTAGCTTTTTGGAATTGTCTTGCCATCTGGATTAGCTAATTTTAAAGGTGTCATTTTCTTCACCTTGTTTGGGGTGGGGGTTCCTTTAGCAAGATGTTGGTTTGCTTTTCATGATTTTCTTGCATCACTCTCTTTTCTCTTCCCAATTTTCCCTCTATTTCTCTTACTTGATATTCAAAATTCTTTTTTGAGCTCTTCCATGGCCTGATACCAATTCATATTTTTCTTAGAGGCTTTGAGTGAAGGAACTTTGGCTTTGTTGTCTTCTTCTGGCTGTTTTGATCTCCATCATCACCAATGACATAAGAAGTACTTCTTCACCAAGAAAGCAAAAATCAGTAATCTTTTTCTTTTTCCCTGTTTGCTCATTTTCCTAGCCCATTGCTTGACTTTTGAGCTTTGTTAAATAGAGGTCTCTAGAAACACCCTTTGCTTCAATCCTGGGGTTGGGGCAGGAGCCAGAACTCAGGCTGGGACTGGGGCTGTGGCTGGTGCCTGAGTAGGCTCCCTTCTCAGCCAAATGAGAGACACTTCCCACTGACCTTTGAAGTTGTCTTTAGTGTATGTGGGTTGAGAAGTCTGAAATCCACAGCACCCACCAGTGATTCAGTCACCTAAAGCCTGCTCCCACTCAGTGTGCACTGCAGTGGCCCATGCCAAAGTGTGCTGTACTCCCAGACTGGTGCAATCAACTTTCCATCGACCTTCCCAATCATCTTGTTCTGGAAATTTGCTTTGGTCTGTCATTTTGTGGTTTCTGCTGTTCTAGAATTTGTTTAGTCATTTTTTACAGTTTTTTTTTGAACGACTTGGGGGAAGAGTTATACCAGGTCCCTACTTTTACTCAGCCATCTACTGCATAATGCTTTCCAAAGTGTCTCACCTATAGAATTTGAGTGATACCATTCCTATTTCCATCTTTGTGCAGAATTCTCCTTCCTAGATCCTTCCTCATATACCTTCATACAAGTATAAGACATATACATTTTCAAAAGAAATGGTTGTGATGAGGGTAGAAAACACTAAACTGTGAAAGCATGGACATGAACTGGGCTCCCTCAGGCTAATTCTGGGGATACATATTCAGTCCTGAAGATTTGTGGTAATTCAGCAACTACTTGATCTGCCATATGATTGCAAGAGGAAGAGAGGGATGCATCAAAAAGGATTAGCAATTGAGACAGGATGTCTCAATTCAGTCAGTAGACTTTAAAAATAAGTATAACTTTTACTTTTCTTCTTTTCTTGGATGTGTGACTGGAATTCTTCCCCCCCCCCCGCAATCTCTCTCTGTCTCTCTGCCTCTCTCTCTCTGTCTCTCTGCCTCTCTCTCTCTGTCTCTCTGTCTCTCTCTGTCTCTCTCTGTCTCTCTCTGTCTCTCTCTCTCTCTCTCTCTCTCTCTCTCTCTCTCTCTCTCACACACACACACACACACACACACACACACACACACACACACACAAAACATGATTATGTCCAGACACACACCTTGTAAATGTAAGACCCTCCTCCCCCAACCCAAGTGCTAATAGTTTTCCTCCACCCTATAATTCTTATCCATAGGAAATCCTTTCCTGTCTTCTTCCCAGAAAGATCAATATAGTTGCTCCATAAGATCCTCGATTGCATACCAAAACAGCAGTCTGTACTCTATCTAGTCCTGGATACCTGTATAGGTTAGGTGACTCTCAGATGCATGGGCTCTGAACTTAAATACAAGTCCTTGAAACTTTCTCACTAGTCTGGGGGCAATGCTCATTAGTCTTCTAATATCTTAGTCTATCATTCCAGGAGACAAACCTTTCTATCAAACCAGTCAGATCATCAGGGCTATGTGATCTTAAAGTATATTGTTCAGCCCCTCAGTAAAGATATCTATCAAGACTACCATGTTCCAGGCTCAAAATGTTCTCAATTAACAAAATGTATTCATGTTCTGTTGTAGAGATCTGGAATCCTGCCAAATGCTTAACACAAAAAATTCAGCATGCAGCATCTTTCAGAATAAAGCTATTTTTCATTTTGTCTTTGTATTCCCAATGCCTAGCACCATGCTTTACAAATTAGATAATATATGCAAAGCATTCCATAAGCCCCAAAGCACTATATAAATGTTAGCCATTATTGGCTATTATTAGTACTATGTATTTAATGAATGCTTACTGAATTGAATTGAACACCGCCCTAAACTCACTTTCATAGCATTGCTATCCCTTAACAATAGACTATATTTCTCCATTATTGCCTAGTGGAGAATAGCCCCTTTGACCTTGCAAATCACTTACATTGTACCTCTATTGAAAAGATACAAATGTCTACAGATCCAAGATGGCAGAGGATAGGCAGCAACCCGGCTGAACTCTCCCAACATTCCCTTCTGAACAACTTTAAAATAACTCCTCAGAACAATTTTGAAGCAGCAGAGCCAACAAAAGGTCAGAATGAAATATGTTTTCTAGGATGAGAAAACTTAGGAAGTATCCAAGAGGTCTATAACATGAGGGTGCAGGTCCAGACCAGAATATGGTGGTAGTCACAGCAGTGGTGGGTTTTGGAAATGGTTGCAAGGAGCTCTCATCCCAGAGACAGTAATAAGGGTCATACAACTGGTAGCAAAGAGATTACAGAGGACCCTTTGCTGACACTGGGAGCAGGTGGAACTGATTTGGCAACAGTTGCTCATAAGAAATTCTGGGTCATAGTTCCACAATAGAGAGGAGCAATGGTAGTCAGTCACAAGGGAGCAGGGAACCTGTTCACAGTTTCAGGGCCAAGAGAACTAGTGATAATGCTTGTGGCTATAGAGGGAAAGGAACAAAACCAGAGAAAAAACTAAGAGAGCAGTGATCACACATCTCAAAGGATTACTCTAACTGAAAACATGCATACTTTCAGAAATATCTCAGAAAAACAGAAGCACATAAAAAAAGGCTGAAGCTTGAGACTTCTTACCCTCTGGTGAGCAGAGCCCAACTTTAAAATAAAGTTCAAGGTCAATAAATAGGCTAGTAAAATGAGCAAACAGCAAAAAAGAACCTGCCCATAAAAAGTTACTACAGGAAGGCTGAGCCAAGATGGCTGAGTAGAAAGATGCACATGTACTAGCTCTTACCCCACAGCCCATAAAATACCTGTAAAGAAAAACTCTCAACAAATTCTAGAGCAGAAGAAACCACAGAACAATGAAGTGGAGGAGATTTCTAGCCCAAAGTGACCTGAAAGACCAACAGGGAAGGTCTGTCCCCCCAGACATGGAAGAAAGCCAAAACCAGCGCTGACCACAAGGCACTGGGAGGGGCAGAACCAAGCAGGCTTCAGGGACAGAATCTCCAGTGGCAGCGCAGATCCCTCAACCCACAGGAGCTAAAGGTCAGTGAGAGGGTTTTTTTGACTGGCCGAGAAGGGAGCAGGGTGTCCCCATAATGCAGGTGGCAGCAGTGGAGTCAGCAGCAGACAGGAACTCTCAAGGCAGGCAGTAGCCCCCATCCATAGTTGAAGGTCTCATCTTAAAGCCCTTGAGGGAACTGAGCCCTGTGTGGTGGCCCTGCCCCCACTTGAGCAGCTGATCTTAATCTCACACTGAATAGCAGCCCTACCTCCTCCTAAAGCCCCTGAGGGACTGGAGCAGCTCATCTGAATCTGAGCCCCCAGTGCTGGCTTGTTGGAACTGGAGGCAAGGTGGTTGTGGAGAGGAAACTCAGAAGTCAAGTAACCGGCTGGCAAAATGCCCAATAAAGGGAAAAAAATAAGACCACAGAAGGTTACTTTCTTGGGGAACAGGAGTCTCCCTCCATCCTTTCAGAAGAGGAAGAACAAGGCATACTGTCAGAGGACAGCAAGGCCCCTGCATCCAGGGCATCCAAAGGGAATTTAAACTGGGCTCAGACAATAGAAGAGCTTGAAAAACAAGTTAGCAGCTTTCTAAAGGAGAACCAAAAAATGTTGAGGGAAATAACAGCTTTAAAAGAGGATAACTCAGTTGGAAAAAGAGGTCCAAAAAGCCAATGAGGAGAAGAAAGCTTTAAAAAGCAGAATTAACCAAATGGAGGAGAAGGTACAAAAGCTCACTGAACAAAATAATTCGTTGAAAGAGAGGATTGAGTTCAGAGAAATGAATGACTATGAGATAAACCAAGCAGTTAGAAAACAAAACCAAAAGTCTGAAAAAATAGAAGACAATGTGAAACATTTCACTGGAAAAACAACAGACCTGGAAAATAGATCCAGGAGAAACAACATAAAAATTGTGGGACTACCTGAAAACCATGATCAAGAAAAGAGCCTTAGACGTTATTTTCCATGAAATTATCAAGGAAAACTACCCTAATATTCTAGAACTAGAGTGTAAAATAAATATTGAAAGAATCCAATGATCACCTCCTAACACTCCAAAAGAGAAACTCCTAGGAATATTGTGGCCAAATTTCAGAGTTCCCAGGTCAAGGAGAAAATATTGCAATTAGCTAAAAAGAAACAATTTGAGTATTGTGGAAATACAATCTGGGTAACCCAGGATCTGGCAGCTTCAACATTAAGGGATCAAAGGGCTTGGAATGGAATATTCCAAAGGGCAAAGGAACTGGGACTGAAACCAAGAATCACCTACCCAGCAAATCTGAATATAATACTTCAAGGGAATAAATAGCCATTCAATGATATAGAGGACTTTCAATCATTCATATTGAGGAAAAGACCAGATCTGTATAGAAAATTTGACTTTACAATACAAGAATCAAGAGAAGCATGAAAAGGTAAACAGAAAAGAAAAATCACAAAAGGCTTTCTAAAGCTGAACTGTTTACATTACTACATGGAAAGATATAACTCTTGAATTTTTCTCAGTATTTGGGTAGATGGAGAGATTGTACATACTTACATACACACACACATACATAAACAGATAGTACAGCATGTGTTGAATCAGAAGAGAAGCTATCTGCATGCAAAAAAAATAAATAAATAAATAAAATAAGATAAAAATTAAGGGGTGAGGGAGGAAAATACCAGGAGGAGAAAGGGAGAAATGGAATGGGGCAAGCTATAACTCATAAAAGAGATAAAAAAAATCTTGTTCAATGGAGGAGAAAAGGGAGAAGGGGAGAGAGAAAAAGTGAAGCTACTCTCTCCACATATGGCTGAAGGATGGAATAACATACTCACTAAATTTGATATGAAAATCTATCTTACACTATAGAAAAGTAGGGGAGGAGGTGACAAGTGGGGTGAGGGGAATGATAGAAGGGTAGGCAAATGGGAGAAGGGAGTCACTAGAAATAAACACTTTTGAGAAGGGAGAAGGTCAATTGAGGGGGGGAAATAAGAGGGGATAGAGTAGGACAGAGGGCAATAAAGTTAGTATTACACAACATGATTATTATGGAAGTCTTTTGCAAAACGACACATATTAAGTCTGTATTGAATTGCTTGCCTTCTCAGTGGGGTGGGGGAGGGAGCAAGGAGGGGGAGAAGTTGGAATTCAAAGTATTAGAAATGAATGTTGAGAATTTTTATTGCATATAACTGGGAAATAAGAAATACAAGGAATGGGGTATAGAAATTTATTTTGCCCTACAAGAAAAAAGAGAAGATGGGGATAAGGGAAGAGTGAGATGTGATAGAAAGGAGGGTACATTGAGGGAAGGAGTAATCAGAATGCAAGGTTTTAGGAAGCAGGGGGAGGAGAGGGATGGGGAGAAAAATTGGACATGTTGCAAAGTGAGGCAAAAGCAATTAGTATCAAAACAATAGACTGAATTAATTACTGAGACTAAATCAATGACATCATTAGTTTGGGGAAAAGAATTTTAGTCTAAATTTCCTAGAGGAAGGTAACCTCAGGTAAAATTTGGCAGTGATGGAAAAGTTAAGGTTTTAATGATAAATTTGATTTTATGATTGGTATTTAATCAGGAACTAGAACACGTATAGAAAGGCAAGTAAACCACTTAAGACTTGCCTCAAAAGATGTTCCTTAGCCAGTGTAAAATTATAATCATATCTGAAACCTGGTTATTGGAACTTGCTATTTTTAGAAGCTATGGGACTATTAAGTGACTGTTCTTCTGTGTCTAACTCCAGATATGGACAGAAAGAAAGATGGTCTGAGCCTCCAATCTATGATGCCACTAAGCCTGTGAGATGCTAGTATGAACTGCAAAAGGTGATCTCATGGGAAGGGTGGGAGAGCAGCTGTTCAGCCTGGGCTGAGGAAGGATTCTCCTGACTCAATTTCCCCACTGACACCTGGCAGACTTTAAGCCTGACTAAATGCAAATTGATGATCTACTCCTGCCTGGAATTGACATGAATTTGGGGAGATATTGTTTCCCTGAAATGTCCCTACTCTTGGTGGCAATTTTCTATAGTCAAAAGGTTTGTAAGCTTAATACCAGATCTGTTAAATTATAGATTATTGGTAGAGGAACATCCGAGGTCAAGTCTAAAATTAAACTATTAGGCTCAGGACTTTAGACCAAAAACAATACATTAGGGTCCCTTAATTCTTAGTAATAGTGTGGAGACAATTAGGTCAAGAGCTTGTGAAGTTAGCAAACATAAATATTATTTGTGTCTCAGTTGGTTAATGTTTAAAAAAAAATTCTTTTGTGTTCCATACTGTAAATGCTTTAAAAAGATGTATCACCTGACCAAAAGTTTGAATTGTTTTATCTGTTATAAACTGTGTTAAAAATGAAAAATAAAATTAAAAGAAAAAAGTTACTACAGTAGCATGGAAGACCAAGACATAAACTCAGAAGACAATATTGTGGAAATGGCTAAAAGTAAATCCTCAAAGAAAACTGCTAATCAGACAAAAACCCAAAAAGAATTTCTGGAAGAGTTAAAGAAATAAATAAGAGTAGTAGAAGAAAAATTTGGAAAAGAAATGAGAGTGATACAAGAAAATTATGAAAAGAGAATTAAAAGCTTGGTAAAGGAGGCACAAAAAATACTGAAGAAAATAATACCTTTAAAATAGAATTGATCTAATGATAAAAGAAGCTTAAAAATTCACTAAAGAAAAGAACTCCTTAAAAAGCTAAATAGTCTAAATAGAAAAGGAGATACAAAAATTCACTGAAGGAAAGAAATCCTTAAAAAACATAATTGGCCTAATTGAAAAGGGGATACAAAAGCTCAGTGAAGAAAATGATTTCTTAAAATTAGAATTGGGTAAGTGGAAGGTAATGATACTATAAGACATCAGGAAACAATAAAACAAAGTCAAAAGAGTGGAAAAAATAGAAGAAAATGTGAAATATCTCATCAGAAAATTGACTTACCTGGAAAATGGATTGAGAAGAGACTATTTAACAATGATGACATTACCTGAAAGATACAATCAAAGGAATAGCATAGACATCGGGTTTCAAGAAATTATGTGGGAAAACTACCCCAATACCTTAGATGGAAAAGGTAAAAAAGAAATTGAAAGAATCCATTGATCACCTCCAGAAAGAGATCCTAAAATGAAAACCCAGTAATATTGTAGTCAAATTCAACAGCTCCCAAGTCAAGCAGAAAATATCACAAATATCACAAAATATAACCAAAATAACTCTACCTTGCAAAACTGAAAAACTGGAAATTTAATGAAGTAGAGAACATTCAAACATTACTGATGAAAAGACGAGAACTGAATAGAAAATTTGCCATTCAAACAGAAGACTCAAGAGAAGCATAAAAAGATAATCATGAAAGAGTAATCATAAGGGATTCAATAAACTGTTTGCATTCTTATTTGTGAAGATGATATACATAACTCCCAAGAACTTTATTAAGGCAGTTAGAAGGAGTCTATATAAACAGAGAGCATGCGTGTGAGTTGATTATGTAGTGGAGATCTATTTTTATAAAGGGGAGGCTCACAAGGAAGAGATGGTATAGTGGAAGGGAAAATGAAAGGGAAATGCTTAGACCTTATTCTCTGAATTGTTTCAAAGAAGGAAAACATATACACTCAGTTGGGTATAGAAACCTATCTTATCTAATAGGGAAATAGGAAGCGAATGGGATGAGACATGAGTAAGAGGGATGACAAAAAGGAGGACAGATGAACGGAGGCAGTGGTCAGAAAAAAAATAGACTTTTGAGGAGGGCAAGAGGAGAGGGGCAAAGAGAAGGAGGGGGGGAAGGGTAGAGAGAGAATAAATCAAAGATAATAGGATGGATGGAAATATACAGTGATAATAACTGAGTGTGAATGGGATGAACTCACCCATAAAACAGAAGTAGATACCAGAATGGATCAAAAATCAGAATCCAACAATACACTGTGTACAAGAGACATACATGAAACAAAAAGACACATACCAAGTTAAAGTAAAGGACTGGAGGAGAATTTTAACATGCTTCAGCTGAAATAAAAAAATAAAACATCATTAGTAGCAATCATGATAACAGACAAAAAAAAATTTTAAATGTTGTTTAGTCATGTCCAAATCTTTATGACCACACTGGGGTTTTCTTGGTAAAGATATTGTAGTGGTTTACCATTTCCTTTCCCAGCTCATATTACAAATAAGGAAACTGAGGCAAACAAGGTTAAATGACTTGCCCAGGGTCACACAATTAGTAAGTGTCTGAAGCCATGTTTGAACTCATGAACATGAGTCTTTCTGACTTCAATCACAGCACTCCATCAAAACAAAAATAAATAGAAAAACTAAGTTATACTAAAAGCTACCATAAAAATTCAAGTAAATTAGTTTTTTTTTTAATTTCTCTAATAAAGGCTTCATTTCTCAAATATATAGAAGACTGAGTCAAATTAATAAAAAAAATTCTATTCTCAAATTGATAGTCAAAGCATAGAAACACACAGTTTTCAAAAGAAATCAGATGTCTATAGTCATATGAAAAAATGCTCTAAATCACCATTGATTACATATTCAAACTGTAACAACTCTGAGATACTACTTCACATCTATCAGATGTGGCAAATGCTGGAGGGCATGAGGGAAAATAGGTACACAAATAAATTATTGGTGGAGTTTTTCCAATCATTCTAGAGAATAATTTGGAAATATAACCAAAGGGTTATAAAACTGTGCATACCCTTTGGATCAACAATACTACTACAAGGTCTAGATTCCAAAGAGATCAGAGAAAAAGGAGAGGGACCTATATGTACAAAAATATTTATAACAGCTCTTTTTATGGCGGCAAAGAATTGGAAATTAAAGGGATGCGGGGGCGGAGCCAAGATGGCGAAGTAGAAAGACACACATACACATAGCTCTGAACCCACAAACCACAGAACGGCAGAGGGGACTAACCCAGGGCGAATTCTGCACCCAGAGACCACGGAATATTGGAGCGAGGGAGATTTCTGTTCTGGAGAGACCTGCAAACCTCTCGCGGGGGTCCTTCGCGCGGGGGACTGGGCGCTGGGGCGGGGAGAAGAGAGCAGCCCTACCATGGCAGCGACACCGTGAGAAAAAAATCCAAGAGGGCTACGGGACGGAATCTCCAGCGGCCTCGCGGGTCCCCCCACCCACAGAGTGACCTGCAAACCTCTTCCAAAAGGTCCGTCGCACTGCAGACACGGTGCCCAGCCCGGACCTGCGGCGGCGACAGCGGCCGCGGCTCCGAGAGACACAGTTCTGAGAGGGATCCGGAGGCGGGATCTTCAGCAGCTGCACGGGCCCCCCACCAACAGGTGACTGACAGGGGTAGGTGAGAGAGTCTCTTTGGTGGGTTGAGAGGGGAGCGAGGTGCCCCCATAGCTCTGGCCCCCCTGGGAGGTGGGGGCTGAGAGGCGGCTGCGGACGGGGGCTCCCCAAACGGACGGGAGCCTGGATCCATTGTGGAAGGTCTGTGCATAAACCTCCTGAGGGAATTGAGCCAGAGAGGCGGCCCTGCCCCTGACCTCAGCACCTGAACTTAATTCTCACACTGAATAGCAGCCCTGCCCCCGCCAAAAATCCTAAGGCGGGAAGCAGCATTTGAATCTCAGTCCCCAAACGCTGGCTGGGAGGACCAGGAGGCGAGGTGGGTGTGAGGAGAACATTCAGAGGTCAGGCCACTAGGTGGAGACAATGCCAAGAAAAGGGAAAAGAAAACTATTGAAGGGTATTTTATCGGAGAAAAAAAACTTCCTCCCTTCCTTTCTGATGGGGAGGAACAATGCTTGCCATCAGGCAAAGACGCAGAAATCAAGGATTCTGTGTCCCAGCCCACCCAATGGGCTTGGGCCATGGAAGAGCTCAAGAGGAATTTTGAAAATCAAGTTAGAGAGATGGAGGAAAGACTGGGAAGAGAAATGAGAGGGATAAGGGAGAAGCATGAAAAACAGATCAGCTCCCTGCTAAAGGAGAACCAAAAAAATCTTGAAGAAATTGGCACCTTGAGAACTAGCCTAACTCAGCTGGCAAGGGAGGTACAAGGGGCCAATGAGGAGAAGAATGCTTTCAGAAGCAGAATTAATCAAATGGAAAAGGAGATTCAAAAGCTTACTGAAGAAAATAGATCTCTCAAATCTGGAATGGTACAGATGGAAGCTTTGGACTTTTCGAGAAAGACAGATATCTCAGAACATACCGCGCAGATTCGAAAAATGGAAGATAATGTGAAATATCTTATTGGAAAAACAACTGACCTGGAAAATAGAATCAGGAGAGACAATGTAAAAATTCTGGGACTACCTGAAAACCATGATCGAAAGAAGAGCCTAGACATCATCCTCCACAAAATTATCAAGGAAAACTGCCCTGAGATTCTAGAACCAGAAGGCAAAATAAATATTCAAGAAATCCGCAGAACACCGCATGAAAGAGATCCAAAAAGAGAAACTCCTAGGAGCATTGTGGCCAAATTCCAGAATTCCCAGGTGAAAGAGAAAATATTTCAAGCAGCTAGAAAGAAACAATTCAAGTATTGTGGAAATACAATCAGGATAGTACAGGATCTGGCACCTTCTACATTGAGGGATAGAAGGGAATGGAATAGGATATTCCAGAAGTCAAAGGAACTAGGACTGAAGCCAAGAATCACCTACCCAGCAAAACTGAGTATAATACTTCAGGAGAAAAAATGGTCTTTCAATGAAATAGAAGACTTTCAAATTTTCCTGATGAAAAGACCAGAGCTGGAAAGAAAATTTGACTTTCTAACACAAGAATGAAGAGAACCATAAAAAGGCGAACAGCAAAGAGAAATCATAAGGGACTTACTAAAGTTGAACTGTTTACATTCCTACATGGAAAGACAATATTTATAACTCTTGAAACATTTCAGTATCTGAGCACTGGGTGGGAGTACACACACACACACACATGCACACACGCACACGTACATAGAGACAGAGTGCACAGAGTGAATTGAAGAGGATGGGATCATATACTAAAAAAAAAAAATGAAATCAAGCAGTGAGAGAGAAATATTGGGAGGAGAAAGG
Source organism: Notamacropus eugenii (assembly GCF_028372415.1). Taxonomy (NCBI): domain Eukaryota; kingdom Metazoa; phylum Chordata; class Mammalia; order Diprotodontia; family Macropodidae; genus Notamacropus; species Notamacropus eugenii. The sequence goes on along the minus strand of NC_092872.1, from coordinate 184,210,476 downwards.
GAGAAGTTATATGGGGCAAATTATCTCTCATAAAAGAGGCAAGCAAAAGACTTATTAGTGGTGGGATAAAGAGGGGAGGCAAGAGAAAAACATGAGATCTACTCTCATCACATTCCACTAAAGGAAAGAATATAATGCACACTCATTCTGATAGGAAAACCTATCTCATAATACAGGAGAGTGGGGGACAGGGGCACAAGCAGGATGGGGGGGAGGATAGAGGGGAGGGCATGGGGAGGAGAATGCAATACGAGGTCGACACTCATGGGGAGGGAAAGGACCATAAGAAAATAGAAGTAATGGGGGACAGGACAGGATGGAGGGAAATATAGTTAGTCTTATACAACACAACTAGTATGGAAATCATTTGCAAAACTAAACAGACATGGCCTATATTGAACTGCCTGTCTTCCAAGGGGAAGGGGTAGAGAGGGAGGGAGCTAAAGAAGTTGGAACTCAAAGTGTTAGGACCAAATGTAATGTTCTTACCACTGGGTAACAAGAAACACAGGTTAAGGGGTCAAGAAAGCTATCCGGCCCTACAGGACAAAAGAGAAGATGGAGACAAGGGCAGGGAGGGAGGATAGAGGAGAGAGCAGATAGGTCACAGGGGCAATTAGAAAACTTGGGTCTGGGGGGAAGAGGGGGAAAAAAGGGGAGAAAATTTGTAACCCAAAATTGTGTGAAAAGAAATGTTAAAAGTTTAATAAAAAAAAAAAAGAAATTAAAGGGATGCTCATCAGTTGGGGATTGACTGAACATGTGATTGTGATGGAATACTGTTATGCTATAAGAAATGATGAGAACGACTGATTTCAGAAAGGAAAAAAGACATGGCAAGACATATATGAATTAATGTAAAGTGAAGTGAGAATAACTACATCACTATGTGCAGTAACAGCAATGCAGTAATGTTCAAGAGGGAAAGACTTGGCTACACTGATCAATACAATAATTCAAAACAATTCCAAAGGACTCATGAAGAAAAAATTCTATCCACCTCCAGAGAGAAAACTTATGAATTCTGAGGGCAAGTAGGTGTATAATATTCTCACCCTATTTTTTTTACTTTCTTTTGTAATATGGCTAATATGGAAATAAGTTTTACATGATTTCACATGTGTAATTGATATATTGCTCACCTTCTCAGTGGGTGGGGTAGAAGTGAAAGGGAGGAAGAGGATTTGGAACTCCTTTTAAAAGGAAAAAGAATATTTAAGATAAATTACTAATAGCTTTTTCTTAATGTGCAAATGTGTTTCAAAGGCAAACTTCAACGAAAATACGCCTGAAACACTAAAGGAACTACCCTCAGAAAGGCTAAATTGAGTATTTTTCTACTTCATCTTCCCCTCCAATAAACAATACTATTAAATAAGAGGTTGGACTTGCAAAGCAGGTAATGTTGGGGAAGAAGTCAACCACAACTACACAGGTTATTCAAATCTTGTTGCTCTAAAGACTTAAGTCTAAACCTACCAAACACTGGGGATTCTGTAGGCTAAACACTGCCTTACACCTCTACAACACATCCTAAGTAGCAAGAATAACTACCTCTATGGTATTGTTGGCATAACTATTCCAACATCCCATTATTTAGGCTACCTTGTCTCCACACCCTCAGCCTGTCTTCAATAATAATCTCACTCCAAAACAGAAGTTTACAGGCCCATGACTCAGGTGTTCTATATTGTACAAAACCCAATCTTGCAGACTTTCGTTATAGTCTATGATATACTGGCATATGCTGCATGGAGAGGTTCATGAGTTGTTCAAAAGGACCAGTACCTCTGTTGTGAGGGCTTGCTGAGCCCTTTTCAGGGCTGCTCATCCATCTTTATCATTCACCTGGTACCCAACTCTCACCTGTGGCTCCAAGAAGCTATAGTATACACAACAACCACACCTATGTGAAACCACCTCAGATAGATGGGCTAAACCAGGCTGAGCGTAACTGATAGTCCTCAAACCCATTAGTCAATTAGAGGAATTTCTTCCCCCAAGCATATGAAGACTTCTTCTGGCAAAATGGACAGGTGAGAACAATTTGTTACAACAATCATAAAGACAGCTGTAGTGGGTGCTGTGAAGAGCTTAGAACTTGGTCAGATATCAAAGATGCCAAGGTCATCCACTACATCAGTCAGTCATCTTGACTTTTGTCTAGCCATTGGACTTTGATGACTCTAGAAGACACAGTGAAGCAGATGACTGGGCAAATTTGCTTTACTTAAATCCAATTCATGAGCTAGTCAAAACATCACACTGTGATGTCATTGGTCCCTTCAAAAAAGAAGGACAAAGAACAAAATACTACATAGAACAGCGGGTAAGAGAATGAACTCGTAATTCTATCACACAAAGCCTACATTTTAACTTCTCACCACTGGTTTAATTCCACTAGCCCCAAACCTTTATCTGGTACTCCTAAGTACCTGATGTATTATGGATACCTCTTGTAGCCTCTTCCACTGATGAGAGGTTGGGGAGGAAAGGCATCATGGAGAGGAAATCTTTTCCATTTCCCTTCCTCCTAAGATTACTTATCTCCTGATATCAACCTCTTCTCTGTCAGTAAATAAACTAACTGTGAATTATTGATTTATGATGGATACTGCACAGGGCTGGCATAATAATTAAAGGAAGTATTCTTCATGCCTCAATTTCCTCTTATATAAAATAGAGTGAAGGGTGAGGTTGCATTTTCTAATCATTAAGTTCTCTGACAGATTCACCATTCTATGATCTTTCACATTTGATGATCTCTGTGGTACAAACTGAGGTCACATCAGGTTAGCATCTCTATTGCAAAATATCAAACATACTATTGGTTTCAATCAACAGAAGCTCATTCTTTTGAGTCTGAAGACTGTTTTTTTCATCTTTGAACCTCTTTTAAAATAAAAATGCCCTTTGAAAGTATTACACTTTAGTTATTAATGGATACTTTAGCAGGGAACAGTGATCCAAGAGCAAGAATACAGTATGTGAGGTGTCCAGGGATGAAACTTGATACCACATGGACAGACTCTGATAAGGAAGCAGAAGGTACTAAATGCACTATTGGCTAACTTCTCTTCCTTGCTGAGAATAGGTCCTGATGAGTCATCTTAGCATCAGACATTTAGACCTGGAAGGGATCTTAGAGATCATCCAGTCCTTTCTCTTCATACGAGATAGTGAGAGATGTGAGCCACAGGTAGTAAGGAGCAATTCTGGGGCGCTCCAACTCCTGTGCTTTTCCATCTATATCAAGCACTTTCATCAAGCTTTGTCAATAATGGACAAGCATACATTGAATAGTAATTTCACAGGAAGTACGATGCAATAGAATATCGATGGATTGAGCTGCTAGACACACAAAACTTAAGTACATCATATTATTTCTTGAAGCCTCATTTTTTTCACATATCAAGTGAAGCTGATAGTTCTTGGATTGTCTGCCTAAGAGTTGTTATGAGAATATGAGTTAAGGCACCAAAGTGGACAGAGTAATGTACTCTGAATTGACAAAATCTATGTCCAAATCATTCCACAAACACATATTAGCTGTGTGACTCTTGAGCCAGTGCCTCATTCAGTTATTTCAATTGTATCTGACTCTTCAAGACTCCATTTGGGGTTTTCTTGGAAAAGGTGCTGGAATGGTTTGACATTTCCTTCTCCAGCATATTTTTAGAAATGAGAAAACTGAGGCAAACAGTTAAGTGATTTGCCCAGGGTCACACAGCTAATAAGGGCCTAAGGTCGGATTTGAATGGAGGGCTTCTTGACTCGTTCTATCCACTGAACTACCTAGCTGACCAAGCAAGTCCCTTGACTTCTTTCACTTCCAGTTTTCACATTTTTTAAAATGGCATAATGGCAATATCTCCCTCAGAAGGTGTTAGTGTTATTTGTCCTAAATTCTAAAAGAGGACCAGGACAGCAGGAAAGAATTTTAGCATTTTCTCTGTATTCGTTCGTCTTAAAGAGTTTCCTGGGGGAAGAGAGGGGAATGGGGATAGGAACACTGACCTAGGGTCACACAGACAGTATTAGTTGGAGATGAAACTTATATCCAGGTCATCATGACTCAGAAGGCTGCTCTCCATCCATTATGTTATATAAGTCCACAGTTACTAATCACCAGCAATGAATTTTTAGGCCATAGCAACTCACAGACCATTTACTAGGGAAATGCTTTATTTGTGTCAGTAGAATTAGCACATGCAACAATGAAATCATCAACCCTCGGAGCCAAGAAGAAGTATTTTATAACATGGAGGAACCGCGATCATTGAAAACATTTAACACTGTCCTAAGCAAAGTAGAGCGACCCAGTGGATAGAGTGCTGGGACTGCAGTCAGGAAGACTTGAGTTCAAATCTGGCCTCAGACACACAGATGTGTAACCCTGGGCAAATCACTTAACTCTGCCTCAGTTTTCTCATCTGTAAAATGAAATGAAGAAGGAAAAGGCAAACACTCCAGCATCTTTGCCAAGAAAACCCCAAATGGGGTCAGTAAAGACTTGGACACAACTGAAACAACTGAACAATAACAAATCAAGTTTGCCCATCTTATTTTCCTCACGAGGCCTGGGGCACTGAGAAGTTGTGACTTCCTTAGGTGTTGGTAATTCGGTCTGTATATCTCTCTGTTTCTGTCTCTTGTTCTTGCTCACACACACAAATAATAGCTATATAGATACACACATATATAATCTCTATATATCTGGATCTATCTACGTCTATACCTATATCTAATCATAAATTAAGCTAAAGAGGACCTTAGCAGTCATCAAATCCAACTCACTCATTTGACAGTTGAGGAAACTGATGCCCATGGAGATTAAGTGCTTTGTTCAAGATCAGACAGCTAGTAAGTGTGAGATATTTATTCAAACACAGGTTTTCTGGTTATCTTGGACACACATCCAATATCCAGATGCTGCGTTTTATTTCCTGCTCATTGACTAGCACCATGGGTTGCCTATACAGTTGCAGGTTATAATCCGGGAAACTATAAGTATTTCAATCATTTGTTTTGTCAGTGTAGATGCTACCTTAGAATGACTATGTATTTCATTGAGGAGGCTCTGTAGTTTGACAGTTTGTACAATAGCAATGAGTGAACAGGAACCATTCAAGATACCTCACATGAAAATAGACTCTCTTCTATTCAGATTCGGCACAGAAATGGGAACAGGAACAGGTTTCTCTGTTTTATGATAGTTAATTGTTTAATAAAGTTATTTTCATGGTTTCCTTTATCATACAATCTTAGATTATTTTTCAATATAATTTACAGGTAACTCACTTGAGAAGAATGGCTGTGCGGAGGAAGTTTATGCCCTAGATAGATGATGCAGTGGCTAGAATGTTAGACTTGAAGCAAGGAAAATCTGAATTCAAATTCTCCTTCAGATACTTACTAGCTGTGTGACCCTGGGCAAGTCACTTAACCTGACTCATTCTCAATTTTCTCATCTGTAACATGAGTATGATAATAGCATCCATCTCCCAGGGTTGTTGTGAGGATCGAGTGATATAACACATGTAAAGTTTAACAAATCATAAAATACTGTATCTAAGGTAGCCTTACCTACATGATCAGTTAATGGTTTGTGCCTTTTGGAGGAAGGAAGGAAGGAAGGAAGGAAGGAAGGAAGGAAGGAAGGAAGGAAGGAAGGAAGGAAGGAAGGAAGGAAGGAAGGAAGGAAGGAAGGAAGGAAGGAAAAAAAATGTATTAAATATCTGCCATTTTCTAGGCACTGTGCTAAACCCTTTACAAATGTTTTCTTATTTGATTCTCACAGTAACCCTGGAAAGTAGATGCTATGAGGAAACTAAGGCAGACACAGGTGAAATGACTTTCCCAAGGTCACACAGCTAGTAACTGTGGCTAATTTTGAACTTAGGTCTTTTTGACTTTAGGCCTAACGAGCTACAGTTGTGCCTGTGCCCTCTAAAGGCCAACATTAAGAAACAAAGTCCCAATTTCCCTGCCCAGCTTTTCTCCTTAATTTTGTTTTTCCATTTGTATCAGTTAATTTTGGTCAATTAAACTCTCTGAGAAAAAAAACATGAAAATGAAAGTTACAATGAATATCTCATGAGTATTTTGTCAGTATCTCATTCATTGGAATTGAGAAGTTGTTTAGAGAGGTGTAGTTAGAGTGACAGTTTGAATCAGCTGGTGGCACAGTGGCTAAAGCGATGGGCCTAGAGGCAGGAAGACCCAAACCTCAGGCACTTACCAGTTGTGTGACCCTGGGCAAGTAACTTCATTTCTGTCTGTCTCGGTTTCCCCAACTGCCAAATGAGGATAATAATACCATTACAGGACTGTTTTGAGGATTAAATGAAATGGTATTTGTGAAGTACTTCACATCTGGTACAAAACAGGCAATATATAAATGTTTACTCCCTTCCTTTATCCTTCTCTGTTCTCTATAACCACAGTTAATGTCTCTTTTTTTTACACCTTTTCTAATTTGATATCACTTTTGACTAGACAGCTATCTGGTGAAACACAGAAAAGAAATTCAAAAATGACTGCTATATGAGTAATCAATCAATTATTTCCTTTATGTCAAGACATACTATTTCTTGTGGTGTTGTTTATAGATCACCGTATCTCCATGCCTTATAAATCTTTTTCTTGAAGAAAATATTCCAGAAGTCTAGGTTGAGAGCTTTTGAGTAGTCTGTAAGTTGAGTTTGGTTTTTTCACTTCTACATCCTCAATTCTGTTTTCCAATAATATCATTTTCACGCTTCTCCCCTGGACCCCCTTCCACTAACATCACTGAGCATCTTAATTAGGACAAGCTTGGCAATGTCTTCATAGAATTTTTCTAGGTAATTATCCTCTTCAGGGCTCAGTGAAGAGAATCCTTAACTAGATCTTCTTTATGTTTTCTGGTTTCATTATAAGAATGTCACCATAGATGTTATTTAGATTAGCCAGTAGGGGTCAATTTAATCACTGGACAAATATCACACTCTAAGAACACCATCAGATACATTAAATTTTGAAGATTCCCTAAGAACTATGTGATTCTTTTGACCCTATACTTCCTATTCACCAAAGAAGTAAAAGGACTGAGGCTGATATATACATGGCATACATAGATGTACCATAGTGTACACATATGTGTGTACATATGTATATATTTATCTATTCCAGGCTTTACATATGCATGTCTCTCTGCCTATAGATATGTGTGTATATATATACATGTGTATATACAAAACAATGAATATTAAACAAATATGTGTGTGTATATATGTGTGTGTATGTCTATGTGTATGTATGTAAATATATGTCACAGTCTTTGAAAACAAAAATATATACATATATGTGTGTGTATATATATATATATATATACACATATATGTGTATTATATGGGCAACTAAGTGGTGCAGTAGATAGAGTTCTGGGCCTGGATTTGGGAAGATTCATCTTCCTGAGTTCAAATCTGGACCCAGATACTTATTAGCTGGTTACCAAGGGCAAGTCCCTAAACCCTGTTTGCCTCAGTTTCCTCATTTGTAAAATGAGTTAGAGGAAGAAATAGCAAACCACTCTAGTATCTTTGCTAAGAAAACCCCCAAATGGAGTCCCAAAAAGTTGGACACGACTAAAATACTGAAAAGCAAAGTGTATTTTATATAGAGAGAGATAGATATACATATACATATACATATATACATTCCAGATATGTATTATATATTATATATTTATATGCACACAAACATGTACATACACACCTATGTCCATATCTGTATCATGGATGCCTTGGGCCAAAATCTTCATCACTCATTTATCATTTTTCTAGATATAATTCTTTTGTCTGCTCATTGAGAGCTGGTAAAGCCTGTTACTTAACCTATCTAGCTTGCTAGAATGTGAACCCATCTTCATCCCTAAACCATGATGACATATTGGAGTAGATCTTCTATGAATTTGTACATGTGGTGGTGGTGGTGATAGCAAGACCAGCAGCAGCAGCAGCCCCTCCCATAGCATAATTGTGACTTGGAAGACAGTTGGGGTAGTAGTTGTAAGTGATTAATAAATTAATAAATTCTTGTTGATTGATTGATTTGTTGACTAATAACATTCAGTGGAAACAATTCTGCTCTGCAGTCATATGTTCTTAACATGAGAAAAGATTGTATTTAGTCTTTCATTCCTCATTTTAATTTTTTTTAACCAAACACAAGATGGCATTGAAGTTTTCCTTTCACAAATAGCTTGTGACAAATTGGAATGACATCATTGGTGACTAGTTCTAAACACATTCCTTTCTCATGACCATTGAGTATAACCCTGCCCTCTCATAAACCATTCCTTAATGGCATTGTCTAAGAAAATTTACATGGGCTGGGAAGACTATGGGTCTGATGTAATGGGTTATTTCATTTGTGAAGCAGTATGACTCAGGATTGGATAGAGCATGCTAATTCAGCACTATAGGAAAGAGCCTTGGATTATGATTCAGAGGACCAGAGTTCAAGTTCAGACTCTGACAGTCAAGTGTGACCCAGGTCTCATTCTCCCTGGGTTTCAGTTTCTTTATCTCTAAAATGAAGATGTTAGACTCAAAGATCTCAAAAGTCTTTTTGTTCTCTATATCTCTAACCTCTAGTTTCTCATCCATAAAATTGGTACATTGGACTCTAAGGTCCTTTCCAAGTGTAACTAGAATTAGATTTAATTAGTAATCTGGTTCAATCCTCTTTTTTTTTTACAGATGAAAATAAGCAAACTGAATGACAGGAAAGTTCAGTAATAGGCAAACAGATAAATGGATAGATAAATAGATATGGCAAGAAACATTTATCAGATATTATTCCAGGTACTATGTTAAGTGATAGAAATACACATACAAGCAAGCAAGACAATCCTTTCCCTCAGATACTGTAAGAGATACTGTAGGAGAGAAATATAATACCTAAAGTGAAACAGAAGAGCATTCCCTGCAAGATAGTTTGAATTTAGCTAGGAAGAGAAATGGAAACCTCATTGCAGGCAAGATAAGGCAAATGTTCCCTGGGATCAGAATCCAGGGTTTCAGTGGAAAGTGATTTCTTGATATCTTTCAGATGAAAAATCTTGAGCAAATTGTGTTCTTGTTATTCGATCATTTTTTGTTGTATCTGACTCTTGGTGACACCATTTGGGGTTTTCTTGGCAAAGATACTGGAGTGGCTTGCCATTTTCTTCTCCACCCTTTTTTAGCATTGAGGAAACTGAGGTAAATAGGGTTAAGTAATTTGCCCAGGGTCAGGCCGGTATGAACTCAGGAAGATGAGTCTTCCCAACTCCAGGTCTAGCACTCTATGCACTGCACTATATACACAAATGCTCATATCCATAAAAAATACCTTTGTGTGTATCAGAGCCCTTTTATCCATTCAACAAAACTCCTTAAATTTTGACTTCACTATTCAAAATCTGAGCTAATACCAAAAGGAGTTAGCCTGAATTTTTATCTGTCTTCTCTTTATGAAGCAGGGTTTTGTTAAGCAAATGGAAGGCATACATGAGATCACAGGAGAAGTGTTTAACTGATTTTAAAAAATAAAGTGTTCAAGCACTTTAGAAGCATCTATTTGTGTCATTCACATACTAATTAGAAATCATTCTGAATCTGTTCATTATAAGGGCCCCTACCTAACAATACTTTATTAAGCTACTTGGGGTTAAATATGTGTTCTTTAAAGTAATAAAATTGCTTTTCTGAAAAAAAAAATCTCAAACTCAACTGACTTCACTCTCTACTTCATCAAAATTAAAGGTGATTGCTCTTTAATAAAATTCATTATTTTAATATGATGCTAAAAACCAGTCCAGTTGAGATGATTTCTCTTGTACTGAGAATGGGGACAGTATCCTCCTGTTTCTGTGTGTATGTGTGTGTGTGTGTGTTTGTGTGTGGTGGTGGTAGCCTTTGTTGAGTGAAGAAATGAGAAGTGAGGCCAACTGTGAGTTGCATTTTGTAAACATGTCTAATGAGCCTGGCCTTGCAGCACAGGGCCATCATGCTGTCACTCAGGTCCCTTAGGAGACAACAGAGTTATTTTCAGGCTGGTTGTGTGTGTGTGTGGCCAGATGCTGCCTTCAGCCTGATGTTCATTGGGAATGAAAAGTGCCATAGCAGTTTAGGAACATGCTATCCTGGGGGATGGGCACTCCCTTCCTCTGTCCCAGATATCCTGAGTGGGAAAGCCTTTTCACCAGTCAGATGGACGCAGGTCCCAGGCAGAAACAGGAAGGTGGAACTTGAGGTACCATTCAAATGAATGGGAAAGCATTTTCTTTATGGAATGATATTGCTCTGCAGGGAAGAACACTCCTCAATGCACATAACTTTCCTCTGATACATCAAACCCTGGATGCTCTTAGGCAAGGGGGTAATAAAATAGATAAAACATACAGCATATGCTTTCAAATTTAAGAATGGAAGGGTGAGGGAGGTAACTCAGGATTGCACTGAGTCCCATATTAATTCTGAGTGTGTTTGAGGAAGATGTTATTTTTTCTTTAAAAGGGCTATTTGAGAGTCCCTGCCAGTTATACATTCCCAAGATCCCTGGGAGGCTCTTTGAGAGTCTAATCTTCAATTAGCAGACAGTATCACCTGCCTCAATTTAGAGGTTCTGGCTCCATAGGGTCTGCTCATTCATGTTCATTCATTTTGGCCACCTGAGTGCCACCTCCATGTTTTTCCATTATACACTTGGCCTTCATTAGCAATGAGGCCTAGCATTACCCAGGTCCCAGAGCAGAGCTCCCCAACTGCCTTTTCTTGTATTGTTCAATATCATACAATGCCAGGGTTTGTTAAAATATGACAAGTTGTCTAATGTTTCCAATAATTGCCATAAACATTCCCTGGAGAGGGAATGTTTATCCCTTCGCTTAATTTCTAATAATGTTTTCTGTGCAGATAATATTTTGTTAGTCTCTCTAACATTTAATTTGGCATCTCACCAATTGAAATTATGTCCTATTTCTGCTTTTGAGCAAATGGACCTGGCTTTGAATCCTCAACATCTCATTCATGGCTGTTTGTTCTTACATTTAGGACACATGCAGTCTATCGCCCATGTTATTGCCAAGTGAGAATTTCACAAAATGCCTTGGAGGCTCATAACAAGTTGGCTTTCTTATTTGCTTTCAAATGAGCTCCATTTTTTTTTTAGCATATAGCCTTCTATGCATCTGAGGACTTGTGAATTAGCTAGTATTGGAAGGGAGAATGTTCTTATACAGCCTGGGACTGAATCTTGACCTGCAGATGAATGCCTGGTGAATCAGGTTAAGGTTTACCAATTGGATCAATGGAATCATCCAACCTTAGGAGACTCTTTTGCAAAAGGTGCCTAAACTGTCCTGTGAGTAATTCCTATAACACTTTATAATATGGATGAGGCTTGCTACATGCCCTCACAACATATTCTCAGACATTAATGAATTCTCAATATGTACTAAAAAAGGCTCTGAAATTAATATTTCCCACTTATGTGAACTGATTCAGATTAAATTCATTAAAACTAGAAAAACAATATACACAATGACTAAAGCAATCTAAGCAGGAAAAAAGTAACAGCAAAACCAAAAACACTAAGTGAAGTCTCATAATACCCGAACTTGTTCCCAAAGAAGAAATGAAAAAATACTCCACTTTAACTTCCTTGCAAACATAAGGAACTATGAGTAAAGAAAAATAACTGTGAGACCTGGTGATTATATTGGATAGTTTTGCTGACCTGATTTTTTTCCTCTTTCCTATGTATATATATATATATATATATGTGTGTGTGTGTGTGTGTGTGTGTGTGTGTGTGTGTGTGTGTGTGTATGTGTGTGTGTATGTACATATGTATTTTATGGGGGATGGTATCCACAGGAAAGTATGGGTAGGGATATATTCATAAATAAATGTGATGTGAAAATACACAATAACATAACTTTAAATTTTTCTGAATTTAATACTTCCAAATTGGAAATGGCAAATTGTGGTAGTATTTGATAGTTTCATCTCTGCTTTTCAGCTCAGTTCCCATCTTCTGGGTAGGTATGGGATGACAAGGGATCCTCAGAATATCTCCTTAGGGTTAATATCAGACCTGGGTGAAAATCCCAAGAGACTAAATACTATCCATGGTGTCTCATGAAAGCGACGATCTAAGTCTTTGGGAAGACAGCATTTGAAAAGTATCTGGGCTTTGAATGTAGAACTTTTTGCCTTTCTGGAAGAAATGACCACTAGGAATAAAACCTAAAGCTATGAGAATGCAATTGACGAGAGATTTGTGTTTTTCAAATCAATTTATAGTGTTGATGATTATTTCGGAAATATATTTGTTGGCCGTGTGTACATATGTTGTTTGCTTTTTTTAGCACACACACACACACACACACACACAACTTATACTTTAAAAATAATCACTGACTTTTCTGTAGAGCAGTTATTTTTTTTTAATTGTATGACATTTAGATTTCAAATACCATGATCCTGCTCTAGTTCAGTTAACTAGCTAAGTAATTCACCATTATCAGAGAGTCCATCATGAAAAGCAGGCTCCACTTCAGACTATTAGGGCTGTGTCAAATTACACCACGTTAGGAGGTTCAGAGCCTGAATGTCAAAGCTATTTGGCTACAAGTTATTTATGACTTCAGGACTATAGAGATGCTTGTGTTTAAATGATCTCATAATAGCAAAAGAGCTTCTAGATGGCCTATCATCAATTATGATATTACTTTATACACAATGGATATAATCTAATTAGTACCCAAAACTTCCTCAGGAGGGAGCTCAGTCAGGTGAATGGCTTAGGAAATGACATCAAAGGGAAAGGCTACTCTTCCTCCATTATACAATAGTATATCCCTTAGAGCAGAAGGTCTCAGAAAGCATGCCCTGTGTCTTGTAGGCACAACTTGCCTGACCAACCAGTCACCATAATACTACATATACCAGCATAGCCACCTCATGTTCAACCACCATGAACATGGCTTAGCTATTATGGTAAAGCCTCATTAATTCAGACAAGACCACACTTAAAATTGGAATTAGTGACAATTCAAACAGAAGGTTGATTTGAAGTTTATTTTTATGGCACTCTGGACAGTGGCTCCAGAGGAAAGTATAAATGGGCATAAAGTCAAAGGACCTGGGTTCATTCCCCAGCTCTTCCACTTAATACTTGTGTGGCCTTGGACAAGTGATTTAATCTCTCTAAACCCTAGTTATCTCATCCTAAAAATGAGGGAAGTGGAAATAATTATAATAACACCCAGAATTTATAAAGTGTTTTAAAGTTTACAAAGCACTTTACACATATTATATTATTTTATCTTTACAACAACCCTAGGAGTTAGGTGCTATTATTATCCCCATTTTATAGATGAGGAATACACTGATTGTGACTTGTCCAAGGTCACACAGCTATTAAGTATTTGAAGCTGAAGCTGATCTCTATTCATTCAGCCTCCAGATCCATCTCTATATTCACCATGCCACCTGGCTGCCTGGTACTAGATCACATCTAAGATCCCTTTAAATCTCAAACAATGACTTTTATGACTCGAGGTCAAAGAGACCTTGGTTCAAATCCAGACTCAGACATTAGCGTTGTGATCCAGGGTAAACCTCTCTCTCTTTAACTGTAAAATGAGAACACTCACCTGGCAGAAGCATTACAAAGATGAAGTAGGACAACGTGTGCAAGGCACTTTGCAAAACTTTAGATATTGCATAAGGAATGGGGCATAGGGCCTGGATGTTTGATGCCATTGATACATGGAACTTACTGAATGAAGGAATTCCCTCTACCAATGGAAGTCATCATCTTCAGAACCTATAGCATCTTAAAATTTCCCTGGGGCAGCTAAGTGGCATCATGGATAGAGCACCAGCCCTGAAGTCAGGAGGACCTGAGTTCAAATCCATCTTCAGACACTTAAAAACTGTGGGATCCTGGGCAAGTCATTTAACCTCAATTGCCTCCAAAAAAGTTTCCTAAAGTACTCAGGGTCACAAAACTAGTATACATCAGAGGCAGGACTTGAAAACAGCTCTTCCTGGCTTTGAGGCTAGCTTACTGTACTTCATGGTGCTTCTCCCAAAAAAATGTGGACTATTATTTTTACCATTCCTATATCCCCATGCACATACTTTGCTCTCTTTTGTATTATGGCTATCTGTGTTCATCTTATTTCCCATACTATAAGCTTCTCTTCCTCAAGGCAAAAAGATAATCTTTGTCTCACCCTCAGGGCCTTAAATCAATAGCATTTAGAACTTGAAGGAATTTTGCAGTCAAATACCTACATTCTACAGACGAGGAAACCAGGACCCAGACAAGTTAAATAACCTTCCCAAGGACCCATAGGTAGTGAGTAGCAGGGTTGGATTTTAATGCAATTCCTCTAACTACAAATCTGTCCATTATATTTACATGTTATATAATTAGTATAATTAGATAATTAGATATTTAATCAAATCTAAGGAGGAAGGGGAAGAACAGTAAAACAATTTTACAATGAACAGGGTATACAGATAACTATTGGGAGATTCTTAAAACTACTTAAAGAAAACTCTATTTTCTGGCACTTTATAAATACACAATTATGTTAAAATATTCACTAATAACTACTTGAGTGTCTACTGTACTCATAGCACTATGTGAGCTGCTGTCAGGGATACAAAAGGTGTATGAGCTATGTATGTCCTCTGTTCCAAAAGAGATCTCAATGTTGTTGAGAAGGTAAGAATACTCCATTGCTTATCCTTTGTGTTGAAGAGGAGCAATGACATTGTGGGATCATGTCTTGACACAATCATGAATTGGATTGAAGTGAGGCAAAGTTGCACAATGCCATCAGCCTCACTGTCTCTTCCAGAGTCAACAAAGTCTAGTGGCAAGATAAAAGTCAAGATGACTGCTGATGGCCCAGGATGCAGTTAATAACCTCAGCAGGGGAAGTCCCTTTTAACTCATTGTTGGATATGAAGACTTAGTCTGGTTTAATCCATCTGCCCAGAGGGTTTTCCCGGGGTATGGCCACTATACATAGGTGAGAGTTAAGTGAAAGGCAGACATCAAAGCTGGGTGAGCAGCCCTGAAAAGGGCTAACAACATCCTTCCCAAATACCTCTTGTACCCTAGAATACAAATTAAAATGTACCTAGTTATAGTACAAACAAGGGGCACAGGCAAAAAAAAAATGCGTAGCAGATCAGAGGAGGGCAAATTTACATCAGATTGGATTAGACAGAGAAGACTTGAAGGAGGTGATGGAATTTGAGAGAGGTTTTGAGGGATGGGTAAGACTCACGTAACCATATAAAATGGGGCGGGGCATAAATGATAGGGATTATAGACTACCTTATTCTTCTCTATTGTGATAAAGAGGGAGCTCTTAAAGTCTTTCTCTGCTTCTTCATTAGGCTTTTTCTAGTAGCTATAAAAATGGACCCAGAAGGTTTAAATCTTGAAGAGTATTTCTTCCCTTTTACAAAGAAGGAAACTGAGATACAGAAAGATGAAATGACTCATCCGATTTCATTGAGCTAGTAAATAGAGCTGGGATTTGAGTTCATATCTATAGCTCTAGGACTTGTGTTCTTCCTCCTACACAAGGCCATTTTCTTGAGGGATGGTCTCCAATCATACCAACCCCTTCCATTCCTTTTTGTCTCAGTTGCTGAAGTTTTGCTACTAGCTTGCTGGCTAAATAGATTTAGATAAGTAGGTTACTTATTGAGCATTTATGTCACATGCTGTAGATGCAATGCTGGGGATACAAAAACAAAAAAAGGTGGTCCCTCACCTCAAGAAGTTTTCATTCTAATAGAAGACAAGAAAAAGGAGAGTTGGGAAGGAGGAAGGAGGGACATGGAGCTGATGGAATTGGGGTGTATCAAGCATGGGATGAGCCAGAAGTGGAGGGTTATTATAATGAATAGTGCTGCTTGCAGATTTTTTAGCTACAACTCTTTGTGTTGGAAAAATGAAACTATTTAGAATCAGACAGATGCAAGAACCCCTTAGCAAGGAACTCTGTCTTTGGAATAAGAAGACATGAATTCGGATACTCTTTCTGGTGTTACCACCTGTGTAACTTTGGATAAGTTATTTAATCTCTTGGGTCTCAGTGTCCTGATTTATAAAACGAAAGGGATAGTTTAGATGAGCTCTAAGAGTCTGCCTAGCTTGAAATCTATGATGCTATCCTCATAATCCTCTAAAAACCTCCCAGGAACCCAGATCAGTTGCAAAGGGATAAATTAGATTAGGAAATTTAGGGCTTCTCTCCTTGTTTTCCTCAGATATTCATTCCCGCACAAATTACATGACATGATACCTGTTTAAAAATCTCAATAAAAAGTGAAATGAGTACAAAATGATTACCCTACTTTGAAAATGGTGTTTTTTACAGGGTTTTTTAGAGTGTGACCTCATCCCACTGTTAGTAATACACGTTGAGAGTCGCCTTTCATCCATTGATCTTGCAAAAGCTTTGCTAACATTAACTAATTAATCCTTATGTCATTCTCCTGAGCACAGTTAGGCATTTATTTAAAGGGCTCACTCTACTGTGATGAAACTTGTGGAGAAAATTGCCAGTTAGTGCTTGATTAATAGGTGGTGCACAGGTGATTGGAAAACATTGCCTTTTAAAAGAACGGACTCATTTCAAGTTTCCTGGCTGGCACAATGCCAGTCCTCCTGCCTTACCTGCTTCCTCCTCCTTGTCGTCTGCCTATGAATACATATTCCTATCTGTCTGGATGGCGTGTTGACCAAAGATATTGGTCAGACTCTTAGTCCTGCTGAGGGGAAATGCAAAGTTGCCCAGGTTACCTGGGTTGCCCTGATTCATTGCAGCTGTTTGACCAGATGTCTCACCTCTGGGTCTGTTCAGCCCCTTGCCTCATGTCAATTTACAGCACATCTGTTGTTATGCAAATGCCAAACAACAAAGCAAAGAAGGAGGAGATGTAGTAGGAGGAGATACATAAGGGAGATGCAGAAGGCAGGGTGGACCTCCTCATAGCAATTTTTGCTTTAAGCCTCTGCTGGGGAAACTCAGTTTGGACACCTCTACTATCCAAATAGACATCTCAGGATAACATTGTCCCAAAATAATTTTGCGCATGATTTTTTTTTCTTCAGAGATAGATCATAAGGTTTTTGTGGTTCAGTAGTTTCAGCTGTGTCCAACTCTTTGTGACCCCATCTGGGGTTTTCTTGGCAAAGATACTGGAGTGGTTTGTCATTTCCTTCTCCAGCTCACTTTACAGAGGAGGAAACTGATGCAAACAGGATTAAGCAACTTGCCCAGGATCACCCAGCTAAGAAATATGTGAGACCAGATTTGAACTCAGGAAGATGAGTCCTCCTGACTTTGGGCCTAGAACTCTATCCAAAGGGCCACCTAGCTTCCCTGATCTTAAGGCTGGTCAAACAAAATTCCTCCTTGCTTTCAGGCTGCCATAATCAGGGGGAGGGTAAATACGACCTTTTTTTCCCCCTTCAAGATGCATTTGTTGAATCTCTATGATGTACCCTGGACTGTTACATGCTGAGGAAAATATAAAAAGGGTTCATTCAGGAAACATTTAATAAGGACCCTTTTTTTTTTTAAATGGGAGGAATAGTGGCTAGAATGCTGGTCTGGAAGCCAGAAAGACCTGGGCTCATGTTCTACTTCTCACACATAATGTCTGCATGACCTTGTATGAGTCACTTAATTTCCTAGTGCTCTAGTCAATTCTCCAAGACTCTTAAGTGGCAGAGAAGGCACCAACCTGCATTGATAGAAAGTTTCCTTACCTGAGACTTCCCTGTACCAAAGAAATCACCAGTCCATTCCCCTACCCTATCTCTCTCCCCTTATCTTATGTATAAGTACTAGTGACAGGGGCCAAGAGAAGCATAGAGTATGAATATTGAAGACACAGCCCTTATATACAAGGGTATTATAATCTAGCAGGAGAGAAAGTATATATGTGTGTATGTATACATATGCATGTATATGAATGTATATATTCATATGTGTGTATATGCATATATGTATATGTTTGTGCATATGTGTAGATGTATATGTATGTATATTTTCATATGTACACATTTCTATGTGTGTATATATGTATACATGTATGTGTGTATGTATGTGTATATGTGTGCGTGTGTGTGTGTGTATTATACAAAGAATTATATGATTTGTACCAAAGGGTATGAAATCACAGTTCTACGAGAGCTCTGAGGAAAGGGGACTATTTCTCTTTGGAGGGATCAGTGAAGACTTCACAGAGAAGATGACATTAGAATTGAATCTTTTAATCTGGGAAGGATCTTGATGGATGGCTATCAATGAGAGGGCATTTGTAGCATAAACATACTATAAGGTGCAACATAGAGATTTTTGTTTTTCAGTCATTTTCAATCAAGTCTGACTCTTCATGACCCCATCTGGGGTTTTCTTGGCAAAGATAATGGAACGGTTAGCTATTTCTTTTTCCTGCTATTTTACAGATGAGAAAACTGAGGCAGACAGAGTTAAGTGACTTGCCTGATGCCACACATTAAGTATGAAAGTACCTGAGGCCAGATTTGAACTCAGGAAGATGAATCTTCCTGACTCCAGGCCCAAGCACTCAAACTTATAATTCACATTCAGAGGAAGGCAATTTGTCAGGTTTGGCTTCATGATAGGATATACTAAGGAGAGATGAGTGAGAGAAGTCTGAAAAGCAAACTTGAAATCAGGTTCTAGAAGGCCTTGAGTGTCAAGCTAATGAATATGGGTCTCATTCAGCAAGAAAACATATGAATTAAAAGACTTCAGAATCTTGTGCTGTTTCTCTAGTAGCTCCCTGCTCCCCAGCCAACGATGCTTAAGTCAGTTAATCAACAGTATTTATGAAGGACTTAATATGTACAGGCAATGTGCTAAATGACTGGGATCCCAAGAAAGGCAGACACCTAGTCCTGGCCCTCCAGGAGCTTATATTCTTGTCATTACAAATGACTCAGGCCATCCCCAAGTCTAACAGCTTCAGCGCCTAAAAGTGCACTGAGGTTCCTGGGACCCCTGTATATAATATAAATGGAAGGTACAGTCAGAGGGAAGGCATTGCTACTGTACCATATGGACTACAGGGTCTTTCTATCTGATGCAGCTGATAGCTCCTATCTATGCATTGTCTGCTCCTGTTAGGAGAACTTTCAATAAGATTGGGAATATCTTGCCTTTCTACTTATGTCCCTATTACTGAACAAACTGCTTCAAATATAGTAAGCATTTAAGAAGTGTTTTTATTTTTTTAATTTGCTGTAATGAGGAAGCAACATGGTCAGAGCTGTGCTTTAGAAATATTAACCTGACAGCATGGATGGAATGAATTGAATAGGTCTTTGGGGTTCTCGAGATCTGAGAATGCTTCATGGAGGAGGTAGGACTTCATCAAGACCTTGAACAATGTATCTGGATAAAGTAGAGCAACGGGGGTGGGAGAGGAGAGAGAGACACTAAAAGTGGTGGTACTGGTGCAAGCAAAGCATGGAGAGAGAAATGAGCATGGTCTGCTGAAGAGGTCTGGGGGAATCCTTACCTGACTGAGTGGAGGACGTTCTATGAAAGAATAATAGAAGAGATGCCTGAACATGGTAGAGGGCAGCTGTGTGTGTTCATCTTTCATTGCCAAAGACCATGCCATCAGAGAAATAATGACATGACTTGCACTTGACTTTGTTTTGAGTGAGGGAGGACTGTGCAGGTCACCAGCCTCACTTCTCCTCCAGAGCCATCTGAATCCAGTGACCAGATATTCATGAGGATGACTGGAGATGACCTAGGATGAGGCAATTGGGTTAAGTGACTTGCCCAAGGTCACACAGCTAGTGAGTGTCAAGTGTCTGAGGTAAGATTTGAACTTAGGTCCTCCTGACTCCTTCACTGGTGCTCTATCCACTGCACCACCTAGCTGCCCTCAGAGGCCAGCCATAGTCATAATTGTAAAGGTCTTAAATGCTTTAAATTTCTGGGTTTTTGTTTGAAAGTCAGAGAATTGTGCCCAAGTCTTTTGTTTTTAAGTATCAAATGAGAAGACATCACATGGAACCATTTTCTTTAAGAAGATGACCTCCTATTGGACAATGCCAAGTCCATAGAGGGGGAAGTGGAATTTTGCTATGATAAGCCCATGCTAACCATCATAGGAATTAGCTTGAAGGATTAGACAGAGCATCAGTTGTGGAATCAGAGGATGTTGGTTTTGACTCTTGGCTCTGCTATTCATTACCTGTGTAGCCTTGGACAGATTATTTAACTTCTCCGGCCTCAGTTTCCTTGTCTGTTAAAAATGGAGATGCAGAAGGAGAATTAGACAAAATAATCCCCAAAGTGCTAAATCCAGCTCTAAATCTGAAATGCTATGATTTCTAAAGAATATTGTATTATGTATTCCGCAATACAATGTCCAGATGGAGTGTCTGCCAGCCATAATACAAAGTGGTATAATAGAAATTATACTGACCTGGAAAACAGAAGTCCTGGATTTTCAGCCCAGTTCTGTTGCTTCCTGGCTACACAGCCTTGGGCAGATCACTTATCTCAGTCTCAGTTTCCTCAGCTGTAAAATAGTAATAAAAATCCCTGTTCTACCTGTCTGAACATGATTGTTCAAAAGACCTGAGTGGGATAATGTGAGAGAAAGCACTTTGGGAACAGTAAAGTCCCATATGAATATATGTTGACAGATAGCTGAGGTTTTTGTCTCACACTCCCTAGAGACTTCAGCAATGCAGCTTGTAGGAAGTATAAGCATAGCCCCCACAGAGAAATGAAGTTGAAAAGCAGGTAGAATCTCATTACTGAAAAGCTATGGGGTATTGGACTCCATGCTGAGGGGAATTCTATTCCTCGAGGAAGCCCAAGTGACTTCTGGAGAAGTTGCTATTAAGTTAAATTCACGCAAGGAAACAGCAATAGTCTCTGGTTTTGTGTAGTGTCTTTCACTTTGCAAAATGTGTTCACATCTATTAACTCCCCTAATCCTCACAGCAGCCCTCTGAGAGAGACAAGGCAGGCACTTTGTCCTTTTATCTCTGTTTGACAGATGGGGAAACTGAGGTTCTGGGAATTAGAATGAGGAGTCACATCTCATGATTCTTTCCATTACACCCCAAATGACTTTCTTTTCCTCATCCTCAGTTATTCAGATAATTTTCAAAAGTAAAAATAGTTATCCCTTGCTCACTAGATTTGAGTTAATCTTAAACAGAATTATCACAAACAAGTCCTATCTTCCTGGAAAGTTCTGTTTTTTTTCTTTCTATTTTTCTCATCTTAATAAGCTAAGACAAATCCTTGCAACTGTCTGAAGCAAATTCTTCCCACATACAGGCTTCCCAGCAATTTCTTTCAGATCCTCAGATTTCTAAGGTCCCATAGCCACCTGGTGTTAAGAATCTTCTCAGTCGTCACTTAGGCTACTGTGTAATTTTGATGGTTTTTCCAGTCTTTTGCAGTGAGAAATCAGTAAATGTTTGCTAAATGAATGATGAATGCTCCTTTTGCATTCCTGCTTTCTGTATTTGTGCCCCTTCCCTTCCCAAATGGAACACTATCTCGTTGAATTATTGAAATGCTATCTAGTCTTAATTTAGTTCAAATCTTACCTGATCTGGGAAGCACCCCCTGATTCATTAACCAAACTCAATCATTCCCTCTTCCAAACTTAAGAATTCTTATTAACTGTCCCAATCATTTGCTCCTTTGCAAATATTATATCTTACATATAGATGCATATACATATATACTAGATATATGTGTGTGTGTCATTTATATGTAAATATGTGCATATATATAATACATATATTATATGTATGTGTGTATGTACATACACATCTGTGTCACCACACCAACTGGACTGTGAGTTTCTGGAAGGTAGCTACCATATATTGTTTTTTGTTGGGGTTTTTTTTGGGGGGGAGGTTGTTTTTTTGCAAACCGCTGGTACTTTTCAGGGTGTATTATATATAGCATTTGAAAGGAAGGAAGGAAACATACATTTATCAAAGGGCCTGTTATGTGACAGACATTGTGCTAAGTGCTTTACAAATATTATCTCCTTTGATCCTCTCGATAACCCTGGAAGTGGGTTCTATTTTTATCCATCCCCATTTTATAGTTCAGTAAACTGAGGAAAGAGAAATTAAGTTACTCACAGACAGCTAAAATGTACCTGAGGCTAGATTTTTTAACTGAGGTGCTTCTGACTATTAGCCTAGGGCTCCATTCAGGAATACTTGGGTTTAAATCCTGCTTTTGACAATTAACCATTCTGAATTCCTGGGATATTCACTGAACCTCTCTAAGCCCCAGTTTCTTCATCTGCAAAATAGAGATCAGAGTAACAGCTAACTCATATGGTTATTGAAAAGATTAAGAGAGATTATCTGTATAACTTCAGAAACTTTAAGGCTCTATGTATATATGTTATTTTTGTTTACAATTGCACGACACTATCAGCGAAGCCTTTCCTAAGGCTAAGGAGTTCAGCAGACAGGAATTTCTTCCTTTCTTGAACTTCTTCCAGTTATTATGTTATCATTATCAAACATATTTATATTATAATTCTATGTATTATTTTTAGTCAATAAATGGCTATTGAATCCCATTGAATTGAAGCTTGTGAGAATAAGAATTCTGAAGATTCACAGCAAGAAGGGGAAAGGAAAGATCATTCATTCCACTTCTCTGTTATTGGGCAGGAATACCGTAGAGCATGAAGTATCAAATATGACAGAATGGGACATGTGGCATTGGGCCCTCAACACTCTAGCATGCCTTCCAACCAGCTTAAAATGTAATTGACAAATAGTTTACAAAATGAATAAAAATACCATTAGACAAAGATAATGTTAATATGTGATTTTCTAAGTCAATGTGCTTCCTGCTAGCATCCTTGTTTAGTGTCCCCCTCCTGTTCCTTTCTATTTGAGTTTGACACCTGCACTAGACTGTCAAAAGGAACTAATCTAATTTTTCAAGGACCCCAAACTCCTATTACGTGATGCAAATGATAGTGAGGCTCTTGCTCATCACTTGCTAGTAGTCGCACAACTTTTGGTGGCATTATGAATTGTTTGAAAAGGGTGCCTGAACTAGAAAGATAAAGACCATACACTTTGGATTCATCCAGACAGTTGATTGGAATCAATGTGGGGTAGGCTCAATGATAAGTATACTTCATCAAATCTTGCCTCTTAAAGTTCCCAAATCAATATTTCTGTAGTACAGGTCTGACCACATTGCTTCCCTATTCAAGAAACTCCAGCAGTTTCCCATATCAGTAAATCATAGAACTGCAGAATTGGAAGATTGGAATGGACCTGTATAACCATCTAATCCGACCCAAAAGGAATCGCCACAGTATTTTGATAAATGGCAAATGACTGCCCTATTTCCTTTAGGGTAAAATACAAACTCTTCCATTTGACAGGTAGGTGGAGCCATAGCATCTAGGGGACACTGGCCTAGAATCAGGAAGACCTGAATTCAAACCTGACCTCCAGGACTTTTGAGCTACAACCTTGAGAAAATCATTTAACCTCTGCCTGCCTCAATTTTTTCAAGTATATGACAGGGATAATAATAGCCCCTACCTCACAGGTTATTGTCCTCATGTAAAATAATACTTGTAAAACTCCTAACATAGTGGGGGCCTCATAAATTCTTGTTTCCATCCTTCCTGGCACTGAAAACCCTTCCTATTTTGTCTCTACCCTATCTTTCTAAGCTTATTACATGTTACTCACTTACAGAATACTTGTGCTCCAGGCAAGCTCTTTGATTTGCTTCTCCCCATATGTTATTCTCTGTCTCTCATCTCCATGCTTTTATACAAGCCTGTGCCTAGAATGTACTCTCTCCTTTACCTTTGCCTCTTGGAACCCCCAGATTGTTCCTTCAAGGTTCAGAAAGAAGGCCACATTCAAGAGACCCTTCCTGATTTTTCTAATTGTTAGTACCCATTCACAAATGAATTATCATGTATTCTTTTTTCATCCGTATTTACTTTTATGTAAATATTTTATATCCCTTTTAGCAAAATGCACATTCTTTGACATCAGATACTCTCTCACTTTAGGCATCAGTGTGTTATAGGTGTTTGATGAATGCTCCTGGATTGAAAGTCATGCAACTCCAGGCAACTAACTTAATCTCCTTCCTGAAGCATCGCCCTAGGATTTTGACCTTGAGATCTTGTTGTTGGAGGGATTGCTCACACTGGGAGTTGGCTGTAATGATGATACTGAGACCCTTTATATATGAACATTATAAAACTGGTTTGTTTCTTCACCAGAAAAAAAAAATGTGTGAGTTTAAAGAAGTCTTTATTTTTCTTTTCTACTCAAAAGTAATTTATCTCTTATGTCTTATTTAAATCATTGTCTTACTGCTCTCTTTTTTAGCAATGACTTTGTTAGACATACCTTAAATTTAGCCCATTGGACCAGAGAATGAAAGCAGGGATTTGGAATTGGAGTTGGCAGAGATGGTGTCAAGACTGGTTTGGATGAAACCCACTGCTTGAGTCTAATTATCTAGCTTTGCTTCTGGCTCAGTATCAGCTCAGAGACAAATGGAAAACTGCTTAAAGGGAATGAGTGAAAAGTTGGGGGAGTATCAAGATGAACCAGTCTCTGAAAACCACTCCTCACCTTCTTGGCATGCTATTACCTAGAATTAGCTAACCAAACTCTAGATTGGGGAGGGGAGAGGAAGAGAGAGAGGGAAAGAGAGACAGAGGCAGAGACAGAGACACACAGAGAGAGAGATGGAAGATCTGATCTGATGTATTTGCATATAGTCTCAAGAGGCACCTGAAGATATTTATGCCCCCTCCCCATTGTTCCTAGAGAATTAGTTCGATATAAGTGACGACGCTGAACAGTGTACACATACATAAGAGCTATAAATCTACAATTATAGATTCAGAACTGGGAGGGAAATCAGACACTATCTAATTCAAACCCATCATCCTATAAATAAAGAAACTGAGACCCAAAGATGTGAAATGATCTGACCAAGGCTACATGAGTAGTCAGTTTCTAAAGTAGAGTTTTAACCCAAGTCCCCAAACTCTAGAACTCCTTTCTCCTAGACCACACTAGGTCTTATTCTGAGTTATACAGACAATTTTATATACTAAACCTAGTGAGGAGTGGAAAGAACATGTAACTGTGAATTGGTATCTTGAGTTTTGTCCTGAGTTTGCACTAATTAACTGTGTGATATTGGATAAATCACTGTCTCTGTCAGAGCCAAAGATTCTTCATTTGGAAAATGAAGAAATTGGACTACATGACCTCCCTTCTATGTCTGGGATGGAAAGAAAACTGAACATACACTTCAGGAGATCTGACTTTGAGTGCAGGCTTTAGTCTTTGTAAGCTGTGTGTCTTTGGGAAAGGTATTTATCTTTCCCCAATTCATTTCCACATCTTTCAAAGGAGGGAATTGGTAGTGTCAGCATCCACCAAACAGGGTTACTGTGAAGATCAAATTGAATAAACTATGTAAAATTCTTCATGAATTTTTATTTTTATTTTATATTGTTATACTATATACCACCTATAATACTAATAATACCTTATAATTGTATTATAATCATACCTACCTCACAGGATTGTTAAGAGGAAAGCATCTCATAAGTCTTAAAATGATAAATGTGAAATATTATTAGTGTTCTTTTATTCTCTTTGACATTCAGTTGGGAAGAAATAAAAACCAATGAAAAAAACAATAATGTCAACAGCCACTGGACCTATTGGATAGTCAATTAAGACATGCAGTATCCTCAGACCTGGGATATCAGAACACTGATAGAGACACATCAAGGGTCAATAGTTCATATTCTTAGTTGTGCTTCCACTGTATATTTCCATGGTGTTGAGGGAGTAGAGAGATATGGTTATAAAATTAGAGGAAGATCATGCCTTTGGGAAACTAACAATTTAAACAGAAGGATACAAAACAAACAGAAACGAGAAAGAGGTAAGAGTATAAGTGAAAGAAATATGAATGAATGAGACTCAAAATATTTTAGGTTTTGATGGAATGATCAAAAATAAGTAGAGAGAACCAAAGGACTCTTCTTGAAATAGTTGAGTCTTAATTAGACATTGGACAAATAAAATAGGAAGGGTGAATTGTGACAGAGAGGAAGGAAGTCAAATGAAAGAAATTGATCAAACCCCAGCCCTCATTGCAGACAGAGAAAAATCAAATACACACCTTCATCCTCAGCATTTCCATTCCCTCAAGTATTCAGAAAAAGTGCTGGATGTTTCTGAACTTCCTTAAAATGGAAATTATAAATCAGAAAGCTGTAGGTAACTCAATTGAAGCTTGGGGGCCTGTAGCAAGAACAAAGAAAATCTGATTTGAATGGAACATGACTGTAGCAAACCTGTCCACAGCCACAGTTTCAAATACCAGGCCCATCAGAGGCTGCCTCCATAAGCAGGATCCTTATACCACCATTTGCTGACATTATTTCTATTGATTAACATTCTATAGAAATTTCTCCCCAGTCATTGGTTTCATTAACATTATTATTTCTTTGAACTGGCATCCCTCCCCACACCTCTTCCTAATCATGTAAGGATTACATTGCACTACAGGGGAAAACACAGATACACAAAGTACTTTAGATTCACAACATACATGAATAGGATGCTTCCTCCAAATTCTAGACAGACAGTTACACTCTTAGTGGACAAAATCTCTCACTGATGTTCCAGAAAAGGAGAGGGAGGGGAGGAATCCAAGGAATGCTTTAAGTTTCTGTGATACTGTATTATTCATTCTAAGAATTGGATAGTTTCAATGTTATGTGGTCTAAATTCTCCTAAGTATAAATGGAACATAGCAACAACATACACTGAACTCAGGTTATGTTGACAAAAATCCATTAGAATAAAATGAATGAGTGAGGAAAGCAGTAATATAAGGTTTGCTATTTTTCCTTCAGTTTAAAGTGTGAGTATGTGTGTGCATGTATGTGCATATTTGTGAATATCTGTGAACTTACCAGAAGGAAATTCTCAAAACGATCCTTTATGAATTAGATTGAGATTTCTTAGGAGTTCCACATTGTCAGGATTGTATAAATGAAATAGCCTCAAAATTATTATGATCTGTTTGATTAAACCTTTCAAGATGAACTGGAGCCTATGAGAACTTTGCTGAGATGACTGCAAAATACACTTTTCCCCACTAGATTAGAGTGTCCTCATTTCTTTAAAACATTGATTTGCAGGGCTGATGGAGGTGGGAGAGGGAATTGCTCCATTGTTTCACTTAAGGTTGGGCTAACAGGTAGTGTGATCTGTCAACACCAGCAGAGTCCAACAAAATTGAATATAATACTTCAAGGGAAAAAATGATCGTTCAATGATATGGAGGACTTTCAAGCATTCATGATGTAAAAACCAGAAATGCATAGAAAATTTGACTTTCAAACACAAGAATCAAGAGAAGCATGAAAAGATAAACAGGAAAGAGAAATCATAAAGACTTTCTAAAGCTGAACTGTTTACATTCCTACATGGAAAGATAGTATATGTAACTCTTGAGACTGTTCTCAGTATTTGGGTAGGTGGAGGGATTGTACACATAAATCTATAGACAGAGAGCACAAGTACTCTTGTTTTCCAGAGTGATAGGGTAGAGTTAAAAAACTAGGGAGAGATGATAGGATCAAGAAATAATAATAACTAATATTTATATAAGGCTTACTATGTGCCAGGCCCTGTGCTAAATGCTTTACAATTATTATCTCATCCTGACAACAACCCTGGGAAGGAGGTACTATGATTATCCCCGTTTTACAGAGGAGAAAACAGGCAAGCAAAGATCAAGTGACTTGTCTAGGGTCACACAGCTGAATCTGAAGCCAGTTTTGAACTAAATCTTCCTGACTCCTGCTTGACTTTCTCTCTACTGTATCTCAGATTTATAGTTAAATGATTTAATCCTATAATTTGAGAGTTAGAAGGTACCTCAGGAGACACTGAGTCCAAACCACGCATGAAAGGAATCCCCAGTTTCACATACCTGATCAGCAGTCATCCAGTTTCTGTTTGAAGACTACCTATTACTCCCATGTGCACTTCCTTCCATTTCTGGACAATATTAATTGTTGGGAAATTTCTCTTTATTCATTTGTTTGTTTCCCTGTGGGATCACATCTAAGATTGCTTCTTTTCAACCTTCACCCCTTATTCCTGGTTCTGCCCTCTGGGGCAAAACAGAACTTGCCCAATCCTTCCTCTATGTTACCTTCAAATGCATGAAGTCAGTCGTCATTTCCACCTAGAGTCTGCTTTTTTCCAGGCTAAATATTACCAGTTATTTCAACTGATCCCCGTGTATCATAGAGAAAAGTTCTTCACTATCCTGGTTGCTGTCTTCTGGACGCTCTCCAATATTTCCATGTCCTTCTTAGACTGTGGAATCCAGAAATAATCAGTGAGGAATAACCAGATCAAGTATTATGAGGACATCGTACAATAGTACTCTCACCTCTCTATTCCTGAAAGCCATACCCTTCTTAATGCAGCCCAAGATTTCACTAGATTTTTTTTCTGACAAATCAAACTGCTAATTCATCTTGAATTTCTAATTAACTGAAATCCCAGACACTTTTCAGTGAGCATTATTGTCTATCCATTCCTCTCCAAACCTATATTTGTAAGGTTGATTTTTTGAACCCAGATATAAGACTTTACATTTATCTATCGAGTCCCATCTTACTGGATTTAATTTAACAAGATGGACTCTGAACTGTCAAGGTCCTCATGGATATGAGTTCTATTATCCAGTTCACTAGCTATTGCCCTCCCACTCCCAGTTTTGTGTCACCTGTATATTTAATGGCTATACCATTCATCTTAATGCTACATTATCAACAAAAATAGTAGTCCAAAGGATCAAACATAGATCTCTGGGCTATTCCACAGGACACTTCTTGCTATATTGAAAATAAACTATTAATAACCACTCTTTGAGGCTGACCATAGAAGAAATGTTAAGTCCATCTAATTTTATTATCATCTAGTTAATTTCTCTCCATATTTATCAAGTGATTAAGAAGGAATTTAATAAGTTCTCCAGGAAGGGAGAAAAGGACTTCAGAAAGCAGAAACTATGAGTTACCCATATACTACATATGCTTTCTAAGCTTGAGCCCACTTTCCCCATGAACTCTATGGGGATTTGTAGGAGTCTGTTTCCCAAACTACTACTGAGGGCATTTTCTTACCATACCACTTTTGCAAATATGCTTTCCAAAAATTGTCTGGTTGATAATCATTGGGAAGCACACTGGATAGGGGCTCATGAGCAGATGTTCTAGATTTTCCACTTATCCACAGAGGTATCTCTAGAATTTATCCCTAGTTTCCAATGCTAATAGGAATGGAGGAAGTAGCCCAAAAAGAGTGTTTCACTTTTGTCGAAATCTTTACTAAAATCTACCTAAACTATGTACAAAACATTCCCTTCATCTATTAGTTTAATAATATTGTTCAAAAAAGGAAATTAGGTCAGTCTGCCATTACCTGTTCTTGAATAATTCATGCAAGTTTTTGTTACCACAACTTCCCTTTCTAAATTTCACCAACTGCATTATTTTAACAAATGAGGAAACTGAGGCCCAGAGAGGTTAAGCAATTTAATAAGGTCAGATTGGCACGATGTGATGGAGTAGAGATTTGAAATCACATGTGCTGACTCTAAATCCAGTGATCTTTGTATGGGATGGACTTTGTTTTGATGAACTTAGTTGTAGCGAGACAGACTGAAAAGAATGTTTTGTTTTGTTTTGTTTTTAGCTCTGAAGGAACTTATTCAAACAAAAGACTGGGGATATCATTGTGGAATCCTTCCTCTCTCCCCATACAAAGCATTTATTATTCACCTATTGTGAAAAAAATACATCAATAAACTAAGCTACTCATGCTTAGAGTCTCTAAACCACAATATAACCTACAGTGATTCAAACAAGAAAAGGGCAGGAAGAGGGAGAAGTGGGGAGCCATTAGTTGACCTAAATTCCTGCCACTTTATAGCAAGTGTAATGGATTGCAGAAATGGAAATATGCCACTGCAATGGTAAATGACTGCTTCTCAAAAATATATCTGAATGGAAAATTGCTAATGAGACATGCTAGGTCTCCAACCAACTCTCCAAATGCCAAATCTGACTGAATTAGTACCACAGATCCTGAAAGGTAGGAGCAACAAAATATGACTGATGAATTGTGAGACTCTAAAGGAAGCTGAGCAGGTTACCTGGAGAGAAGAGCTTTAGAGTATCCCCTTTCACAACATGTATTAATGTCCTAATGAGAAATCTAATCCCAAGCTACAAGCCTAGTGATTATTTCCCAGGATGGGTAATCATAGAGGGAGTTAGGGAATGAAATGCATTAGAATTAGCATCATTACAGAAATCAAATGCTGCTTGTTTAAAAAAAAACTCTGTAACAGCTATGAGAAATGTTTTACTTCCAGTGTACATGAATTTATTGACAGCTTTTCTTTGAAAGTCGGAGCTATATTCAATTTTACCTACAATGCATTATCATTGGAAAGAATTGAATTTTCCCTTCTATTCAGAAATGATTAGTTGCAAGCTTTAGAACTGAACAATAAGGGACCTGTACCAGCAATAGCTGTACCCCGGGCTCTGGAGGATAATAGTGAGCAGGGGTGTTATCCTATCCCCTATATCCTCAGCAAGATTTACCTCTAGCCTTCAGAAATCAGGAATCCAGACAACTGTTCTGCTTCTATTTGTGCTTCCAGAATTTTTTTGCGTGCTTCTGCTATCCTAATAATACATTCCACTACTTAATGGATTATAGCCCATAATTGAGGTCAATCACAATGCTGACATACCAGCTACATGTACATCCATCATTTCAGAATCTCTCTATGTTGAAAAGATGTAATGAGAAGAGATGCTACCTTAAATCAGGAGTCAGCAGTTCATGATGTTGGGGCCACTGAAGGGCACTACAGACAACTAATGGGGTTCTGTTGGTTTCAATTCCCTGTCATATGTTCTTTTTCTCTTCTTCCCTTCCTCTCCTATTTTCCTGCTCCCTTTCTCTTCAATTGTCTTTTCTTTTTCCCTAAACTATCTGGTCAACTTGTATCTAACAGAGTTATTCCTCTTAGATGGAGAATTCTGGCAAAATATAATTCTTGTACTCCATCCCTTCAGAGGATGGAACTCTCCCTTCTTCATTGTTGTTTCAGTGAAGTCTGACTCTTTGTGACCCCATGTGGGGTTTTTGTGGCTTTAGTATTTTCTTCTCCAGCTCATTTTACAGGTGAAGAAACTGAGGTAAACAGGGTTTAGTGATTTCTCCAGGGTCACACAGCTAATAAGTGTCTGAGGCCCTGTTTGAACTTGGATCTTCCTGACTCCAAACTGTGCATTCAATTTACTGTGCCACCTAACTGCTCCCCTAATCCCATTCTCTTCCCACCTCCCTCCATAAATTTATAGTCAAAAATTAAGATCTCTTCTCTGTGACTTATCTCAGAATTAGATGAAGGCTCATCTCAGCAGTAGGGTGGGGACTGAGCACAACTTCACTCTGTTTTCCTAGTTAACAAGGATGAATGGGCACATCCTTTATGGTTAATGCTGAATGCCTGATAATGCATCTCTGAGAGATGCACTTAGCAAGAATAACCATCAATATGGCTATGATGTTTATTCAAACTACTCTATTTGCAAGGCCAAGTACATAGATGAAGGATGAAAACACAGAAAATAGGTCACTAAAATTAGCCTGGGCTGTTCCTGATGCAAAATAATAATAATACAGTATGCTGTCTCAGTGCCTGTGTTCAATAGAGCGTTGTTACTTTCATGAGAAAAATTTATTAGGAGGCTTAGAAATTCTCACTCTCCCATTGTAACTGAACTTTTACCATAAGGAAGAAAACTGATTGGAGAGACAAGTGGTACCCAGCTTGACTTCCTTGTGTGGACCTTCACCTTTCCTACTGATTTTATGATAATCACACTATCCTGATTGGCACAGCAAAAGGGCATTATCTTACTCAGGCACGCAAAAAGTGTGCCCAGATCACCTGCAGATAGTTTCCTCTTCAAAACTATTTTCACCATCACCCCTTTTTTAAACTGTCCACATTTGAAGTGACCTACTCAGTGGAATAATGAGTCCCACAGGATAGTGTGTGGTGGAAGGTTACACTAGATCACTGGTTCTCAAACTTTTTTTTAATCTCAGGAGCACTTAACATTCTTAAAAATTCTTGAAAACCCCCAAAAGCTTTAATATATATTAATTTCTATCAATATTTACCATTTAGAAATTAAAATATTTATTAATTCATTTAAATAAAAATTCATTATATTTTAACATTTAAAATAACTAAATTTTATAAAACAAAAAAATTAATGAAAAGAGTATCATTGTTTTACATCTTGGGGGCAAGTCGTTAATGTCTAGCTTAATAGAAGACAACTGGAATTTCATCCTCATATGCTTCTGCATTCAAATTATTGCAATAATTCATTTTGGCTGAAGTACAGTATATGAAAAAAAAATCTGACCAAAGATATATATTTGAAAAATTGAGGAGTATCTACTAGGAAATATGTCTTATTATTATAATTATGAACATAGCTTGATATTACAGACCCATTGATAGGGTCTCAGGGTGTACCAGGAATCTGGGCAACATGCTTTGAGAACCACTGAACTAGAAGACTGCAGGGGTTAATTCCCATTCTATAATGATTCCTTTAGTATCTACTCATAGCACTTGGCTACACCTAACTCATGAATATGTGTGTGAGTATGTGTGTATGTGAGAGCATATGTATCTGAGAGGGTGAATTCCAACAGTCTACTTATGCTATTTCATAGTAGAATCAAATTATACCCTTTCTGTGTCAGAGAGAAGTTTAATGGCTTCACTCAGAAATAACCTGGTAGATGGCATAAAAAATGTCACTAGCAAGTTTTTTTCCTTTAATTAAGGAGAAGTGTTCAAAGGATCAAGGCAGAAAAAGACCACATGGAAGCTCCCAGAGGTTCAGCCATGGCCACAGAAGAAACATACCATCTGGTAGATAACTATTTTAACTAATTGTTCTTGATAAATAAGAGATAAACACAGGTATTTCTGTACTGTAGAAGTACAAGTGTTACAGTATCCTCTAAATGTTGGTACCTCAGGGTAAAATTTCCATCACTTCACTCTTACAGAGGTTATGGATCTGGGTACAAGGGATGAGAGCATAACGGCATTTTCTTTGCATTTAAATCCCAGTATAGAAGTTGTCACTTAAAGACTTGGCTTTATGCTTAGGTGATTGTATCTTACATGCTCTTACTATCTTTTGCAAAACATCATATATGGCTACAATTTGTGTATCACATTCCATATGTCAATTAAAGGCATTTGGAGGAGAAAAGACTGAAATTCCCATCACCAAATACATTCTGAGATACGGCCTCTGTTGACCTTTGAGAGAATGCTCATCATTACCATCCAGAGCTCCACTGTCTTTAACATGCTCTTTAGAACTTTGAATTTTATTTTATTGATTGGGGTTGACAGGCAGGTCTCTCCTCAGCAAAGGTTTACTCAGGTTTTCCTGTATGTCCTCGGAAAGAGAGCCAAGAAGTGAATTAGCTCCTTGTGTGCCTTCAAACTCACTTGCTTTGCAGTTACAGTAGGTTAGGAGGTCAAAGACCAAGGACTCAAGTAAAATTCATTTAAATATTTGTATCAACTCAACAAGTGTTTATGAAGCATTTCTTACGTGTGTGCCACTTTGCAATGTAACGTGGCCAAAAATAAATACTTTCTGCTCTCCCGAAGCATTCATTTTGTCGAGTAGTACAAGTATACA
Organism: Notamacropus eugenii; assembly: GCF_028372415.1. NCBI lineage: Eukaryota > Metazoa > Chordata > Mammalia > Diprotodontia > Macropodidae > Notamacropus > Notamacropus eugenii. The sequence continues at coordinate 184,176,484 of NC_092872.1, read as the reverse complement.
GAAAATTAAATCTAGTATGTGCAAAGTGAATATTCAATATTTCTGTAAGCAAATGCTGAAATCAGTTCCAACTATGTGGCTGATTCTATACTGGTTGGTTGTTGTCTTTCATTCTTGGAGAGGACCAAAATAACATGCCTATGATAAAGTGAAATTTCAGTGTGTACAACTGTGGCTGATCAGACCAATACAAGCTCTGAGTGCTCTACCACAGATCACAGATAGTCCGTGTAAACATTTGGGGTGGATACTCCAAATTTGTGCATCCTGTGTTTGCCTTGTGATGTCTTGATTCTGCTCTGTTCATAGAGCACAGCACCCTTTCTGATGTGGGCACGCCATTCCGAGGGGTCCTGTGCCAGTGTCTCCCATGTCCAACAATCAAATCCAAAGTTCTTGAGAGAGACCTTTGAGAGTGTGCTTGTATCACTTCTGACCACCATGTGACTGCCTGCCCCATGCAAGTTCTCCATAAAATAGTCTTTTTGGCAAGTGTACATTTTGCATTCAAACAACATGGCTAGCCCACTGGAGTTGTGCTCTCTGAAGGATAGTTTGAATACTTGACAGTTTAGTTCAAGCAAGAACCTCAGTATCTGGTACCTTATCCTGCCACGTGATGTTCAGAATCTTCCTAAGACAGTTCAAATGGAAGTGATTCAATTTCCTGGCATGGTGCTGATAGACTGTCCATGTTTCACAGGCGTATAACTATGAGGTCACCTCAACGACTCTGTAGACCTTCAGTTTGGTAGTCATTCTAATACCTCTTCTCTCCCAAAATTTTCTTTGGAGCCTCCCAAACACTGAGCTAGCGCTGGCAATGTGCATGTCAACCTCATTGTCAATGTGTACATCCCTGGAAAGCATACTACCAAGGTAAGTGAACTTATCCACACCATTCACAACTTCTCCATTTGTTTTAACTGATATTTCCATGTATGAATGGTGTGGTGGTGGATGATGGAGCACCTGTGTTTTCTTGGTGTTGATTATTAGGCCAAAATTAGCACAGGCAGCAGAGAATTGATCCATTCTTTGCTACATCTCATCTTCAGAGGCTACATTGAGTGCACAATCATCTGCAAACAGAAAACCATGCACCAACACTCCCTCCTCTTTGGTCTTGGCTTGTAGCCTTTTCAAATTGAAGAACTTACCATCAGTACAGTAGTTGGCCTTGATGTTCATCCTCACTGAAAGCATTTGACAACATGGCTGAAAACATCATGCTAAAAAACATGGCAGCAAGCACACAGCTCTGTTTTACTCCATTGGTGACTGGGAAGGTACGAGAGCATTGTCCACCATCCAGAACCTGGGCAAACATGCCATCATGAAATTGATGGACAATAATGATGAACTTCTCTGGGCAACCAAATTTTGACTTAATTTTCCATAATCCCTCATGACTAACAGTGTCAAAAACAGTGTCAAAAATTGCTCATGCAAAATCTGACTGAAATACTCCAGGTTATAGGCAAGAGGAGGCTATTACCCAGGAGTTCAAGGATGCCTCCATTGTCTATGTCTATAAAGGTAAAGGGAATAGATTATCCTGCAACAATCACAGGGGCGTCTCTCTCTTAGTCATTGCTGGCAAGATTCTTGCTAGAGTCCTCCTTAAAAAGCTGATCCTTCACTTGGAAGATGGTCATCTGCCTGAGAGTCAGTATGACTTCAGAAAGGGCCAAGGAACAGTTCATATAGTGTTTGCTGCCTGACAACTCCAGGAAAAATGCCAGGAGCAGAACAGAGGTCTGTATACAACGTTTGTAGATCTGACCAAGGTACTGTACTAGATACAAATGAAATAGTCCTTATGGCATCTCAGAGATTTATATTCTATTGGGTGGAAACACATACTCAGAAAGGTCAAATAAAAATATATTCAAAATAAATACAAAATAATTAAGTGATAATAGGTGGTACAGTGGATAGAGCTCTGGGCTTGGAATCTGGAAGACTCATCTTCCTAAGTTCAAATCTAGCCTCAGATACTTATAAGATGTGTGACTCTTGACAAGTCACTTCACTGTTTAACTCAGTTCCTCACCTGTAAAATGAGCAGGAGAAGGAAATGGCAAACCACTCCAGTATCTCTGCAAAGAAAACCCCAAATGGAGTCATGAAGAGTTGAACACAACTGAAATGAATGAACAGCAATACAAATGACTCAAAAGTATGGGGAAAAGACACAACAGGAAAGGGCATCTAAGCTGAGCCTTGACAGAATGATCCAAAGATGTGGGAGAAGAGGTAACAAAAGTATAGGCAAAGTGGACAGCATATACAGAGGTTCAAAAGTGAATGTCATTATGTGTGGGAAACTTCAAGTAGACCAGTGTTGCTTACATTAAAAGTGTGGGAGGAGGAGCAACATAAAGTATGTCTCAGAAGCTAGGTTAGAGCCACATAGAAAAGAGATCTGATATCATATGCAAGTAGAGAGTCATGAAAGAAATAACCTGTCAGATCTATGACTAGGGGAAGAGTTAATGACCAAACAAAAGATAAAGAAGCCACTGGAAGTAAAACAGATGATACTGGATACATAAAATGTAAAAAAGTATTTGAACCAACAAAACCAAAGCAGCTGAAATCAGAAGAAATGCTGAGAAAAATCTTTGCAGCAAATTTCTCTGATAAAGGTTAAATTTCTCATCTATCTAGAGAATTGAGTCAAATTTACAAAATAAGCATCATTCCTCAATTGATAGTCAAATGATATAAATAGGCAGTTTTAAAAGGAAGAAATCAAAGTTTTCAAAAGACATGAAAAAATTCTCTAAATTACTAATAATTAGAGAAATGCCAATTAAAACAACTGAGGGACCACAGCAGATAGTCATCAGCTTGACTATCATGACCCAAAGGAAAATGACAATTGCTGGAGGGGATGTGGGAAAATAGGTACACTGGTACACACTGTTGGTGCAGCTGTGAACTAGTCCACTGATTTTAAAAAGTAATTTGGAACTATGCCCAAAAAGCTACTGAACTGTACATGCCCTTTGACCCAATGATACCACTAGTAAAGCTCTACCAAAAGATAAAAGAAAGAGGAAAAGGGTCCATCTATACCAAAATATTTATAGCATTTCTTTTTGTGGTTGCAAAGAATTGGAAATGGAGAGGAATTCATCAGTTGAGGAATGGTTGAACAAGTGATGGAGTATGGATGTAAAGAAATATTTTTATGCTATAGAAATAATGAACGGGATCATTTCAGAAAAACCTGGGAAGATTTGTGTGAATGCAAAGTAAAGTGAACAGGACCAGGAGAAAAATTTCCATATTAATAACAATATTATAAACATAACCCTGAAAGACTTAGGAGCTATGATCAGCACAATGACTAACCACAATTCAAAAGAACTCGTGACTTGGTTAAGAACTCACCCTCTAACCACAGCTATGAAAGGATCTGGCTCCCTTCTAATATCCTTATGCTGTGTCAAGTCAGATACATATTTTTAGCTTATTGTAGTATATGGTATATAATAATTAGCCTAAACCTAATTTCTGCCAGGCAGCTTTCTAGATTCTACATCATTTCTTTGGATTTACTAATCACCGAGTCATTGAGTTCAATTGTTTCTGATCTTTCCTTATCTAGTCTGTTCTACTGATCTACTTTTCTATGATTTAACCAATACCAATGTTATGATATTTATTGGTTTACAGTATAAAGTGATATTCCTTCCACCCCCATTTATTAGTGCTTTTCTTTTCCATGACTTGCCTTGAAATTTAATACTTTTATTCCTCCCAATGAATTCTGCTATTATTTTGCCTACCTCTTTAGAATATTCCTTTGGCACTTAGATTTGTATAACAAATCTGTGTATTAATTTGGGCATTATCATCATTTTCATTATCTTAATACATCCCAATTATGAGAAATCAATACCCCTATACTTATTTAAGATTTCTTTTTTTCTTTAAGAAGTATTTTGTAATTGTATCTATATAAGTATTAGGATTATCTTGGTAGATTTACTCCCAGATAGCTTGTGCATGTTGGAGTTTTTTTTAAAAGATTATATAACTTTATTTTACATTTTATTCAATTAACAAGTACTTATTTTCCCTTCTTCATCCTATTACAAGAAAAAACAAAATCTTGAGAAAATATGTCTAGTCAAGCAAAATAAATTCCTTTGAATATGACATTTGGCATATCCAAAAATCTATCTTATTCCACATCTTGAGTCAATTGTTTGGAATAGTACTTCCCTTTCAATTATTTGTTTTTGATTCGGTGTGTTGATTTTATACCTTACTATTTTGCTCAAGCTATTAATTTTTTCAGTTTCTTTGCCAATCTGTTGAACTTTTCTAAATAAATCAAAATCTCATCAGCAAATGGGGATAGTTTTGCCTCCTCTTTGATTTCACTTATGTACTTAATTTCTTTATCTTGTCTTTTTGTTGTGGAAATCTTTAAATGACAACAACATAACAAACCAGCTATAACCCTCCTCAGATCTAATTGCCTTCTCTCCCATTTTAACTCATAGAAGTTAGTGGACATGACCCAATTGTGCTTCCTTCTTGGCTAAGTACAAACAAGATAAAGTTAACTTAATGCAATATGATAAAAAAAAAATACCTAGAAATGTGTCTTATGATCACAGTAATTCATTAATATTTTGAATCTGTAGAATTTTTTCAGGCTTAATCACTAGTTTCCTGCCAATAAAATGAGAGAGGCTACATCTAAGCAACTTCATCTTTGGAAAACTGCCTTTATTTATGCTCTTTTCCCTCCCTGTAGTACCTTCTTTTTTCCTCTCTATCAACACAAATCCCAATCATTCTTCAGAAAGATTTCTCTATGGAAGTTTCAAAATAGATATGACATGGTAGTATAACACAGACAGAATAGTCCTGAAAGGCTCAGCAATTCACAGGAGTCCAGAAACAAGAAAGAAGCCAGCAACAAAATCCTGCTGTTGATGGAAAAATTGAAAAAGTATGGGTAACAAGAAAGGTGACCAGAGATCCCAACACAAGGAAGGCCTCATAGTCGTCACAATGGCACCTGTGATTGAACTATGACCCTGGATGAGTATGTTTTCATTGTATAGGAACATAATACTGCAAAAAGGAACATAAGACTGAAGGACCAGTGAACACTGGGTAGTTATACTTACCTGAAGAATTCGAGGAAGGGGGTTAGAGAGAAGAGGCAAGAGGAGATGATGATGAAGATCAACTGTATGAAAATCAATGGAAAGAAAAATGGAAGTGATATCGTTTTGGAGGTGCCCTTCATACCTTCTGGACAGAAGGAGGACATAGGTAACAAGTTTGAGAAGTACATGAAAAATCTGGCACAGAGGTACAAACCAACAGTAAGTGGGATTCAAGCTTTCCAGACATCTGCTGAAACATCTCCTCTGCCAAAATCAAAACAGCTAGTAAAATTTTGGCAGGCCTTGGTGATAAGCCTACCCTTTAATTTGTAAACAGGTTTGAGCATTTTCACTGGCTGTCCCCCATGCCTAGAATGCTTTCCCTCCTCTTCTCCATCTCCTGTCTTTCCTGGCTCCCTTAAAATTCCAGTCAAAATAATACCTTCTACAAATAACTTTGGGATCCCCCTTAAAGTTAGTGTTGACATTCTGTCAATAAACTGTAATTTGCTCTCTATATATCTTATTTGTACATAATTAAACAATAATCCATGTGGTCTTCCTCCTTCTTCTGTGAGCTCCAGAGGAAAATGGTTATTTTTAGCTTTCTTTGTATCCCCAGTGCTTAGCTCAGTATCTTACAAATAGTAAATATTTAAATGTTTTTGACCTGAAGTACTACTCAAGGTAGATAGTAAAATGATACTGGAGAGCAGAGAGGAATTATATCTCTTCAATTTTTAATTCATTGTTTTCTTTGCCAAAGAATATGATTTTGGGACTGAAAAGCACAAAACATGATAGATAATAGATAACTGAAACCCAGGATAAGTAAAAAGCTATTGAGATTCCTTAGCTGCCTTTCATGAGTTCATGGTTACCAGGCCAAATTAACTACAACACTGGGTACTAAAAGAAACAAGAGATGATTGCTGAGCCACTGTCAGTTATACTTGAAATAAAATGGAAAACAAGAGAGGCACTAAAGAACTGGAGAAGATCAAATATTCCAATGGCAGGGGAGTAAGCAAATAAAGTTTACAAACTACTGAGCCTAACTGTCATTCTTTGAAAAATTCTAGAGCATATTATTGAATTGATGATTATTGAATGTATAGAAAAGGGAGTGATCATTAAGAACCATAAGAACTTCCTCAAGAATAGATAAATCTTATTATCTTTCTTGGCAGGATTACTTAATTGGTAGATTAGGGATTACCATAGACACAGTTTATCTAGATTTCAGCAAATAATTTATTAAAGTCATATATGTTTTACTTGAAGAAAAAACAATGTAGATATATGGGTTATATCTTTGTATAATTAGTTGAACTCAAAATGAGTTGGATGACTAGACCCAAAGACTAGCCCATCGGATCCAACAACTAGCCAAGTTGATATCTGTTTGGAAGGAGTTGGAATCCCCCAGCAATCTATCCTTGGCCCTATTGTACTTGACATTGTTGTATGTGACTTGGATGAAGCCATAGATTTGTCAAGAAACCAGTCAATAATCATTTATTAAGTACTTTGTGCTAAGAACTATGCTAAGTTTGTTGCTGTTTTTTGTCTAAGATTTTGCTATTGTTATTGTTCAACCGTTCAGTCTTTGTGACTCCATGGACCATAGCATCCTCCACTGTCTCTATCCTCCACTATCTCTCAAAGTCTGTTCAATTGAACAATGACAACAAGTATAGATCAACACCTCACACTGCATACTGATAAAAGGTCAAAATGGATACATAAGTTAGACATAAAGAATTATATCATAAGCAAATTAGGGGAGAATAGAACATCTTACCTGTCAGATTTATGGATATGAGAAAATTTATGACCAAAAAAGAGAGAGCATTACAGGATGTAAAAAGAATAATTTTGATTATATTACATTTTTAATAGAACAAACAAAACCACTGTAGCCCATAACAGTAGGGAATGAGGAAACTGAGCAAAAAAATATACATAAAGTATCTCTAATAAAGACCTTACTTCTGAAATATATAGAGGCTTAAACCAGATTTATAAGAATATGAGTGACTTGCCAATTGATAATGGTCAAAGGGTATGAACAGGCAGTTTTCAGATGAAGAAATCAAAGCTATCTACAGTCATATAAAAAATGTTCTAGATCACTATTGGTTTAGAGAAATGTCTTTCCTCAAGGAAATACTCAGAAGACTAGGTGTCTTTCTAGTGTCCTCTCTATCCTCCACACTAACTGCTCTCACCAACTTCCTCCCAGCTCTGTTCCATCCTTCCTGTTCCACCCGTTCAGCCTCCATGTGATTTAAGCAAGTCACATGGGCCTATTAATGGGTGAGAAAGATCTTCAAATTAAGCAAAAATACATTAAGAATTCATTCAGCCGGGGGCGGAGCCAGGATGGCGAAGTAGAAAGACGCACATACACATAGCTCCGACCTCACAAACTACAGAACGGCAGAGGGGACTAACCCAGGGCGAATTCTGCACCCAGAGACCACGGAATATTGGAGCGAGGGAGATTTCTGTTCCGGAGAGACCTGCAAACCTCTCGCGGGGGGACCTCCGCGCCGGGGACTGGGCGCCGGGGCGGGAAGAGGAAAGCAGCCCTACCGTGGCAGCGACACCATGGGAAAGAGATCCAGTGGCCACACGGGTCCCCCCACCCACAGAGGGACCTGCAAACCTCTCGCAAAAGGTCCGTCGTGCTGGAGACACAGTGCCCAGCCCGGACCTGCGGCGGCGAGAGTGGCCGCGGCTCTGAGAGACAAAGTTCTGAGAGGGATCCGGAGGCGGGATCTTCAGCAGCTGCATGGGCCCCCAACCAACAGGTGACTGACGGGGGTGGGTGAGAGAGTCTCTTTGGCGAGTTGAGAGGGGAGCGTGGTGCCCCCATAGCTCGGGCCCCCCCGGGAGGTGGGGGCTGAGAGGCGTCTGCGGACGGGGGCTCCCCAAACGAGCAGGAGCCTGGATCCATTGTGGAAGGTCTGTGTATAAACCCCCTGAGGGAATTGAGCCAGAGAGGCGGCCCTGCCCCTGACCTCAGCACCTGAGCCTAATTTAACACTGAATAACAGCCCTGCCCCCGCCAAAAATCCTAAGGCGGGAAGCAGGATTTGAATCTCAGTCCCCAAACGCTGGCTGGGAGGACCAGGAGGAGAGGTGGATGTGAGGAGAACATTCAGAGGTCAGGCCACTAAGGGGAGACAATGCCAAGAAAAGGGAAAAGAAATAAAACTATTGAAGGGTACTTTATCGGAGAAAAATCACTTCCTCCCTTCCTTTCTGATGGGGAGGAACAAGGCTTGCCATCAGGCAAAGACACAGAAATCGAGGACTCTGTGCCCCAATGGGCTCGGGCCATGGAAGAGCTCAAGAGGAATTTTGAAAATCAAGTTAGAGAGGTGGAGGAAAGACTGGGAAGGGAAATGAGAGGGATAAGGGAGAAGCATGAAAAACAGATCAGCTCCCTGCTATAGGAGAACCAAAAAAATCTTGAAGAAATTGGCACCTTGAGAACTAGCCTAACTCAGCTGGCAAGGGAGGTGCAAGGGGCCAATGAGGAGAAGAATGCTTTCAAAAGCAGAATTAACCAAATGGAAAAGGAGATTCAAAAGCTTACTGAAGAAAATAGATCTCTCAAATCTGGAATGGTACAGATGGAAGCTTTGGACTTTTCGAGAAAGACAGATATCTCAGAACATACCACACAGATTCGAAAAATGGAAGATAATGTGAAATATCTTATTGGAAAAGCAACTGACCTGGAAAATAGAATCAGGAGAGACAATGTAAAAATTCTGGGTCTACCTGAAAACCATGATCAAAAGAAGAGCATAGACATCATCCTCCACGAAATTATCAAGGAAAACTGCCCTGAGATTCTAGAACCAGAAGGCAAAATAAATATTCAAGGAATCCGCAGAACACCGCATGAAAGAGATCCAAAAAGAGAAACTCCTAGGAGCATTGTGGCCAAATTCCAGAGTTCCCAGGTGAAGGAGAAGATATTGCAAGCAGCTAGAAAGAAACAATTCAAGTATTGTGGAAATACAATCAGGATAGTACAGGATCTGGCACCTTCTACATTGAGGGATAGAAGGGAATGGAATAGGATATTCCGGAGGTCAAAGGAACTAGGACTGAAGCCAAGAATTACCTACCCAGCAAAACTGAGTATAATACTTCAGGAGAAAAAATGGTCTTTCAATGAAATAGAAGACTTTCAAATTTTCCTGATGAAAAGACCAGAGCTGGAAAGAAAATTTGACTTTCTAACACAAGAATGAAGAGAACCATAGGAAGGCAAACAGCGGAGAGAAATCATAAGGGACTTACTAAAGTTGAACTGTTTACATTCCTACATGGAAAGACAATATTTATAACTCTTGAAACATTTCAGTATCTGAGCACTGGGTGGGAGTACACACACACACACATGCACACACGCACACATACATAGAGACAGAGTGCACAGAGTGAATTGAAGAGGATGGGATCATATACTAAAAAAAAAAAAATGAAATCAAGCAGTGAGAGAGAAATATTGGGAGGAGAAAGGGAGAAGTTATATGGGGCAAATTATCTCTCATAAAAGAGGCAAGCAAAAGACTTATTAGTGGTGGGATAAAGAGGGGAGGCAAGAGAAAAACATGATATCTACTCTCATCACATCCCACTAAAGGAAAAAATATAATGCACACTCATTCTGATAGGAAAACCTATCTCATAACACAGGAGAGTGGGGGACAGAGGCACAAGCAGGATGGGGGGGAGAATAGAGGAGAGGGCATGGGGAGGAGAATGCAATACGAGGTCAACACTCAAGGGGAGGGAAAGGACCATAAGAAAATAGAAGTAATGGGGGACAGGACAGGATGGAGGGAAATATAGTTAGTCTTATACAACACAACTAGTATGGAAATCATTTGCAAAACTAAACAGATATGGCCTATATTGAACTGCCTGTCTTCCAAGGGGAAGGGGTAGAGAGGGAGTGAGCTAAAGAAGTTGGAACTCAAAGTGTTAGGACCAAATGTAATGTTCTTACCACTGGGTAACAAGAAACACAGGTTAAGGGGTCAAGAAAGCTATCCGGCCCTACAGGACAAAAGAGAAGATGGAGACAAGGGCAGGGAGGGAGGATAGAGGAGAGAGCAGATAGGTCACAGGGGCAATTAGAAAACTTGGGTCTGGGGGGGGAGGGGGAAAAAAGGGGAGAAAATTTTTAACCCAAAATTAAAAGTTTAATAAAAAAAAAAAAAAAAGAATTCATTCAGCCCAATATGATATTCACAGCACCTGTGGGAAGCTACGAATATGCCCATACAGTTCTGAATCACAAAATACAATAGATTCTCAAAATGAAAGACAGAACCAAAACATTTACTCAAACACCAGAAAGTTGAAAGCCAACACCAGAAAATGAAATGCATCATAGCAACAAAGAAATCTATACACAAGAACAATGCAAGGGGCAGTAAGATCACCAAGCCTTCCCTCTATTAGGCTACCCACAAACCATCTCCTTTAAATAAAAGAAAGGCTCTCCCACTCACACTAGTTGCTGTCTGCTTTCTCCTTCCCGGCACTGACAGCTCTGACTCATTTCCTGTTCCACCCCTTCCTGCTCCATCTGTTCAGCAAACTCCTCCCACCACAGACACCACGTGAGTCAGACTTCCATGTGACCCAGACAGGTCACATGGGCCTATTAATGAATGGGGAAAATCTTCTCAATTAAATTATCTTTATATTTGGCCCCAAGATATTTATAATCCATTACATAGATCAATGGGGTAACTAGTATCAATAGAACTTTAACAGAGATAATAGAAAATAAGCATATAAAACACTATCTTAGGCTGGGGCTTATACACAAGCACCCCATTGTTCCCCCCTCTAATGAATGGGTCCCAAAATCATGGAGTAAGGGGTCTCTTCTTCCATAGCTGAGATTGGAAGTAGAGTTTTCTCTGCCCCAAGAGGTCCCATTCAAGGGGTAATTCTTTAACTGGCATCTGGAGCTTAGTCAATACCAGGTCTAGGGGTGACACATCACAGTCATGGACAGGGGCTGGCATCCAGCTTAAATGATCAGGCATCTACAGGTAGAGGGTATTAAGCTTGCAGAAAACAAATCCGATAAACAAGATGAACAGACGTAAAGCCAAAAAAAAGAAAATAGCAAGAAGCAGGGTATATGGTCAGCCATGCTTCTTGAGTCCATGAAGCCACTATCATAGCATTATTCATTCTGGCTTGAGGCTGATGATCTTGCACAGCCCTCCCTCACTCAGATCAAAGTCAAGTGCAAGTCATGGCATAATCTTGATGTCATGGTCCTCTTTGAGAATGAAAGACAAACACAACAACAACAAATATTTTCTTTAATCTGGGCTGGGGCTCAGCCAATTTCCCATTCTCCCTGCAGGTGAGATGAACTTGGATGCAAAGTTTCAGAAGGATATGTAGGGAGGGGCAGTTCTTATCTCCCTGCTCAGTCAAATATCAAGACCCTTTTCTCTATATATTCTATATAATTCATTAGTTAGAATGCCATTTATTATTCCAAAATCTACCCCTGTTCTCAATAGAGCAGTAAACAAATCTTTCCTTGTCAATCTATTCTGACTTTGAATCCACTGACTATTTGCTCTTCTCTTTTCCACTGATTCTCACCAACCAAGATACCAATTCTCCCATTCTTTAGGTGAACCAACTCAAAATATCTGTGACCTCCTGTTGAGTAAAATGCTCAATTACCTCCACAAACACATGTGGCCCCCTTGATTTCTGATTGTGCTTCTGCCTGAGAGGCTCCCCACACATCCTTCCTCTTGTTATTTTTTTGCTTCTTTTTGTGAGCTAAACTAACAACAGCTTTTTTTTTCTACCACCTGAGACTTTATGCCTTGTTCTTCTAAAAGAAAATTTCAATGCTGCAAGATGAAAAGCTTCTCATGCAAACCATGCAACTCCCTCTACATCTGAGCTTCCTCTGTTTTTACACATAAGGCAATAACTTGTTAACAAGGCCAAGCTTCTCCTACATACCCTGCCAGTTCTTCCCCCTGTTCTATTGGTATTCCTTAAAAACATTTTTCTAAATCTCTGGGTTCTCTCTTCTGTAGCCTCAGTTCCAAGTTTTCATAGAGCCCTGTGCTTTTAGGCCATTGTCTTGCTAGGGAAGAATATGGTAAATCCTCCCATCCTGGGATATCCAGTTCTTCCTCTGTCTTTTCTGTCTTTCTATCTCCAAATAGATCTCTGATATGTAACAGTCCCATTCTCATCACCATTTGTAGCACCAATGTAATACTCATAGCATGTATGGTGGCCATGAATATGCCTGTGCAATTCTGAATCGTGAAATACAGTGGATTCTCCACAGGGAAGGCAGAATCAAAACATTTATTCAGATACCAGAAAGCCAAATCCCAACACCAAAAAACTAAATCTATCACAATAACAAAAAAAATCTATACACAATAGTAATGCAAAGGTCAATACCATCCCCAAACCTTTCCTCTGTTAGACTTCCCACAAACCAATTCCTTTAAACAAATCACAAAAAGCTCACTCACACTAGCAAGATGTCTTTCCCAGCTCTGATTACTCTCTAAATTCCCCTCAGCTCTGCTCTAGCTCCATCTCTTCCTGCTCCACCTTTTCTGCTCCACCCCTTCTTGTTCCACGTGATTCATGTGACTCAAGCTTTCATGTGACTTAAGTGAGTCACATGGATCTATTAATGGATAAGAAACATCTTATTAAGAAGCAAAATTACATTAACAATAAGCAAAAAGGCATTATCAATACACTGCTATACACTATTTATTTGCGTTTTCTATTCATGAGATTTGCTCTCATCCTACCACACCTCCTGCCTAGTCTCTGAATTTCTTAAACCACATATAATGATTCTATTGTCTGTTTTACACATCTTTAGATATAGTCAAGTTTATAACAACCATTCAGTAAATACTTGTCGTTTGCATGGAATCAAGTACTCCTCATGGCTGGATTTTTCCCTACAAGCGTTATGTTTGCTAAAAATAGGGCCAAGATGACCAAAGTGACTCTGGTTCTACGGGAGTCTTTGTTTTCAATTCCTTGCCATTTATTCACTCTTCAGTCAACATTCAGGGTATTTTTATCTCTTTTTAATGGATATTTGAATTCTCCCAACAGCATATTTGGGAAGGATCTCCCCAGTATGGAGATCGGTTTTGGATAAGTATTGTTCACATGGCATAAGGTCTCACAAGGGAAAGATGGATATTCTGCCTAGATGGAGGAGGAAATAATCATATCTTTCCTTTTATTCGGAGCCTTACTCCCATTTCCCTCCCTCTAAATCACCATGTAATCAATCTGAAGCAGCAACATGCAACCGCATTCAAATTAGGGATGTTTGAAGAGGGAATTAGTCTACTTACTCATTATTCTTGATTAATAGAAAATTATCCTGCTAACATTTACTGTTCTATTCATTTGTTATTTGGAAGTGATTAGCCACCAAATAGCAGTTAAGAACATGCCGGTTTTGTGGTTTCAGCTGCAGCTGTAATTACCTCTGGAGCTCAGCTCCCAGCAGACACGCCTCCCTCACTTGGATAGAACTCACACCCTCAGTTAAATACCACTGCTGCTTCTTATATCCATGCTCCATTCTCACATTCTGAGTGATGCCCCCGAACTTCAGTAAATGTGATGATTAGCTTGGTAGCATCCCTGAAGGCTGTCTCTTCTCAATCTTCCACCTTCTTCCTTGAGATATTTCCCTAAGTAAAACAGTAAAAGCCTTGAAGTTAGGAATTGCTTCATTTTTGTCTCATTATCTGCCTCAAACTCTCTTCCAAACTGCCCTATTTTTTTAGAGGGTACAAGGATCATACTACCAGTCATCCTGCTTTGCAACCTGTAAAGGCAAGTGAGGAGGGCCTGCTATCACAGGTTCTTTGATCTGTTTTTCTAAAAGGAAATAAAACTTTCAAAGGGTCAACAATCACTTTAATCAAGCACATGCACCATTCACTTAGTTCAGAGGAAAAAAGTCAGCACCCTGAACTTCAGAGAAAATCTAAATCAACAGACATGGCTTCCAACTGTCTGACATAAGCAATATATACATCATAAATTAACAGACAGATCCAACTGTCTGATCATTACACACATACATAGTTATCAGAGAGAGAAGCACAGGGTTGGAGGGATTAGAGAGAGCTCCTTAGCAGCTGCCCAGAGTTTCATCTGGCCAAACAAACACTTCCAAAGAGTAAGCCCCAAAGTAAAACCTCACTTCAGAATGCTTATACATCTTTCAAATCCAAAGGGCATCACAACCCTTGAGAACCAGTGCCTCATTAACAAAAGGCGAGGACTTTCCCACAAATCTCCCCAAGCCCATTAATGGGTGGGGAAAATATTTCCATTAAGAAGCAAAATTATATTAACAATGAGCAAAAATGTATTATCTATACACAACCTCAGAGTCATCCTTAATTCTTTTTTTCTCCTTTGGTGCCCATATCCATTCATATATTCTATCTTGATGTTTCTACCTTTATAACATGTCTTTCCTCTGACCCCTTCTTTCTACTCTCATAGTCACAACAACCTAGGTTAGGTCATCATCACTTATTGCTTGAATTATTACAATGACTTTCTAATTTTTCTCCTCACCACAAGTCTTTCTCCCCTCCAATTCATACTCCATAAAGCAGTCAAAGGTGATTTTCCTTAGGCACAGTTTTGACCATGACTTTTGGCCCAAAGGTAAATTCCTCTTTGGTCTTTAAAGTCCTTTAAAATCTAGCAGCAACCTACCTTTCCAAAATATTGTGAAGTGATAATTAGCCCTTCAGCTAAAATCACAAAGCTATAATGTTTTCATTCTTTTGGTTTTGTTTTGTGATTTCTTGGTTTCTCATAAAGTCATTAGCCTCCATCTGTTCAATTCTGATTTTGAAAGAACTATTTTCTTCAGTGAGCTTTTGAACCTTCTTTTCCATTTGGCTAATTCTGCTTTTGAAAGCATTCTTCTCCTCATTGGCTTTTTGAACCTCTTTTGCCAATTGAGTTAGCCTATTTTTCAAGGTGTTATTTTCTTCAGCATTTTTTTGGGTCTCCTTTAGCAGGGTGCTGACCTGCTGTTCATGCTTTACCTGCATGTCTCTCATTTCTCTTCCCAGTTTTTCCTTCACCTCTCTAACTTGATTTTCAAAATCCTTTTTGAGCTCTTCCATGGCCTGAGACCATTGAGTGGGCTGGGATACAGAAGCCTTGACTTCTGTGTCTTTCCCTGATGGTAAGCATTGTTCTTCCTCATTAGAAAGGAAGGGAGGAAATACCTGTTCACCAAGAAAGTAACCTTCTATAGTCTTATTTTTTCCCCTTTTCTGGGCATTTTCCCTGCCAGTGACTTGACTTCTGAATATTCTCTTCACACCCACTTGGCCTCCAGATCTGCCCAGCCAGTGCTTGGGGTCTGAGATTCAAATGCTGTTTCCCAGTCTCAGGGCTTCGGCAGGGGCAGGGCTGCTATTCAGTGTGAGATTAAGTTCAAGTGCTCAGGTGGGGTCAGGGCCACCACACAGGGCTCAGTTCCCTCAGGGGGTTTATGCAGAGACCTTCCACAATGGATCTGGGCCCCTGCCTGCTTGGGGAGCCCCAGTCTGCTGCCACCTCTGCTGCTGCCTCCCGAGGTGGCCTGAGTTATGGGGGGACCCCACTCCCCTCCTGGCAACCCAAGAAGACCCTCTCACCAACCTTTGGGGCCCATGGGTGGAGGGACCTGCGTGGCCGCTAGAGATTCCATCCCTGAAGCCTGCTCAGATCTGCTCCCCTCGGCGCCACACGGCCAAGGCAGGGCTGGGCTCAGCTCCAGGTCCAAAGCTTGAAGGACCTTTTGTGAGAGGTTTTCAGGGCTCTCTGGAACAGAAATCTCATCCACTCCATTGTTCTATGGCTTCTGCTGCTCCAGAATTTGTTGGGAGTTCTTTTTTACAGATATTTTATGGGCTGTGGGTTCAGAGCTAGCGTATGTGTGTCTTTCTACGCAGCCATCTTGGATCCGCCCCACTATAATGTTTTAAAATGCTATTTAGTGGCTAATAACTTCCATATACTATACAAACTCCATTAGTGGCACTCTATGACCCAGCCCAACAGACTTTCTTCCTTTTTCCCCTCCATTCCTCATTTCTATGCCTTTGAATTGGCTTTTCCCCATGCCTAGAATACACTTTGTCCTCGCCTCCAGTTCAGATAGTTCCTTATATCTTTTGTGACTTAGCTTAACTATTATCCTCTAAACAAGGACTATCCTGATCCCCCTAAATTCCAATTCCCTCACTCTCTAAAGTGTTTGCTGTTGATTGATTGATTTCTTAAACCCAGTACAATGAAAAGTGACTTAGTCATGGACCAAAGATACTCAGGTCTTAGAACCAACGTTTTATCTTGATAAGAATTCTAAAACAAGGACCTTTCCAACTTCAAGCTTGCCCTATGCTTTTTCTAAAATCCAGTTCTAATTCTAATGATATAGATCTCTTTGACAATCTGGTGAAGCCTGCATAACCCATCTCAAAATATGTTTGCATTAATAGCAAAATGCATATGGTTACAGAGAAAAATCAATCATTTTGAAAAAGTTAACCTTTTTTTTTTAAGTTCATGGAACTCATATTAAAATTTCCTGCTTTAAGATCTTGGAGAGGACCAAATTACCAATATCACCTCCAAGGAGGAAGAAATTGAAGCAATAATTAGAAATTACTTTGCCCAACTATGTGCTCATAAATTTGACAATATAAATGAGGTGGATGAATATTTAAAAAATATAAATTGCCCAAATTAACAGAAGAGGAAATTGAATACTTAAATAGCCCCATATCAGAAAAAGAAATATAACAAGCCATTAATGAACTCCCTAGGAAAAATTCTAAAGTTCCAGATGGATTTACAAGTGAATTCTATCGAGCATTTAAAGAACACTTAATTCCAATACTATATAGACTATTTGGGGAAACTAGTAAAGAAAGCATCCTACCAAATTCTTTTCATGGTACAAATATGGCTCTGATACCTAAACCAGGAAGAGCCAAAACAGAGAAAGAAAATTATAGACCAATTTCTCTAATGAATATAGATACAAAAATTTTAAATCAAATATTAGCAAAAAGAATACAGTAACTTATCACAAGAATAATACATTATGATCAGGTAAGATTTATACCAGGAATGCAGGGCTGATTCAATATTAGGAAAACTATCAGCATTATTGATCATATCAACAACAAAACTAACAGAAACCAATGATTATCTCAATAGATGCAGAAAAAACTTTTGACAAAAGACAACATCTATTCCTATTGAAAACACTGGAGAGCATAGGAATAAATGGGACTTTCCATAAAATAATAAGCAGTATCTACCTAAAACCATCAGCAAGCATTATATACAATGGGAATAAGATACATGAATTTCCAAAAAGATCAGCAGTGAAACAAGGATGTCCATTATCACCAATTTTATTTTAATATAGTACTAGAAATGTTAGCTTGAGCAATAAGAGAAGAAAGAGAAATTGAAGGAATTAGAATAGGCAAAGAATAAACTAAGTTATCTCTCTTTGCAGATGATATGATGTTATACTTAGAGAATCCCAGAGAATCAAGTAAAATATTACTTGAAATTATAAACAACTTTGGCAAAGTTGCAGGTTACAAAATAATCTCATATAAATCATCTGCATTTCTATATATTACTAACAAAGTAATATAGATAGAAAGAGAAATCCCATTTAAAGCTATGGTGGACACTATAAAATATCTGGGAATCTACCTGCCAAAACAAAGCCAGGGACTATATAAACACAATTATTCACACAAATAAAGTAAGTAGAAAAACATCAGTTGCTCATGGGTAGGCTGAGATAATATAATAAAAATGGCAATTCTACCTAAATTAATTTACTTATTTAGAGCCACAACAATCAAACTGCCTGATAATTATTTTCTAATGCCTGAAAAAAATAATATCAAAATTCATCTGGAAGAACAAAAGGTCCAGAATATCAAGGGAACTAATGAAAAGAAATGCTAAGGAAGGTGGCCTTGCCCTACCAGATCTCAAATTGTATTATAAAGCAACAATCATCAAAATCACTTGGTACTGGCTAAGAATTAGAGGGGTATACCAGTGGAACTGAGCATAGAAATCTACTGTTTGATAAACCCAAGGATCTCAGCCTCTGGGATAAGAACTCACTGTTTGACAAAAATTGCTGGAAAAACTGGATAACAGTGTGGCAGAAACTGGGCATAGACCAACGTCTGACACCGTACACAAGAATAAAGTCCAAATGGATACATGATCTAGGTATAAAGACTGACATTACAAAAAAATTAGGGAAGCAATGAATAGTGTATTTGTCATATTTATGGAGAATGAAGAAATTTTTGACCAAATAAGGGACACAGAACATTATGAAGTGCAAAATGGATAATTTTGATTGCACTGAATTTAAAAGTTTTTGCACAAACTCAATGCAACCAAGACTAGGAAGGAAGCAGAAAACTGGGAAAGAATTTTTGCAACTAGTGTCTGTGGTAAAGACCTCATTTCTAAAATACATAGAGAACTGAGTCATATGTACAAGGATATAAGCCATTCCCCAATTGATAAATGGTCAAAGGATATGAATAGGCAATTTTCAGAGGAAGAAACTAAAGTTATCTAGAGTCATATGAAAAAATGCTCTAAATTACTATTGATTAGAGAGATGCAAACCAAAACAACTCTGAGGTACCTCATTACAGCTATCAGATTGGCTAACATGACAAAACAGGAAGATAACAAATTTAGGAGAAAATGTGGAAGAGTTGAAACACTAATTCATTGTTGGTGGAGCTGTGAGCTAATTCCAACTAATCCAGCGATTTGGAACTATGTCCAAAAAGTTATAAAAATATGCACACCCTTTGACCCAACAATATCACTTCTAGGACTGTATCCCAAAGAGATCATAAAAATGGGAAAGGATCCCACATGTACAAAAATATTTATAGCAGCTTTCTTTGTGGTGGCCAAGAACTAGAAATTAAGGGGATGCCCATCAATTGTAAAATGATTGAACAAGTTGTGGTATATGAATTTAATAGAATACTATTGTGCTATAAGAAATTATGAACAGGAAGACTTCAGAGAGGCCTGGAAGGACTTATATAAACTGATGCTGAGTGAAAGGAGCAGAACCAGGAGAACTTTGTATATAGTAATGACCACAGTGTATGAGGAATTTTTCTGGTAAACTTAGTCATTCACAGCATTGAAAGGACCTAAAAAATTCCCAGACTCTTAAGGCAAAATGCCTTACACATCCAGAGAAAGAACTGTGGAATTGGATTGAAGAATGAAGCAGACTATTTTCTCTTGTGCTATATTTTCTTTTGTTTTATGGTTTCTCCCATTTATTTTCATTCTTCTGTGCAACATGACTAAGGGGAAAATGTATTTAATAAGAATATATGTATAGAACCTATGTAAGACTGTATGCCATCCTGGGGAGGGAGTAGGGAAGGAAGTGGGTGGAGGGGGAGGGAGGGAGAAAAAAATCTAAGATATATGGATGTGACTGTAGAAAACTGAAAACAAATAAAATAATTTTTTTAAAAGTCTTGCAAAGCTCTGGAATTCTGTTGGTCCCTGATGTTATGAATGGGAATATGATCACTAGAAACAAGCCTTAACTCTCCAAGATCAGGGAACATGTATGAAAATCAAAAAAGATTTTGCATGAATAAAATTAGTGCAGCCAGATTAAGAAAAGAAGCAATGGATCAGGGGAAAAAATCTTTCATTAAGTATCTCTGGTAAGGGTCTGAGAGACAAGATTTTGGGGGAAGTTAACAGAAATGTAAAAGACTAAAGTTCATTTGCCAATAGTTGAGTAGTCAAAGGACATGAAAAAATACTTATAAGAATGGGAATCACAAACTATACAACATATCCTCAGGGGTACTTGCATTTCACCAAAGAACTAAGTTTGTACCCAAAGGAATAAATCTATAATGTTGAAATTTCAGGCTTCAGCAATGGACAAATGGTGGAACTATTTTGGAGCAGTAGAGTCTATTCCAGTGGTCTACAAATCATCTAGCACATGAGCAGGTGGGAAAATAGACTCAGAAAGGCTAAGCAACTTATTTCCTGTTATCTCAAAGTTACTGGGAGAGCTGAAAATTGAAGCCAGTTTACTGGACTCAGTGACCTAGCTACTTGCCTCCTGATGGCTAAGAAATCTTGTACACAGCATCCTGACTGCCAAGCTGCATTTTGCTTAAATAAGTCTTAACGGACATAGGCATGAGTTTATTTCAACTTTCTGAATTAACAAGCAAAGCTGCTTCCAGCATGATCATGCTGGGAGAGTTTTCTCTGTTGGAGGAAATAGCTTTGAAGCTGAGGCTAGAAGAAGTTGTCTTGCAGGGAGGCAGCATTGTGCCTGCCTCTGTCAACCCACAAGCTTCGGTCTTGATAGCCAGGCCCCTACCAGGGCCCAGTCCTCCCACCAGGTCTTAAGGAAACACTGCAGGCATTAAGCACTCCATATGCCAGGCAAGTATGTTTTTTTTTTTTTTATATATAAACTTAGAGGATGGAAAAAATCAAACAAAAGCAAATGGTGGGGAGGATTGAAAAGGACCAAATGATTCACTTTTGGCTATTGTACTTTTCTCCCCTAATACTCTGAGACTTGTTTTTGCTTATTAACCCTGTTTCAGAGCATTCCATAGCATAACATCTCTACTCAACATCTTTTCATCACAGAAAGATACTGGGCAAGGCTGCTATACCATTTATTATCCTATGACTTCCTGGTCTTCTGGGTGTTCATTTAAAGATAATGATACACAGAACTATAATAGACCCTTAGGACAAACACCCTCTGGCATTTCATAAGAGTACTTTCCTCTTTGTAACCCTCATTTGGCTAGTAACAGAAGACTATTATTTCTTTTACTCTGGTTTTCTCTGAAACCACCAATGTTAAGGGAAATTGCGGGCGTAAATAATAGACAGACATCAAATGAGAGAAGACAACAGAGTGATTGGAGAGATAACCCCTTCAGCAATCTAGCAGTTTCTGCTCTCCCTAAATTGGCCAATCAACATTAAGGCTTGAGGGCATGGTGACCATGCCTCAGCATGCTATTTTGTACATCACGTATAATTGGTCATAATTATAAAAGAGCTACCACCTCTTGTAATAGTGAACTTATTTCAGGTGAAAATGTTAGCATTGCCATTTGGAAGGAGTCACCCTTTTCAATTCAACTGAAACTTTTATTAACTGCCAGTATATGCGAATTATTATGGTAGGCACTAGGAATATTTGTTATTGCTTGTGCTTCCTGCTTGAAGAGAACCATGATGTGAGGAAAGTGATGCCATGACTTGCAAGTGAATTGGATTGAAGTGAGAGAGGGCTGTGCAAAGTCACCAACCTTACTCTCTCCTCCATACCCCTCTTGGTCCAGTGGTAAGATATTGATCAGAATGATAGAAGATGGTCCTCAATAGGAATACAAAGCCTTGCCCTCAAGCAGTTATATTCTCCCAAGGGCATACAACCTGTATACAGACAAATATTTTATTTACTTATAATAAAAACACAAATATGCAAAGCAATAATTTGCAAAGTAATTTCAAGTGGGAGGAAATGTTAAAACTGGGGGGCAGTTGAGAAAATCCTTACATAAGAACTAGCATTTGAGCTTGGTCTTAAAGAAAACTAGGCATTCCAGGATGTGGAGTAAAGGAGGGATACATTCCAGGAGTATAGATCCTGCTGTGCCAAGTCTCAGAGAGAGGACATTGATTGTTATGTATCAGTTTGAATGGAATAGACAATGAATAAAACTACAAAACAAAGGTGGTAGGTGGCAGAGGATCTTAAATGCCACCCTCAGGATTTGATATTTTCTTTTAGAGGCAATAAGGAGACATTGAAGTTTTTACTGCTAATAGGAATTAATTTAAAAGAAAAGTGGGGAAAGAAAGAGAGCAGCCCTGTCACACTTTTGGAATCAGAAGGCCCTTGATTGAGTTTTGGCCCATTTCTTACTAGTGTTATGACTGTGGAGAAGTCATTAATGAAAATAATAGCACTTATACTCCCTATCTCCTATGACTTTTATAAGGAGAGTAGATGACAAATTGTATTGCAGCTCTCAAAAATTATTCCAAATTTATCATATATATGTATACATACCCACACCCCACATACATACATATACATATATATACAAATGTATATACAAATATATATACACCTATGCATACATTTATATATGTGTGTGTATGTGTGTGTGTGTGTGTGTGTGTGCGCGTATACAGAGAGAGAGAGAGAAAGCTTGTTTGTACATAGCAGTTTTCATATTGTTTGTCCCATTAGAATGCGATTGAGCCCTCTGAGAGAAGGGACAGTCTTTTGTCTTGCTTTGTAGCCACAGCACTTAGCACAGTGTCTAACACATAATAGGTGTTTAACATATGTTTATCGACTGACTGTGTGAATACTCAACTCAGAATCAAGAAGACTCAAACCCTGCCTCAGTCACATACTAACTGTGTGACCATGGGCAGACCTCTCTAGGTCTAAAGCATCTCTCTAAGACTATGTCATAGATGATGTGACCCATGAAATCAAAGATCTTTGGTCTAGAAGCTTCCCGACTTCATGACACTGACCATGTACGCAGTTAAAATGACTCTCACATCATCTGAATGATTAACTAACACCATTCAGGAATCTTCCAGACTCAAGATGGAATAAAGCAACAGTTTGCCTGTTATTTCTTTTTCAAAATCAAAATATGTGAGTATGTTCATATATCAATCTACAGTATTCCCTTGTCAAGCTATATTTTTCTACAGAGATTTACCTGGCAGACTCAAATGTAATTTTATATCTATTTTCTTGAAACTTGCCAGTCTACAAAAAATGTTTATTGTATTATGAAATCCTCCCCCACCCTATCCACTATTCTCAGTTATTAGGCTACTTGTATCAGAAACAAAGAGCAGTAGAAGACTGTCATTTTTCCTACTAGAGACAGGGCTAGGGTCTGGGCCAAAGGTTTCATTTGTATAGGTAACTCCCAGGTAAGGACATTCTTTTTGCCAATCCAGGTTGATGCCTTCTCTGCCACTTAGAGTCTTAGTGAGGTTAAATAACTTACTCATGGGCACATAGACAATAGATGTCAAAGACAGGACTTGTTCTAAATTTTTCTACCTTCAGGGCTAGTTCTCTATCCATTGCACCATGCCGCTTCCCTATTTTACATTATACTGCCTACTTTTGTAGAAAGGACATGTAAGCCATGGAGCCCTGAAAGTGATATCACAACCCAGGGGTCTGGAGTCATCACCCAGGAAAATAATCCTTGCATAGTGGCAGACAGCTGCTTCCGCATGTGTTCCTGTCTTCTCAAAAGCCACAAGTAATAAGCATCTGGAAGAGAAAACAAAGTTCTCAGCATTGTCAAGTGGTTCAGCATCAGAAATAGATATCTAAGATGGGTGGTATATTATTATTATCAATTTGCAAGAAGGGAAATTAAGGTTGAGCAAAGTGGCTTGCTCAAATTCACGCAAGTGAATGTTTGAACTCAAGTCTTTCTCTTCCAATTCCTGTGCCCTTTCTGTTCTCCCAAATTGACTCAATGTTAGGGGCAAGAGAAGCCTTATTGATTCTTAGTCACATTCAAATGGTTCACAGTCCCCAAATCCCAGTTAGTAGCACAGCCTGTGTTCCCAACTCAATAGCTGGTGCTCTTTTTAAAACCCCATAAATATGGTGGCGACATGTTTTGTGTCCTGAGTTAACTGTACTCAGTCTCAAGTACACACTAGTTTTGACAATAGCCCCAAAGCTTCTCTCTACCTTCTCCCATCATTACCTTTATTAACAGTGACTTGGAAGAGGATGCACTGGCATCAAAAGGAGTTCCTTTTCCATAAAAGTTTGGAAGTCTCTCCCTTAAAATATCCCTCCCTTGCTTCCAGCAGAAATCTTTCACACACTGACTTTACAGGTTTTTCTCTTCTATGGTTGAGAAATACCTTCATGCTGCACTTTGTCCAGCCATGGGAGAACTAGCTTGCTGCTAGACTGCTGCTCCTATAGACAGAAACCAGACTTGGGTCACCTGATTTCCTGAAATGATTACTCTTTGTCTTTCAGCAGTGGAAAATGACTTTTAGCACAGATTATTGGTGTCCATTCCCAGGGCACAGAGGCACTTTACTCTGAAGGTCTCTGAGGTAAGGGGAACTTTTAGTTCTTCTTTGACAGCAATGTCTCATTGCCTCTGAATCGTTGTTTAAAAGCATTCATAAGACCCAGAGTGGTACTCAACAGGATATTGGAGGTTTGGAGTATTCTGAGCTAGAACAAAAGCTATAATGGCCAATCAATGCACATAAAAACTATTTAAGAGAGAATGAATGGGCTTTGCATTACGGGCATTCTCACAGTTTGGGGACAGGTTTTAAAAATGCTATATTGAAACTCTTGTTTACCATACCGAAGGGAGATTGTGGCCTTCCCAGAATACATACATTTCTCTGCATATCTGAAAATTCTCACCATTAGTTCAGTGAATTTAGGGATGGAATCAATCTTAGGGTCATATAATTGACTCCTTCACTGTATGGAATTGGAAACCCAAGTCCTGACAAAGTTACTCCAACAAGGTCATACGGTAGTGAGTAGAAGAGTCAGAAATTAAACTTAGGCCTTCTTACTCCAAATCCAGGACTCTTTCTCCTATATCATACTTTTAGTTCCTGAACACTTAGGATATAGTAACAGATACTAGAGCTACCATAAGAGCTCTACCAAAAGAGCTACCATAAAGACTATAAAAGCTATCCTATGTTGTTTTTGTTGTTGTTTTAATTTTTGTTTTGTTTTAGTCAGATTAGAAATCTCCCAGTATGAAAATTCCCTTTACCAATGCAGATCTGCAACTTCTTGGTAGCTCATAGCCTTGGAGTTACTTGGTGCATGGAGCCAGTAAACTACTTCTCCATGGTCACACTATATGTGTCAGACGGATTACTTGAACCCAAAACTCCAAGATTCCAATTTTAGCCTCTCTCCACATGCTGTTTCTTTGTACCCTCTCCTAACATTCCATAGCTGGGAAATTACAGTACATAAAGATACTTATCTTGGCATTTTCCTATTTGTTCCTTTTCCTCTTTCTCTCTTATAATTCAGAAAGGCTTCTTGGAAGAGATGGAATTTGAATAGCTTAATATAAAGTTGTGCTAAAAGTTAGGGACTGCTTGCTATGGAATAGTACGGTCCATGATGGGAGAAGTCAACCTTATATCTGGGGCTTCACTCACTCAATAAGTCTTTACTGAACATATTTTATATACAAAACATTGTGTATAAAGAGAGAGCTATATGAGATTCTTCTTTCAGAGCTCGTTGTCTAGTTGGTGAGACAAGATATAGGCATATAGAAGACAGTTTACAAAAAGATAAGGTATCCTAAGTGCATAGTGACTGGAACAAGAAATTCTTAATAAGTTCATTGGGAAGAGAAAAACATCTCTATGAACTGAGGTAGTTAAGAAGAAGGAATAGGAAGGAAACAAGTATTTGAGTACTTACTATATGCCAATACGTGCTGTTTTATAAATATTATTTCATTTGATATTCAAAACAACCTCAGATGTTGGATACTATTATTTTTCCCATTTTATACTTGAAGAAACTATTAAAGATTAAGTGATTTTCCTAGAGTCACATAGCTAGTAAGTGTCTAAGGCTGGAATAGGATGGACAGACTGGGATAGGAGATAATTCCCAGCAAAAACATCACATGAGCAAAATAACAGAGAGAAAAATGGAAGTCTGAGGTGGATAAGAGGAGAAGGGAAGAGAATGACTAGGAGAAGGACTGAAGGATAGAGCTAAGGATTTGTGCTAGAGACTAAAAGGAAATAAGATTATGATAAAGGTTAGGGAAAGATTAAATGTCAGATTAAGGAATCTGAATTTTAGTTCTAAGGTAATGATAAACCATAGAATGTTTCTGGGTTATCTGAAGAGCTCAGGAGAAAACTAAGCCTGAATTAACCAATGAAGTGGCATACTATATTTAAAGAATGACCCTTATTCCAATGCCTCAACCCATTTGCTTTTCTCTTCCCTCTCTCAGCCTCTAGATAGGCAACACTTCTTTATGTCTACATGGAATGTAATTTAACTTTATCTTGAGCATCTACCCCTCTATCCTTCATCCTTGACCATAAAGAGACCTATTACCCTCAGATTCATTATAGTAGAAAAAGTATAGGGCTAACTAGGAATTATGAGGAATAAGTTCCTGTCCTGACTCTACCATTCATTAGTTATCATAGACAAGTTTCTGGCTATCAGTTTCCCCAAAGACTGAGTATCCCAAAATTCCTGTCTACTTTTTGTTATTAAATCTCAAAACTGTACTAAGACTTTTGGGACACCTCAAGTTATCTCAAAGTTCCTTCTGGCTCTAAGAATCTATGTGTGGGGTGTGTGTGTGTGTGTGTGTGTGTGTGTGTGTGTGTGTGTGTGTGTGTTTACTATATTGGAGATGATCCCAAAGTATACCAACCCCCAACTGTACCAAATCTCTAAGGCAAGGCATGATAATCTAGCCTTTTTGACAAATTGACTGAGTAGGAGTATAGGACAATAGTGGGGATTCAAGGATTGAATGAGGGTTCTTTGAGGATGGTAGAGAAATAAGGTTGTTTTGTAGGCAGTAGAGAAGCTACCAATATACAGAGAGAAACTGAAGCTAAGTGAGTAGAGACTATAGAAAAGATGATCTGCTTGAGGACATGGGATAAAATAGCATCACATGTACAGGTAGAGATATTTGCCTTGGCAAGAGTAAGATTACCTTTTTATAAGAGATGAAGGTGAAGTGGGAGATAGTGACAAAAAGCATCTAACTAAAATCTGAGGTAAGATTCTCAGCCCTGGGGGGAGTAGGAAGGAGGAGCAGTGTAATGCTAATGAGAGTTAAAGATCTTCCCCACCCATTAAAGGGCCTGCCCATTAAGGGAAACTTGCTTAGGGGAGGCCCACACTGGTTCTCTAGGATTGTGATGCCTTCTGACTCAGGAAAGTGTATAAATACTCTAAGGTGAGGTTTCGCTTTGGGACTTACTCATTGAAAGTGTTTGTATGGCCAGATGAGACTCTGGGCAGCCACTAAGGAGTCCCCTGACTTTGAAAATCCAGATGTTGGTACGTCTCTCTCTGGTAACTATGTATGTATGGTCAGACAGTTGGATCTGTCTGTTGATCTGTGATACATTTATTGCTTATGGTCAGACAGTTGGATGCCCTATTTGTTGGTTGATCTTTGTTTCTCTATTTGTATGTTCTTTGAAGTTCAGGGTGCTGCCTTTTTCCTCTGATATAAGTGAATGATATATGGGTTTGATTAAAGTGATTGTTGACCCCTCAAAATTTGCTTTCCTTTTAGAAAAGCAGATCTAAGAATCTGTACAGCAGGCTCTCCTGTGTATGCTGGGGTCTTTGCTATCACATGCCATGACAGTTTGAGGAGGAATGTAAAGTCACCATGGAGAGTGGGATATCAGTTAATAAGGGAGCTATAGAAAGATTGCCTAGCAGAGTGAGGGCCTAGTTGAGGTCACATAACAAATTCTCAACAAACCCGTCAGAAAAGTTGTGTGATTTTTCTTCAGTTTCTTTCAAAAGCATGTATGTAGGAGTGAACGCACAAAATGGTGGGAGTGCTCTAAGGATGAGGCTTGGCAGAACACAATCAACAAAATGATAAAGGGGCTAGGGACTCAAGAGAAGAGGACAGTGTAGAGTTGGACTTGTTCACCAACTGGTCAAGATAAGAGACAGAGGGAGAAAGTGGCTAGTGCAGGGGTGATGATCTGTAAGAAAACCGAAAGGTGGCAGGATTGCTGGGAGGCAGCTATTTTGGGGGACAGGCAGGATTTGCATATCGCTTTACTTCCACATCTTCATTTATATCATCTCAATAACAGGTAAAGAAATCAGGACTCTAAGTAGTCAATGCCTGGACTGATAGGATGGGGCTGGTGGCAGGAGATGATCTCAGGAATCCTGAATTCCAGTCTCCCATTCTATTCACTACAACAAATTTCCTCATTAGCCCCAACAACGAGCTGTTTCCCTTTCAAATCACATAGACACCTGCCTTGTCCATCTATATACATGACCTCACTAAAGAAAACAATAATCCTATATTATCACTCTCAGCCCTGCTTCCACCCTTCTTTCATGCTAACTAACAATACTCCAGGCCTCCTCCATTTCCACCCCTGGTATGTTCTGAGCAAAAGGGTGTGGGCCAAATTCTTTTAAGATACCTTGCCCTACATCTCTACTATCACTTAGAGTTTACCTCCAATCCAGAGACTCAATGAACCTGAAAATGGGTCTCCAAACTATTGTCCTTTTCTCTCTCTCTCTCTCTCTCTCTCTCTCTCTCTCTCTCTCTCTCTCTCTCTTTTCCACTTTCTCTCCCCTCCCTACAGTTTTGTTTGTGGCTGGATTTGTCATTTTGGTAAGCCTCATTGACACAAGTGACTGCTGGCTACTTCTTATCTCACTGTTCCTGAATGCCAACAGTGGAAAGTGTTTCAGAAATGGGTATGCAGCCATCATGACTATTTTAGAGACAAAAAACAAGGCCTGTGCCAAAGTGTCCAAGGGTTGCGTACATAGATCTCCGTGAAAACAAAGCCAGCAGAATTTCTGATGTAAGTTGCAAATAGACTCCCTAGCACATGTATTATTTAGTGGAAATTGTATGGTAATGGTGCTTTAACTTTTTCTTTTTTTTCTTTAGCTTTCAGATGCAAACGCTGCATCGCTGGCTCCTATGATACTTAATGTGAAATTGAGATCTCAGAGGAATGGGGGAAAGTCTCTTCCTCCTCTGAGAATAGGAACTGTGGGGAGAGTTCTCCAAGACCCAATGCTTTCCTGATCCAGGACCAAAGATCCCCATGCTCTCTAACCATTTTTTGTTTGTGTTTGATCTTTTTTTTTTTTTTAGTTGCAACATTTTTGTTTTTATCATGGAGACAAAAAGAGCTGTAGCTTATAGTTGCATTGCTTTGTCCTTTCTCTACTTGTCTTCTCCCAGTTCAAAATGCTTCCATCAAGTGCTTTAATAGCTAACATCCTTTAGACCAGCAGTTGGGCCTAATACATTCAATCCTTAGTACAATCTTTTGGTACTGAGGTCTTCTTTTTTTTCTTCCTTTGTCCTTTCCTCTCCCTTCTTTCCTTCTTCCTTCTATTTCCTTTCTCCCTCCTTTCTTCCCTCCCTCTCTTCCTTCCTTCCTTGAAAATGGGCTTTGCTTGACCACCATATCCCGTCTGTTTCTGCTAATGGAGTCTTTCTCCCCTGAATAGGTGGAGAGTCTTTGTCCTTTGTCCTTCTTTCAGCGCACCACTTTGGTGGGCTGGTGTTTGTTACACTTCTGATATTGAGTTCTGCAGGTTTGGAGAATGTCTATCATGTGGGCAGCATGAACCCAAAGCAAGGGAGTCTTTAACTCTTGGGGAACAGAGAACATTTGCCTCTAAAGATCCCAGTCCTGGATTCATGGACTTTTTCTCAGATTAAGGGAGGAGGGCACTCCCAGCGGTGGCAAAACTTAAACGCATTATTGGTCCAGAACCAGACCTTATTCAGGAAACTAGATACTGGACTTTGGCATTCCTTCCCCTTCAGCTGGTGAATGCATTGTGAATCTGAAGCCTGCAATATAAAACTCCCTGGAGGAATGCCAGAGAACAAAGCTGATAAGGTCAGTGGTTCCATTCTTTTCCTCTCTCTGCACTTTCCCCTCCTAAAACTGTGTGCCAACACAGATGTTGAAATTCTGACCCCCCACTATTCTGCCTGCCTCCTCATTGCATTGTGTGTCCTTTGGATTAGAGATCTGAGAGCCAAAAGCAACCCTAGAAGATTATATGTTCTAACCCCTTTGTTTCAGAGGAGGAAACTGAGGCTCATTGCAAGAAGTAATAAGTTGTGACTTGACCAAGATTGCCTCGTGGTACAGCATGGGTATCAGATTCAGGTAATCATAAAAGAGGGATTATAATCCTATGAACCTTCCTCTCTGATGATCATAGCTCCAGAGTTAGAAGGGATCTTAGAGGTTACAACCCCCAGGAGGGGATTGTAAGCAACTTGAGGTTGAGACCATATTTTGTTTGGTCTTTATATCCCTACCACCTAGAAGAATACTGCTTGTAGAACCATTAATATGAGTTTGATCATTTGAATTAATAGAATCATAGATTAAAGCTAGAAGGGAATTGGAAGCTGTCTAGGTCAACCCCTTTATTTTACAGATAAGAAAATGAAAGCCTAACAAGATGAAGTCATTTACTCAGGATCAAGCAGGTAGTAAAAGGCAAAGCCAGGATTTGAGCTCAGGTCTTCTGATGCAAAAGACAATGTTCTCTCGACCATTGTGTGCTGAACTGAATTTAATTGAACCGAACCCTCATTCCCAGTCTAATGCTCCTTTCTATTATACCAGTTCTGGAAGGTCCGCAATCTATTATATGATTCAATGAAGTATAATTTTGAACTGTAAAGCTATCACTTTTTGAGCATAGATATGATTAGACCTGGCACTGTACAGTAGCTAGTAATTTAGCACTTTGTAAGGTCTGTGGTATGTAAGAAGGAAACTCTTAATTGGTTTTATGTAAGAAGGCCTGTCCTATGAGTAGAAGGCAATGTGCCATGGTGGACAGAGAACCAGGAAGACTTAAGATCAACATCTGTTCCTGCCACCCTCTGTGGGATTATGGGCAAGTGACATAACCTCCTGGTGCTCTGTGGCAGCTCACAAGTCTTTAATAAGCTACAAAGTCTTGGCTGGCCTGAATCCGTAGAAAGAATATCACATATCAGAAACCTTCCCTACCCTGAAAAAATGCAGGTCCAGACCCTAAAACTATTAAGAGGGGGAGGCAGAACCACAGGAGAATGAGGAGAGCTTAACGAAGTTGTGTACACATGCATGGGTGCGTGGGTGTGTGTGTGTGTGTGTGTGTGTGTGTGAGAGAGAGAGAGAGAGAGAGAGAGAGAGAAGCAAGGTGTCAGGATATAGGAACCACAAGGAAAAGCTCATTCTGCAGTTAGACCTACCTTCATTCATTCATTCATTCATTCATTCATTCATTCATTCATTCACTCAAAAACATTTAATAACAACAATTAGATATCCACTGAGTTTTCCCCACAAATGATATGGAATATGGAACTCAAGGGTGTGAGTGGTAAGAAAGATGTTCAATTTGAAGTTATGAATTTAGGTCACCCATTTAAAAACCAAAGCACTTTCTGACAATGTACTTTGTGAAACACCAGGGGAAGGAGAATTTGCTCTGAAAGATGTGGCTTCTGATGCTGAGTCTCGGTCACTAGCTGTGTAGCCCTGGGCAAGTCGCTTAACCCTTGTCTGCCACAGTTTTCTCAACTATAAAAGCACTTAAAAATTATATTCTCTCAACAACTCTGTAAAGTATGTAGTATAATAATGCATCATGGTGAGGACACTGTGGCCCAGGGAAGATAAAGAATTTGCCAAGATCATTTTGCAAATAAATGTCTGATCCAGGTTTCATCCAACTCTGTGTCTAATATTCTATGAATTTAAACTTTAGGAAAGTTTCATTTTGTGGAAACAATCTTGCAACTAATACTGGTCTCTACCACTGCCTGTGTGACCTTGGGTAAGTCACTTAATTTCCCTGTAGATTAAATGATCCCTGAGATACCTTCCAGTTCTAGATATCTAATCCATTCAATAAATCCCCATTGAGCACCAACTGTGCTCAGCCTCTTGAAAATTCAAAGATGCTTGAGACCTCAAAAAGTTTCTCTCTAGTAGGGGATACCAAATGAAAATTACTCAATGATATACGTAGACATTTTATAGTCACTTCTAGGCCTTAAAGGCAAAGAACAAACTTGTTCTCTGGAATTTATCCCCCTCCTTCTGCTTGATTCTAAGTGATTTCAGTCAAGGCTCTGAGATGCTGAAACCTTAGGCTAAGGCACTGACCTGCATGCAGGTTGGAAAGATGACTTCACACCCAGAAAAGTCAGCATTTCCCTTATGGGGACCAGCCTCCTAAAAGCTCAGCACTCCATCTCTCAGACCTGAGGTTACACGTACACATGATTTCTCTCTATTTTCCTAAAGCAGTATATGATGTTTATAGAGCTTTTGATGCAAATTCTGAGCTTCTGCCTAGAACTTGGGCACAGTAGGACTCCATTTCTCACTGCCATACTTTTCCCACCTGTATCTAATTACAGAACAAATAACTTCACCATTGATATCATTGTCAGAAGCAGCCTCAACTTCAACAACATCTGACAATTGACTAGCAATGAAATATCAAATTTGCCTGTAAGTACCATTAACTCAAATGGAAACGTGTAACCCTGTGCTGTGAATCTGCTTTGATAATTTGTCTCGGAATAACAGGAGGAGCCAAGACTTAGAGCCAAGCATTTCAATTATTTCATGCTTACATTGCAAAAAAAAAACAAAACACAAAAACAAAAAAACCTCCCACCTCTTAAATCGCAATTATCTCCTGTTTCTATAAATGCCTTAACTTTGAATCATTGTTTTCCAAGGCAATAATTACACCCTTCTCTTCCCCACCCCTTTAAAAAAAATTGGATGGGAAGCCAGTTGTGCTTCCAAAAATTGTCCAAAACAAAGAGAAAAACATCATTGTTCTCTCCTTTACTGCTTGGGCTGAAGAGAAACTCATGAAAATCAATAGAAGGGAAATAATTTCATATTGAGACAGTAGTACCTCATGTATGGGAAGTGTATTATGTTACATACATGGGGTGCTATATCATCCCTTCATGTTGTAATGGCCTGCATAAAGCCTGCTCCATTTATAAGGAAATGCAATTTTCTAAACATAAAATGCTGTATAAATGTTAGCTATTATTATTATAGATGTATAAATACATAGACATATAAATATGTAGATATAATTGGATATTTTGAAGTATATAGGGTCTCACTGACATGAATTCTTCCTTAACAATATAAATCATAGTTCCCCTACTTCTATTCATCCTGTATTGTCTTAGTCTATATTTTCTTACAAATCTTCCACCATTTTCTAATGCTGGAACCCTTCCTTTTCTAACTGATCTCATGTTTATCTATGTGGGTCATAGATCAACAATCTATCACCTCCAATTCTTGCCATATGACTGGCCTCCTCTTTCTCTGGGGAAACCTGGCCTCAGTGGCCATTTCTTTGTCTGCAAGCCATGGCTGAAGACATACAACATTCAGTTTTATGTACACAATAAAATGATGGAATTGAACTTAGTGACTTTCAAAAATAAACCTCTGGTTCTATGACAATGAGTCCTTCTATTATCAGTTTAATTCTTCTAAGATCAAGCGTTCAATGTTATGTAGAATACTATGAGACTTGTGGTATTTAAAAGAGAGGTTTTGGTGGCACTTAGAAGTAAAGAGAAGTACTATATAAAATCTCAAATGCCACCTTGTCCAAATTCCTCTTACTACATAATTCAGAGCATAGATCATCAACCTTCTGCAGTGACTGCCCAACAACTTAATGAACTGATGTTAGTCTTGTTCTTACTCTTTTTCTTTTTCTTGTTCTTACAGCTGTTGTTGTTGCTGTGGTGGTGGTGGTGATGGTGGTGGTGATGGTGGTGGTGGCAGTGGTGGTAGTGGGTGGTGGTGGTGATTTGTGGTGGTGATGGTGGTGGTGGTAGTGATGGTGGTGGTGGTGGTGATGGTGGTGGTGGTGGTGGTGGTGGTGGTGGTGGTGGTGGTGGTGGTGATGGTGGTGGTGGTGGTGGTGGTGATGATGGTGCTGGTGGTTGGTGATGGTGGTGGTGGTGATGATGGTGCTGGTGGTTGGTGGTGGTGCTGGTGATGGTGGTTGGTGATGGTGCTGGTGGTGCTGGTGGTTGGTGGTGGTGATGGTGGTGGTGGTTCTGCCTGTTCTTTTTCTTCTCCTAGTCTAAGAAATAGGCATTTTTCTTCCACTTTGTTTTTCCAGTGTAACTTACATAGTACACTTTCACATTGCTATGGATTTCTGCATGGAGACTTTGTAGTGTTATCATTTGGGTTCAGATAGTACATCATTTTCTGCAAATTGAAGTATTTGGAGAATCTCATCAATTAGAGATTCCTTCTTTGAATAGACTTTTATACTGCTAAGCATTTTGGTTAACCTAAAAGTCTTGTTTAATAATTACAGTTGATATTTGCTTCTTATTATATTAATACAATTACATAATATGAGAAGGATCTTTGATTTTTTTTCAACATTAGTAACTTCTTGTGTGGGAAGTCCCAGTATTAATCAATACGTCAGTGAATCAACAAGCCAAAACACTTGTTTAGTTAATAAATTCTTACTATATAGTAGACATTTGCTAGGTGTTGGTGACAGATGAAAATGAAACAATCTCTGCTACTGAGGAGCTCACATTCTATCTAGGGGAAAGAGAAAGAGGGGCAGAAAGAGAGAACAGAGAAACAGAGAGAGAGACAGAGAGAGAGGAGGGGGGAGGGAAGGAGGGAGACAGACAGAGACAGAGAGATAAATGTGGATAGAATATGTATGTGTGTATGTATGTATGTGTGTGTGTGTGTGTGTATGTGTGTGTGTATTTAGAGGCAGCTAGGTGGCACAGTGGATAGAGCACTGAGTCTGGAGTCAAGAAGACCTTAATTCCAATTTGGCCTCGTATACTTGCTGTGTGACGCTGGGCAAATACTTAACCTCTGTCTGCCTAAATTTCCTCAACTGTAAAATGGGGATGATAATAGCACCTACCTCTCAGGATTGTTGTGAGAATCAGATGCGATTACCATCTTATTTTAGCACAGTGCCTGGCTGTGTTACATTATTATTAATAAATATATATATATATTTTTTAAATTTTTCCTTCCTTCCATCTTTTCTTCCTTCCTTCCTTCTTTCTTTCCTTCCTTCTTTCCTCCCTTCCTGCCTTTGAATATATATACAAAATAAACACAAGGCAATCTGAGGACAAAGTAGAAGCAGCTTGGGGAGATATTCAAAGAAGGCTACATGTAGAAGGTGATGTTTGATCTGAGTTCTGAAGAAACAATGGATTCTAAAAGATGGCGGTAAGATAAAAGTACACCTATAACTTACTAGATATGTCCAAATGAGTTGGCTGAAGTATCTGCATAGGTCAAGTGACTTGTCCAAGTTTATCTTGGTGGTAAACATCTTTATGACTCCCGTTCTAGCAGTCTATCCATCTTCTTTAGTATTAATATTATAAAAAATAACATTTCATTAGTAATATATTCTTACTGGAAGAAATATTCATGTTGTAGAAGCCTAGGGTTTCCAAGTTCTCCATAAGCCTTTGACCTCTTTTGTATCTTGTTTGCAAACCACACAGTTTTTTTCAAAACAGTTCTTACTGTTTCCCTTATGCCCACTTTTGCATTAAAGATGATCGATATCACTATATTGATTTAGTTCTACAGATTTTTATCAAGTTTTTTTTTAGTAGAACCCTACTTCTCAATCCTCTATAATCAATGCTAGATAAAAATTACAATTATCTTCAAGGTAGTCTTTTGGCTTACAACTACTGAAAGCCCTGCAAAATATGATGATGAAGCAGCCCATGGAATGCCATTCCTCATCTGCTTCAGATGTTCTAACAACAATTCCTTTCACCTGATTCTGAAAAAGATCCTTGAGTCATTTATCTTCTTGTATGTAGTAAATTTTAAAAAAAAATGTAAGTTCACATTTGTAGATGGCCCCAATGTATGATTCTGATCATCTTCTATCCCATTTCCTGCTTCTCTGCCACCATCACTGAGGAATTGAAATCAACCAAGCAGGACGGAGGGCCATTTCATGAGGTCTGTTTTGTTTGTTGCTTCTACAGCTAAAAAACTATTTGATCACCTTTTAGCTTCCTCAGTATTTATCATCAGATCAGAGAAGATTCAGCTGTGTCTTTAGTGTTAAATTATAGGGCAATTAGGTAAATTATAGCGCAAATTATACTACAAAAATCAAGTTTTGTTCATCTCAGATTTGGGAAGAAAATGGGACTTGAATTTGGATAAGTAAATTTGTGTACGACCCTTGAGGCAACTTCCTTCCTTTAAGGTACTTTGTCTGCAGTGAGAGTGTTCTGTCCACAGGGGATAGTTGTATCTTAGTTATGGTCCTGTAGTCATGTTAGCCTGGCTTTAGCCATTAGGGGTGATTAAATTGAAGGAAAGATCAACATGATTTTACACTCATTGGTTTTGCTGGGGTTTTGTTTGTTTGTTTGTTTGTTTGTTTGTTTGTTTGTTTGTTTTTACAAAATTGGACCCACCACAGGAGTACAGAACTTTAGAATTGGAAATTTCCTCAGAGACTATTGGTCTGACTCATATCTGACTCTGTATTAAAATAGCTAAAATAAAATTATCTTAAGCTACTTTTGTTTAGAGCTATTTTGGCAAGTGACACATGTTAATCAATATTTTAAAGAAAATAAGCATTTAGATGGGATAATAATTGAATAATTGATGATGATATCTGATATTTGTGTTGTCCTTTAAAGTTTACCAATCATTGTATATACTTTATTTCATTTTACTCTCTATAACTATGTCATGTCTGTAAAGAGGGATGGCCTTACGTGTAGGGATGGCTGACAGAGTTTAGTAGTTTCAGGACCATGAGGAAGGTAATTTTTCCCAGGCAACAAAGCCATTTATTCCAGAATTGAAGTTTGACAAGACATTTACACTTAAGTAATATGTATATAGTGTAGTAACTCTGGAAGCTACTGAGAATAAAGGCAAAGAGTCTCAGTCCTACCAATCCTACCTGGACCTTCTAAGTCTCATTTCCAAGTTAACTTTCTTGTGAACCAAGGACATTGTGGAGGATAAAATAAATTCCTTTACTACAGTACCTTTGAGATTTTGTTTTAAAGTAAATTCTAGCTAACGGTCTGGTTGCAGCTGGCTGGGGTCTATATCACAAAAGAGCTAATGATTATTCTGGGGCTACAAAATAAACAGCTTGAAGGCCTCTCCCCCAGGGAGAAGAAATTATATCATGTTTAAAAACAAGCTAGTGGCATCAAAGAACAATAATAGCAAAAAGAAAGAAAGAAAGAAAGAAAGAAAGAAAGAAAGAAAGAAAGAAAGAAAGAAAGAAAGAAAGAAAGAAAGAAAGAAAGAAAGAAAGAAGGAAGGAAGGAAGGAAGGAAGGAAGGAAGGAAGGAAGGAAGGAAGGAAGGAAGGAAGGAAGGAAGGAAGGAAAGAGAAGAGAAGAGAAGAGAAGAGAAGAGAAGAGAAGAGAAGAGAAGAGAAGAGAAGAGAAGAGAAGAGAAGAGAAGAGAAGAGAAAAGTAAACTATGCCAAAGTCAAAGACCTACAAGTGGCCTCAGAGAGCACTGATAACCAGCAGACTGAAGATGAAAGAAGTGGCATCTCATCAAAATACACAGAAGAGAAAGGTTATATCCAGTGGAAAGGAGAATAAAGTAGCTAAGTGCAAATGCACATAGAGGAACGCCAAGAGCAGTATGATGGCATCAGCAAGGGACATCAGTATCTCCATGGCAACAAAGGTTACTTGTATATCTGGCCCTCCATATTCCTTATTTATAATGCAATAATATGAATAAACATTTATTAAGAGTCTACTATGTGTCAGACACTGTGCTGAGCACTTTTATAAATTTTTTAAAAAAGGAAAGACAAACCCTACCTTCAAGGAGTTTATACTCTAAAAGAAGAGGCAAGACACAAAAGAAAGTTTGTTTTTTTCAAAATTTATTAATTTATTATTTTCAGTTTTCAACAATCATTTCCATAAGTTCCAACTTTTCTTCACTTCCTCCCTCCTCCCTCCCCAAGACAGCATACAATCTTATATGGGCTTTTCACACACACACACACACACACACACACACACACACACACACACACATATATATACACACACACATATGTATATATATGTATGTATGTATACATATGTATATATACATATGTATATACACATATGTTTAATTATGTATATTATGTGTGTATATACATGTATATGTATATGTACATATTTACAAGAGGCCGTTGGCCTTTTTTTCCTAGCCCCACAACCTCACATTATCCCAGGATTCCATAGGTACTATACTTGCTCATAACTGCCCAGAAGTCATGACTGTCTTACGTTGGCTAAAGGTAAGCAGCTGGAAGTTTATTGTCTCATCAACCTCCCCATCTGGAGCTGAGATCAGGGCACACTGCAGGGGCTGTGAAATAGAGACATGCCCAAAGTGTTCAATGAAATTAACACATTCAATGAATAGCCTACTCTTTCCTTCACTACCATTGTGAATATCACATCAGAATGAAATTGGAACACAATTAGCTAACAGCTTCGTAATTTTTTTTTCTCCTTCTGTCTCCCTACTTGCTCAAGAAAGGATTTTACACCTCTTCGACCTCTTAATCTCTTTCTTATTTTTTTTCCATTCTGATTAGCAAAGAGAAGCTGAGCTTATGACTGGAGAAAGAAACTAAGATTTGCATGCAGGAGAGCTTGTCTCCTTGAGAGCTTCTCTTCTGCTTTTTCAAAGGAGCTGAATCTCTTCTTGAGGTCCCCACAACCCTATACCCATTTCTCTGTGGCATAACACTAGTTGACAATTAATTTGACTATGGAAAGCAAAATATTCATAATTGTAGGTGGAAAATCATTCACCTAAGTTCTGGACTGAGCTCTCTATTGCATGTGATTAAAAGGTCTTTTCCAGAAAGAGTCACTGAAATGAGCCCTGCTTTGGGAAATAATAATAATAATAACAGCATTATATAGTGTTATAATATTTATGTGTTAATCTCATTTGATCAGACCAAATAACTTCATAAAGTAAGTGCTATTATTATCTGCCTTTTATAGATGACTCTTCAGTATTTGGACAAGATTCTAACTCAAGTCTTCCAGACATCAAATCCACCATTCTAACCACTAAACCAACTCCAGCTGTGTCATATCTAGGTTAAAATTCCTACGCTGCTGAGTAGTATTTATGTGACCACTGGGGCAAATCACTTTCTTAGGCCTCAGTACTCATCTATAAAGTGAATGTTTCATCCAGCCTTGCCAGGATCAGGAATTCAGAGATAGAAGGGATCTTCTAGGTAACCTTAGTGAAACTCTATCATTTTACAAATGAAAAAAATGAAGAACAGAGAGGTAAGACTAACCCAAAATCATATAGGTGGTAAATAGTAGAGCCAGAATTTGAATCCAGGTCTTTTTTCCCAAATTCATTAATTTATTTGTTTTCAATTCTCAACATTCACTTCGATAAGTTTTAAATTTTCTCTTCCTCCCTCCCCTCTCCTATAGTGCCAATGTGATATTCACAGTGGTGATAGGTAGCCATTCCCCAATTGATGGATATCCCAAGTCCTTTTACTCCAAATCTCACACCCTTTTAACTGAAGCATATAGTTTCAATTTTATTGTGCAAGAACAACTTGGATCTTGAATAATGATATTTGTGGATGAAAGCTAAGGAGAGGGGGAGGTCGAAAAGGATTGGGTCATACTGAGGTGAAGTCATTATTATGACATGTTACTTGAAAGTTGTTCCATGGAAGGACACTAAAGTTCCCAGATTACAAAAAATAATCGATGAAATACAAAATGCTTTGGCCCAATACAGAAAACTCAA
Organism: Notamacropus eugenii; assembly: GCF_028372415.1. Classification (NCBI taxonomy): domain Eukaryota; kingdom Metazoa; phylum Chordata; class Mammalia; order Diprotodontia; family Macropodidae; genus Notamacropus; species Notamacropus eugenii. The sequence goes on along the minus strand of NC_092872.1, from coordinate 184,136,460 downwards.
GACCATTTTTGGAATACTTAGAAACCAATAAAATGAGTATGTGATTCTATTAAGTTAATCTCAATGAAATTACAGTGGTATATTCATCTGGTGTCCCAGAGGAATGAGCGTATTCAAGTGAAATTTTTAGGTATTTGAAATGACAACATGTTTAACAAAATCAAGAGGTCTTTCTAAAAATAAATAGCACTATACACTTTCCTAACAGGCACGGTTTAAACATTTCTTGACCATGCTTGTTATAAATATCCTCTTTCTGTACTTAAGGCAATAAGTCCCTACACTAAATGACTCTGTGTTAATTTGTTTCTACTAATGAAGGGGGAAAGGCTTTGGTATGGTCATGATGAGGTATGTGTTCTCGTCTTGACTCTCCCACTACTAACTCATGGTAAGACTGTAGGCAAATCACTTCACTTTTCTGGATGTATTTTCCTAATTGCAAGTCAAGGTGGTCTCTTTAATTCCTTCTGGCTCTGACATTCAGTGAATCTCAATGACTTCAGTCCTTTCTCAAAGACTCAGCCATCATTTGCAGAAATGATGACCTTGTTGGTGATGATAGTGCTAGACTGGGTGCTTTAGTGGTTAGACAGTCAGCCTGTACTAAGGACAATATGGATTCATGGTTTTTCTATGTTACATATTGGCTGCATATGCCTATAAGTCACTTAACCCCTCTGTGTTGGAGGAAACTCTTTAAAATTACTGATCTACATAGACAGAGAGAATTTCCATATTAGGTAGTTCCTACAGCAATGAAATCATAGATCTAGACAAACAATAATAGTAAGACTATTAATAGTGATAGTTATAATACTTACTATGATGTGATAATATTAATCGTAATAGTAGTCATTATAATAATGATAGTAATGATATTGAATGATAGTAATAATAAACTTTATATTATGTTCAAAACTTTAAAATGTTTTATGTACATTTTTTTTTATTTGAGCCTCAAAAGGCCTAATATAATCTCAAGGAAAACAAGTGTCAATAATTTAAATTTTACTAATGATCTGTTTGTTTCCTTTCTCTCTGATGGTTCCCATGGGTGAACATGTACAATGAAATGAGGCTGCTCTGAAGCTTCCTCTACACTTGCCTCTTTTAATAATAGGACCAGTACTGAGAAAAACTGTGAAGCAAGCAAAGCCTTATTCCTATATCCATGCAACCTTTCGTCTCAAACATCTAGTAGTTCTATGGTGCCCCAATCAATCGACTGATCAGTTTTAAAAAAAATCTGCTGAGAACCTGCTTTCTCCAAGGTGCTATAGGAAGAAAAGGATCTGATGCTCTCATTCTTACCAGGGTGAGGGGATTCATATGTTCTGAAGAGCATTTGCATTTTAAAATAGGATTTATCAATTAATACCACTTCTGACCCTTGGGGTAAATTCTGCTCTCCTTTCTCCATGATTAACAGCACCATTAGCAAGTACAGTTCTGCAATTACAGTGGAATTACCCACAGGTACAAGTGTGACAAATGTGATTAGCTACAGACTCCATTTATGCATGATGAGGAAATATTGCCCTCCTGAGCTCCCAGAATTTCATTTAGACCCCATGGGGCACAGAAATTACTTAGTATCCTTAGTCCCAAGAAACTTAGTATCCTTAGTCTTTAGTAACAAAGTTTCTGGTTGTTGCTACTGAGTTAAGAAAGAATCCTGGAAAGTCCTAGTCATTCTCCTTTGGTCATAGTATCTCAGGGTTGGAAGGTACCTCAGAGACTCTATAGAACAGGGGTCAGCAAACTACAGCTCAGATGTAAGATCATTTCTTAGCTGGGTCTGTGCAAATGCAGAAAATGGGAGAGATTTGCTCCCAGGAGTAGTTTACAGACCACTGATCTAGAACCATTCCAAGCTGAACAAGTATGCCCAATGGATTCTCGATCCTTGAAACTCATTGAAGACCTTCAAAGAGCAGGAATCCAATTCCTGCTAGGATCCATTCTGCATCCAGAATGCTTGAATTGTTCAGAAGAATTTCCTTACAAACTGCCTACATGTGCTCTTTTGTAACTTCTGTTCATTGCTTCTAGTTGTTCTTTCAAGGACTTCTTTCTAATACCCTTTTCCACATAACTATTCCCCATTAGATTTTGAGCTCCTTGAAGGTAGGGACTGTTTTAGCTTTTATTTGAAAGAATCCTCTTCACTTAGCATAGTACCTGGTCTAATACCTTAATGACTCCATGGACTACAGCACACCAATGCTGTCCATGACATTTTTCTAGAACAAGATACTGGAGTGTTTTGTCATCTCGCCACTGAATTACAGCAAACAGGGGTTAAGTGACCTACTCAAGGTCACACAGCTAGTAAGTGTCTGGATCTGGATTTGAACTGAGGTCTTCTTGACTGCAGGCCCAGTTTTTTATCCACTGAGCCACCTCCTGCCTCCTTGTTTTATTGACTGATGTGTTGCCTAAATCTTCCATCTTCCTAGCTATGTATCCTCATTTCTTTCAGCTGATAGTAGCATGGTACAATCATAAGACCCTTCAGCATCACAGACGTACTCCTCTGGAGCCTATCTAACTCACCAATTCTGTTCCTAAAATGTGATAATAAATGTGAATGAAACACAATGCTCCAGATTTGGTCAGACCCCGCAGAGCAGAGTACGACTATCTTCCTATGGTTTAATTCATCATAGTATCATACTAACCTTTTTGACCACCATATCATAATTGTTAACTAATGTTGTACTTCCATTTAAATCCTGAGATCTTTTTCAAGCACAATACTACCCAACCTTCAGCATCTTTGCTTTTAAAGTGAAATTATTTTGTTACCATGTTACTATTGTTTTATTGCTGTAGTTCCATTTATCCTTATTGAATGCATCTTCTTAGATTCAGTCCAATAATCTAATATGCTGAGAGACATTTTTGGATACAGAATCCATCTTACACTGTGTTAACTACCCCATCCAATTTTTTTACTTCTTTTCCTAATTGTTTCCTGTGCTATTTCTATTCATCCCGCCTGGTAGTGGGATCAGGGACAGAACTAGCCAGGGATCGGTCAAAAACTTTATATAATATACTTATCAGTAAAATATCATTTTATGAGGAGCCAGAAAAAAAGTGAGTTGTACTAAGTAGAAGAAATTGTTTTGGAAGCAACTAGCCTAAAATATATGGGGAAAAGAGCCCCAAGTTAGGAAGTATTTCTAAGCACCCAAAGAGTAGTTCGCCATATGACAACATTGATAAGAATTGAGTAGCAATGAGGAACAAACAGAATGAAAATCAGGTAGAGTTCAAAGCACACAAATATTCAGACCAGGAGTGGGGAACCTGTGGCCTCCAGGCCACATAGGTCATTGAGTGCAGTCTTTTGATTGAGTTCAAGTTTTACAGAACAAATCCTTTTATTAAGGGGACTTGTTCTGTGAAGTTTGGATTCAGTCAAAGGGAAGCTCCTGAAGACCTAGAGGGCTACATGTGGTCTTGAGGCCTCAGGTTCCCCATCCCCAATCCAGACCAATCTAAGTATGAACAAAGGCATAACTCTCGTCATGCTCAAAATGGTGAGCACACAGGTGTGTTTTCAAGTACTGGTACATGCTGCTAATTCTAGCTTCCTTGTTTTTCCAATCAAGCTTCAACTATGTACAGCTGCTGGGCCTTACTAGATTTTCTACGTAGGGAAAGCAGTTGTGCCTGAGAAATGACTAACACATGGGACTTTGAGTGTTCTAAAATACCTAATTTTGTGACTGCCATCTATATTTTTTATTATTGTGATTTAGTATCCATGTGGCATTTGTTATGTATAATTCACTTTATAATAATTAATTTACTGAAGACAAACACAGATGGATATTTTGGCTTTCAAATTATTTTGCTCCCTTGAATTTTCTTTAAACATGTATATATGTATAAATGACTCAATTAGTTTCACAATTATGAAATTTACCATGGAGACTATGGAGCCTTTTTAAAGACCAGTTTTCTATTTTTGTCTTCCTGTCTTTCCTTCCATTCCCTCTTTATCCTCTAATGCAATTTAATTAAGAAAGACTGATGACCACTAGACCATAAACTCCTTAAGGGCAGCCACCATGTCTAAGTTCTTATGGCTTTTCACATAAGAAATATTTGGTAGAAGTTTGGAAAATGAATAATTACTTTTTTAGTGTCTAAAGCACTTTCTCTTTTCTTAACATCTAAATCATTTCTTGTTTTTCAGTACTGCTAGGTATTCCAGTAACATGATTTGTCACATTTCTGAGTCTCCATTTCCTTATTTATAAAATAGGGATAACTTCAAATATAAGATCATATTATCATTTGACCTTGCTCCCCTGCTGGATTCTTAGTCCTTTGAAGAAACAGATTTTGATTGTGTTATATCCTTTAAAGCTGAGTTTAGTCCCACTGAATAAAAGATGTTAAAAAGAAACAAGTTTAGAACAAATAAAAGGAAGTCTTTCTTCTCCAAGTGGGTCTAAACCTAAAGGACTCATTGCAGCAAAAAAATAACAATTCACAAAGAAAAAAAATGTTGAATAAAGAGTGGTTAATAGGAACATTAGATGATGGCTGAAATTAAAGAGTTTAGAAGTTCATCTGGAAATTTTGAGATGGATGTCAGAGAAGTCATTCATACCCTCCCATTGCTTCCTCTTGGCCCAATGTGATGAATAATCCAAAGACTGAAGAGGTGAGCTATGAATCAATACAAATAAGGAGTTGATATGAATGCTGTTAGTTCAAGAAGAAAGAATGGATTGTGGAAACGCTATTAGATTTGGAGTTAGGAAACCAACATTCATATCTTGCCTTTGTGACTTACTAGATATTTGACCTTGGGAAAGTCATGTTACCTGAGAAAACTTATATGAATTGATGCAGAATGAACTAAGCAGAACCAAGAAGACAATGTCAAAATCACAGCAAAAACAACTCTGAAAAATGCTAATCAATGTAGTAACCAGCCACGATTCCAAAGAACTGTAGAAATCCAAAATTTACCTTCTAACAGAGAAGTGGCTTGACTCAATATGAAGAATAAGATATACATTTTTGTGCATAAATAATGAGGGAATTTGTTTTAATTACTGTGCATATTTATGTAAGAGGTTTTGCTTTTATTTAAATTTTTTTTCCAGTGTAAGGAGGTAGAAAGAAAAAATAAATATTTCTTAATTGAAAAAATATATAATTTAAAAAAAAAGTCAAGCTAACTTTCTGAACTGGTTTTCACATTTGTAAAAGAAAGATAATTATCCCTTCCCTGACTGTGTAGTTCACAGGGTTGTTATTTTTGTTTTCTGTGGGTTTTTTTTTTTTGAAGACCAAATGAAATTATGTCTATGACAGTGCTTTTAGGTGTCACATGCTATGCTTATGAGAGCAACTATTCCTATGATGATACAGTCATCCATCAGGCTATGAGTATCATGAGAGTTTGAACTGGAAAATAGAGACAATAATCTCACCTCTTCCTGTCTCCCTTTCTCCTGGGTTGTCGTGAGAATCAGATGAGCTTAGAAATGTTAAAGTGCTCTGACAAGTAGAAAGCATTATGCAAATATAAGACATCCAAGGTGTTTAGTCACATGTAAAAGGTTTCCATCATTTCTGAGTGGTGTTAACAACTCTGCTGAAAGATTTTATTTTCTATATCAAGGCTAAATGGAAAGTAAAATCTCCTGGAATCAGGGCTCCTCTGCTTACCAGCTATACCCCCCTAGCACAGGGTCTTTCACATAGTAGAAATATAATGTGTATTGAGTTGAATTAAATAGTATAGTCATGTCAATCAGTTCAATTTTCTTAACCTTCTTTATCCATTGATAAAACATTGATTGTAGTATTTGAATTTTCTACCTCAGAAGGATTGTTGTGATACAAGTATAAGTATTTTATAAGCCTTAAAGGGATGTTGTGGTAGCCTGGGTCCTTGGTAGTTTGAGTCCAATATTGGAATGAAACAAGACACTTTGAGGTCACACAACAGTTAACAAAAGAAGATTTGTTTAGTTATACCAAAGAAAGGGTATTTAATAAGGATACACTACTCCACTCCACTCCAGTAGATGAGACGACGGTCAATTTTTCCATACTGAAAAATTGGTCTGGTCAGCAAAGCAGAATGTGGCAACTTGAGACATAGTCCAAGTCTGAAGGACTTGAACCTCACCTGTGTGAGCCTTTTATGCCCTTAACTAAACAGGAAGTCACGTCAACATGGTTTGAGGCCATCAGGTTACCATATCAACAGCAATAAGGCTAGGCCACTCAGATTCCTACAATTGCTTCCTTGCCCATCTGGGAAAGAACTGGCTTAATCTATATTTCAAGTGGGGAGGAGAGCAGGGTAAATTGGGTAGATATCAATCTAACCACAGCTTCATATATGTGAAGTATTTTTATTTTGTCACTTCTTAAGGTTTTTAGGTCCATAAGGAGAGTATAGATAACATTGAGATAAACATGGTATCTAAAACAAGGAAGACAATACTTTCAGTACATTCTACGATGATCAGATCATATCTCAAGCATTATTTGTAGTTCTAGATATTACATCTTAGAAGGTATATTGAAAAACTGCAACTTTTTCTTGTTTTTGTTCTACTTAATATTATTATTATTATTATTTCCAAAGGAGGGCAACCATTTCAGTTAAGAGTCTCAAGACCATGTCATAATGTAGGGGATCAACAGAAGAAAGTAGGGGTGTTTAGCCTACCAGCAAAGCACAGATTTAAGAGTGCTAGGATCATTATCTCTAGAAGGTGTGAAGTGTTATGACATGGAAGAGAAGTTGGACATACTGTGTGCCTCCAAATGAACCAATTAGGTAGAAATTCCAGAATGACAGATTTCAGTTTAATCAAATTAAGGAATAACTTCCTAACAAATAAGGTAGTACTTTAATGGGATGATCTGTCATAAGAAGTAGTGAGTTCCTGATCACTAGAGGTGTTCAAAAGAGAGTACAGAATCACTTCAGGGGGGTGTCGGTGAGATTCATGCTTCCAGTAAGGGTTGAACTAAACATTTGTTGCATATTGAATGAACTCTCTTAGGTCCCTTCCAGCTCTAAGAATCTATCATTCTATGACTCAGACACACATGTTTCACAGGGAAAAAAATTAAAAAGGAAGAAGAAAGAATCATTGTCTCATTAAGCGGGTGGTAATTGCAATTATTCACCAAGAATTATGAATCACAAATAAGAATTGCAAAGTCAATTGGGAAACAATTTGGCTATAAATACTCTTATTAAGCAGCCTAATGAAATCTGCCTTGCTTTAGAAACTTCCACTCCTGTTTTCATCGAGTGTTTTGTAGCAGTGCAAATCTTGATGAATTATTTCTGTTTCTCAGAATGCCAAAAGAGAGATAACCAAGATAGAGATGGTGGCAAGAAATTCTTAAAATGCTAACAACATTTTCTTGCATTTAGATAGTGTTTTTAACTGTTCAAGCTCCTTCCCATCACCCATCCATAGCCTCATTTCATCTCACATCAACCCTGTGAGGTAGATATTATTATCATCCCCACTTTACACACTTCAAAGCAGAGGCTTTGAAAGGTTGAAGTGAGTTGGCCAAGACAATATAGTCATCCAATGACAAAACAGAAGCTAAATATATGTAAAATCAGAAATCTTAAAAATAATATTTTCATTTTACTGTGCCTGGCACACAGTAGGCAGTTAATAAATGCTCATTGACTTGACTTGAAGAAGGAACTGAGGTTCTGAGAGAAATGATTTGTCCAGGGATATACTGCTTCTAAAAGACAGAGTCACAACTTGAACTCATATCTTCTGAATTCTAGTCTATTTTTCTTTCTATAACAAAAAAAGTGCATTTTTTCTTTACATTGAACATATGCATATATTTATATGTATTTATATATTCTTCCCCATGATTTCCTTCCATGTCCTTCCCCCAACAGAAAACATCCCTTACAATAGCATAGTACAGTTAAGCAAAACAAAGCACCACATTGCCCCTGTCTGACAATCCATACCTTGTCCTGTACTCGGACCTGTCTACTAAAAGCCAGGAAGTATATTACAGCACTATCAATTTTCTCACATAAAATTTGAATGCATCAGAGTTCTGATGCTTTTCCAACTAGTTTTTTCTTACGTTGTTAAGGACTTTAGAAATGTTTCTCTTTCCACAAAACCAGAACTTTTGATTCCTTCTGTAGGCAGGAATCTTCCCTTTCTACAATATCTGACAGTCTCCTGGGGGATGCTTCTATCTTGGTAAGCAAAGGGGTGGAGTCCAGCTAAAGCCTGGCCAGAAGTATATGGTGGATAGGCTCAATCACTGTGGTCTTATTGGACTTTCATGATCCCAAAGTACTAAATGAGACATGGAATCACAGTGGGAAAGCAAATGAGATTCCACCTAGTGAATGGCCTGAAACAAACTGGTAAAGGACACAGTTCATCTATAGTGACTTCAACACAACTTCCTTCATCTACTTTTGTTTATTTTGCTTCTTTCCTTCTTCTCCCAGCCCGTACACCACTCCAAAACCTTGCCACTACCAGGCATCTTTCCAGACTTAATCAAACCTAATGGGTCCATTTCTCTCAAGGCCCAGCTGGCTCAGGTTTTAGAAAAAGAATGTCAGAGAGGTATGTTTGTGACTGCCATTGAGCCCCTTCATTATGTGTCCCAGGATGGGGACTTGCAATGTTGTTTTGTTATTTTTTAAATGTCTTAAACCAGTAAAATGACCGATGGTTGAATGATTGCATCCTGATGGGAGGAAAAAAAAGAGACAGATCCTCCCAACCCTGAGCATGTTGATCACCTTCTGGCCTCTAGACCCCATACTTCCTGGAATTTCATTTTGTGAATGGGTTTCTCTAACCAGGAAGCATCTTTCAGTCTGAAGAAATAAGTAAAACACAGAGAGGCTTGGAATTCACTACTTCTCCTCCAAAAAATGTCACTACTCCCAGAATCACAAGAACAAAGTAAGCAAAATAAAATGGAAGTCCAAGGCTCTGAACTTGCTTACTGAACATGTGAAAGGATTCCTGGGTAGATGGAATGATCTGTTCCCTCTTTCCATCTGTATAGCCATCAAATTAATGGCATTAATGTCTCATTCTACTTTCTGACCCAGAATGATGTTCTATATCCCTAAAAGTATTTGGGAGTACAGCTGAACCAGCAGCTGCTGCTATCCTTGGGACTAGTAGCTGAGGTGCTACCATAAAAATCTTTTTTGAACCAAAAAAAAATTTACCAACTAAGCTTAGGGACAGTTATGACACAATATAAAGAGTGATGATTGTAGAGAAAGGGAAGCTAGATTCAAATCTAGGTTCTGCTACTTGCAACCTCTGCATATGGACTCTTGAGCAAGACCCATATCTTTTCTGAGCCTCAGCCTCCACAATGACAAAATGTGGGATCTAAAAGAGAACTGAATGCTGAGGTCCCTCTCAGTTATATATCTGAGTCTATAATCCAAAATGCATAGAATCTAGAACTATAAGAAATACTAGAGATCATCTAGCCTAGTGAGAAAATTGAGGCCCAGAGGAATTAATTGATGTATCCAAGATGGCATGGGAAGTAAGTAACAAAGCGGGGATTTGTACGCAGGTTTCCTGTTCCCAAACTTAGTATGAGAATATTCACTATTTTATGTTATCCTTTCTAGTTGTATGGATCTTTGTAATTTTATTTTTTTAATTAATTTATTTGTTTTCAGTTTTCTACAATCACTTCTATAAGTCTTAAATTTTCTCCCTCTCCATCCCTGAGATGGCATGCAATCTTATATGGGTTCTACACATACATTCTTATTAGCCACATTTTCACATTAGTCATGTTGCAGAGAAGAATTAAAATTAATGGGAGAAATCATGAGAAAAATGGAAACAAAACAAAACATAATACAAGAGAAAATAGACTGCATCATTCTGCATTCCTATTTCATAATTCTTTTTCTGGATGTGGATGGCATTTTGCCTCAAGAGTCCCTTGGGAATGTTTTAGGTTCTTTCATTGCTATGAAGGGTTAATTCTACAAGAAGCAGTCGTTGCACACTGTGGCTGTTACTATGTACAATGTTCTCCTGGTTCTGCTCATTTCACTCAGCATCAGTTCATGTAAGTCCTTCCAGGCCCTTCTGAAGTCCTCCTGCTCATCATTTCTTATAGCACAATAGTATTCCCTTACATTCATATATCACAACTTGTTCAGTCATTTCCCTATTGATAGGAATTCCTTCGATTTCTAGTTCAAAGAGAGCTGCTATAAATATTTTTTTTACATGCAGCAGATCTTTGTAATTTTCAACAGGCTGCAGTGCATGTATTATGCTGGTTGATTACCACCTTATGGGGTAGTCAAGAGACCTCATTTTACAGATGAAGAGACTGAGACCCAGGGAGAAGGTGGTTTTCACAAGGTCACAAAAATAGGTAAGGGCATAATTAGAACTCAAGCATCCTAATTCAGATGGCCTCCCACTCTCCCATGCTTTCTACCTGGGTGTGCCTTAGCACATAGATACTCATTGAAAGACAGAGTGAAAAACATTTCATACTTCAAGACACAACATTAGATTAGGGATCACTTAGTTCAACTCCCTTTTCCATTCCACAGATGAGGTAACTGAGTTCCAGAGGCTGTATAGTGACTTCAAGTATTTTGTTAGCCACTACTATCTATTGGATCATATTCAAGGGTATTCCTGTGAGGATAAGTCTTTCAAAGCCCAGATAAACTTGTAAACTTTGATTCATGGTATTAAAACATAAAGCAGTATCTGCCTTCATATGACCCTTTCCTTCAGGCACAAGGAAAGGCCTTTACCTATAACCCAATCTAAAGAGCTTGGACATTGTGTTCAGAGACTTGTATTGTGATTTGAGGAGGGAAAAGTGTTTTCAAAGAATATTCAAGGATTTTTTTTGTGGAAAGCTACCACTTATAATTGTAGGTTGTTTTTAAATGAAGTAAGCATTTTCTAAAAAAAGCCTCCTTTTCATACTAAGAAACATTTTATTTACCCAAACTCAACACTGCAGAAACAGATTTTAATTAAAAGAAGCAAACTGGAGGATAAAACATAAACTATATTGAGTTAGTCAGAAAATAAGCCTCGGTCTGCCTGCCTATAGTCTAATGAGAGTTGTAATCTATTTGAATTGACCTTTACATCTGCTGTTCTGGTCTTCTGCAGATATCTATATCACATGCAAGAGGGAGTACTTCAGGCTAGTGTGGGCATTTGGTTAGCGAAAAGAACTGTATTTGGGTGAAGAGATATGAGTTTAAAACGGCCCAGCTCCAATATTTAATAGCTACATGACATTGGCCTAGTTATTTCATCCATGATGCCAAGATTCAATTTCCTCATTTAAAAAAAAATTTACTCAAACTCCATAAAATTACTTTAATGAAAGAACTTTTGATCCTCTAAGGCATAAATATGATTGATTACTAATACTTTAACCCATAAAATTTAAAGGACAACAGAAAGATTTAATAGAACTGTTCCACCAGTGTTATAATAGTGATCTGTTACCATTGATAGTATCAGTACCATCACCTCATTACCCCATGTTCTGGGTGGAGCAGTGAAAAAAGCATCTAAGAGGATAAATTCAGAATGAACTGACAGAACTAATAAAACACATGCGCTAGAAACCAACATTTGCAGGGATATAGTTTTAAAAGTACTAGGTCACCAAATTTTGTTATCTCCAAGGAGAAAGAGCTCAAAGAAATGGGAAAGCTAACAGAGAATGCTTTTAAAAGTATAAATAGAAATCATCAACTACTTCTCATGAATTTTTTCTTCATTCTTCTCCAGGTAGCAACTTGCAATTTAAAAAGTTTTTTTGTCTTTGTATATTGGCATCATTTTACATATACCTAATTTCTTATTTCTATAAAAATCTTTATGAGAATTGTCTATACACACAGAGAATATTATTAATGAAAAATAGAAAAGGGACCAAGTAGAGTTTTCTATAATGATCATCTTTATTGTTATTGCTCAGTGAGAGAAAAAAGATTGAATAGTCATAGGTAGTAGAAAGCAGGGAGGTAAATGAAGGTACCGTGGAAGGAATCAATGGACATTTGGCCAGTATAAATGTCAATAGGATATCTTATATCCTTTACAACTCTAGAATTCTCTTACAACCAACAACAACAAGAACAAAAAAAAAATAAAAAGATGGGATCTTTGTACATGATGCAAAACCAGAATGCATTTCCTATTAAAAATTAAAAAGCTGACCATAAGCCCTTATTATTGGGTATTTCAAGGCAATGTTTGTTGATTATTCCCCTAATATAGAGAAATTTCATCTTCCAGTGATACACATATGTACACATTAATGCATGCATACATATATAGGTGTGTATATATACATGTGGTGTAATTGTGTATATACATATAATATATGCACATGTAACATGTGTGTATGCACATAGATACACATGTAAAATTGTATATAATTATGTTTCTGCAGATTTAAATATATTTATGTGTAAATATATTATGCATGAATATAATATATTGTATTTATACAATAAACATATACACAATAAATAATTTAATATATATCCAGTTCTAGTGTCAGCCTTTAAGAAATAAAAGGATGATCCAAATTATTTATCAGAACTATAATGAGTACATATGATGTCAAGGCTGAAGCTCAATTCTTTGAAAAGTATATGGGTAAATGTGAAGATGCATGAAAATTTTATGGATTTTTGTAGTCATCTACAAACTCTCCTTATGGTGTTCATTAGGCAGTGTCATGGTAGAATTATCACTGAATTTGGCACCTAATCCCAGTTGTGTGGCCTTGGGGAATACACTTTACTTTCCAAATCTCAGTTTCCTCGTCTATAAAATGACAATAATAACAGGCCACCTACTACGGAGGACTATTTTTGGGAAAGTGTTCTGTAAATTTTAAAACACTGCATAAATGTGAGCTATCACAGACCAGCGACCCACTGACTTTGGTAGTGAAAATAGGCAAATTTTCACCTTGTTTATTAAAACATTCCTACCAAATACATTTGTGGTTTCACACTCATGACAATAAAATTCTTTTCTGTAGCTGCAGAGGAGGTATAGATTATTTCTTATTATTTCTTTTTGGGGCGGATTTCAGTTTCCTCATCTATAATATGAGGGAGCTGTACCGTGATCTTTGAGATTTTCTCCAGGTTCAGCATTCAAGGAGTTACAATATCCTCTCTTCCCTTGATACATCCCCTCCACCTTATATGAGCAGACTATTTTTAAGCAGATGGATCATTACACTTTACTGTACAATAGAAAACTGGTTTTCTTTGCTCCCCATTTCCGGTTTTCAGTGAGCATAACAAGGATGATTTTAAACACAATGGAGAAGTGAGGAAAGCTGTTGTGCATGTAAGTACATATGTATTCTGTTAAGCTACCCATGAGGGGAGGTCACTACCAAGAAAGGCACAGGATTCAGTCATCAATTCTTGCTTTCTACAAATGGATTCTTAATACCACAATTTCCCAAAGTAGGTATAGCTGCTTACAACCTAGTGTTAGCTTGGGTGTCTGGTTTATGCCTAATGGAGGAATGTAAATGGGTCCTGGTTGGGTAAGGGCAAACAAGCCTAGTTCTTTGGATACTCACCAGGAAAGATCCTGTTAGCAGCAAGCAGGGGATAATGCTTCAATCACATCTAATATGGCACAGGAAATATAGAGGCAGATGACACAAGAAATGGGACTGAGTGAGACAGGCACATAGGGTCATTTACTCAACAGTGGATTGAAGTTGGAAACATTTAGGCAACACTGACCCACAACTGGAGTGCTTGAGAAGTAGGGTTTGGAGGCTCCGTTTTTATGGTTTGCTCATTTTTCCAGTCCATTTCTTGACTTCTAACCTTATGTCAAAGTTGAGCTTTGCTCCTGGGGTGGAGGGAGCATTGTCCCCAGGTTCAGGTTTTTCATGTTGCTATTTTCAGAGGTAGTTCCAGGTATCTGTAAGTGTTTGGCGCTTCCAAGGTGATATGACCCAAGGAGAAGTATGGTCACTGCCCTCCTGGCCTATGCTCGAGTCTTTATTCAGATGGTTCCTATTCCCTAGCAGCCACGGATGCTATTGCTTATATTGGCTCTGAGACTGTGAATAGGTCTCTTTAACACTTGAGGTCACAAGTGTTACCTCTACTTTTGGTCCTGGAACACAGACTTCTGTTTTCCTACAGCTGCACAAGTGGTAATATTCCTTTCTGAGGAACTGAGACCAAGTTCCCTGTTCCCTTGTGAGTGACCACAAGCACTCTTCTCTGCCCTGGAACTGTGGCCAGAGCCTCTGTTCCCCTGCAGATGATCCTCTTAGACCTCAAACTGCAACCCAGAACTGCATCAGGGCAAAGAGACAGGATTCTGAACCCACTGCCAGCAAAGGGTCCCGTGTAATCTGTGATCAGTTTGTTGGAGCCCTTCACCGTCTCTGGGGCTGAGACTTCCTGAAGCTGCTGCTGCCATATTGTAGCCACCTCTAAGACACTACCCATGCTGCCTGTGATGTATTGTGCTCCAATAACCACCCAAGTGAGACAGACCTTTCCTGCCAGCCTCCTAAGTAGCGATGAGCTAGAAAATTGTTTCACACCTGTCTTCTGCTGGCTCTATTGCTCTAGAATTCATTTTGAGGAATGATTTTAAAGTCATCTGGAAGGGAATTTGGGAGAGTTCAGGTGAGTTCTTGCCTCTACTACACCATCTTTGCTCCATCACCTCCTAGAGTACGTGCACTCATTTTACAGGGTTCTAATGGGAGGGAAGGATTAGATCTTATCTGTCCTACCTCAGAGTTGCCTCATGTAGCAAATCTGGTTTTCTGGTTTTACTACACATGTCTAATGTCCATTTTTGAGGACCTAGTTGGCTTCCCCTAATTAAGTTCATGCTCTAAAGATGTGGTCTTAATTAGCTTAGGATATCATTTTAGTGACTGTTCTCTGTTTCTCTTTTATATTCTTAGTTCTTATTTCTTATTGTCTTATAGCAGTTACTTTCACATTTGCTCACTATAATAGTTGGTAGGGTGGGGTGGGGGACCAAAACACTTTTAGCACAACAAATATAAAGGTCTGTTAATGATAGAAATGGAATTTTATTTGTCATAGTCTAATTTGTCATAGATAGTAATAGATAATTTGTCATAATAGCCTTATTTGCAATAAAATGTAAATTTTGATCACTAAAACCTAGCAAGATGTCTTTGAACAGGAGGAAGCATAAATGATTCTAACATGAGTTCTTAATCTGGGTTCTGTGAGCTTTTTAATATATATTTTGATAACTTTGTTTCAATATAATTAGGTTCCCTCGTGATTCTACATATTTTATTGTTGTGCTTTGGATAAGGAGATTATGGAGGAGCTCTGCAGAGAGGAGAGAATGATGTGAAGCTGGTTGAGGTTTTCCTGGTGGTAAACAATTGGAAAACACTGTTGTAGGCCAGGGGTGGAGAACTTGCAGCCTTGAGGCCACATGTGACCTTCTAGGAGCTCGGGTGTGGACTTGTGATTGAGTCTGAGTTTTATAGAACAAATCCTTTTATTAAGGGGATTTGTTTGTGGAGTTTGGATTCAGTCAAAGGGTTGAGGACCTAGAGTGGGCACATATGGCTTTGAGGCCACAGGCTCCCCAACCTTGTTCTAGGCCTTAGATATAAGTTTAGTTGACACTAGAATCATTGACTTTTAAAACTAGATCTTAGAAAATATAAGTCTAGCACTTTTCTTCTAAATATTATGAAACTGAGGGCTAGAGAATTTAAGTGGTTTGGCCAAATTCACACAGTGAGTCAGTTGACGTACTCAGACTAAAATTAGAATCTTCTGGTTCTAAGTCTACTTCCTGGATTCAGTTTGTAGTGGTGCATTTTTTGGTTTGGTTTGGTTTAGTTTGGTTTTGCGGTGAATATACATCATCTATAGATTTTCATTTAGGGGCAGTTAGGTAGTTTAGAGGATAGAACACTAGGTCTAGAGTCAGGAAGATCTGAAATCAAATCCAGTCTCAGATATTTACTAGCTGTGTGACTCTGGGCAAGTCATGTAGCCTTGTTTGCCTCAGTTTCCTTATCTGTAAAAAGAGCAGGAAAAGGAAATGGCAAATCACTGAAGTTTCTAGCAATCTGACTTTTCTATAGCCTGACCTCTGTCCCCTAAACCTTTCTAAGATAACTGGAACAAATGTACCTGCTCAGAAATTTTGCTGGGATTAAAAAAATACTTCTCAGTTGAGACATAGTGCTTAGTCATTTAAAGACTTCCTACTTTTCTTCAATAACAGGTTGATATTGTCAGAGTGACCTGTTTGAGTTTACAATGACTCTCTCTCCCAATTTTCTGGTGTTCAAAAACCTAAGGGTTGGTTTTTTTGAAGAACGTATGAGCAAAATGTTGATAGAGGAGGGAGGGAGAGAGACTTGTAATCCCTATTTCTTTCAGTGAGATGTCATATTCTTCACATTTTGAACAAAGCAATTAGAGGAAAATGTGCACATCAATGTAATGGAAGCAGAAATGAGAAAAGGAAATCCAGAAAAAGAAATCTATGTAATTGGGATCTACCACCTAGCATAAGTAGGTAAAGCAGACATGAGGTTAGGTCCAGAAAAATCAGTAAGTACTTAAGTTTGTGCAAATGGACTTTAGGAGGTCAGAGATAATTATCAAAAGCAGAGCTGTATACAGTAATAATAATACTGTTTTATGAACAACTTTGAGTGACTAAGTCACTTTGACTATTATAATATCCAGATTAACTACAAAGGGGATATGAAGAAGGATGCTATCTGCATTCAGAGAAAGAAGTGATAAATAGAAGTATGTATAGAATGGTTTTACATATATACCTATTTGCATCTAATCGTAGCTATATCTAGGGTGGGTCAGAAAGAGAAGAAAGATGGAAAAAAAGGAAAGTTAAATGATAACTTTATTCCATATTTAAAAGGAATAGTAAATTGTACCTAATAGATTTGCAGTTTCATGTACCACAATTTTTTTCTATTCTACTTTATTATAAAAATGGTTGTTTTATTTCTTAAGTTTATAGTAAAACATATATATATACATACACATATGTATATGCATATGTATACATATGTGTGTACACACATATACATATACATATGTATGTGTGCATATATGTACATATGTATGTGTCTGTATGTGTGTGTATATATATGCATGTATGTATGTATACAAGTATATATACAGGTTAGAAACTGGGGATTTTCCCTAGGGCACTAGAATTAAGTAGATAGAAACTTGCAACATATAGTTCTTCAGAATAATTAGTTAAAGTAAGAGGCTCTTAGATCCTGAGTTGTTTAATAACACCCATCCATAAACCACTAGGTTTAAGGATTCTTTTTTTGTGTCACATACCCCTTTGCCACCTATGAACCTCTTCTCAGAGTAATGTTTTTAAATGCACAAAAATAAACTCCATAGGATCACAAAGCAAACCAAATATGTTAAAATACAGTTATCGAAATTGTTTTTGGAAAAATCACAGATCCCAGGAGCCTCCATAAATGTTGACAACAGCCAAAAGAAAGTTAGATGCCCATATATGAGCCCTATCTTTGAGGCGATTAGGGAGAGAAGGCCTTGAGTGAGGGGGGGTGGGGGGGGGTCACTTGAAGGGATTTATGGAAGGACAGCATTTTGCTCATATGTTTTTCAAAAAAAACAACCCTATGGTTTTTGAATGCTGGAAAGTTGGGAGAGTCATTGTAAGCTCACCAGGTCACCCTGACAGTAATAATCTGTTATTGAAGAAAAGGAGGAAGTCTTTAAATAACTAAAAGCTATTTCCCATCTGAGAAGTCATTTTTTTTTAATCCCAGCAAAATTTCTGTGAGGGAACATTTGTTCCAGTTATTTTAGGCAGACTTAGGGAACAAAGGTCAGGCTATGGAAGATTCAGATTGCTAGATTTCTGTCAATGGTATTATCCACAGTACCTACCTTGGGCCACGGCATTTTCAGTATGCAGGCTACATGTGGAAGCCATTACCCTCTGAAATGGACTATGTGCATAGATAATGATGATTTACAGGTGCATGGATGAGCATGTAAGGGCTTCTTGGCCCTATTCTACCAGCTCTAAGTAACAAATGCACATTTCACACTACCCATTTCTGTAAAGCAGCCACCACTGAGAGTGGATCACAAGAATACATAAATTCAGTGTATTCAATAGAAGTAACATTGACTTAGTACTAGATAGGGCTTTTCCTCATTCACACACTCACTAATATTTATTAAAATAAATATGAGTAACTGAGTTTGGAAAAGATTGCTTTCACATTTTCAAATTGCTTTCAGATAGCTGCTGGTGACTCGATTGTTGTTTCTCTTACTGATCAGAATCAGCAAATGGGAAGTTCTTCCACAATGAGAGCAGCTTGTCCTGCAACCTCCCCCTCAAATCCCCCAGCCTTATCCTACTCTCATTTTGCTACTGTGAGCTGTGTTACTCTCACTCAAGTCATCTCAGGGACCTTCAGATTGCCTTAGGTGGAGTGTATGTCAGAGTAGCTAACTGCCCAGGAGTCTAGGGACTTTAATGAGTATTTTTAAAGCATATAAAGAGTTTTGGAATAAAGATATAAGAAGGAAGCATTATAAATAATACAAACAGAGAGACAGGGAGATAAAACAGATTTCCAAATGGCAAGGATCCTTGGAGAGGGCTGGTTCAAACCAGCTTCATTTAAAGAGATTTTTTTTTCCTGTCTTATTTCCAGTACATTTCAATGAAGTTAAATGCTGTTCTTCTGACCCAAGAGAAGAGTCCATAACAATCACACGGCATCTGGGAAGGACACAGGAAGCCAATCAAGGAACCACGGTGGGGGTGGGGGAGGGGAAGACTCTAACTGTGACCCATTAGGTACCATAATACCACTCATATGGCACAGAATTATTTTTATAAAACTTGGCACGTAGCCAAGGATTACTCTGAATTCAGAGGCTTTTGCCTGGGTGTTGTTGGGGCTATTTGCTTCTTTTTCTGTTGTTATGGTTGTTTTTGTTCATCAAAAACTTGCTTGTACAAGATGGAAGCTGGGGGTGTTGTACAGGTATAGAACATTGCATCCAGTGTCATATGTGTATACATACATGTGCACATATGTGCACATATGTGTATACACACAGAGAAATATACATATATGAACCATATAGGTGTGTGTGTTTTGCTAATTTTTTTCTCTTTTTTCTACTTTCTTTAACAAAATCTTTGTTATAAAGGAGAAAGTAAAAGGGAAAACTCTAGGTGAATAAAAAGATATTTATAGAAATCTCTTTAAAAATTCCTTTGTGCATGGAATACTGGATAAAAATGCTCAAACTTAAGCTAAATAAATTGGGTCCCAGTCCAGCTTCTAATATAGATATATATAGGCATATGTATAGGTATGTATGTATATTATACATGCATGCATGTCTACACACATGCATACATACATCCTTGTGTGTTTGCATATGCTGGCAATGGGACCCTGGGCAAGGCCCTTAAGCTCTCAGTGTTCCAGGAAATACTCTCAGACCATAACTTTTAAAGATGGTGCTGATCAAGCTGAATTGATAAAGGAAGTTCTTTCACATGGGACTTCCTTATTCAGGGAAATTCCATGTCTAGTCCCTACCCCTATCCTATGCCCCTACTATATATAAGATGCAGAAACACATAAAGAAGAGAAAGCGAATAGAGTGGTGGCCTTTGGAGTCATGAAAACATGGGCTCCAAGGTCTAAACCTGTGTCTGACACTGGTCCTGTTGATGTGCACAGTTCTCCTGGCATCACTAATTGCTAATCTCAGCTTAGATTTCAAATAGTCTACCCATATCTTTCCACAACTCAGTAATTATAACGTCTCTCTATTATCTCTAGGAGGATCTCTAGAAAAGCCTCTGTTTGATATTTAAAGCCCTTAACAACTTCTATCCAAAATACCTTTCTAGGCTTATTATACATTGTGCGTATTAGGAGTTTTCTTAATGGAAGCCCCCTGTAGTGATGAATGAGGCAATCAGGTGGTGCAGCGGATAGAGTAGCAGACCTGAGGTCAGCAAAATCGGAGTTCAAATGTGACCTTAGACACTTCCCCTCTGTGTGACCCTGGGCAAATCACTTAACCCTGTGTGCTTCAGTTTCCTCAGCTATAAAATTAGCTATAGAAGAAAATGCAAAGCCACTCCACCATCTTTGCCAAGGAAACCCCAAATGGGGTTGCAAAGAATCAGACTCGACTGAACAATAATAACAAGAAGAACATTGTGATGAAATCACAGGTCCAGTCTCTAACCCTATGTCTGTTCTCTTCACTCACTCTATCTATATACAGCCCATGAAATTGGTCTTTCCATTCTTCACACACAACATGCCCTTTTCATCCCTATACCTTTGCACATCCTTGCACAATCCACGAGTTAGGACAGAATTCCCTTCAACTTACATTAAGGTACCTACTTAGCTCTTGTGAGCAGGGAATGGGGAATTACCTTATTTATGATCACTAATGAGTGATGATCAGGAGAATCATATAAAAACAAATATAAATAAATGATTCTGATTTTGAAGTTTGGAAACACTAACAAAAACATCTGAATGATACAGGTAAACAGGCTTACCTGAAATTTTTGATGAAAAGGTTCTCAAGAAGCAGCATTTGTTTCCTCTGCTACAGAAAAGATCAAATCTTCTATCCCCATGCCTAGAATCAGTAAATCAATCAATAAGTGTGTAGTAAACAGTGATGATGTGAAAGTGAGGCAGTGGGGTTGAGAATCAAGTCCTTCCCCCCACAGCATGGGCAAGTCACTTAACCTTTTAGTGTTGTAAGCAGTTGTCTAAGATTATAAGTTACAGAGTAATTGCTGGTATGTATTGGCAAAGTGGGTTTCCTCCTCTAGAATTTACTCCTACCTATTAAATCAAAGGTCCAGAACAAGAAAACAAACTAAGAAAAATGTTACAGGCATTGTAGTGGGTACTTTAGATACAAAACAAAAATTAAGTATTTCCTGTTCTCATGATGCTTAATGAACTCTTCTTTCAGGTTTGCTATAGGGAATCGCTAATTTCCTTCAGAACCTCTCTCAAAATATGCATCTGAAATAAGAGTTTTCTTCATCTCTCTGGCTGCTCTGCCTCTGCCACCATCCACCACCACCACCACCACCCCTGAATTATCTGTTCTGTGTTTTGGTTATGTTTTGGATTCACCTACACACATGAGAATTTGTATATTTTTTGCCTTGATAGAATACAAGCTCTTGGAACAGGAAAGTTCTGTCCCAGCACTTTCCAGAACACATGGTACCTAGAAGACCCTCACAAAACTTTAATTGAATGGGTGTTTAATTGGTGGATGGATGGATGGACAGAGGTTGTTAACAGCTTAGCTGAGTTTACAGAAGATGAAGTATTTCAATAATTTGGGATGAAAACAAGTCTATTCCAGGCAGGGGAGTTGGCACATGCAAAGATCCAGAAGTGGGATACAACAGAGCAAGACTGACAAGCAGAGAGATGTCCAGAAGTCCTTAAAGGGGAATAATGAGACAGAAGGCTAGAAAGGTAGGTAAGAGCCACCACATTGTGAACAGTCTCTAATGCCATGATGAAGATAGCATACTTAGTGAATGTGGAGTTGCTGAAGGCTTTTGAACCTGAGAGTGATGATATGAGCCAAGTGCATTACTTTGCCAGTAGTGGCAAATACAGCAGTGAGTAGAGATGGCTGGCAGGAAAACCATCTAGGAAGCTATTACAGTTTTCTGTGTCAGAGGCAATATGGGCTTCTACAAAAGTGGTGACAGCGAAAGTGGAAAGGAGTGCCCAGGGATGCTACAGTGATAGAAGCAATAGGGACTTGTCGGGTAATTCAGTATCTGGCTAAAGGGAGTGAGCAGAGAGCCTAGGGAATTGGGAGGATGGTGGTGGTAGCAATAGAAAAAGCAGTATCAGGAGATAGGTGAACTCTAGGCAAAGCGGATAAATTCATTTCTGAAAATGTAAGTTAGAGCTAGACTTTTCATAGTCTTCACTACTTGAAACAACATTGGAAATAAGTCTAGCGTCCTCATTTTTAATAAAGGAAATAGTAATATCCTTCAAGAAAAAGGATGGTGATTTTGGCCAAGTCATTTAATCTCTGGGAAAGGGTGAATTTGATGGCCTGAGCTCTAAATCTCATTCCAACTATATTGGGAACAGAGATGGCTCAGTGGCTAGAGCTCTGGACCCCAAGTCAGGAAGACATGAGTTCAAATCCATCCTCAGACTTACTGAAGGACTGAACAGGGTCATTCTAGCCCTAAACCTATGATTTGAATGTAGTTTTTTCTATGGACCTGAAGTCAGAAAAACTCACCTTTGTGAGTTCAAATCCAGCTTCTGACACTTCCTACTTGTGTGACTCTGGGCAATTCATTTAACTCTGCCTCAGTTTCCTCATCTGTAGTATGAACTAGAGAAAGAAAGAGCAAACCACTCCAGTATCTTTGCCAAGAACACCCCAAACAGTGTCATAAAGAGTTGGACATGACCGAAATGACTCAAAAATCGCCTACACACTTATCCTTCCACTCATTTATTGGTATTAATACTGATTCCTCTCAGGCCAGATTCCTCCCTTGATTTTAGGCTGTGTTCCATACTGTATACTATGATACACTTTTCTTTTTAGAAAACTGAAGTCAGAGAAGAGACTACTTGGTGTTATCACAATGTCTGGTCAGAATGACTGACCAGAAGTGATGTTCATTTGTAATGAGCCATTATCACCTCAATACCATCCTTTTTATGTCTTTCAACATGGATTTGTTAGATTGTTCATGAAGGTGACATAATCTTTCTTTTCAGCAATTTCAAGTAATAAGATCTCTGTAGTTTTCTTTCATTTCCACCTGTTCTCACCAAGTGAACTATCTCAGCAAAGTCAGCCGTTCAAGAGAGTTAAGAAAATGCTATCATCGCAGATGTTCTAGAATTTATCTCAAACATGTTGTTCAGTTTTTCAGTCTTATGTGACTCTTTGCAATCCCATTTGGGGTTTCCTTGGCAAAATACTGGAATCATTTGTCATTTCCTTCTCTAGCTCATTTAACAGATGAGGAAATTGAGGCAAGCAGAGTAAAGGGAATTGCCCAGGATCATATAGCGAGGAAACATCAAAAGCCAGATTTGAACTTACAAAGATGAGTCTTCCTGACCCCAGGCCCAGTGCTCTATCCACTGTGCCACCTAGCTGCCCATCTCAAGTAAAGTCACCTAGAAAAAATGATACTCATAAATCACAACTACTAATTGTAGAAACCTATGGCTAGCATTTGTGATCTTAATGGTTTGCCTTAAGTTCAGCAAAGTTAAGTGACTTGTTCAGAGTAAGTCACCTAGCATGTGGTAAGACTGAACCCAGGCCTTCTTAACTTCAGATTTGCCATAATATTTACTACGCAATGTCACCTCTCTTCTCTCAGGACCTTTATAAAACAGGAGTTAAACAGTGAGTCTTTGAGCTAGCTGTTACAATGGATGAAATGCTGAATCTGGAATCATGAAGCCCAGAGTTCAAATCCAGCCTCAGATACTTAGTGCCAGAGTGACCCTGAGTAAGTCACTTAACTTGTCTGCTTCAGTATCCAGAACTATAAAATAGGGATCATAACAGCACTTCCTTCCAGGGTTGTTGTGAGTATAATATAAGCTCATATTTGTAAAACATATATATTGATATCTACATAGATACATAGATATACATACACATGTGTATATACATATGCAATATACATATATGTGTATATATGTGTGTATGCATATATACACACACACACAATCATATATGTATATATATGGTTTGTCAGCTAGATCTAGGTCCTACCAGTATCAAATATTGAGAGTTGTGCATAAAAATTAACAGAAAAAAAATATGGCAGGCAACTTGACTGCTACCCTAAACACCAAAGCCCATGAATTAACCCCCCTTGCAGTGATGATCCATCTCAGCCCCCAGGTTGCATATCCAGAGCCCTTGTTTTCTACCCCTGACCCAATTTCCTTATTCTAGCTTTAATGGTCACCCTGGTGCCTAAATTTCCTTGGCATAAATTCTCTGAGCTGCTACAAACAGGACAATATCCAGCTCATCTTCTCCTCCCCAGAGGAAAGAACAGGCAACAGAGGCTCAAACCACAGAAAGAGTGGTGCAAATCAGGTCAGGGTTGCAAAACAATTAGCCCTGGAATAAACCATGTTTAACTCCATAAAAGCTTCCCCCTAAACAGAGAACATACCAGTTTCCATGGGACTGTGCTACGGTTCATCTCTTGTCCTCGGGATCTTCTTGAAGGACCTAGTCAATCTGCTGTACTAGAAAAAAACTGAAAGCTGGAAGTCAGCATACATAGGTTCCTTTCTACAAATTGGGGCTTTTGGGGGGCAAGTTTTTTTTTTTTTTTTTTTTTTTAGTATTCTTTCATTCCTCTATAATGAATCTGGAGATAGATAGACTGGAAGAATTTTGTAAAGTAGATTTAGAAGCTTCTTGGTTACTTTGTGAAATTTAATATTCAAGTTTTACAAATAAATTCTATGTAACAGAAATCCACAGTTTTATAATCTACTTTTCTTCTTTACATATCCCATTGCTTATGTTTGTTGATGAAAAATTGGTAATAAAAATAACCAAACAAAAACTAGAATTAGCCCCAGAGCTGTTATGCCATGCTCTGCATATCTAGTGACTAGTTTGCTGAAATTTATCTCTAATTAAGTTGGACAAACATTTTTATTCCTATTCTCATAGTCTTAAAGACTTGCCTTGAGCTCAGAGATGTGTAATTTGCTCAATCATACAGCTAGGCAGTGTCACAGACAGAATTTGAATGCTGGAATTCTACCTTTTACAAAAAGTCTCACCCAGTTCACTTTAATGTTACTGCTTTTATTTTGTTATTATCTCTTATTTAATGTACTCAACTTCCAGAGAGGTACAGCCCTTTGAGTGAATAGGACTCTTTAAGATATAGTCAGGGAATGGCCCTTTTAATGAACAAAAGAAAAAAAAATAACTAAATCAAACTGGGAGGGAAAGGAAACCTTTTCTATTGATAATCACTCTAAGCCAGCCATTAAGTAGAGTTTGGGCAGGGACCTTTTGTTGGCCAACCTTCGGGCTTCAGAGTGCACTAGGTTTAAGGTTTTGGGAATGAGAAGGAAGGAAGGAAAGAAGGAAGGGAGGAAAGGAGGAAGGAAGGAAAGAAAGGAGGGAATCCAAGGTCTCCCATTGCATTCTGAGCCATCTCCAGTCATCCTGATGAATATCTGGTCACTGGATCCAGATGGCTCAGGAGAAGTGAGGCTGGTGACCTGCACAGCCGTCCCTCATTCAAAACAAAGTCAAGTGCAAGTCATGTCATCATTTCTCTGATGTCATGCCTTTTCCAAAAACTAAGGACAAATACAATTTCTTATTTACTCTTTTTACATCTTGTTTGTACATGGTTGTTGGTACATTATCTCTTCCTTTATATTGTTAAGATCCTTGTAAGCAGCAACTATCTCTTGACTTTCTTTGACTTTAATTATCAAGTGCTAATTAAATGTTTGTTGACTTCCTGACTTCATATACAGAAATATAACCACTATACCACTTTGCCTTTCAAAGACTGTTGATATATTCTTAGTGATACCATAATAATAACTGACCTAAACATCTTCTAGCTCAGTTTTGTTTTTGTTTCCTTAACCTTTTCTATGTCAGAGACCCCACTGGTAAGTAGTCCAGGGAAACCTGTGGAACCTTTTATCATGATAATGCTTTTAAATGCATGCAATGCAATTTAAAATCTATGGAATTGCAATGGAAATATTTTATTGATCTCTAATTATAAGATTATTTTTAAAGGTTCATGAGTACCAGATTAAGAACTTCTGTTCTACTTATTTGGAACTGATTCTCTTTCCTTTTTTCCTCTCCTCTCACTTTGCCTCTTTTCCCCTTCCCTTCTTCCTTTCCTCTTCTTCTCTCTCTCACTTTCCCTCTCTTTCTTCCATTCCTCCTAAAAGTTTTTCTTAAGCAGAGTTCAGCCTCCGAACTGCTACATTTTCCATTGCCAAAAAAGATCCAGAGGTGAAAAGATCACTGACCTTTAATAGTTTTGGTGTGCATCACACTCTTTAACAATTCTTGGCAGAGAAAACAGACAGTATTTGCAAAAGAGACCTCTCGTGACCCTCTCTGCCAGCCTGCTTGCATGCTAATCTAAGCAAATACAAGCCTCATGCAATTTTGATGACACAATGAATATAGGCTTGTGGTTGAGTAAAAACAGTTCAGATATTTTTTCCCTAAGACTTTGTGTCATTACTTTTGTCCATTTCTTATTTATTCAAGGGTCAAAAATCCTGCTTAAACATATCAGGCTGGAGCTTCTGTCATTGGAGGAAGTGTCTTCTTGTCTTTACTTCTTCCTCAAAATTGATATTTACTTCAACCTTTGCTCTATCCAGTCAAAGATGTGACTACACAAAGACAACTGATTTCAAAATAACAACTACTCCCATCACTTCTTGTCTGTTAAAATAACCAGTCCCATTACATGGAAGCAGAAGTGGGTGTGGGGGGGAAGGCTCTTAGAGGCCAGCTATTATGACCAGTCCCCTAGTAGAGCAAATCCTTCTGCAGTATTCTCAACAAATGATCAGCTTAGCTCTGATGAAAGACTCCCAGTGATGGGCAATCAAAGCAGCCTGTTTGGATTTTGGATAGCTCCCAGAGTTAGAAAAATTTTTCTCTATCAAGGCTAAATCTGCATCTCTGTGAGCCATTACTCCTCATTTGGGCATCTGGGACCAAGAAGAGAAAGGTTAATTCCTTTTTCTATGCGACAAATCTTCAGATCATTGAAGAAAGCTGTCACGCCCTGCCAAGTCTTCTATTCTCCAGGCTTTACATTCCCAGTTCCTTAAATCAATCCTCAGATGTCAATTTGGATTCTTTTGAGATCACCTAGTTTTCCATGATTCATTGCTATAAAGCATTAACAGGTTAATATCAATGTTAACAATGGGTTATTCACTATTGCAGTGAGAAGTTTGTGATCATTAGAAAGTCTTCACATTTTCCCGAATATGATCTAATCTAATTCCTTTTTCTTATTCAATTATGGGCCCAGGTCCATTTCTATCTATGAGACCTAACAAAGTATATGGACTGAAGGAAGGTCTCAGTTGATACACTCAAAGGAACAACTCCAATTGAATGTCATAGTCTAGGTCACATGCATCTTTAACTTTGTTTTTCTTGTAAAGATGATTAAGCCTATGTCTTTCAAGTGGCCATAGATCTTACTGAAGATATTTCCTATGATCTATGCACCAAAGAACTAAAAGAAATAGGGAAAGGATCTATATATACAAAAATATTTATAACAGCTCTTTTCTTGGTAGCCCAAAAATGGAAACTAAGATGATGCCCTCCTATTGGGGAATGGATAAATAAATTGTAGTATATAAATATAATGAAATATTATTGTCCCATAGGAAATGATGAAATGGAAAATTTCAGAGGAAACTGAGAAGATCTTTATGAACTAGTGCAGAGTGAAGGGAAAATGATTTATACAGTGAAAATGGCATTATGGAGAAAAATAACTTTCAAAAACTTTAAAAATCTGACCAACACCATGAAAAACCACAAGTCCAAAAGAATGAAAGTGAAATTTGCTTCTCACTTCTTAATAGAGAAGAGATTAAGTTAAAATGTTCAAGGAGACATGCATTTTCTGAAATGGCTAATGTGGGAATTTGTCAAGTAGGAACATGTATGGATATATTCATTGATAGTGACTCTTTAGAGGATTGTTTGCTATCTGTGATGGACAATACCCATGTTGTTGTTGCTCAGTCATATCTGACTCTTTGTGACCCCAACTAAAGTTTTCTTGGCATTTTCTTTGCCATTTTCTTCTCCAGTTCATTTTACAGATGAGAAACTGAGGCAAAAAGGTTTAAGTGACTTGCTGAGAGTCACATAACTAGTAAGTGTCTGGAGTCATATTTGAACTCAAAAAAGTGAGTCTTCCAGACTTAAGGCATGACACTCTATCCACTGAGTCAAATAGCTACTCATGGACAATCTCTATACCTGCGTGGAAAATACCCTTTCCCTGACTGAAACATTGCTTCATACTGATACTGAGTAGATCATCAAATAAAGCTATCTCCATTTTTACATCTGCTATAGTATTTCCTTTAATAACATATGTGCACAAGAATCTTTATTTGAGGAAAGACATTAAGACAAAAATGTTGCTCTATTGAGTCATTTTTTCTCTATACTTTCCTCAATTATATAACCATAAAGAGATTATCTACTATAAAAATTTGAAAAATATTGCCTTTTTTCTTCTATTTTCAAAAAGTCATATTCTTAGAGGAAAAAGAGATTCCAAACATCATCTAGTCCAAACCAGTAACTTTTTTGTTTAATTTCTATTTATTTATATTTGGTTTTCAACTTTCATTTCCACAAGATTTTGAATTCCAAATTTTCTCCTCATCTCTCCCCTCTACCTACCACTAGACAGGATGCATTCTGATTACCCCTTCCCCCAATATGCCCTCCTTTCTATCACAACCCTCCCTTCCCTTATCACTATGTCCTCTATTTTCTTGTAGGACAAGATAGATTTCTATACCTCACTGTCTGTATATCTTATTTCCCAGTTGTATATAAAAACAATTTTTCACATTTTTTTTTAAACTTTCAGTTTCAACTTCTATCCTTTTCTCCCTCCCCAACCATCCCCACTGAAAAGGCAAGCAATTCAATATATGTTACACATGTTCAGTTATACAAACCACTTCCATAAAAGTCATGTTGTGCAAGACTAACTATATTTTCCTCCATCCTGTCCTGGCCCCTATTTATTCTATTCTCTCTTTTGACCCTATCCCTTCTCAAAAGTGTTTACTTCTAATTACCCTCTCCTTCCATTTGCCCTCCCTTCTATCATCCCCCCACATTTCACTTATCCCCTTCTCTTCTACTTTCCTGTAGTATAAGATAGATTTTTCACAATAAAGCGAGTGTACATATTATTCCCTCCTTAAGCCAAATGTGATGTGATAAGGTTCATTTTTTCCATCTCACCTCCCCGCTCTTCCCCTCCATTGAAAAAGCTTGTTCTTGCCTCTTTTATGTGAGAGAAAATTGACCACATTCTATTTCTACCTTTCTCCTCCCAATATATTCCTCTCTCACCCCTTAATTTTATTTTTTTAGATATCGTCCCTTCCTATTCAACTCAACCTGTACCCTCTGTCTATTTGTATATAGGCCCTGTAACTACCTCAATACTGAAAAAAGTCTCAAGAGTTATAAATATTATCTTTGCATGTAGGAATGCAAACAGTTCAACTTTAGTAAGTCCCTTATGATTTCTCTTTCCTGTTTACCTTTTCATGCTTCTCTTGATTCTTGTGTTTGAAAGTCAAATTTTCTATTCAGCTCTGGTCTTTTCATCAAGAATGCTTGAAAGTCCTCTGTTTCACTGAATGACTGTTTTTCCCCTCAGTTTTGCTGGGTAAGTGATTCTTGGTTTTAATCCTAGCTCCTTTGACTTCTGGAATATCATATTCCAAGCCCATTGACCCCTTAATGTAGAAGCTTCTAGACCTTGTGTAAACCTGATTGTATTTCCACAATACTCAAATTGTTTCTTTCTGGCTGCTTGCAGTATTTTCTCCTTGACTTGGGAACTCTGGAATTTGGCTACATTATTCCTAGGAGTTTTTCTTTTTGGATCTCTTTCAGGAGGTGATCAGTGGAATCTTTCAATATTTATATTTATATTTAGACCCTCTGGTTCTAGAATCTCAGGGCAGTTTTCCTTGATAATTTCTTGAAAGATGATGTCTAGGCTCTATTTTTGATCATGGCTTTCAGGTAGTCCCATAATTTTTAAATTGTCTCTCCAATAAGCACCCCAACATACACAGAGGGGTCTGTGATCACAAGTTCTTAGATCCACATTCATAAAAGGAAAGGCAACTTTTGAGAGATTAACTCACTTTAATCAAGCACATGTATCAATCCTTTAA
Organism: Notamacropus eugenii; assembly: GCF_028372415.1. NCBI lineage: Eukaryota > Metazoa > Chordata > Mammalia > Diprotodontia > Macropodidae > Notamacropus > Notamacropus eugenii. Next base: position 184,106,280 of record NC_092872.1, on the reverse strand, counting down.
TGAAGCACATGTATCATCCACCTAGTTCAAGGGATTCAACACTCTGAACCTCAAAGAAAATACAGAGAAATTAAAAGTTAATAGGCATGGCTTCCTCTGCCTAACCATAATTCAACAGACAGGTACAGCTGTCTGACCATAATTACCAGAGAAGAAAGCATGACATCTGGTTTCTCAAAGCTGAGGAGATCCTTAGCAGCTTCCCAGAGTCCTCATCTGGCACTCAAACCTTCTTACCAAAACTAAGTCTCAAAGTAAAACCTCACCCTCAGACTCTTTATATGCCTTTTAGAGCCAGAGGGCATCACATCCCTTGAGAACCAGTGCCTCATTAACAAAAGGCATGGACCTTCTTACAAATCTTTCCAGGCTTGACAATGGGTAGGAAAAATCTTCCTCAGTCACATTCAAATAGAGGCATTCTACTTCTTGATTAGACTAAAACAAAAACAGCAAAAGATCCTACTTTACTTGCCATTACACCAGTTCAGTTGTTTTTCCAATGAAATATTTCACATTGTCTGCTATTTTTTCATTTCTTTGGTTTTGTTTTATAATTTCTCAATTTTTCATAAAGTCATTAGCTTCCATTTACTCGATTCTAATTTTTAAAGAATTGTTTTCTTCACTGAGATTTTGGACCTCTTTTTTCCATCTGGCTGTGTGGGATAAAAAGACCCTTACTCAAAATCTTAAATAAATAAAGAGGCTTCTCAATAAGAACAGAAATAAAAGGATTTATTACAATTCTCAAGAAAAGGACGTCCTTCCACCAGGTTGGGGAACCTGGTGGAGGGAAGCAACTTAGAGAAATTAAAGCACAATTTTTATACCCTAACACAGTGAATCCCACCTCCCCACTATCCCACCTTTCCATTGGTTGGGAGGCAGGCTCACAATCTAAGTGCGAAAAACTAGGCAAACCCCGGGAAATCTTCACCTATCCCAACACAATTACCTCATCTAATATCTGACTTAACTGCTGATGTGGCTTTAGAAAAGAGGGAAGGGGGAGAAGCAGGAGCTGGTAGTGTTGATGTGGTAACAGTACAACAAATAAAGGGGAGATTTGAGTAACTTCCAAGTTTTGGCTATAGCCCACAGCACTTTCACAAAGAAAGCTGGTAGCTGGTAAGGGCAGGGTGGGGGTGGGGGTGGGGGTGGGGGACCAATTGACGGTCCACAAGCCCTGGATACCTGAAACTCAGGTATCCAAAGACAGAGGTCTTATGGAAGAGAAATTTTATTTAGAAAGTTCAATATTCCCCATATTTTTATTATGAAAAGTCTTCACAATCTTCTCATCTCATTCAATCCCTCCTCTTCTCTATTATCTGAAGACTTTTCACACCACTACTAATACAGATTATCTGTTAATGGATCTCCTTCACTTTTCATACTTTCATACCACTCCTTCTTCTCCTTCATGTTTTTAAAGGATAAGACCAAATTTGGACAAAAACATGGGCAATCTCTAAAATTAAATACAATCCTCACATTCTTTCCCCTATACATTCTTCCCTTCATCTATCCTCTTTTATATGAATATAGATAGAAAGCAATGTTAATCAATACATTAACAAATTACAAGGGGACTATCCCCATGTTATAAGTACAGATACAGAGATTTAAGATACAAAGGTAGATCAATGAATTATCCATTCAGAGGTTCCATCTCATCTGGGGAGGGACATCATCTGATACAGTTTTCTGATCTAGATGCTCCTTCAGGCCATCTTCAGCACAGCATCTCTTCACATTCTTTACCTTCTTGTAGAAATCCAGATGTCCACTCTCCTACAAAACTGACCTTAATACCATTTTAGATGACCATTCTTAAGCTTTATACACTTATCACTCTACAAAATCAAAATTGGGACTTTGGCCAGTTGTCATGTTTAAGAAATCCACATTAGAATCCAGCTTTTTAGGGCATTCTTGTCCTTTTTGATTTTTTGGATCTCCTTTGCCATTTGGGTTAGTCTATTTTTTAAACTGTTACTTTCATCAGCATTCTCTGTGTCTCCTTTAGCAAGGAGTTGACTCATTTTTCATGATTTTCTTGTATCACTCTCATTTCTCTTCCCAATTTTTGCTCTATTTCTCTTACTTAATTTTCAAAATAATTTTTGGGCTCTTCCATGACCTGAGGACAATTTATTGAGGTTTGAGGGGTGCTGGAGACCCCAAAATACTGACACGCCAGATCCTGCTCCAATGAATTTGACTCAATCCTTCTTAAAATCAATGAAAAGCAAAGTTTATTAAAGATTCACCATATTGGGTTGATTCTTAAGGAACCTAAGCATTTGTAATACTTGTATTTTCAAGCAGGCCAGATAGAATCTCAGCTAGACAGAGTCTGAGATGGATTAAATCTGAGTGCCTTCATGGAGGCAAGATGGAAGTTAAATACAGAAATGACTGTAGGAGGGATCTGGAGGTAATCTGGTAGTCTAGGGTGATGGGGTTTAGAGGAAGGGTTTAAGGACAGTCTTGAGGAGAAGTCCAAGGAGGACCTCAGTGGGACTGGGGTGACTGCTCAAGAGTTGGAAACAGCTGGAGGCAATCAGGAGATATCAGACAATGGAAGGTTTGAGTGGGAAGCAGGAGGGGCAGTCCAGAGGTAACAGACAATGGAAGGCCAGGCTAGGCCAAAGGCAATATGAATATGAAAGGCCAGATTTAGTGAGAATATTCAGGAGGACCTGGCTACAAATTTGAGTATGAAAGGCCAGCTTAAGTGGCAAGATTCAAGGGGAACCAGTCTGCAAATCTGAGTATGAAAGTCCAGATGGAGAGATTCTAGGGGAGTTCAGGGAGGTTCCCAGAGTCTGAACCCTATCAAATTCATTTTTTTTTTTGCAGGCTCTGCATGGAATAGCTTTGACTTGGTTGTCTTCTATTTGCATGTTTTGGTCTTCCTTGTCAACAAAGTAAGATTCTATAGTCTGATCCTTTTTCTGGTTTTTGCTCATTTCCCTAGCCATTTACTTGACTTTTGAGCTCTTTGTCAAGGTAGTTCTCTGCTTCCAGTGGAGGTGGGGGGTGTATTGTCACCAGCTCAATCCCCCCACAATCTGTTAGCTGAGAGCTCCAGAAACAGTGGCTGCAGCTCCCCCTGCTGCTGGTGTGGCAGTTGCAGGTTCCTCTGCCCCCTCCCTGCTTTGTTGCCATGGGGTTGGGGCCAGACCACTCTACTCTCTCACACAGGTCCCACAGGTTTTTCCACTGACCTTCCAATTTGTATTCTGTAATTTGGAGTGATAAAGTTAGGAAACTGCCACAAGTGCAAGAGATTCAGTCTCTCCACCCACCCCCCAGACCTACTCAGGTCCTGTGTGTGTAGCCACACTGCACTGCACTCTGCTTCCACCTTGGTGAGATAGACTTTCCAGTGACCTTCCACGTTGTTTGGGTTGGAGTTTGGGTTGGAATCCATCATGCTGTGGGTTCTGTAGCTATGGAATTTGTTTTGAGTAATTGTTTTACAGGTATTTGGGTTGGCTTGGGGGGAGTACTCTAGAAAGTCTGTGCTGTTATTCCATCTTATCTCTGCCCTAACTTTATAGATAATAAAAGTGAGACCCAAGAAGCTTAAGAGATTCCATCAAGGAGACACATATAGTAAGTTGAACCCAACTTCTCTAACTACAAATACCTCCCCTGCCCAATGTCCTTGATTTTTATTTAAGATATTCTCAGACTATTTTCATATAGATTTTATAGAGCTGATAAATTAGACATATTCATCAATAGATCAATAGTTACTGCTACATTCTTGGTGACTTTTTAAGTAATTAAGCTCTTCCTTTTAGTTTTGGGTTTTTTTTTTTTGCCATTTTTTGAAAATTGAATTTTATGTGTCTTTAAAATTGCATTATCTCCAGTACTAGTTTCTTTTTTCATGAGTTTGTTCCAGTCCCCAGGACTCAATCACTCTTAACAATGTGTTAAACATAAATGCCATTGTAACTTAAATTTTGACATGATATATCTAATAAATATTCCAATTGTTTGATCAATTCAGAAAGAAAAACAGAGGTCTTGAGGTAGTCATGTCCAAATGCCATTGCTATGCTATTATTACTGAGAACAGACTATTATATATGCAATGGAAGATCTGTTTCTTTTCATGTCTTTAATGACTTCTTTCCAGTTTCATCTATAGATGTACTTGGAATAATGTACTTTAAATGTGCTTCAGGAAAAGTAATCTTTAGGTCCATTTCCCCAACAGAGGCTTTGTTGTTTGTTGTTGTTTGTTCTTTGTTTTAAAAGAGGACTGATTGTCATTACAAGTGATGTCTTGACTTGCATGTGAATTGGATTTAAGTGCAGCAGAGTTGCATAATCATCCACTTCACTCTCTCTTCCTGAGTCATTGAAGTGCACTGTCAAGACAGAAGTCAAGATGACTGGCAGTGGCCCAGGATGCAGTGGGTTGATTACTTTGGCATTTTCAATGTCTAACCAAGCTCTAAGCATTTCATAGTGCCTACTTCAGCCACCTTCAAAACCACTGGAATAAATTATTCTCATTTGTCTATTCCACCAGGAAAAGTCTTCCCATGTTTGGTCTGAGACCTGTTGATTATCCTCAACCTGGTTTACCCTGTCTATCAAAACAGTTCACTTGGATATGGCCACGCACATGCTACAGCTTCTTGGAGCCAGAGATAAGAGTTGGGTGAAGGTAGACTCCAAAGGTGAATGAGCAGCCCTGAAAAGGGCTCAGTAAGCCCTCACATAATAGGAGCTACTTCTTCCTGAACACTCCATACAACCCCATACATCACCACCACCAAATGCTTTTAATTCTTTTTATACAGTTATACTGTCTGTCATCTTCCACCAATTCAGTAATGCTTATTCTCTAAATTAGTGTTTCCCTGTACTAATGTGTATTTCTATTTAACAAACAAATTAAAAAATTACTGAATGAAGATATTTTGGTAGATTTTCTGCCTCACAGTGGTGAATTTTCTCACTCTAAAATATGTTCCTAGAATCCAAAATCATTTTTTTTCAAATTTCACATTTTTCAAAGTCAACAGCTTACATTAACACCTTGAGTAATACTTCCTATATTTATATACAGTCTTGTTATCACTTTCCTTCCTTTTAATTAGAATTTCTTCCAATCAAATCTAAACTCACTTGATTTTGATTCCTGATAAAATTCTAGAATGTATTATAAAAAGAATAGTTAATAAGCATCTAAAACAAGGAAGTGCTTATATCAAAGAATGAAGATTTCTTCAACAATAAAATAAACAAGTCATGCCTGAATAACATTGTTTATTTTTAAGGGATTTCCAAATTTATAAGCAGAACACTGTAGATGGAATTTACTTAGATTTTATTGAAACATTCAACAATGTATTTTCAACAAAGTAGTTCATGTTATACTACTTGAAAAAATGGAGATATTTGGGTTGGAAAATAGTAAGATTGGATAGATTCTAGGTTGTATATATCTGAATGGCGTACAGAGCCAGCATTTAAGACCACACAAGTTCAAATCTAATTGATCCTGGGGCAAGTTACTTAAACTTCTGCTCCCTCAATTTCCTCTATTGTAAAAATGGGAAAATAATAACTTTTACCTCCCAAGGTAGTTATGAAGATCACATTATATAATATATATATAAGACTGGACCCAAAGAGTGTTAATTCATCATTGCACATCAATAGTGATGTTCTCCAGTATAATGCCAAAGAGAATAAAGTTTGGCCTTAAGCTTTTTACCATTTTATTAATGAAACAAAGAGAAGCATATTGACACAGATATGCAGAAAGGCAGCTGACCAAAGCTAGAAAAGGTGGCTAAAATACTAGATGAGAGTCAGGGTTCCAAAATATCTTGACAGGTTAGAAGACTTTGCTGAATCAGAAAAGCACAAAGATAAAATTTGTGCATAAGGCATATGCTTGGATTCAAAAGTGAACTTCTCAAATATAGAATTAGGAAGGCTAAACATGGCTAAACAGTAGTCATGTACTATAGCTAATACAGCTAAAAGAGGCCTAGCATTTTAGTGGACTTTGAGTTCAACAATGTGATATGGGAGCCATAAGAGTTGAGGTCATGAGCACCATAGTATCTAGGATTAGGGAGGTGATAGTCTCACTGCACTCTAACCATATCAAGGACCATCTAGAGCTAACATGTTAGAAAGGGAAATGATGAACTTCACAGTTGTCTGCTGTTATTGAATCTTCATGATCCCATGGACCATAACGTGCCAGACCCTTCTATACTCCATTATCTCCTGAAATCTGTCTAAGCTCATGATCACTGCTTCCATGATACTATCTCTCCATCTCCATTCTCTGTCATGTCCTTGTTCTTTTGCCTTTAATCTTTCCCAACATGCATAATCATAGCAATCTACCTTTCTATAGTTGAAGTTGAAACTCTTCTCCCCATCTAATGCTGACACTTGCTGAATCCTACTGAGTCACTGATGTCCACTGCTGGTCAAGTGGAAGTCACTAAGCTTAAATCTCTGGGCTCTATTGTCAGACTGATCTCTTTCATTGCAATCCTCTACTTGTCCTCTCTGGCTACATTCTCTCTTTATGATTTCTTCAGTTCTCTGCTGACATATTTTGTCTTTAGTCATTTATAACCGGTCTCCTTTCTGTAGAAGAGAGAAAAGCCTGTTAGATATTTTAGTTCATAGTTGTATCAGCTAGCTTAGATTTTTATGATTCCAATTTATGCATCATGTCTGTCTTTTTAAACTTTTCCTTCTGCTTTGTGGTCCTTCGTTGTCTCCAGCCTCCTATCTCACTTGAGGTTAGAAAATACCTTTCTAGGAATCTCACCTTGGAAACAAAAATTAGAGGGATTGGCAACTTTTATCCTATTTCTCTGCCATAAGAAAGTTTCTGCCCTCCCTATATGCTGGCATTCATTGTAAACACCACAGTAGACTATAGTCTACTGTTCCATGAAGTCAGGTTTCTTGTTTCCTTTGAAAAGAAAATGAAACTATTTCTTCCAGTCCCCTTATTTTCCATCTCTGTGAAATATGAGCTTGCCTATGACTCATATTTTCATTTAGAGGCAACATCTTTGTGTCTTCTCGTTTCATTTATTACCAAAATATTGATATGTATATGATTCAGTTCCCCTGGTAGCATATCCACATGTTTGTCTTTGAATAAACAATTTTACTTTAAACAACAACATGGTAGGTAACCTAACTGTCCAACAACTATGGAATAGCTAAACAAATTATCATATAAAATGTAATAGAATAACTTCAGAACTAATAAATAATGAATATTAAGAAAATAGAGATGAAAATGTACATGATGTGAAGTGGAATAAAGAAAACGGAAGAAGGAAAATATGCAGATTGACTACACCTGTGTAGCGACAATAATAACAACAGTGAATATCTCTATTGCATTTAGAATTAAGTGACAAAAAGAATGTTAAAAAATGTGGTGGTCACCATTACTACAAGTCAATGTATACATTACTATGAATCAATCTCTCTCTCTCTCTCTCTCTCTCTCTCTCTCTCTCTCTCTATCTATCTCTCTCTCTCTCTCTCTCTCTCTATCTATCTATCTATCTATATATATATATATATATATATATATATATCTCAGTGAGTGGATTAATGATTGAAGATCATTGAAGACTATTGAAGATGGAAGATATAAGCACATATACATTAAAAATTCATTAATTACTGTTTATTTACACCCTTAAAAGTATTAACATACAAATTAACATTGATCTATTAATCACTATTTTGGGGTCTAGGTATTCAATCAATGCTAAATCTATTTCACTACATTACCTTCTAGATTGCATCTCTCCAGTGTCCTCCAAGACAGCATAAAAGACTTTTGCAAATGTCTTACTGAAATCCCGGATACTAGACCAGGATTTAAAAAGGCCAGAGTTCGAATTCATACTCAGATACTAGTTTTAATGAAAAAATGAAGTTTTATTGGTTTCCAGCTTCTGACGTCACAGGCAAAGGAAGTGACAATTAGTAAAGCTGCATAGAAGGCTGTTGTGAGGATCAGATGAGATCATATCTGTGCCATGCTTCAGAAACCTTAAAGTACAATATAAAGAGTAGTAATCATGGGAGATAGAAGTCTCCATCATGGGAAGCACCAACAAGAGCGGATCTGAAGAGGAAGGATAGGTGTGTGGGTGCTCGTCCTTCATTGTCGAAGACCACGCCATCGGAGAAATGATGACATGACTGGCACTTGACTTTGTTCTGAGGGAGGGAGGGCTGTGCAGGTCACCAGCCTCACTGCTCCTCCAGAGCCATCTGGATCCAGTGACCAGATACTCATCAGGATGACTGGAGATGACCCAGGATGAGGCAGTTGGGGTTAAGAGACTTGTCCAAGGTCACACAGCTAGTGAGTGTCAAGTGTCTGAGGTGAGATTTGAACTCAGATCTTCCTGACTCCTGCACTAGTAATCTATCCACTGCACCACCTAGCTGCCCCAAGAAGGATAGGACTTTCAGGCAGAACAGAGTATGTCTAGAGCAGACACAACCTATTATAAGAGAGGCTGGGCCTAGAAAAGCAGAGTGGTTTTCTGAATCACCACAAGGAGTATCTTCTCAGTCAAACTGGTTGAGAAAGGAGGAACAGTACTTTTTTTTATAGTATTATAGAATCAGAGTTTCCCTGATCCAGGGATATACAAGCTGTCTGAATCATCTCCAGGCAAATCTGCACATGCCTACAGGCAATAACTCACTCCCCAAGGCAGTGTCAGGCTCAAATGATAAAAGCTGAAATGAGAGCAATGCTAGTCAGGACTGTCACAAGGAAGGCCCAGTGCAGTTAGAGATGGGGACAGGCAACCTGACTGTGTTTAAACCATGCAATGACCATAATCCTTTTGCTTAAAAGTCTCTCCTTTAGATCCCTTTCTTAAGGATTTTGTTACAAGGAAACACTGGTTTCTTTTTATCAGGCCTGTGAATATCAGATGATGATATTTCCACAAGAAAATATGTTTAATCAGATAGGTTAGAGAATATTTTTGGTAGATATTTGTCTAGAGAAATACCTTGTTGGACCATCATTTAGACAAAAATGATTCTTTTGTCCTAATATTGAAAGGGTAAATTAGAAGCTCATGGATAAAAAGGAAACATTTTCAAGGACAATTAAGTCATTACCTTAATAGTAATAACACCCATTCACTTATCTTCAGAAAACAAATGGAATATAACAGGCACAGAGAAAACAGTTGAATAAAATCAAGAACCAGAGTAAAGCATCTAAAGAGAAAGAAACTAAATCTAGGTTGAGGGAGTTGTATTGTTTGTGATACTGAGAGATACTGGACAATATTGATAATGGTCTCCTCCAAGGTGGGGAACCTGAGATCTCAAGGCCACATGTGCCTTTCTAGCTCCTCAAGTGCAGCCTTTTGACTGAATCCTCAAGTCTGTAGGTTTCCCCACACCTAGTCTTCTCACTCCATGTCAAACATGCTTTCTTCCCTTCTTGCCCTTTCTCTCCTTGAGATATCAAATCATCTCCACCCACCGAAATAAAAGAATAAACTTAAATTCTTCTCCATCCACATAAAATAATCTGCTCTTCTAAGACTGACATTCAGAACCTTCCATATTCTGAAACCAGTCTCCACAAAGATTACTAACCTTCTCAGAACCAAAATCCAAAGGCCGTTTTCTCAGTGGTCATTCTACCTAATGCCATCACATTCTCTCTCTCTCATCCCCCATTAGCCAAATACTCTTAATTTCCCTCCTTAGTTGTTGGTAACCATCCTTATTTGTCCTCAAATGACCTAGTAACTTATGAGTTTTCTTTTCCCAGTGCAATGGAAAATTCTGGAAGTTGAATTTCATTGTTGACTTGATATTCCCAGCCAAGCATAGTGCCATACACAAAGTAGGTGATTAATTAATGTTGATTGAGTTGAATTGAGTTGCATGTACAACTTGATGTATCAAACTGAGATTCTTCTAAGTGCTGCATTATTTATTACAAGATCCATATTCCCATTTCCCAGGCCCTATTCTTAGGCCAGTGGCTGATTTGGATACACTCCCATTGTTCACAGGGTAGATATACCTGCTTTAGGAATTGCTCTGCATTTATTTTGTTGGGTAGAGATAAAGTAGTCTCCCTCCCCTTATCCTGAACCCAAGGAAAAACTGTTTTCAGATGCTGAAAAGCTTTTCTTGGGAACACTAGGGTGGAGTAAAATATTACACTTTGAAGATTCCATGGATGTCACCATTTGAACCATTTGTATTTCTTTTTAAACTGTGAAGTTTCCATTTTGTCTAAATACTAACTTCATGGTTTGGCAAAAACAACAATTAACCCGGACTCTGGAGGTCAGAGTTGGAATTCCAGTAAAAATTTAATAAAAATGTACTAGTGACCTATCTACAAGAGTTACTATGGAAGACAAATAAAATTCTATAGGTGCTATCACTCAGGAGACCCAGTTTTGTCATTATATGCCTTTGGGAAGTCATTTAATATCTTTGGGTTTCATTTAGGATTGCATAAACTAAACTTAGGGCAATGAAGTAGCTATGTGGAATAGTACATACAGCACCAGGCTTGGAGTGAGGAAGACTTGAGTTCAAATCCAGGCTCAGGCACTTACAAGTCATATGACTCTGGACAAGTTACTTAACATTGTTTGCCTCAGTTTCTTCATATGTAAAATGAGCTGGAGAAGGAAATGGCAAATCACTCCAGTACATTTGCAAAGGGAAGAGTTAGACACAACTAAACAACAACAACAAAACTAAACTTAACAGTTAGAAGCAGGGGGTGGGGGCAGCCATGATGGTAGAGTAGAAGCAGAGACCTGCCTGAGCTTTCTATCTAAACCCATCAAAATACCTATAAAAAATTACTCTAAACAAATGTTAGAGCAGCAGAAGCTACAAAATGACAAAGTGAAACAGATTTCCAGCCCAAGACAATCTGGAAGGCCAACAAAAAGGGTCTATTGCACCAGACTTGGAGAGGAGCACAGCCCAGTGTGGGCCACACAGTTACAGACAGGACTAGAGCAGGCCTTAGGGTACTGAATCACTAGCAGCTGTAGGAATTTCCAGACTCCTCAATCCACAAACACCAAAGACAGCTTCTAGAGTCAGTGGGAAAACCCTCTCACCAGGGTGAGAGAGAAACATGGTCCAGTCCTAGCCCTAGCCTCAGTGTGGTGGCAGCTGGTGCTGCTTCTGGAGCTCTCATCCTATACATGGTGGGGGAATTAAGCTGCTGATCTCAATCATAGTCCTCGGTGGTGGTCCTGGGGAAAATAGGTGCACTGACATGACAGAACTGGTGGTGGCTGTAGTGAGGGAATCCTACTCACAGTTCCAGGGCAGAAAAGAGTGCTTGTGGTTGCTCACAAACCAGAGCACAGGCCAAGAGAGGAGTAACACTTCTCCTTTGATCATTCCACTTTGGAGGAGCTGAGAATTTATAGGGTGCTACAGATACATCTGAAAACAGATGCACAAAACACCAGAAAATTGGGGCAGTACACCCTCCACTTAACAAAAAGATGAAAAGTCAAGTAATTGGCTGGAAAAATGAACAAAAAGGGGAAAAATATGACTATAGAAAGTTATTTTCTTGGTGAAAAGGTATTTTCTTACAACAAGGAAGATCAAAGCATACAGCTAGAGAAAGACAGCATGGTCAAGGCTTTTGCATCCAAAGCCTCCAAGAAAAATATGAAATGGTCTCAGGCCATGAAGAGCTCAGAAAGGATCTTGACAGTCAAGTAAGAGAAGTAGAGGAAAAATTAGGAAGAGAAATTAGAGTGATGCAAGAAAATCATGAAAAATATGTCAACAGCTTGTTAAAGGAAACCTCAAACCATGCTGAAGAAAATAACACCTCTAAAAATAGACTAACTCAAATGGCAAAAGAGATGCAACAAGACAATGAGGAGAGGAATGCCTTAAAAAGGAGAATTGGCCAAATGGTAAAGGAGGTCCAAAAGCCCACTGAAGGAGATAATTCCCTCAAAATCCAAATAGAACAAATGGAAGCTAAGGGCTTTATGAGAAATCAAGAAATCATAAAACAAAACCGAAAGAAAGAAAAAAAATAGAAGTAAGGTGAAATATCTCATTGCAAAAACAACTGACCTGGAAAATAGATTCAGGAGAGGTAATTTAAAAATTATTGGTCTACCTTAAAATCATAATAAAAAATAGCCTAGATATCATCTCTCAAGAAATTATCAAAGAAAACTGTTGTGATATTCTAGAACCAAAGAGCAAAATAGAAATGGACAGAATTCACTGGTCATCTCCTGAAAGAGATCCCAAAAGGAAAATGTCTAGGAATACTGTGCCAAATTCTAGAGGTCCCAAGTCAAGGAAAAAATATTACAAGCAATCAGAAAGTAACAATTCAAGTGTTGTGAAAACACAATCAGATAAGACAGGATTTAGCAGGTTCTCTACCCTAAGGGATCTGGACATGAAATACATGCTGAGTAGGTGATTCTTGGTTTTAATCAAGAATTGATTTTGACCTCCCCAGCAAAATTGAATAAAATACTTCAGGGAAAAAATGGAATTTCAATGAAATAGAGGACTTCCAAACATTCTTGTTGAAAAGAGCTGAACAGAAAATTTGACTTTCAAATACAAGAATCAAGAGAAACATGAAAAGGTAAATGAAGCCATAAGGGACTCATTAAAGTTGAACTGATTACATTCCTACGTGGAAAGAAGATATTTGTAACTCATGAGACCTTTTCCTACATTAGGGTGGTTAGAGGGCATATATACATGTACATACCATACAAACACATACATATATACACATATTTATATGTACATATGTACATATATATGCAAATATATAAATGCATGTGTCTATATATATGTACATTTTCTATATAGGTATATGTCCATATATGTATGTGTGTGTATATATGTATGTGTGCATATGTAGATACACATACACACACATATATATTTGTGTCTCTCTCTAGAGAGAGAGAAAGAGACAGAAGTTACAGGGTGAGATGAATATGAAAGGAGGATACCTAAAAAATATAAGTAAGTTTTAAGAGGAATGTACTGAGAGAAAGACAAAGGGAGAGTAGAATGCAATAAATCATCTCACATAAAAGAGGCAAGAAAAAGCTTTTAAAAGGGAAGGGAAGAAGGGGGAAGTAAGAGGGAAGTAAGAGGGAATAATATTGTCAGATTTGGCTTAAGGAGGGAATACCATACATTCACTTAGGCATGGAAATCTATCTTACCCTGCAGGAAGGTGGGGGGAAGGGGATAGGAGAGCGAGGATAATAGAAGGCTCAGAAGATTGGGGGAAGAGGTAATCAGAAACAAACACTATTATGGAGGGACAGGTCAAGAGAGAGAATGGAATAAATGGAGGGCAGGATAAGATAAAGAGAAATGTGGTTAGTCTTTCTCAACATGACTGTTAGGAAGTGTTTTGCATGGCTACACACGTATAACCTAAATAGAATTGCTTGCTTTCTCAGTGAGGGTAGGTGGAGAGAGGGGGGGAGAATATGGAACTTAGAGCATTAAAAATTAATGTCAAAAATTGTTTTTGCATGCAACTGGGAAATAAGTTTTATAGGCAGTGGGGGACAGAAATCTATCTTGCCCTATAGGAAAATAGAAGGGAGGCAGAAGGGAGAAGGGGGGTGATAGAAGGGAGGGCAGATTGGGAAAAGTGAAGGTTGGGTGTATGCTGTCTTGGGGTGAGGGAGGGGAGAGATGGAGAGAAAATTTGGAATTCAAAATCTTGAGGAAGTGAATGCTTAAAACTGAAAATAAACAAATTATATTAAAAAAGATAAGACCAAAAATCTTCCTAAACTAATGAGAAATAAGGTGAATACCTAGATTAAGACAACCAGAAAGGTAAAATATTATGAGCTTATGCCATGTGAAGACCATTTGGAGGAACTAGAGTTTAGGCAGAGGATATGGGTAAGAGGGAGTGGATGATGGGATTATAGCTATTCTCAAGTATTTCAAAGGCTGTTTTGTGAAAGAAGAAATAGATTCTTCTTTGGCCCCAGAAGACAAAGTTAGCAGCAATGAGTGGATGTTGTAAAGGCAAATGTAGGTTTGATGTCAGGAAAAGCTTCAGGAAAACTGTAATTCTCAAAAAGGGGGGTTTGTTATCTCATAAGATATGGTTCTACCTAGTGGTGTGCTGATAAGTATTCAACAACTGATTCTCTGAGGAAGATATATACCTGATTATAATTTTAGATTTAATCTCTAGTATTACCATTTCCCCTATCACTTCCTTTAAATCCAGACAATCAAAAAATTAACAAATCCAGCTCTAATTTGATATATTTGCCAATTTCTGGAATGTAAGTGCTCACTGAAAATTTAAAAATTGGAACTTGCCAGGGCCAATGAGCAGGTTCTAAGATATCCCAGATTCCACTCCCCTGGAAACCTTCAGGCAGAGGCTAGTTAACCACTGGTCACATCAATTGTAAGGATGATTCCTTTTCAGGCATGGATTAAAGTATAGGGGTTAAGGTGCCTTCCATCTCTGAAATACCAAGGCTCTGTAATGGCTTCCTCATCTGGGACATCACAGAAGCAGAATCTTAGAGCTCTATAGTGGAAAGGATCTTACAAGGCATAGAGTTCAACCCATCCCTGAAAAAAACATCCTGTCAATAACACACACTCCAGCCTCTGCTTGAAGACCTGCAATGATGGGAAACCCATTATTTCTTGTGGAATCACCTTCCATTTCTGAATTGCTCTAATCATTAGAATATTTTTTCTTGATATGAAGCTTAAATTTGCTCCTTTGCAATATCTACCTATTTCTCCTAATTCTGTCATTTGGGGACAAACAAAACAAATCTATTCCCTCTTTAGCATGATGTTCTTTCATTATATCCTTTCGAATGAGGGGGTCAAATGAGGTACATGATGACTAGATCCTCTAATTCAATTCAGGGTTTAAGCATCTGTTATATACAGAACACTGGGCAAGGTACTGGAGGAAGCACAGAAAAAAATGGTAAGATATAGCCCTTCCCTTCTTACTTTCACAGTCTAGATGGGGGGAGAGGAAATGTATGTGTGTACATATATATATATATATATATATATATATATACATATATATATATATATATATATATATATATATATGTATATATATATATATATATATATGTATATATACATATGTATATGTATACACACACATATATATATGCATGTATGTATGTATAAGGTTGGATGCATGCATGCATTTATATGTGTGTATGTATGTGAGTAACACAAATATGCAACTATGTAACACACATTTTAAATAACTGGATTGCTTGATTAATGACTAAATAAATAACATAAAAGCATGGAAGATGAGGTGATGAAGAGGCCTTCCTTGATGAGTTCACTCCTCAGCCCTCTCTTTTCTTCGAAAGCTTTACAACTTTGAGTTCATAAAACAGTTAAGGCCCTTGATAACATGCTATCTTGTGTTTTATATATCTAAGCCTTGTCTATCTCAAGTAGGCTGTGAGCTCCTTGGGGAATTTAAAATGACATTCCAATTCTTCTTCTCTTGTCCCCCCAAAGTGCCTGGCTTGGGGACTGGGGAACTGTGGATTTATAGCTGGATCATTCTCTTAATTAGAAGTTCTATAAGCAGAGGACCATCTGTCTCAGGAGTTATCACAATCTTTACTATCATTAAAGGAAAAGAAAAATGCCTTTGGGACTGGTAGAATCTGAGTTAGATCAATTTCTCCAATGTCTTAATCCATTTAGAAAAAGAGTTTACATGCTTAAAGGAGTGATGAAAAGCAAGGCCAGGTCAGGATTATTTCCCAGGAAAGACAGAACACCTTGATAAAAAATGTTGGGGCAAGAATTTGTCATTCAAAGATTGTAAAAATGCTGGGGTTTATTTAACAAAATAAGTTGGGTTATTCTGAGTCTGCTCAAAGTGGAGGAAAGATTCTGTTGCAAACTTGAGAATATAAACACTTGTCTCTGATAGGGGAAAAAAGTTACTCCTCTTTCTCACTGGATATACATATGCAAGTCCTTTACCAAAGAGCTGGTATTTGTATGGGGACAAAAAGTACAAAGTAATTAGGAGTAAACTGGGAACAATGAAAGGGAGAAAAAAATCCAATCGGTTCTCCCCACTCTATTCAGATAATCTTGGGAAAGATCTAAGGAAAGTCTTAGAAGTCATTTGTGATTACAGTCCTTCCACTAACTAATTGTGTAGGCTTAGACAAATGTCTTTGTTCCTTAGAATCTCAATTGCCTCATCTGAAAAAAAATGGATTACCGATACTTTCATGAAGTATGGTACAGTGAAAAATCTCTGTAGTCAGAGTCCCTGGGTTCAAATCCTACCACTCCTGTAAGCAAATCATTTAATGTTCCTGGGCCTCAGTTTCCTCATATGTAAAATGAGAGCAATCCTGAGATTTTTTCCAGCTCTATAGTTCTGATCTTATAGTCTCAAAGGGTTATTAGGATCAAATGAGATCATACATGTGACAGATATACAAAACTATTTAAACAAAAGTTATTATCATTAGCAATCAAGTGGGAATAATGATACATTCCCTGTCTGCATGGGCACATGTCATGAGGGGGAAGGAAAATTGCATAATAGATGTGAGAGTGCTTCAAGAAAAAAATTAAAAACACCCTGACTAAAAGGTGCTATTGTTAGCTCTGGGTTGCCTCATGCTGTGAATTCCTTAGGTAGGTGCTTAAGTCACCTGAGAGGTGAAATTACTATTTCTGGTTCCTCCTCTCTTCTAGAATGTCTTTGCTAAGTTTGGGAGATTAAAAGCAACATTGCTAAAAAAAATAATGCAAGTTTCCCACCCCCAAAAAAGTTCTAAGAATAAGACATCTCTAATCCCCAGTTTCAGTACTTCTGTTAGCATAAGCAGTTTCCCTTGGGTGTGGTGCTCACATTTTCTCCAGTGGAGGGCACCTCCTGTGTGACAGTGAAGCAGGCATATTTCTCAAATTAGATACAGGCTTGAAACACAACCTGTTTGACACATTTGCTCAGGAAAACTGGGGCGGCTCCTCACCAGTAACTGGAGCATACAGTATGGTTTGGTTGGGATGTGAAGATGGGCAACTGGGTGACGTGATTACAGATCACAGAGCCTGGGGCTGTTCTTCATTCATCTGACAAATAGTCACTGAGAACCTACCATGTGCAAGGTCCTAGACTAAAGCCTGAAGAAGACAGAAAAAAGCTCTCTGGAAGCTTACAATCTAACAGAGAATAGAAATAACCACAATACAAAGGAAAAACTCACTAGCATCCTAGGAGAATTTAAATTCCAATTAAGCATCTATAACAAGCAAAATTTTATTTATTTTTATTATATTTTGAAGACTGAGTCTTCCTTTCACAACTAAACTGGAAGGACAGAGGCTACTCACAGACCAGGTTTCACTCTGACAGGCAAAGTAATTTTGACCTGTTGTTTCTAACCCAGGCCTAGTTGTCCCCTCCTTGGGCATCCTGGTAGCCACTCATCTCTAAGGACTTACAAAGAAACCTCAGCCTCCTAATAGCTCGGATTACAGAGTTAGAGATTTGTACCACTCTGGTGACAAGTGTATGTTTAGTGTCTTGAGAGATGGAATTTCTATTGTTAATTCTTTCTCCACACTATAATCTCTGTTAGACTGAGTAAGGATCCAGTGCTATAATAGTTCAGGGTAGAGAAAAAGCCATTCCTAGACAAGGAATTCAAGAAAGCATCATGGAGGAAGTGGTATTGTCCTGGGTTTCATAGACTAAGTAATATTTCAGCAGGTGAAGGAAAAGGAGGTGTAGGGAACCATATTCCACTTGGGAAGTGTATGATGGAGAGGACATCATAAACATGATCTGAAAATGGTAAGTTGTAGTTTATCTTGGCTGAAATAGAGGATACATCTAGGGAAGATAAAGATGAAAAAATAAGCTAGAATCAAGGTGTGAAAAACTTTTTTTTAATTTTTTTTAATTCACAGATAGTAGGAAACTGTGGAAGGTTTTTGAACAAATAAGCAATGCAAACAAAGAATTGCCACAGAAAAATTCATCATAGGGCGATTGCTGGATTGGTGGGAGAGTCCTGAGTCAAGGAGACAAAAGGCTATGTATGGCATTAGATCATAATCAGTAAGTTGATTTCTAAAATCTAAAGTTTCCATTTGTTTTGACATAACCAAATTGAATCCAGGGTTTCCCTAGATAAAAACAAATGGAAAATCCAGGGAAATTTCTCAATACTTCTACTAGGACATTGGTTAATTAAAGAGTTGTTTCCACAATTTTCTGTCATCAGAGGAAAGTCAAGTATCTACCCGAACTACTTAGATAATGGTCCCTATTTTCTATTTGCTTTATAATAAAGACTGGACTTTTTAAAATTCTCAAGGCCATAATACTTTAATGTCTCGTTGTTTTCATTTCTGTCCAAGTGTCTCTTTTTAAAAGGAAAAAATACACATATGCAAGTTTTTGTCTTTTCAAGGAAACTTTGGTCCACTTCTAAGAATCTTCAGAGAGACTTATCAATAGGAAAAAAATTCTTCTGTTGCAAGATACCTTACTTTTTATTTTAGATTTATATAAGCATTGTCATTTTCATTGTCTGTACGACTGTCATGTCTTTCCTACTTTGAAAGCTTAAAGAAATTACAGAGCGGTAGGATTTGAGGAGTTGACATGCCCTCTACAAAATCTCCATTAGATGTCTCATTTGCAAAGTATGAAACCACTGAAAAAAGTTCAGGCTTAATTTTTGTTCCATTAGATTGTGAAGAGACCAACATGAATTAATTAGTGTTTAACTACCACATGCTTCACTAATATTCTGCCAACACAAAGATTTCCTTCCACGCCAAGATGAGAGACATGTTCAGGATGATGAGAGAGAATTGTAAGTGGGTTAGTACAATTATTATTAGAATTATTGCATGAAAGAGTTTTTAATTGGGAGGGAATTCTAAATTTTGGGGAGTAATAACCTACATTAGGATCTTGGGTAAGACATTTAATTTAGGTTTAATGGCATGATTATATGCTAAACAGATTCAAATGAATTATTAAAGCATTTCTTGTAATTATTTATGCAGGCCACAACACCTGAAAATGGAACTTTTGAAGGGTAAACCAATAGCTACCAACTTCCCTGGATTGAAATACTATTTCAGGAAAAGAAATATCTGAGGATAAAGTGAACAGGACTCTTCTGCACAGTAACAAGAACATCTCTGTATTCTTCATAAGCCATTCACACAACCCACAAGCTTGGGGTATTTGGTTTTTGGGTTATTTGGATTCTTCAGACCATGAACCCAAGAATAATCATTGAGTGAACCTGGTTTAGGAGGGACAGTTCAGTGCATTTTGGGTAAATTTTCAGCAAAATCTTCATATCATTGACCATCATAACCCTTGATAAAGTGTTTATGAACAAACAAAAATGAAGTCTGAAGCAAATATTGGAATATTGTCCTTCTGTTAAACTGGAAGATTCCTGTAGGCAGGACTCCTGATACATCTAAACTTTATATTTCTCTCAGTGACTTGCTCAGTGCTCTGAACATAGAAGGTATTTAATTGATAATTTTTGTTGTTGCTGAATTGAGTTATATTAAAGTGAATCTATGACTGTCAGAGGGTAAAAAACATGTAGCAAAAACATATATAAACAAACTAGTTTTCCTTTGTGTTTCTCTTTTATGACATTTATTCTGTTCTGCCATGTACTATAGGCAATTGTTTACATATTACGTTCCCCATTGAACTATAAACTTTCTGAGGATAGAGATACTTCTTCTTTGTCTTCCTTCCCATTAGCATCTAGCATCACTAAGAATTTTTAATAAATGAATGAGTAAATGAATGATTTAGTCTTCATAATTATAATTAATTAATATTTGAGGCAATATTGGAAACACTGAGCAAAGATGCAATGGGAAGATCCTTGAATTGGCAATCAGAAGACTGAGGTTCTTTTTATTCCTAGCTATACCACTAACCAGCTGCACAGCCCTGGCTAGATGATTTATAGTTTCTGGAACTCGGTTTCTGATGTTATAAAATGAAGAGGTTTAAACTAGATGATTCCAAAGATTCCCTTCAGTGAGAACATTCTCTGGTTACAAAATGATATGCATAATTTTACAAAAAGTCCATTGCTTCATATTGACTACTTCAAGAATCTGTGGCTTCCAAAGGGTGTCTGGTCCTTCCACCATTATAGATTGTAATTGTTCTACTTTTAAGCTAAGTGTGCAGTGTATGAAGTGATGGACCTAGAATCAGGAATTGAATTAAAACCTGGCCTGAGATACTTACTAGTTATGTAACCCTGGGCAAGTTACTTAATTTGGTCTTAGTTTTCTCAATGGTAAATTAAGAATAGTAATAACCCCCACTTCGTGGGGCTTTTGTGAAGATCAAATGAAATGGTATTTGCAAAGTGCTTAGCACAGTGCTTGGCACAGAGTGCTTTCTTGCTTAATAGAGAAAAAGTCTTTAAGTGTCAGTGTGACCAAAAATTCCATCACCCTGTAATGAGTCTCCATGATTCAAGTAAAGCTGAGCCTTGGACTCCCCCACATAATAATATATGTCCAGGCATTACTGCAACCCTTTCTAGGTTGCTAGTGTCCGTTATGTGGTCTGTGCTCTACAGGCGTAGTCTTCCAAAACCCGGCGTCCCTTGTGCAATATGGTGAGGAGAACTGAAACATGACTTTCATGGAGAACAAATCCATTAACCAAAACTAAACATGTATAACCATACCCAACCAATGCCTTACAGTTAATAATTGGAGTTTTAGGTAGAACCAAGGGACAGCATCCATTAATAATCCTCTCTTCTACTGAGATTGATCCCAAGGAAATCTCTAGCAGGCAGTTAGTTGCATACTGATAAACTATGCTCTAGAGCCAAAGAGTTTTGCTTCTAGGGATGCTCAGAAATGTTCATATTTAATCCAGTTTCAGTCTGATCTAGTGTCTTTCCATCTTTTAAGATAGGGATCAGCAACAATTCCCACACTTGGTTTCATGGAGAGGGAAGGAAATATAAACTCACCCAATGATAAAACTTCCAAACAAATTAAAGGATATTAGAGACAATTTGTAGAGTTGCAATCTTATGGAAGAAAAGCACTCTGTCAACCCAATGTTTTGTTATCACACTGCTTTACAAACAACCTGATAGAGGATGCTTTACACACAACACCCCCGTATGTTAAAGGATGATGGATTCTTCTCTTCGGAATTTGGAAATTAGGGTTAATGCGGAGTTTGTACTAGATAATCTCAGAAGTCACTTCTGAAACCTCCTGGGATGAGATTCAATACAGATCCACTTAATTACTGCATTCTTCTCAACATAAATAGCACTATAACAAGGTCTGCACATGGTATAATTACTTACCCAGGGTATGCACTCAAATCCACAATCCCTATTCTGCGGGGATGGAGAGAGATACAGAAAGAGCCAGAATCATTGACCTTTGGAAGAATAAAACGACTTATACACATGAAACAATCAAGAAAGAAATTTAGTGTAAACAGTGACACCATTAAGTACAATAAAAGTTCAGAAAAAAGAGATCAGTGTAGTCCAGACTCTATGGTAAAATTTAAACGATAAGGTGCCTCATACATACACCCTATCAAACAGAGTTCCTATTCACAAAGCTTTTAAAGTTTGCAAAGTTTATGTAAATATATATAAATATTTATAGCTATATATAGATATATGTACTACCTATATAAATATTTATATATAGATATGTGTGTCTATATATCTTCATATCCTCATCTACAAAGATAGATAGATAATCTTTAGCTAGCTATCTAAATCTCATTAAATCCCCATGTAGCCCTATGAAATAAAAACTATTTTCTACATTTAACAAATGAAGAAACTGGGATTAAAAGACATTATATCACTTCTCCAGGAACATATAATGAGTAACTGTCTAAAGTAGAATATGAATGCAGGTCATCCTACCATCCAAAGAAGGATAACAAGGATGTAAAACAGTGTAATGTAGGGACAGAGGAAAAGATAGGAAAACAAAGGATCTGGATTCAAATACAAATTCTGTCTTTGACTTTCTGTGTGATCTTGGTGAAGTCACTTCTTTCTAGGTCTCAATTTTCACACTGTAAAATGGGGTCGAGTTACATTAAATGACCATCAAGGTACTGTGAATCTCTGCTCTAAATCTATGCTCTTTTGATGGAGAAAGGGCTTGAAAGCATGACATATAAAGATCTAGTAAAGTTAATGAAAGGGCAGCTAGGTGGCATGATGGGATAAAGTGCTAGGTCTGGAAGCATGAATATTTGTCTTCCAGAGTTTGAATATGACCTCAGATATTAGTTGCATGACCGTGGACAAGTCATGTAACCCTATTTGCCTCAATTTCTTCATAAGTAAAATGAGCTAGAGTAAGAAACGGAAAACCATGCCAGGACGTTTGCCTAGAAAACCCCAAATGTGGTTGCAAAGAGTTGGGCACAGCTGAAAGACTAAACAACAACAAAGTATAATGACCCCAATAGCTTCCCCACTCTCTAAAAAGAGAAGCACTGAGAAAGCTCGAAAACCATTTGATATATATACGGTTATGTATATATGTATATGTATGTATGTATGTGTATGAGTGTGTGTGTGTGTGTGTATATAAATAAATACAAGGTTGTTTGTGGAGGGAAGGCATTGTGACTGGGAGAATCAGGAAAGGCTTCCTACAGAAATTTGATATTTGTGTTGATTCCTAAATGCAATTAGGAATTACCAAAGGAGGAGGGGAAAAAGGAATACATTCTAAGCATGGGGGACAAGCAATGTGAAGGCGGAGATACCAAAGACAGAGTATCTCGTATGCAGAATAACAAGTAAGTCATCATGACACAACAAAGAATATGTACCTTGTTGTCATTGAGTCATTTCAGTCATGTTGGACTCTGTAACTTCATTTTGGGTTTTCTTGGCAAAAATACTGAAGTAGTTTGCCATTTCTTTCTCTAGCTCATTTTATAGAGGGGAAAACTGGGTCAAACAGTGTTAAGTAACTTGCCCAGGGTCACACTCCTAGTAAGTGTCTGAGGCCGCATTTGATCTCGTCTTCTTATATCCAAGGTCAATAATCTATCCACTGCACCACCTAGCTGTCCTGATATGTACTTTAAGACTCTCATTTTGGAGGGCTATCCTGAAGGAGAGTCAGGTTTATTTGATAGATACCAGAGGGAAAAACAAACAAACATTTCTCAAAGTTTCAAGGGCCTATTTTGACTTGATTTCAAGCAAAATTCCTCAGAGCTGCCCAATAGTGAGAAGGACCATATGGAAGAGTTAGTTCCTCATCACTAGATGCTGGCAAGTGAAGCCAAGTGACCCTAAATGGTCACTGAGAAGCTACAAATTATTGTAAATGTGTTTAACTATCAGAAGGGATAAAAATAAAACAAACCATTTCTTGAATTAATTTCTGGATAATATTATATGAGATCAGGTAAAAACAGAGTTATGGAAAATGAGGGGAAATGATAGAGTAGGGAATTTTCTCCTGAAGGAAAGGTTGAACTAGATGACCTCTGTGGTCCTTTCCACCTCTGACATATTATCCTTATTTTAAAAAAAAGTGGAGTAATTTCTTATCTCCTTTTGCACATGAAGCATCAATGTAGACAGAGTCTGGAAACTGCTTCAATTCCCAGCATTTCTATTAAGAGTCCAGACAGCAGACATGGTCCCCAAGTCTGATGACATCCTTTTTCCTCCTCAATTCTGACCTTCCTTCTGATGTTCGCAGTAACAAAGGGCACTGGAGCCAAAGTTAGATGCTGAAGATAATGTCTGCACTCTATCTGTTTATGGCATTTCACTCAACATGAAAAATGGGGACCTGGTTAACCTCACTGCTACTTTTAAGTTCTTTCCTAGAGGGTTTCATCATTTTGTTCTTTGACCTAAAGTACAGCCACAGATATATTTATCTGTCAGGAAGCACTTCCATGGAGGTTCTGAAAATGTAACCACAAAATTAGTTATGCTCCTGAAATGGAACTGAAGAGATAAATGACCAAAACGCAATCTATGATGCATGGTTCTTATATTTTTCCTCCAAATTGAACTATTGACTGGCCCTTCAGCTAACCTTTTTTTTGTATGCAGGATATCTGTACCTGACCCTATTCAACTTCAATTTCCGTCTCCTTGACTCTGCATACCCTCAGCACTTCTGCTCTCAGTTTGCCCTGTTTATTCTATCAGCTTCTTTCTTCCATTTATATGAGATCTTCCTGAACCTATCCTCAGTTGTTTACAGGGAGGCTTCTTGTTTCTAATTCTCTCCCTAATTCTCCCCAACCCTCTTGTTATCTGACTTTCATAAAATTATCCACAAGTTAATTCAAGCAATGGTTTGTTTTATTTTTCTATTTCTCCAACTAGTTAAACACATTTTCAAATAATTTCTAGCTTTTATCTGAAGAAAGTGGTTGGTCTTGTACATCTCTGCATCTCTTCAGAGTACCTATTTAGTGTCCTGTATACACCAAGTACTTAGAATATTTTTGAATTAAGAAACACATTTCCCCTGATTCTCTAATTCCCTATACTAGTCTTTCATTTGTTAAAATGTAAGCCACATAAGGGTAAAGCCTTTCTCCAGTCTCAGCTTTATGTTTCTCCTAGGATCTAGCACAGTGTTTTGCATGCTGTAGGTGCTTAGGTAAGCCCTGACTCAGACTCTCAGTCTCTGGACTTATATTAACTGAGCTAAATCTTGGAGGCTAAGGGGGCACAGCTACCTGGCACAATGGATAGAGGGCCAGGCCTGGAGTCAAGATCTGAGTTCAAATCTAACCTCAGATCCTTACCAGCTATATGACCCTAGGCAAGTCACTTAACCCTGTTTACCTCAATTCCTTCATCTGTAAAATGAACTAGAGAAAGAAATGGCATACTAATCCAGTGTCTTTGCCAAGAATACCCCAAATTGGGTCATGAAGAATCATAAATGATTGAAAACGAATTAGCAAACTAATTATCAAAGCAACAGTACCAGCAGAGGGGAAAATCCTGTTTCTTTCCCTCATGTATTGTGATTTTAGTCGCTTTGTTTCCCTTCCTTTTGGACATGAGTAATTGTGTTTTCGCCAATACGTTATCATTGCCAAAAGATTTTCTTTGTCTCAAAGGAAGGTTGGAATTCCATCGTCTTGGAGATCAGTTCAGTTTGACACTTAACACTTCCTCAGTACCCTTAGCTGCACTCCTCTCTTGTTAGAAGGCTGGAAGGTAGAGCTATAAATTCCTCCCAAGGCCTCCCTTTATAGAAGGTTCAGACTTTTCTAGCTTTATTTACCATCTGTCTCTCCACAAATATCATGCCCCTGTATGAGGTACCCTCTAGCAACTACTCACTATTCTCAGCTTCCTTTTATATATTATTTTCCCCATTAAATTGTAAGCTCCTTGAGGGCAGGAAGCATCTCACAGTGACTTACTGGAACATAATTAGGTGCTTCATATATGTTTGTTGAGTATTCCTTCCAGCACTCTTGAGCATGGGTTTGCCAAAGAGGTAACCCTCAACTTTGATACTATTTTTAAAAAAATCTCCCTCCTTCTGCTAGAAAACTGAATTTCCAACAATTCCCATGTCCAACAATTCCCTGTCTTCTACCCATGAGGGTGGGGTTCACAAACTTGTTACTGCTCAGGAACTCCTTCTTCTCCTCCCTTAAAGGCTGATTCCAAGGGCTCTTGTGTACCTTTAGAAAACTGAAGTTCAGGAACTCCCATAACTTGGACCGTATGATTTCACCATGGGTGCCTTATAGTTTGGAATTTATGCCATTGCCTTTCAAACACTGAGACTAGACATTTGGGGTTTCATGCCTCATAGGTGAGAGAAAATGAAGCACTTATATACCATTAGCAAAGTGACTCCTAGAGTAACAAAGTCTAGGTTCAATCTTAGGTCTGCTGCACTCCCAAGATCTCTCCAAAAAACAAGCAAATGAATGAATAAACAAGAAAATGAAAGAATAGATAAGCAAATAAATGAATGAAAAGGGCCTGCCAGTTCTTCTAAAGGTAGAGTAGAAAGGATTTCTTCTCACAATAGTCTATCCTATAAGAGTCCAATACAGCCAATACATTCCTAATCAATGAAACTCATCTCCAGAGTGTCTATATGCTCCGCAGATACATGTATTCAAAGCACATCCCCAAAAAAAAACCTTACAAGTAAACTCATTCAGGCCTAAGCACTAAAACTTTATAAGGAGATGTCTCTAGTGCTACCAAGGAGTTATCAACAGGCCTGTCCACATTCAACATAGGGAGAAGCCCCCAAAATTCAAAACAGAGCCTTAATTCCATATAAGCTCATAAATTTAATCAGGTAGCTCCTAGTAAATTTTACAAAAGCTCTGAATCACAGACTTGGAAGGTATTTCCTCAGGCATCTTGTCTAATCTGTAATTAAATAGATGTTCCCTGTAGTGAGTACCTGACAAGTGGACATTTAGTCTCTACTTAAAGTCTTCCCTAGTGAGGAGAAACCAGCTATCTACTAACAGAGCTCATTCCACTTTGCAATGTGTTTTCCCCCCATAATGAAATTTAAATCTTGTCTTTCTACTTCTTTTATAGATTGTCCTGTGTCCTCTAAGGCCAAAGATCTCTCTTCCACATTTCAGCCCTTCAGATATTTAGGACAGGTTTAATGACTTTCAAAATCTCTTCTTCTCCACTCTGAAATGTCTTCATTTCCTAAAACCAGTCTTTATATTGGAATTGTCTACTATATCCCAATCATCCTAACAGATAGCTTCCTGTTCCTCATTGCTCATAACCAAACATAATATTCCAGTTGTGGTCTGATTAGGATTTTTTTTAGTTAATATGGTAGATTATAATTGCATTAGCTTTGTAATTTTTTGTGTGACCCTGCTTGCCTCAGTTTACTCATCTGTAAAATAAGCTAGAGAAGGAAATGGCAAATCACTCCCATATTTTCACCAAGGAAATCCCAAATGGGGTCACAAAAAGTCAGACATGAGTAAAACAACTCAACAACAACAACATATGTTATGGAAAAAGTTTTGGACTTAGAGTCATGAAAGATGACTTTCTATACAAGTCATTTAGCTTTTCCAAATCTCCACTCCCTCATCAGTAAAATCTATCCTCCTGACAGGATTATGGCATCAAATGAGGAAATTAAAAATCTATATATTAGTAGCTGTTTCAAATATAAGAGCCCTTTAATGATCTCTTTTGCTTTTTCTTTCTTTTTAAAAAGTTTTATTTTAGGTCAAGGAAGTTCCCCTTATTTATATAATAAATAAATGAAGCCTAGTTGTGTGGCATTTGGACTTAAAATTTAGAACCATTTCATAACACTGAGGAAAAAAATAGGCTAGTGAGTCTGGAGAAAGTGTTATTTAAGGTGAAACATACCTAGAAGTAGACCAGAGGAAAAGGACAGATTTATAGAATGCTCCATCACTGTCACAGATTCCTGATGTCCTGACCCAGGTATCATGGAACTGTATAGTCACTGTATATAGAATGTAGATGAGATCTTTCTTCATTTGCAATTCAATCCAATTAAGCAAATATTAAGTACCTGCTCTGTGCTACTACTGTCCTAGTTTCTGAGAAAAAAAAGACAAAAATGAAAGAATCCTCAAGGAGGTATCTCACAAGTACTTCATTCTACTGAAAGGTACAGCAGCTATGCAAGAACTTACAAAGCATATACAAAATGCTACAAATAATTATAAATAATAATTTGTTAATGACCAGAGGGATTAACAAAGTCTGTTAAGTAGGAGGCTGTGCCTGAGCCATGTTTTGAAAGAATCTAGAAAATCTATTAGGCAGAGGTAAGGAAGTAGTTCATTGAGATGTTGGAAACCACTGAAGGAAAGGTAAGAAGCCGGAGATGGAACACTTTGTTTCCAGAACAGCTGGCAGGGCAGTTTGACTAGAATGAGAAATTGCACGGCAGAGAATACTATGAAATAAGAATGGAACAGCAGCTATGAACTAGATCATAAGGAGCTTTTATACAAGAGAAAATCCTGGTTTTGGAGTCGGAGGACCTGTATTTGCATTCTACCCTATTTAATTGCTGTATGACCACTGGCAGTCTCTCTGTGCCTCAATTTTCCCATCTATAAAATGAGAAGGTTGATTTATATGACTTACACGTTTCTTTCCAGTGCTCTCTGTCTTTTAATCTATTTATCATGTTCATCATCATCTATATCAGTGACCCTTAGTCTTTTTGTTTTTTGTGTGTGTCATAAATTCCTTTGCCAGTCTAATGAAGTCTATGTGAATCCTTTCTCAGAATAATGCTTTTAAATTCACAAAGTACATTTGATGACAAAGGAAAGCATACATACTAAAATATAGTTATTGAGAGATTTTTAAAAATCACAGATACAAGACTAAGAACCTTATAATGGTATGAAACCATTGAAGATTTTTGAGAAGAGAGGAACACAATCCCATCAAGCAAGCATCCTGAATCTGGTGTTCAAAGCCATCTCACAACTAAACATTTCATGTAACAAGGATCAACACAGTCCAGAAGTTTGACCTGAGATTTTAGATGACTCTTCTAGCTTGTAGGTCCTGCTTCCCCAGTCACTTTGACTGGGAACAAAAAGCATTGAGGAAGAACTCCAATAGAGCTTACATTCTAGGGTATCTAGCTTTGTGTAGACACGCAAACATAGGTAAACTTCCCCATCTTTTTTTTTTTTTCTTGTAAATGCCTTTTTATTTAAATACCTTTAAATACCCTTTGATTAGATTTTCAAGACTATAGAAATACAAATTCTTACCAATCCTTGTTAGGTAAAATTCCCCCCTTGCCAAGAGGTATCACTCATATTTTAGTCTATATTATATAAATGTAAACCCATTCTCAGATAACACAACCATTTGACTTCCCAAATCATTTTTCTCCTCCAAAGTCTATGTATTCAACTGATAGCATAACACAGCATAGCACAAAATACTACCTGTTTCCCTAAGGTCTTCAGCTTTTTGCTCCAAAGTCTTTAACAATTTTTCCTTAATTCCTTCTGGCAACATCATATACTCTCAAGTGAGTCATCAAAGTCGGTAGTAGTAGTCATCAGATTGGACAAGTTATGTTTGGTTCCTTCTGTATGTATGGCCCTGAAGACATCAGAACCCTGAATTTCCAATATTCTATCAGTCAACCAAAGCTAGATGTTTGTTGACTCACTATCCCCTCACCATGGTCACTAACTGCTACTCTCCATTTCTTCTGCTGCTGACCTTACACAACGTGCTAACTTCTGAGAGCTCAGGCAGGCGCAGCTTCAGAATGGGCTTTTGTATCTTTGGGAAACACATCACTCAAAGCCCAGTAAGTCGTTCAGACAATCTCCTCCTGTAAACTTTCCAAGGCTTTCTGAGGAAGAACAGCAGCTTCTGAAAGTACATGAAAATAATCCCGTTATTAAGACATATCTCAGCAAAAAGCCCCCAATGCTTCTGCAAAGCTTAAAGCTGCTCATGAAAAGGAATCAGGTAATCGCTTTGAATGAAAGTTAAGCACTTGGCTTAATTCTTTTTCATTTTCCTTTTTTGCAAATCTCTGTCGAAATTAATTAAGCAGGCTTTAAAAATTGGCAGCTGTCCTACTACAGGCTATACAGGCAAGTTGAATGTTGACATCGAAATTAGAATGAAAGTTTATATTGACTGCCTAGGAAGTGACTGAAGTATTTCTTCCTGTGGGTGGAGCCCTTGTGGGCACTTTGTCCCATTAGACCACCTAATGACTTGTATTCCTACATCTAGGCAGATCCCATCACACACAAAAAAAGAGGTTCAACTATTTTTTGTTCCTTGAAGAACATGTGAAAACACTGCAGACAATCCCAAGTAGGAAAGTCATTTCTAGCCAAAATATGTGGACCCATGGAGACTACGCTACTGTCAGTTATAGTGGGGTGGCAGGCAGCAATAAAGGAGGACCAGATGCCTGCAGTATGTTATTAATAACACTAAGCATAGGCAAGAAGAAAGGCTAAATGTGTGCCCTGTCAGTCCTACCCTAGTGCAAAGCTGATCTCATTTAGCCTGAACAATTTATGACCCTAGTATAAACAGTCCAGAAGTTTGACCTGAGATTTTAATTGGCTCATTTGTTTCTAGTTACCGTTGTTTTCCCACAAGAATATAAGTTATATGAAGGCAAGAGAGTATTTTTTCTTCCTTCCCTCTTTCCTTCCTTCCTTCTTTCTTTCCTTCTTTCCTTCTTTCCTGCATTCTTTCCTTCCTTCTTTCCCCCAGTACATAGCACAGTGTGTTACATGAAGTAGCTACTTTTAAAATGACATAATATTTCTAGGTGGTGCAGTGGACAGGACTGGCATCAGGAAGACTTCAATTCTGGCCTCGCTAGTCACTTAACCCTGTTTACCTCAGTTTCCTCATCTGTAAAATGACCTGGAGAAGAAAATGGCAAACCACTTCAGCACCTTTGCCAAGAAAACCCCAAATGGGGTCATGAAGAATAGGACATAACCGAAATAACTAAACAACAAATCCGCTCTCCAGGAAAGAAAGAAAGGAACAATATATTGAGAAATTTGAGTGATTTTAAAAACAGAAAATATCAGTGAAAATAAAACAAAACAAATAGAATAGCAGCAAAGTCACTGAATTTAAAACCAGAAGCTCTAGGTTCAAATTCCATATATGCTGCTTGCCAGCGAGTATTGGTTCACTATACTTCTAAGTCTAATTTATATAGTTTTAATATGACTTTAAACAAATCACTTAACCTCTCTGGGCCTCAATTTTCTCATTTGTAAAATGAAGCAGTTGGACTAGTCCCTTCCAGCTCCAACCGTTTGATGCTGTAAATTTAATATGTTCATTTTCATGAATAAGTCCCAAGGACTTACAGGTGTTCTAAATGGGAATCTTCCCAGGCTCTATGAATCTCTGAATTGCAGCAGTTGATATTCCAGTTAATCTTCTGACTCTTTACTTCAAAGTTTAATACTTAAGAAGTTTCAGTGCTTAAGGGTCACAGTACTCAGAGCCCATTAGCTAAAGAAGAATAGGTGAGAGCAGAATTGTTTCCCCTGTACAATTAACCTTCTTCCTCTCTGAAGTTCTTCACTTCACTCATTTTCCCTTAAGTCAGACTGCCCGGAGTCCCAGAAAGAGGAATCTCTTGCCATCTGAAATAATTATCTGATCTCAGTTGTTGTAGCCTTTAGATTCAGTCAGACCTGAAGATTAAGGAGATGTGAAACACAGTTGGTTTGGGTTGTGTAGGAGCCAAGGTAGGGTGAGGGTTTGTAAAATCCTTACTGTTTTCAGATAATAGGTAAATCCTGTTGAGGGAGTGGCAGGATCTGGAACAATCATGGGTCCCCTCCCCCCCTTTTTTTTGGTGTTCTGATTCATATCCATCACTAGATCTCTCAATGATGTGATATGACATCAATTAACTGGCGTGCACAAGAGTCAACCCTTTTCCTAGCTAGCCATAACCATCAAGTGTCGCATGTTGGCTCAAATATGACAAGCGGCATATGAGTGGATGCCATCGTTAATGCATATCAGGGCTGACAGGCAGCAAGTCACAAGGTGAGGGAAGGAAAGTGGAAAATTCGATCAACCATGAGTGTCATGTTCCAAGCGAATGAAAACCTTTGGGGATTTGAGACTTGGTGAACTTGACCAGACCAACTTGAAGTTTATTTCTACCTGAAATGGCATGACAACTGCAAATGACCTTATATTTCAGAGGACGTACAAGTCTGGGAAGGTTCTGCTTTGGAAAGAAGATAAGCCCCTTTCTGAGCCTGAATTGGGATCAACTCTCTAGTACTTTGGAGAGAAAACACCTTTAGAGGGACTTCCCAGGCACAGGGAGGTATTTAACCTGTAATGTTCCCTACGTATCACTGAGATTATTATCAGGAATATCTCAATTATAATCCTTGATAAAGGTAGGAGAATCAATCAGATGAATTTACAAGAAACTTCTCACCAAATGAGGCATTTAATATGATATTTACTTTGTTTAGACTATACTTCTATCTTATTACAATGAGGAAAACTTTCATTACAATGAGGAAAGTATTAGAAGGGGAAGAAAAGGGTTTGATAATGATGCAAAAATAAAGACTAAAAAAAAAGAATGTATATCAAACAGTTAAACATGTATGGAAGACAGTGCAGAATTCAGAAGAGTAACGTTGGTACTATCATGTAAAATTAGAGATATACTTTAAAAAGCAAGCTATAAGCGGTAGATTCAAGGTATTATATCCAATTTTTCTATCACACAGGGAAATTTTCATTTTTGTTGATGACATTCAAGTTCATAATTTTAAAAATTATTTTAAAAAATAAAGTTCTTGTTAAAAATATCTTCTTATCCAGTTGAGGCAGTGAGGTAGCTCAGTGAATGGAACACTGGTCCTAGAATCAGGAAAACCTACACAGTAATCTAAAATCAAACACTTACTAGGTGTGGGGTTCTGGGTAAGCCATTCATTCTATCTCTGTTTCAGTTTCCTCAACTTGTAAAATGGGGATAATAATAGTTATCTTCCTCCTAGACCTGTTGTGAGGATCGGATTGAATGGGATAAGATTTATGCAACACTTAACAGAATGCTTGGTATATAGTGGTCACTTAATCTCTTATTTCCAATTTTTACTTCACAGGCCTCCAACACACACACACACACACACACACACACACACAGAGTCATATACTCATGAGGGTGTGGATATGCCACAGTAATTATGGTAGCTTCTTTTAAATTAACCAACTAACATTTATTAAACACCGACAATGTGCCAGGCACTGTGCTAAGTTCTAAGGATGCAAAAAGAGGCAAAAAAAAGTCTCCGCCTTCAAGGAGAGGCAGTAAGGGGAAATTAGATTGGAAAATGTGAAAGCAAATATATACAAAGCTAATTAATATACATGGATATGTTATATGTTATATTATATATGTATATATTATACCGGAGGGGAATTTATACATATACCTGCATATATATAGCATGAATTAAAAATAATTAACAGAAAATGAACTAGAATTATATGTGTGTAGTTTATTTATTTCATTAAAAATTTCCCAAATACTTATAAAATTTTTTAACAATCATTTTTTAAAATTTTGAGTTACAAATTCCATGCCTCTCTCCCCTCTGTGACCCCTTGAAAAGGCAAACAATCTGATACCAATTATACATTTGAAGTCGTGCAAAACAAATTTCCATATCAGCCATGTTGCAAAAGAAAACACAGACAAAAATAAAGTAAAAAAAAAAGTATGTTTCAGTCTGTGCTCAGAGTTCATCAGTTCTCTCTATCTAGAGGTGGATAGCAATTCTTATCAAGGGTCCTTGGGAATTGTCCTGGATCATTGCCTCACCAGAGTAGTTAAGTTGATCAGCCTTTGATATTGTTGTTACTTTGTACAATGTTCCCTTGGTTCTGCCCACTTCACTTTGCATCAGTAAATATGTTTTCTCAGGTTTTTCTAAAACCATCCTCCTCATAATTTCTTATTCACAATATATTCCATCACAATTATATACTACAATTTGTTTAGCCATTCCCCAATTGGTGGGCACCCCCTCAATTTCCAGTTCTTCACCACCACAAAAAGAGTGGTGCTATAAATATTATGTATGGATAGATATAGTTATATAGATATAAGTCCCCTGTTCTCCTGTAGCCACAAATACTAACATTCTTCAGGGTCCTAAAACTGGGACCACGGCCCTTGCTGCCTTGCAGCCACAAATGCCAGTGTGGTGTGCAGCCTTGGAACTATGACTATGCTGTTACTCTTGTTGTTATGCACTGGACCTGGTTTTGTATTTGCTAACAGCAAAGGGGACAGCCCACTAAGTCGAACAGTGGGGTGGAGAGAAGATGGATAGAATTGGGTCTAGAGTCTGGCTTCTCTAAGCTGAGTGACCATGATCCATCTTCCCTCTGATAAAACAAAGTATTGCTTCCCTGTTTCCCTTCACCCATTTCCCTCCTGTTGCCCCATAAAATGAGGCCAAAAGTTTTATAGAAAACAGAGAATGTTGTCTCTCTTTTTCAGTCCTACTGCCCCTTTGGCTCATGGGAAGAATTGGTATTTCTTATAGTTTTCTGTTTTGTCCTAATTCTGTAAGATTAAATTCCTCTATTTGGTGAAGGGAGCTAGGGTTATTGAAACATTGTAAAGAAAAGTGTATGTCTTGTCCAATAAATCAAGCTGAAATTGGAAAAAAAAATCTTGTAAGCAACCACAGGTGCTCCTCTCTGCCCTGGAACTGTGACCCAGAACTGCACCTGGACAATGCAACAGGGTCCTGTGCTCAGTATCAGCTCAAGGTTTCCTATAAACTTTTCTGACCATTTGTCCAAAACCCTCAACTCTCTGGGCTGAGAACTCCCGAAACTGGTGCTGCTGTACTAGCAGCCACCTCCAAGGCTTACTTCTGGTATTTCCAGACTGTGTGCTCAGGGCTAGCCCTCGCCCCAATATCAAAGATCTCTCCTACTGGTTTCCTCGATTGTCTTGGGCTGGAAGAATATCTCACCTTGTTATTTGTTGACTCTTCCATTCCAGAATTCTGTTTGAGGTGTTATTTAAGGTTGTTTGGAGGGGAATTTTGGAAGAATTTGACTGTGTTGCTACTCCTGTTCTGCCATCTTGGCTCCTATTTCAAAGACACTAGAATGAAGAGGGATTAGGAAAAGATTCTTGTAAATGATGAATTTTTAATTGGGGCTTAAAGAAAGTAAAGAGGTCAATAGGCAGAGTTGAGGAGCAGAGCATTTCAGGCATGGGGGATAGTCAGAGAAAACACCCAGACCCAAGAAATGGAGCATCTTGTTTGTGGAACAGCCAAAAGGTCAGTTTCTAGACCATTGCTAGTAAATTAATCTGTGTGAAACAGAATTTTCAGCACTCAAACCCCCCTCCCCCAATCAAAAACCCATGGTATCTTAAAGTATAAAGTCTAGATTTCTCAGCCCTTCATTCAAGGCTCTCAATTCTCTTCTATCTGTTCAACTAATCTCCCCTTACTGCCACATATATTTTACTACAAGACTGATGCTGTCTCATGAAGACTCCATGTTTTTTCCCATCTCCTCCATGTTTGCTTAGGCTGTAGTAGCTGAGGCATTGTACTAGGAGTGAGGAAAAACTGAGTAGAATCTCACTTTAGATGCTTTACATCCTCTATTTAGAATTAGAAATTACCTTAGATGCCATTGAATCCAATATCCTCATTTTATAGTTCAGGAAACTAAGGTTTAAAGAGGTTCACTGACTTACCCATGGTAACACACCTAAAAATACCTGAGGTAAGATTTGAACCCAGGTTTTCTTGACTCCAAATTCAATATGTTATCCACTACACCATGACCTGGAAATGTTTGCTAAACCTCCTTATGCTTCAGTTTACTCATATATACAATGAAGGGATTCAACTTTAACTTCTAAGGGACCTTCTAATTTTCAGTCTCTGATCTTATGCCCTCCATAGTTTCCTGCACATGCTATTTTGTCTTCAGACTCAATGCATCTGAATAAACCATAACCCATGATGTCAATGCCTTCCACTCTCAGCTCTGAATCTTAGTTTAGAATCTCTGTCTTCTAGCAAGACACAGCTTAGGGACCACCTCCTATATATGTGATCTTTCCTTATCCCCCACCACTCTCTCCTCCCATCTGTTCACATTGTCTTTCTCTTGAAATTACTTTGTGTTGTTACTCATATGCATGCATGCTGTATTCCCCCAGTGAAATGTAAGCTCTTTGAAGAACCATTTTGTTTTTGTCTTTACATCTTCATTTTCTAGTATTAGGTCACAATAATGAATACATGTTTGTCAAAATGAGTTCTCTTACCCACACCCAATCATACTCCTATCCCCCATGTACCAAATCTTCTGGTTATCTTGACAGCAGCAGTCCTCTGGATGTGTATCAAGTGTCTTTGTTGAGAAGGGAACTTCCTTTCTGTTCTATGGGCAGACTTTGCTTGCTGAAGAATGGAGTAGTAAGGGAGTCTAAGAGAAACTCCAATGACTCTGCAGGGAGAGTAGATAGAAAGCTAACCAGAAGATCATTTTTTTTCTTATTTTCTCTTTTCTCTATTTCTATGCTAGGAGTTGGGAGATCCATGTAGCTTAATGTCTAGATACCCCAAGTTGAACTTAGATAAATATTAATAATCATGTATCTTGCATGTTGAATATTATTTATATGGATTCTCTTTTTGTTATACAGGGATGACTTTTGATATATTTAATATGTTCACTATGGAATAGTTCCCCTATGAAATTATATACACATATAACATATATGTATATATAATGCATATAATATAAATAATATGATATAACATGATATAATATAAATGCCATGCAAATCTGCATGTTAACTTATTGTCCTTATTATCATTATTATTTTATGATAGTTTTTTTCTCTAGTAGAAATTGTGTAACATTGAGGAAGTTCATCTCTCTTCTTCTTCTATGATAAAAGCCTAAATATTCCAAAAGCCTAGTCCCTAATAGACTTGGAAGTGTGACAGACTTGACAGCTGATGAAACTTGGGGGATGGCCCATTTTCTAGCAGACTAATACGATAATATGTACTTCCTAGATCTGCTAGTGATCCACCTGTTAGCCCACTCTCAATCATGCACTCCAACCCCTTGATCTCCCTGTTCCTCCAGACCAGTAGTATTAAACTCAAATAGAAATGGATGTCACTCAATCATATATAAAGATCCCTATGGAAAACCACAAATTAATATTTTATATGACATATTTTATTTTTATTTATTTTGTTCAATATTTCCCCATGACTTTTTAATCTGGTTCAGTCATTCTCAAGAGTATTATAGGCCATATGTTTGACACCTTTGCTTGTAGACCATCACTTCTATTCTGGCTTTACTTTCTAGTGCTGACCTTATAGTTAACTATTTCCATAATGCATCTAAGTTGCATTTTGCTAGACTTGGAATAAAGAAGAACCTAGTTTAATCATCCTTTGATGATGGAGAAAAGAAGTGTTAGACTGACTACCAAACTGAAGATCTACAGAGCTATTGTGTTGGTCTCATTGTCGTATGCCTGTGAAACATACACAGTCTACCAGTGCCATGCCAAGAAACTGAATCACTTCTATTTGAACTGTCTTAGGAAGATTCTGAGGATCACCTGGCAGGATAAGGTGCCACACACTGAAGTCTTTGCTTGAGTTCAATTGCCAAGCATTCAAACTATACTTCGGAGAGCACAACTCTGATGGGCTGGCCGCATTGTTTGAATGCAATATATGTGCATGCCAAAAAGACTATTTTATGGAGAACTCGCATGGGGCGGGCAATCACATGGTGGTCAGAAGAAGCGATACAAGGACATTCTCAAGGTCTCTCTCAAGAACTTTGGATTTGACTATGCAACCTGGGAGACACTGGCACAAGACTGCTTAGCATGGCATGCCCACATCAGAAAGGGTGCTGTGCTCTAGGAGCAAAGCAGAATTAATACAGCACAACGTAAATGTAGGATGCACAAATTTGGAGTATCTATCCCAAATGTTCACACAGACTTTCTGTGCCCAATCTGTGGTAGAGCATTCCAAGCTTGTATTGGTCTGATCAGTCACAGCTGGACACACTGAAACTTCACTTTATCATGGTGATGTCATTTTGGTCCTCTTCAAGAACAAAGGACAACCACCAACCAACAAGCTGTCTGTCCCCAGAGCAAATCACTTAACCTCTCTCAAACTTCAGTTTCTGTTGGGAAGCTCATAATGTATGTAAATCATTTTATAACCTTTAAAACACAATATGAATGTTAGTGATATTATGAATTTATTGTTGTCTTCTCTAATTCTCAATCCTGGTTTATCCAAACCTACTTTCTTAACTTCCTGTTTCTAAACTACCAACCATGGCTGGGAGAAACCACAAAAGGCTATCTTCTAGGCACACTACAAATTCACATGCTCTAACTTCATATGGGCCCTCAGATTTTCATGGACATTCATTTATCATTCTCTGATTGACTTCTCACAATCCCTATGGAAACTTTTCCAATATTTCTGATAATCTCTTTTTAAACCCCAGACTCCACCCATCTCATCCAGCCTTGGAAAGGTAGATTGACTTATTTCACCCTACTCGCCTTCATGCAACTAAACTGGGCTACTTCCTGGCAATCTTCCTGTGCTTCTGTCTGTTGAACTCTTATTCCTCCTTAAAGGTCCAGATCAGCTTCTAGCTGTTCAGTTATTTCAGTCATATCTGATTCTTCACAATCCCATTTGGGGATTGTGGCAAAGATACTGACATCCCTTGCTATTTCCTTCTCTAGCTCATTTTATGAATGAGGAAACTGAGGCAAACAGGGTAGAGTGACTTGCTCAGAGTCATGCAGCTAGCAAGTGCCTGAAGGCAGATTTGACCTCAGGATGATGACCCTTGCTGCCTTTAGACTTGACATTCTCTCCACTGAGCCATCCAGATGCCCCCAGCTACTAATTCCTTTTTGAATGTCTTCCCTAACTCCCCACTCCAATCTAAAATGATCATTCCTTTCCCTCCTCATTTTTCTTATCATTTCTTTTCTATACCACTTCATTGCTCTAAACACCTTTGGCCCTGAATCATCCTGTCTAATATGTCATAATCTTTTAAATAAAGAACTATGATATTTTTCTTCATTATACCTTCAGTGGCCAATACAGTGCCCTAAACATAATGTTTCATATGCATTTCTTGAATTTAATTTGATTCCATAAATAAATTGGTCCACCAAAGTGACCCTGGTAGACTCTAATGTGTTCAGGCAGAGAAGAGAATATGAAGTCAGATTAAAAATTTCCATAAAGAATCCAAGAGAAGAGTAATAATATATGGGGAATGGTTTATTTACTGACTAGAAAATGACATTGGGTTAAAAAAAAATCAAAGGAAAACCAATAACACCGGGTCTTTCACTCTCGCTGGCTGTAAGCATGAGCATCTCACTGCCATTGCAATGATTATACCCCAGAACTACCCCAAAGCAGAGTCTAGCAATCCATAAGCTAGCTTACAGTTTCCTCAGCTACAGTTCAGTACGGTGCATCTGCAGACACCCTGTGGACTCTGTCAAAATGTCTTGTTGCTCAAAACAGAAGGGCCCCAGACCTCTTTCTAACTGCATCTATGTAAGCTATCTTTATGAAAATGAACTGGAATTCAGTTCTAGTAATAAAAACACTTTCCTTACTAGAGAACCTTAACCCCAGCCAGTCAAGTAGCATATGAAACATTGTACTGGATGCAGTCTCTCAGCTAAGAGTTTGTCATCTATAGATAGGTAAAAGGCAGTTAATGTAAATTGCATTTCCAAAACCCATTCCACTCTGTACCAGTCAGGGAAGACCTTGAGACTGCAATATTAAGAGTTCAGTGAGACTAGGTAATAGCAAGGCCACTTTCTACTTATTGGAGCACTTCTTTCAGGAGAATAGTTTGAAGGTGTCCTACTTATTCCTCTGAGATGCCTTTGTATGTTTGCTCGTCTGTATCATGAAAGCATCTCAACCTAAGGACTCATTAGCTGTTCCACAAAAGATGCAGAAGAGACTGTGCTAAGGGGTCCTCATAGAATCATATGCAGCAGATACAAATCTTAGTGATAATGAAAAATGTTGTCATACCCATTTTAGAGGCATGTAACTGATACCAGACTAGCCATTTAGGAAGTCAGTGTGAAATATTCAGCAAGCAATTTAATCATATGTTATGTGGTCAAGATAGTTTAGCCATCTGGATGACTGAATCTGCTACATCATTTGGGCTACATGTCAGGGAAAAATAAATGAATGCCCTCCTGGATTCATAGAACATTAGAGTTGGAAGAGACCCGACCAATATAGACCATCTAAATTCATTGTTCACAGGAGGGAACTCAGTCATACAGAAAGGTTATGGGAGAATAGCAGCCTAGATACAGCCCATACAGCCCAATGTCAAACAGTAGGGTTATGGGAAAATAGTCACTTACATTAGTCTATGGGAGAACAGCAACTTTCATACAGCTTATATTGACCAAGGTCATACAACAAGGTTATGGGAGAATATCAATGTAAATACAGCCCATATACTCCAAGGTTATGGAAAAGAGAAACCTAGAAAGATCATAGGATCATAGATGTAAAGTTTAATGGGACTTAGTAATCATCTAGTTCAACCCCTTCAGCTTACTTAGGAGGAAACTGAGAATTATGAAAGTTAAGTAAATTTCCTGAGGTCACACGGATAGGAAGTAACAGAGCCAAAATTTGAAACCAAGTCATACAACTCCAAATGCAGAGCTCATTCCACTGTATCATACATCCTCAATTCAGTGTCAAGGAATGCCCAGACAAGTTAAAGGGAAACCTCAAAGGGTGATAGAGTCAAAATGCCACCTCTGGATGTTGTTGATTCTCATATGAGTAACTATCACAATGCCCAGTTCAAGAGTATGCCCTTCTAAATAGCTATGAGGTAAAACTACACATATATGTATATATATATATCACTGCAGAGTAAAAGACAGAAAAGTGTGACCTTTGCCTTCCATTTGTAATGTAGATATTTAGAATGTTGAAGAAAGAGAGAAAGAGAGAGAGAGAGAGAGAGAGAGAGAGAGAGAGAAAGGAAGGAAGGAAGGAAGGAAGGAAGGAAGGAAGGAAGGAAGGAAGGAAGGAAGGAAGGAAGGAAGGAAAGGAAGACCAATGAGATCTTCTGTAACTATGCATTATTCTTTGAAAGTCAAAAAAGTTATGATAGGATCTTAGTTTTTCTGTCACATTTTAAAGGTAGTGAAAAAAAATCAATGTATTTGGTGTCATAGGACATGAGTTCCAAAGGTGCTGCTAACACTTACGGTGGGCCTTGGGCAACCTCTATGGTACTATTTCCTTATCTGTAATATTATGGTTTGGACTGAGTGTCCCATAAGGTCTTTACCAATTCTAAATTGATAATCCTATGATCTGTTCCATGTACTCAAAGAAGGATAGAATTAAAGGGGGCCTTACATCTCATATAATCCAACCCCTTCATGTTAACAAATGAGAAAGTGAGAATAAAATGTTAATATAATTTTTCTGCAGTTATGTGTGGGAATATTGAAGTCTATGCCTTGGTCCTGTTTTTTTCATGTGATTCTTTATGTAAGTATGGGAAATAATCCTAAATGTGATTAATAAGGCCTCATTTCCACACTTCCCTTCCTTGCCTCTCCCAAGGGTTAAAACTGAAACTGTCGCAGACCCTTTCTGCTTCCATCAGAGGGATTCTGATGGTCTCCTTTCTTTATATCTCTCTCCAGAAGGCTGCCCTACATGACTGTATCAGAAGACTAACTTATTCTAATGAGATTCCATTAGCAAACTAGAGGTTTAGTAATTAACCTTCTTTAGATAGGACCTAACCAAACCTCTCAATGGATTCTATATTATCACTTTTAGGAGGATGTATAACTATTAGAATCATAGATGAAGGGACAGAAATGTAGGATAGATGACCTCAAGGTCATCTAGTCTACCTCTCATTTTATAGTTGGACAAACCAATTACCAGAGAGATTGTGACTTGCCCAAGGTCAAACAGGTAATAATAAATGGCAGAGCTAGGATTTGAACCCCAGGCTTTGGACTACAAATTCATTACTTGTCCTGTTCTAGCATATTTCTACCCCATAACATAATTGGTTTGAAAATTATTCATATCAGCCTGAAGGGTAGTACTGAGTATTATGCCATGTGATTACTTTGAGCCATGATCTATCAACATTTTTATTAATGATATATAAGGACCTCAATGGACCATCAGTTTTCAACATCATTCAAAGATGGGAAGAATAGTTAAGAAACTGGATAACAAAATTGGATTAAAAAACTCAAACAAAACAGAAGTTAATAACGGCACATGCAAATTCCATAGCTATAATGAAAAAAGTATGCAAATATAGGCTAGAAGAGATTCGTGGCTGGACATACATACACAGAGATTTCAGTTTATTGAAAAGTTAATATGAGAACATAGTATGATGTGGCAGTCAAAATAAAGTTAATGAGATCTCAGGCTGCATTAATAGAATTATATTATTTGGAATAAAGGAAGTCATTTTCGTTGTGGTCAGACCACATTTGGAACCTTGCACTTAATTCTAAAAACCATATTTCAAAAGAGATAATTACGAGTTGGAGGAGGTCCAGAAGAAAGTGACCAGGAAGATATCGTGACTCAACACCATGCAATATTGGATCCATTTAAAGAACTGGGGATGGATATGATTTTTAAGGAGTGAT
This sequence comes from Notamacropus eugenii, assembly GCF_028372415.1. Classification (NCBI taxonomy): domain Eukaryota; kingdom Metazoa; phylum Chordata; class Mammalia; order Diprotodontia; family Macropodidae; genus Notamacropus; species Notamacropus eugenii. The sequence goes on along the minus strand of NC_092872.1, from coordinate 184,063,785 downwards.
ATCAGGGAGGGAACAAAGAGAGTTCTTTCAAATATCTGAATGTTTGTCATGTGGAAAATAGAATAAGCTTATTCATTTTGTCCCTGGAGGCCAGAACTAGGATCAGTGGATGGAAATTACAGGGATGCAAATTTTTGCACAGCATGACACAGTTTTCTAACATTTAGAATCATCCAGAAATGTAATGTGCTGCCTGGTGAAGCAGTAAATTCCTTGTTGATGGAGCATTCATGTGGAGATTCATTCTTCAAGAAGGGGTTGAACTAGGTGATAGTAGGTCTTTTCCAACCCTAGGATTTTATGATTCTCTGATAAATGAGGCATGAATCCTTTAACACTGAAGGATGATGATCACTGGAAGTGAGATTGTAAATTCCATGGAATTTGTAGGGACATTGATCCTGTGGCTTCTTAATCAGATATACACTAGCTACACATATCATAAGAACTTTTTTATTCTTCATTCTCACAAACATGAGTAACTTAGGAGATATAGGGAGCTATTCTGGCATGTAAATGAAAAGGACTCAGCCTCAATTCAATTCACTAACTCTATTTTAAGTGTTCTTAGGCACTCTGCTGGTTTCAAAGGGATGGGTGGGGGTAAGAAGATAAAAACAAAATAAAATCTACCCTTAAAAATCTTACATTTTACTGGGGGATAACAAATGCACACAAATAAGGATAGTACAAGGAAAACTGAGGTGAGTAGTACACTAATAACCATAGAAGTCAGAGAAAGCTTCCCAGAAGATGTGGCACCTGAGTTGCACCTTGTTAAAAGACTGGTTACTACCCAACACCCATCAGATTGGCTAATATGACAAAAAAAGGAAAAGGATAAATGTTTGAGAAGATATAGGGAAATTGGAACACTAAAGTATTGTTGGTGGAGTTGTGAATTGATCCAACCATCTGGACAACAATTTGGAACTATGCCCAAAAGGTTATAAAACTGTGCATACCTTTGATCCAACAATATTACTAGTAGGTCTGTATCCCAAAAAGTTCTTTAAAAGGGGGAAAAGAACTCACATGTACAAAAATATTTGTAGCTCTTTTAGAGGTGCCAAAGAATTGGAGACTGAGAGGATGACCATCAATTGGGGAGTTGCTGAACAAGTTGCAGTATATGAATGTAATGGAATACTATTGTGCTACAAGAAATGATGAACAGCTAGATTTCAGAAAAACCTGGAAAGACTTACATGAAGTGATGTTAAGTGAATTGCAGAGCCAGGAGAACACTGTACACAATAACAAACATTGTATGATGACCAACTTTGATAGACTTATCTCTTCTTAGCAATGCAAGAATCTAAGATAATTCCAAAAGATTCATGATGAGAAATGCTATCCCCTATGAAGTCTGAATGCAGATCAAAGCATATTATTTCTATTTTCCTTTCTTTCTCATGATTTTTCCCTTTTGTTCTGATTCTTCTTTCACAACATGATTAATGTGGAAATATATTTAATATGATTGTACATGTATAACGTATATCAGATTTCATACCTTTTTGGGAAGGGGGCAGTTGAGGTGGGGTAAGACAGAAAAAATTTGGAACTCAAAATCTTATAAAAGTGAATTTTGAAAATTATGTTTACATGTACTTGGAAAAAATAAAATATTGTTAAATATGATTTTAAAAAAACTTCAAAAAAGAAAGGAAAGAAAAAAGACTGATTCTGAGAAGTAGAGGGAATGAACTACAAGCATGGTAGAAGGATTTGCCCAAATGCACAGACAAAAGAAGGAGTGACAGTTTTGGAGAAGGGACACTAATACGATAGAAACTAAATTGAAAAGAGAGTAGAAACAGGAAGTCCAATTTATATAATAAAGTCAACATGTCACTTTCAAAGCTATCCTACTGGTCTGAATTCCCTTCTGAACTTTCTTTTCTCTTCTATACATTTTTTAAAAAAATACTTCAGTGACCCTGAAAGAGTAGTATTTGATGGAAGAGCAGGTTTAAGGGGAAGATCAATTTTATTTTTGACATGTCATATCTAACATACCTTTAGGAAGCACAGCATTTTTGATTAGCAATAGAATTCACAAGCCACATTTAAGTATTATCTGTGTAGAGGTAGTACTTGAAACCATGGAAACTGAAATAAGTGCCAAAGATGGAGAAGATCCAGGAAAGAGCCCTAGTGAATAACCCCAGGAAAGCACACAGGGAACAGGAGATAGATAATGATCCAATGGAGCAGAAAGAGAAGGAGCAGTCAGGTAGTTAGAACAACAAGGAAAAACTAGTTTCATAATAGCCATGAGAGGAAAAAATATTCAAGGTGACCTGGTAAACAATACCCAAAACTGCAGAGCCATCAAGGAGGAGAAAGGCTGACAAAAGGTCATCAGATTTAAACCTTAAGAGGTTTTTTGAAAGGATTAAACATGACCCCCAAGAAGAGAAATGAAAAGACATCCAGAACTCACTTATTTGCCAAGGGGAGAGATTCATATATATGATATGTTGCATTTATTTTCATGTTTTTGATATATTGATTATTCTAAATTTTTTCTCTTCCTTTTTTTTTTCAAAACATTATTTGTTATATAAAATGATTCTTTGAGAGGGGGTGGGAGTGTTAGGAGAAATTGTGATGATATTGAAAACAAAACATGTTAATAAAATTTATTTCCAAGAGTTTATTGGTCACCTTAGAGAGACCAATTTCAGAATGGTGATGGGATGGGAAGCCAGAATGTCAGCACTGTTAACTGAGTGAATGGTAAGGCAGTAGAAATATCAAATATAAATGATTCCTTCTAGGAATCTGACAATGAAAAGGAGAAAGAAATATAGGTTGAGAGTAGACTGAGGGAATGTCTGGGTCAAGTGATAATTTTTTGTAGAATGGGGCATACCTCACTATGTTTGCAGTCAATGAGGAAAGCACAACTTAAATGAAGAAATGTTGACTATGAGAGGTAAGGAAGGAATAATCCTTAGGTCCAGGTTCTCAAGACAGGAAGAGATAGGACCAAGAAAACAACAGAAAGGTAGACTTTGTCAACCCTTTTCTGGGGAACAGAAGTAAAGAAGGAGAGAATCACTGAAGATCTATACGGGTTTTGAGGTATAGAGTGGAACAGAGTAATAGGTAGCATGCATTGAATACCCTCAATTTAGACAACAGTTTCCAAACAAATATATCATTAAGGAAGTGATAGAATGATAACATACTGTCAATAAATATCCTTAGCTCCCTTCAAGGTCCAATTCAAGTTCTATCCCTTTTTTTTTTTCAAATTTATTATTCTTTTTCAGTTTTCAACATTCACTTCCATAAGTTTTCAATTTTATCCTCCTCCCTCCCCAAGATGGCATGCAATACTATATGAGCTCTACACATACACTTCTATTAAATACATTTACCGCCAGTCATGGTGCATGCCACATTTATAACAAATAGGAAAAGCCATGAGTAAAACAAAACAAAACTCAACCAAACATAACAAAAAAGAAAATAGTCTGCTTCATTCTGTGTTCTGAATCCATAGTTCTTTCTCTGGATGTGGGTGGCATTTTGCACCATGAGTCCTTTGAAAATGTTTTAAGCCCTTGCATTGCTGAGAAGGATCAAGTCTATCAACATCAGTCCTTGCACACTGTGGCTGTTACTATATATAACGTTCTCCTGGTTCTGTTCACTTCACTCAGCATCAGTTCATATATATATCCCCAATACCCGAACCGAACTCAGTGGATTAGACTCTCCCCGCAGTAAACTAGCAAAAAGCTTTTCTTCTCCTACAATCCTTGGCAATCATTCAGCACTTGATGTTGCTCTCCCTTACACAGGTTACCAGATCTTGCTGAGCCCTCAATGTTAGTCTACTTGCCTCTATCCAACCTTTTTCAGTCCTTCAGTTAAACAAGTCATTAAATAAAAGCTATGAACCCTATTCAAAGTATTCAAATAAAACCATAATCTCACCAAATTGGAAGTTCCCCCATCAACTCAGATAATAAGCCATCCTTGCCTACTTTGTGCAGTTCTAGAACATGTCCTTCCATAAGTTTGCAAAAAGTAAGCCCAACCAACAAGTTGGGTGCCTTGCTTGCTTTCTCTTATTTTTACAATGCCAATCAAATTAGATAACCTTTTTTGAACTCATAGAACATTGTTTGCTACATATTAGGTGCTAAATACATGCTGGGGTTTTTTCTCCTTCCTTCCAGTGGAACACTCGGGTTAACCAACTTTTGGTTGTCCTTTCTCCTAAATACATGATCTACCCCTACTCCTTGATCATTCATTTCCCCAATGACCTGATTTACTCCAGGTCTTCTTCAAAGATCCTTATTTGTTACATATTGCTGCCTCCTCACATCTGGCACAATCCTCTCCATTTCCTTCTATGTAGTAGTCATTTTCAGCTCTTCAAATAATATTGTGTTTCATGTCTCACAACCATGTTACAACATTGGTAGAACTGTGGTATTAAAAAGGTCAGCCCTTGTTTCTGGGAAAAGTTGGAAGCAGATCATCATTGTTCAATTTCCTGAAGGCAGACAAGTCCTCTATCATTCTCTTACTTAATTCTGGACTCAATTTATACATTTGTTATACATAGTATAGATTAGACTAGCTCTATAGATTGGATGATAGATATCCTTCATTCATTATTTTTTCCAGTTATAGATCATTATACCAAACCGTACCTTATAGTATCATTAACAGTGGCAATTCTTTTGCTGTTCAAGAAAGCAAGTCACTAGAGTTGGACTGTTTCCATAAATTTAGTCTGTTTCAACAATCACTTCTAGATGTTTTCTTGCTTCATTTGGTTTCTCAGTGTCCCAACCCTTTTTATGAGTCTTCTCTACTCCCAGAATAACTCTCCCATTCCTTCTGTGATGGTGGAAATTGCAAAAAACCAAAAAGTTGACTTTTTCAAAAAAACTCTTTTTTTTTGTTCCTTATGTAATAGAAAATATTCTTGTTTTCTGTTTCACCACTTTCACTTTCTGTAAGTTTCCCTGGTTGTATGTCTGTGATATCTCTTCACTCACACAGAGTTCTTATCACTTCTCATCTATGCCATTACAGGACTCTCCAATTGGGCTCCCTACATCCATCTTCTCCCTTTGCCAATCCATCTTACAGACAGTTGGGAAACTGATATTTCTAAAGAACAGGTCTGACTATATCACTCCTTTGCTCAAGAAACTTCAGTGTCTCTTTATTTTTAGAATAGAATAGGACTCCATGACTGTAGCACCTAGTAGGAGGGTCTGCTGTACAGGTTGTTGGATCTGCTTTTCTAAAGGGAAAGCAACTTTTGAAAGGTCAACAATCTTCTTTAATCATATATACCAACAGAGAAAATATAAGCAGTGAAATAAAGACCAACAGACAAGGCTTCTAATTGTCTGACCATAAGCAATACATACATTATAGATCATTAGATAGATCCAGCTGCCTGGCCATTACATACATACATAGTTACCAAACAGAGAAGCACCAACACCTGGGCTTTTAAAGCTGGGGGGTTCCTTAACAGCTACCCAGAATCTCATCTGGCACATGAACTTTCTTCCAAAGAATAATCACCAAAGCAAAACCTCACTTCAGAGTATACATATAGTCTTCAGAGCTGGAGGGTATCATGACCCTTGTGACCCAGTGCCTCATTAGAAATTAACAAAAAGGTGTGGGCCTTCCTACAAAATAAGCCTCCCCTAATCAAGCTTCACTTAATGGGGCTCCACTTGAGGCCCATTAATGGGTGGAAAGATCTTTAAGTCTCATTAACATAAATCTCATTAACATTACACAAGATCTTTCATGTCTATTACATAGGCAGCTTGAATCTGAATAGACATTAATATTTCTTAAATAAGTACAGCATAATTCCCACAAAATAAACACATCAAGAACTTCACCTTTACAAAATACATACCATAACAACTCATTACAACGTCCACATGGCCTTAAACAAACATAAAGGTATATATGTAACATAACATCCTTCTCTGGGGGTTATTTTTGGGGGAGTGAGCAACTGGCTCCTCCTTCCTCAATCCAAAAAAAATTTCCAAATAAAGTCCTTCTTGGGGAGGGGGCTGTTCTTCTCCCTACACTGCCCTTGCAGGCTTCCTCCTGGCACTCTCAGGTGCAGACTCTAATGAGCCAAGTCCCAGTCTTAACACTGCTCCAGCACCTGCTTCCAAGTCTTGAGGGGTCACTGGGCAACAAAGTCAAGAGAGTGAGGCCCTTGGGGGTGCATGGCACTTCCCTCCTCTCACCAAGGCAACTCCAGTCCCCTGGATCCCAAACCATCCCAGAAGAACAGAGCAAAAAAGCACACTCAGCACTCCTGCCCTGCCACAAAGTTTTTATCTTGCCCTGGAGCTGAATTCTGGGCTCTGGGGGTTCTTCCTCTTGCAGGGGTCAACAGCTCTGATTCCTGTCTGGGTCTGCATGCAAGCAGCTCTCCACTCTTGCTCCACAGCTCTGCATACAATACAATCTCCGGCATTCACCCCTCCAGCACTGTCCTGAACCACTCAAGCCCTGGCTCTGGCCATCCTCACCTCCCATAGGCTTGTTTTACTCCTGGCCACTGCTCCAGTCTGTCTCCTCTGGAGTGGTAGTAGGGTAGGGAGGGAGAAGGAGGGCTTATCTCCCAGGGGTTGTGTTCTGGGCACCAAGGAAACTTCTCTTATCACTGCTACTCTCCTATTTACCCTCATGCCGCTGCTCGTGGGGCTCCAAAGAAACATAGCCACCACTACTGGGAAACAATGGACAATAACTCCAGTCCCCATGCTTTCTTTTTACTTTGCAGATCCTGCAGATTATGTCAAGTGTAGCAGCAAGCACCCTGAGGTATTCAAGATGACCTGCTAGCACAGGTTCTTAGATCTGCTTTTCTAAAAGGAGAGCAAGTTTTGAAGAGTCAACAATCTTCTTTAATCACATATACCAACAAATATGTGTGTACATGCATGTATGTGTATGTACATGTATGTATGTGGGTGTATGTGTATATGTGTGTATGTGTGTATGTGTGTGTTGGTGTATGTGTGTATATGTGTGTGTGTGTATGTGTGTATGGGTATGTGTATGTGTGTATGGGTATGTGTATGTGTGTATGTATGTGGGGGGGGGTAATTTCTCCCAGTAGAATGAAAGCTTTCAGGTAGGGTCTTTTTTTATTATTGTTTGTTTTGAGTATTTTTGGTCTTTGTATCCTCCATGCCTTGCACGTAGTAGGTTTCTCATAAATGTTTGTCCAATTGAATCTCATTTGCTCCTTTTGGTTTTCTAATCTGACGTGCTATTTCTTTGCCTCCTGCCTACCTTAGTTCAGCTATTTAATTTGTTAAATCTTTGCCCTCCTCCAGTTCAGCACACCTCGTTATATTTTTGTGGCATTTCCATTAGACCAGAAAGGCCTAGGACAACTAACTAATAAGTTTTGCATTCTTACCTCTTGTCTGTATATTTAGAATAATTTCTCTCTAGCTCCAGAAATTTGAGGATTCGTTTTGAGTTTTTTCAAGAATTTTTTTAACATGACAGTTTACTCAAGAGTGAAAGGAGCCCAATCATATGGAAGCAAGGAGTGTCTTTCCTTCCCTAGTTAAAGCCGTTTTAAGTTCAAGTTTTTTTGTCTTTCAATTTGTCCCCTTTAATGTCTCTATATCTCTTTCTTTTGCTCCATTTCTTTTTCCTTCCCTCCCCTTTCAATCCTTCCCCACCCCTTTCCTCTCCATTTCTAAACAATGCTTTATTTTCCCCTTATTACAAGTACCTTATAATAAGTCAGAAATGTTCATTCTTGCTTTCTAAAGAGGCCCTGCTGATTGTCAAATACAACACAAGCATTGTTTGGATGAATCCAGAGGGCCTTGTTTGGAAGGGTGTGTTTGTGTATAAGCATATAATGTTACCAAAGGGAGGGAAAAGGGGAGGGAGTGATGATGATAAAGGAGAGGTGAGAGATTAGCTCTGGTTTCTGGAAGAAATCTTCCCATACTGAAAAATGCCTGGGAAAGAAATTGACTTCCATGATGGATTATTACATGTTGATAAGAGAGACCGAGGAAATGGTCCTGGCTAAATACCAATATTCATTCTGTGTATTAATGAAGCTGCTTTCAGAATTCACTTGTATAAAGAGTACTATTCATATTAGAGGAGTCCAGAGGTACAATGGTAGATTACAGAAAGGGTGAATGTTTGTTAAAGGGATGGGGATTTCTCATGGTGTCTTCCTTATCTAGCATACCACTGTCAAAATCCAGCATTGCCAGCAGCCTTAGTATCCCAACTTCTTCCCTTTGAGGTTTGTGTGGCAATTTCATATTAAAAGTGAAAAACATTAACAGACCCCAAAATGTAGTCAGTTCACTAAGCTAGTACTGTGCTATAGCCATATAAGGGGTTTCCACAGAGCCCTGAGATGCAAAGCAATTTACTGCTAAAACAGATGACTTAAGAACACACTGTACTTGGTTGGGAGAAATTACTGTGACATTAGCCAATGGTTATATCCTGGTTATATATACCAGATAATTATTAACAAATCCATGTGAGTGTGTGTGTTTTCCCTAGAATACAGCACAGTTTGTAGAGGTGACAGGGGAAGGAGAGGCAGAATATAGAGAACTCTAACACTTAGCTGGTTAATAATACCTATAGGTCAGTGTATATTTAAGCAAAAACATGCAACTGTCTGTCTAGAATGGTTGAGTTTCACTTACCAGCAAACTAGGACAACAAAACAATTGTTCTAAATTCTTCTCTGCTCTATAGTCAGAGAGCACAGATTTAGGGCTAGAACTGACTGTATAGGCAATCTGGTCCAACCTCCTCATTTTATAGATGAGGAAATTGAATCCAAGAAAGGTTAGGTGATTTATCCAATGTCTCACAGGGAGTAGCTGGCAAACATTTAGAGGAGAACTTGTCCTTAAAGGTCATTTAATCCAACATCTTCATTTGGTAAATAGAATAAGCAGATCTCAGAGAGATAAAATGACTTATACACTATCACACAGCTAGTTAGTGGCAAAGCCAGTAAAACGAACCCAATCTTCTGACTTTTCACCTATTTCCTTTTTTACTATCCTGTGCTGTTGTTTTTGCTTAGTTGTTTCAGGCCATCTCTTCATGAGCCCAGTCAGGGTTTTCTTGGCCATCTCCTCCTCCAGCTCATTTTATAGATGAGAAAACTGAGACAAACAGGATTAGGTGACTTGCCCAGGGTCATAGAACTAGTGTGAAGCCCAATTTGAACTCAGGAAGATGAATTTAGTCTATCCACTGATCCACCTACTATCTATTTAGAGGGCCTTTTGCTCCCTCTTTGCAAATTTATATACCATCTGTTCTTAAGTTGCCATCTTCTCCAAGAAGCCTCCCTATCTTCTTAGATCATAGGTTTAGCAAGGAAATCATCTAGTAAACCCCTCTCATTTTATAGATGATGAAATAAACCCAAAGGAGTGATGTGACTTTTCCAAGGTCACATAGCTAGAAAGTGTCAGAAATGGTATTCAAACCCAGCATATCTGAAGACAAATTCTGCACTCATTCCACTGTGCTCTGCCAACTGCAATCTATAATTCCTGGATGATCTCTTCTTTTCTCTGAACTCTTCTCATCTGTCACTTCTTATAGACTGCCTTGTATCATGACTATAACTTTGTGTGTCTTGACACTCTAACAAAACGGAGAACACCTCAAAGATCAGTGGCAAGCTAGCAATTGCTACAGAAATAAATTAAAATATTTAAATATAGCATAATATGTTTAAATCCAATTTTTTTCATTTACTCCATCACTTGAAGGCTAGACAATAACTCAAACCTTAATTTGTAGCATTTGCCCATTTTTAAGATGTGAAAAGTTAACAACTGGCTTGGAGGTGACTCCAGCACATCCTGTGAGGATGTGGACCTGCTTATACTACTGCTACCCTGTTGTCACAGTGCTAGGAATATTGTAGGTACTCCATTGATATTTGTCAGTCAATTAATGTGTTATCAGTAGCCAAATTTGTATAGAGGCAGCAGGTAGAAGACAGAACTTAGAATCAAAAAGGGCTAGTTTGAAGCCCTGACCTGGGCATTTACTAACTGCTTGACAATAAACAAGTCATGTAACTTCTCAATGTCTTAGGCAACAACCCTGAACTATAAATTGTGAGTGGCTTGCTCAAACAAAGCAGGGGAAAGAGTTTACACACTAGGAAGTTGACTAAATGGACAAAAATCACAGATCTCAACTAAACAAAGTAATTCCATGTCTCATAAGAATTTAACACAGGGCAATGGTGAGCATTCCATCTTCCTAATCAGACCTAGAGATCATTACCAATGCATGAAAGAGTCATAGTATATCTGTGGAAAGAAAGGGGAAGGTCATGAGTCTCTGCACTACCATGACGAATAGCTTTTCTCCTCAGGCATCTCTGGGTAAACTGCCACAATTCCTGGAAAAGGCTGGCTAGAAATGTTTCACTACCTTTCTACAACCCTTACCCTCAATTAAGAGATTATTACATGATGGTTGGTAGGGATGGCAAGATAGAGAACATAGTTTCAAATCTCCTTCCATAACAGTCAAACCCTAGGAAACAGGAGTATGTCACACATAGGTGATCTTAAACCTTCGGGTGCCAACTGAATTTTTGTAAATCCAATAATTTATATAATAGGATTATAGACTGAGAGCTATACTCCTCTCAGCAATACAATGGTCCAAGACAATGCCAAAGGACTCATGATGGAAAATACTGTCTACATCCAGAGAAAGAATGGATGGACTCTGAATGCAGATCAAAGCATATTATTTTCACTTTCTTTATTTTGTGTGCTTGTATGTATTTCTTCTTTCACAATATGATTAATATGTTTTACATTATTGTATATATATATATATACACATGTGTATATACATATATACATACACACACACATATATATATACAGAGAGAGAGAGAGAGAGAGAGAGAACCTATATCAAATTGCTTACCATTATAGAGAAAAAGGAGGGAAGGAGAAAAATTTGAAACTCAATTTAAAAATAAATATTAAATATTGTCTTTACACATAATTGGAAAAAAAATGAAATACTATTAAAGATAAATTTTGAAAAAAGATTAAGAGCTAGAAGGGAACTGAAAGGCAATTGATTCCAACTCCTAATTTTACAGATGAAGACCAGACACAGAGAGATAAAGATGACTTGCTCAGGGTTATACAGCTAGCATCAGAGACAGGATCTGAACCTCAGTCTTCCTGACTCTAAGCCCAGAATTCAATTCCCTGCACTACCCAGCTGATACTACAAGATAGCTTTTGACAAATTCCTTTGTAAAAGGAATAAACTAGTTTATTTTTACAAAAAGAAAATAATTTATTTCATTACATTCTATGATTTCATACATAAGGGACACACCTGTAATTTGGTCTTTTTTTTCTTAGCAAATGGAGGATATCCTTTTTGACATGCCCGCTATTCCTTAGCAGCATCACTTCTGCCTCCATACCTTCATGCACGGTGTCCCCCAGTGTTTGGAACGCAACCCCTCCTCACTTCTGCCTCTTAACATTTCCAACTTCTTCCAAGACTCAAATTCAAGTGTTATCTGACTTTTGTAGTATTAATGTTCTATCTGTCCTCAAACTATCTCTGATTTATTGATTGATTTCCAAGTCTTATCCCCACTCCTCACCCCCTGTAGAATGTAAGTTTTCTGAAGGTAGAGATTGTTTTTCATGTTTGCCTTTGTATCCTTGGAAATGTATTGTCTTGCATTTGAAAAATGTTTATAACATTGAATTGTACTGAATAGACAATTTACCGTAGTAGCTAAAGTCTTGCTCTTGGAGTTGAGAAGACCTGTGTTCAAATCTTCTTTCAGACACCATTCTTCATCTGCAAAATGAAGAGATTGAAATTTATGACCTTGAAATACCCTTCCAACTACATTCCCATTTATGTTTTCAGGTTTATCAGACATGGAATATGAACATGGTTACTTGTACCATAGATCTACATCTATATTTTTTAACTAATGACATATTTTTGACTTCTGTTATAATAAAACATGAATTCCAAACAAAAATAAATAAATAATGAACGTACTTTCAACTCTACATTGTTGATCCTGACAGTTTTCATTGTCAAGGCACTGGCTCTGGCTTAGACTGGGAAATCAGAGTCATTTGCGAGGTTCCCTGAGATGTTTGGTTTTTATAGAAGCTCAAATGAAGTTTTTCATAGATCTTCCCAGTAGATGGACTTTTTTTCACATCTGCCTATTAACATGCCATTGGTCCCTAAGTGAATTCCTTGGTTATAGCTTTAAAGGAGCCCTCCATAAATCTTCTTGGAGATTGTGGCAAAAGTCAGCAGGATCCACACGTTGGCAACAATGATTTAGAACCTCTTGTCATGATCAGATTTGAAAGCATTGTTAAGAATCTATCTGACACAACTTTAATTCTAAAGTACTGACAGCAATAGCTTGACTGGCAGTGCAGAAATGAAACACTAGGTGCAGCCAGACTGTGGAATGTCACATACGTGGCCAGAGTAGCTTCAGTTCAAGGCTGTTTGAACTACTCAAATGTGCTCAAAGGTTTTAAGGCAACCACCTTTTATTGTGGAGGACTGGGACCTTTTTTCCTACTCCATTACCAAGTCAGAGTGGAAAATCATATAAATGGGTGAATATTTACATATTTTTTAATATTGTTCACAATTTTGTTTGTCAAAGTATCATGTTAGTGAAGTTTCAGTGATTTAGATGTCAGTAATTGCAAATCTGAGCTAATTCATGCAAGATCTTGAGTGAAGCAAATTATCACAAAGACATGGAGAATGTGTTATGTCCCCTGCTTGTTCAGCTCTACAATCTATGATCATCTATATGTCCTAGAGATTTGTCTGAGACTCATAAAGGTCAAGTGACTTGTACATGATAACAACTATTAAGTCAAAAGCAAGATTTGAACAAGTTCTTTCTGACACAAATCCTGGCAATCTATTCAGTAAACCTTGCTATTTCCACAAGCCAATTAATAGAATAAAAATTCTATATTGAGAATTTCTTTAAGTAATACTTTTAATAGATTGGAAAAGTCAGAGAATGCTAGAACTAGAAAGAACTTTGGAAATTATTTTCCCTACTTACACATTTTGCATATGAGGAAAATGAGGCACTGAAAATAATGAGCAACTTGTACAAGATCACCCAGCTAGTCAGCTGCACTCCTGAGTCTAAAATCTAAGTCTCATGACTTTGAATTCAGTGTTCATTCCACTGTACCATATTGTTTCTCTAAGCCACTAGACAAGAAGCAATTAATGGAAATACTTCAAAGTCAATTGTTCTTACCTATTTATTAAGTCAGGCCTAGTAAGACCTCTAAATTAAATAACTCAGAAACAACAGTAAAATGATTTTTTTAACAATTCAATGCAACAAGCAGTTATTAAAAACGCAAATCATATAAAACATTGTGTGGAATCCAAGAGATGGGTAATACACACCAAAATCATCTGAGAAGGTATCATGGAGTAGAGAAGATTTAAAGTGAGTTTTAAAAGATAGATAGTACTTGGATATCCATCTACAATGGATAAAGATGTGGGGAAATTGTTATAGATTTGAAAATAGTATGATAAAAGTAGCAGACAGAGGAAGAAAATCATGGAGGGCAAGAACTGGGGGATATGGAAAGAAGAGAGATTTTCTTATCTAGAACAGAAGAGTATTGGGGGAATTATCAGGGGATGATGTTGAATAGGATGGGGATAAATAACATAGGGACAGCTAGGTGGTTCAGTGATAGAGTGTGGGACCTAGAGTTAGGCAGGCTCATCTTCATGAGTTCAAATCTGGACTCAGACATACTAGCTGTGTAACCCTGGGCAAATCACTTCACTCCGTTTGCCTCAGTTTTCTCATCTGTAAAATGACCTGGAGAAGGAAAAGGAAAACCACTCCAGTGTCTTTGCCAAGAAAACCCCAAATTGGGCCACAAAGAGTTGGACACCGATGACATGACTCAACAATAACAAGATGACATAGGGCAAAAGCCAGTCTAGGGAATTTTAGTTTCAACAGCTCCCCATTCCTAGCTCAGGTAAGGCCACGTTCCTTTACCTGATATCCAAAGTCTTCCATAATCTGCCTTAAGTCCCTTTTCTGACCTCATTGTCCTCTCTTCTCTTTCACAAACCTTTTATTACAGACAAATCGGATTAGTCTCTTAGTCCTTAGGCTCTGAAACATACGAAACATATGATTGTTTCTGAACCTTTCTTTATGCTCCACCCTTTGATTGGAATGTCCAATCTTTCCCAGTTAAATTTCAATCTAAGTTTTAAAGGCCCATTTTAAAGTTTCCTTTGTGAAGTCTTCCTTGATTTTACCAATTACAGGTAATATGTTCCTCCTGAGAGCCCCCACAATACTATATTCTTACCTCTCATGACACTTGAATTCCATTTTGCATTATATTCATTTATCTTAATATTTCATGTATTTCCCACACTAGACTATAGTCTTTGGGAGGATAGCATGTATGTTTTATGTGCTTTGTTATGCCCCACAACATACAATGATTTACCTATAGTATATATTCAAAAAAGTACTTAACAAATAAAGTTAAGCTTTATCTTGAAGTTAATGGGAAGCCTTAGGGTTATTTTGAGTATGGGAGTGACATAATAAAAACATTGTTTTAGAAATATTAAACTGGAGTAATTGGGCAAGATGGAATGGAGAAGAGTGAAATGAAGAAAATCCTAGGAGACAATAATATTCTATCAGCTTTGAGATAATAAGAACCTGAGAATGGGTTGATGGGATAGAACACAGGAGAAAGATTTCAAAGTTCAAAGTCTAAAGTACTTAGGGAATTAGGAAGTAAAGAAACCAAAGATGACTCAGAGGTTTGGGGATTAGGACTAATGTTGACAGACATAGATTAATTAGAAAGGAGAGCTGATATGGACAGATATCACTGGTTTGGAAATGTTGAGTTTGAAAAAATAGAAATATTTTGAGCAGAATTGTCCAGTGGTCATTTGGAGATAAAACAGTATAATTTGGTTAAAGTCACAACTAGATTTGAGAGTCATCTGCATAGAGAACAACACTGAAGAAATTAAAAAGTTGCTACAAAAAAAAAGGAAGGGAAGAGAGGGCTAGGAGCTTGGAGCTGAGCCCTGACCAAAACACATTTATGAGTGGGAAGAAAAAGTAGTTGAATAAAGGAAGTTGGTAGGTGATTTTTGCAAATTCTAACTATTCCACCACCATCCCCTCTCCTGTTACAATGAGTGAAATTCATATGACAACTACTCATTTGTCTTCATTAATACCTACCAGCTTGTGGTGTTATTCTTTGGCTGAGGCATGTAAAATTCAGAGATATTCCCCAAGAGAAGGCATATTCTGAACTAGTGTATTTTATTCTTTTATTTCAGTTTCGGGCACTAAAACCATTTCTTCTTAGGCTGTCAACCCCTAAATTATATGGTTCAGTATGAAGTCATTAGGTGGGAGGATTTCAGGGTTACACAGCAAGAAACTTGACCCATAATACCTTTTTTTTAATAGACCACATAAACCAGTACTGCCTTTTATGTGGATTAATACCAATGATTCAATTACTCTTATTTAGTCAAATTGGTATATCCCAGCACAGTATGCAAAACATTAAAGTATTTATTAAAATGTATTAAGCATTTACTATGTTTAGGGCATGTCCTGCAGGGGATGTGAAGAAATATGAGATGCAGTTTCTGTACTACTACATTAGTGCAGAGTCAAATAGGAAAGATTAGAAAGGCATACAGTTACCTACTGTACAAGGCAGTATGTGATAAGCATTTTGAGTGATATGGATAAGTTACATTGGGATTGGGAAGAGGGAGAAGTCAATTACATCTGATGGAATCAAGAAAGACTTCATGGATAAGGTAGCATTTGCACTGGACTATAAATAGGAAGGAGTTCTGTAGGAGCAAATAGGGAGGAACAGTTAATCACCACTGAGGGAAGTAGCATAAACGGAGTACCAAGGCGGGAGAGAGTAACTAGGCTCAGATTAGTCAAAATTAATGGTTCACAAAGAGAAAGAGTGTGAAATAAGGCTGGGAACAAAATATGGATGTTTAATGTCAGGCTCTAGAGGTTGAATTTTATTTTGTATTCGGTGGAGATCTTTGAGCAAGAGAATATTCTAATCAGAGAAATGCCTATGGAAGATACTAACCCTTTGACATATGGGCATTTTATTTGATGAAAGGAGCAGAAAAGGGACATCTATGTGAGAAAAGCAACTTGAGATAGTTCTGAGGATCTGAAATAAAAACATCTTTCTTCTCCCCCTTGGGGGAGATTTTAGCTTGTCTTTGTAAGTTAGCTAGGCTTTTCTATACAGAAATGGAGATAGTATTCCAGATTGGAAAATAGCATGAACAAAAGTACAGAGAGGGAAATAAGAAAAGGTCTGTTTGAAAGCAGATCAAAGGCACAAGCATTGACTGAATTTGGGAATGGCTGCAGTACATTGTTATCTATAAACTGATTTAGATATAGATGTTTTCAGGGTTTGGAAGGATATAGCTAAGAAACGATCAAAGAGTTGTTTGGGGACTATGGGAAAACTGCATATTGTTTGTGTTGTACCTGATAGGATTGTGGATTTTGAATTTATCAACCTGAGTTAGAGATGGGTCACTACTCATGAGAAGGTTCTGCTTTTAGGCATTAGATGCCAGAGAGAACTCGATGTCATGTTTGCAAGGATGAGAAGCCACAGAATAGAACGATGACTAGATGTAGCAACTGCCTGAAGGGAGAATCTGACTCCTGAGACTTCCCCTGCTGCTCCTAAGAAGCGGGACAGAGGAGAATCAAAAGATAAAAACAGATGTTTGGGGCTGACTCAGGCTCTGCCCTGGCTGGGAGTTCAGCAGTAGAAGCTACATTTACCTTCTGCATGGAGTTAACTGGGCTTGTTACTCCCTGGCACCACCTAGTGCCTGAATGGTGACTTGAGGACAGACAGTACCTGCAGATGCTCGGGAGTTGATTGTGCCAAATCCTCCTCCTGCAGCTGCTGGAAGGGATGGTTAGTGCCCTTTCATGCCATCTATAGAATAAGACTGGAGAAACCTGGCATTAGCTCAATGGTGTTGCCCTCTGCTGCCCTCTCTGTCTGTGAGAAACTTGTGAGTGACTTCAGAATAGCTCTCTGGCTTAAGGGAGCTTCTTTTCTTGGAAACAGCTTAACATTGGTTCAGCACCCAGCTAAGGGAGCCAACTTAGAAATCACAAGCCTCAACCTCAGGATGGCCATTTCAGCAGATGTGTCGCTTTAGTAAAAGACCTAAAAAGCACTTCAACAGTGTAAGAGTAGTAGATAAAAAGCTTTGTCCAACAAGAGAATTAAGATACTCAGAAGATAAACAGGTGACATTTTTTTGTTCATAATTAATTTGTTTTCAGTTTTCAGTAATCACTTCCATAAGTTTTAAATTTTTCTCCCCCTCCCTCCTCCCTCCCTTCCCATGGAGAGCATGCAATTTTATATGGGTTCTACATATACCTTCTTATTAAACACATTTTCACATTAGTCATATTGTGTAGAAGAAATCAAATGAATGGGAAAAACCATGAGAAAAACCAAAACAAAACAAAACAGGTGACATTCTTTTTCAAAGAGATGACCAACATCCCGTCTTGAAGTCTGGAGTCATGAGTTACCTGGGTACATAGGTTTTCTCACTCAGTAGAAAAGCCACTAGGGAAATATAGGAAAGGTCAAGCCTCATTGTTAGCTTTCTGTAACTGGGTGCCATACCCCCTCATTCTTACCCCTGCAGACATTGTAAACATTGGTAGAAGAGTATGACCCAGGTAGAAGGGTGGAATGTTATATTTAACCTTGCTTTTATCTTTTAATGAACAAATGTTATAATTATTCCTCCTTTTGCCTAAAGAATCAATTGTATCATAGTGACTAATTTTGTATAAATAGAAATTGCACCATTAGGAGCTCAGGAGCTAAAATGATATCTCATACATCAGGGTTGTCTCTAGGATGCTAAGGATGAGTTGTAGCAATGTGTAGCCACGTGGGACACACAGCTCTGGTAACCCTCAATCTACCAGTATATGAGCAAATTGGATCTGTGTCACAGTTCATAAAGAGTGGGGGGGGGGGGGAGGGTGTCTATGTCATGCCCAGGCTATCCTCTAGCACACCTAGGCTCCATATAAAAGATGCTTAATTTGGTAACCTACAGAGAATGAATTGGAGACTTGAAGTAGAGTGCCATCCAGAGATAGAAAGTGCCTGATGTTGCATCAGTGAGAACAGAAATAGTGAAACAGATGGAAGAGACATGACGGGAGGATTGACAGGACTTAGTAATATTGGATACTGAATGGAAGAAGAGAGAAGAGTTAAAGATGACTCTCAGGTTTTGAGGGTGACCTACATCCTGGTATGATAGAAAGGTCATATGATTGAAGATGGAGAAGGAACAAAAGATTTAATTTAAATCATGGACTTGCCACTCAGGTTTCAAAGCTTGCTTTGTCACTTGGATAAATTTGGGCAAATCATTTCATCTCTTGGGGCCTGTTTCCTCTGCGGTAAAATGCAGGGGTTGGGCTAGCTCATCTTTAATATCCCTCTTGCCTCTAAAATCTTTATGACTGGGAGAAAATCAGAGGCACAAAAATAGTTAACTAATCAAGCTCTTAGGAACCAAAGCCTCAATGCTGAATTCCCCAAAGGGAAATTGAGGTTAAAAAGGAAAGCAGGCTACAAAGGGGAAATTGGGAGGGAGAGCTGGAGAATCTTTGCAGCTGGATGGCATTCTGTAAATCATCCTGTAAAGCAGAGCACTTGATAAAGGCAGGTAATGACTTTGCACTCAAATTGTCATCAGGCTTAAATTAGAGGAATATGTTCATCAGTTTCCAGGAAAGCAAGGGAGCTAGAGTGGGAAGAGTTAGATAAAGTCTCATCTCTCCTCCTTTTTCCATTTTAGGTGTGTAGTTGGAGAAGGGGATGTTGTGGGTGAGAGAGGAAGGTAAGCAGGAGGAAAGGCAAGAGAAAAATTCAATCCAGTTTTGTGAAACACTGATCTGGATTCACTTTCTTTTTTTTTTTTTTTTGATTAGGGGAGGGGAAAATATGCTATGTCATGCTCCCAATGTGAAAATTCTCCTTGTTCCTCATCAACAACTAATCCATAGCTTGATCTTAGACAATTGGCTGGATCACTTGGGTAAAGTGACTTGCCCAAGCCTACAGAGTTAGCAGGTACCAAGCAGGACTTGAAACTAGGTCATCTTGACCCCAAGATAATTACTCCATCCACTAAGCCATGCTACTTCTGAATTGTGTGTGTGTGTGTGCGTGTGTGTGAGAGAGAGAGAGAGAGACAGACAGACAGACAGACAGAGACAGAGAGAAACAGAAAGACAGAGGCACAGAGAGACAGAGACAGAGAGACAGAAACAAGAGACCCACAGAGACAGAGAGATTCACCTGCATGGTACCAATTTGTGTGGAACATTGATCCATTTATACATTATCTTTTCTGGATGTTTGTCTCACCAGTGAGAACGATGTTATCTCTTGGAGTATTTTATGTAATTGGTCCTGGAAGATTATAGATTCCTCTCTAGGGCACAAGGCTTCATCAGTGATGTAGACCTTTCACTTCTATAAGAGATGATGGAAGTTAAAGCCCAAGTGATGCCAAATGAGAGACTGGGAATGATTATGGTGAGATTCAACACTATTTCCTATGAGTTCTTTATTTAAGATAACATGATCCAGTGACCTGGGATTCCACAGACTGGGCTCGAATTCTAGGCTCAGCTTCCCCACTTCATTTCATCTTTTGGTGCCCCAGTGCCCATCCCTAATAAATACAGATAATCCCTACCACCAACATCTTCTTTGTTCTTGAGCCAGTCACTGGACCTCTGCATCCTCCGTTGTAACATAAACTCATTAGATTAAATGATTTCGAAGGTCTCTTTTTGCTCTAACTTCCCTATGCTTCTACTCAGTAGGATTATTTTGAGGCTAAATGAAGTAATGTATGTGAAAACTTTGAGAAAGCATAACACCTATTACAAATGTAACAGATTGTTAGTTCAGTATTCTTTATAGACTTGAATTTTAATTAAACTTTAAGCTGCTTGTGTTTGCGTGAGGTTTTTTTTTTTTCCCTTCTTATGGGTTTTATTTTGTCTTTAGCCACTTAGTGAGAGTCAATATTACAGAGACTTCTAAATAGCTTTTTGCCCTCGAAGGCCAGAATGTTCCCTGCTAGAAGGTTTTGTCCTGAATGGGGCACATCTGACACGTCAGATTTATTGGTAAAGACAAAGTTTCAAATGAGATTCAGACCTTCATTAGTTTTTTTTTTTTTTTCTGCCCTCATTTTTCTTACCTCTTTGCTCTCATCTCAACCATGCGCTTTAATTAGGCTGTGACAAGTCTCTTATGCTTGGCAGGCTGTTGGGAAAGAACCGGGGCCCCTTTTCCCCAGGTACATTTGCACAAAGTCTGGCTCCAGCACTGTCCCCTGACCTGAGCTGGTGCCTACAACACTATCTAATTTCCCATATTCCTTTGTACCTTCCACCTAACTGACTCCAGTGGAGATGTAGAATCCATTTGTTACTGCCAAGACTAATTCCTAGCGATATTTCATTGCTGTAATTATAGTAAATGACTATGCGGGTTTATCATTTTGATTCTTGATTTTAAAGTACCATTCATAGCCACAGGATAAAACCATCATATCTGTATTTATGGGTGAAAATAATGAGTCACTTTATTATAGGCAATGATCAAGTAAGAGGTGAAAAAGAAACATAATCATGTTAGGGAGAAGACAAAGACAAATAAACTAGGCACCATCTCACAATGCTCCCAGGACTGGCCTTTTGAATGCATCACACTGAGCTCCTTCTGGGCCCACAGAATGGAAGCTCATCCAACGGTATTAGGAGCAACAGCAGACACCAACAAGAAACACAATTGTGTTTTTGTGACGAGGTTAGTTCAACAGGTCATCATCTCATTCTGGATTTCAAAAGCTATTTTCTCCTGTGCAGATGCTCCAGCAAGTTATATCACCAAGCCCTTTAGACTTTTAAATAATGTGAGTTTGTTGATGGGGAAAATTGCAGAAATAGTGATGTAAGAGACTGCAGGCTGAATAAATAAAAAGCTACAGGACTGAGAAATACCTAGAGAAAAACATAGTCTGGAGATGGAAGGGGACAGAACACACAGAAATGTGTTTTCAGCTGAGGGAAAACAGCGATGGAATCTGATGGAAGAGGAAGGGGACAATTGATTGCAGAAGAGGTAAGAGAAAGAGAGGCATCTTGAATTTCCAAGGAAGAAATGGGGCTGGCAAGAACAAGGAGAAATTTGAAAGTACATGGGGAACAATAACCAAGTGACACATTGGAGGGCATCCTTGGTCCAATGATAACCTCTGGTAATCAAGCAATAAGCACAGCATTCGTATTAATTAGGAGTTGGGCACGAATCTGAATTGTTGCTCACAAAGAGGTTCCCCAAATAGATGCCAAATTCATTGTACCAAAATGGTGATTTCCCTGTTTTACAAGCAAATCAATCTCGCTAGGCCCTAATAGTCACTCTTAACAAGCTTCCTACATCCCACATCTGTTAAGGGCCGGTATTCTTTTTACCTAGGGATCCTTGTTGGCAGTGGCCAATAGAGCACCTGGGAGTAAAATTCCTGCCTCCTCCAAATAAACAATACAATTTTACTTGGGAGAGAGAAAGTAAGGCATTTAATGGGGGCCCCCAAGCACATGGACTACCGGGGGAAATTACTGGCTTAGTACAAACATACATATCACAATGACTCCTATACAATGAGACTGGAAATCTTAACAATGATCCTAAAAATATAAGAACGCAATTATTTCTGAAATGCAATGGATGTGCCTCCTGGGCCCAGCTAGGTCTACCCAGACAGAGGATATGCTAGGGGTATTCACACTCCTAGCAGAGAGAGAAAAAGAGAGAAGAGGAGATTAGCAGATTGATGATTACTCCTATGCAAGCTGACAAATCTGCTATCCTTTGCTGCTCACAAAGGTAAAAAGCCACAGTGTTTCTTACTGAGAAGAGAACAAGACAGAAAGGGCCAAAAAGTTCTTATCATGTCTTGACCATGTAGGCAAAAAAGGACTTAGAATGCCCACTGTCAGACTCAGTTCAATAGGAAGGAGAGAAAAGTCAAGAGGAGAGGTCCTTCAAAGATGTGTGTCTGAAAGTCCAATCCATCACTACTATTCAAGTTTTGGCATTCCAAGTCTATCATAACCAAGTTACTTCCTATCTTTCCAGTCTTCTTAACACTTTATTCCCCTTTATGTACTTTGACCCAGTGACACTGGCCTCCTTGCTATTCCATAAACAAGATACTTCTCCTCTTCTCTTTGGGCATTTTCTCTGGCAGTCTTCCATGCCTGGAATATTCTCCTTCCTCCATTCTGAGTACTGAACTTTCTGGTTTCCTCTAAATCCCAACTAAAATCTCATCTTCTACAGAATTCTTTCCCAAATCCTCCTAATTCTAGTGCCTTCATTATTTTAATTATATCATATTAATTATATTAATATAACATAATTAATTACACATAATTTGTTGTTACATATTCATCTGTCTGTTGTCCCCCACTTTAGATTGTTAGCTCCTTGAAGCCAATGACTATCTTCCCTCTTTCTGTATCCCTACTACTTAGCATAGTGCCTTGCACATATTGAGTGCTTGACATAATTATTGAATGACTCACTGACTGACTTTTGCAAGTCCTCTTGATCATCTTTCTTGTTGCCAAGATCTAAGCCAACTCAGTCCTGCACTTTTTGCAGTGATGGAGGCAGCATTGTATATCTTAGACATTTCATTAGCACTGTCACATCTAAATATCAATGTTGCTCATTTAGCTAAAGAAAGAGTTGGTTTTGAGTAAAGTGGGTCTTGCTCTGTTCATGGTCATGAAACTATCTTTTCAATCTACTGAAATAATTCATTGAGAAATAGTTTTGAATCAAAGAGGCCTTTTTCTCTTCATAAATGAAAGTTGCTCCTTTAATCTGGTTGAAGTGAAACAATGGGTGCCATCATTTCTTTATTCCTATTTTTCGGACTGAAACTAGGAAAGGAAAGAGAAGTTATTATATCCCCCTCCCTCTCTATGAATTCCAAATAGTTAAAAGATAGGTGGGTGCCATTCAATAATTTCAAATATTCCTGAGAATCACTAAGCATGAAATAAAGTTCTTAACATGTTCTTTTCTACAAGTTAATTTTAATTAAATTTCATTTGTTCAATTTTCAATTTCAATTTTTCAAATTCAAAATTTCAATTTTTTCAACACATTTTCAATTTTCAAAACATTTTGTTTCTATTTTCTCCAGGGTATGTGTGTGGGAGGATCCTTGTTACAAATGTGCTTAGTCGAACAAAACAAATTCCCATTCTGACTATGTCCAAAAATGCCTCATCTTATATGTTACCTAGTCTGTCACCTCTCTGTAAGGAAGTAGGTAACATTTATCACTAGTCTTTAGGAATCAGAGTTGCTAATCATATTGGTAAGAGTTCTTAAGGTGTTCAAAATTGTTTTTACAACTCCCACCATGGGTTTAGGATATCAGTCATTATGCCAACCATACCATGTATAAGCAAACAAACTCCTAACATTTCCAACAGGACACGTCTTGGAATCTCAAGACACATATAACATAATTAATATAATATTAATATAGTTTATTGTTACATATTCATTTGTCTGTAGTTCCCCCATGTTAGATTGTTAGTTCCTTGAAGCCAATGACTCCTTTCTGTATCCCTGCTACTTAGCATAGTGCCTTGCACACATTAAATGCTTAAGACATAGTTATTGAATGAAATCTCAAAACTCTATTCCACCTCCATCTCCAGCTCTCATAGGGACAGAAGAACACTGAGCCTCAGTCTGGAGATAGCTGTCTTCAGTTTGGGGTGCAAGGCAGCAAACAGAAGATAATATCAGAATTTCATTTCTGATCATACTTATTTAGATTATTTGGAAGAGCCAGAGCATAGTAGTATTACTTCCCAAGCCTTCCTTGGCCCCTGTTTGCCCTCCTCTGACTACTCTTCATGATGACACTCAAACCTCAAGTGCTTAGAGATACCTCCATTGATTTTATTTGGCTGTAAATTGAAAAATGAGTTTGGAATACTATTTGAGGGAAGTTAAAAACCATGAGAAGTTGTCTATTCTGAGCACTGCTCCTGGACTTCATAGACCAATGTCTACCTGAGAGATCCTTCTCTCACATATAGAGCTTTGTAGCAAGCTAAGTAGACTGTAGCTTCCATTATCCAGGAAAATGTCCTGGGATAATCTATGCTTTGCTGTAACTGGCCTGGATTCTGATAGAAAGAGCTTGGAGAGTAGAACTTTGGGGTTGGTACTGATCCTCCATGAAGTGGTCAACCTTAGGGATGTAAGAAGAGTGTTGCTGATTTATAAACAATACCAGAAGAAAAGAGACAAAATGACTTATGAAGTGGAGTCATCAGTCAAAAAAGCCTAGTAAATATACTGCCACAGGTTGGTGAGACATGGCCTGTTCCCTTAGAGAAAGGAGAAAGTGTGTTCATCCTTCGTTGCCAAAGAAGACCATGCCATCAGAGAAATAATGACATGACTTGCACTTCACTTTGTTTTGAGTGAGGGCTGTGCAGGTCACCAGCCTCACTTCTCCTCCAGAGCCATCTGAATCCAGTGACCAGACATTCATCAGGATGACTGGAGATGACCGAGGATGAGGCAATTGGGGTTAAGTGACTTGCCCAAGGTCACACAGCTAGTGAGTGTCAAGTGTCTGAGGTGAGATTTGAACTCAGGTCCTCCTGACTCTTACACTGGTGCTCTATCCACCGCACCACCTAGTTGCCCTGAAAGGAGAAAGACACAGCTACTAAAAGAAAACTCAAAGATTGATGGAGTCATTGATGTAATCACAAAGCATCAAAAGGATTGTAGTAAGTGAAATATGTATTTTCACTGGTTTGCTTTTGATTTGTATAATTTTGAATACAAGGGGTTTTCTTAGTTTAATTGGTACATTCACAAAGTATGAGAAATGTACCCCTCTGATGCAATAAAATGTAATAATAAAGGTAGGACCAATCTGTTGTCCTTACAGAGCTGGCCAGCTGGTCACCAAGGCTGTGACATGTCTCTGAATAAAGACAAATGGGACCCAAGGTGGTAGTATCACAGCTAGCATATGTATACTCCACGTATTTTTCATTGGAATGTCCATAAATCATTGTAAAATATGTTCTCTGAGCACATCATGTGTATTCCTCAAATGCAGAAATGAATTGGTTTTACAGCCAGTGCTGTGAGGAGCAAGAGAGAGGTTTCTTCCATAAGTCTACCATAGTCTCATCAGTGTAGTCCCATCATCATAAAATAAAGGTTTAGCCTAAATCAGGAGCCAGGTATGAAATTCTGGATATTGACTCAGCACAAGAAGAAAAATGAACAGAGAAAGAAGAGGGAAGAGAAAGAGAGGACAGAGAAGAGCAGAATGAATATGAAAAGAAAAGAATGAGGAAGGAGGAAGAAGAGAAGAAAAGGATTTCAGAAAAAAAAAATTGAACAAGCCATCAATAAAATTCTAAGAAAAAATCTCCAAGGCTTCATGGATTTACAAGGACAATTTTCCAAACATTTAAAGAACAATTAATTCCAATACTATATAAACTTTTGGGAAAATATGCAAAGAAGGAGTACTACCAAATTCTTTTTATGATACAAATATGGTTTTGACACCCAAACCGGGAAGAGTCAAATCAGAGGAAGAAAATTGCAAACCAATTTCTCTAATGAATATAGATGTAAAAATTTTAAATAAAATATTAGCAAAGAGATTACAGTAACTTATCATGAGGAAAGTATATTATAACCAGGTAGGATTTATACCTGGAATTCAGGACTAATTAAATATTAGGGAAACTATCAGTATAATTGATCATATCAATAACAAAATTAACAGAAATCATATGATTATGTCAATATATGCAGAAAAAGCTTTTTAACAAAATATAACACCCATTCCTTTAAAAAAACACTAATTAACACAGGTATCAATGAAGTTTTCTTTAAAATGATAAGTAGATGTATCAAAAACCATTAGCAAGCATTATATGAAATGGGGATAAGCTAGAGGCATTTCCAGTAAGATTGGGGGTAAAACAAAGGTGGCCATTATTGCCACAATGTTAGCTTTTTCAATAAAATAAGAAAAAGAAATTGAAGGAATTAGAATGGACAATGAAGGAACAAAGCTATCACTCTTTGGAGATGATATGATAGTCTACTTAGAGAATTCTAGAGCATCAAGTAAAAAACTACTTGAAGTAAGTAACAACTTTAGCAAAGTTGCAGGATATAAAATAAACCCACATAAATCATTGACATTTCTACATATTACTAACAAAGCCCAATAACAAGAGAGAGAAAGGGAAATTTCATTTAAAGTGCCTGTAGATAATATAAAATATTTGGGAGTCTAGCTGCCAAGACAAAACCAGGAACCATATGAAAAAAATTAGAAAACACTTGTGACACAAATAAAATCAGATATAAATAATGGGAAAAACACTAGTTGCTCATAGGTAGACAAAGGTAATATAATAAAAATGACAATTCTACCCTAAATTAATTTACTTATTTAGTGCCATACCAAGCAAACTAACAAAAGATTGTTTTATAGAAGTAGAAAAAATAATATCAACCTTCATCTAGGAAAAAAAAAAACAAAAGGTCCAGGATATCAAGGGAATTAATGAAAAGAAATGTAAGGGAAAGTGATCTGGCCATATCAGATCTAAAACTGTATTATTAAGTAACAGTCATCAAAACTATTTGGTATTGGCTGAGAAATAGAATGGTGGATCCGTGAAGTAGACTAAGTACATGAGACACAATAGCCAATGACTATAGTAATCTGCTTTTTGATAAACTCAAAGTACCCAGCTTCTGGGATAAGAACTCACTATCTGACAAAAGCTGCTTGGAAAACTGGAAAACAGTATGAAAGAAACTGGGCAGAGACAAACATCTTATACTATATACCAAGATAAAGTCAAAATGGGTACATGATTTGAACATAAAGGCTGATAGTATAAGCAAACCGGGAAAGCAAGGAAAAAGTTTACCTTTCAGATTTATGATGAACAAAGGAATTTATGACCAAACAAGAGATAGAGAACATTATGAAATGCAAAATGGATAATTTTTATTACATTAAACTGAAAAGTTTTGCACAAATGAGGTCAATGAAAACAAGATTAGAAGGGAGACCGAAAGCTGGGGAAAAGATTTTATGGCCAGTGTCTCTGCTAAAAACCTCATTTTCAAAATACATAGAAAACTGAGTGAAATTTGTAAGAATATGTCATTCCCCCATTGATAAATGGTCAAAGGTACAGGCTGTTTTCAGCTGAAGAAATGAAAACTATCTATAGTCATATGAATAAATGCTCTAAATTGAAGTACCAGATCACACCTATCAGACTGGTTAACATGACAAAACTGGAAAATGATAAATGTTGGAGATGTGGGAAAATTGGAACACTAAAGCATTGTTGGTTACACCCAAAGGGTTATTAAACTGTGCATGCCCGCTAATCAAGCAATATTACTACTAGGTCTATATCCCAAACAGATCATACAAATAGGAAGAGGACCCACATGTACAAAAATATTTATAGCACTTCTTTTTTTGTGATGGCCAAGAACTGGAAATTGAGCAGATGCCCATCAATTGGAGAATGGATGAACAAGTCCATGGTGTATGAATGTAATGGAATACTATCGTACTATAAGAAATAATGAGCAGGTGAACTTTAGAAAAACCAGAAAAAGATTTGCCTGAACTAATGCTGAGTGAAGTGAGAAGAACCAGGAAACACCCTACGCAGTAAAAGTAACATTGCATAATGACCAACTTTGATAGACTTAGCTCTTCTGAGTAATGCAATGATCTAAGGCAATTTCAAAAGAATCATGACGGAAAATGCTATCCACATCCAGAGAAAGAACTAGGGAGTCTGAATGCAGATTGATGCATACGATTTTTTCCTTTCTTTCCCCCTCACGGTTTTTCCCTTTTGTTCTGATTATTCTTTTACTTCATGACTAATGTGGAAATATGTTTAAAACATAATTATACATGTATTGTCTATATAAGATTGCATACTGTCTTAGGGAGGGGTAAGGAAAAGGAGGGGGAGAAGATTTTAAAAAGAAGAGAGGAGGAGGGAGAAGATGAGGCAGAAGAAAAGGAGGAAGAACAGGCAGGAAAAAGAAAAGGAGGAAGGGGTTGGCAAGGGAGGAGGAAAGGGGAAAGAAAGAAGATGAAAAAGAGGAAATAGAGGAGGAAGAAGACAGGCAGAGGACTGGCCAAAAATGCAGAGATTATTGCATTTGAGTATTTCTGGCATTGTTTTATTCATTTATCATTCTCGGTCTATCATTGTTCCACTAGTCATAAAGGTTCTGGTTCAATCACAACCACTGTCACTTTAAAGAAAGACAAGTTTAAATGGTTATTAAAGGCAGTCGTCCACAATGATGTGAAGGTGGTCAATGTAAATGAATGGCTTGGCCAAAGAATGTGACTCATCTTCTAATTCTACGGACACCCCAACCTAGGGTCAAGATGATCCGACCTTTAGGACCAAAAGAAGACATACAATCTGGCCCTTGAGTCAGCTGTTGGCAACATCAGCCCCCCAGAATCATGGTTCTGACGCAGGATGGTGGTTCCCAGGCAGACCTGAAGTCCATCCAAGGCAGAATAGCTGCAGATCCTCAGTGGCAGCCTCACCCTCTCATCTGGTGGTTTCTCACATTTCCTAATGGAGAGAGTCTCACAGGGTTCTCGTTTGGCTAATTTTAAATGTCTCTTTCTCTTTAATGTACCAGTTTTTACAGCTTTCACAGCTGTTAATTAATACAGACCTCCCTCCTTGAGCAGCCACGGGTGTCTTTAGTGAAGTTATAGATTTTCCTTCTCAATTGCTCCAAAGTCACCCCGAGGCTGTTAATTTGGACTATTAGCGGTGGGTGATTTCAAAGTCCATATTGATAATGCTGAGGGAGTGCAGGCTGCCTGCTGCAAAGGGTTTGAGTAAACACAGCATTGAAGAACATTAGATTGTGAAGAGACCTTAGGGATCTTCTAGTTCAACCTCTCATTTTACAGAATGGGGAAGTGTAGGCTCAGGGTGAAGTAATGACTTGTCCAAAGTCACATAGCAAATTATCAACAGATCCAGGACAAGAACCCAGGTCTCCTCACTCCCAATTCAGTGCTTATCTTCATGCTTTATGCTTTCTAATTAAGTCTTTAACTTGGCTGTTGAGGGAGAGAGGATGGAAAGAAGGAAGGAAGGAAGGAAGGAAGGAAGGAAGGAAGGAAGGAAGGAAGGAAGGAAGGGAGGAAGGGAGGAAGGGAGGAAGGAAACAAGCATTTATTACATGCCTACTATATAACCAGGCTCTATGCTAAGCATGTTACAAATTCTATATCATTTTATTCTCACAATAACCCTGGAAAGGAGGTGCTATTATGATTCCCATTTTACAGTTTAGGAAACTGAGGGAAACAGAGGTTAAGTGACTTTCCCAGGGTCACATAGTGAATGCCTGAGGCCATATTTGAACCCAAATCTTCCTGTTTCCAGGAAGATAGCTCCCTCTAGAGATTTATTCGGTTTATTATTTGATTCAATTCAGCAGACATTGAGTACCTACAACGTACTGGCCCTGTATAGAAAGGAATATGACATGGTACCCACCCCCAAGGAGCTTAGATCATAGTGAAAAAGATAGGATGGATGCAGAAAACTATAATAGAAATTAAAGAGTTAAATTATAATAGAAAATATAATGATCATTATTGCATAGATAAAAAAAAAAAACCCAACTCCAAAGAATTTATGCTGTGGGAATACCACATTGGTATAGGTTAAGTACCAGATAGCTAGCTTGTGTAGACAGTTAAATGGCTCAGTGGATAGAGTGATGGGCCTGATATCAAGAAGCCCTGAGTTCAAATCTTAGCCTCAAACACTCTCTAGCTGTGTGACCCTTGACAAGTGACTTAACCTCTGTTTGGCTTAATCCACTGAAGAAGGAGATGGCAAACAGTTCTAGTATCTTTGCCAAGAAAACATTATGGTCCATGGGGTTACAAACAGTCAGAGACATGAGTCAGGGACCAGATAGCAAGTACAGAGAAAGTACTAATTTAATTAAAAGTTTTCTACCTTGATTTAATCAATCAAAAATCAGCCAGCATTTATTAAACCCCTAGCTTGTGCCAAGCATTGTGCTAAACTCTGAGGATACGAAGAAAAAGTAAGAATGGTGACTGTCTTCAACAACTTTACTTTCTAATCCAGTGAACCTTCCACATTTTGTACACTGTTGAGGTCCCAGGTCACCTAACTAGCATGGTGAGGTACTAGAGGAAGATTTTAATGGAAGATTTATATTCATGATTTTTACAAATTGGCCCAGCACCAAGAACCTCTTCCTTCTTTGAATTTTTTTGCTTTTCTTTTTGTGTGTGTGTGTGTATTCCCCTAGAAGTTAACATTTTCCCTGACACACAGTGGGCACTTAATGCAAGTTGAGTGACTAAGCCAGAGCAATCTGGCTTTCAAAGACCAATCTGACATTTATTTCCCTTTACGCTTTTTTTCCCAATTGGCCGAATTCCAGTTTCTTTCTCTTTCCAAAATACTTGTCCTTTGACCTTCTTCTGAAAAAAAGGGGGTAGAGGTCCTGGTTCACTGTTCCCCCACCACTAACACCATCCGCATCGAAAAGTTTATTTGCTCTGCTTGTGTATGGTCAAGTGACTGTTCATTTCTTTTCCAGAGGTAATTGTGTATTTGAATTTCATTATATACTGGATATGGATCTTCAGGCTTCTATTTTAAAATGGAAATCAAAGTACAAAACCTAGCCAGCCTTTTTGCTTCCCAAGTGAAAACAGATGCAAGTTTGTGTATGTGTGTGTGGGTGTGGGTGTGGGTGTGTGTGTATGTGTGTTTCTTTTGAATCTAAATCCTGCAGTCTCAGCTCCTATTGATAGAAACAGAGTGCTAAGAGCAAGGCCAGTAACTTGTCTCAGAGACCAAGAATACCTGATTGACAGGTACAAAGAAAGTTTTCTCACATAATTCCATTGAGGTCCTCTGTCATACCCTATGATTACTTTTCCAGAGTGT
Source organism: Notamacropus eugenii (assembly GCF_028372415.1). Taxonomy (NCBI): domain Eukaryota; kingdom Metazoa; phylum Chordata; class Mammalia; order Diprotodontia; family Macropodidae; genus Notamacropus; species Notamacropus eugenii. The sequence goes on along the minus strand of NC_092872.1, from coordinate 184,032,392 downwards.
AGGTCTCATTTGATATAAAACTTCTATTTATTCAGACTAACCATTCTAGTGACTTTATCTTATACAGAAACAGGTACTAAGATAGACCCCATGACTCTTTCATTTTCTTACTTCCTCCTTCCCTTCTTTCCCCCCTCCCTTCCACCCTCCCTTCCTCCCTCTCTCCCTTCCTTCCTTCTTTTTTTCTTTCTTCGTTCCTTCCTTCTTCACTGTTTAAGATACTGTGAGCATAATAAAAGAATAGTCAAGATGGACCTGTAACTGGGATTCTCTCACACTCCCAAAACAGTTTTTATTTTTAAAAAATACATTTATGACTATAATAGATGAGAGGCAAGCCAGTAGCTCTTAGGAATCCAGCAGCCTGAAGCATTTTGTATTTTCTCTTGACCTATGGTGAACTTGAATTCCTTTCTCTCAGCCACTTGGATGAAGCGTTTGTTTATTTTTGATTTATAAAATTGCACCCTTCACCAAGTGCTGACTTTGGGTACAAAACATATTGCTAAAAACATCCAGGGAGCCACATAATTCCACAGCAGCGATCAACAGCCTGTGTAACTGGGACCTCCTCTAATGATCCTACTCCTCCCCTATTCATCAAGGAAGGGCATTTGAAAGATAGGTCTACCCAGTGCCCAGACAGTAGAGAGGTCAGGAATTTTTCACCTTTAAGCTCACAAATCCTCTTAGAGCAATTTCATATTCTTTATCCTCCTGAGAGTTCACTCTTGGCAGGAAAAAAAAAAAAAGAAATTGCTACATCCCCAGTACCTCCCCCCCAAAAAAGTTTGATCTGTCCCATAAGTACAGTAAAAGCTCTTTAATTGGAATTTTCATGATTCAGACATTGAGCCATTGGTTGAGCTGGCATGGAAAGGACTGAACATGAAAGTTTCATTTACTAGAAAGAAGATTTTCACTTCATATAGGGAAGCGCTTTCTAACCTCTATAGCAGTCTTACAGTGGAATGGAATTCATATAAGGTAATGAGTTCCCCAGTCCTAAAAGAGTTTGAACAAAAAAGTGGGTAATTAGCAGGGCTGAAGTGCAGAAGGTTCCTGCATTTGCAGGGAGATTGAACTTGATGATGATGGTAATGGTCAATTTTATATAGCATTTATTAATAATCTCTAACATTTTTCTTAACACTTATGTGCGATTATATCATAAATTTGCATAGCAATTGTATTATTGTAGCACTTCATAATAACAATTTCTAACATTTACATGACACTTAAAAGTTTGTGAAGCATTTTACCTGTGTTAACTCACTTGATCATCTCAACAACCTTGTGAGTTAGGTCCTATTATCATCCCCATTTTACAGATGAGGAATCTGAGACTCATAGATGTTAATGACTTACTCAGGATCATATAGCTGGTAAAGGTCTGAGATGGAATTTGAACTCTGGTCTTCCTGAATCCAGGTCTGTCCTATCCACTGTACAAACTAAGTTGCCTAAATAAATCACTTTTATGATTTAGAAGTCATATATTTTTTTCACTATCTGATAATCACATCAACCCCTGTGAACTAAAAGTGAGTGCAAGTTTTAGGTTACTTTACAGGAAAGGAAACTGAGACTCAGAAATGAAATAACTTGCTCAACGTCATGTAGCTAGTGATAATAATAAACATTTTTGTTGTGCTTTAAGGTTTCAAAAGCACTTCACACATATTACCTCATTTTCTCCACTCAAGAAGACTGTGAGTGAGGTACAATTATTGTTCCTATTTTACAGATGAGGAAACTGAGGCTGTGAGCAATTTGTGACTTGCCCAGAATCATAGCCAGTATCTGAAGCAGGATTTGAACTCAGGTCTTTTTGTCCCAGTTTCGGATCCTGCCACTACCTCACAAGCTTTCAAAGCTATGACTGAATATTTTTCTTCTTTTAAAAATTTCTCATAGCAGTCAAGACCAGTTTTTCCAAAGAGTGAGTGCTCAACGGTCCATTCATTAATTCCCATAAGAAGACAGTGAGGAAGAGATGGGGAGCGCATGTTACTCTTACCTTTGTTTTCTACAAGGACATTAACATGGCTGTTTCTTTAATCTTTTCAAGTTGTCAAAAATATTCTGACAGGGGACTTGCTCTGATCAGGCAAGCAGCTTTGTGTTGGAATGAAAATAACAGTCTTCTTTCCAGAGAGAGGATCATTCAAGCATCAGAGGGTCCCTGTTCCTCTAACATTCTTTTAAAATGCAGTAATGATGTGTCTTGTGTAAGGGGCACTGGGAGATGGCTGTCCTTTCCAACAGGTTTTCCTTCATTATTGCCCTTAGGATGGAAGAAATGTGTAATCACCACTCTACTAGAATGGAAGGAACCTGGGACTTGGAGTCCAAAGACACAAATTCAAATCCTAACCACTATTTCCTATCTGTTTAATGTTGTTCAATCCAATTCCTCAATCTAGACCTCAGTTTCCTTATCTTTAAAATCAGAGGTTTGGATGCTAAGTGAAGTGAGCAGAACCAGGAGAACATTGCACACAGTAACTTTTATAGACTTGGCTTTTCTTAGTAATAAAATGACCTAAGACAATTCCAGAAGATTCATGATGGAAAATACTATCTACATCCAGAGAAAGAAATATGGAGTGTGAATGCAGATCGAATACAAATTATTTTCACCTTTTGTTTTGTTTTTTCTCTCTTGGTTTCCCCTTTTCTTTGGATTCCTCTTTCACAACGTGGAAATATGTTTAATATGATTGTACATGTATAACCTATATCAGATTGCTTGCCATCTTGGGGAGAGGGGAACAGAAAGAAAGATGGTAGAAAAAAGTTTGGAACTCAAAATCTTGTAAAAGTAAATGATGAAAAATAAAATAAAATGATGGTCAGGGTTGGATCAGATGATCTGTAAGGTGCTCTGAAGGGACTTTCTGAGGTATTGTTCCTTAATTTTTACCTTAATCTCACACCAAGCTGGCCCCACCTACAATCAGGTCTTATCCAAGAGAGACTCTCTCCCATTCACCCCCTTATCTTCATCTTCTCCCTGTCAATAGGCTCCTTCCCTACTGCCTACCAGCATGCCCATGTCTCCTCCATTCTCAAAAAACCCTCACTTCATCCTTTTGTCCCCACTAACCAGCATCCTATATGTCTTCTGCTAAGCTCCTTGAGAAGATCACAAACATCTTGAGGACAGGGACTGTCTTTTGCCTCTTTTTGTATCCCTTGTGTTTGGCACAGTGTCTGGAAAGTGTTGTTTAGTAGTTTTTCAGTTGTGTCCAATCCTTGGTGACCCCATTTGAGTGTTTTCTTGGCAAAAATACTGTAGTGGTCTGCCATTTTCTTCTCTAGCTCATTTTATATGTGCAGAGACTGAAGCAAACAGGGTGAAGTGATTTGCCCAAAGTCACACAGCTACTAAGTGTCTGAAGCTAGATTTGAACTCAGGAAGATGCATCTTCCTGACTCAAGGCCCAGAACTCTATACACTTCACCACCTAGCTGCCTTAAAAAGAAGTTAAGTGACTTGCCCAAGGTCACAGAGTTAGTGAATATCGGAGGCTGAATTTAAATTTAAGTCTTCCTGACTCCAGGCCTAATGCTCTATCCACTGAGCCACCTATCTGGCATATAGTAGGTGCTTCATAAATGTGTGTTGAATGACTGATTGACAATGATAAAGCTTCAGACCTTACTCTCTAGCCTCCTACATCACCTTTTAGCTTATTCTTACTCTTTCCTACATTGGTGCCTTAGAAAGAACATGATATTTCTGTGAAATATACCTTTCTTTGATCCATATGAAATTTCAATGGTAAAGAGGAAAGAACAAAAGATTGAGAGAAAGAGGACCTGAATTCTAGCCCCAGTTCCTATTAACTGGCTACATGACACTTATCATATCCCTTTCCCTCTCGGGTCTCCAAATTCCTGACCTGAATCATGCAAAATGGATATTGCTAAAATCTCTACTAGTACCAAAGGTTCTGTGATGTTAAGTATACTGTTTGAGAGGCAGGGTGATATCACAGATGAAGGGGCCAGCTTTAGGAAACAGAAAGACTTCCTGGGGTGACCATGAGCAAATAACTAGTTCTTGAAAACCCCAGACAAGACTGAAAGCTACAGAAGTGGTCTGCATTGGTGAAGGTAGTTTCCACACTGGGAGTCCTCTATATCAATGAAATCGCAGCTCAACTCTTCTTGTCACCTTGAAAAAGTGTAGTGTTTGGGTAAATACACACATATAATAGAATCACTGATTGGTAGCATTTTAGACATGTCTAGACTATATGTGTAATATAGACCTGTTAGATCCTGAATGCTAGCACAGGAAAAGATAATCCATGTACTCTTTCCTAGACTTAGCATGAGCCAATCAGCCAAAGGCCATTGGCTGAGTGAACCCCTGTCCTGTGGCATTTGGCTGAGGGAGAAATTGCTGACAGATGACCAAGGCTGCCATCTGATTGGACTCAAGCCTCTATAGAACATCTGATCCAGAAGGTGTGATGCAAGCTGAGTTGGCCTGGTTATATAGCTTTGTTTTTAGAGGTTTTGGTTTCATTTGGTTCCATCCCCCTAACCCAGGAGAGAAGTCTTTCTCTTCATCCTCTGAACAATTCCAAATGATTTTGGGAAAGGAACCCAGTCTTTGCTGAATCTTTTCCAATACAGTAGAGTGCCGGGCTGCACATTCATCTCTAGGCTGCTCTTGGCTCTGAGACTTAGGTATAAATTGCATGTGCATATTGGAGGTTCCCCCAGAAAGTCTTCCTGTATCCAGCTGGTGTGAAGGTTGTGTCCTGACACAGTGAGAAGACTTACTTCTTGTCCCAGTTACTTTGATCACCCAAAAACATCATTTTCTCCTCCTCCTCCTCCTCCTCCTCTTCTTCTTCTTCTTCTTCTCTCTCTCTCTCTCTCTCTCTCTCTCTCTCTCTCTCTCTCTCTCTCTCTCTCTCTTCTCTCTCTCTCTCTCTCTCTCTCTCTCTCTCTCTCTCTCTCTCTCTCTCTCTCTCTCTCTCTTTCTCTCTCTCTCTTTCCCTCTCTCCCTCCCTCCCTCTCATGAATTAGGTGAGTTTGCTACCTATGACCTCAGGTCATATGTATCTCATTGGTTCCAGCTCTGCTTTCTTTCATGGCTATTCCAAGAAAATCTTCACTTAAAATGAAAAAGGACATTTCAGGGACTTGTCACCTGGAAGGAATACCCAGAGGTCATCCTGTCTATCCTTCTGTATCGGAGCATATTGCATCAGAACCAGAAAATTAAAGAAGAAGTTTACATTTCAAAGGAACTTCAGAGATCATCACAGGTAACTCCTTTGTTTTTACAGGGGAAAAGACTGAGACAGAGAAGTGAGATAGCTTATTCAAAGTCACAAAGGCCAGAGGTAAGACCAAAATTATAATGTTCTATATAATGATTCACTAACATAAAGGTCTCTTTTCATTCCACATCTGATCCTGTGATCCTTTGGCCCCAAGTCTCCCTGGTCCCATGGTCTTTCCACTGTGCCAGGCAAATGCTTTACCTTATAGTGTTTACCTAGGGTTGGTTTATCATACCTGTTTTACAGATGGGTAAGTAATTTGTTCATGATGTCACTATCAGAAACTAGATCTCTTGACTCAAAGTTCATTGTCTTTTTCAAAATATTATTCTGTCTCCCATTGGGTATCAATCAATGAATCAAGAAGCAAAGTGCCTACTACGTTCAAGGCACTATATTGGGCTCCAGGGACAGTAATATAAAGATCATAGAGTCCCTATCCTCATGGAGTTTACACTATACATTATCCTCCAAAATAATAGGTTTATTGTTTTTTGAAAATTCTGAGTAAAGAAATGTAGTGCCATAGAAAGACTATTGAAAGGGGAATCAGAAATCTAGCTTTTGACCTCCTATCTGCCACGAATGCAAGTGTAACCTTATCATTTCTCCCCTTTGGGTGTCAGGTTCTTCTCTGTAAAATGGCGGGTGTGGACTGATTGTCTCTGAGTTCCTTTCCAACTCTAAGAATCTACAATGCTCTCAAGGATCACATGCCTTTTTGGTAGTACCCTCATTAATCGGTCAGCCTTAGCCCAAAATAGAGAAAATGTGACATACGGTGGCAAGTATCATGTTTGGAGTTTGAGGATGTACATTTAAATCTTGTCTCTGCAGCCTACTTATGTGACCTTTGGCAAGTGACTTTTTATGCCTTTACTTGCCCCATCTGCAGAATGAAGTTGTTGAGTAAGATTTCCTAAGCTATGCCTATGACTTTATTTTAACATATTGAAAATTATTTCAATGTAACTGGTTTCCTTTCTAATCCTCTATATTTTATTTTATGTATTCTGCCTTTGGGCAGACTGTTCTCCATTCCTGGGATGCACTCCTCAAATCTCACTCTTCAAATCCCTAATATTTCTCACACCCTCAATTCAAATGTTATCTACTACATGAAGCCTTTCTTGATTTGCCCTTCACCCCCAGCTTCTAACACCTACCTTTCCCAATTATCTTAAAGATACCCCAAAGGCTTCACCAGACTGCTAAAGAGGATCATACCACGTACTAACAAAGTTAACAATCCATGGACTGGGTGATCCCTAAGGTCCTTTCCAGTTCCCAGTGCTGTGAAATCAACCACCTCTTGGTGGTGGTGGTGGTGGGGGTTGGTATATATCTATCCTTCTAGCTTCAAAACCTGCCATTTTACTAGCTGTGTGACCCTGGCAAAATTGCTTTATATCTCTGCCTCAGTTTCCTCATCTGGAAAATGGACATAATAAAAGTGCCTATCTTATAAAGTTGTTGCAAAGATTAGATAACACATTTAAGGTCCTTTGAAATTCTAAAACATTATATAAATGCCAGTTATTATTACCTTTTTTAAAAATCAGAGTTGACTTGTTTTCAAATATCAAGAGAAACAAAGAAAATCTGGTTACTATCACTGTTATCATCCCCTATAATAATGCTTTTCAGTTTACAAATTATCCTTCTATCCATTATCTCACTGGTTTTTCATAATGCCACTATAAATTGGTAGAGTGGTCACACAATTATCCCATTTTACAAAAGAGGAAACTGAGAATCAGACAGATTAGGACCTTCTTATGATCACACAGTAGACAGTAGAAATCAATCAATAAATGTGTGTAAAGCACCTACTGGGGTGACCATGAGCAAATAACTAGGTCTCAAGAGACCCCAGACAATTCTCTCAGACTGAAAGTTACAGAAGTGATCTACATTGGTGAAGGTAGTTTCTACATTGGGTGTCCTCCATAGCAAGGAAATCACAACTCAACTCTTTGGGTTACCCTCAAGAAGCTCATAATCTAATGGAACTAGAACTTAGGTCTCCTGCTAGTTCAATCAGTTCAAATCAATCAAAAAAGGAACTACTATGTGCCAGATTCTAGAAAGACAAAGACAAAAAGTAAAGCTCTCAAGGAGTTTACATTCTATGGTCACAAACAACACAGACATCTATAAATATATACGGAATAAATACAAAGGAATTGGCAGAAGTAAGCCCTAGAAGCTGAGGGCTGGGGTCAGGAAAGGTTTCATAGAGGAGGTGACATTTGAATTGAGCATATAAAGAATATTAGAGATTTGAAAAAGGGGAGGTGAAGAGGAATGCTTCCCAGGAATGGAAAACTGCTTGGCCAAAAGCAAGAAGACAGGATTCACTGTTCTTTTGCTATAATACACTGCACCTGTTCAGTGGCTAAGATAGGAGAAATAAGCGTTTATTAATGCCTACTGTATTCCAGGTACACCCAAATGCTTTAGGTTTTTAATCTCTTCTTTGTCATGGACCCCTTTGGCAATCTGGTGAAGCCTATGGACCCCTACTCAGAAAAAATAGTTTTTAAATGCATAAAGTAAAATTCATAGGATCACAAGGGATATTGATTATACACAGTTATGATAACAGAGTTAAAATACACAGTTATAATAATAGAGTTAAAATATAACATAACAGTAATGTAATTAATATAATGTAATGTAATATGATGTGATATGATATGATATAATTAATATAATATAATAATAATACAGTTATCAAAATATTTAAAACAAAAATAAGTTTGGGGAACTCAGGTTAAAACTGTTAGCTAGCTCTTGCCTCAGTCTCCAGGAAAGTTGTTTTCTACCAGTTGTTGCTTCCTGGACCAGCCTATCATCTGACACCTCCTGTGAGCAGGCCACCTTCCCCCTTGCACAGAAGCCTAACATAATTCCCTTAGCCACGATGTTTACTCCCAGACCTGTAGGAGAGAAGCAAAGCTCCTCTTGAAAATCCCTGACCTTTTCTCACTGTCTCTTTATTGGTTGCCTCTGTCCTTCCTAAAAGCTCTATATTGATGTTTGGCCCTAATAGGGCAGCGTAAACAAGAGAGAGATAAAGGTTAACAATTCCCAATCAATGCCCGTGGAGGGAGGCAGCACAGAGAGAGAAGGAGTGGAAAGGCCAAACTTTCTGGGAGCGGATATTGACGATTTAATTGCATTTATTCTTTCTCCCCCAAATGAAGAACTAATAAAAGGGCTGACTGGTCTTCTGTCACTTCAGCTGCTGGTGGACACAGAAACCAAAAGGGAAAACAGGAAAATATTGCCTTTGCTTATTTTTTCATTATACTCTCTCCTCCTCATCTTCACCCACTCCTTTGGGATACAAGTAAGAAGTGTATGATTTAATGGCATGATAAAATTCATAACAGTCCCTTGCATGCATATATTTATATATTGTTCACTTGATCATGAGCGATGTGCTTTGGGAGAAGGAGAGGGAAATAGGCATCTGGTCTATCTCTTCCCTGGAGTGCTTAGTGGTTAAATGCTGGGAGTGGCATTCTCCTATGAACAAGTCACTTAACCTCTTAAACCTCATCTGTAAAATGGGGGTGATAATACATGGGATACTTAGCCCAAAGAGTTGTTGTGTGGCTCAGATAAGATAAACAAAATGATTTAAATCTATTTAGAAGAATTGTTCTTTCAGGCCTAAACCCCCTAGGTAAGTCATAACCCTGTTGGCAGCAATTACTCGCTTCTCTGAGGGTAGAGATTTCCCTGGAGGCCTTGTCCTTCTCGCTAATAAGCAAATGTTTCCCTCAGGGTTTAGCGCCTAGGTAAGTCATTCATTCTTCAGGTAGGAATTAGAGCAGATGCCACTACTCTTCCTTTGCTATAACTCTTTTGGTGTTAGCCAGCAGCCCCACCACCACAAAACTGGGGGGAGGGGTATAGTTCATCTACTGGACTAGTCAGACCCGGGAATACTAGGGATTTTTCTTTTCTCTTTCTTTTTTTTTAAGTTCAGAACTATTATTTAGCCTGTACAGGGAGTTTCTTAGCAAGGAAACTCCCTCCACCAATGCAGATTGCCAGCTGCTCTCCAACATTAAATATCAGTGCTGAGAGATTAAAAGTGACTTGGGCAGTCTCAAACCCATTGTAGGGATCAGAGACAGGCTTATGCTCCAAGACATGCTGATGCTGTGGCCTCTACTGTAGTCAATACACTATTCAATCTCTCAGCTGCTTAGAACTTTAGTAGAGACAATGGCAATTGAGAGAGATCTGGACCAGAAGTTGGGAAGGACTGAGCTCAGTCCTTTCCTCTGATACTTAGTGTGACTTAGTGTGACCCTGACAAAGTCACTTAAATACTCTAAACCTCAAGGCCTTTATCTATTAAACAGAGATAATAATATCTATGACACCTCTCCCACAGTACCCTCAAGAGGCTCCATGGAGATAGTGACATTCATGTTGTTTCTCTAACATGAGCCTAGGTACAAATGTGTAACCTATTTATCCGTATTTTACTTTGAACTCCTAATTGACTATATCCTATAGACCGGGAGCTTTTATGAATGACTGATAAGCACTTACACTATAGCCTATACATAAAACGATAAAGTCTGCTGATCATTGCTATTCTGCCAGTAATCACCCATGCCCCCTTGACCCACTTTCCATCCATCCACTGAGCTAACGATTCCCATGTCATTTTTATAGCCCCTTTTAGCCTTAGGTATTCTCAAGTCAGGAAGGCCTCAAATTCCACCTGGGCTTTGCTAAGCCCATTCTCTCACTCTACAAAATCCCCACCAAGTCAGTGGTCAGTCACTGTTCATTTATTAATATAACCTGTGAATAAAAGTTGGGTGTTTTACAACCTCCTCCTTGCCTTCTTGGTCCATGGACCCTCTCTGTTAGCCAGACTATTGGTCTACAGAGAAAAAGATCAAAGTGTATCTTCTGTTATGAAAACCAGAGATGTGAAAATTTAGAATTAAAAGAAATAGACACATTAATGGGAGAGTCTTGTTTTATAAAGGGATAGTTCATTTTATATAGTTCCCCTAGGGCATCTAAAATAGAATTGGAGGTACCAACATTTGATTTGCAGATTTCAAGGTCCTAGGAACAAATGTATTGCATAAATCAAAGCCTACCTGCAAAGAAAATCATCATGCCTGAAAACATTCTGAAGATACCAACCCTCACTTGTCCAATTACACACCTAATAAGTGTCTAAGGAAGGATTTGAACTCAGGTCTTAATGATCCCCCCAAGTACAGCTCTCTACCCACTATTCCACCTAGGTGCCTTCATCTGAGGCTTGGTCAAAGAGTGCCTTGTGGGTTGGATCGATCCCTGGTTCTACCATATCACATACAGCTCCATCGAACCTTGATGGAACAGGTCCCATGTTTGGGACCACAGTGATGTGTTAGCACCCATTATGAAAGTGATATATGAGTAAGTAGTTCCTTCTATAAGGAGGAAGGGGATGTCATTTATTTTGCCTTTTTTCCCCTGAAAAATCTATTGTGGTAGTATAATACAGAGGGCAATGGATTTGGAATCAAGAGACACGTTCAAATTCTGATTCCTATATTTACTAGCACTATGACAGTGAGCAAAGGAATTTTCCTCATCTATAAGATGGAAATAATAAGTTGAAGGAAATGCTATATAAATATGATCCAGGTCTGTAAAATATTGAGGCAGATTTCCTTCACCTGAAAAGATGCCCTTGAAATTCAGAAAGACCCAGTGATCCCTATATCAAAATTCTTTACTTCCTAGAGAACAGGGTCACTCCCTAGACCAAAGGTGGGGAAGTTGCAGCCTCCAGGCCACATGTGGTCTTCCAGGTCCTTGGGTGTAGTCTTTTGACTGAGTCTAAGTTTTACAGAACAAATCCTTTCATTAAGGGGATATGATCTGGATTCAGTCAAAGGGCTGCACTTGAGACCTAGAGGGCCACATGTGGCTTTGAGGTGGCAGGTTCCTTAACCCTGCCCTACATCATCTCAAGAAGAAAAGGGCCTGGGCCCTGGGTGTCTTTCAAATTAGGAGTCAGAGGTTGTAAAGAATATAGTAGAAAACAAAGAAACCCCAGAAGAGTTTAAAAAAAAAATAAAAAACCCTGATAGGGAAGAGGAGTGATCCTAGTAAGACCAGCAATTAAGGCCCCTTTTCCCACCAGGAGAGTTTGGATAGCAATAAGTTTTCATTTCTCCAGTAATCTTCCCTCTTTCCCCACTAGCATGAACCAGCACCACTCCCCAAGTCCTTTCCCCTTCTTTCCCTCAATGTCTGTTCCTGAAAGGCCCAGATAAAAACCCACCAGAATTTACTAGTGAGGCGAAGGGGAAGTGAGTTTCTCTTTCCTTCTGAGACCCCAGTGGACCTGTATCCATTCTTTTACCTCACTGTCCATCTCCCTTGAAAAAAATAAAAACTGGCTTGCTTTACCATATTCTTTCAAGCTCCACATTTCCTTATACCACACTTAGGTACCATCTGAACCTTTTTTACATTATATTTTAAGAGAGAAGTCCTGGGCTCATATCTCACCTCTGTCACTTACAAAATGTGTGAACTTGGGCAAATCACTTTCTCTAGGGCTCAATTTCCTCATCTGTAAAAATGACAGTTTGGACTAGTTATGGTCTATTGTTCTATGATCTTATTATCTCCAGTCCTTTAATATCTGAAGCCCAGCTCAAAGCTCCATCTGGTTTGCTGAGTCGGGTAACTGCCATGACCTGGAATTTGCTATTTTCCAGATACCCGCAGCTCCTGGCATTATGATACATTTCCCCATTCTCACCTCTGCCATATACTCCAAAGACCAGGCCTGCTTTTTACACGGGCCTATTCATTCTGGAAGAATAAAATTACAACTTCTTTACATAACACAATCAACAACATTTATTATGGATCTAATATGTGTTAGAGACCAGAGTTAGAAGGGGAAAAAAAATGAAAAACCCATGTCTCAAGGGGCTATATTTTAGGAATATAGCATACTGAAAGATAAATAAATCCTAGATAATTTAAAGAAGGTTTATTTGAGGGCAGAGGAAACTCAATAGTTTGGAGAGATCAGGGAAGGCCACAGAGGAAGCTGAAAGGGAGCTGAGTCTTGAAGGAAGATGAGAAATCTGAAAGGCAGAGATAAGAAAGGAATATACCTTCAAGGAACAGGGAATATCCTATAAATTCATAGAGGCAAGAAACCAAATGCTGAGTGGGAGCCCAGTTTGTCAAGTATATTATACAAAGATGAATATTATTATGAAATTTTACTTCTTATAAAATAAGTCCAGAATGCTAAGTTAAAAAGCAAAATGTGGAGAACTCTAGTGATAAGGCTAACAAGTGTGTCTTCTGTCCTAGAGGAAGTCAGGAGGAACTAGAGTTTTTTGAGAAGAAGCAACTTAGGGAGGTTATTGGTAGCCATGTAGAAAAAAAAGACAAAAGATAGAAGAAAAAGATAGAAGGCTAACTATTCTGTGGCCTCCCATGGGGTCAGGGCTAGCATGAAAGCAGGGTCATTGGTCATTTTATAATCTAACTCCTAGATGTTTAGCCATAAGCTCAGCTCTACATTGAAAATTAGGTCAATTTTTACCAGGACATGAAGTCCACTCTCCATAGGATCCCCAATTTACCACCACCACCACCACTGGTGTTTGAGAATTGGTCTTCTTCTATTGTCATCGTTCAAGGACATTATTCCTAACTAAATAAACTACAGTTGCCACTGGGAAGGGGGACCAGCATGAGGAGAGGAAGGCTATAGATTAATACCCTTTAGTAGTTTCTGAGTTCTAGACTTTTAAAAGATTTTCTACATAACCTTTTATTTCTTGGAGGAAGAAAAGGATAACCAAGAGAAGATTTCCCTGCAGAAAAAGTACTTTACTGAGGCTGCGTAGGGGTAGAAGGAGTCAGGAAACATAGATGTGACCAATCTAATCTTTTTCATGATTTACTCAGAAAGTACAAATCTGAATGGAAGGGTAATATCTGTTCAGCAGTTCCAAAAGCAGGTTTGCCATTAGGGACAGTCTGATGCTTTTTAGGTTTCTGTGCTTGTTCATGGACCCCTGTGAGTCCTCTGCATTTTCTCTGGGGGTGAAGTAAAGATTGTCCACTACCTGATAGATGTTTAGTATATCAAGTGTCTGAGAGGAAGTTGAGGGCCCAGCTACTCTTATTTAGAGGTAGGTATGACCTATACCATGATTCTATTTTGATTCTTTTCAGAACAACTCAAGATGGCAAGCCAAAGAGAGATAATAACCCTTATGGGGTCAGGTGCCCAGAATGCAACCAGTCCATGGGAGCCCAAAGGTCTTACGGGAACCCTGGGCCATGGCTTACAAACATAGAAAAGTATATTACCCTTATTATTTTCCTTCATGATGAAGTTGAAGGCGAACAGAGGGCACAGAAACCAGAAGCCTGAACCTTTCTCCACGTCTGCACACATTTATATGCCACTAGAGGAGTAATAGCAAAATACTGTTGCATCAGAGAAAATTGCATCAATTTTTAATTATATACTTAATCATTCCCTTGCAGAAGGGCAGGGTGCCCCACGTGATACTTTTACATATTTGAAGGTAGCTTTGGCTCTAGCAGAGAGCAATTTGTTTGGTTTTAGGATGGAGCTCTACATATTAAATTTGAAGGGAAGGCCTATTTCAGGGCTGGGGGACCTGCTCCCCTTCTTTCCACTGCTCCTTCTAGGCCATTCTCTTCCCTGTGCCTGGAACAGCTAAGCTCATTCCTATCTCATAGGATCATAAAATTTTAGATTCAGAGCCAGAAGGGGAAAAAAATCCATGTTGGATTTGAAATCAAAGAATCTGGATTCAAATTCTGCTTCTTCTGCTTATTATCTCCTATCTCTTGGCCTGACTTTCCTTGATAATAATGAGATGGAGTTGGACTAGATGATGTAAAGTTTCTTCCACCTCTAAATCTATAATCCTGTGATCCAGCTCAACCCCTTCATTTTACAGATGAAGAAACTAAGACCTGGAGATTTTTAAAACCTGGAGACTTTGTGGGCTGTCTAAGGACATCTAGGTATAGTAAGTGGTGATGTAAGCCAGGAGCCTTTAACTCCAAACTTGTACTTCTTTGCACTGTACCAATTGATTCCTAATCTTTTCCCCTTCATTCATTTTAGTGCGTTATCATTTAATAAACTATAGTATTTATAGCAAAGTCAATTAAGAAAACAAAAAAGGAGTAGTATAAAATTACATTCAAATGAATGGATACTATTACCTTCATTATCAAGCGAGGCCTCAAAAGGGTAAGATGTGGGATAAAAGGGATTCTCACTTCAAGTTATCACAAGGCATCTTTGCTGATTTAGTTTCCTCAGAGTGGAGTGTCATTCTTCCTCCATTCTGCCTGTCTAAATCCTGCTCATTCTTCAAGGCCTCACTCAAACCCTACCTCCTCCATGACTGCTCCAGTGCTTCTTATCTCCTATAGTATAACAAATAATGTATGCCTCATGATGGTATTCTCTTTTTTTTCTTTAATAATCCCCCCCATGAAAGTTATCTCCTTAATTCACCTACCAATCCTTCAGAATCTGATATTATAGCATTATTGGACAGAGATGAGCACTTAAAAGATGTTGAACGACTACAGATAGATCTGTTTTGAACTGTCTTGAGGAACTACTGTTTATTTTCATTCAAGAATTCAATATATGAATAGAGGGCTAGGGAGGGAATAAGCATTCATACAGTGTTTGTTGTGTGAGATTACGCAGATTCATTTTATATTTATTGTATGGGAGTATGTTAGGAACTGTTAACAAATACCTCACAAAAACCCTGGGAGCTAGGTGCTTTTCTTATTCCCATTTAACAGTTGGAAAAAATGAAGCAAATAGAGGGTTTTTTTTAAAGTGATCTGCCCAAAATCACATAGCTAGTAAGGATCTGTGGCCAAATTTGAACTCAGGTCTTACTGATTACAGAAGTGGTATCCTATCCATGGCATCAACTGGTTGCCTCTACTTTAAGGACCATTTTTGATTTTTGTTTATGCCAATATGACATCTTCTCAGTTAGACTTCATGTTTCTTGAGGGCAGGACAATGTAGTTTACTTTTATGTGTTCTCTGCAAATCCCAGCACTGACTGTATCCTGGAAAGTTTGTTAAAAAGGAAAAAGCCCCACATGTAGAAAAATATATTTTTAATTTTTTTTTTCATTTTTAACACAGTTCATATCACATAACACAATTCCAACTTTTGGTCAGATGATATTTCTTTTAAAACATTTACAATATAGACCACAGATGGATTCTTTCTAACATTAACCAACTGAGACACAAATAATAACTATGCATGCTAACTTCATAAGCCCTTGACCTCATTGTCTCCACACTATTACTAAGAATTAAAGGACCCTAACTTATTATTGTTGGTCTAAAGTCCTAAGCCTAATAGCTTAATTTTAGACTTGACCTCAGATATTCCCCTACCAACAATTTATAATTTAATAGATCTGGTATTAAGCTTACAAACCTTCTGACTATAGGAAATTGCCATCAAGAGTAAGGACATTGCAGGGAAATAATATCTCCCCAAATTCATATCAATTCCAGGCAGGAGTAGATTGTCAATTTGCATTTAGTCAGGCATAAAGTCTGCCAGGTATCAGTGGGGAAATTGAGTCAGGAGAATCCTACCTCAGCCCAGGCTGAACAGCCACTCTCCCACCCTTCCCATGAGATCACCTTTTGCAGTTCATACCAGCATCTCGCAGGCTTACTGGCATCATGGATTGGAGGCTCAGACAGCCTTTCTTGCTATCCATATCTGGAGTTAGACTCAGAAGAACAGTCACTTAATAGTCCCATAGCATCTTAAAATGCAAGTTCCAATAATCAGGTTTCAGATATGACTATAATTTCCCTTTGGCTAAGGAACATCTTTTAAGGCAAGTCTTAAGTGGCTTACGTGCCTTTCTATACCTGTTCTAGTTCCTGCTTAAATAACAATCATAAAATCAAATTTACCATTAAAAACCTTAACTTTTCCATCAATGCCAAGTTTTATGCAAAGTTATCTGCCTCTAGGAGATTTAGACTAAAATTTATTTCCCCAAACTAAAGATGTCTCTGATTTAGTCTCAATAATTAATTCAATCCTTTTAATACTAATTGCTTTTACATCACTTTGTAACATGTCTAATTTTTCTCCCCATCACTCCCCTCCCCCCATCCCCTAACACCATGCATTCTTATTACCCTTTCCCTCAATGAGTCCTTCCTTCTATCACACCCCACCCTTCCTTTATCCCTTTCTTCTCTCTTTTCTTGTAGGGGAACATAAATTTCCATACCCCATTACCTGTGCTTCTTATTTCCTGGTTATATGCAATAATAATTCTCAACATTCATTTCTAATACTTTGAATTCCACCTTCTTTCCCTCCCTCCCTCCCTACCCATCCCCACTGAGAAGGCAAGCAATTCAATACAGGCTATATATGTGTCGTTTGGCAAAAGACTTCCATAATAATCACGTTGTGTAATACTAACTATATTGCCCTCTATCCTACTCTATCCCCCCTTATTTTTTTTATTCCCTCATTTGACCTTGTCCCTTCCCTAGTGTTTATTTCTAGTCACTCCTTTCTCCCATTTGACCTCCCTTCTATCATTCCCCTCACCCCACTTGGCACTTCCTCCTCTGCTTTCCTGTAGTACAAGATAGATTTTCATACCAAATTTAGTGAGCATGTTATTCCCTCCTTAAGTCATATGTGGAGAGAGTAGCTTCACTTTTCCCCTCTCCCCTTCTCCCTTTTCTCCTCCCTTCAACAAGATTTTTCTTTATCTCTTTTATTAGTTATAGCGTGCCCCATTTCATTTCTCCCTTTCTCCTACCAGTATTTTCCTCCCTCATCCTTTAATTTTTATTTTATATTTTTTTGTGGATATCATCTCTTCTGATTCAACACAGCCTGTACTCTGTCTATATGTGTGTATGTGTGTGTGTGTGTGTATGTACAATCCCTCTACTACCCAAATACTGAGAAAAGTCTAAAGAGTTATAAATATTTTCTTTCCATGTAGGAATGTGAAAAGTTCAGGTTTAGAAAGTCTTTTATGATTTCTCTTTCCTGTTTACCTTTTCAAGCTTCTCTTGATTCTTGTGTTTGAAAGTCAAATTTTCTATATAGTTCTGTTCTTTTCAACATGAATGCTTGAAAGCCCTCTATATCATTGAATGACCATTTATTCCCTTGAAGCAATATACTCAGCTTTGATGGGTAGGTGATTCTTGGTTTTAATCTCAGTTCCTTTGACTTCTGGAATATCCTATTCCAAACCCTTCAATCCCTTAATGTTGAAGCTGCCAGATCCAGTGTTATCCTGATTGTATTTCCACAATACTCAAATTGTTTCTTTCTAGCTGCTTGCAGCATTTTCTCCTTGACCTTGGAACTCTGAAATTTAGCCACAATAATCTTAGGAGTTTCTCTTTTTGGGTCCCCTTCAGGAGGTGATCGGTGGATTGTTTCAATATTTATTTTGCCCTCTGGTTCTAGAATATCAGGACAGTTTCCTCAATAATTTCATGGAAGATAATGCCTAGGCTCTTTTTTTGATGATGACTTTTAGGCAGTCTCATAATTTTTAAATTGTCTCTCCTGGTTCTATTTTCCAAGTGAGCTGTTTTTCCAATGAGATGTCTCACATTATCCTCTATTTTATAAAACTTTTGATTTTGTTTTCTAACTGCTTAGTTTAGCTCATAGTCATTCATTTCCCTGAACTCAATTCTCTCTTTCAGAGAACTATTTTGTTCAGTGAGCTTTTGGACCTTCTTCTCCATTTGGCTAATTCTTGTTTTTAATGCCTCCTTCTCCTCATTGGTTTTTTGGACCTCTTTTCCAAATTGAGTTAGTCTCTTTTTAAAGATGTTATTTTCCTCAGCATTTTTTGGTTCTCCTTTAGCAAGCTGGTAACTTACTTTTCAAGCTCTTCTATTGCCTGAGCTCAATTTAAGTTCAGTTTGGAGGCCCTGGAGGCAGGGGTCTTAACTTCCTGTGAGAGAAAACATTGTTCTTTCTCATCTGAAAGGATTGGAGGAGATGCCTGTTCACCAAGAAAGTAACCTTCTATGGTTTTACTTTTTTTCCCTTTTTGGGCATTTTCCCAGCCAGTTACTTGACTTCTGAATCCTTTGTCAAGACATTAGACTCAGCTCCTCAATTTCCATGGGCTTTGGGTGGGAGCAGGGCTGTCACTCAGGGCTGAGGTTTAGATCAGCTGCTCCCTACCACTAGAGGCTTTAAGCTGAGCTGCCTAAACAATGGATCCAAGTTGCTTCCCAGCCTCTGTAACTGCCTACAGTCTGCTTCTGTGGCCTCTGCCATTGCCTGGGGCTATTGCTGGTGAAACACTGTTCCCTCTCACCCAGCTGGGAAAGCCCTCCCCCACTGACCTTTGGAGCTTTCTTTGTCACTTGTGGGTTGAAGTATCTGGGACTTTCCCTGCTAAGAACTCTTCCTGGAGTTCTATTCAGGTCCTGTTCCTTACAGTCCCTCATGGCCAGGGCTCTGCTCTGCTCTGCTCAGCATCCTGTGAGATAGACCTTTCCTGCCAGCCTTCTCAGTTACCTTTGACTGGAAACCTTTTTTGTTCTGTTGCTCTGTGGCTTCTGCTGCTCTAGACTTTGTTGAGAGTCATTTTTACAGGTATTTTGCAAGCTGTGGGGGAAGTGCTAGTATATGCATCTTTCTACTCCACCATCTTGGCTCAGCCCCCTACAAAAATATCTATAGTAGCCCTTTTTGTGGTGGCAAAGAATTAGAAATTGAGGGGATGTCCATCAACTGAGGAATAGCTGAACAAGTTGTGGTATATTGCTGTAATGGAATACAATTGTGCTATAAGAAATGATGAGCTGGCAGATTTCAGAAAAAATTTTTGGAAAGACTTACATGATCTGATGCTGAGTGAAGTAAGCAAAAACCAGGAAAACACATTGTACAAATTAACAGCAACAATGTACAATGATCAGCTTTGATAAATTTAACTCTTCTCAGCAATACAATGACCTAAGACAATTCCAGAATGATTCATGATTAAAAATGCTACCCACATCCGGAGAAAGAACTGTGAAATCCAAATGCACATTGAGGTATACTTTTTTCCATTTTTTCTTTCTTGGGGTTTTTCCCTTTTGTTCTTATTCTTCTTTCACAACATAACTAATGTGGAAATATGTTTAATATGATTGTACATGTACAAGTATATCAAAGAGATTGCTGTCTTGGGTGGGGCAAAGGTGAGAGAGGGACAGAAAAATTTGGAACTCAAAATCTTATAAAAGTGATATTGAAAACTTTCCTTATACAAAATTGGAAAAAAATAAAATACTATAGGGGTGGAGCCAAGATGATGAAGTAGAAAGATGGACCTGCTGAAGCTCTCCTCCCATAGCTCATCAAATATCTGTAAAAAATGACTCTAAACAAATAGTAGAGCAGCAGAAGTCACAAAACAACAGAGTGAAAGAGATTTCCAGCCAAAGACAGCCTGGAAGGCTGACAGGAAAGGTCTATCATAATGGTCTCAGAGCAGAGTGCAGCCCAAAGAGTACAGCCCAGACTTGCCCTTTGTGGTGCAACATGGATAGGACCAGAGCAGGATTCAGGGCATAGAATCACAGGCCGCAGCTGCAGTTCCCAGATATCTCAACCCACAAACACCAAAGACAGCTTCAAAGGTCAGTTAGAAAGCTCTTTCACTTGGGTGAGAAGGGACCAGGGTTCTACCCTAGAACTGGCCCCAGGTGGCAGCAGCATCCATTTTTGGAACCCTCAGCCTAAAGACCCTGGGGGAATTGATCAGCAATGTGGGTCTCAGTCCTGAGTGGCTGTCCTGGGGTGAGGAGGAACATTGGCTGGTAGAACTGGTGGAAGTTCTGGATGGGGAGTTCTGCTCACACCTCCTGGGCAGAGGAGTGTTTATGGTTGCTCCTAGACCAAAGCATAGGCCAGGAGAGGAGTAAACTGCTCTCCCTTGATTGTGTCACCTTGGAGGAACTGAGAACTTATAGGTACCCAGAGTATACTCTCCACTTGACAAAGGACTCAAAAATCAAGTAACTGGCTGGGAATATGCTCAAAAAAAGGGGGAAAAGTAAGACTATAGAAGGTTACTTTCTTGGTGAACAGATACTTTCTTCCATCCTTTCACATGAGGAGGAACCATGCATACCATCAGAGGAAGACATAAAAGTCAAGACTTCTTCATCCAAAACCTCCAAAAAAATATACAATGGTCTCAAGCCATGGAAGAGTTCAAAGAGCATTTTGAAAATCAAGAAAGAGAGGTGGAGGAAAAATTGGGAAGAGAAATGAGAGCAATGCAAGAAAATCATGAAAAGCGAGTCAATAACTTGTTACAGGAGACCCCAAAAAATGCTGAGGAAAATAACACCTTTAAAAATAGACTAACTCAAATAGAAAAAGAGGTCAAAAGAGCCAATGAGGAGAAGAATGCTTTGAAAAACAGAATTAGCCAAATGGAAAAGGAGGTTCAAAAGCTCACTGAAGAAAATAGTTCTTCAAATAGAGCAGATGGAAGCTAATGACTTTTTGAGAAACCAAGAAATTATAAAACAAAGCCAAAAGAATGAAAAAATTAAAAGACAATGTGAAATATCTCATTGGATAAACAACTGACCTGGAAAATAGATTCAGGAGAGACAATTTAAAAATTTTGGGACTACTTGAAAGCCATGATCAAAAAAAGAACCTAGATATTATCTTTCATGAAATTATCAAGGAAAACTGCCCTGATATTCTGGAACCAGAGGGTAAAATAAATATTGAAAGAATCCACTGATCACCTCCTAAAAGAGATCCCAAAGGGAAAACTCCTAAGAATATTGTAGATAAATTTCAGAGTTCCTAGGTCAAGGAGAAAATTTTGCAAGCAGCCAGAAAGAAACAATTTGAGTATTGCGGAAATACAATCAGAATAACCCAAGATCTAGCATCTTCTACATTAAGGGATCAATGGACTTGGAATTTGAAATTCCATAAGTCAAAGAAACTAGGATTAAAAGCAAGAATCACCTACCCAGAAAAACTGAGTACAATACTTCAGGTGGGAAAATGGTCATTCAATGAAATAGAGGACTTTCAAGCATTCTTGATGAAAAGACCAGAACTGAATAGAAATTTGACTTTCAAATTTCAAATCAAGAGAAGCATAAAAAGGTAAACAGCAAAGAGAAATCATAAGAGACTTACTAAAGTTGAACTGTTTACATTCCTCCATGGAAAGATAATATTTGTAACTCTTGAGACTTTTCTCAGATTTGGGTAGTTGGAGGGATTATATACATACATACATATATATATATAGACAGAGGGCATAGAGTAAGTTGAATAGGAAAGGATGATATCTAAAAAACTAAAATTAAAGGGTGAGAGAGGTATATATTGGGAAGAGAAAGGGAGAAATGGAATGGGGCAAATTATCTTTCATAAAAGAGGCAAGAAAAAGCTTTTTCTATGGAGGGGAAAAGGAGAGGAGGTGAGTGGGAAAAAGTGAAGCTTACTCTCATTGCATTTTTTAAAGAGGGAATAACATGCACACTCAATTTGGTATGAAAATCTATCTTATACTACAGGAAAGTAGGGGAGATGGGAAGAAGTGAGGTGTGGGGAGGATGATAGAATTGAGGGCAAATGAGAGGAGGGAGTAATTAGAAATAAACACTTTTGGTGATGGACAAGGTCAAAAGAAAGAATAGAATAAATGGGAGATAGGATAGAATGGAGGGAAATATAGTTAATCTTTTACAACATGACATTTATGGAAGTCTTTTGCATGACTACACATGTATGGCCTATATTGAATTGCTTACCTTCTCAGTGGGGATAGGAGGGAGGAAGGGAGAGAAGTTGGAACTCAAAGTTTTAGGAATGAATGTTGAGAATTGTTTTTGCATGCAACTGGGAAATAAGAAATACAGTTAATGGGGTATAGAAATCTATCTTGCCCTACAAAAAAAGAGAGAAGATGGAGATAATGGAAGGGAGGAGTGTGATAGAAGGGAGAGCAGATTGGGGGAAGGGGTAATCAGAATGCATGGTGTCTTGGGGAGAGGGGAGAGATAGGGAGAAAATTTGGAACTCAAAATCTTGTGGAAATGAATGCTGAAAATAAAAAGAAAGGAAGAAAGAAAGAAAGAAAGAAAGAAAGAAAGAAAGAAAGAAAGAAAGAAAGAAAGAAAGAAAGAAAGAAAGAAAGAAAGAAAAAAAGAAAGAAAGAAAGAAAGAAAGAAAGAAAGAAAGAAAGAAAGGAAGGAAGGAAGGAAGGAAGGAAGGAAGGAAGGAAGGAAGGAAGGAAGGAAGGAAGGAAGGAAGGAAGGAAGGAAGAAAGAATGAAAGAAAGAAAAAAGAAAGAAAGAAAGAAAGAAAGAAAGAAAGAAAGAAAGAAAGAAAGAAAGAAAGAAAGAAAGAAAGAAAGAAAGGAAGGAAGGAAGGAAGGAAGGAAGGAAGGAAGGAAGGAAGGAAGAAAGAAAAAACTCAAGAAAAATAAAGTTAAAAAATATGCTTCAACTTAAAAAAAATAAATTAAATTAAATACTATTAAGTGGAGCAAAAAAAACCCCAATATCCTGCACTAAAAGAGATACATAGTAGGTGCTCATCAATTCCATGATTGTCTAGTAGGCATGAACAAGAAAAAGATCATTTCCCCAGTATATCCACCAGGAGCCTCTATTTAAACCACTAACCTTAAGGTCACTAATGTCCTTTAAAAAACCTATAAAAGTGTATATGGCATTGATGCCATACAGACAAGAAGGTCTCTTGCAGGGTGGGTAGATCCATGGAGAACATGGACAAGAGTTCCACTGAATGAGCAGTTATGTGATGTTCCACAAATCTAGACCTGGAGGGGATATTAGAGGCCATCTACTCTAAAATTCTCATTTGATAGATGAGGAAATTAAGCCCCAATGAGATTTAGTGACCTGGCTAGGGTAATGCAGCTGGTAAGTGTCAGAAGTGGGAATTGAATCCACATCTTCTAATTCCAAAGCCAAGACTCTTTCTATTATGGAATGGTGATATCTGTCTAGGATATGGGAGTACCACAATGAAGAAATCTTGACAATGAATCTTTCATATTTTTTTAGCAGGGGGAGTCGAGGCAATAAGGGTTCAGTGACTTGCCCAAGGTCACATAACTAGTAAGCGTCAAATGTCTGAGGTCAAATTTGAACTCAGATCCTCCTAACTTCAGGGCCTGTGTTCTATTCCCTTCCCCACCTAGCTGCCCCTACAATGCATCTTTTACCTGCAAAAGGACAGCTATTGATTCCTTTTCCTATGATGCCATATTCAATATCCTTCAATTTTGCCTAATATTCTTTCCCTTTTCTGAAATACCATACATTTCCTATTGTTCCACATACCAAACATCATCCATTCTTTCAGGCCCCTCTCTTCCAGGAAGCTTTTTTTGAGGCTAGTCTAGCCTAGCCCTCAATCATCTCCCACAGCCACTATAATCTATACAGTTCTGCTCAGTACTGAATTATATCCTGTCTTAGAGTGTGTTCTGATAGTTTCTATCTGTGTTTCAACATGTTGGTCTTCTCTCCCCAGTGAAAGCATAAGCTTTGAACAAGACCAGGGGTAATTAGGCAAGCATTGTGTGTAAGCTAGCATTAATTTTTTAAAACAACTGTGTTTTCTTCTTGGATATACCCTGCTGTGACCAGGACTGGTAGGGGCCCATTGCAGGTGCTCAAAAAAAAAAAAAGACTTTTTGAAGAATTCCTGTAGATACACAAACACATTGAAATATATACAAGAATAAAAAGAAAAACATAAGAGGACAGTAGCGATTTGCAATTCAGGGATCAGGGGGTATCGGGATGGGAGGAAAGCACAGCCCTAGGAAGAATATTTATACATATGTTCCCTTATGCAAAATGAACAAGCAGTGGTACAAGTGATAATTAATGATGAGGAAAACTGGCCATTCTGGGCCATGATTTGAACACATTAAATCATCAATCTTAAAGTCAGTGTTTTGGGGAATATGCAGTGACTCATTCTGAAACCTTCTTTCACTTATAAATTCATTCTGATAATTTCTACCTTTGTTCCAATGTATTAGTCTTCTCTCCACACTGAAACTGTGAGCTTTGTATGAGGCTATAAGTAATTTAACAAACATTTCACATAAGCTAATATATAGATACATACAGGATTAATTCAATGAAAATTTATTAATTCTTAAATGCAAAATCCTGTGATATATACTTCTTGTCCTCTTGGAAAACATCGCTCCCAAAAGGTCATTACAGGTTTGACCATGTCACTCCCCTTCTAAAGAAATTTCAGTGCCTTCTTAATTGCCTTTAGCTTAAAATGTAAACTTAGTTTGGCACTGAAAATCTTTCATGATCTAAATCCAACCTATCTTTCTGGGTTGATTATACATTATTTCCTCTTATTCATTCTATGTTCCATCCATTTCTATGTCCTATTGATGCTCTCTACATATGGTCTTCTATATCCCATCATCATGTCTTTAAACTAGGTATTTCCCTACCTAGGATACACTCCTTCCTCACCTTTGTTTTTTGGAAGCCCTAGATCCTCATATTTTTAAAGATAGTATTTTGGAATGAGAAAAATAGAAAGAAAAGGATGAGTATTTTAAAAGAAAAAAATGAAAATAAAACTGAATTGTCCCTAGTATGTATCAGAGGCATGACTTGAATCTCATCCTCCTTGATTACAAAGCTGGCTCCTTACCTACTATACTGTGTTTCCTCTCTTACAAAGGGCATTGCTGTATATTTGCAGTCTCCTCCCCTTTTTCTGTTCCTCTTTTGAAAGCCATAGATCCCTACAAGACTCAAATGCCATGACCAACAGAGAAATTTCTTAATTTCTCCAAATTTTAGCACCACAACTACCACCCCAAAATTATTTTGTATGAATTTGTTTCTTTATTTATTTTTACTTTACTTATCTGTATCAATGTTATTTGTTCTCAAGACAATGTGAAATCCTCAAGTGCCAGGTTTGTTTTATTTCTGTGTTTTATCCCCAGAACCTAGGACAGTGCCTAGCATGTAATGAATACTTAATAATACTTAATGAATACTTAATACCTATAAATTAAATTAAATGGAATTTACAGTCTCTGAGGAAATGGCATATGCTTAATTATAATGTATAGCAGAATATGATCAGTATATAGGAAAAGAAAGAAATGTATGGATAATTTTCTGTGCAAAGGATACTTTGATAATTTCTGACTATATCTGTGGTAGGGAAGGAGCAGCTGGAATTGGGGAGAGTTGGGAAGAACATTTGAGACAGGGAAAATAAGGTAGGCAAAGATATCAAGGTAAGAAGGATGAGGATACATGCAGAGAATGATGTGTCCAGTTTAGCTAGAGTATAGACTGTGAGATGGGGGAATCACAGGAGAAAAGTCAAGGAAGATAAGTCGAAGGCAGATTCTGGAATGTTCTGAATTTCAGGCATGGTGTTTGGCCATTATTTTATAAGCAGTCAGAAACAGTGTGAGATTTTTGAGCAAAATGCAATATGATTTAGGCTGTTGTTTTGGGAAGAATAATTTCACAAAGGTAGATGAGAAGGAGAGAAAATAAAAATATATTTTAGGCAAAGAAATGGGGTGGCATGGACTATAACAAAAGAGAGATGGATTTGAATAAAGGATTGTCTTATATTAGGAGGGAAAACGTTTACATCTCAACATTACTATCCATCTTCATTGATCCTGGAATCCCCTGCATGGTGGATTTATGACACTTTAAACATTTACTACCATAATCCATGTCATGAAGATGCAGTATTACTTTTTAACCAACATTAAAGTTTAAAAACTGAATAAAAGCTTTGCTCCTTGGCAAATAGATTGTCTCTGAAAACAAAACAATGGAGAGAGAAATCTCATCACAAATTTGAAAGTTCATGAAAAAAGCCCAGACACAATTTGACTGGTCTTAAATCTATTTCTTGTGCCATGAGCTTTCATTTCTGTAGTTTCCTTTTGTCACCTGCAGTTCCTTATATGATAATTCTTCATTGTATGGAGGCTAATGGAATTAAAAACTCCTTGACCGCCTGGAAGACTGAGCCAAAGGGTGACAATCAGACACATAAACACTGAAGTAAATTCCCCTTCAATATGGAGAATGGCAAGATGACAGGGGATCCTGAATTGAGTAAATTAAGTTATTCATTGATCCAACCATCTCCATCTTTGAATCATAAAGTTATAAGGGTCTGTAATGATTATACAGTCCAGGATCCTCATTTTTACTGATAAAGACTGAAGACCAGATAGAAGAAATTAAATCACCAAAGCCTAGAACCCAGATCTACCAATCCCTAGTCCTGAGATATATTTTCCTCATTTTATTATTGTCTCCAGTGATGAAGATTGTTCTGATCTATTTAGCACTCTAAATTATCCTTGACTTCTCTGCAGTTTTTGACACTGTTAATGTGGTAATTGTTAATTAATCTCCTGGATATGGTCTCCTCTCTAGGTTTCTATGACACATGTCTCTCCTGGTTTGCTTCCTACCTGTCTGACCATTCCTCAGTATCTTTGACTGGTTTTCCGTTTATGTTTTGCACCCTAGCCTTGGATACCCCCAAGTCTCTGTCCTAGGTCCCCATCTCTTCTTCCTCTATACTGTTTCACTTGATGATCTCATTAGTTCCCGTAGTTTCAATTATCATCTCTGTGCAGATGATTCCCAGACATACATGCACATACATATTGGTATATGTACATATATTTATACATATGTAAATATATGCATGTATACATAAATATATACATAAATGAATGTATGTGTATATCCCAGCTCTAACTTCTCTCCTGAACTAGTCTCATATCAACATCTGCCTCTCAGACATCTTGAATTAGATGTCCTGTAGACATTTCATATTCAATATGTCCAAAAAAGAAACTTATATTTTTTCCCTCCAAATCTCCCCCATTTACAAACTTCCCCATTATTACTGAAGACACTAGCATCCTCTCTCTCATCTTGGTTGACCACCAAACAGTTTCCTAGAATCCTTCCTACTGCTCACTCTTCATAATACATCCTATTGTATCATCTCTACAACTCTCCTATATATCCTCTTCTTTCCATTCACACAGCTACCACCCTAGTGCTGGCTTCTATCACCTTAGAATTAGACTATTTCCAGAGTTTTCTACTGAGATGGATAGAACTAAGAGGGCAGAGAAAAGGCAGGGACTTATGTCTCTTAAATTTCCTCTCCAAACCAGAAGCAGGCCTTGGGGTGATGAAGGGGTTGGTGTCTTGCAGACTTCTCAGCTCACAGACAGTAAAGGGAGGGATAACTGGTCAGAAGGAGATTACAAGGGTCCCTTTGCTGGCACCAGGGGCAAGACTCTGTGGCATAGCCTACACTTGGATCTGGGTCACAGTTCTGGGTTTTAGTCCCAGGGTGAGGAGGAGTACTAGTACAGGAGACCTCAGGACTGCAGGGGAGCAGGAACCCTGGTTACACTTACAGGGCAGAAAAAAAGGCTTGTGATTGCTCACAGACCAGGGCACAGTCCAGAAGAGTAATAAACACACCTCTCCCTAGATCATATCACCTTGAAGAAGTGAAAATTTACAGGTTCTCAAAATTATCTATGAAAATAGATGTGGAAAAAAACCTGAAGTGTGGGATCTGAAGTGTGGAAGTGTGGGGCAGTGACCCTTATACCCTAGAAGCAGAGTCCCATTTTGTCATAGAGTTAAAAGTCAAGAAATAGGATGGAAAATGAGGAAATAGAAAAAAAATTTTGATGATAGAAAGTTACTACGGTAACAGGGAAAATAAAATTGCAAAGTCAAAAGAACAATAAAGTCAAAACTGCTATATCCAAAGCCTCTAAGAAGAATATGAATTGGTCTCAGGCCATGCAAGACCTCAGAAAGGATTTTAAAAATCAAATAAGTGAGGCAAAGGAAAAATTGGGAAGAGAAATGAGAGCGATGCAAGAAAATCATTTTTTAAAAGTCAACAGCTTGGTAAAGGAGGTACACACAAAAATACTGAAGAAAAAAACACCTTCAAAACAGTAATCCAAATGGTAAGAGGCACAAAAATTCAATGAAGAGAAGACTTGCCTTGCACTAATAATGAAGACTAAAATGATCAAAATCAAGAAGATTCAGAAACAGCAATATTATTTTAAGACAACTTTGAGCAACTAAGTCATTTTGACTATTACAAAAACTCAAAGTAACTACAAAGGACATGTTGAAGGAAGACCTTTTCCACATTGCAAGAAACAATTGATAAATACAAATATATATATATATATATAATGATTTTAATACACATATATAAATATATATATAATATAGATACGTACATAATACACATTTCTGTCTAATGGTAAACATCACTAGGGCAGGGGGAAGAGAAGAAAAAAGAAATTTATATGATAAATTAATTATGTATTGAAAGGGAATAGCAAGTTGAACATAATAGGTCTTCAGTTTCATGTGTAATTGTCTTTTTATTATCCTACTATGTTATGGAAATGCTTGTTTTATGTCACAAATTAAAAAATAAAATAAAGAAACCCCCCCCAAAGTGTTGTTGTTCTTCTTTTTAAGAGAAGAATGCCTTAAAAGTAGAATTGCCCAAATGGAAAAGAAGGCACAAAAATTCACAGAAAAAAATAATTCCCCCAAAATTAGAATTGGGCAAGTGAAAGCTAATGATTTTGTGAGACATCAGGAAACAACAAAACAAAAACCAAAGAAGAAAATGTGAAATATCTCATTGGATAAAACAACTGACCTAGAAAGGATAACACAGGATTTAGCTGCTTCTACGTTAAAGGATCTAGGGACTTAGAATATCTGGAGGGCAAAACAGGTAGAATTACAACCAAGAATCACCTACCCAGAAAAGCTGAGTATAATCTTTCATGGGCAAAAATGGATTTTTAATGAAAAAGAGAACTTAAAAATATCAGAGTGGAATAGAAATTTTTGCTTTCAAATGCAAAGCTCAGAAGAAATATAAAAGGTAAACAAGAAGAAAAAATCACAAAGGATTCAATAAGGCTAAATTGCTTGCATTCATACATGGGAAGAGGATACTTGTAACTCCTAAAATCTTTCTCATTATTAGGGTAGTTAGAAGGAGTCTACATAGACAAAGGGCTCAGGTGAGAGATGAATATGATGTAATGATTATCTAAAAAAATAAAATTAAAGGGTGAGAAAGAGAAATATACTAGGAGAAGGGGAATGGGAGAGTTAGAATGGGTTAAATTATCTTATATAAAAGAGGCATGAAAGAACTTCTGCAGTGGAGGAGAAGATAAGGGAGGTGGGTTGGGGCACTCAAACCTTACTCTCAAGGAGGGAATAGAATACATGCTCAGTTGGGTATAGAAATCTATCTTACCCTACACGAAAGTAAGTAGGGGAAAAGATAATAGAATGGGGGCAGGGGATAGAAGTCAGAAGCAAAACACTTGAGGATGGACAGAATGAAAGGAGAGAAAATAGGACAAATGGTGAAATAAGAGAGGGAAATACATAGTAATTATAACTGTAGAAAAATGTTACAACAATTTTCTCTGATAAAGACATTATTTTTCAGATGTATAGAGAGCTGAGTTAAATTTATAAAACTAAGAGCTATTCCTCAATTGATAAATGGCCAAAGATATGAATAGGAAGCTTTCAGATGAAGTAATCAAAGGTATCTATATGAATAAATGCACTAAATCATTATTGATTAGATAAATGTAAATTTAAACAACCCTGAGCTACCACTCCACACTTACCAGATTGGGTAATATGACATAAAGAGGAAATGATAAATGTTGGAGGGTATGTGGGGAAATTGAGACACTAACGCATAGGTGGTAAAATTATATACTAATTCAACATTCAGCACAACAATTTAGAACTGTGCTCAAAGAGCTATAAAACTGTGCATACCCTTTGAGCCAAAAACACCACTACTAAGTCTGTATCCAAAAGAGATAAAAAAAAAAGGGAAAGACATATACGTATTTCCAATGAGATATTTCACATTATCTTCCATTTTGTCATTCTTTGGGTTTTGTTTTGTGATTTCTTGGTTTCTCATAAAGTCATTAGCCTCCATCTGTTCCATTCTAATTTTGAAAGAACTATTTTCTTCAGTGAGCTTTTGAATCTCCTTTTCCATTTGGCTAATTCTACTTTTGAAAGCATTCTCCTCATTGGCTTTTTGAACCTCTTTTGCCAATTGAGTTAGCCTATTTTTCAAGGTGTTATTTTCTTCAGCATTTTTTTGGGTCCCCTTTAGCAGGGTGTTTAATTGTTTTTCATGCTTTGCTTGCATGTCTCTCATTTGTCTTCCCAGTTTTTCCTCCACCTCTCTAACTTGATTTTCAAAATCCTTTTTGAGCTCTTCCATGGCCTGAGCCCATTGAGTGGGCTGGGATACAGAAGCCTTGACTTCTGTGTCTTTCCCTGATGGTAAGCATTGTTCTTACTCATCAGAAAGGAAGGGAGGAAATACCTGTTCACCATAAGAAAGTATCTTTCTATAGTCTTATTTTTTTTCCCTTTTCTGGGCATTTTCCCAGCTATTGACTTGACTTCTGAATATTCTCTTCACACCCACTTGGCCTTCAGATCTGCCCAGCCAGCACTTGGGGTCTGAGATTTAAATGCTGCTTTCCAGCCTCAGGGCTTTGGGTGGGGGCGGGGCTGCTAGTCAGTGTGAGATTAAGTTCAGGTGCTCAGGTCGGGGCAGGGCTGCCTCATTGGGGCTCAGTTTCCTCAGGGGATTTATGCAGA
Organism: Notamacropus eugenii; assembly: GCF_028372415.1. NCBI lineage: Eukaryota > Metazoa > Chordata > Mammalia > Diprotodontia > Macropodidae > Notamacropus > Notamacropus eugenii. Next base: position 184,001,177 of record NC_092872.1, on the reverse strand, counting down.
GACCTTCAACAATGGATCCAGGCTCCTGCCTGCTTGGGGAGCCCCTGTCCGTTCCTGCCTCCGCTGCTGCCTCCCGATGGGGCCTGAGTTATGGGGGCACCCCACTCCCCTCTCGACCTGCCAAAGAGACTCTCTCACCCACCCTTGTCACCTGTGGGTGGAGGGACCCGCTTGGCCTCTGGATATTCTGTCCCTGAAGTCTGCTCAGATCCGCTCCTCTCAGCACCGCGCGGCAAACGCAGGGCTGGGCTGGGCTCCAGATCCGCAGCGCAGGACGTTTTGCAAGAGGTTTTCAGGCTCTCTGGAACAGAAATATCATCCACTCTGTTGTTCTGTGGCTTCTGCTGCTCCAGAATTTGTTGGAAGTTCTTTTTTACAGATATTTTATGGGTGGTGGGTTCGGGGCTAGCATATGTGTGTCTACCTACTCTGCCATCTTGGCTCTGCCTCCAAAAAGACATATATGTTAAAGAAATCATAGCAGCTCTTTTAGTGGTGGCAAAAAATTGGAAATTTAGGATATGTCCATCAATTTGTAAATGGTTGAATAAGTTGTATATGATCATAATGGAATACTATTGTGCTATAAGAAATGATGAGCAAAATGTTCTTAGAAAAATCTGGAAAGACTTGCATGAGCTGAAAGGATGAAAAGTGAGATGAGCAGAACCAAGATAACCTTGCATACAGTAATAGCAATGTTATACAATGGTCAACTATGAATGGCTTAGCTATTCTCAGAAATACAATCCAAGACAGTCCTAAAGGACTTATCATGAAAAGTATTCCACATCTCCAGAGAAAGAATTGTTGGAGTCTGAATGAAGACAGAACCATTGTTTTTTCTTTATTTTTCTTGGGTTTGTTTTTGTCTTTGTTTCCTTTCACGAAATGACTATTATGAAAGTATGTTTTGCATGACTTATCAAATTGTTTCCCTTTTCCATAAGAAGGGGACAGGGAGGAAGGGAGGGAAAGACTTTGCTATTTAAAATTTTAAAATGAGTAATTAAAAATGTTTTTACATGTAATTAGGAGAAAATAAAATATTAAATTAAAAAACAGTTTTCTATTTAGTCTCCCTGCCTTATCTCTCCTCTCCTCAATCCTCTCTCTACTCAGCTGCCAATACAACTTTCATAAAGTGCAAGTCTGACTATGCCACACGCTTTATTTGATAAACTCCAGTGGCTCCCTCATATGCCTTCAGAAACAAATATAAATGATCTATTTGACATGTAAGACCTTGCGCTATGTGGCTTCTACTTACCTTTTCTGTCTTTTTATACTTAACTCTCTTCCAGTTCAATAACACTGGTCTTCTCAGTATTTCTTGCACATACAATGGGAATTTTTTATTTTTTATTTCCTTTAATTCCTCCTGTAACTTTTGATTAACTGAGAGCCTATTTTCTGTTAATATTAACCTCACCTGACCCAAATTTGATTCATGAAATTATAATGTTTCTCCTACTTGAGAGATTGTTGAGTGGATAAAACCTGTCCCATGGGATGTGAAATTTTACTTAAAGCCTTAAACATTCCTTAAATAAGAAGTCAAAGGAAGAATCTCAACAGTCCTTGATTCCTTGGTGACATTTAAATATTCCCCTTTAATCAGCCTACTCATGAACCTGATAAATGTAGTTTTGATCTATAACTTGACTTCTTTTACCTGTGGAATTAGTTTGATGAGGTTTGTTTCTTTAGGGGATGTATAAGATTATGCTCTGTTAAGTTTGTTCAGTTTTTATGACATTGAAGGAAATATTGAGATTATGGACTTACGTTTTCTTTAACTTATATGGTCTAAGAGGAATATACAAGGTTGTAATATGCAAAATCATTATTTCTCCATTAATCTAATGTAATTTTGCCTATAAGAAGTAATTGTGCAAAACAATTAAACCTACAGTTTTTTTTACCTCTATAAGTTCTGCATTGTGGAAAGCATAGTTTTGCATCTATTACCTACCACATGAACTCAGAGAAGGTCATATTTCTCCCATAACATTTACAATACTCCATTTCCTAATTGCCTTTTCACTGGTTTATATCCATACCTGCAAAGTTCTCCCTCCTCACCACTGCCTCCTGATTCCTTCAACTCAATTCACTTTCTCTGTAGGAATTTTTTCCTTATCCTCCCAACTTCTAACGTCTTTCTTCTGAGATTGCTTTGTATGTATTATGTTTTACTCTCATATGTATACAGTTGTTTAAGTGTGGTCTCTCCATTAGAATGTGAGATCCTTGAGGGCAAACACCCTGTTTTTACCTGTCTTCGTGTGTCTGGCTTGGCACCACACCTGACTCAGATGGCCAGTGCTAAATAAATGTGTTTTGTCAGACTGAGAAATGCAGATGACTTTGAATTCCTCATTTATTTTAGTGCGGTTATTCAATGATTCTCCATTTTGCATTTCCATATAATTTCATAGGAATCAAAGGGATCATCTAAAATGAATGTCACATTTTATTGATAAAAACTGAGACTCAGTGAGATTAAGTGATTTGCCCAAAGTTGGTCCTCTTCAAGAAGGAAGCTCAAACACAAGTGGCAGAATCAAGATTAGAATCCTGGTTAAATGACTTGAAATCCACAGTACCCTTCTGTCTAAAGCATTCCTTTCTCCCTTCATAGCTAAACATGCACAGTGGCTACTCTGTCATTGTTTTGAGGAGCATTTTCTCTTACTGGCTATTACTGAGTGTTTTGTTTGTGCCGTCAACAAAATTTGAAGTGAATATTTTCTTTGTTGACAAACAGGGCAGGCTAGGATCTCCAGACACAGTGTTATTGTACTTAGTGTCAGATTGGCTGATACATTTGGATCATTAATGTTTCATGGTGTTGTTGGTTCCACATGCAGATACAGAGGTTTGGCTCAGGTTTTTAATGAACTGGGGAGGGTTTGGAGAAACATCTTTCAGTTTGATCAGCCTAGGGAAGTTAAGGGTAGGTATGGAGTGAGCAAACAAGGACTTATCAGGCACCTATTGTCTGTCAATTCCAAAGCATGGCATTGAAGGAGGCTGAGTCATTGCCCTGAGGGAGCTTTTAAGGTAGTGGGAGAGAAAAAGTATGGATAAAAATAACTAAGATTCAGATTCAGAAGATAACAAGCTGAGTAAGAGAGGCAGACTAGTTTAGTGAATAAAGAGCTGTCCACAGAGCCAGAAAGTCTTGGGCTCAAGCTCCTCCTCTGACTCTTATTGGCAATGTGATCTTGATCATAGACATTCAGGCAATTTACATTGGTAGAGAGCATTTCCATGCCTGGGAGCCCTTATGCCAATGAAATCACAGGATTAATTCCTAAAATGCACAGAAGGAGTACATCATATCATGAGAGGAATTGAGCTCAGGAGAGATCACTGTGGGCTGGGCTTATCAAGGAAGGTTTCATAAAGGAGTGTACAGCCGAGGGGGTCCCTGAAGGATATGAAGGTTGTAGGTTGAATTGTCTCGAAGGACATTTGACAAAAAAACTCTGTCGTTCTCTCTTTCTCTTATTTTTTTTTCTCTTTCTCCTCCCCCTTGTTCTCTTTTCCTCTCAATTCTGCTATTCCTACTCTCATTTCTTTTTCTCTACTCCAGGAATGGATCTTTCCCTAGGACATGGGTTCTTAAACTGGGATTTGTGACCTTGTCTTTTTGTAGTTAATTGATTTCCTTTGTAAGACCCTGCTTTGGATTTTATGAATTTAAAAACAAGCAACTAGAGCCCACAAAACATTGCACTGGATAAATGAAAGTATCACATTGACATCTGTGACCAGATCATAGGGGAGCCTTACTAAATATGAGCAGGATTGTCCCCTTGGTCATGTGGGTTTGAGCTGATACTTAGGTTCCTTACTCTCAACATTCCATCCCTACTTTTTCTGCAGCTGAAATCAGATTCCAGGTCAGTTTTGAGAGGCAGTTGTAGCTAGTGTGACCTAGATTTGGAATCAGAACCTAGGTTCTAATCTTGGTTTTGTTCATTATTTTGACCCTGTGTGAGTGACTTGACATCTCTGTGTTTCATCTTCACAATAAAGGACATAGACTAGAATGATCTGAAAAGTATCTTCTGGGTAACATCTAAAAGATCCTATGAAAAAGAAGACAAATCACCAGAGATCAGGCTTGGGAACATGGGTGGGAGGATGCATGGGGAATGCTTTGCCTCCTTGATTATCTATACAAGGCTCTGCTTTTTTCGTTTGTTTGTTTGGTGGAACCATATCTATCTTCCCTTCTAGCTGTCTCCAAGATCCAAGCATTTCATCTTGACACTCTAGGCAACCACATCAGTTCAGTGTAACTTATGTCAGGACATTGTAACTAATTTTGTGCCATGCATCCCTTGATAACTCTAGTGAAGCCAAGGGACCCCTTCTCAGAATGACGTTTTTAAATACGTAAAATACATAGGATTACAAAAAAAAACAACTAGATTGAAATACAGTAATCAAAAATTTTAAAAGACAAGTTTACAGAATCCAGATGAAAAACTCCTGACCAAGGAAGTAGGAGCAGAAATAGGAGCAGAAGTGAGAAGGTAAGTAGAAAGAGTGGAACTGAGAGGAGAAGAAGGCAAGAGAAGAGAAAGAGGAAGAAGATAATTTTTTTTTCCCAAATGATATTTGATCCAATTTATCAATGAGTCCAATCAACAGCCATCATTTTTTAAATACCTAACATGTGACAGCCAGGCACTGTGCTAGACACTGGGAATACAATGACAAAAACAATGCAATTCCTTCCTTTAAATAGTTTACATTCCATCAAGGAATACAATATGCATATGGATAAATAAGTGCAAGACTAATTAAATAGAGAACCCTAAAAACTGAGGAGGAGGGAAATCAAGGATGTTGCTATTAAAAAGTGGCAAATGATTTGATCAAATAAGATAATACTTACAAAAAGAGCTTAACACAGGGTCTAGCACATAGTAGGTACTATATTCCTTATTCCCACCCTTTCTCTTACTTAGGAGAGATATGTTTGTCCTTCGTTGCTGAAGAAGACCATGCCATCAGAGAAATGATGACATGACTTGCACTTCACTTTGTTTTGAGTGAGGGAGGGCTGTGTGCGGGTCACCAGCCTCACTTTTCCTCCAGAGCCATCTGAATCCAATGACCAGATATTTATCAGGATGACTGGAGATGACCCAGGATGAGGCAATTGGGGTTAAGTGACTTGTCCAAGGTTCACACAGCTGGTGAGTGTCAAGTGTCTGAGGTGAGATTTGAACTCAGGTCCTCCTGACTCCTGCACTGGTGCTCTATCCACTGCACCACCTCTTTCTTCTCTTAGGAGAGATAAGGGCCAGAGGGAAGAGATACAGGGGGCAGAGCATCAGAAGGGGGAGGGACAGCCTATACAAAGGCAATGAGGCAAGAGTTGGGATGATGAATTCTGGGAACAACTAATTTGGTTGTAGGAAAGAAAATAAATAACATGAAATTAGACTTGTGTTATTTGAGGAACAATTTTTCTACTCCCACCCCATGTACCTCATCCATTTATCCAATGAGAATTTACTACATAGCCTTGAGAATGTAGCTCAACTCTTCTAGGTCGAATTGTCTTCATCTCTAAAATGATGGAGTTGGGTAAGACAACAGTCTCTTCTAGCTCTAATTCTATGATCTTTTTGAGTATGTTTTGGGTGTTGGTTGCTATGCTAGGGACTAAAAGAGATAAAAAGAAATTAACAAGACATGATCCCTTCCCTCATGGTTTATAACCTAATCCTTTACCAGCTCGCCCTGGATTGTCATCTCCCATCTAGGAGCAAGTATTGAGTTGCCTTGTACCTGACATTCAGTGGCCTCCTGGGCACTGGTAGATGACTTTGTTAGTTTGGTACCCGAAGCACTGATCACTCCTGTATAGAATTCTGTGCTGAAGGTCTAATAAGTATAACCTCTACTCCTTCTGGCGTTGCACCTTCTAGACTGCCTCCTCTTTTTTTTTTTTTTTTTGTTTATATCCTTGTAGCTCTTTTTTGATTTATTAAAATGTGTTTATCAGAATTCCCCAGGGCAAAAGTAGATTACTGTTTAAAAATACATTTTCAAATCAAAAGGAAGCCAATTAGCCATCAGGCAAAAGCCTAAACACATGCCTCATGTCTTTTATTTAACTCAGGAAAGCATCTGTGGGTGGAGTTGATGTGGAGGAAACAACACAGTAAGGGTTCTCCCCACCCTATTTTAAGTATTCTTTGCCAACAGGTTTCTAATGAGTGAAGGCACCTTTCCCAATTGCTGGTTGTTTTGTCTTTTTCTGGTTCTGTTTCAGAGTCAGGTTTGGTCAGCATGGAGCAAGGCCAGCGTGTTACATTTAAACCGCAATGTGTATCACCCAGTGAACCTGGCTGGAAGTATGTGTTCTTCGAGGTTCCCAGCACCTACAATCTGACCTGTCAAATGATGCCAAAGAGCTTACCTTGCAGGAAACACATATTGCCAAGCCTTGACTGCAGAAACCCTGGGTCACTAAAGAGGCTTCTGGTAGCTAATGCCAATAGTTTTTACTTCTGTCCATTACAATGTGAACACAGACTGTCTTTTGCCTCTTTTGTATTCCTAGCATAGATCCTGGCACTTAGTAGGTACTTAATAAATGTTTATTGATTGATTGCCCTGGATTCAAAGCCATAAAGAGGAGTTTTGTCTCAGGGAAGAAAATTTAAAGGGCACCAACAGCATTATTCTAGACCAAGGGCTCTGAGCCTTAACTAAGAATCTAGGGCACTCTTCTCGTAGAGGTACTTCCTCCCTTCCCCACAGTGAACCATTATATCATCATGGCAGCCTCGACTTTCCTCCCCTAACTTTCCCACTTCTTTGGCATTGTCAGCAGCAGCAGTGAGAGTGGCACTATCCATAGTGCCAGCTACCACAGCCCAATTCAAGAAGCTTCCTTCTTTGAGCCCCAATCCCCCAACCACTGTAAGATAATGTCCCAGGATACCAAGCCCCATCTGAACCTGCCCATAAATCTGGCTCTATGTGCCTATCCTCAACCTTGCCCCAGCTCAGAAATTACTAGTTAAGAGTTCTGCCTGAATTTCCATGTATTTGAAATGACTGCTTACATGCTAAGCTCCAAAGGAGTCTTTTGGTTCTGCATGATGGGTTTGAGAATGTCTCCAACCCTCCTTCTTGGATCACAGTCTTCTTTAGAGAATTGACTCTGTAGCTAATGGGATGCTGGAAACCACAGGGAAGTCTAACTCAGGAAATAGGCACTACATTCAGGTCAGTCTTGCTGATGCAAAGCATATTTCAGGCCTATAGAGGGCCAGTCTTTGAAACATAGGCAAATATTCCCAGCCTCTTATCAATCAGTTCAAGTAATCATACAGAAATTTGGGGAGGGGGTGTTTCCAACCATAGTAACTTAGGATTTTATACTTTATAATAACCAAAATTCTTCTGATTGGCTATGGAGCCAAAAGAACTGAGGACTCAGGAGTTGCTGCGCCACAACTGAGAGTGCATATGAAAAAGCCTCTCTTTCCTTTGAGACTACAAGAAGGCAATTTGTTTCAAGCTGTAGGAGCAAGGGCAGCTACTCTCTGAGCATATAACCAATTCTATCTCTTCCTCATTATTCTTTTCTTTTATTAAGTGAATGAGTACTTTAAGAAGGCACATCTAGATAAAAACCTTGTGAGTTTAGGAGACCCAGAGAACCCATCAGATCCCACCAGTGATTAGACACAGGAGTACAAGTCCACTGGAGCCTGGGTTGGAAGGTGATCAAGCAAAAATGTTGAGGTGAACATGCTCAGCCAGTGACCTTGGGAGCACTACAAGGTCTGGAGATATTGCAGGGTGCAAGCAGAGACTAGAGAGGAGTCATTACAACAGCCAAGTGACCTGGTTGACCTATCCTAGAAGCGGACTTCATAGTTCAGCCGGAGAATATGTCCTTTAAGGAGCAAGCCCAATTGAGCTGCCCATTCAGTGGAGATTACAGGCTCCAACTGGAAGCAGCCAAGCTTGGCAGCAAAGCAACTTGCCCACAATTGATGCTACCTCGTTCAGTAAAAACCGTAAGAATATCACAAAGAGAAAAAGGGCTTTTAAGCAAAAGGAGAAGGAGATACCCTCCTTGCCACGTAAGTCTTCTACATGCATACCTTTATACTTAAAATATGACCTTTCTCTTCCAAAGAAAGTTGTAAATACAAGGAGAGAATGTAGCCCTGGTTTGGGTGGGGGGGAATATTTATTATTGTAAGTTTTTAGTAAGTTCTTGATATACATTCATAATAAATCCCTTTTATAAAAGTGAATGAAATCTACTGTTTAATTGTTAATGAGGAACATGCTGGTAGGGGCTTGGGAGCTGTAGTACTAGACCTTCAATGTTATCCCTAGAAACCTTATTTGGAGTAAAGACACCTTCTGGAAATCCAGTCCTCCACTGTGAATTGGAGTTGGCTAAGTAATCCCAGAAGGGTTTTTAAAGAAGTAAGTATACTATTTTACAGCTTTCCAAGCACATATTCATATACACATCTCATTTGAGTCTCATGAAAATCATAAGAGTTCAGCAGGTTAGTGATTATTATTTTCATTTTACAGCTGACAATAATGAGGCTTAGGAAGGTTAGATGAATTATACAAAAGCACAAAAATAGTAAGCTATTAATATAGAATTCACTTTCAGCTCTTTCAGCATCATATCCTAGACCCTGCCTACTATATTGTGCTATCTTCTCATATGAATATGCATATGCATATACAGATACATATGTATATGTATGTATATGTATATACATATATATGCATGCATATATACAATGTACATATACATATATACATTTACGTACACATACATATACACACATATATGTGAGTGTGTATGTATGTTTATGTATGTGTGTGTATGTGTATGTATATTTGACATGTTGCAGTAGCTGCCTAATTCTTTCATGTGAATTCATGTGAATCCCTAATTTACTGCAAAACAGATTTCCTATATAAGAAGATTCTCCCACATATAGACACAATTAGTTAATGTCCCCTCCCTCCTGAAGTTTATTTTCTCAAATATGTATTTATTTTGGATTTATTTATCTATATGCATTTTACATACTTTCAGTAAAATATAAGCTCCTTAAGAGCATCTCTAGTGCTTTTTATGAGGTAGACTGAGGCAGCTAACTAACAGAAGGAGCTACAGACTTGGAGTCAGGAAGACTTGAGTTTAAATCCAACCTCAAACATTTACTAGCTCTGTGACCCTGAACAAGTCACTTAACTTTTTTGTCTCAGTTTCCTCATTTGTAAAATGAGGATAATAATGACACCTTCTTCCCAAGGTTGTGGAATTGAGTATGTGTGAGTTCTCAATTCAATTGAAGTAAGTGTGAGTTAACTTCCCCAGTTAAGCTATAAACTTCTCCCTCAAAGACTTTCCTTTGCATTTGACCCACAAGACTTTGAGCTCCCTGAAAGTTAGTTTCATGCTTACTAAATTGATAATTTCTCTGAGGGAGAGAGAAGCTTAATAAGTGCTTAAATAAATAAATAGAATAGAATGACTAGAGTTGGCAGCCATTCTTGATCCCACTAGTGACAGGCCCAGAAGTTTACACTTTGACCTTCTTCTATCTCTGACCTAGGCTAGTTTGACCCTCCTCAGGCAACCTGATTCATTCATTCTCAGTGGCTTCACCCTATCAGTGCAGTAATTAGTGTGGACACCCAACTAGCATTAACCATATTGAAGCTCAAAATTCCCAAATTCAAATAATCTACTAGCTTCAGCCTCCTAAGAAGCATGGATTGTATGTGCCACCACACCAGGTTTCCAGTGATTTTTCATAGATCCTCCACTGAGGATCCATCCAATGTACTGGAGTCCTTCCTCCAGTTCTATCATATTTCATGCCCACTGGTAGACCATTCAGATTGTCCGTCTGTCATCCCACACTCTCATTGAATGACTGTCCCTTTTTCCTATTCTCTATTTTCTTGGAGGTATGCTTTTTTGCAATGAGGATCCATGCTTCAGGAGAGACAGAAAGAAAATATATCATCAAGGAATAATATCACAGCTTACATCAGTGTAGTAGTTTAAGTTTTGAAGAGACCTTAACATGTGAGAGTTAACGTGATGTAGTGTATAGACAGCTGGTATTGAAGCTAGGAAAACATGAGGTCAAGCACTGCCTTTGACACCTACTGGCTATGTGATCAAGGACAAATTAACTTCTTTCTCAGTGCTCTAGGTAACCTTCTAAGATTAGAAGGTGCTGACCTGCATTGGTACAGGAATTTCTGTCACCTGGGAACTCCTCATTCCGATGAAATGGCAGGTCCATCCCCTATCTTTATCTCTGAATCTTATCTTATGTAATAGATATATGAAATAGTCCAGTCTTATGAGAAGAGTGAGGGATACAGATGGGCATCCTGTGTCTTCCGCTGGTATGAAATGCAATTTCATCCCACCCCCTTCAAGACCCATGAAGAACTATCTGTTGATCCTGTCCCAAATATATGCATGGATATCCTATCCATTAAGCTACATGTCACAGTCTACACAATAAGTAGTTTCATCCATTTAAGTTTTATTTTTTTCTGTATGGATTGTTGTGTAAACTTCTTTTGAATTTTTCATGGATCTCATTGAAAAGATCCCATAGTATCTTGGGGCTTAATGAAAATGTCTATGCAAAACATCCTTTATGGAAATATCGAAACAAAAATTATTGCCAAAGCCAATGTTATGGAAGAGAGGTGATTTGAACAAGAAAAAAATGGTGAAAAGATGCCTTATAGATAATGAGGTTCTTCCATTGCTCCTGCCTGTAGATATTGTGTTAATTATATCATCAAATAGAACACACAGTTCTATATTTAATCAAAGTGGAGTGGAGTTTGTAACATGAAAAAATGGAGATTGAACAGAAGGAAAAAAAGAGTGTAGAACGCTGATAGGAGAACATGGGAAAACACAGAAATAGAGCTACCCAAAGACACAAGGAGAGATTCCCATGGAGTAACTCTTCTGAATCATGGCCGTTGGGGATGCTACACCTGCAGGTTTTCAAACTTCTGTTGCATTTTCATACCAATGAGCATGAAAGGGAAATCTCTTCTCTTGCTACCTTTCCTGTGAGCTTGTTACATTCAAAGTGAGTGTCAGAGGTGTCCACCACTATTTGATGTAGCCTCACTGTGAAAAGCAAACCAGTACCAGTACAGGTGCTTTCCAGTCTCATCAGCTATCCCTATCTGCATGTCCACCCTCTCCCTTTACCCCCTTTCCTTTACAATTTAATAGCCATAATCTCATTGTTTAATCTCATGTCTCATTGTTTATGAAAACATATGCCAATCTACCTCTTTAGGGGTTTATTCATCAAAGCTTACAACTTTCCAAACCAAAATATCCCTTCCTGGCCACTCTTCTGTATGTGTTTTCTCCCTATTCCAGTAATCTCCCTGAAGGCAGGGCTATCTTACATTTGAATTAGTATCCTCAGTACTCAGCATAGGACTTGTCACATAGTAAAGGCTTAATGAGATTTTCCCCCTTGAGTTCATTGTCAATCATTTGTCGTTAATTCTTTATTCATCCAGGGAAAAGTGATTTTAGGACTTAAAGCCAAGAAGGGACGTTAGATGCCATCTAATCTAACCTCCTCATTTACAAGTGAGGAAATTGAGTCTTTGAAATGTTAAATGACTTGTAGATGGTCACACAAAGAGCAGCAGGAAAGGGGTCCAGAGACTAAGGTTTTCTGGTTCGAAACTTAGGGATCTTGGCCACTTGCTGAGTTGACAGAGGGATGAGACTATGCTTGGAACCTAGAGGAAGGGGAAAATTTACCCCTTGTCAACATCAAACATCTCTCTGCAAGATTAAACCTACTGTTGTGACTCATCTTTTCTAAGCACTCTTCTCCATATATTAAGCACTAGGGAAGGCTTTGACAAAAACATTTGTTTCCACATCTGCCTCCCTGGCTTCTCTACTTCCCCTCCCTGTGTCCACCCCTCAACTATCTTGATTTTAGGAAAACTGAATTTATGTTAATGTAATCTGGGGGCATCAGACATCCAAAGGTTCAGGAGAGAATATTTTCAAATCCTTTACGACCTTAGGGAGCAGTGTGTACTTGTTGCTATAAAGTAAGGAGCTGCAGTAACCTTGGGAATCTGAAATTGCTACAGGAAATTGAAGAGTAAATTTTTCTTAATAATGCCATGCATCGCATTGGGGTAAGAGCCAGAAAGCGCATGTAGCCGATCCTTCTGAGCTAGAGAAGGACAGACTGACAACTTTCAGTTCCTAGGGAGGGTTTGTGAGGACATTAACCCATTTCCTTCTAGGAGCTGAGCTCATGGGAGGGGGGGAAGGGAACAATGACATATGAAATTACATAGATAAAGCACTTTGTAAAAGCTCTTTATAAATGCTATATCTATCAACACCACCACCACCATCATCATTAACCTGAGATTGGCAATAGTTATTGCATTTTTTCCTGATACTCCTAGAGACACTATTAGTTGGGGGGGGGGGGGGGGAGGGAGGCAGTTTCCCTAGATGAACACAGTGTGATTGGAATGCATGTCGGCATGAATTAACAATGAGCTTGATGTATCCAAATGAACACTAATCTGGATGTTTAGCGGCTGGGGTTCCAGCCCTGCTTCTGCCATTAATTTGTTGTGTCATTTTAAAAGAAGTAGTTTCACTCCTCCGAAGTGATCTCTTCCCATTACATTTATTTGTATTCATGCCTTATCTCTTCTTCTAGTGCTTAAGTTTCTTAAGTGTTCCGGACTGTGTCTTACTCATCTTTTTATCTCCAACAATACCTAGCACCAGCTCTTGAATGGAGTAGGCATTCAACAAACAAATGGTGAATGCATAAGTGAACAAAAGGGCCTCATTTTTCTCATCTCCTGAAAAGGGGGTGGGGGTTGTACCAGCCAATGGCCAAGGTCTCTTCCAACTCTAGGTTTCTATGATTCCTTCACCAAACCCTTGGGGGAAAGTAAGGGTGAGAAACATGTGAAATCTACAAGAGATAAAATATGTCAAGCTTGGGCAAGGAGGCACTGTATCAGTGCAGTTTATACTATTGGCATGGTGGCCCTGCTGTTCAAGGCAACCTGTAGGCTTCCCATTAATCCTTAAAGATTTTCTTTTCATTATAAACCAAAGGCAGGTAGCCTGTCTAGGAAAAGAGCAAACACTGCTCACTCAGTTTGACCTTGCCTGGAAAGGAGGGCATGAATAAAAGGATTCCTGAATGTATCCTACCACATACATTAAATCATTGGCTCAAGACAGAGAGCAGGTACTTTTAAACTGAGATCTGTTCTATGTAAAGGTTACTCAAACACTGCATTACTATTTGTCTTTGCAAAAGCTTTTAAAATCTTCCATCAGAGTATCTGTAAAACACCAGATCCTGTAGTATATAAGCATTCTGAGGACAGGGACTTGTTTGTTCTTAGTTGGTCTTTGAATAAAATAGGGGGCATTGTACAATGTTTCCTTTGTTTGTGTTTATGTTTTTTGTTTTGTTTTGTTTTCCCTCCATAGACCTGAGGTCTGTTATTTCCACAGGTTAGGAAACTCTCAGTAATGAATTTTCCAGTGCCATTTAGATGTTCCCTACAATGTACAAGCCAAGAGAGCTGAGGGGTTGTTTCTTGTCTAGAGTTAACCAGCTAGTGTGGGTTGGAGGCGGGAAGTTGAACTCCGGTCTTTTTGACTTTAAAGCCAGAACCAAGAGGAATAAACAAAAAGTTGCAGAGGTACATTTCAACTCAATGTAGGCAAGTCGCGTGAAAGTATGCTATTATAAGGGGAAAAAACACTTTCTAACAAGTTTGCCCAACTAAGGAATGGGCTGTTTTCTGAAGTATGAAGTTTCCCGTCATGGGATATCTTTGGTCTTGGATAATTACTTAAGTGAGTATCATAGAGCTAATTCATGCGTCAGGTAATAATAGATAATCCTGTCTAACTAAATTCTACATTTCATCATAAGGGCTTACCTCATTCTATCTGTGATACTACACTTTGAGAAGAGTATTGAGAAACTAGAATGTGTCCAAGGAAGAGTAAAAGGGAAAGGGAAAGGGAAAGGTGAGAAATCCCTATTATTTAAGGAATGGCTGAGGGGGCTAGAGGTGTTTAGCTTGAATAAGAAAAGATGAATAAGGGGAATATGATCTATAATGTAGATGTTCAAAATGTTTGAAGAGCTTTCACATGGAAAAATGGATGAAGCTTCTTCTATATTGTTCCAGAGCGCAGAGTTAGATCCAGCTGGCAGAAGTTACAGAAGCGTACTTCAAACTTAATGTACGGAAGAATTTGCCATTCTTTGGTGACTACACTAAATTGCAATGGATTGCCTCAAAAAGAAGAGTTTCCAAATAGTTTTGAAGCTAAGACTGAATGACATTCAGTTAGAGAATGGATGATATTCAGCTATAGAAACAAGTCCACTAAACTATACATAAGGATTCTTGCAGGTCACATATTGATTTCGAAAACTAATTATCAATATTATCTATGTTTTATTGATTCTTGTGTATTTTGTTAAATATTCCCAATTGAGTTTTAATCCGATTCAGGCCACAGATACTGTTGTGGGCCACATACAGAACATAGGTAGAAGGATTTTTATTTTGGGGAAGAGGTTAGACTAGGAGTTTCTAAGATACCTTCCAAATGTGAGATGCTAGAACACTAAGGATCTTTAGCATGACGTGCATAGACAATAGAGATACAGGCTTGGGTCAGAAAGAACTGATTTCAAGTCCTACACTAGACCTGAACTGACTATGTGACTTAGTGACAAATCACTGAGACCATAAGTTGCAGATCTGTTTAATAATGGCATTTTTCTTTCTTTCCTTCACCCTGATTTGCATTGGCAGAGGGAATTTCCTCACTGAAAGTACCCCATATCAATGAAATCCTAGGCCCATTCCCTCCCTACTTCCCACCTCTCCCAAAATAAGAATTATCATGCCACTTTGTTTAATGTCATTTTAGCAATGGCACATGCAGTACAACTTTACCAATTTGCGATAATTGAGAGAGTGCCAGTTTAGATTCAGGAAGAATGTTTTACAGTCATAAAAAACTGAGACTTTTTTTAGGAAGAAGTTTGTGACCTTTCAAAGAACTGTCTAGTTTCCCAAAGATGATCCTGCCTACTTTTATTTAATTTGCAATTGGCCTATTGTCCATTTGAATTTTCTGTCTAATATCTATGGACAGATGGACAAAGTTATAGGATCATGGATTTTGAACTGGAAGGGACTTTAAAGTTTAACCATCAAGCTCAACTTCATTTTACAATTGGGGAGACTGTAGAAGTTAAGTGACTTGCCCATGGTCACAAAGTAGTAAATTTGTGGAGCAGAATTTGAACGCTAGTCCCCTTGACTCTAGCACCAGTACCGTATCCACTCTACCTGGCAGCCTCCAATTTAGAGACTGTCTGTCTAACAGTACATTCTAGTCTAGATACGAATTATAGAAACTTATAAAACAAAATACAGTTTTATTACTCTCAAGTACAGTGTGTACTATAAACAGAGTCATAAATGGGAACTATTGAACTAAATGAGATTAGTCTATGAGAAAAAAATTACAGCTCACAAGAGACCCACATTATCTGATGATGCATCCCAAACATGAATGTCCTTTAGCATAAAGGAATTAATTACTGGACACAGCTTGGTGAAGGAATTCTTAGTGTCTTCAAAAAAGTTATTGCTTTTCAGGATTTTGGTTAAAAATAAGACCCTGAGGAAGAGTACATACAAGGAAGACATTCTTTCTAGTTTTTAATTCAGTGAGAATCATGGATCATGGTTGGATTATGGTATATTTAAGTTAGTAGGACTCAAGTGAATAGAATTTTTACTGTTGATATTTATGCAATGAGAGTCATTGAGAAATTAAGATGCAGCTACTTTTACAGAAGAGGAAACTGAGTATCAGAGAGGAGGAAACATCAAAGTATTGCCAGAAGATTGGCTGCTAGAAAACCACTTTTAAGGATTCTTTGCCATGGGTCCATGTAGTTATTTGGCTTGTCTCAAAATCACAGTATATCAGAGGATGTAGTTCATCCTTCATTTTCAAAGAAGATTAATGATATGATGGGTAATGTCGCCACTTGCATGCAAATTTGATTTAAGTGAGTCAGAGTTACCCAGTCATCAACCTCACTCCCTCTTCCAGAGTCATCAAAGTCCAGAGGCAAGACAAAAGGCTAGATGACTGGCAGTGGTCCAAGATGTAGTAGATGACTTTGACATCTTCAATGTCTGACCAAGCTCTAAGCATTTCACAACACCTTCTCCTGCCACCTCCATGCCCATTGGAACAAATTGCTCTCATCTACCCATTCTGCCAGGGAAGTCTTCACATGCTTGGGATAGGCATCCCCCTAACTCACCAATGGATTTGAGGTCTGTAGTCTACCTTCACTCTGGTTTAGCTCATCTGCTCAGACAGTTTACTGGAGTGGAGCCACTGTGCATGCCATTGCATCTTGGAGTCACAGTTGAGAGGTGGGTGATAGGAGGACACAAGAGATAGGTAGAACCAGAGGAGTTAGTCTTCCCTGAACATCCCATACATTCCATATTAGAGGTAAAAAGGACGTTAACAGTTGTCTAGTTCCATCAGTACCTGAATAGACTCCTTTTGGGTATATGGCCAATGACCATGTATCTTCTGCATAAAGAGACTTCCCAGGATATGGAAGCTACCCTCCACTGAAGCAGCCTACTCCACTTTGGACCAACTACAGCTGTTATCAAGTTCAAATTTGCCTCTGTATCTTCCATCCACTGTTCTTAATTCTGTCCTTTGTGGTTAAACAGAGGGATTCTAAACCTTTTTCCATGACACCCCCTCAAATATTTGAACATAATTACCACATCTTCCTTCCCTATGTCTTGTCTTCTCTAGGATAAACACCCCTTCATTCGATTCTCAATGATTCAAGGCAGCCTCTTATGGATGCTCTTCAGCATGTAGAAGTGCATCACCTTTGACTCCCAGAACTGACCACAAAACACTCAATGTGGTCTGATGGGAGTAAAAGACAGGCTGCAACAGCTTATCTTCAATGGAAGGACTAAGACAGGCATGTCTCCTACCTTCTATATCTCCCCCATCCCTGTAGTTCCATCTCTTTGAACATTTTATCAACAATCATTATGAATTGATGAGGATCATAGAAGCAGCAAAAGAAAGGTCATCCGGGCCTGAAGGCCAGCTCTCTATCCACTGTGCCACACTGCCTCTCTGCCAGCAGAAAGGTAAGCATCTACTTTGCCTAAATTGAGAGGAGTACATTTGAAGGTCTATAATTTCCATATAATATTCATTTACATTGCTATTGTTGAGTCATTTCAGTCATGTCCAACTCTCTGTGATCCCATTTGGGGTTTTCTTGGCAAAGATATTGGAATGGTTTGCCAGTCCTTCTCCAGCTTATTTTACAGATGAAGAAACTGAGGGAAACAGAGTTAAGTGACTTGCCCAAGGTCACACAGCTATTAAGTGTCTGAGACCAGATTTGTTCTCATGAAGATAAATTTTCCTGATTCCAAGCCCAGTGTTCTAACCTTTAGAACCACCTAGCTACCCCTACATTCATCCAGGTTGACACTCATCCTGGTCCCTCAGTACACTTAACAGAGTCATCACATCTCGCTGAACGACTTTTGATCAGGGAATATGTAAGGCTGCAAAGGGAGGATGTTTGGAATCCTCCACCTCTAGTTATTACATATACTTTACAATCATTGTACCTGTTAACCTGTGAAATCTTCAGAGGGGAAGCTCTCCCACCCAAAAAGCCTGCCAGGGCTGCCTGGCTGGGTTCCAGTTGAAGTAATTGCACTCTGTCTGCTTATATTTCCTTTTCAATTTCAGACAGATATGCGCTCCTCCTTACCACCCTGCCCTAAATGATAGCTCAGCGTTCCCCTTACAGCTGCTAAACAGCTGTTATGTTCAACCTAAGAAGCAACTCCATTTCAGTCCTGGGTAAAATGATTCCTTGTTATCCCTTTTCTTCCTCAAAGGGGTGCTGGGAATCTTAATTAATTGAAGTGCAGACACCTTCCAAAGTCCTTGGGTAAATGCTGCTCTAACGAAGAAGGATTTTCGTTATTAATTGTTATTAAAAAGATCTGTACCTGCCCTCCCAATCAAGCAAAATGTAGATTTAATATGCCCATTGTGCTAAGAGATATGCTTTAGATTTAATAAGGCAAGCATCAACTGCTCATTAAAAAGCCCATCATTAAGACAACTAACAATTAAACACAATACTACAGCTACTTATCACTTCTAAAGAAGTTCACTGCTAATAAACCAGCTACTACACCTTACACCGAGGTGCATTCATGAGCTGGCCTCCTCATGATAAAACAAAGTCCTATGTTATTAAGTCCCCAAGATCATAGTCTGAATGACCTTTATTTTTATCATTCTATCCAAATTCTGACATAATTCCTACTTTATGATAGGAATTTTAAAAAAGGAAGCAGATTCCCTGCTCTGATACTTACAAGCTATGTGATCATGGGTAAGTTTCTTAATATCTCAGCCTGAGTATACTCATTTGTGCTTATCCTAAAATAGGGATAATGATCTTGAATTACCTGTTTCACAGAATTATTGAGAGGAAGGAAAACACCTTTGAAGTAAATGGAGGTCCAACCAACCTCCATCGTTTTAAAGAGAAAAATCATCCCAGGCAGGTGATACCACTTGTCCAAAATCACACAGAGACAGAATTTGAAGCCAGATTCACTGACTTCAAACATATATGCTGCATTCTTCTAAACCTCTCAATTTGAGTAAAATGAAAGGTCTTTGAGAAGGGTAAACATTTTGCTTTTGTTATTAGTATCATTAGTTCCTGGCAATATCTGGCAAATTCAATTAACAAAAATTTGTTAAGCAGTTTCTATCTGCCAGGCACTTTGTGGAGCATGGAAGATATACAGAAAAAACAAACATAGGAGCCTACATTCTAATGGAGGACAATATATAGAAACCAGAGTTGTGCTTGCTCTGTCATGTCTGACTCTTTGTGACCTTGGGGTTTTCTTGACAAAGATAGTTGTTTGCCATTTCCTTCTCTAGATCATTTTACAGGTAAAGAAACGGAGGTCCAGAATCACACAGCTCATAAGTGGCTGAGGGCAGATTTGAACTCAGGAAGATGAGTCTTTCTGACTCCAGGCTTGGCACTCCATCCACTGTGCCACCTAGCTGCCCAGAAAAACCAATCCATACAAAATGAATAAAAAGTAGATTGAAGGAAACCTTCGATTTTGGATCTCTATGGCACACACACAAAAATATTTATTCTGCAATAAATTTAGTCACATGTGCTGTAGTTAAGACCCAAAGTTTCCCATGGACAATAACACATAGGGAACGCAATTCCAAACCTAGCCAAAGGCACATCAATGTCTAATTCCTTCTCTGGAGTTTAATAATTACTTGATTTATTGATGGATTAGTCAATGTCAAGACTTGTCCTTAAAAACTCCATTCTTCATCTGACTTCTCTGGGGTACTATCTCCTTGCTTTGATGTCCCCAGACACAATAAGCAATGCAGAATTAGTTATTCCCGTACTGCAGTTCTGAAGAGTCAAAGTAGAGGGTAGAGTGGTCATTTTCCCTGGTATCCAACAATAGAAACAATAGAAAAACCTTGTGCTTTCCAATGGAATTTGCAGGAAATTCCCCAGGCCCTTATTACAATCCCATTCAAGGCTTTCCTGCATTTCCATTAGCTATATTACATTTTTGAGAAATACTGTCAATCTCAAACCTTCGATTTAACAGCAGAAGCTTATAATCAGGAGACAGAGAGTGGGGCTAGGAAACAACCACCTCCTTCCTTTCTCAGATTAGATTCCTCAAATGCTGCCCCAGTTTCTCTTACTCAAGGGACGACTGCTGCCATCAACAGAACGAGTTCTTCATGATCCCATGCAAGCTTTAATGGGGTAATTAAGAAGCACGATGTAAATTTGGCTTTTACTCAGAGTTCTGTTTTCTCTTTGCAGATACAGAGTTGGTGGAAGCTGTTCAAGTGATCCATCATATTTGCTTGGCATCGTCAAAGACTGCAGTTCATTCTAGGAAGGCGTTAGGCAGAAACCGGTCTTGGAAGGAGAATTAAGTGTGCTAGGGCCCTTTACTGAGGATCAGCAGGAACCAGACACTGATGGGGAACTGGGCCCCCAAATCCTAGGCAATTCTGTTTTTCATTGTGTCATCTAGACCTTGCCTTGGTACACATTGTCATTACTATTCCAAGTATTACTCAGCATGGACATTTCTGTTTTCAAACGTTTTAAATGAGGGTGCTTTTATACACACCTTCTTCTGTATTTACAAAATGTTTGGTTATCAATTCTGAGTCATGGGCTTATAAATAACACATTTGTTAGAGAAGTGAAGAAAAGTAAAGGGCATGAAAAGGCTCTCTAAATTCAGGCTTTCTAGTACTGCAGCTCACTGTAAAATTCCTATTTTGCAGGTAAAGAAAGACCAATTTAGGGTCTGCCAGGCTACAACTGACAAAGGATCATCAACATCCTTGTTCTTAAGGAGTTTTCGTCTAATGGGGGAAGATAACCTATGAAAGGAATCAGAAAAGTAACGGAGAGAGAATAAAGTACAAAATCTCATGGGGATCACAGAGGAAATCCAAAAGAGTCAGGAGTACAGACTGGAAATGAAGGAAGATATAGCTGAACCTCCTTCAAATGGAGGTTCTTAGAGGAATCATATAATCAGAAAGAGAGGTCAAAGGGGTGGACAGTACTTCCAGTGGGTAAAGGAGCACAACGTAGAGAAAAATGAGACTATAGTTCATCTTTGTTAAACCCTGTCACTAAAGAGAGGGAGAGACTGAAGATCAGTGATACTAACTGAATTGTCCATGAACACATAAGTTGTGTGTTGCAGAGATGGAATCAGACCTCACTGTCTAGAAATACCAAGTTCAACCCTCAAAGTTCATCCTGACTCCACTCTTTCTAATTTTAATACGTTCCTGCGAGAATGATAGTATCTCTAGTTTGTGGTTTAAAATGCTATATTTCTATATGTAGAAAATATGTATACATAAATATATTTCTATATATAGATATACATAAATATATTTCTATACATAACACATTAAAATATACATATACATAGAAATACATATATACATAGAATATATATTATATATGGTATATATACATATATACATAGAAATACATAAATATATTTGCATATACATAGAAATATATGTGTGTGTGTATATATATATATATATATATATATATTTTTTGCAGGCAATCAATTAAGTGACTTGCCCAGGTTCACACAGATAATAAAGGTCTGAGGTTCTCTTGACTCCAGTGCCAGTTCTCTATCCACTGCACTGCCTAGATGCCCCAGAACACTATATATTTTAATTTTCAATTAAATCCAGGACACATTTATGGAGTTCTTACTATGTGCAGATTCTAGCACTATGCTAGCACATTCTAGCATCCAAAAACAGTGAAGTCATCTAGGTACACAAATAGTTGCAGGTACCGATATCTCCAGCTCATGCTGGAGGTAGCAATGGCTGTGTTAGAAAGTAGAAGATGCTCCTGAAACACCCTGGGATATATGTGCAAACTGGTAAACAAAAACACCTGGGTAGAGGGCATCTATCTTCTTCATTAATGATCTTTTGATGTTGACTACCATCACATTTTTCTTTTTGGTAAGCCTCTTCACAGGTTGTATGAGTGGTTTAGGATTCTAATAAAATGGCAAAACATAAACAAATAACTGTTATACAAAATACTTCATGATGTTTGCACACAAGAAGTACAAATAAACTGTGTTATAATAGGTCTTAAGAAGGCATGATCATTTAGGGATGGGAGAATTAGGAATTAGGGAAAGCTTGATAATGAGTAAACATTTGGGCTGGGACTTGAAGGATGGCAGAGATTATACAAGGTAGAAAAAAAAGAGGTTTTTTTCTCAACTTAAAACTAAGAATGGTATGGAACGAAAAGGTTAAGTGATGATCTCAGAAAACAAATTAGTGTCAACAGTATCCTGGGACTAGAAGTTCAATGGATATAGATAGTGGGCATCAAGGAGAAGATGGGTCATTGCAGATACAGAAATAGACACACACCATTCCCTGTGAGTTTAGGTTTCAAAATAGGAAAACATGGGTAATTCACAGGAAATGGGTGTTAGTCCAATATAGACAATAAAGTACAAAGAAAAGAATGCTGCAAAATAAGACTAGAAAGGTAGAGAGGAGAAAATGACAGGATCACAGATTGAGCATTGTCACAAACCTTTAGCCCACATGGCACCCCCTTCCCACAGTAAGAAAATTTCTGGTCTGGGGCCCTCCTCTCCTCATTGCTGACTCCTTCCTTGGGACCACAATTTTAGGAAGGACCTCAGCTATGCTTTACCCTGCTCATGCCTGGATTCTTTCTAGACTCCACCTCCTTCCCCAATGCATTTTATTGTTCTCCCTTCCCCCAATTTCCAGCAACACCACCCCAGATATGTTGTCCTGCCCCATTACAATAGAAGTTCCTTGAGGGCAAAGACTGTCTAATTGGCTTATCTTTATACTCCGTCCCACACTTAGAAAATGCTTAACAAATTCACTCTGTCTCACTGCCTCTTGGTCTATCTCTCTCACTGGAAGGGACTTTTGAGGTCATTCAGTCCAATTCCTTCATTTTACAGATGAAGAAACTGAGATCTACATAGGTTAAGTGAGTTTCCCAAGGTCACTCTGGTTATAAGTGACGTTGGCATGATTTGAACCCAAGCCCTCTCACTCTTCTAAAAAATCAATACTATTCCAACTATACCAACAATAACAATACCTAGGATTTACATATTGCTTTAAGGTTTACAAAGCATTATACATATCTTATCTCATTCACAACATCCCTGCAGAGTAGGGTTCTATTTATACGTCCCCATTTTATAGAAGGGGAAACTGAGGCTGAAAGTGATAAGCCAAGGTATACCAGCAACTACCCCAACACACACAGCAGGGCCTGCTGTACAGGTTCTGCTTTTCTAAAAGGAAAGCTACTTTTGAGGGGTCAACAGTCACTTTAATCAAGCACATATATCATTCACTTAGTTCAGGGGAAAAAGTCAGCACCCTGAACTTCAGAGAAAATACAGAGAAATAAAGATCAGCAGACAGAGCTTCCAATTGCTTGACAGTAAGAAGACTGTCTATGTTACAAATCAACAGACAGATCCAACTGTCTGACCACATGTATATAGTTACCAGAGAGAGAAGCACCAGCATTTAGGTATTCAAAGCCAAGGGGGCTCCTTAGCGGTTGCCCAGAGTCTTATCTGGCCAAACAATCACTTCCATTGAGTAAGTCCCATAGTAAAATGTCACCTCAGAGTATTTATACACCTTTCAGAACCAGAGGACATTACAACTCTTGAGAACTAGTGCCTCATTAAAAAATTAACAAAAGATACTTGAGATCTACTAAGGGGCAGGGAAGATCTAATTAACATTGTACAAGATCACACAACTAGTATAAGGGGCAAGATTTGAATTCAGATCTATTCTGACTCCATGTCCACAGTTCTTATATATTGTGCTGCCTAGAAGCCTCTAAGGCCACCTAGAGGTCTCTGAATACCAGTCTAAGGGAGATGAATTTTATTCAATAGAGAGTCAGGAGTACACAAATAATACAATCAAACCTGTGCATAGGAAAAATTAATCTGACATAAGTGTGAAGGAGGAAGAGACTGCAAGCAGGAAGGCTTATAAGGAGGCAATACTTCAGGTGAGTAGTAATGGGGGACTCTGCAATGGTAGTGGCAATGTGAACAGAAAAGGCAGGAAGGGATATACATGAGATATTACTAAAGAGGAATCAAAGAAATTCGATCTGATAGGTGAGAGAAAGAAAAGTTAAAGAAAACACCAAGGTTTGAAGACAGATAATCGCAAGGATAGCTTTGCCATTTATAGACATAATTTGTACATTGCAATTTTATTTTATGTCTTTCAAGGGACATACTATTACCTTTAATCACAGCATCACAATTTTAAATGAATTTCTTACGATTAATTAAAGGGCTGTATATGGAACTCTGAACAGCCACATGAGGGTTTTGGCTCCATGGATTTATCCCCATTTGACTAAGACTTTGGCTCTACTACCACTGAGAGAGTTGGAGCTAGTATGTAGCATTAGAGGTTTGGGAGATTAGCAATTACCTCTATGGGGAATCAAATTCCCTGTACAGAGTCCAAATCCTTCCTGTTCTCCTTGCTTTTGAAAATTGTGAACTCTGAGAATTCTGATCGAATGTTCTGTAATCATTTGGATTCCATCTCTGAATGTTTAGTGTGGGTGGGTGAGTGGGAGGGAAAAGGGGCAGGCCCACCTTCTCAACATCATATCTATGACAGAGCTCCCCTTTCCCCAAATCTCTTTAGAGGGCAGTGATTTCCCAAGGGCTTTAATTGTTTTGCTGTGACAAGCCGCCTTTCTCCCAAGCTGTCATAAGTCATTGATCTGTAATTACTTGCCTGTCATCCAGGCCCATAAAGTCAGGCAGATTTTCCATGTCCTGGACTGAGCCCTTTAGAAAGCTGTGGTCCTAACTCCTGATGGGCCCTAGACTTGAAAGTTAGACTGGAAAACACAAGGAACTTTCAAAACAGGAGTCAGTGAGTGTCAGTGGGATCAAGGAGTGAGACAACTTAATCATGTTTAGGGTAGAAGGAACATTGCTCCCACAGCTTTCTTGTGTCAGAGCCAGAGAGAGCCTGCTCAGAGATCCCTGCCTTTCTCTCCAGTGTGTTTCCCTAGCAATGCTGGCAGCTCTTCTCAAGGGCTGTCAATAGAGCATCTGGTAGTTGGCAGAAAATTAGGAGCTGCCAGTGCTGGAGAGATTCCAGTCCTCCAAGACATGGGCACTGCCCCCTATGGCAGGGCAGCCTGGCTTACTTCTGAGTCATCCAGCCAGAAGGCCATGGCCCTGACCTGGACCATGGCCAACCCCAGGACTGAGGACCATGGAACTTCATCTTCCTAAAGGCACAGATGGTGCCAATTTGGGGAAGGGAGGTGGCTTCCTTAATCTCCTGTCAAAGGAAGAAGAAAAGATAGTTTCTGTCCTTTGGGGAGCATTTTTAGCTAACGGAGTATCCATGGTCTCATTTTGTCCTCATGACCTTTCCTTCATGTGACCCATCCCCCAAAGAAAAAAAGATTCCCTTTGCATCATCTCATCAATTTTCCAAGATGGGACAACCAAGGCATAGAAAGCTGAATTTGAAAAAGTCACAAAGAAAGTTATAAGCCCACTTGAGAGGAAACACTAAGGTCTCCTGACCCCCAATTCAGCACTTGTTCCAAAAGAATACCCATCTAAACTCACAGGCTCTCATGTCATAATAACTCTGAACTGTGCCTGCATTCAAGAAACATTAAGTGCCTACTATGTGCCAAGGCACTGTGCTAAATGCTGGATGATATAAATCAAATGTTTACATTCACAATCTAATTTTACCTTCCCAGAATTCCTAGGTTGAGAATTACTATGGAATACTGACTCTCTAAGCAGAGCTTGGAGTTAGGAAAATGCAGGTTCAGGTCCTGTCTTTGACAAACACTAGCTGTGTGAATCTAAGCACATCTCAATGCCCTTGGAAACCCTCTAAGATTCTAAATTCAAGAACAGATACCTTCAATAGGAAAGGAAGATTCCTCACAAGGAGTTCCCTACACTGAGGAAATCACAGTGAAAAAAATCCACTGAGAAAAACTGGGCCAACTTTACTGTTCCCATTTAACTGAGGAAGAAATGATCTCAGAAGTAAACTGGCTTTCTTTGCAGCTAGTCACAGGGACGAGGTATTGGGAAATACAAATATCTATCTCCTTTTACCATTGAAAGTTCTCTAGAAGAACGGAAAGAAGAGTGAATAATGTACAAGTATCAGTTCAATTATGATGATACCCAAAAGATGAATCTTCCAAAAAGCAATAGAGAGAGAAAAAGAGAAAGAGGCTACTGTGTAATGAGTCTAATCTAATATGGGAAGCTTTATGAGTATAAGATGGAAAGGTAGAAGAGTAGGCAGGGAAATGTGGCCTTAAGAAATAGAAAGACATTGGTTCAGGAGTCAAAAGATGTAGTTCAAATCTCACATCTCCTATATACTACACACACACACACACACACACACACACACACATATATACACATATATATGTATATATATATATATATATATATATATATATATATATATATATATATATATATATATATATATATATACATATATATAAATTAGGTTAGTTGTTTAACTCCTGGATCCTCACTTTCCTCCAGTATAAATTGAGAAGGTTGAATTGGATGAGTTCTAAGGATCCTTCCAATTTTAAGTCTATAATTGTTTAATTAAAACAATGATGAGAAGTGGGTGGGGAGGGAAGGATCCCCACCAAACTGTCAGGGCACTCACTTGCCAAAGGTGGTTCCGATGGAAATCTGTAGAATGAGTTAATGCCAAAAACTTCTGAGAAATTTAGAACACAACAGAAGCTCACGTAGGTCAATCATGAATTTGGAGTGATTGCTTTGATGGGTTAAAATTTTGTTCTAATGAGTCCAGAATTGCTGTTTCTTCAAATTAGTCTATAGATTATTTAGTTTCATTGTATTTGAGGTCCCACAATTGCACCTGATCTTCTCAGAGCTAAGTGCTAATGTGGTTTGATTTATTTTTCCTGGTATGAAACACAAATTCAGTTTCATTTTACTGAGGGCCCCTGTAAAGTAGGGGACTCTGTGAAAACATACATACATACACATCAATTACCTTTGGGAATGGAAATATAAGCACAAGAAAAAACTTAAAATTTCACTAATTGTTCTTTCCTACTGTGAACACAGCCTCTTATTAGCCATGACATTTGAAAAGGAAAGCAGATAAGGACAATATTGTCCTAAAAGAGTCAGAATTTAACTGGAAATACTTTTGTGAATTTGTCTTTTGCTTAATGTTCCTGGGTTTATAATATTGCCCATAAAGGCCTGGAATATATGAAACAGGAAAATGTGTATTTTTCAGACTTATTAAACCCCCAAAAGCCATAGCACTTACAATAATTGTTACTGGGGATTGTGCACAGGTCCTACTTAATTAGTGGTAATTGAACAAGGAAAGATGGCAGCATTTTCCTGAGCAAACAAAGATGCTGAAAACCTTTAATTAGCATAAAATTCTCACAAGTTGCTCCTGGTGGATTATATCTTCCTCCATCCCCCCCCAAAAAAAATCATGCAAAAAAAACCATACTCACACAACAATTTGTGTTGTGATGGAAAAGTACAGTTAAATAATGAAGCAGCATGGTATTCCTTGGGAGGGAGGAAGGGCAGCCTTCTAAAGAATGCACTTCACTGACTAGAGAGAGAAGAAACAAGCAGGCCTTCCATTCACGCACCAGATGTTTCAGATAAACAATAACTTGCTAGGATGAGAATAGTCCTGGGCTTGGGAGCCAGAGGAAAGAAAGGGTAGGAGCAGAAGGAAAATGAAAGTGGCAGCACCAGCTGTTGAGGAAGATATCAGCTGCTCTGTTCTGTTGTAGTGTGGTTTAGGCTTCTCTGCAAAGCCCAGGCTTCTGGTTGGGGCTTTACTTGGATGGGATGTGTCTGTGCCCTAACTGGTAAGCTTTGTTCACAGCAGGGACTGCTGGTGACTGAGCAAGAGGTGTTTCAGGGCAAGCATTTGAGAAAGCTTTCCTTGCCTGTTCTAGACTGTATTGTACATCCAGACAATCTTAGATGACTATTCTCCATTTATCATGCCTAAAAGTCAGTCTCAGACAATGGCTCTACTTGGTGACCCATTGGGAAAGTAGGGGACCAGAATTACAAGAGAAGGGAAATCATAGGATTCTATGTTGGAGAATTATTTCTTTCCTTATTGAGTATGTCAATCAACAATCAATCAACAAGTATTCATTAGGGGCCTCCTATGTGCCAAGCACTACGCTACAGCCTGAAAGTGAAAACAGTGCTTCCACTCAAGGAGTTTATTGTCTATCTGGTGGACACAGTATGCAGTACAAAGTGACTTTGAGGGGAAGACACCAATAGCTGTGAAGACTGGGAAATGCCTCATGTAGAGGGTGACACAAGCTGACCCTTGAAGGATACTAAACATTATAAAGGACAGAAAAGAGGAGGATGTTCAAACCATGTATGGGGGACCATCATGGGTCAAAGTCATCCAGAAATTGGGTGCAATGTATTAGAAATATCAATAAAGTCGTATCTAAGTACAGGCAGCTCTGGGTGGCCCAGTGGTTAGAGCACTGGACCTGGAGTCAGCAAGAACTGAGTTCTTACTAGATGTGTGACCCTCTCTAAGTCACTTATCCTCTGTTTGTCTCAGTTTCTTCAACTGTAAAATTAAAATAATAATAGCACTCATCTCCCAAGGTAGGTGCAAGAACCAAATGAGACAATCTTTATAAGACTTGACACATATTACATACTTAATAATTGCCCATTTCCTTCCTCCATATAAGTATGTAAATAAACCTTGAACTCTTACACTTCAGGGTGATTCAAAGACATGCCACATCCAATCCCACTCTTAGGGAAACTGTGGTTCAGCTGAGGAACCATGACACATAGAATCATAGATTTAGGCCTGAAAGGCAAGTTGGACATCATTAAGCTTAATCCCTTCATGTTAAAGATGAAAGTGTGAAGTAACTGAACAGTTAAACTAGTGATTTATCCTGTATCATAGAGCTAATAGGTGGTTGAGGCAAGATTTGAACCGGAATCTTTCTGAATTCAAATTTAGCCCTCTAGCCACTAAAATACACTGCCTTGGTCATGTGCATGTGACAATTTTTATAATTTATGTATGTGCTAGTGTGTGTGTGAAGTGCATTTTAGTGTATGTAAAGTAGATTTTATTATTCCTTTTTAGATAGTAGTTCCAAAGATCATAGATACTAGTTCTCAGGATCCATGGCCATAACAATCTACTAGTTCTCAGACTCATGGCTTGCAAAAAATCTCACCATGATTGTGCATCATATTATAATATTAAGATAATGAAAACATTTGAGTTTAATTGTAAACACCCACTGGGTATGTGCCATGCTAAGTCACCTAGATATCACTAAAGTTAATGTAAACTTGTGAGGCTATTGCTGGCAAATTGACTTTTTTGTGTGCTTCTCTACAAATCAAGCGAGTACTGATCATTATGGGGGTGACCCCACAAGAGGAATGCACAAGCTGGAGTGCTATGCATGCTGCGATCGGTGCCCATCGAGACACTAAGTGTGCAACTCTCATTCTTGCCTGCCCCTGTAAGAAAAGTAATTAGGGGATGCTGCAGGAGTTGGTGTTCCCATTATCAGCAACCCCTTCGAGAAAGCTAGAATAAAGCAATTAGTTAACCCCTTACTAGGTCTCCGATGTGGTCCTTCTGGCTGCCCAGGTCAAGAATGAACTTGTTAGGGACCAGAACCTCAAATCTCCTGTGTCTCCTGCCTGACACATGGCATTGTCAGTGTCTCTTGTGTTACCTCTCCAATAGTGTGTGTGTGTGAGTGTGTGTGTGTGATTAGTGTCTATTGGACAGTACAGACTGTATGTGATATAGGCCTACAGAGGAAGATCACTGAGAACTAGAGAATCAGGGAAGACCTCATAGAGGCACTGGGAGCTTAGTTAAATATTGAAAATAATAGACATGGATAGAAATCTACTTGGGGAAAGATTATAATGTGACATCAAGCATGAACCTGGTACAAGACCAATCAAAAGGTACATTCTGGAGAGAAGGGAAAAAAACAAACCTAGAAAAATAGGTGGGAGATGTTAAAGAAAAAAGGCTTCTCTCTAGACTTTTTCTTGATTCCCCACCCCCAATCAGCATTTCACTGGTTTAGAGCCCTATATTATAGATGAGGAAGCCCAGAGAGGCTGTGATTTGGCCACACTCCTTCAGGTGATAAGTGTCTAAACTCTTTCCATCACCTTCCACATTCCCTTCAACCTAGGTGCCCATTCTCAGTGAGCATCTTCTCCCCTTGTTATCGTTCCAGCTATACCACACCTGAATGATTAGGTCTGATTGCAGCTGCCGTGAGTCTCAGGAATACTTTTTATTTCACATTACTTCAAATCCCTGGAGTTCTGCTTCTCTTGAACTTGACATGCAAATGCATGTAAATATTATACAAATGAGCATGTCTCTCCCTTCCAGCTAACCTGGAACTATTAAACAGAACCCAAAAAATCATTTGTGCAAGCCAGGGTAGATAGGGTCACAGTCTTATATGATTTGCCCCCTCTTACCTCCAGATATGCAGGTGAATTCATTCTTCGGGGCTGGCCATTGTCCCTTCTAACATCTTCATTGAAGCTTCAAGGGACCTCAGAGTCCATCTAGTCTTCATCTTACAGATAATGAAAATGAAGCCCAGGGAGGTTAACTGATTTGCCTAAACAGTTTGTAAGTAACAGGGGTAGGATTGGAACCCAGGTGCTTCTGAATCCAAATACAGTGCCCTTTCCACTGTACCATCATGACCTAGAGCAGCAGTATCAAACTCAAATAGAAATAGATCCCTAAGGCTGCATGTTGACTTAGAAAACCACAAATTAACATTGTCTGTGTTACGTTGTATTTTCATTTATTTCATTAAACATTTTCCAATTACATTTTAATCTGGTTGGGCACTCAGGAAAGTTTGCTACCTCTGACCTAGACCAGTCTCCACATTTTACAGAATGAGGCCCTAAGACAGTAAGTCTCCCAAATCAAAATCACATAGCAAACTAGTTCTAGGACTGGGACCGCTGAACTCTCATCTCCTCAAAGGTTCTTATGATCATAGTAGCACATCTACTATCTATCATAGTACTATCACATGTAGCAAAATCTTTGGAAACTCAACCTCTTATTTTATAGACAGGGAGACAGAGGACCAGACAAGTTAAATGACTTGCCTATGACCACACAGCTCCTAAGTGTCTAATAGCAGTATGTGACCAGAGATCTTTCTGTCTTCAAGTTCAGTGACCCACGCACTAAACAGCATCGCCTCTCACTAGTCCCTCAAGGGCCAGCAGTCTTTCCACTTCACTCGGGTTCTCATTCTAATTGACCTTGAGACTCCACTCCATTATTGGACTCATGGGGCCAGTGATACCACATTGGCAACTCAGCCCCGATGCCCAGCAGGCAGTCTGATTGCTCGAAAACATCCCATTAAAAAACAGACCAGCAGGAGTTCCAGTGTACAGGCAGGTCTCTGGAGCCCCTGTGGGTAATGTCCTCAATGACAAAGCTGCTCTCCTCCTCAGCAAAGGTCTTTTATCAAGCAATACAGAGCATATTTTCAATCATCTCCGTATCACAATGAAGAGACAAACCCTGTTAGCGTTTGTTCTCTGGGAAAGAAAGAAATCGTAAAATTCTGCAACTCCATACACGGAGGGACTGACTGGGCCTTTGAAACTCCATGAATCTTTGTGGTAGCCAGCAAAATGTAATTCAATCTTTTTAACTCCATGATGTATTTTTTGTGTCAGTAGCTTTAAGATAAGGAAAAGACTTTCGTGAAAAATGAAACTTTTGATGAATAACCTGGAGAATGAGGAATAATGTACAAAGATTTCTTTCCCCCCTGTCAAAAAAGTAAACACACACACACACACACACACACACACACACACACACACAAGAGAATTCCAAATTCTGTTTATTTTCATCCCTATCAAAGCCTTCTTTTCTAAAGAAAACAATTTGGAGAAAAGGAATCAATTGAGGGTTACACTTTCCAGACAGGAAAGAAAGAGACACAGAGAGGGGAAAAAATACACTCAGCTCTTCATAAGTTAAATATCTTAAAAGATGTTGAGAAATTGGCACATAGTTGATAATAACCATAATTGCCAAGTTAATGACAGGCTGTCAGAGAAGACCTTGGTTGGTCTCTGATTTGTTATAAAGACATAAG